>NC_090450.1:806754591-808004591 GCF_031143425.1 Pleurodeles waltl | reverse complement strand
TGCTTTAGGTATTAGAAAAGGGCTCGGAGCCCTGTCGACATCACGTCAGTGTTTTTCATTGGTTCGTGGGCTTGCCTATTAAAATCTGCTTGCTTTCATTAGTCAAAGGCATGCATACGTCATGCCTTTTCCGGTGGCTAGCCCTCCTCGAGCGCATCGACCAAGTACAGAAAACATGCGAAGCTCGCTGTTTTCTGTCCAGCTCGTGGACTACTTTTTCTCTATTTTCCTAGCGCGATTCCGCTTGGCAGAAGTCGAGCGCTTTACACAGTTAATTGAACTTTTTTGGGTTACGTACATAAATGCACTTTTGACGTTAGGTGAGAAGTCGGGTTAGGAGTTTACAACGCTATCAGCTCTAACATGAGCAAACGCGAGACCCGTTGCATTGCAAATGCTTGTTTTAGGTTGAAAGTCCATGGGCGATTGGGATGAGCCAGATGTTTTTGTTCAATTTGTTTAAACTAGCATAAGGTTAATTACCTTAATGTTTCCCAAACTGTTTGCCAGAGGTTTTAAAATGTTCAGAAACATAATCAAAACTTGTTCTTACTTTCTCTTTAAGAATGATTGGGTAGATTTGTGTAGGGGTGATGGCCTTGACACAGTGCTGAAGGGCATTAATTTACTAGTGAACAAGGTCATAATGTGACACCTGAATGTAGCATACCAGAAGGGAAACACAAAAACACCACAGTAAATAAATAATGCTATGTTAAAAAAGAGTAAATAAATGCACTGATAACGTAATGGGGTATGGCCGCTCTGTCTGGTGGTCTGTAAAACTGATGTTTGTTCTCTGAATTTTTGTCCTGAATTTTTGTCCTGAATTTTTGTCCTGAATTTTGACCTTTTGTCCTGAAATTTTTTACAGTCCTGTCCAGAATTTGCCTCAGTGCCAAGTGGCCACCCTAAGTGTTCCTTTTGGAGAAAGCATATATATAACTTGTGCCCAAGTGCTGTAACAGAGCGAGGATCACCTGGATTCAGGTTTCAGCATTTACTCTTAAACCAGAACCTGGAAGTGGTTAGGGGCATGGCCGTCAATTCACCAAAATACCAGGGGTAGTGGAAGTGGCCCCACACACCATTTAACCTTTACTTCCAATCACTCACATGCTAACACCAGTGCTTAATTTGAGCCGGCGGATTCCAGTGGGGCAGGGGGGCTGGGGCACTGGCACTCATTTATGAGGGCCGGCACTTATTTTTCTGTATCATGCATTTACTGTGACCAAAAGACACACATGGGAAAGACAGAGGAAGAGAAAAACAAAAAGGTGTCGCAAAGGGAGAAAGCAGAAAGCTGTAAGAGTGAACTGAAGGGGCAGGGAGTGGCTATAAATGGATTAAAAAGCCTGAGGTGGCTTTAGGATTACCCAACCTCAGTATTCAGTGCTCGCACCTTTAACTGCAGCAGCCTCGTGTTTCAAATGAGCGCTTTGGGTGCCGGTATGTTTTTATTTACAAATTAAGCACTGGCTTATACACACACAATTCACTCATACGCACTCTCTCTTACATAAGCACACTCTCACCCGCAAGCGTGTACACAATATACATTTAAAAGCATTTCTTACTTATCCCAGCTGCCGGATAGGGTCATATTTCAATTAATTGTACTCCATTGTTTCATTACACTAATGGTAAATATTATTTGTTACTAGTGTAATGAAAAATAAAAAAACTAATTGAAATCAAGGAAAGTGACTCCCCAACCGATGTCCATAAAAACGAGCTCTACTTTGCCCCTGGCACTGAGTTTGCCACTTATGAGGCCAGGGGTCCCAAAGGCAGTGCCAGGGGTCCCAAGGGGTAAGCCAGAGGTCACAGCTGCGACCCCTAAATAACATCCATGGTAAGGGGCCGGTCCTATTGAACTGTTCTGGTGCAGTCTTTCAAAACTAGGACCTGTGTAGCAGTGCCGGCACATATTCAAGGTCTGATTCAAAAGGGAACTTACACTTTTGAGTAAGTTTACAACTTTTTGGCAATTCACAAAATCCAAGTGTAAATTTAAATACTTCAAAAGTGTAACTTACACTTGGATTTTGTAAACAGCTAAAAAGTAGTAAACTTACTCAAAAGTGTATACCTTCTTGTCCTTTCAATTTGGTGGCAACATGCAAGTTCCACTTTTAAAGTAAGTTTACACTCTGATTTTGTGAAGTGCTTAAAAGTAGTAAAGTTACTAAAAAGTGTAAATTATTCCAAAGGTTTAGGTACCTTTAGGAATCAGGCCCTCAGTGTGCTGGAGTCATAGGTGGGAGAGCCACTGAAAGCTTAAGCCAGATTCCTGGCCCTGGCTCAGCTAGAGATACTCTTGGACCCTCAAATCCAAAACCAACTGAGCTTGTATGTGGCTTCTGACTGCCGCACATGCTCTAACCTTGTGCACAAAGAATTAATTAAAGTAAATCAGTGACCTTTATGTAAAAACAAGAGAGAAAAAGAGGTACCTATCTAGTGGTTGAATTGCACAAGGCAGACCTAGAAACCCTGGGATTAAACCTGCTTATCCCATTTGACCAATCTGGCTCATCCTAGACAGATATTTTATTTCACCAAGCCTCCCTTATAGGTCAAGCCTACCAGACAGACCAGACAGTCCAACCTAACCTGTCCGATAGCAAAAAATGTATTGTAAGCTTGCTTACAGTGGGCTTAGAGCCTGCCCATTCCTTACCGTTGGTTAGCTTCCTTTCCCTCTCATCTGCTTACTTCTCATTCAATGGGTTGCCTTCCTCTTCCTGTGTTGTTCCCCTCCCCTGGAGCATAGCCTTTTTACGACCATTTTGACTTGCTGACTTGTGTTTTTCCGCATTGCCTGCTTTTCCTGCTCTCTCCCATGCGAGTGGCCCTGGCTCTTACTGGAAGAACCACTGCAGAACTGGTTGCTCCTGGCTTAACTCTCTGTCAGTACACTTTTCCTGGGTGCTCCTCAAGACTATGAATACACTGGACTTCTCCTCCTGTACAATTTATGCAGGGCCACACAGACTCCTTCTATCTCTCTTTCAGCGGACTGGCAGGCTTCTATGAGCTAGGCAGATCTTCCAGCACGAAGTGCAACATTCAGGTGATGTCCCCTCACTTATCGGAGACTGGCTGACAGTCTAACAACATCCCTGGTCACAGAGCAGTCTTTCAGGACTCTCTGTAGCACTCCCTTCCTTGCTCATAGAGGACTTGGAACTAGAACAACGTGGGGTTACTGGGATCCTACTTTTTACACATTTGTGAGGCAGTGGATGTGGCTCCACTGTGCTGAAATTCAGAACCAGTTTGAAATGGTTCTGTTTTAAGTAATGCTTCTCACAGCAAGTAGCACTGTTGATACTTCAGAGATGGAGCAGCCACAATAAGGCCCCAATGAAGTGTGCAATTTTTGTACCTGAATTTCTGAAGCAGTAATCAGGGACAGACAAAAGGGCAGGCAGACCTAGAACTTTCTCAGCTTTAAATAAAGAAACTGCAGTCCCACTTCTCATTCTTATGATCAAACAAATGGCAGTGCACAGGAAGATTAATCAGAACCCATGCAAAGTCGTCATGCAAGTTCTTACAGTAGCCCTGTTTCGATCCTCCTCCCTTCAGTCTCTGGATCTCCATCCTCCAGCCACAGGCAATACACTTTCACTGTCTAAGGAAGCTGTCCTCATCCTCCATCTTGTGCCATGCCAAATCAGGGGAATCCAAAATGAATGCCACAGCCTTCAGTACTCTGACTTCCATACACAGAGAATCCTACTATGACACTTGTATTTCACGCATACCTTAAACACACTGGATTTCAGCACAAGGTTGTGGTTTTCACATTATAGTGGAACTTTACAAGAGAGGGGCCAGTAAGCTGCTCTCTCACTGACACCGTTTAAAAGGTGTGGTTACAGCAAGTATTCACAAAACACAGCACTTTGCCACCACCTCCTTATGTGCCAAACCCAGGACAGGGACACTATGCCTCCATCCATTATAAGAACCCACTAGGTCACAGAACAAGTCATAGACCTTGCACTGTCCAGGACAAGTGTAGGCCTCTGCCTGCATGCTAGATTAGCATAAGGTCAGGGCTAAAATAAATTCAGTATACCAGATTCACCAGATGTCGGGCACTCAGACCAGGGGGTACATGCTCATATACCATGCAGGGGACATTCCCAACAATGACTACTATTCCCTGACTGTCACATTCAAGAATAGGCACTTCAACGTAGGATGGCTTTTTTCCAATCAACTCAAAAGAACTAATTTGAGAAACGACATAGATTGAAACAAACATATAATCACCCATTCAGATTTTGGCAGCAATTACCACCAACCGCGGTGCAGTCTGCTGTCAAAAGACCGGCGTGGATGCGGCAAACTTACCGCCGTAATACGACCCAAAAGGCAAAATCCTCCAGAAAAGGTATCCGACCCCACCAGGCAGAACGACGGCGGAAAAGAGGCTGCACAGAATCCGGCACTGCCATGGCAAAAACCAAACCGCCCTCCCAAATACGAATCAGAAATCAGCACAGCGGTCGCCCAACAGCAGTACGGCGTGGTATTGGCGGTACGGACCACTGCGGCCATGAAATGGACTCACCAACAACAACACCCCACATTGGATAATTTGAAAACCCCATACCTGAGACATATACATACACTTCACACACCCACACACCCCACTATAAAACACACACCCACAATCCCTAGCTATTCCTACCTGCTGCCACACAACTATCGGCCAACTGGAAAGGGATACCACAAACTCAAGTCAAGTTTTTGCACACCCCTGACACATATAATTCACTAACACACTACCACACATCCAACAACTGCACCTTCAAATATTACCACACCTGCCACCAACTCACTCACACACTCTACTATCCCAAACACCACCACCACATCACAGTACACATCTCCCCAAACAACCCACCATGGCACCCCCTAAGAACTCCTGTTTCACTGACAGGGAGTTGCAGACCATGGAGGATGAAATAATCCGGGTGGAGCCACAACTGCTCGGTGTACATGTCCAGCAGACATCTATAGCCAGGAAGATGGAGCTATGGCCGAGGATCGTCAACAGGGTGAATGCAGTGGGAAACCATACACACACAAGGGACGACATCAGGAAGAGGTGGAACGACCTGCAGGGGAAGGTCTGAGCAATGGCATCACAACACCAGATTGCCATCCAGAGGACTGACGGTGGTCCCCCACCACCTCCCCTCGAGTTGACCGAGTGGGAGAAGAAGGTCGTGGCTATCCTTCATCCTGAGATCCTCACTGGACTCACTGGAGGACTGGACTCTGGTAAGTCAATGACACATCCCTCCCACCACCTGCACCTGAAAGGCATGTCACACCCTCCCCCGTACCGAACCCAAGACACCCTATCCCATATCTACCCCACCCCATCAACCACCCACACCCATTCCCTGCATGCCCACTCACCCCATTAACACCTACCCAATCAATGTGCACACAACCACCAGTCCCTGCATGTAATGCCTGAAACAGAACAAGTCCCCCACTAATTCTATGCCCTGCACCCATCCCAATGAGAGTCCTGCATCCAGATGTATGGGGATGTAAGCACAAGAAACTGGTGGCAGATGCTGATAGGGAAATGGCAATGACAGGACAGAGGACAGAAACAGAAGGAAACTCAGGCCACTGCTAATGTGTGCAAGCAATGCACATGTGCAATGTCCACCATCAACACCTAACTGACTGTCAATGCCATATCCCCTGAAGCTGTTGAACACTACTGCCACCCAGCTAACGTACAGTCAAACACTCTGCAGGACACACAATCAATTTGATTTGTTTTACTCTACAGGTGACACTTCCCATGGTTGCAGCCAGGAGGTACCAGGAAGTGCCAGTCCCACAGCAGAAGAAGGCCCCAGTGATGACAGTACAGAGGGATGTCTGGATCCGGACGAGCAGCCTGACCCATCACGAACCTCTGGTCAGTCACCCTCCAGAAGCCCCACCCAGCCCACCAGGCAGACCCCCACTACACAGCCACCATTAACAGCTATGGCCCAGCACCCCCAAACCAGTGTCCCTGGCTCAGCCACTGTGTGCCCACCTGTACAAGGATGGAGTCACCACCCGTCATCAGGCAAGACGATGAAGGTCCTGGTGCAAGTGGGAGTGGGGTGACTGTAACAGGGTCACAGGTACAGGAGGCCCGGGCCAGTGGGATGCCATCTGTGGGACAAGGGGGAGCCAAACAAGGGTAGCAAGTGGCCAGAAGGCCATTTCTCAAATCCTGTCAGCATACCAGCACATCCAGGACAGGATTGGCTAGATTCTGCCCACTTTGCAGGAGATTCAGACGCTGCAGAGTGAACATCACCAGGAGGCCATGGAGCAATGGCAGGCCCACAATGCCACCATGGTCTCCATCAAAGGGGTGCTGCAGGACATGACTGGAGTCCTGCGTGGGATCTCCACCCGCATGTATGCCCCATCCACAAGACACGAGATACCCCAGCCCTCCACATCTGCTGCTGGTAGTGGACTGGAGACCCTGTCAGGGGACTCTCAGGACACAAGCACCCCTTCCTCTGCTGCCCAGAAACCCCCTCGCAAATGTGGCCATCTAAGCATACATAGCTCAGACACTGTAGCCATGACCAAACCCACCGCCAGGAAGTGATCCCTTCTTGTACTGTTTCCCTTGTGTGCCACTGACACACCTTGTTGACCATCTATTGTCCGTGCTCCATTTCCCAATGGCCCCATGGACTCTGGACCTGTGCTACCAACAGCTGTGAACACAAATCTGACTACTTCATCCAACATCTGCCCACTCCCTTGTATTTCCCCATCCCTTATTTTGCTGCACTTAATAAAAACTGTACATTCACACCCAATGTATCTGTGCTTTATTCATAATGCATGCATGAGATGTATTACTTTCTCAATGTCAAATGTTAAAACAGTACCAGAAATCGGCTGGGCAAATGTCTGCAGGCATGTATCATTCCAAATCTGAGAAATGACTTCTTGACACTTGCACCAAGAATGTCCTAATCCTTCTTCTACACAGCATGGCAAGGGGTATCCCACCATAGTAAGACCTGCGATGAACAGATATGTAGCATACATTTAGGTACAATTTGTTCAATTACACATGTACCTGCTTGGTGTCCAAAGCTGGACATCATTGGCAGAGTACTGTCACTTGACTGACCAGTATTACCATTTGTCAGTTGCACTACACACCAGTTATGCACTCACACATGCAGCTTTGCAGATTAGTACAACTGCAGGGCCATCTACTTCAGCTGAGGTGACCTCCACCCATGTTGTGAGGGATACTAGGTTGGTGTGCAGGTATTGAGGAGATGTGGTGTCACAAGTACTGCCAGCAAAACTGGCCCACACCTTTTATCCACGCAGCATGTCCAAACAGTCCATACAAGTGAAGGCAGGAAACACATCCAGTAAAATAAAAACTTCTGTGTGTGAACTACCTTTGGGAGTCGTCAACCACATGAAGCAGTAAGGGGTTTATGACAGTACACACATTGCACCACACACACACACACACACACACACACTGCTGTGTCTCCAGCACTGGTTGTACATTCTTACAATTATGCACAACTCTATGTAGGAAATGTTGTGGGAAACATTAGGCAAAATGTAACTTCAACTCTTTGGAAGTATAGCTGAATGAGCTGAGTTCTGGAATCCATATCATCATCTTCATCGCTGTCCTCTGTCCCCTCAGCTGCCACTGGTGGATCAGGTCGTACCTCCACTTCAAGTAGGGGTACATGTCTCCTGAGTGCCAAGTTGTGCAGCATACAGCAGGCCACGATGATCTGGCAAACCTTGTTTGGGGAGTAGCACAGGGATCCGCCTGACAAATGCAGGCACAGAATCTTGCCTTCAGTAGGCTGAAGGTCCTTTGGATAACTCTTCTTGTGCTGCCATATGCCTCATTGTAGCGAATGTCACCCCCTGACCTCGGATACCTCTCTGGTGTTAACAGCCAGGGCAGGTTTGGATAGCCAGAATAACCTGGTAGGAGTGGGAATACATAGCACATGTCAGCATTGTGTAGAGGATAAAGAGTAAGAATGGCAGGTTGTCAGCTACTGCACTCTCACATCTCACTCACCCACAAGCCAGGCTCTCTCTCCTTGTAGCTGTGCCATCAGGTGTGGGACACTGCTGTTCCTCAAAATGTAAAAGTCATGCACAGATCCAGGGAATTTGGCAATCACTTGGGAGATGTACTGGTCTGCAAGACACACCACCTGTGCATTAATGGAGTGATACATTTTCCTATTCCTGTACACTTGTTCATTTACCCTGGGAGGAATCAAGGGAATATGGGTGCCATCTATGGCCCCAATCACAGGTGGAATCCGTGCAATGGCATGGAAATCAGATTTCACAGTGGGCAAGTCAGCAGTTTTGGGAAATTTGATGTAGCTGTGGAGGTGTTTCAGCAAGGCAGTCAGGACATCCCCTAAGATGTTACTGAACATTGGCTATGACACACCTGCTGCCAAGGCGACTGTCGCCTGAAATGACCCATTGGCCAAAAAATGTAGCACACATAGTACCTGCACAGTAGGAGGAATAGCATAGGGATTACATAGAGCTGGCAGTAGATCTGGCTCCAATTGGGCACACAGTTCACGTACGGTCATCCAGTTCAGACCGTAGGTCAGTATAATGTCGTTCCTCCAAGGTTGCCAGGTCAACTAGGGATCGATACACCGGTGCATTCCTCAGTCTCCTCAGGGGTAGATACCTAGAGAGGGATAACACACACATTTGACCACACCAACACATTACGGATGATGTCAACGCACACACAACTGCACAAACGTAGCCTTCACATTATGGAAGGGTTGTATGCAGCTAACACTATGACAATCGACGTGAGAACACAGTGCCATGCAAACTACAAATGCAGCTAACTGATGTCACACATCACATACAGCATATATTGCTGTGTATGACTGGTGTGCCTAACATGTACAAGAAGATATGACAGCATGGAGGGCGCGCAGACATTGCACTCTATTACATTTTATACTTCAAATGGTGGTTGCCTGTCCTACATGCTGAGGATGGAAGTGACATGACTCTGCTGGCGTAAGTCGTAATTGCGTTAGGCAGTCTGTACCGCTGTGCAATTCCCCATTGGTTAACACTGGTGTCTATGTGGAACGGGACCAATTGTGATTGCTGCCAGAGGTGCATATCGCCACAGTCTTCACCGCCATTTTGATTTCCCTTAGCCACTTGACTCCTGCACTCACCACGACCACAACTCCACTGCGTGTGCTGCTGTGTCCTGCATCTGGTCACAAAGATGGCACGTGTTACAGGGGAGAGGGCCGCAGCCTTCAGCCAGGAGGAGCTGACGAGGCTTGTGGATGTGGTCCTACCCCTGTATGCCAAGCTGTATGGGTGACCAGAGGAGCGGGTGAGTGGATTAACAGTGTCCTAGCAGTGAGTGCGATTGCCTGGGTGCAGGTGTGTGTGAATGTAGGATTACCAAGCATGTAGGAGTAGTGGAGTAGGCCATCAATGTGTACCTGTAGGAAGATGATGGAATGTATGGTTGTCTACTGTCAGTGCGACTGTATCCTATGTCAGCATGCGTGTGGTCAGTCTACATTAATGTGTATTCCTATATGTTTCCCATGCAGGTCAGCACCCATCAGAAGAAGGGGTTATGGTGAGCCATTGCCAAGGACGTGCGGACCCTGGGTGTCCGTAGCCGGCAGAGCACCCACTGCAGAAAAAGGTGGGAGAACCTGGGACGCTCGGCCCGGAACAACGCGGAGGCCCAGCTGGGGACGTCTTCCCAACGAGGAAGAGGTACATGTCGGACCCTGAACCCCTCTAATGGCCCGCATACTGGTGGTGGCCTACCCAGCCTTGGATGGGTGCTTGAAGGCATCACAGCAGCCACAAGGGGGTGAGTTCTCACATTGTCCTGCATGCCAACTGTATTGAGGGGATGGTAGGCAATGTGGGAAAAGGTTGCTGTTACAGTGATTCATAGGTGTCAGGATATGCAGGTGTTCAGCTTCTTGACCGGGTATATTACCTTGTTGTATAGGGGGCATGTGTACCCAGCTAAGGTGAAAATTGGATAGTACAGTCAGTCAGGTAGTGTTGCTGTTGCCTTGCTAAGTGACGTAGTGGTACTCAATACATCTGAGCATTAAATGGATACCTCAGTTGATGTTGTAGGACATGTGCATTGAACCTATACGCCACCACTTTCAGTGTAGTGTACTCCAAAGAGGCAAGTGTAATCCCCTATCAGTAGTACTTTCCTGTAGTGCAAAGGCTATGGTAAGGTGAGCTCTGAGGCTGAAGTGTACTGCATGTGTGCCTACCTGCATCATAGTTCAGTTGCTCACAGCCTACATCCCTTTCATTGTCTTCCCTCCTCTATTTTCTTGTGTCTTTGTGTGCATCAGCATTATCAGACAAAGGAGCAGAGGCACCGGCGAGTGGGGGTGCTGCAGCCCAGGGAACCCAGGAGGCACAGTCCACCAACACTGAGGGAACCAGTGGTTTAGAGGGCCAGGGGAGCACCACAGGGGAGCCTACTACCACTTGAACATCTGACTCGGATTCCTCCTCCGATGGCAGCTCCCTGATGGTAGGGGACCCCTCTGGGACCACCCCAATGACATCTACATCTTCATCCGCCACCCCGACCAGAACCGCCCTCCCAGTAGCTCCCCACCGAGGTGCCCGTGCCCGCTCACCCAGGAGGGTGGGCATCTCCTTCGCCACAGGCACCTCAGCCCCTGCCCCAGTCAGCCCTGCTGCCCTCAATGAGGAGGCTACTGACCTCCTGAGGACCATCTCTGTGGGACAACCATTGTGAATGCCATCCAGGGGCTGGCATCCCAGATGCAGCAGAGTAATGCCTACCTAGAAGGCATTCACGGTGCCTTGTCTCGCCTCCAGAGATCGTTTCAGGCTCTGGCCTCCTCTTTGACGGCAGCCAGCGTCCCTGGTACCGCCGTCCCCCCTCCACTCACCTGTGCCCCATCCAGCACCCCTAACCCATCACAAGCACACAAGCCAAACAGCATGCACACAGAACAACACACATGCCACACAAGGACACACACAGGCACCACAAGTCACACCGCAGCCATGCACACACTCAACATACAGATGCAAACACAACAACAGTCACGTCCTCCACTGTCTCCTCCACCCCATCCTCCCTTACAGTGACCTCACCACACACACACCCGCAAGCACTGCATCCTCAGTCCCAGATCCTGCACCCACTGACACAGTCACCACAACAGCAGTCACCCAGACCTGCACCCCAGACACCACACCCGCACTCACCACAACAACCATAACAGACACTTGCAGCACACACATCAGACATGCAGACTTACATTAACATGATCAGTTTGTTCTCTCCCACCCTTTTTCACCCACCTCCTCCCAACACACGTAAACACACCCACTCAGGCACCCCACATTCATCCACCACACACAAGCAGACTGAGCACCCACCTGCGTCCACGTCCAGCACACCTACACGTCCTACGACCACTCCCTCTACTCCCACACCGATTCCACAGCCACTCCCCGTGCTCCTAAAAAACATTTCCTTTCCCGCGTTGACCTGTTTAAACCTCCTGGCCCACCCCATGCACGTTCCCTTGGTCTCCCCAAACTCAGTACCTTCGCTTCAGTTTCCTCCCTGGATCTTCCCTCCAGTTCCCATGTCCCTTGCCCCTCCAAGAAAACACGTCAAGAGGCCTGATCCCGCTACCACCCACCGTTCTCCATCAAGTTCTACGCCCAACCTGTGCACTCCCATGCCGAAGCCAAAGCCACCCCCTCCAAAGCTGAAGCCCAGGCCCCCCCTTCATGACCTGAGACCCCACCACCAACCCCTCCTCCAGAGCCCTGTGGTGCCGGCCTCATTGATGCCCCTGCCCTGTGGAGACCATGGTTGTATCAGGAGTCAAGTTTGGACCTTTTCATGAATGTTTGGCCGCATGGTCATGGACCTCAGAACTGCCCAATGGGCCCATTTGTAAATAATTGCTGTTTCCCCAGTTAGTGCACTTTGATCAAGTTGTCCAGCGTTTCACTAAGGCTGCCTCGTGCGCACAGGTATGTGCATCATTGTCCCCATCTGTGCATGTGCACTGTGCTTGTGTGGGTGCATCACTTCTATTCTTCACTTTTGCCCTGTCTGTATTTGTGTGTGCAATGGTGTTTGTGTACTGATGGTTTTGGAAGTTGGTGTAGATGGTATGTGTGTAGGTAACTGGTTTTGATGTGTGTTCAGTTGTTGTGCATGGTGTGGGTGGAGTGAGTGGTATGGACAATGGCGTCATGGTATGGTACCAGTGTATGTGTGGATGGCACTTGTGGTTGTGCCGTCGTCTGCCTGGTGTCTGTGTCAGCTGTGATTTTGTTATCAGTTTGTGTGTGGCTGGGTATAAGTGTTGTGACGGGTTTATGGTTGATGTTTGTGTGTGAGTGTTGTGTGTGTAGGGCGTGGTGTGTGTTCTGGTTGTGCATGAGTGTATTGTGAGTGGGTGTGTGTGTGTAATGGGTAGGGGCGTTGCTGTGGGTGTGTTTGTGTGTAGGCGTGGCCGTCGGTGTCGGGTGTGTGTGTGGTGTGTGGGTGTGTAAAAGCCCCCTTACCTCCCTTGTGTGGTAGGCAGGGTACTCACCGTTGTCGTCTTCGTCGGCGATGTATGTCCTGGAGGTGGACTGCAAGTGCCAGCATCGGGAAGATCTCCAGTTCACGCTTCATGTCGTCGGTGGCCTCCTCTGTGTCCCTACGGTGAGTGTTTCCTTATATACTGTTCCTTTCCGCCAGGCTTTGAGTGGAGGTTGGCCTGCCCTGGAAATCGTGGCGGTGTGCTGATCCCTAATATGGTGGGCAGTAAGGTCCTCTCCACTGCCCTGTAGATGGCATCCACCGTAGTCGGCGGTCGGCCTGCACTGGTGGTACAGGCAGTGTACTGGGTCTGTACTGGCCTGCTAACTGCCACTGTCGTATTACGGCGGTCTGCACTGCCAGCCTGTTGGTGGTCGGATCGTCAGCGAAGCGGGCATGTGTCCTCCAGACTTATATTGAGGACCATAACCTAGTAAGTTGCAATGGAGTATAAATTGTGAAAATTTTGCAAGTTCATATGGCAATATCCTTCCACTGGAACATCTAAGGAAGTCATGTTTCCTCAAAATAACCTATTATCTGAGGTATTTTTAAAAAGTTTAATTGCATCTCAGGTATAAGCCAAAGGGCATCAACTTCTTCTAACAATTTATCTAGTGGCATTGAACTTTGTTGAAATCACTTGTTACAATTGTGTTACTTTCTGGCTCTTTTATGTAGGATGACCAAATTTTGAGGTATATATTTTCTAATGACATCCAAGCAGATATAAATGTTAAACTGTATGATTTTGTTCAGTCCTTGGCATCTAGTCTCTAATTCTAGGCTATGTATATAGTCTGAATTAGTTCGTAGGGTCGTACAATGCAGATCACATGTTTTAGAGACAAAACTTATGAAACATCCTTTGAGTCTTCCTCTATAATTGTTTGCTATGGCAGCTGTGTTCTAGAACAGTGGTTCCCAACCTGTGGTCCGGGGACACCTGGGGGTCCGCAAAGCCTCATCAGGGGGTCCGCAACTGCTTAGAAAATTAAATAATCTTAACAGAATAGGTACCCAGCTTTAAGTAATGACTCCGTGGGGGGATGGGTGTCCCGGGATTCCACTAATGATTCAGTGGGGGCACCCAGGTTCCAGTAATGATAAAGTTGGAGGTCCACAGAAGTCAAAAGGTTGGGAACCACTGTCTCGAATAAATATACTCTGTTTTGTAAACGTTCATAATGCTCCAAAATGTGCTCTTGCTAACACCCCCACCCGTGCTCGAGGTAGGACATTGTGCTGCATTGTAATTGCATCTGCATAGGAGGCATTTTATCAGTTTCCAAACAGCCCGTGTAAGCACAAATTGTAGGTTTCTGGAATTCTCCAAATAATATATTTTGCCGTTTTTTACAATGTCTAATTTCCACCCTTCTCAAGTCATCACAATGTACAATTTTCAATTCTTATTCTATAATATGCCAGCTATTATACTTTGTTGTTTCTCATAAAGCCTATGGTAGGAACATAGTGCAAATTTCATAATGCTGCAAGTAACACAAAGCATGATCTTTCCCTGGCTGGTAGGCTTTGGCTCAATAAATGCTCTCCTGGAACACACGCAGTGTTAAATCATTGGGTGAAAATAAACAGGGAGATACAACTGAGTAATACACCTTAAAATATGCATAAACCGGTCTGCATTATTAGTACTCTTTCGGCTGTATCACTACATATTCTTCTCTTTTTATAAAACATGAAAGGGAGATGCGCGTTCTTATTGTCTTCCTTCTGATGAATCTTGCTCACTACATGGGAGACTGCAATAGGAAACTTGTTGTTCCCTTTGATCATAATCCACCACTACCGAGCTTGCAGCAACACTCTCTAAAGGCCCGACATCCTGAACAAATTATGTTTCTGCCTTTAGAAGTCACTTCAGAACAGTTATAAGAATAGGCATGGGAAGAATCTGAACGGCTCCTGATGCCCTTTTTCACACACAAACATGTTTGTGCTGTCTAGCACTAGCTAATTAAAACTTAACTATAAAATCACCAGAGAGCAACATTTTACAGTGCTGAGAGCAACACATTGGGTAGCACTGTCTTACTACATTTAGAGATAAAGGGCCTGATTAAAAGTTGGGCGGTTAAACCGCCGCAGTCTCACCACCGTCATATTACGATGTTTTCACTTGGCTGGCCCACGAAAACGTCGTATTACGAGACAGTGCACTGGAAACAGTGCAGTGGCATTGGCCTCGGCTACCTATGCTGCGGCACACAGCGCTCTAGGAATGAGCACTGTCTGCCTTAGCAGACAGTGCGCAATCCGAGGGTGCTGACAGGGGGGACCCTGCTCTGCCCATGACATGGTCATGAGCAGTGCAGGGGACTCCCTGTGGCCCTAACTCTGCCTCTCGGCCAGCCTTTTCATGGCAGGGACCCCGCCATGAAAAGGCTGGCAGAAAGGAAAGTTGTGATCACCATGGCAGTGCCATATTGGCACCGCCGTGGCTGACCACGACTTTGACTGCTGCCAACCTGTCGAGATCCTGTATCCTGGCAGAGGCGGCGGTCTCCTGCCGGTCTGACCAACCAGGATCATAATCTGGCAGTCGGACCACATGGACTGCAGCAGTTCGACCGCCATCGCGAGTTTAGCGGTCTGAGGACTGCCAAACTCGTAATGAGGCCCAAAGTGTTTTCCAATAATATATCTGTGGCAAAGTAAGGTTTTATAGCGTGAGCAGTGTCTACTGAACATATGTTACATTGATCAAAATGAATTGCAATGAGGGAGAACCTTTATATGTATTTCCTGACTACCTGAGGTTTGTATTAGAATCCAGGTAATGCGTAAGTGGACTGAAGTCTGGTGAATTACGTGAACCTGTCTTTTTCGACTTAAAGTTTTTGTCTAAGAATTTCTCTCCGTGCCTCTGTATGCAATGTTAATAGTGGGTGGCACCACCCAGGGCTTAATCTGTAAAAGAATACTGCTACAGAACGTTTGGTGTCCCAAATAACGAAAATATCTAGTTTCGATTACACCATATGCCTTTTTCACCCACCATCATACATTCTGTAAACCTCTATATCACTCTTGGAGGTTGTTTTCAACCCTGCCTTCTCCCATTGTCACTGTTTTTCCATCATTCTCTTCCTTCTTCTTTGGCCATTTTCTTTCTATCGCTCTCTTGCTCTATGTCAAAGTCTGGTGATGAAAAAGATGTGCCAGTGCCCAATAATGAGTGCCAGTGGGCCCTGTCTTGATACACCATCTCAAGTAGGCACTGGCTCCATCAGAATATTTATTATGCCTAACTTATTTGTTGGTGAAATCACCCCAGGGGTATGGTGGTCCATTAAATTTGATTTTAATTTAATCTATTGGGTGGTGTATCGTTGTCTCAGTTAAGCATTTTTTTCTGTTCTCTGTGTCTATAAGGGATAGTTATTTTCAAGGGTGGAAGCGTGTCTTCAGAAAGATTATCAAGGAGTGGCAAGTCCTTATGCAGCAAATCCAGCCGCTTTTGGAACATCTACTTACTGTACCATAGGATTTATTAAAGAATCTCTCTAGTGTATCACAATGGTTGTATGATGGAACGATACATGCTGGAACAACGCATGCCTTAACAACGCAGTCAGAACCACAACTGACTTGTTTCTACACATGCCTTTAGAACATATTTTGTTGTAAAAGCATGCCTAGTAAAGGCTTGTGTTGAAACGGCATGCAAAATGGCATGCATGGTTCTTTCATGCAACCCGCCCTGAAGCCCAAAATCACCCCTACCCCTAATACCTAAACAATCCCGACCCCATCACCCACCCTGAGTCCTAAAAAAAAGAAACTAACCCGACCCAACCACCCCTGGCCCTAAAAACTAAAATACCCCGACCCCCCACCTGCCCTGAGCCCTAAAACCTTCCCCCTAATAAGTAAACTACCCTGAGCCCTAAAAAAAAAAAAACTACCCTGAGCCCCCACCCCTTCCTGTAAAAATGAAACTACCCAAACACACCCTACCCACCCTAAGCACTAAAACCTTCCCCCCAATAAGTAAATGACTCTGACCCCACACCCACCTGAAGTCCTAAAAAACACTATCTTGATCCCCCCACCCTGACCCTAAAAATAAATTACCTCGACCCGCCCTGAGCCCTAAAAAAACTATGTTGACCCCCCCACCCCTGCTCCTAAAAACTAAAATATCCCAATTGCCCCCACCCACCCTAAGCCCTAAATCCACACCCACCGGTAAAAACTACCCACCAGCCCTGCCCCAACCCCCCTTACCTCACCACCTCCTTTACCGATCCTTCCTGCTCTTCTCTCCTCCGACCCTTCCTTAAACCTTCCCCCACCCCTTTAAAAATAAACTATCCCACCCCTTACCCTAATCCCTAAATAAAAAAAATACCCAACCCCCCCCACTCCTGCCCCTAGAAACAAAAAATAGTCCTACACCTACCCTAAGCCCTAAAATAAATACCCAACCCCCCCACCCCGGCCCTTAAACAAAAAATTGGCCGCCCTGACCACCCAACCCAACACAATCTCTTAATCCACCACCACCCCTGCCCCACTTACCTCACCGCCTCCTCTGGGTCCTCTCCTGAACAACGCATGGCCTTTTTCTGTGCGTTAACTATGCATTCGTGTAGTTTAGAACATGCGTGGTTAAGGCACAGATAAAGCCATGTGTTGTTCCAACAAGCGTGGTTACTCTTGTGTGGGAAACGTCCGGGTCGTTACGGACGCGTGGTTGAGGATGTTTCCCCATCATGACATTTCAAGCTTTTTATTGCAGTCATTTCATTTTTAGATCCAGTCTTGATTTGTAAGAGTTAATATCACAGAAAATATTTGTTTTTCACTTTATCAGTGGAAGCCATGTCTGGGGGAGTACTAAGAAAAAGGACCAACATTTATGGCCCTCACTCTCTGCCATTGAGCAGGTCATTGACATGCTTGTCATGCTTAGTGCGCTGATGTGTCGCAGATGCTCCAGTCACGCTAGCTATGTATAATACTGCACGGGCTCCACACTACTCCTCTCATCCGACTCCACAAATGCCTACATTTCATATCATGATTCTTTGGTTCATATATCCTTGTCAGATATAACATCAAAGGAACGTATTCCATGTTATTCAGCCTCAGTACTATTGGGGATTTGATCCTGGGACTTAAAGAAATTTTTTGGCTGCATTGAGCATTTAGATAATTCTAACAGAGGTACTCCATAGTCCCCTTCACGACTGGTGGACAACATACACAATTAATGCTGGAGGCTCACAACAACATCACATTCGATCAAGAAGAAACTCATTTGCAGAGATCTTAGCATGTTCTTGCAGAGCAAAATACAGTGAATGATCTGGAGGCTAGTCTAGGGAAAAAGATTCTTTCTTTGGCATAGTACTTGAAAGGGTGCGGATTCTTAATAACAAAGTCAGAAGTCTGATTGTTCAAAATATTGTGTCAGAATAATGTGGGCACCATGTTATTATATCATTTTTATTTCTGTAACAATAGTATCAAAGCATAAAACATCTAGAACTTTAATAATGTGGCACTTAATATAGTTTTCTAGCTTTTTTATATTAATACTTTGATATTTTGATAAATTTGATGTGAAATTGTATTATAATTTTGGTTTATTTGGGTTGTGTATTAGGTTTTTCTAACTTTTTACATTTGTTTTGGTATTCAAATTAATAATAAATTTAGTTTCTGATTTTTAAAATTGGTACTAATAAACTTGGTCAGGTTGTGTTCTACATGGGTATTTGGTGGGAAGTGTTTAAAAATTGTTGTTTACTTTTTTTTTTTTTTAACTTAATGATATTTTTTACAGACAATTTAAAAAAGTCTTTTTATTAGTTTCAAAACAAGTAAAAACACAAACAAACAAGAAAGAAGAAAGTGCAGCAGGCAC
Organism: Pleurodeles waltl; assembly: GCF_031143425.1. NCBI lineage: Eukaryota > Metazoa > Chordata > Amphibia > Caudata > Salamandridae > Pleurodeles > Pleurodeles waltl. Next base: position 807,985,986 of record NC_090450.1, on the reverse strand, counting down.
AGTTCAGGCATGACATATAGTAATCTTAAATTTAAATCACTTACATCACTGGTTCAATATGGTAGGTACAGTGGACCAGACCTTGCAGGGTGTCTTCTTTATTCAAACACAGTGTCTGGCAACCCCCCCCACCATATCCTCTATTGGCCCTCCACGGGGACTAGACTTTCTCCACTTCTTGGGGCATCCCCTGCTTTGATAAATTGCCTTTTGTGCAAGCATGCAACAGTCCATGTCATTCTTCCAGTCCCGTAAGATCAGGGGTTCCACTGTCCACCACTTTTGTGCTATGTTCCGTTCAACTACTCCAAGGCCCAGGGTCAACCACAGCATGTTGTATCTGGGCGGCAGGTGATTGCGCAATATGTTTAATATGCAGCATTTGGCTGTGTCCGGTATGGAGCATTCTGTTATGTCTTGTGCTGGATCTCTAATGGATGACCAGTGGGATTGTTTCCTCAGGCAGCTCCATGCCACATGCAGGAAGGATCCCACCTCCCCGCAATCCCTCAGTCAGGTTACTGTTGGGCATCTGCCCAGAGCATGTAGGATCTTGCAGGAATAGTTTAGTGGTGGAGTATACAGAGTTGAACTAATTGAAACCCAGACTTAATGGCAATATCCCTGGTGGCCCAAGGGCCTCCTACCGTTCTCCCTCTTCAAATTCCCCCACTTCTGCTTGCTATTTAACTTTAAGGGTCTTAAGGGTGTCAGGGGCATTGTTTATCAGTTTCTTGTATATCAGGGAGATGGCCTTTCTGCAGAGCTGTTCTGTCAGTATATGGTCCTCCAACGGGGAAGATTCTTCGATTGTCGTGCCTTTCGGTATGTGTGCAGCTAGAGCGTGCTTGAGCTAGATTTATTATAACTATGTGCATGCGCAAACTGACATTAGTCTGTCATCTCTTCCAGTGTTAGTGGTGTGTCTCCCTTCCATCCATCACCTAATTTGGTGATTTCAATAAGTTTCCATTTTGCCAATCCTTGAAGTCTGCCTAAATCTGGCAGTAAGTTGCTTGACCACAAGGGGGTCTTTTCAGATAATCTGTTCTTTGAGCCCAAATGGGCAGTGGCAGCCCTCCAAATGTGGATTACTGTCCAAATGTGTACAGGGAGTGTGAGAGAAAGTTTGGACTTGTAAAGCGCTTCCTCATATCCCTCTCTCCCCCATGCCAATCTGTCTAACTGCACCGCTGGTTCGTCCCATGGGGCAAATGCCCAGTCATTGACCAACGCCAATTATGTGACCTTTTACAGCCAATTTTAATACTAAGTAGAATTGTTAAATTTTATTTTTCTGTTTTTGAGTTGTATTTATTTTAATTTGTATTTTACTCTTTAAATTTGGGTTTTACATTTGTAATTGTATTGAAAAATAAGATTATTTCATTTTTGGGGGGGGCAGTTAGATTTTATAGGGGGTTTTGGGTGGGTAGTTAAATAAAATATTCTTAATATTTATGTTTGGATATTACATTTCTTTTAAAGAATTGTATTTATTTCTTTGGTTGCCAAGCTCTATAGGGGTTTTGGGTAGGTAGTGTTTTTGTAAACAATATTTTCATACAGCTTGGAGTTAATTTTAATCAATATATTTATTTTTTATATTTTCAGTGAATATCAATTTTTAAGTTAAATATTTGAATTTCAGATTGTACTATAATGTTGATGTTTAAGTTAAAATCATGGTTTGAAATTTGTAAATATATAACTTTTCATATTAGTTTTGTTTCAATTCTTTTTGGATTTTATGGGGGCTTTGGCAGGATAGTATTTTTAAAATATTGTAAGCATTTTTGGCTTTATTGTATTTTTTTAAAATATTTTTTTTTATTTTGTTTTTATTATCTTAAATTATTTATTTTATGAGTTGTTTAATTTTTACACTTGTTTTGGGTCGCGATTTTTTAAAAAGATTTTTTAATTATTTTTCAAAACAATATTTTACTGGTGTCATACCATGCTTCTGATAGTGACTGAAGAAGCCATAGCCCAGGGGGTTTGAAATGGCCCTCAAGGGACAGTGGGTTACCCATATCATCTGATCCAGCAACAACCTTACTAGGCCTTTGTCCTACAGAGGTGATAAAGCCTCCATTATCTGATTTGAAGTTCCAATATGCTACTAGCAGCAAAGCAACTGCCCGCACAGTGGGGGAAGTCCACAATGATTCCAACTATAGAGAAATAAGAGGAAAAATTGTGTGTTCTATTGCCCATAGAAAAATTGACTTTTGAGATAAATGATGGAGGAGATCAATTTGAGAAGCCACGGAATCTATTAATGGACAATTTATTGAACAAGGGAATATTGCTTACAAGCCTAAAGACTTTTAGGTCATTATGCCTGGTATCAACCTCTACCCAGCTAATTAGGCAGCTTTTACATAAACGTAACAAGAGTAAGATGACATCAGCAGGGGGACGCTAAGTGGTAACTCATGACTGAACAGTGTTAATGTGGTTGTCTCACTGTTCACTCTCGGGTTGGGAGGGGTAAATGGGTGGGGCAGGGAGGGATTTTGCTTTTCCCTTTTTTTTTCTTTGGGGCTGTTGAGAATACAGGAATAAGATTTGTCCACATTTAAACTTTGTACCAATGTTGGTGATGTTGTTTGGTTGATTTTTCTGATATTGTAATTATCAAATTTCATTGTATAAAAAAGTTGTTTTAGATTTTATTTTTACATCACAACTGTTAAAATAGTTCCTTTTATTTTTGGTTTTCAGAATGCAACCATCTTTTTAAATACAAATGATTCATTTTTCAGTTTTTTTTCCAATACATGGATTACATTTTGACTTGGCAGGATTATCTTTTGGTGTTAAATGTTTGTGGTTTAATGGCTGTTTAGGAGTTTTTTTTGAGGAAGCCCTACTGCTACACAACTGTAAGCATTATGTCCTATGTTTTTGTGAGAAAGAATGTGTGAAATGCATTGGTTGAATAATTAAATATTTAATGCTTGGTATACACATTTTGTTCTGTTTAACATTTATTGGTGTTTAGGTAGTGTTTTTTTAATGGATGCATTTGCTATATGTAGGAAATCCACCTTTTCTGCATGTTCACCCCAGATTTCTTGCCTTTATCAGACCCCTATGTTTTTGCTGGCTCTAGAACTCTGTATTCTTTATCCCTGTTAACCAGTAGTAAAGTGCTCCCCCTTTTATTTAACATGGTCAAATTGGTATACTTCTAATTGGTACAATTAACTTGCCTACATGTCCTTAGTATATGGTAAACATTTACCCAATGGCCTGGAATTGAATTCCACCAGTGGTCTGCAGCACCTATTGTATCCTAAATGTCATGGTGCCAAACATGCACTTCAACCTGTCAAACTAAACCCTTTTTTAAAGGTAAAAAACTCCCTTTTAAATAGTAACAAGTCATCCCCACAAAAGCACAAGGTAGAGTGCATGGTATTTAAACGTGGAGATGTAGAAAGTTAATGTTACCATGCCTCTTTAGGGACAAGGTCCTAAAAGCTATTTTAAGTGAGGCAAACCTAGCTGTCGTACATGAAAGGTTAAAATAGTGAGGCCCTGATTACGAGTTTGTCGGACAGGAACATCTGTCTGCCAGACTCCCAACAGAGTGGCCGCCACTGTAGTGGCGACCTGCCCAACGCCCCGTTATCACTTTCTGACTGGACTGATAGTCGGAAACCAAGGTTTCCTCCAGGGTGCCCAGCGGAAAAGTGGTGGCAGCATTTTCGCTGTATCGTAATCGAGCCGGGGTCAATGCTGCCACCCCAAGAGGGCACCAGCACCCTCATAATGCACACTGTTTGCACAGCAGAGAGTGCACATTACGAGGATGCTGGGCAAGGGGACTCCTGCACTGCATGGGCAGTGCAGGGGCCTTCCGGGGCTCTCCACACCTGTTCTCTGCCAGCCTTTTCAAGGCGGTGAAATCGGCATGAAAAGGCTGGCGTAGAACCAGATTGCAATCAGCAGGGTGGCTCTGTGTGCAGCGCTGCACTGGCTGATTGCAAGCTGCACCTGCCGTCAGGATCACCGATCCTGGCGGAGGCGGCGGTACCCTGGTGGTCTGACCACTAGGGTCATAATGTGGTGGTCGGCCCGCCACAGCAGTGGTGGTCCAGACCTCCACCGCAAGTCTGGCGGTCTAGTGACTGCCAGACTCATAATTCAGCCTTAAGACTGTATCTCAGGAATGGGACCATCTAGAAAAATAATTAAACCACTATTTGAAGTCAGATATTTTAATAAATATTAAGAAAAAGTAATCTCCAGAAAGATACCATTTAGCTGCTTGAACTGTCAGAAGGCTATTCAGCATAAGTCTCTGCAAGCACTCAGTCTGTACTTAGCCTTGAAATGGTGTGAAAAAGAAGTGAAATGCCTCCCAGGAGCAAATATTAGACTGACCTGAATGGGAAGAGATGACTCCCGTGAACTCCACAGAATATGCAGAGTGGGGGCTGTGGGCAATGCAATGTCAAATCCTGCTTGACAGTCTTTGTGAGCCACATTTGGGGCACGCTTGAACAGAAGAGAACAGGATCCCAACACAGTTCTTGTGTATTCACTGTCTAGCTGCTAGAGCACTTTGCTTTTGTCCTATCAGACTTCTGTCTTTGGGTTTGTTGTAGTACACTGCCTGCCTCCATCTGGTTTTTAGTTTAAGATCTAGTAGGACGCTAGGATTACCATAGTACACTTCCTCCACACAAACACCATCCACAGAGCCCAAGATAAGTGTGCCCGAAGACTTTTGCCATCTTGAAAATGCCCTGACACATGGCATTTTTTGCATGTTTGCAGGAAGGCAAACAGGAACTGCTGCATAATTGAGTAGGGTTACTGGGTTACCCCAGGGAACTTTTACCCCATAGGGCACAGCAGGCCCAAGAGTCTTTCCCATCCACTAGCTAGTGCCAGGCATAAATGTGGTAATTCCAGGGATCCATTGTAGAACACTTTCTGGATCTGCAAAAAGATTAGAACAGGACTGCACCAGCTTCTGTGACCTGAGAGGAGCCCTGAATGACTCACGTGCTCCCTCTTGCACCTACGATAATGAACTGGACTCCAACGGTCTTTTTACTGACCTACTGTGTGGCCACAGCGAGACAACAACGTACAGGAGGCTTTTTTCTGGAAGTACCCAGCTGACTAGCGGAGATAGACCTGGCCTGGTCCCTTCTGTTGGCCTTCACATGGCATCCTGTGACTCTCTAAGGGCCATATGTACGAAGCCTTATTGAGGTTGCAGGCGGGTCACTTCTGCGAATCGGCGCACTTGCGAACGAAAAAGGCATTTTCACATGTACCAAGCCCAAACAAATATTCGGTAACCTGTTACCAAATCAGAATTTGGGTTTGCGATTTGGTATTAGGAAGGGGTGTGTTGGGGATGTCCCTTCCTAATACCGAATCACAGTGGTTTGTATGAATGTTTTGTAACCAAAATGCAGCCGCAAAACATTTGCATTTTACCACCAACTTCAAGTTGGAAAAATGGAGAGAAAAAAAGTTTTTTTCCTACACTCAGCCCTTTTTCCTTTAAGGAAAACGGGCTGCATTTAAAAATACTGCTTTATTACAAAGCAATCACAACATGATGGTCTGCTGACCCCAGCAAGCCACCACCCCGTTGCTTTTAGCATTTCCTAATGGGTCGCAATGGGAGGCCTACCTCATTAATATTCATGAGGTAGGTCTATTTGGACACACTGGGAATCGCAAAATGTGTCAAAGACACATTTGTACATTGGTGTTTATGATTACCAAATAGCAAATCGCTAAAATGCGCTATTTAGTGATCACAAGCTATCACCTTCGTACATGTTGCCCCAAGTGGCTTCCCTGTGGTCCTGGGAGCTTAAGAAGTGTACTCCCACCACGACAGAGTACTTTTCCCGCAAACATAGTGGTCTGTCTGCCAGACTTAAAAGCGTGTGGATTTGGTGTAACGAGGGTGGAGACTACTGCATCTCTACCTTGGCTAGACCACTCTGACAGCTTGACGGAGTAAGGGCAGTCAGAGGTTGACCTTTATGTCTGTCCACCTAATTTAAATGGTCAGAGATACAGGTAAGTTTTAACTGCCCATCACCGGGTAAAAAGCACTAAAAACTGCAAAATGCCCCCTCACTATGAGAGATATCTCCCTAGTGAAGGGGGCACTGTTTTCTTTTTATTTTCAAAAACAAAATTCCGCTTTCAGGTTTTGATTTTGAAAAAGAATAAAAAATTAACTTGAGTTGCAATGCATTGATATGAACCGCCTTGATTGTGGTTTCTGTCAGTACATTGAATATCTGTCGCCCCAATGGAGATTTATAAATTTGGCAGTGAGGCCCCTCCGCCAGGGCAATGGAGTCAAAAACTCCTTTGTCCTGGCAGAGGACGACCCGACCACCGAATAAATCGGGCCCTAAGTCAGAAGGTAAAATCTTTCAACAAGATGAACCTTGTTACTGTATCGGACCAGTTCTTCCTCGTGGTCAACCTCAAAATGCACCCAGGTCCCTGTAAATTTTGACCATTGATCAGCGTTAGCCCTTTTTGTTTTTCTGTGCTATTTTTAGTTAAAACTTTACAAACTCATATCTCAGGTTTCCCGTATTAGATTTTGTCATTTTGGTGTCATTTTGTTTATTAAATTTCACTGTATTTTTCTCATTTTCTTTTTTTTTTTTTTTTTGGCATTTTGATTTTATTACTGTTTTGTTACTACATAAATACTTTACACATTGCCCTAAGTTAAGCCTTTGTGCCATAGCTATCAGGAGATTTAGCACAGATTAATTTAGTGACTTCGAGGGTTGATCCTGACAAGGGTTGTGATTATTCCTTCAGGTGGGTTGTCACCCACACCAAACAATATTCCAATTTTGTACATTGTGTTTTGAATCTGTTTATCTGCATTGTGATTTGATTTACGGTTCTTTTAACCCCTTCTGTGCCGAGGACGTAGAGGTTACGTCCTTCGGCACAGTGCTGCTGTGCCGAGGACGTAACCACTACGTCCTCGGCACACAGCCCAGAGGGAGCGCTCTCGCTCCCTCTGTGTGCTTCTCCCCACCCCCCCAAAGTCAGGGATGGAAGCCCTTCCCCTTCCGCCCCCAAACCCCCCCACCCCCCTGTGACATCAGCGCGCGCTCTTAGTCACAGGGTCTCCCCCATTGCGCTGGAAGCTCTGCTTCCAGTGCGATTGAAAGAGAAATGCTCAGCATTTCTCTTTGAATCTCTGGGGGAGGCCCGGAGAGGCTTCAAAGGGAAGGAAATTTATTTTAGGCCATTTCTGCCCCCCGGGGGCAGATCGGCCTATTGTTATTAGGGGGGGCAGAAACCTCTAGGCGCCAGGGCAGATTGTTGTTTTGTTTGTTTGTTTTTTTAGAGATGGGGAGCGACCCATTAGGCAAATGTCGCTCCCCTGGGGGGCAAATTGTATTTAGACCATTTCTGCCCCCCTTGGGGGCAGATTGGCCGACTGTAGGTCAATCTGCCCCCAAGGGGGCAGAAACCACTAGGCACAAGGGATTTTTTTTTTGGCGCCAATGTCACGCAGGGGGAGCGACCCCATAGGCAAGGGTCGCTCCCAGGGGGGGTTTGGGGGGTGGGGGGGAAAATTTATTTTAGGCCATTTCTGCCCCCCCCGGGGGCAGATCGGCTTATTGTTATTAGGCCGATCTGCCCCCAGGGGGGGCAGAAACCTCTAGGCGCCAGGGCAAATTGTTTTTTTGTTTTTTTGGGTTTGTTTGTTTTTTTAGAGATGGGGAGCGACCCATTAGGCAAGGGTCGCTCGCCTGGGGGGCAAATTGTATTTAGACCATTTCTGCCGCCCTTGGGGGAAGATTGGCCGACTGTAGGTCAATCTGCCCTCAAGGGGGCAGAAACCACTAGGCACAAGGGATTTTTTTTTTTGCCGCCAATATCACGCAGGGGTCGCTCCCTGGGGGGGGGGGGGCTCAGGAGGTGGGGGACAAATTTATTTTAGGCCATTTCTGCCCCCCCTGGGGCTGGCTGAGCTAGAGGCCAAAATCCACAGGTAGGCACTGTTTTCTATGAAAAAATTTGATGTGTCCACATTGTGTTTTGGGCCATTTCCTGTCGCGGGTGCTAGGCCTACCCACACAAGTGAGGTATCATTTTTATCGGGAGACTTGGGGGAACGCTGGGTGGAAGGAAATTTGTGGCTCCTCTCAGATTCCAGAACTTTCTGTCACCGAAATGTGAGGAAAACGTGTTTTCTTAGCCAAATTTTGAGGGTAGCAAAGGATTCTGGGTAACAGAACCTGGTCAGAGCCCCACAAGTCACCCCATCTTGGATTCCCCTAGGTCTCTAGTTTAAAAAAATGCACAGGGTGGGTAGGTTTCCCTAGGTGCCGGCTGAGCTAGAGGCCAAAATCTACAGGTAGGCACTTTGCAAAAATCACCTCTGTTTTCTTTAAAAAAATGTGATGTGTCCACGTTGTGTTTTGGGGCATTTCCTGTCACGGGCGCTAGGCCTACCCACACAAGTGAGGTATCATTTTTATCGGGAGACTTGGGGGAACGCTGGGTGGAAGGACATTTGTGGGTCCTCTCAGATTCCAGAACTGTCTGTCAGCGAAATGTGAGGAAAATGTGTTTTTTTAGCCAAATTTTGAGGTTTGCAAAGGATTCTGGGTAACAGACAAGTCACACCATCTTGGATTCCCCTAGGTCTCTAGTTTTAAAAAATGCACAGGTTTGGTAGGTTTCCCTATGTGCTGGCTGAGCTAGAGGCCAAAATCTACAGTTAGGCACTTTGCAAAAAACACCTCTGTTTTCTTTCAAAAAATGTGATGTTGTCCACAGTGCGTTTTGGGGCGTTTCCTGTCGCGGGCGCTAGGCCTACCCACACAAGTGAGGTATCATTTTTATCGGGAGACTTGGGGGAACATAGATTAGCAAAACAAGTGTTATTGCCCCTTGTCTTTTTCTAAATTTTTTCCTTCCAAATATAAGAGAGTGTGTAAAAAAGACATCTATTTGAGAAATGCCCTGTAATTCACATGCTAGTATGGTCACCCCGGAATTCAGAGATGTGCAAATAACCACTGCTCCTCAACACCTTATCTTGTGCCCTTTTTGGAAATACAAAGGTTTTCTTGATAGCTATTTTTCACTCTTTATATTTCAGCAAATGAATTGCTGTATACCCGGTATAGAATGAAAACGCACTGCAGGGTGCAGCTCATTTATTGGCTCTGGGTACCTAGGGTTCTTGATGAACCTACAAGCCCTATATATCCCCGCAACCAGAGGAGTCCAGCAGACGTAACGGTATATTGCTTTCGAGAATCTGACATTGCAGGAAAAAGTTACAGAGTAAAACGTAGAGACAAATTGATGTTTTTTTACCTCAATTTCAATATTTTTCTTTTTCAGTTGTTATTTTCTGTAGGAAACCCTTGTAGGATATACACAAATTACCCCTTGCTGAATTCAAAATTTTGTCTACTTTTCAGAAATGTTGCGGTGTCTGGGATCCAGCATTGGTTTCATGCCCATTTCTGTCACTGACTGTAAGGAGGCTGAAAGCACACAAAATCGTAAAAATGGGGTATGTCCCAGTAAAATGCCAAAATTGTTTTGAAAAATTGGGTTTTCTGATTCAAGTCTGCCTGTTCCTGAAAGCTGGTAAGCTGGTGATTTTAGCACCACAAACCCTTTGTTGTTGCCATTTTCAGGAAGAAAAAAGCAAGCCTAAAACTAAATTTTCACTGTATTTTGGCTAATTTCTTGGCCTACTTCTGGGGAACCCACAAAGTCTGGGTACCTCTAGAATCCCTAGGATGTTGGAAAAAAAAGGACGCAAATTTGGCTTGGCTAGCTTATGTGGACAAAAAGTTATGAGGGCCTAAGCGCGAACTGCCCCAAATAGCCAAAAAAAGGCTCAGCACAGGAGGGGGAAAAGGCCTGGCAGCGAAGGGGTTAAATATAGCTGTGAGTTTAGCTAAATTAGGACTTTTTGGTTAAGAATTTTCTTTTAATGATGTATTATTGGCTCAAAGTTCTTAATACATGTTGAATATGGTTTCATTTATGTAGACACTTAGGCCCATATTTATACTTTTTTAGCGCTGCATTTGCGTAATTTTTTACGCAAAAACGGCGCAAACTTGCAAAATACAATTGCATTTGTAAGTTTGCGCCGTTTTTGCGTCAAAAACAGCGCAAATGCGGCGCTAAAAAAGTTGAAATATGGGCCTTAGAGCCTCATTATGAGTTTGGCGGTCTGACCGCCAGACCGCCATGGTGGCAGCCACTAAAAGACCACCATGTTGGCGATCATACAGACTGCCGTATTACAAGTCACACAGGCAGGACCGCCAAAGCCCAGCCAACAAACGACACCGCCAGGACTCTGAAAGGCGGGAAAGAGGCGGTCCCACCACCAGCACCGCCAGCCCATCAAACAACCACCCAACCTATTACAACTCACAAGTCACAATAGCAGTTCTTCAATGGCAGACAACCAATGGAAATGCGAACCATAGTATAACACAACACCACACTGGATAGTTCAAATCCCACACAGCTGACCCACATCCATAGAACCAACACAACTAAAAGCTACACTATAAAACACACCCCTTCACACACCACAATCCTCTGCAACAAGAACGTCTCACATAGAAGCCAGAGCCGAAAAGCATAGACACACAGCACCACAGAGTAGGCCTCCCTCCACACTTCACATAGCACTCATCCCACAACCGCACAACACACCCACCACACAAATTAGTACCTCTACACATCACACACCAACCATCATCCCCTTACCCACACCTCATCATCCATTTTCTTTCTTTTCCATATCGTCGACCACCAACATTGACACATCCCTGTCTCACTGATGACGAGTTAAGGGTCATGGTGGATGAAATAAACAGAGTAGAGCCACACTTATTTGGGCCCAAATCCAGCAAACTACTATTGCTCGGAAAATGGAAATGTGGCAAAGACTAGTCGACAGGGTGAATTCTGTAGGCAGTTATCCAAGGGAGGATATCAGGAAGAGCTGGAATGACCTTGGGGGGGGGGAGGTGTGTTCCATGGTCGCCAGGCACCAGCTGGCAGTTATCAAGACTGCATCCTGAGGGCTTGACAGGAATACCTGGGGGAGTCAAGTGGGGCAAGTCACAACACAAAAGATTGTCACCAAACTGTACTGCTATGCATGCTCACTGATCACCTTTTGCAACCTTAACAGCCAACCCACTAACCACCCCTGTGTCCAACTGTCCGAATACCCCTGTTTAGCACACCTAGGGGCATAGTATCTGTGTATGGCGCCGGTAGTACAGGGACAGACAGCACTACAACTCCCAGCAGGCACTGTTCTACCATTAAGAAAACGAGAACAGTGTACCAAATTGAAAATAGCCTTGCATGTAAACTGAACAATGGAGTATATTCACCTGAATGCTCCACAATTATAGCGCCTGTGGCAATGACAGCAATGTTAGTATAATACCACTAACACACAGCTACAACTGTGTCCTCTGCTAAACTGTCCCTTGTACATCCCTTTACCTATTGAACTGTACTCACCTGGGGGGATCTCACATACATGCAGTGTGCAGTAATTGGTGTAACCTGACATATATGGCCAGGTAGAATGATTCCTCCTAATCTGGAGGACAGGTCAGTGTCCACATGACATTGTGCAGCTGTCTGTCGACTCAATAATGAAGCACTGATAACTGGGAGGTACCATTGAACATATAAAACTACACAGCTGCCAAGTTACGAGTCAATGAACAGACATTCAACTGCCAAGATTCTCTGATATCCTGTAGCAAGGTGACTTAAATAGGGATTGTCTGTACTCAATCTATCAGGTCTCCATTATTGAAAGCTAGTGTCACTGTCATATGAGGGGATCAAGCAAAGCCAATCTGTAAATGGACCAAAACATATCTACCTGTCAAATTTAGTACCATATGTTACATGATAATCTGTGATAATCTAGACCTGTTGAAGATCTACATCTTCAACAGGTCTATTTGCCACCGGGACCATGGAGAGCACACCTGAGACAGCCACTTCTCCCCTGGATGAAGCCCTCAGTGATGAGAACACACCTGGATGTGTGGACAATAGGACGGCTCTGGCCCATCTGGGCTACCTGGTCAGATCACAACTATCGGCCTCACCCTGCCCACATCGACTCCTTCCAGCCCTGTTGCATCTACATCCCAGGCAACCAGTCGCCCCCAATCCTGTATCCCAAGGACCGTTACAACCATCATGTGCCCCATAGTACAGGTACCCAAGTCGCAACTTGAAAACCCTGACAATGAAGGACCTGGCACTAGTGGCACTGGGCAACCTGTGCCATGGGTGCAGGCACGTGGGGGTAGGGTGAAAGGGAGGAACGGTGTGGGACAGCGGCAAGAGGCAGCTAGGGACAGTTCTGGCCAGGACATCATCTCCCAAGTCTTGGGAGCCTACCAACAATCTCAAGGCGTGATGGGGCATGCACTTGCCATGATGGGGGAGATCAAGCAGCTGCAGAGGGACAGCCACCAGGAAATCATGCAAAAGTAGGAGGCACTCAATGCCAACATGGTCTCCCTAACAGGGGTGCTGAGAGTTATCAACACCACCCTGAGCAGGGTTTGTCCACAACACCAGACCCTTTCCATTGGCCAAGTAACACCTGCTACTTCAACATCTATGTCAGTCAGTGAAATGGAGGCTCTGCCAGGGGAAGGACATGCCTCAGACACCCATGCCTCTGTAGCTTCAAGCGTGGACGTCCACCCAAACAAACAGGAGGTGCAGACACTAAGACAACAACCACTGCCAGGAAGTGATCCTCAAATGACTGGTTCCCTTTATGTGCCACAGATGCACCCTGTTGACTCTTCTATAACCACTGTCCAATTTAAAGGGGTAGTCGGACACTATCTTGGGACTTCAAATGTTGTGGCAGATACCCTGAGAACATCCATCATGGCTTACACCTTCACTGTTTTAACCTTATTTCTTTGCTCACATTCATCCTAAAGTTCTGTGCACGTGTAAATAAACACAACCAAAACACAAACACATGAATGACTCATTTGAAGGAAATGTGAGAAGGGACATGTCACCGGTACTGTCATGCCTGGGTTCAATAGGAACACAATGACACAAGTGGAGAATCATCAATCCTCATTTATTGCACCATGCCGCACACAGGCTGACCGAATATCAGGGATCTCATAGTAGAGTCAGTCTTTACACCTTTTTGCATCTGCACAGGTGTCAGTAATTAACATCCCATAGACCACTGAAGTAAGGTCTGCTGGTGGACGGTACACTGGAGGTTGTCTGCCCATTCTCAATGCAGAGTAACCATATGAGAGAAAATAAGGAGGTTTGTCTATCACTTGTTGTGTACCTTGTGTCAATACATATGCCTCATAGAATGATGTGACATGCCAAATTAAACAGTTGAAACAAGGTACATAGCACATACCAGTGGAAATAATTGCATATCAGTGATATGTCACCCCCTTGCCTCGAATATGGGAACATAAATGGATGCCTCTGCCAGTCTCTGTGATATGGGCATGTTCCTATGTGAAGTGACAGCTGTAGACTTCTGAGGAATTGTGGAGAGTGTGCAATGAGTATTCCCTGCCCCACCTTTTGACTGTTGCACATGGGTAGCTGAGGTGTAATGGCAGCCATCACCAGGTACACCCCATCATCAGATGTGCTTGATGTGTGGAAATATGTGCTAAAATGACAGCAGGAGGTGTTGACGCATGTTGGTTGCCGGTTTCACACCATACTTATGCCCTCACTTTATCTGCACATACATCTGTGGCCACAGCTGACATTGCTCTACTGTTGTACTGAAGCCAATTGATGACACTCTGTGGTCCTAAGCTCTAAACAATGATAGCCCTTGCCAATTGGCTATGGGATACATGAAGTATTTGAATGCATCTAACCTCTTGGGACATGGTAGTTTGTGTTGATCTGTGTGCTCGGCCTGCAGAGGAATTTGGCTTTCAATTGCCACTTTCTAGAAATATTGCCATCTGGACTGCTACTGTATGGCTTCAGCACTGCAAGTGGGAGCCTGCAGGCACACCCTTTATCCATATGCAGCATGTGATGGTCGAAATTCATGCCTCACTACTGAGTTTCCTCGATTTCAGCCTATGCCCAGTGTATGTGTTTGAGTTGTTGAACTGATTTTTAATAAATCTTTTGTGTGGTACTTGTCGACATGATGTTCTTTCTTCTCTATGTCATCCATGCACATCAACGCCCATCAGAAGAAGGGGATTTGGCATGCCATCGCCAAGAAGGTGCAGACCCTGGGGGTCTACAGCTGGCAGAGTGCCCACTGTCCGAAGATGTGGGAGGAGCTGAGATGCTGGGCCCAGGTGACCGCAGAGGCCCATCTGGGGATGTCCTCCCAACGAGCACTGGGGTGCTCGTTGGACCATTATCTCCCTAATGGCCCGCATTTTGGCTGTGGCCTACCCTGAGTTGGATGGGCGTTTGAGGTCAGCACAGCAGCCACAAGGGGGTAAGTACATACCAAATACATGTTTGGCAACAGGTGTGCACATTCATGTTGTTTTGAGACATAGTACTCAACTATGGGGACCACTGAGTCCCATAGCACAGAATGGAGCACAAATTACAGTGTTTTTGGGTCAGTGTGAACTGTTTTTACTACCCTGGTGGGTATTTGTTCCCACCAAGAGATCACTCCTCCCTAATGCCATGGTAGAAAGGTGAGTTGGTTCTTGCTCTCTGCCCTCTGCTGTGTATCAGGGGGTATGTCTTTGTGTGAACTGAAGTCAGATATGGGCAAGTCAACTCAAGTGTTTAATGGCTTCTGATGTGTCACTGCATTATGTAATGCAGTCGTGTCCATCAGACATGTCAAATGACATGCATAGCTAACATCTTCACACCTGTTGCAAGGTACTTCCCCTTGGTAAGTAAGGAATGTACTTGGACATGTGCAATATCCCATCAGAGTTGCCAATATGCATGTTGTTTACCAGTGTGCAAATGCTACATTGCCACAGGGACACATATGTTGGTGTCAGATGTAAGAACGTGATTGCCATGCTGATATCCTGATAGCAGACACTTGACATATAGCTTGTCCATGGTATACTTGTGTAGATATGGTACATAGACGATGGTTGTTCACTCACAGCATTGGCCCAGACAGTACTGTGTCAGCATCATGTAATTTTGAAGACACATTTCATGCATCACTGTTGGATATTATCATGTGTACTTGCTGTAGCTATCACAAATGAGGCCAGGGTGTTTGGGAACTTCCTGTTCGTCAAGAAACATATGTGGTGCAGTTGTGGTAGTTCTTAAAGACCTGTGTGTAGGCTGGTAAGTGTGACCTTACTGTTGGCTTGCATCGTGGTTGTTGTACCAGTTATGTTTGCATTACTTATGTTTTTCCCAAGACACAAATGTCCTGACTCACCCACCCAACTGACACCCACCACACACAAGCACACTTTTCACACACACACCCAAGACATCCACTCCTAAACATCATACAACCCACCCCCTCACCCTCCACATCCAAACCCCCTTCTGATGACCGTCCCCGTGTGTCAAAAAAAAGTGTTCCTTTCCAAGCTTGATCTTTTCCCCCTCTCCCTCCTCCTGTGACACCCCCAAAAGGACTGTTTCCCTCCCAAGGCCATTCCTTCCACCTCCAAGGCCTCACCTACCCCCTGTCAGCACCCATACCCCTCCCCCCACCAAGAAGAGCCCCCCCCCTTCCAAGAAGGTCCCCCCTCCAAACCAAAGCCAAAACCCACCCCTCCAAAGCCTAAACTCCCCCTATGCCCTCAATACTACCTGACGTACCTGCCTGCCGCATTGATACCCTACCCTTGGAGGTCACATGGCAATCAGGAATCAAGATGGAGCCCCATTTTGTACAATTGGTGCAAAACCCCTTTGTATATATGGACTGGCCAATGGCCTTGGACTATTATCTTTAAACAAAAAAATATATTATAACCAACCAGTTGTTGGTTTTCTGGTTACATCTTTGTCCTGAATTTCCTTTCCTACCTTTGAGTTGTTCCTGGCTGACATTGGTTGTGTGCCAATATTTTGTTGTGTGTGTGCTTCCTGATCATGTAATCAGTATGTGAGGTTGTGTGCAGTGCTGTTGATCCCCAGGTGTTGGGTATGTGTTGTGTGATAAGTATGTGTATGTAGCTGAAATGTTGGTGTCATGGTACAGTGTTGTGTTTGTCATGATATGTGTTTGTTGTTGAGCAGTGTCGCTTTGTGTGTTTTGACTGAGTCTGCGTGTGTTGTGCATGGCATGATAGGTTCAATGTACTGTGTGTGTGTGATGTGTGTGTCAATTGCTGGGTTGTATGATGGTGTTGTTGTGTGTGTTCCATCCCACATGGTTGTACATTTTGTTGTATATGTGTCCAGTCCCTGGCCAGTGTTGGTTGTGAGTGTGTGACATGTGTTTTTTTTTGTGCTGTTGTTGTGTTGTTGCTTCAAGTTTGTATGTGTTGACTGCGGATCTGTGAGGCTGAGCCTGTGCTGTGTTGGAGTGCATCAATGTGTGGTATTGACATGTGGTGTGTGCGCGCGCTGCAGTATGCGTGATGTGTATGTGTGGGAGTCCTTGATGAGGTATGAAAGTGTGTGTGTCACTATGCTGTTGAGTGTGAGTGCAGCCCTTCGCACCCCCTCCCTATGGTATGTAATGTGACTGTACAAATTTGTACATTTAATTTACGTAACAGGTGAGTGTGTGTACTTACTGTTGTTGTCGTCCTCGTCAGCAATGTCTACGTTGTCTTTCAGCGAGCAGAAGCAGCAGGGTGAAGTCTAACTGTGGTTCCATGGTAGCTCCAGACGTGTGTGGCTTCCTAGAGGCGAGTGTTTCCTTTTATACGGTTCGTTTCCGCTTGGTGCTCTGTGGTGGTTGGACCACGGCGGTCACATTGGCGGTGTGCATCCTCCTAATAGGTCCGGCAGAGAAATTGTTTCTGGTGGACTGTTTGTGCCTCCAATCGATTGTGGTGGTCTGTCCTGCCTGGCGGTGCAGGCAGTGCTTTGGAAGAATTCTGTGTGCACCTCTGCCAAAGTCATAATTGGGTGGTCCTCTCTGCAAGGCTGTTGGCGGTTGGACCGCCACCACCAACATGGCGGTCAGAGGACCACTAAACTCGTAATGAGCCCCTTAGTGCCTGGGGGTCAGCAGGCCGCTGGTTTGGCGGTCCGACTGCCAAATTAAGAGTTTGGCAGTTGGACCGCCAAATGACTGGCATCTTCGGCGAGAACAATGTTCCCAATGGGCTGACGGTGGTGCAGGTCGTAATCAGCCAGGGCAGCACTGAAGTCAGCGCTGTCCTGCAGATTACCACCTGGTTCTCCGCCAGACTTTTCATGGCGGTTTCACCGCCATGGAAAGGCTGGCGGTGTCAAACCGTAGACGGTGCGTGATCTAGGGCCTGTCCATGCTACACCAATGGTGGCCTTGTGCCTTCTCATGCCCCTAGGTGCCATACTCCTTTGTGGGAAAGCCCATGAGGCTGCCTTCACTGCTCGTTGGTGGTCTCAGTTTTTACCAGCATTAAAAGATGGAGGGCGGAGTTTAGATAGAGGTATGAATATGCATAACTGTTATTTGCATTTCTGTGTTTATTTGTGAACGTTTTTTGCTGTTACGATGCTTGCCCTATTCTTCCAGGAGTAATGTAGCCAGTGAGGACTACATTTCCCAGAAGCTTGTAAGAGGCCATGTTGGGTGTGGGAGGCAGTATAAATTCGGCTTCGTCAACACTCCGTTCACACTATTCCTTTGGAGTTTCCAATGATTCAGGAGTGGCTTCCGTCTGGTGCAGGTTTCCGGCTCTCTCGTCGTCTCCCAGCTTCAGCGGGGTTCACACCTCCAATCCGGCACCTGTCTCAGGGATTTCTAGTTTTCCCTTCACCTTTGTGCCGGCTCCCACAGGATCTTAGTAAGCGTGTATTCCTCCAGGAAGATTTTCTTGCGTCGTGCTCCCTTTCTGAACAGGCTGTGTTCAGCGCGGTAAAGTTTTTCCGTAATTCTGGCATTAATGCTCGTGGGCGGAATTAATCTAAGGCATTCGAGTGTGCACTAAAATCCCAGCAAAGAACTCTAAGTAGCCTATCTGGCTCAAGTATGAGTGCTGTTTTCTGGCAATAAGCATTGCTAATTTTATGTGAGACAAGAGTGTTGTTTTCATACGCTGACATCTGGGGTCAGGTTATTACTTTTCCTGATTCCGACACAGGCATTAGTATTCGAGTTAATTAAGGCAGCGGACACGCCAAGTGGGTTTTGTCCTGAACTGAGCGAGTGTGAGAAACCATTTGTTCCCAAGGACTAAATGCATACGTACACACATATATATATATATATATATATATATATATATATATATATATATATATATATATATATATATACGTGTTACTTGAGTGGCTTTTAGTTTGGGTAAGAAATCTGAGATAGTGATTTTTAATACTCAGAAACAATCAAAAGGGCAAGTGCTCTCCCAGACGGAAATTTGACTCAGTCAAAGAAGTTATTGTTTATTGTGTTTTAAGCATTGTCATTTAACTCTTTTACTGTTCAGATCTCCTTCCCTGCGATTCCCTTCCCTCATCCCTCTCCCCCCGCTGCGCTATAGCAGCTTGCAGAATTTCAGGTACCTGGAGGTGGGCCTTGCATAGCCTTGAGTAGATCCTGAAGAAGTGACACTTAGCTTGACAGGCAGAGAACAACAGGTGCAGGGGGCCACCGTGGGGGCCCTGCACTGCTCATGGCATGGGCAGTGCTGGGGTACCCCTGTGCAGCACCCTCGTAATGCGCGCTGTCGGCTGTGCAGACAGTGCGCATTACGAGGATGCTGGTGCCACCTGTGGGCAGTAGCGTTGCTGCTGGCTCAATTGCGAGCCGGCAACAATGCTGCCACTTTCCTGCTGGGCTGACGGGTGGAAACCTTGGTTTAGTGTACACACTGTGTTCTGTTTGTTTGTATGAGTATGTTCTTCTCTTGTATTTGACCATGGATGGTGTATAGCAGTGGTTCCCAAACTTTTTCGATCCCCAGCTCCTTTGACCTATTGGCCGTGTTGGCCACGGCTCCCCATTATGTTACTTTTTTTTGGCGGGTGGGGGAACGTAATCCCAGCCTCGGGAGTACTACCATTTTTAGCCTGGAAAATAATTGGGATGAAACTGATGAGGGCATTAGAGAGCTTTAGAAGAGCACCAGATGACACTACATAGGGTCAGGCTTTATTTTTAAATAGGCACTGATGAGATTAAGTAATTTGCACAGAATCAAAGGATGGTAGCTGACGCCAGGACTCCAGCCTGGTTCCCAAGTTCTAAAGTCAACAGCTCTAACTGCTAGGCCACATCTCCTCCTTTGACAAAAGTGGTGAAAGGATGTAACCCATCTGGCGGCTGCTTCTGACATCTCCTTCCTGTGCTAGAATGGGTCAGTTATTATTTTTCAGTTTTTCTTGGATATTCTCTTTTCTTCTCAGACACCTTCATACATTATGGGCCTGATTACAACTTTGGAGGAGGTGTTAATCCGTCCCAAAAGTGACGGTAAAGTGACGGATTTACCACCAGCCGTATTACGAGTCCATTATATCCTATGGAACTCGTAATACGGCTGGTGGTATATCCGTCACATTTGGGACGGATTAACACCTCCTCTAAAGTTGTAATCAGGCCCTATGTCTTTCTGGTATCTGTCTTGCTTTGTCAGAGAAATAAACTCTGGTTTCATTATTCCCACATTCAGATTTGTCACAGAGGCTGGGCGCTCTGGAGTCTCATGTCTGTCTCTATTTACCTGTACCTACACTATTTACAGTTTGTCTTCTTTATTCTCTCGTTTAGGTTGCTGAAAATCAATTATTGGAAACTATTTTTGTTCTTTTGTCATAGGGATATTATTAATGGTACTTTGGCGCCCTCCGCTGGTCACAATAATTAATGCAAGGTGTTTTGTTTCCAATACCACGATGAAAAGCTACCAATTCAAAGCACCTCCGAGTGGTTTCCAGACTGTGTGCGGCACCCCTGGCTAGTTTTGAAGGCACACCAGGGAGCCGCGGCGCACAGATTGGGAACCTCTGGTGTATAGCCATTAGGACCGATTAGGAAGGTCTGGGGAAGAACTGCTTATTCATGTTGAGGGCTTATTCACACACTATGTGCTTAGATACCCGCTAGGTTGTATGTGCTTTACAAATGAAATACAAATGGAGATGGTCAGGTTTTAAATGTTCTATTCGTGAGCCACATAAGTAATTGTGTTAGGGTTTCTTTTCATTGCTGAAGTTATTATAAAATATAAAACCCTTGTGTGGGTTACACTGAGTTCTGGATGTCTATTTCTGAAAATGGTTTAGGTGACTGAAGAGCTATTCTTCTTCTATTTTATTCTGGATGATGTTCTTTTTAACTTTAGTACAGACGGTAACTAGGCAATGCCGTCAGTAGTGATTCTGTAAGTGTAGTCTTTAAGAATTATTTAACTTGGATCTGTGGAACTTGTTGAAGCCTCTTAAGTCCTGAATGATGTTGTGGACCTTAATTTCTGCCATATCTGGCAGAGGATTATGCTCAGTTGTATTTTCCACTTGGTTATCTACAGTGATGGCCCTTCTGTAGCAACCATTAGAATAATATTTATTACATTTCTAGTGACTATGTTCTCTGGTGCTACGTTCTTGCTATAGGTGTAGCCTAGACACGTGAGCAGGAGTTTTCCCTTTCGGGCTGGGGTTAAAGTGGCTTTATTGGATATGTTTGTTTCTGTGTTTAATTTAAAATATATATATATATATATATATATATATATATATATATATATATATATATATATATATATAAACACTCGAACTCGGCGTTTCCTTCCTGCACCTGACCGTCAAAGGTGCTAGTCTCAATACGCGTGCCACCGCGTATTAAATCAACACATTTCTTCCATGTTTACGAAGAAAGACAGCACTCCACGGACACAGCAAGTTAATTATTTTAATCGCCAACAGGGACGTGTTTCGGCGTTACCGCCTTCTTCAACCTGTCGATCGCCATATTGGCTCAGTTTAAATACTTTCATGTTGTTGTTTGTAACCAACCATCGTACGTGTTGCACAAAACTTATCACACAATGAATTTTTCAAAAAATAAATACATGAAAACTAAATTTTAAACAATATTAGCTGTTAACATATTACACCTTACATAATAAATGTACAAACTGATGTTTTGACCCAATGTACCATGTTTTAGAAAATCTTATTGCCGATTGCAAAATTGCTGTTAAATACATTGAGATGGATTTCATATACAATTTTGAATTTATGTTTTAGATGTTAAACGTTTGTAAATATTTGATACTGAAGAAGAAATATACAGACCTAAATTCAACATATGTATCTTTATTCAATATCATTCAAATCGGTTTCTTATGTACTGATGTGTACAATGCTTAAGTATGATAGCCTTACGTGTCAATGTAGGTGAATGTACATCTCCTCGCTACTGTTTAACCCTTTTGGTTCTTTGGTGTCGAATGCTAATATGTATTTGGATTCTAATTTTCCCAACTTCTTCTCTCTGTCACCTCCTCGAATGTCTTTCTTGATACCATCTATGACACTGTATGAGATGTCCTCTATTTTACCTCCATGTCTATCATGTATGTGTCTAGCTACTGGGTAAGAATCATCTTTGTTCAAAATTGCCCTCAGATGCTGCAGAATCCTTCTATGTACTTGTAATTTTGTGCTGCCCACATATATTTTGGGACAGCTACACTTCAAGATGTAAACTACAAAATCACTTTTGCAGTTGTATCTGCCTTTAATACGATGAACTATCTTCTCATCTATTTCAACGAATTTTATGTTTTCACCATTTCTACAAGCTTTGCATTTGGAACATCTATAGAAGCCACCTTGTGTTTGAATCCAATTCTTTTTAGACTTGTCCTGTCTTACGTCACTTTTTACTAGGATAGCCTTCATCGAAGTTCCTTTCCTGTATGTGATTAAAGGTTTAATAGGTATTTGCTCCCCTATTGCTGGATCACTTCTCAATATATGCCAGTGTCTCTTCAACAATTTTCTCACATCATAATGTGCAGTATTATAAGTTGTTATGAACCTTACTGGTCCTTGTGTTCTAGTTGATTGACTCTTGCTCCCGTTATCCCTGCCTTGATTGGAAAATAGGAGAGCATCTCTGGAGTACGACTCTACTTTTCTGGTGGCTCTGTCCAATGTGGCATTGGAATATCCTCTAACGCGTAATCTGTCTGTCATTTCTTCTGAAACCTTCTTGAAACTATTCTCTGTACTACAAATTCTTTTAGCTCTTATTAACTCTCCGGATGGGATGTTATTGATCAATGGTTGGGGGTGATAACTCATGGCATGCAAAATACTGTTGCCTGCCGTTGGTTTTCTAAATACTGTTGTCTCTATTTTATTGTTGATAATCATTACTCTCACATCTAAAAATTCAATATCTTGATGATCAATTTTCCCTGTAAATGTTAAATTACAATCATTCATGTTGATTTCCTCAATAAATTCTGTGGCAGACTCTGAATTCCCCTTCCAAATTATAAAAATATTGTCTATGTATCTGACCCATATGATTATGTTATCATTCCATTTATCTAACGGGGGACTATTTAATGTAAGTTCTTCCCACCATCCCATGTATAAATTAGCGTAACTTGGTGCAAAGCAAGTTCCCATTGCTGTGCCCCGTTGTTGTTCAAAAATCTCTTGGTTGAAGAAAAACATATTATGCTCTAGGCAGCATTCTATCATTTCAATTAACATTCTGCTTTGTTGGTAAAACTTGATTGGTCTGGCCCGTAAAAAATGCTCAACTGCCTTTACCCCCAATTTATGTGGTATACTTGTATACAAAGACGTGACATCCAATGTTATCAACAAAAATTCATTTTCCCATGGAACGTCAAAAATCCTTCTCAAGAAGTCGGTACTATCTTTTAGATATGATGGTAAGCTCATCACAAAGGGTTGTAGAAAGGAATCAATATATTGTGATACAAACTCAAATAGGCTTCCTTTAATAGATACTATAGGCCTGCCTGGTAGTTTTAAAGCATCTTTATGAATCTTGGGAATCAAATAAAATACCGGGAGTTTGGAATAGTTAACCCTTAAAAATCTGTATTCATGGTCATAAATAAATGCTCTTTCTCTCCATTGCTCGAGTTTCTGATCAGATTTGACCTTCACATCCTCCACATGTTGCATGTCTACCCTTTTATAACAAGTTGTGTAATTTAACTGTTTGTATGCTTCTTTCATGTAATCTTCCATGGACCATATAACAATGTTCCCTATTTGTCTGAACCTCTGATTACAATTTGAGAATTATTGACTAATTTTTTCAAAGTCTTGAAATATCCACTTCTCTTATTAGTTGTTTGTCTTGTAACTTTATATCTCAGAGTTTTGAGTCATTTGATCATAATGTCAGAAAATTGATCAATCAAATCTCCACTTGGAGCTGGTACTATTCTGGATTTTGGTTTTAAACCCGATGCTCCTTCTTCATCTAATCGTATACCTTCCATTTCAAGCCTTGCGACTAATTGGTCTTCACTGGACAATTCCGTTGTTTCATCTTCTAATGCCCATAATTCTCTCATTAGATACAAATCTTCAATCAATAGGTTGTCCTTTCTTTCAATGTTCTCACCTACAGTTGTTTGCTCAGATACTGCACAAGGTTCGCTTACCTTTCTTTTGCTAATTGAATGTATTTTTGACCATTTTAGTTTACGTGTGAACATGAAAAGATCTATACGACTTTGCTCATAATCAAACCCATCAGATTGGCAATACGAGAGGCCTAAAGTTAAGTTCTTAATATCATCATCTTCTAAAGTCATTTCCGATAAATTGATCACTGTATTATCATTGTTGCTGCGAGTCGTTTTCTCGCCCTCTGCTATGTTTGCTTCTCTTCCCCCCTCGTCTTTTCTGCCTCTGCCTCTTCCTTTTACTCTGTTTGTTCCCAGCCAAGGTTTGTGATTGGTCCTTCGATCTTTCCTCAAAAAATCAAATTCATCTTGTAAAGAGGTGTGAGCTTTGATTTGTGCGGTATCTTCAAGATCTGTATCTGAACTCTCACTTAAATCTGTAGATTTCTTACTTTCGACATCTACCATCGTAGACATTTTCTCGGCTCCTTTTTGTCTCCTCCAATAGTCTAACTTTTTTGCAAACGTGTAAATCTGCCCAGTTTTGTAATCAGTGGTATCTCTGTGAAACTTACGTGCTTTCTTTTGTATTATTTCTTCCTCAATTTTAGCCAGTCTCTCCTCCATGGCTAAATTTAATGATTCAACTAATTTCTTATCTGTAAATGATTCAATAATTTTTGTCAATTCATCAATTTTCTCGATTACTTTGTCTCTCTCAAGTCTGGCATATTTAATTAGTATCTTCATCATGCCCGAGGAACTTGCTGTATTGTGCGCTGCCCATTCTTTTAACAAATCAGGATGAGGGTCTTCATATGTTGGCATAATAAAAATGCAAAGTCCTCTAGGAATTATTTCTGCCTCTAAATATCTGTTTAATGATTCACATTCCCACCATTTGTTTAGTTCTTTTTTCTTACATTTTTCCAATTCTTTAAAAGTTCCATAAATGTTTGTTTTGCCATTAGCTGTGTCACACGTTGGTTGCGTTTTTTCTCCTATGTTCGCTTTCGAAAATATTAGCTCGGCTCTCATCTTTCTATTCTCATATGTGTCTTGAGTTTTATGAGCCATTGGATTTAAATTTGGCGTTTGAGCGTTCAACACTGTGAACGAAAGTTAGTGCTTGCTGCGTGCGTGCGCCGAAATAATTATGGGTCTAATGCAAAAATCAATCGGCGTTTGACTCTGCTGGATTTGTCCAAGAATAAACAAACGGATTAGTTGCGCTTACCGACTCGAGGATTTCTGCCAACTCCGGCGTCCTCTGACCCCTTCGCGACCTTCTCCCTTCATCAGCACAGTCTGCCGATCCGATACTGTAGCAATTACCCAGCGGGGGCAGAAAGGTAAATAAACAAACACTCGAACTCGGCGTTTCCTTCCTGCACCTGACCGTCAAAGGTGCTAGTCTCAATACGCGCGCCACCGCGTATTAAATCAACACATTTCTTCCACGTTTACGAAGAAAGACAGCACTCTACGGACACAGCAAGTTAATTATTTTAATCGCCAACAGGGACGCGTTTCGGCGTTACCGCCTTCTTCAACCTGTCGATCGCCATATTGGCTCAGTTTAAATACTTTCATGTTGTTGTTTGTAACCAACCATCGTACGTGTTGCACAAAACTTATCACACAATGAATTTTTCAAAAAATAAATACATGAAAACTAAATTTTAAACAATATTAGCTGTTAACATATTACACCTTACATAATAAATGTACAAACTGATGTTTTGACCCAAAGTACCATGTTTTAGAAAATCTTATTGCCGATTGCAAAATTGCTGCTAAATACATTGAGATGGATTTCATATACAATTTTGAATTTATGTTTTAGATGTTAAACGTTTGTAAATATTTGATACTGAAGAAGAAATATGCAGACCTAAATTCAACATATGTATCTTTATTCAATATCATTCAAATCGGTTTCTTATGTACTGATGTGTACAATGCTTAAGTATGATAGCCTTACGTGTCAATGTAGGTGAATGTACATCTCCTCGCTACTGTTTAACCCTTTTGGTTCTTTGGTGTCGAATGCTAATATGTATTTGGATTCTAATTTTCTCAACTTCTATATATACACACATTTTTTCTCCATGCTAATGTAAGTGATTAGAACTATACATTTGACACATGTTTGTTCATGGCTTCTTTTTTAATGTTGTTTGCTTTATAGCTTAATCCTTCCTTTTCTTTACTTTGGTTTGTTTGTATTTAGTTTTCTTCATTTTTGAAATCCTGCAGGTTTGAGAAGAAAATAAAATAGAAAACAAATTTAGTTTTTTTATGTTGCTCATTATATTTTAGAAGTTTTGGTTTTGTGGTATATTTGGAGCATTTACATTATTTAAATAGTTTTACTTACTTTTGTAATAGTTTTCTTTCTTTATTTGGACAGTGTGGCAGGCTTCTTAATTCTTTGTAGGGTGCCGACACAAAATAGATAGATTGTCATTTATTTTACAGTGCATTGTGAATTAACGCTTTGTTTTGATTTGTTATCAGTTTTTGTTTTAAATGTGATCAGTTATTCTTTTTTTGCATTTTGTCACATGGAAATCTCTAATTAAAGTGCATGTATTTTTCAGGTATATTTAATTGTTTTGATTTATGCAGTTATATATGTATTTACTTAAATAGTTTGTCAACGGTGTATTTCTTGATATTTTATTTTTCAATATTTCAGTAAGATTTTATTATTGAGGTAAAGGTTTGGATAATATGTGTTTATATATTCTGCATAGCAATATTTAGTTAATGTTGATATTTAAATATCTGATTTTATTGTATTCAATGTTTTTGTAGTTTCTAAAGACTCAATACAAAGTTGATGTTGCAGGTTTCAATATTTGTGAATCAACATTTTTATACCACAATATATTTGTACTTTATATTCAGTAGTGCAATTCTTGAAAGAGTTGCTGTCTGTTTACCTGTCAGGATGCACTAATCTTGCGCTAGACTCCAGCAGGAGTAATGTACTCTTCTGACTCTCAGTGCTTCCATCAATGGCCACATGCATAGGAATAGGAGTGCCAATGGTAAAAACTGGGAAATGAGTATTGGATAAGACACAAAACAGAGAGACTGGACTGAACCGCCACTATGTAACTTCTGCTAGTCAATGAAATCTGCAGGATGTAGTGCGTATCTAAAGGCAAAGACATAGCTTTAGTAAGTTGCCATAAAGGTTCTGCACTCAACTGTAATACTAAATGTACATACCGTAGGTGTACTTCTTTGCAAATATTTCTCTGTACTTTGATGCTGAAATCATAATTCCTGAAACTAAATATACAAAATATTAATACCTTAATGACAAGTTCAATAACACGTCTTCCTGAGAATAGAGTAACTATCTCAAGCTTTGTCACTATGCACAATTTGTGAAGGATAAGATGTAGCTGTTACTTGACTTTTGTAGCATTGGCAGGTACTTAACAAATATTAATATTCTGCCATTCCTTATCTAAGCAATTGCGTTAACATACTATAACTCTAATACCTTGTGTTTTGACGTTAATACATAGCATGAGCAACATAGTTCAGATTTAAGAATCCTGCCTGTTTCACAAAAGGACAACCCTTAGGTGAAAAGCAACAAACCTACAGTCTTAAAATAGTGTGTATAAAATGGCCAAACAGTTGAAAATGTGTTTAAAAAAACAATGCAACATTCAGAAACATTTATCTGTCTTTCCAATACCCTTTGGTACAATTGAGGTATTCAACTTCTCTTTTGTAAAGCAAATCATAGAACCATATAGCAGGGTTCTGGCCACAGCAACATTGTACCATGATAGACTAATACATACCCTGTGGGCAACAAGGGAAGCAACACCCAGATATGAAATATGGCCACTACTTCTCCAGACAACATGAGAATTCATGGGTTGCTGGAAAATGTTGTCCATTGTGGGTATGCTGTTTCATAGTGTGTTCGCCATGCACTTGAAGCCTCAGTCCAGACTGATAATACCGCAGGGGGCTGCTGCCTTTCCTTCCCTGAAAAAGACAAAGTGCAAATGGGTTCGTATTATTGCTCCTCTGTGCTAACCAAGTTCCAAGCATTCTTCAGTACCTTCTGACTTTATTCCCAATATTATCAATATCTTAAGAGAATGGGGAGGCATACATTATATCAAGTAAGTGTATTGCCTCCTATGGCAACTCTATAAATCACAAAAATGTATTAACTCCTATGGCAACTCTATACATCATTGGTACAGTACCACGCCAACACTCTCTACACTGAAATAATACCAGAAATATATTGTATTAAATCAACTATAAAATCTCACATAAAATACAATCATACCAAAACCAAGCCAAAATAAAACCCGAACAGAATCACATTCCTGCCATGTCCACATCAACTCATTCTCTACCCCATAAAACCATCAATGGAACAAATAAATAACAACCAAAATATCTGTGTATTCCCCAATTGTCAAAAGAACCCCACAAATGTGGTCACTTATTGCAACATCAAACATACACTGGATGTGCTCAGTTCATCTAGATAGATGACTAAATCAATAATATCTCTTAAGGTAAAACATACGCTACAAATAAATGATAACTTTCTAAGAATTGTGAAATTCATTGGCTTCTAACTCATTGGAATACAATCCTGTACATAATACTGTGAAATATAAACTTAGTGGAATGATTTAATATTGTAGATATTGGTTATCATTGACTCTTGACGCACGTTTCGGTGCAAATGCGTCTTCTTCAAGAGAAGCACCCCATACTCATAATCAAAAATCAAAAAACATGTATTAAACACCACACCTGTACCAAACTTATAAAATACAACTAATTGTGTTAGCAACCTGTTCGACAGATCCAGACCTCAATGTGTTGTTAAACGAACATCTTACAAAAAAACAACTACTCATGCTGCAAACATCACCATGCACCATAGCCCCGCCTGTGAACCAGCTCAAGTGCAAACACCATGGAGTATATGCCCATCTAAAAGGGACTACCACATAAACAAAAACATGCTATGATATGCCAGCCTATTCATGCAATCTGTGATGCTCCATGCATGAATCCCAGACACACAAACATTCTCACCCAACAATGTCCTTATGTAATGAACAGCTTGTGTGGCCCTCGCTGATTTGGTATTGGAAGGACTTCTCTGGTTGTGACAGAAGGACTTCTATAAAGGTAGTACCACAAAAACATGTGTGATGTTGATTCTACCACATGGTTCATAACACAATACCAGGGGGAAAAACTGCAACCCTTCTCTAAAATAATATACACAATGATGTCTGCAGGTTTTAATGCCTGGGTCCAAACCACTGTCTGTAGACATGCACTTAGTACCTAGACTAAAGGCTCATGGGGATATACTAGCTCAAATGCAATTAGTCACTAAATAGAAAAAAATGCCAACATACCCCAATTCACCTGAAAGCAAGTACTTTTGTAGGGTTGAAAATAAGACCTTACGCCACCACGCCCGATGCCAGTAGCTTGAAATGCTTTAAACAAACAAAGTTCCTCTTGAACACCTCTAGTGTCGCGTAGGCTCTCATTATTCTAATAAGACTACTGGATTTTGAGCGGCAGAATCACCTGCGGTGTGGGAGACTGAGTCTGACCCACTGCAGGTGACACCTGTCGCTCTAATCCGGGTTTTGCTCCGGCTAACTAGCAGTGCCTCATCTCCACCGAAGGGGGGATGATTGAGCAGCCGAGCGCATGACATAATTGATTTCTCAGGGAAACCGTGCAGGTCTCATCCGTTTCTCTCAGTTACATTAGTCTCGCAAACACAATGACAAACAGAGGCAGTATATGTTTCAATAATGCTTTAATGAAGCGACTGCATCTTAGATAGCAAAGCATGGGCTGCAATAACCAGGACGATACAGCATGACAAGATTAAAATCGTGCCAAGGAGAGTAAAGCATAGAAATAACACTGCTATATTGTCACTAGAGTCAATGGACTAATTCCTACCTAGGCTATAATAGAGCACAGCGTGTTAAGCTCTAGTTCTGCCCTTCAGGTTCCCCTGGGAAGGCATCATCCCCATACCTGAGCAAAGGTCTGAAGTCTGCATAAGCAGCTGTAGCGAAGTGTTCTGAGAAAATGTCCCTACATAAGGATGTGTGTTTTTCTATGAATGTCAGAGACAAAACTTGCACCACGTTCACTGGCAACCTATCTTACTGCAGCCTTGGAAGAAGCACAGAGTGAGCAAGAATGTCTTGTTTGAGAACAGAGTGCTGGCCTAGGCAAAAACAGTTAGAGAGAAATAAATAAAACAAGACAGTAAAAGTGGTGATTGTAATAATAATATCTGAAACTGAATAAAATATATCTAGGTTAAAGTGCACAGCGGCAGGCCTAGTATGCTAAAATAACGTGCATGGAGCTAAAACTAAAATGGCTACACAACACTAGAAAGAATGAAATTATAAGCTCCAGAGTGAAACGCTCGCCGTATCAATTACACTCGAAAGAAGCACATATTACAATTCCATTAACTTGTGGCTCTCAGATGTGCACTACTGGATGTTTAAAAATACTTAGTCGATTAATCTCATTTAGCTTTTTATGAATGGCATCTGGTAAAGCTGGGAGACTCAAATGGGCAAAACCCATTAAGCATATCTGATTAGGTCGTTATCCATGAATACAAAACATTTGCACTGCTGAATCCATGGGTTACCCACTGAAATGTTCCAGAGATCTTGGTTTAAGGCTTTTTTTCTTTTCGAATATTGCACAGTATGAGAGAATGTTAGTCATCTGATACGCAGCTGCCCTGTACTTCTCTTTGATTAAAATAATCTTTTAGTCCAATCTTCAGAATAATGAGCCTTCGAACAACTAAATATAATATTAAGTCCGGCTTGTATGCACTAATATTATGCTGTACACTAAATTCACTATGTTATGTGACATAATAGCTTGTTTGAAAAACTGAGGCATATCTGCCCTCAGTGTACAGTCTAAACCTTATACTGATATAGTGTTGCAACGTGTTAGAAGAATGGGAGCTCCTTCACAGAGCTCTCCCAAGACATTCCATTTAATGCACTCTGTCCAATCTTGCCTTCTGCACCCACTACCACACCGATCAAGTGGATGTCACCCGTATTGCTCCATTGTCCCCCCAACAGACAAACGTTTACAAACATGTCTCTTCGGGACTCAGGATCCACGATGAGGGGCCACGATAGAGAACAGTTATTGCTGTATTTGTCTGTAATTTCCCAACTTTCCACAGCCTATAATCACGAACGTGGTGAGGAGGAGGGCCTAGGTATAGTCCCTCCTGCTGTGTTTTCTGGTGCCTCAGACAACTGATCCCGCCCTGCATGAGGTCCAGCGGTATTGATGACACCTGCAGAATTTTTCCTTTAAAGGCTGTTCCTCCCCTTTGCATACCTTCTGATCTACCCCCAAAAGTCCTGCATCTCGAGTTAGAATAACGTATTTCCGGCCATTTTCTCGCATTACAGCAATGCCTGTGATTGTCACACAAGTCCTAAAGCACAGTAAAACCTTCTTGTTCCAGTTGCTCACTTTGCTAGGTTAGCTCCGAGTAGTGTTTATCAAAAGCCACGAGGTGGCAATGGTGCACAATGAGAGATATACGAGTCTCAATATATTACGATATTTATATGGCTCCCTTGTCTTTATTGCTTGATTTTGCTTGCAAGAAAGTGTCACTTATAGTCGTTGATATGTCACTCATAATAACACTGATATTATGAAAATGTCACACATAACAATCCGAAACCTTGGCAGGTATGCCCCCAGTCTGCAGTTTCCAGACTGGTATGATGAACTGTAGTTTTGGGGGCGCAACTTTGCCCGGCCCCAGCGTTTCTTCTCACTCACTACCGTATGGGAAAACAGGTAAGCCAGGGCACACAGGATGGAGCCACAATCGATGCCTATGGCAGCTCAATTTAGGCGGCAGACTAGAACTCTGTATGCTTCTGATGCTCTGTCATGCCCCGACAATTTTCACCATTTGGAAAAGATTCCAGGAGGCCTTCAAATTAGCCACGAGCCTCTATATAATTAAAAAAGAAAAACAGTTTTCTTACAGGGATTCTCAGCATAATTTTGGTTGCTTATTAACACGTGAAAGAGCACAAACCCCTTGTCGCATATTGGATTTACGCCCAGTCGTTCAGTATGCTCAAGAAGCATGAGGCTTTCCACTGAGGTTGTCATTTTTATAGCCAAATTAACGTTCATTCCGATTAATTTAGGTGGAGCTTTTGCATAACAATATAATCTATTTCCATTGCCCTATTTTATTGTCTATCACATGCAATAACTAACACATTCTTATGTTTTAACTTATAACTTTAAACTCATAATTCTCCTCATGTAATCGGCTTGCCTGCAATGGACATTATTATCATGAAAATCACTCTGACACCCTTGAGTCTTGTTTGCATTATACAAAAATGCATGTAAATAAATAAACCAACACGTCAATCAATCAATAAACCTTCTTTTCAAAGTTTTCTTAAGGGGCCATGATTGATATTTTTTCCAACCAGCCACCGCTAGGAATATATTACATTGTCTCGAGGACTTGATTTTCACTGTTTGCATGTACTGCCGTGGTATTTTACTGCAATGTTTTTGAGTAACCATTTAAGAACCGTTAGCGTGAACTTGTACACTAAGTACATAATACTTTAATTAAGTCTGCTCGTATTCTTGACATTGCAAATCATCACACCATGCTATCTAACAAGATGGCCCTCCTAACCATTCATCCCGCAATTTGTGGGATGCTAGAGCAAATTTATTTTCATTTCCAGTACTGCTAAGCTTTCCAGTCATTCAAATGTCCAAGCTAGGCGAAGCTGTCATTCTAAATGCTTAATGGACCTTACCAGAATCCTAGGACCATTAGCTATGTCATTAGCGCCACTGATGTTTTTGTTCACTCTCAAGGTTTTCCAAGCTACAGTGTTTCTAAATGACTGAAAAGAAAGACACAAAAAAGGAAAAGGTTAGTTGTGCAGTTTATAAGCCCACGCAGCGTATAACAGAACAAGAGGGACACTGGGCCTCATTACGAGTCTGGCGGTCAACAGACTGCCAGACTCGAGGTCATGTCCACCGTTGGTTTGGCGGTCCGATTGCAAATTAAGAGTTTGGCGGTCGGAGC
This sequence comes from Pleurodeles waltl, assembly GCF_031143425.1. Classification (NCBI taxonomy): domain Eukaryota; kingdom Metazoa; phylum Chordata; class Amphibia; order Caudata; family Salamandridae; genus Pleurodeles; species Pleurodeles waltl. The sequence goes on along the minus strand of NC_090450.1, from coordinate 807,953,019 downwards.
ACCAAACAACGCCATCTCCGCTGGGAACAATGTTCCAGACAGGCTGATGGTGGTGCAGGTTGTTATCAGCGAGGGCGGCAGTGAAGTCAGTGCCGCCCTGCTGATTACAACCTAGCTCTCCACCAGCCTTTTCTTGGCGGTTTCACCACCATGAAAAGGCTGACGGAGAACAGATGCAGGGGGCCACAGGGAGGCCCCTGCCTAGCACCCTCGTGCAGACTGTGCGCATTGCGAGGGTGCTGGTGGCCGCTGCGGGCAGCAGCATTGCCGCCGACTCGATTACGAGCCGGTGACAATGCTGCTGCCACTTTCCCACTGGGCTGTCAGCCCAGCGGGAAAGTCGTAATAGGGCCAGTGGGGAGGTTGCCAGTAAGGTGACAACCTCCCCGTCGGAAGTTCAGGGGACGGGTCTTCCTGTCCGCTGAACTCGTATGGAGGCCCACTGATTAATTCAGCAGCAAAAGAGTTCACAACAAGTAATGGCATACTGTATAGCAAATCCAGCTGGCCATTGAAACATTTAAAGTACTCATACTCTGCATTTAGTGTAGGACTGGTATAGAACAAGGCCCTCTAAGCATAACACCAGAGTTTTGTGCAGGGAAAAACTCCTAAGAGCAGAAAGAATAAAACATTAGAGAACATTTACTGTCTCTTGCCTCTATACATGTCACTGTGCACAGGCGAGAAAGGGCCTGCAAAGAGGCTATATTATTCAATCCACTACCCCTTTCCCTCCAGATTTATCAGCCACTACCTACTTAACACGAGAGCAGGATGATAGGTAGACATGAAAAAACTGGTAAGAATACCCTCGCATTGCCCCTGTGACCACTGGAAGACCAAACAACTGCAGTGATGACATGGATTTTCCAGACAGTCTTTGTCCATGTTCTAGTTGCTTTAAGGGTCTTTTGATATTCACAGCTTCACATATTGTAGTACAGGTTGACTTACCCATTCACTAAAGACACTATAAGAAGAATCAAGGTATAGAAGAGGTGCTTGGACTACAGTTTCTTATTAAGAAATAATAGGCATATGCTGTAAAGACTTGTTCCTGTATCTGTCTTAAGGTTAGTGTGACTAAGCATTTGAAAAAGTCAGTTGGTCTGAACTCATACAGTTTGCTATGTACCACAACTCAGTCACTAGCTGGTTTTTAAATCTTATGTATCATCTGGGGCTTTTATTTCCAGAGGAATAATTCAAGTTTGCCCACTTTCCTCTTATTGTTCTCAATGTATGTGTAAACCTAAACCAGACAATTCTCTAACAACCATAATTATGGGGGTTAGGTTCAACTGACTACATGGAATTTACTTTTATAGAGATTCCATTAACTCTCATTTTGTAGGCCATTTCCCTTTGTAGACTTGTCAGTATCCCAGCCACATGGTGAAGAGACAGCAAACTCATTTGATTGCGTTTTTTAACATAGCTGTGTGCACTCGCATGGTGTACACATGAAAACGTAATATGTGGCTACCATCATCACTGCACTATATACACTTTCAACAGTGGCCTCGTGCATTTGCCCATCCCGGCTGACATTGTTCATGGAGGGAATGCCACAGGGCTCTATGTTTGAACGTTGTAGACTGTTAAAAGTGCCCGTTGACCCTGAATGGCTTCGATGGTGAGCACAGATAGACTTTGCCACCCGACACAGAAATCAGGGAGAAACATGAAAGGGAGTGAGAGAGAAATACTGGACTGGCATCCACACTCTTTCAGGGTTAGTCTGTTTCAAAGGATGGCAACACTATGTCTAAATGCTATGGCATAAGTAGATCTACACCGGCTAGAAGACAGAGGTGAGATGATGATTAAGCAATCTTGCAGGTAACCAAATAATATAGCATAGATGGAATTATGCTTAAGAGTTCTAGCAACGGAAACTGCTGGTACAACCCCAAATCTGACCAGGATACAATTTGCTGGCCCAAGGACCCAGCAGCACCACACAGGTAAGACTCTACAGAAAAGGGAGGTAGGAGATCACAACACAAGGCAAGGCAAAGCAGGAGCAAAGCAGGTAAACCTAGGGAACTGAAAAGAGATGGAAAACAATTGTGGAGGGAAAGCAAAAATCAGTGCAACCTAGCGACTAACCAACATGTTGTCTAGGTGAAGCCTATCACTCATTGGGTCTAAGTGAGTAACTACCTGTGTACTGAAGTTAGCAGTTTAATGCCCCAGCTATTTGCAACTTCCACAAGCCTTGTGAGTTCCACTTCAATCTCATACGGTAACAAATGCTCTTCATCAAATTCTCTTAATCCACCTGATAGCAATAACATAAATTAATCCCTTCGCTACTGTTCCTAACCAGTTGGTAAAAGTAACTCCAGAAAAGTTCGGAGAGGATCTTCACATATTCCAAAGTGTTTTGGTCCAATGTCAGCCAGATGTCAAGACTTTTCTCAAGAAGCAGCCAAAGTAAAGTTTGCTTTATTCTATCATATCAAGGTCATGCTGACCTGGACTACACCCCTCATATTAATCCGAAGCACATTGCTGACCAGTTGGTCACAGTTTTTGAATCAATTCCCAACAATTTTTGGTAAACAACATATCATACCTCCAAAGATGCAGGGCTGTTCAAATTGAAACAAAGTAACCAAGAATTCATTTTATACCTTAGACGTTTTCAACAATTAATCTTTGAAGCTGTGTGGACGGATGAGTCAGCAGCCAAAGTTTCATAGAGGATTTAAAATTTAAAAGTCCTATTCTCCATGATGGTTGACTAGCCAGCAACAACCACAGCAATAATTGATTTAACCCTCCAAAGTAATGCACAGCTGTGCAAGTTAAGATAGGCAACTAACCTCTCATGAAACCTTATCCCTGGAACCAACCGAAGACTTGAAGGTCACAGGACAGCCTATACACGTTGAAGAGATGAGGAAGACTCTTCATAGGGGAGAAAGAGGGAGGTGGGAAGTCTGTTTTTTTTGTTTTTATTGTGGAAAGGGAGGACATTGAGTAAAACAAAAATGTACCCCCAGTTATCAGGAAACGTAGACAGTTTGTTCATGAAAAATGAACCCAGGACGAGCTTGCTATTTACAGAAGTGTCCATTATGGACAAAGCACACTATTTTTACCCGTTGTGATCACAACTTCACATGAACCGATTAGAATACAGGCTTTGGTCGACTCTGGGACATCAGTATGCTTCATGGGCAATTATTTTCAAGTCTTCACCAGATTCCTGGCACTGAGCAAGCAGTAAAAGAGGAAAAGTGAAAGAATCAATCATTAGCATTCACTTCGAGGACAGTTTCTCAAGAGGCTCTGCTACTGTTAATCGCTAGCCTGTCTGGGCATGTGGAGAAGCTGTCATTTGATCTCAGTGTAGCCCCATCATTCAGGATAGTCCTCGGTACTAGATGATTGATGAGTCACAATCCACAAATCACAGGACCACCCTGGAAATGTGTCTTAACTCAACATACTGCAAGAAATACTATTTTCCCAATACACAGTCAAATGAGGTGTACGCTTTGTTTAGGTATACAAACAAATCCAGCGAAGACAGAAGAAAAGATAGAAAATACTGAGAATCACAATATTCCTCCACAATATGTTGAACTGTCCAATGTCTTTAGTAAAAATCGGTCGGTCACCCTTCCATCACATCGGGAATATGATTGAAGAATTGATTTAATGCCAGAGCAAGCAATTCCTCCTGGTGAAATCTATCCATTAACTATCACGGAATTTGAAGTACTACACAAGTATCAGAAAGAACATTTAGAGAGGCTTCATTTGACCATCCAGATCACTAACAGGGACCTTTATTTATTTAAGAAAAAAAGCTAAAGAGGTATTTAGACCATATTCAGATTACAGAGAATTTTATTCCATCACTGTAAGGAGCCACGATCCCCTGGCCCCCATTTCTGTACTTCTCATTAAAGTTAAAACCATTAAGATCTTTTTCAAACTTGATTTCAGGGGAACCGTTAAACTTGTGTGGCTATGTAAACAAGATGAGTAGAAAACTGCTTTCAGTGCCTGCTACAGACTTTTTAAGTACCTCATTATGCAACTGCTATCTTCCAGGGATGTATACAAAGAAATTTATCTCAATGACATTTGATATATTCTTCAACATTAGAGGAATATCTAAGCCTTTTTTACGATATTGAGAAAACATTCACTCTGTGCGAAGACAGAAAAATGTTTAAGTGTCAAACATCTCATTTTAGGGGTTTGAAATCTGTGCCAGTGACATTGGTATGGTTCCAACAAAGGTCAAGGCAACCCTGTGAGAGCCAGCGCAGAGAAATACAATGAAATTCATAGGCTTACCAGCATCACTAATTTTTACTGCCAATTTTTAAAGGTTTTTTAACCACCGTAATACCCCTTATAAAAGTGACAAAGAAAAGGGTGATATTTGACTAGAATTCTGAACAAGAAGATCTCCATTTCTTGAAAGATACTTTCACGTTGGCTCCTGTTTTACAGCACCCCAATGACTTACTTCCTTTTGTGGTAGAGACTGGTGCCTTTTCATTCACTATTAGGCAGTTCTGTCTCAGAGAGATACTGAAATCAACGACTTACACCAGGTAGTTTATTAATTGAGAACTCTGACGGACACAGAGAAGAACTACACTATATTTGATATTGAACTTTTAGCCACCAAGAAAGTGTTTGCCCATTGAACACATCATTTGGAAGGGGCACAACATAAAATGACTATGTAAACCGGACATAAAAATCTCCTGTATACTACCAGTATGAAATTTGCTATTGCTTGTCATGCCAGGTGGACACTATTATTTTCTTGTTTTGAGTATATCATCACGTGTAGACCTGGCAGTCAGCACTGAAAAGCTAATGCTCTATCTCGACAAAATGATTTGAAAATTAAGTACCCCCTTACATTCGGGCTCTCCTTACAACTACTTCACAAAATACCTTGGACTTGGTTAGTTAATCACAACAGACTGTTCTCAAAAACAATAGGTGGAACAGTAGCTCAGCTAAAACCTCTGAAATATAGTTTATTGCATTTGGAGAAGAATTGTACATCCCTTGCAAGATCTTGTATACTAAGATTTTAAAATGGCTCCACGACTCTCCAGCTGCTGGGTACCAAGGTCAGGCACAAATGCTAGAATTAGCATGCAGAGACTTTTGGTGGTGTAAAATGAGCTCTTATATTCTAGAATAAATAGAGAACTGTTGAGTATGTGTCAGCAGCTACTGTATTGCAACCAGTTCTATTCCACATCAGCCTAGGAACATGATCTCCATGTATTTTATTTTTTATTTGCCTCCATCTCTGGGACACATAGCAATCCCCTTAAAGAAACTTCCCATTGCAGTTGAATTGTGAGGCCTATTCATCATGCACTTCTTTCATTTGCATGTGCTTCCACATATTTATTGAATCAAAATATAAAAGCATTGCAATGGATATGAAACCACAGAACACGTCATCAAAAAATACAAACTTGGGCATGAAACAAGTGACAAAAATCACAGAAACTGTAAAATCACTCATTTTAGGTACCCATGCTTATGTAAACAAATCAATAGTTAAGGCAACTGAAGTCAAGGTACTGTAGTCAACGATTTTTCAATCACTTAACTAAATCTCGGGAATACCAGCAGCACAGAAATTTAAGCCTGAGGTATATGGGGGGTTTTGTAGAGAAACTAAAACTATTTAGAAATAAAAAGTATATGTCCTGCCTTTTACTTACACTGCACTATGGGCTACTTAGGGCCTACCATAGGGGTGTCCTATGTGTAATAAAAGGGAAGTTTAATGCTTGGAAAGTGGTTTTGAATGCCATGTCGACATGGAAATGAAACTGCACATACAGGCTCTGCAGTGGCAGGGCTGAGACATGTTTAAAGTTGATGGCACAATTTAGTGCTGCAGTCTCACTGGTAGCATTTAATGTATAGGCACATACAGTGCACTTTACTAGGTGCTTACAAGTACATTAAATATGCCAACTGTTGATACATCAATGTTACCATGTTTTAAAGAAGTGAGCATGTGCACTTTATCACTGGTTGGCAGTGGTAAAGTGCCCAGAGCCCTAAGGACAACAAAAACAGAGCAACAAAAATGAGGCAAGGTAGGCAAAGAGTTTGGGGGAAGACCACCCTAAGGTTGTCAGGTCTAACACTGTGTGATGTGGACCTTTGAGCGCTGAACTGCTGGGCTTGGTGTCTTGGATCAAATCACAATGCCATGATCTGTCAAATGCACATTAGTTGTCCTATGGTGACACAACACTTGGATGCTTGGTGAGTGGCAGACAAATCAACCATTCAGCATTGAGAATACAATGCCTTATGAACGTTGCAGTTCAATCTCACTCACATGTCAGAAGTACCTTTGGAGAATTTCTAGCCCCTATCGCACCACAGATATGAACTTATGTGAATATGTGTAACAAACTACATGTGCAACTCTTCAAAAAGCAGTTTCTCAGCTTGTCAACTTTTTAACAACCAAATGTACTTTTAATTGCAACTTATTGTCTCTTACCTTAGATTCCTTCAACCTCGAGCCATTCATCCATGTCTTTCATGGAGAACTTGTTGGGGGTGGTCATGTTTTCTACCGTGGCCTAAGGATGAGCTGGGGTGCAGAACCACCACCAGTTGTCATGCTTTGTGCTTGTAGTTCACGATTCACTTATGTACTTAGTATTTTGAGGTTTTACACCTGTTTTTGGTAATCTCAACACAATGCGGATATGTTGAGACAGTACTGATTTTGATCTTTATCTTATTTAACAGACATGTTCTTGTTTTCAGTGGGGTCTTTGGTATGAGATGGCACATTAGACATTCATGGTGTCCTATCACCTCCTTGATCAAGACCTCCAGCTCAGGATCCATAAACCTGAACTTTTTTACCCTGCTGTGGTCTGTGATTGAAGAGTTTAGCAGGGTTTCTGCTTGTGATGACTCAGTAATGTCAGAGAATGGCAATGGGTCTTGTTTGTCTTGTTTAGAGGTACTATGGCCACTCAAAATAATTGTTTGCACACTCCCACAAAAGAAGGAGGTGTTGGACGTACTGGGCTACTTCTATGTGCTGCGTTGGCTGTTTCTGTTCTCTATGGATTCTATTTCTGACTCCTGCTACTTACAATGCCTGAAAATGGCCACTTCCTGATATTGTGTGCTTGTGCTATTCATTTGGTGCAGTGTTTACTACAACTGATTGTAGGAAGTTTGGTTCTGGTTGCAGTACCCCCCCCAACACACCTTTTGCCTGGTTTTTGATGCAATTTTGACTGCTGTACACTGGGTTCCTGCTAATAAAGACCCCAGTGCCAGTGTTTGTTCCACAACACAAGACACCTGGTCACTTGATCCCCAAGTGACTAAGAGCCGTATGTACGAACTCTTTTTCCCATCGACACAGAATGGGTAAAAACCTTTGCTACATCTGGCCCCTAGTCCCTTTAGCACCTCTGTAAGTCCCTAGTAAATGGTACATAGGGTCTAGGTACTAAAGAGGGTCCCTGAGAGCTGCAGCACAGCTTGTGCCACTCTAAGGGACCCAGCAGCAACCTCATGCAGACTGCCATTGCACGCTGCGTGACAAGGTGCTCCCTAAAAGTGAAAACACAAAATGTCACACAGCCTGTGTGCCATGTCCCTTCAACACTGCATGTAATATTTGGAAGTCACCCCTACAGCAGGCCGTATAGCCATAAGGCAGGGTGCATTATATTACATGTGTGGACATATCTGCAAGGGAAAATATGCCCCTGCTATGTATATATCTATTCTTAGACAAAGTAAGGGTGCAGTGAAGCCATTTGTAATACTTGTGCTGGAAACTGATCAATACAAGTTCCCCAGCTACATCATGGTTTCAACAAAACTAGGGATGTTTGGTATCAAATATCTCATATTAATACACTCTCACTGATTACAGTGATGGAGTTATTAATACATGCACCGAGAGGGCACCTTCGAGGTGCCCCCTGAAAACTTACCAACTGCTGGTGAGCTCAGTGGCTAGTTCTAGCCAACCTGCCACCGACAGACGAGAATCTGATCACCAAGGGTGAGAGCCCTTGCTCTATGGGAATCAGAAACAAAGCCTGCTGTGGCTGGGGTTATAACACACTCCTCCCAGAAGGATGACTTACAAATCAGCATTACAAGGCAGGAAGCTTCAAAAAGTCCACCTCCTTTGGTATGCAGAACTGGCTCTCCTCAGAGGAGGATGCCAACTCACCCCTCCCCCACCCCACAGACCATATGGCACCTGGACAGGCGGGAAAATTTGCTATGCAAGAGGAGTGTTGCACTTCCAGGCTGGACACAACCCTAGAGTGACCATCCTGAAGTGGACGCAGCCTAAAAAATTCTGCCATTTTGTGTGTGGCGGAATCTAGGAACTCTGGACAGGGTGATGCCCACTCCCCACAGGAAGAGGTCATCTAATGAGCGTAGTGACCCCAAAGGTAAGCAGCCCATTGGCTACTACCCTTCACTCCCCTTAATGCCCCCTAATTTGAGTATTTAGGGGACCCCCTGATACCTGCATCTCAGATCTTCGCTGGACACAAAAAAAGGACTGAACAAGAAGCCTGCTGAACCCTACAACCGAGGAGCATGACTGACTTGGCACTAACCCTGATAGCCTGCCTGCTGCACATGACCATTGAGGAGTGAATGACCTGCCCTGACGCTGCAACCTCAAAGAATATGGGAGAGCTGCCAGAAATCACCAAGAACTCCATTGGAGTGGAGGACCTGCTTCCTTGCATCTGCAGGCAACCAAAGAAAAACTGCGAGGACCAGGACTGCCAAAAATGTGACACCAGACATCGCCACTGCATCTGAGCCACCTAGCCCGAGCTGAAGTGGGCCAACAGTGTCAGTGTGGTACCCAGGCCCTCCAGAGATAAAGCCCGCCTTGAGTGCATCCACTGTTGACTACACAACGGCATCTGCAGCCTGTTTCTGTAAACTTCCCCCCCTGCAACCACGAGTGACCAGCAGACAAAGACCCAAAGCCCCAGAACACCTCTGTACCTGTCCACCCTGGACCGAGGAGAAGAGAACCATTGGTGTCCCCAAGTCTCCCAGCTTCCCGAGACCTAAGCCCACTTGTTGGTTTGGTTGGACTGGATCCCAAGTCTGCGCCTGCAGACTGTTTGTTTGGGCCCCCCTCTGCAACTGCGAACAACTGCCTCACTGGACCCGACGCTAGAAAACACCATTGCACTCGAGCCCCGCAGCTCGAGGAGAAGTGGACCGAGGGTGTCCCCAAGTGCCTGAAGACCTCCAGGGTCAAGCCCCCCTCTGGGTTGCCCTGGACTCACTTCCCAGTCCATCCCTCCAGTAACTTTGTTTCTGGACTGAAACCCATAGACATTCACTGGGCACCTGACACTGAACTGTACCCCTGCACCTGGCTGCCCCAAGTCTAGGAGATTGGTCCGTAAGTCGCTGTACTGTACTTATATGCAGTGTTTGTTCTTCCTTGATAGGAAAACATTACCACATCTGAAAAATGCACAGTCAACTTTTTAAACATCTAAAAATTCTTAACTCGAAAAGTACTCACCTGACTCCGGTGACCTTGGTATCTAAATTTATACAAAAATGTGTGTTATTTTTCTAAATTGGTGCCGGATTTCTTTATTGAGTGTTTGTCTCAGTCTGGGGCTTGCCTGGACTCTTTGCACAGTGTACCACATTTTGGTCCACTATGTAAAGAGCCAGCTTCCTACACTGATAAATAGCATACATTCGGTATTTAATACATGTGGTAAATAATAACTCCTTTGGACATGATAAAAAATCATAATAAGTCTCATTTAACTTACACATAATTTACCAAACCCCACGGAATCCTTTTTACCACCAAACTCGTAATGGAGGTCTTAGTAAACCGAGAAGAAAGTTTGAAATTGCCACACCGATAACATACAATGCTATTCGTTTTAGGTTGTTGTTATATCCTGCCAACAATGTCCCTCACATCGCTCAAGATCTTTTTCTTTTCGGAAGTTTTGTTCACTAGCTCATGCTCAATCAGTTTCACTGTACAATGCTGCTTTAACACACTGACTGGATAACACTGCCTTCTTTACTATTGCAAGCATTTGAGTGAGTAATCTCTATTAACCCAGAGTTTTTCTAGTACCCTGATATTTGCACATGGCTATCTAGGTCTGAATTAGTTCTTCAAGCAAAGTACCAAATTTACAATTTACAGCTGTTTTATCACACGGATTCATCTATAGTTTATTTGTGCAGTTGCTTGTGTTGAAAGAAACTGTAACACAAATTGCCACATAAATTGCAGATGAACAGTGTTCATCTATGTCTACAGTAGTGTTGGTAAAAATACTGGTATCTCCAGTACCTCATTTCTTTCTATTTGATTCTATACCTGTAAACCCTCTCTACCCAAGCAATGTATTAGTATTTTTTCTTATCCACTGGAAAAATATCTTCTTCTATAGGAAAGATATCGTTTAAAAACTATACTTTCCAGTCTTGCCAATTCATACGTGGCACTCTTGGAACTGGCAAGAAAGGCTGTGGTTGACTAAGGTTAAACTGATGTGAAGAGGCCATAGCATAGCTTCAGTTCCATATAAGTTTTGAGTGAAACTAACTGTTTGTCAGAAGAAATCCACTGCAGGGAAATAATTTAAAATGTCTTTACATAGTTTGTAAATGTTTTCCTTCCTGTTACTTTTATCCGCATACTTCATGCAAACCATTATATCTTTTTGACTGCTGACAGTCTTTCAGGAGCTGTGCGTGCTCTCCGCCCTCTACAGCACTAAAAAAGAAATGCAAATTAATAAAGCTTTGGCGTTTCCAGTGTTAAATCATTCAGGCCAGGGCCAGCTCTGGGGTGGTGCAACCGGAGCCACCGCACCGGTTGGTGACCTGGTGTGGGGGCGCATTGTTTGCAAGTATAATATTGTTTTAAACGCACCTCCTGTCGCGTTCCTTGCTTCCAGCAGTTTTCAGCCAACAATAATATTTCAAGATAACTCTGATGATTAATGTTCTTCCTGGAGACAGATCGAGTTTAAGGTAGAACTAGGGCGGAGGGTTAATATGCCAGTTGCTGAGAACATCTACATGCAGATCACAAAGTGCATATAATGTGAATAGGTCAGAAGGTTATGCTTTAGTCGTTTGAAGTTTATAAGGTAAAACCTAACATAGAACAGTGAGCAATTAACTGTCATCAAAGAGCTCCATGCATACTGCAAGGTATAGACTGGAGCGTTGTGATTTTTCTCCAGTCTTTTATTAGCTTAATGTTGCAAAACGGGTTCATTTGAGTGGAACTCGATTCTTATTATTAAAGAGAACCCCCACCCATCGTGTTAAGTTTTAAATTCTGAGTTTGTGTTCTCTAGACAAAGCACTCAAACTATTCTGCCTACCGGTATGGATGACCTGCGACTCCTACACATTGTAGTCCTCTGTCTTATGTAACATTTCTTATACACTGATTACACATGTATGATGATTGCCTCTGTGTAGTGTCTGCATGATGCAAAGGGCTCTGACATCCTGCACTGCTATAAGTGGCGCAGTAAAACTAATGAAATGCATCTGAAGGAGAGTGGTTTTGAGAACGGTTGAAGGTAATAGTGAGGGAATCCGTGTCGGAGGTGGTCATTGGGGGGGCGCCAACAAACATTGTCGCACAGGGTGCCACCAGCGCTAAGGCCGTCCCTGATTCAGGCTGTGAGTGCTGTCACTACAGCCAGCGTATACGTGCATGCACACTCTTAAGCAAAGCTTGAAATTGTTGTGACACGCTCCCTGCATCCCTTCCAAGTATCACGCATCAGGAGTGATTCTAACACATTTCAGTGTGGTGGTCCGCATCACCAGACTGAAATGGAATATCACGTATAATAGCGTCTCTTCGGCTGTCAAGAGGAGCGCTGCTATAATGCACCTAATCATGATCCACTGAGCTGCAGTGGCAATGGCTAATAGCTTTGCACGCTGCTCCCAGCAGGCTATGGGGCTGTACGAGACACACTGTGAGGCAGACACATGTGCACATAACTAAACTGCTGTCAGAAGTAGACTGTCAGTAAGTAAATTGCACAGTTTAATAAGCTTAGTTGAGGGGTGAGGCGGCATTTCATAAAATGTTGCCTGCGCTTGGGCAGGTTAATAAAATGCACAGCCAGCAGCTCGGAGTCCTTTTGACCTCACCACAGGCGAGGTCCGTGGTGGATGAGGTTGAGTCGATTCAATTTGAAATTCCCGCGGCGACTTAACCTGGCCTGAGCCATGGCTCACTCTAGTCATCGTCTCAGTGCTGGGTAATGCAAAGCCAGGCTGAGAGCTGCTGCACACCGCAGTCGTGGCCGGTGGTAATTTTAGAAATAGTCCAAGATGGGATGCCACATGACAGACTCGACCGCACTCAGGTCCGCAGGAGTCACTCACTGTCTGAGTGATGCCTCGGCCACACCGCTTGTTAGACAACTGACTCACATGTTATAGCGCCAGGGCCTCTGTTTCCCTCGTCTTCACTGTTTGATTTTGCTCGCGAGAAAGTGTCACTCATAGTGTTGAAATGTCACTCAAAATTACAATGAAATTATGAAAATGTCACACATAGCAATCTAAAACCTTGGCAGCTATGTCCCTGGCCGGACACTGTTGCACGGGCACCCTATGAAAAATCTTCATGCCAGTCCATCGCATTGTTTAGCTGCTGCGTGGTTAATCAGTGAGCACGAGGCAATGGAGTTGTCCAACTAGTAGACATTTGTAATTTTCAGGTAACTTACACAAATCTCGCCAGTTCATTTGATGACGTGTAGCCTTGCTCTCAGTGGACTCCTGAAGAAATACTTCCTCCTCCCATTGTTTATATACTTAAATTCCTTCACACAAACAGCGGTTTCTGATGATAATCCATCTTCAGTGTACACATGTAGGTCTGTAAAGGGTAACTCCAAGACAATTTGTAATGAGGCAAGCAATCTAATTGACTCCAGCTTCTTTGTTGAAAGACAACCCAACCGGCTGCTACCACATCGCTCAGTCCCTGTCCACTCTCAAGTGCTCCAATGTATTTAAAAGTATACTTTCTATATGTAATCTACTGATCTAAACATTCTTTTAAGGTATAACAATACTAAAAAACTTTAAGAAGGAATTCTACCCCACTACCACACAGGGTCATTTATTGCCAGACGAAGAAGTACAAAGGCAGGAGTTACCTTAGAAACCATCTAAAGAGAAAGAAAGCCCCATGTATCATTTGGTACACAAATAAAAAAAAAGGTTCTGAGTGGAAGGGTGCATTACCTGATAAATGTGTCTTCACGTATTCCATGGCAACGGAGCACACAATATCCATTTCCTGAGGATGAAGCAGAGGAATTGATACACAAAGAAGCAGTGTGGTGAAGGCCATCTCCAAAATTGAACTGGTTGTCAGGAGCACTTGGCATGCAACTTAACTAGTGGATGGTATTTCAGAGAATAACATACTGCCCAGGAAGAAGATTTGGGCAGAAGTTCTCTTGGAATAAGGCATGTGGTAAGCACTACGTGAGACATAAGCATTGGGTCAATCATTAAATAGAAGGAAGCACAGGTGCATATTAATTTTTTCAGAGTGATCATATGGCAGTCATTCCTTGAGCATAATGTATGAAACTAGGCATTTCTTGAGAGGCAACTGCCAGGTTGGTAAATCCATATAAGGGAGCACGGGGCAGATTAGATTAATGCCACCTGAGAAAGCCAAGAACAGACATTTCTTGGGAGTGATGATTAAAAGAAGGAAGTCTTTTAGGATTAAGCATATGAAATAATGGTATATAGGAAAACTAGGTTAATATCTCTGCAGGAAACATGGGCAGGCATTTCCTGAGAAAGATGTATGGAAGGACGACTCTAAAGGTTAAGCATGGAGTTGATTAGTAGTACAGTGAAGGAAGCATGGGTGCAGTGTTTAATCTCAGCGAGAAGTATCAGAGCAGATTAATACCACCAGAGGAAATCTGGGCAGACATTCCTCGAGAATGATGTACGTGTACAGAAAGACCTTAATGATTAAACACAGATTCCCTTGGTGCAAGCTGAAAGTAAAGATGCAGATTGCCATGTCTGGAGTATGCATCATCAGACATTCCCTGAAGTTCAGTCAATCAATAGACTAAAGGAGGCATGTGGCATATTAATACTTCGGTTCTTGGGAACATCGAGTAGTAATTTCCTGAGAATGATTAACAGGAGTAGGCAATCACTGAGGAGGAGTAGAAGGTTGGTTAATAAAAAGAAGCAGAGATGCAGATATTATGCCAAGGAGCAGGTTAGCTGTACTAAGGTACTTCTCGAGAATGAAGGTTGAGGGGAAGCATTCCTTCAGGAAGAAGCATTGGACATCTGCTAACATGAGAGAAAGTACAGGTGCCAATATAGAGCAAGCAATGGCGAAAAAGACACTAAGAAATTAGCATACAGAATATTCGTCAGATCAGGCATGAGGCAGATGTTTTCTGAGGGAAGATATTTCAGGATGTTAAGAGCATGACTTTTCAACAGTGTTGTATCTACAGCAGGAGGCTTAAGAGGCGTGGGCATTACTGTGGATATAGGGACAGGTAGTCCATGGAGTGATAGGAGAAGGGTACCTAATCCAGGAAGAGTTCTCACGTATTCCCTTATTCCCTGAGGAAGATTCATTGGGGGTGGTATTGGATGTTTTGGAAGGAGTTGCACAGGAATTACACAAGGACAATGACGTAAGGTAGGTACCTGCTCGTTTGATTTTAGAGGGACACGTATTGTCTGCAGTGCAATTACACGGGTATGTAGTTGTTTCGCACATGAATGGGGGGCTGCTTTTCTGTAAAGAGGATGCAGGTGGGCGGACCATATTCACTCTAGGGTCGGTAGAAGGGCGTATTAAATTTCCGTGATTGTTGTTACATAGATGTTCCATGGAAGCAAATATGAGTCATTAGTGGTAGGTACTCCCTCAAAGCAATTAGGTGGTTAAATGTTCCTTATCGCGTCACTTGATGCGAGCGAGAAACATTCGAAGGATACCTTTGTGGAAAGAGTTAGGGCGGTTATTCCAGTCTTGAAGGGCACAAGCTAGTTAGGATTTTATGATCGAAATGGAGGCGACGGGCTGTGTAGTGCAGTGAAAGTCGGGGGTATTTTCCGAAAACGAGGGACTGTCTTTAAGTGAATTAAAGCAGTTGAAGGGAACGGTAAATTGCACCCAGTTTCTGCAAGCTGTTCCCCAAGATAAGAGCAGGGCCTAACAAGGGAGGAACAGTGAACACGAGGAGGAAGGGATCAAGCTGGGGGATTCAGTGGAGGCTGGCTGCGCCTCAGCACCGGATGTCTGCGAAGATTCCTTCCCGGGTAACGCGTGACGTGGCCGGAATCACAGCGCCTAACATTATGATGTATTGGTGAACATGGCAATATGGCTCCTCGCTTTACAAGTGGTCAACCATCCTCCCTTTCTTATTGCTTAACCAAGGCACTTACGCGGGTCAAACATCCTGTGCTTATTGCTTATTTAAATAAATGTACTTGCCAAGACTTTCTTAAGTAGTCCAAGTGATTGAAAAGAAAAAGAACATAACCGCATACATATATGTGGACTGTCTCTTTGAAACTTTTGCATAACAAATTACAGTATTTTCTGAGTTATCCAATACTATATAATGAATTATTGTGCCTCTAAATATGATGCTTAATTCATTAAATTCATCCCTTTATTTTTAGGGTTGAGCCTGCAATCGTATTGCTAGCGAGACGCTGTTGTAGTTGGAAAACGGCTTGGACACCACCCGGGGCTTACCATTTGTTGGCTTGTGTGGCCCTCTTCTTCACTGCCTCGTAATTTGCCAATGGGGGCCATATTATCATTTCCGTTCCCATCCGTGCAGAAGGGACCAAGCACTGACTGATTCCTCTTAATGAGTGCTGTCCACAAGAATTTTCTTCTTTTATTAGGGTTGAGTCTGTGATAGCATGCGCTAGCCCATGTGTATCGCTTGTGAGACATTGTTGTATTTAGAAAAGGGCTTGGAGCCCGCCTGTGGCTTACCATTTACAGGCTTAAGTGGCACTCTTCTTTATTGTCTCGTAATTCGTCACTGGAGGCCACGTCATCATTTCCGTTCCCATCTGTGGAGCAGGGACCAAGCCCTGATTGATTCAACTTAATCAGTGTAGTCCGCTGCTCTCCACGTGGTTGAGGTACTATTTTCTTCTTTTAACTTCTAGTGCCCTGCAAACAGGAGGCGTGTAATTAGCAAGAAAGTGCCCACCAGGACAAACAAAACTGCGAAGTTCTATTTTCTATAGTTAACTTTTTTTTTAAAGTCTTCTTTCTTGGGTGATGTGGCCAGACAAGATGACTCCCTGGAGCTTCTGACCCGATCAGCATAATCCTGCAGAATACTGGTAACCCCGGAGTCCTGGGGCCCCAGTACGATATGTAATTAACAGGGGGATTAAATTCTCCCATATATATGCCCAGAACCCCTGCGAAACAAACCGCAGCCAGGAAAAAGGAACCAGTGGGCTGAGCCCGGCCCCGGCTAATCGGACCTCTGGGGCCGAGTGCCAACCCTCATCCGGAAAGAGCTGAAGACGGCAGCCCCAGTCAGAATTGGAACTGCGTGCCGGAGCCACAACACAGGCACTGCCAAGCGGGAAGCAGTCCAGGGAAATGAAGTAGGATGGGCACCTCAATTGTAGACAAGAGATGGCACCTTGATGGAGAGTATGCCATGACCTGAGGGAAAACGCAGATGCTGCTGACAGGCCCTGGCAAGCAGTCTGACATCGTCGGCAGGCAATGAACGTAGTGATACATACCTGGGGGCCCGAACTGTGCAGCAACAACCCACAAGGCAGTGAAGGCAAAACCCCCCACACAACCAGCAGGCAGTAGATGGTATGGACAGCTAGAGCACAACTCATAGGCCGCATGGGAGGCTAAGACCAGCAAGGGGGGAGAAAATCAGGCCTGCTGTTGGGGATATTCACCATCGCCCTGGCGCTGTGACTGACTGTGACCCAGGGAGGAACATCTACTGAGGGTCCCGGCACAAACCTGAACTCCACAGCAGGCCTTTGGGGCCACGTAGCGATATGTCTGAAGGCCACAAGCTGTACTAGAAGTCCCTTATTGGGAAGAGGACCCAAACTCACGCGAATGCACTCAGCTAAAATCTCACCTGACACCTAAAGGATAACAGTGATTCTCTGGGGGTCCCCCACCTAGCCTTCAAGTTGTAAAGCAGGCCTAATTAAGAAACATGCTGTGGCAAACCCTTAAGTAAATCAGACCTCCCGGGAGGCCTCCTGCATAGAAAGTCTCCCCTGCCACGGGCATTGAAGAGGAGGGAGCTGCCCAGCAGCCTGAGCAAAGACCGCGCAGGGCCCCTGAACTGACCAGTTGAGGATGAGCCCCAGCAGCTGCCTACTGGTGAGGAGTCTTGGCGTGTTGGCTGCTGTGGGGTCCCCGTCACTTCTCATGTAGTGAAGTGATTGTGGAGCCAAATCCGTAAGCAGGTCAAAGGGGAACAACCTGCTGAAACCGGTGAACTCCGGAGGCCCAACATGAATAGGGTGCATAAAGGAAGCCGTCATTATCACAGTTCAACAGCTGCCATGGTCAAAGGGAAACCTTCTGGAGGAGCCCAAACAAACAAAATCATGCAATATTCCATATCCAGTCGTGGGCCGCAGGATGCTTCATGTATGCTTCTGGCGGGTAAATGAGGTCTACAGATTAAGGCCCTCATTACTACATTGCCGGTAAATCCCGCTTACTGCCGCAGTGACGGCTGCCAACATACCGTCACGGAAGCGAACATCCATTCGCCATATTATGTTACACACACACTAAACCGACAGAATACTGCCACAAACACATATCCACTAGACCAAAGGTTAGTGTTATAGTGTCGGTACGAACACCCATACCGTTCCGCCAACAAAACAACGCCCACCACATTATGACCCAAGAATCACCACGGCGGACAGTCAACGGCGGTAAACCATCGGCGGTACACACTGGCGTTGTCAGAATGGCCTCCCAAATACAAAACAACACAACATTGGCCAAAACTAAAATCACACACCTGACACTGATACACACACGACACCCATACACCCACCCACAGCACTATAAAATACACAACCATATTACTCACAACCCTTTACGAACACGAAAAATAGCCAAGAGATAGCCACGCATATCACAACAACAACTACACACACCACAAACACCCAGCCATCCGTCACGCACTCCACACCCCACCACATTATTCAACACCCACTGCACAACACACAACACCCATGTCCCCACAAAGGCACCCCCGTTTCACAGAGGAGTTTCGGGTTATGGTGGAGGAAATAGTCAGGGTAGAGCCACAGCTGTTTGGAGCACAGGTACAGCTAATCTCCATTGCCAGAAGATGGAGCTATGGCAGAGAATCGTGAACAGGGTGAACGCCGTGGGACAGCGTCCAAGAACAAGGGACGACATCAGGAAGAGGTGGAATGACTTACAGGATAAGGTACGTTCCACGGCAGCAAGGCACCAGCTTGCCATCCAGCGGACTGGTGGTGGACTCCCACCTCCTCCCTCACAGCTGACAGCATGGGAGGAGCAAGTCTTGGCAATACTGCCTCCTGAGGGCCTCACTGGAGTAGCTGGAGGACTGGACACTGGTGAGTCAATATTTACAAACTATCAACCCCTCCATACCTGCATGCCATCTCACCCCATCACTCCACTCCATCCCACACAGTGCACCTACACATTTGACTTACCCCAATGCCAAGCCCTGCATGCCATACCAATGCATGTACAGCCATCCCAGCCCTGCATTTACAGCCACCACCAATGCATGCACAGCATGGAGAACTAACAATCCCATAATACATCACCATACACAAACAAAGGTGGCAGGGCAACAGCAACAATATCGGGGAACTAGGGATGTACAATATGTCACGGACATGAAGCATAATGCATCACTTACATCCCCACAGGTGCCCTAGCCAATCCCAGTGGCGAGGAGGTGCCACGACTATCCAGTCCCCCAACAGAAGATGCCCCCAGTGATGACGGCAGCTTTGGACTTTTGGATCTGGATGAACAACCTGGCCCATCAGGGACCACTGGTCAGTCGGCCACTCCAGCCAACTCCCAGTCAACCACAGAGCCTCCCCTCCTCAGTATCCAACACCACAGCACCCACCCAACGTCCCCACACCTCTGTCCCCAGGACACGTCAATCAGCAATGTGCCCACCCGTACAGGGACCCCAGTCCACACCTCACAGCCAAGACAATCACGGTTCTGGGGTCAGTGGCAGTGGGCACACTGTTCAGAGGACAGAGGCACAGGGGGACAGGGACACTCGGAGGACAGCTGTGCACCGGGGGGAGGACAGGCCCAGGGAACTGACTGTCCAGGAGACACTCACTAATGTCCTGGGGGCTTACCAACAATCCCAGGACAAGATGGGCCAGATTCTTAACAACATGCAGGAGAACCAGTGGCTGCAGGAGGTACAACATCAGGAGCTCAGGAAAGATTTGCAGGGCTTCAACACCACCATTGTCCCCATAGCAGGGGTGCTAGCTGATATGGCCAACATCATGAGGGAATATACAGCACACCAGCGGGCCCCTTCCAGTAGCCAGTCAACTGAACATCCCACCACATCTGCTGCAGCTAGTGGACACAAGGTCCTGCCACAGAACCCACAGGCCACCAGCACCCCCGCAGAAGGTGAACAACTAAACATTTCATGCGACCCAGACAGATGCCAGAGAAACTTGCCAAGGCCAAGACCACTGCCAGGAAATGAGACCCTCCTGAATGCCCCCCTTGTGTCCCACCATCTCACCTTGTCCACTTTGAACTGCCATTGCTCTCCTTCCTATGGCCCCTTGGACACTGCACCTGTGCTACAAACAGCTTGGACCAATACCCTGGACTTACCTCTACCATCACCCCACTCCATTGCACTATTCCTTCTATAAATTGCACTACAATAAACACCCTTGGACACAACTTAAGTGATAGTGCTTTATGTGATGAAAATGTGCAATTATGTTAACAGTTACATCTTGTGCAATTGACATGAACTTCGGTATAGTATACAAATAATGAGATGTAGCTGTCTGTAGTCATAACATTAGTACACCGTTGTAATAACACCAACATCTGCAAATTGGGACGCATAGGTGACAGTCAGTTGAGATACAAGGGAAGTAACTGCCATCCTGCTACAGCCACAATTAAAACATAAATAATTAGACGAATGGTCAGTTCCACTGTCTTACCTGTGTGGCATTGGAAGTACTGCTGTATTACTGATGTTCTGTTGTCCACATCCTCATCCTCTGCCTCCTCATCCTCACTGTCCTCAGAGTCCACTGTTGCCATAAGGGCATTTCCGATCTCCTCCTCTTGCAGATAAGGCACATGTCGTCTGAGGGCCAAGTTGTGCAACATGCAGCATACTACAACTATCTGGCAGACCTTCTCAGGGGAGAAGCACAGGGACCCACCTGTCAGATGGAGGCATCTGAACCTGGCCTTCAGGAGGCCGAAGGTATGTTCTATGATCCGCCTGGTTCACTCATGTGCATCATTATACCGATTCTCAGCCCCTGTCCTGGCATTCCTCACAGCAGTCAGGAGCCACAACAGCTTTGGGTAGCCAGAGTCACCTGCAAGAATTGATGGACAAACATTAGCCTTACACAATGGTATGGGGGATGACTCCAGAAGGCATACACTGACATACATTGGGTGCGGACTCAGGCTCACCTGCAAGAATTGATGGACAAACATTAGCCTTACACAATGGGGGATGACTCCAGAAGGCACACACTGACATACATTGGGTGGGGACTCAGGCTCACCTATTAGCCACATCCTGTGCCTCTGTAATTGTGCCATCACATTTGGGATGCTGCTATTCCTCAGGACGAAAGCGTCATGCACTGACCCAGGATACTTGGCAGTGACGTGGGAGATGTACTGGTCCGCCAGGCACACCATTTGCACATTGAGTGAGTGGAAACTCTTCTGATTCCTCATCACCTGTTCATTGTGGCGGGGGGGCGGAGAACAATATGTGTTCCGTCAATCGCCCCAATAATATTAGGAATATGTCCCATTGCAGAGAATCCAGCCTTCGCAGTGGCCAAATCTTCCACTTGGGGGAAAGCTAAGTAGCTGCACATGTGTTTAAGCAAGGCAGACAATACCCTTGCCAACACTATTGAAAACATTGGCTGTGACATTCCTACTGCCAAGCCCACTGTCACTTGGAAAGAACCAGTTGCCAGGAAATGGAGCACTGATAGAGATTGCACGAGAGGGGGGATCCCAGTGGGATGACGGACAGCTGATATCAGATCAGGCTCCAATTGAGTACACAGCTCTGTGATTGTGGCCCTGTCCAGTCTATAGGTCAGTATTATATGCCTGTCCTCCAGTGTAGCCAAGTGCACAAGGGATCTGTACATGGGGTCTTGCCTCCTCCCCCTATTCCTCTGCATTGGTAGGTATCTAAGGGACACAAGAGTGAGAAGGGTGTCACAAACTGAACAATGGAACCACCATCCCAGTGTAACGGAGCATGTATGTAATCAGACAAAGCAAATGGCAATGTATGTACAATTCACAGCAATGACGCAGTTTCCAGTTTCTGATTGTTGTCCACCACCATAAAATGGCGACCTCCTGTCCTGTAAGTATGGACAGATGGAAGTGAAGTAACTCTGCCGGCGTTGGACGTCATGGTGGAAGGCGGTCTTGCACCTCTGTGCTCACCCTCATTGGCAAAAATGGGGCTCTATGGAGTATAGTGTCTAATGGGGATCACCGGCGGCAGTGACGGTGTACACCGCCACGGATGTGACCACCATTTTCTATCTATAACCTCACTTGATTTCTGACTTTCCACAGGTCAACACCTACCCTGCGTGTGCTGCTGTGACCTGTGTCTGCATCCTGCCATGGCCCACGTGGCAGGGGAAAGGGCCCCTGCCTTCACTTCAGAGGAGTTAGAGCGCCTGGTGGATGGGGTCCTACCCCTGTATGGAAAGCTGTATGGGCCTCCAGACCAACAGGTGAGTACATCATGGGGACGATGCATGCGACAAGGTGTGGGATACGTCTGGTGGTAGTGTACATGCAGGGCTCCGGGTGATGTGTGTGCCAACGAAGATGGAAGTGTAATTTCTGGGCCATATGTGTGACAGGCTGGATTGTATGGTTAATGGTGTCCTCCTGTCTGTATTACCTCTGCCCATCAGAAGAAGGGACTGTGGTGTGCCATCGCCAAAGAGGTACGAACCCTGGGGTTCTATAGCAGGTGGAGCACCCACTGCAGGAAAAGGTGGGAGGACCTGAGACGCTAGGCCCGGAAGACCGCGGAGGCCCAGCTGGGGATGGCCTCCCTACGAGGGCGGGGTGCCCGTCGGAACCTAGCCCCCCTGATGGCCTGCATACTGGCGATGGCCTACCCAGAGCTGGATGGGCACTTGAAGGCAGCACAGCAGCCACGAGGGGGTGAGTACAGTGAGCGTGACAACCATTTTTGTTGTCTGGCATAGGATCCTGGTGGTGGGTTTCAGTCAGTAGGTACCTAACCAATGGAATGCCACTGCGATGCTTTGTGCTCAATCTTGATCCCTGTATGTGATGGTAATGTGTATGCCATCTGTGGTGTTGATGCTGTAATTGACCCAGTGCTCCCTTTCTACCCCCCCATTTTCTTCTGTCATCCTGTCCATGTGTTCATTAGCTTCATCTGGCGTAGGATAGGGGCACCGGCAACTGAGGGAGCTGCATCCCACAGGACCCAGGAGGCAGAGTCCACCGACGCCAAGAGCACCAGTGGGACGGAGGGCCAGGGAGTACCACGGCGGAGACAGGAGGTGATAACACTGACTCTGATTCCTCATCCAATGGGAGCTCCCTGGTGGATGGGGGCACCTCTGGAACCACCCCAGCTACAGGTACAGCTGCCAACCCCATACAAGCACCACCCTCCCAGTAGCCCCCCACCAAGTTGCCCGGGGTTGCTCACACAGGAGGGTGGGCATCTCCTTCACCCTAGGCACCACAGGCCCTGCTCCAGTGAGCCCTGCTGCCCTCAGTGAGGAGGCTTTTGACCTCCTGAGATCCATCTCTGCAGGGCAGTCAACCATAGAGAATGCCATCCAGGGGCTGGCATCCCAGATGCAGCAATGCAATGCATACCTGGAGGGGATCCACGGTGGGTTGGCGGCCCTACAGAGATCGTTTCAGGCTCTGGCCTCCTCTCTGCTGGCAGTCAGTGTCCCTGTTCCTACTGTCTCCCCTCCAACTACCACTTCCCAGTCCCAGCCTCCTCAACCCTAACCCATCCCATGCACACATACAGACAAGCATGCACACAAAACATGACACAAAAGTAGAACAGTCAAACATAGGCAGCACACTTCAGGCCACAAGCACTCACACAAACAACAGCCAGATGCACACACAACAACATCCACTGCCTCCACTGTCTCCCCCTCCTCTTCCTCCCTCACAGTCACATCCGCACTTACACCTGCATGCACTGCATCAACAGCCACAACCACCATCACCACATCAAGCATCACACACACCCCACTTGCAGACATCTCCACAACATCCATCCACGCGTCCAAAACAAGAAGCGGATAAAACAGGGAAGCAACTGCCTATGGACCCATCTGGCCTAACAGCCTGACACCAACTGAAAAGCAAACTATGCGACCTCTGTAACCAATTAGAGGAACATGACAAAGAGGTAGCTAGAAAACGCTGGTACTTACAGGGGGATAGAACAAGGAGGTTAGTGGGCCGGTTAATTAGACCTGAATTGGCCCATCCGGTCTGTTCGATATCAGGGAGGTCGCGAAGTACACACATAGCAGGCCATTAACAATTTTTTTGCCGATCACCTACATACTATATACACACAGCCACGCTGGGTTGGAAAGCGAGGTGAGCTGTCCAATTACCTAGACAGCTGAGGCTCCAGAAGGCAACAGATTGCCCATCGAGTTCTATAAGAACTTCCAGGAGTATTAACAGATAGGTTGCTCCAGGTGTTTGCAGAAGCGTATGAACTTACCAGTCTCCATGAAAGAAGCATTGATTACGTTGATACTGCAACCCGGAAAAGACCATCTCGAGGCCAGCTCTTATCAGCCCATTTCAATGTTGAATATCGACATTAAGCTCCTTAGCAAAGTCTTGGCCACCTGCCTGCTTTCACATCTTCCACGTCTGATCCACAAGGATCAGTCTGGATCTCTACCACACAGAAAATACCTTGCGTAACCTACAGTGCCTGGCACACATGTCACACACCCCTGGGATGCAGGAAGACCAGTATGGGCTGGCCTTCCCCAAAGCTAGAGTACCCACAGGACGCTATGGCTCGGTGAGATAGTATGGCGACGAGGAACTAGACAGGGATGCCATTTGTCCCCCTTCATATTTGCTATAGCCATGGAGCCATTGGCCTGCAGACTTTGTCAGGTACTTAAGGGCTGGGGGATACCAGTGGGCAGTATGGAGCATATAGTCTCCCTATATGCAGATAACGACCTAGTATATTTGCGTCATCCATATATATCAGTCCCAATCTTGTTGAATGTGATTGATGAGTTCTGGGAGTTTTTGGAACTCCGTGTTAGTACAATAAAGTCGGTCTTGTTCTCACCAGGTCACTTGATGGGCAGGCCCTTTCAGAATCTGCCTATGTCCGGCCTGCCATAGACGTAGACAAGGTCAAATACTTAGAAATTTACATCACACACCATGAGAAACAATTCTATGAATATAGTATGGGATGAGGGATAGCGGGACTGAAGCCCTCCATCCTTTTTTGGAATACTCTGCAATTATCACTGATGGGGAAATAATCCTTTCAAAGATGGTAGTGCTACCACCCTACTTGTATGTAATGCAGGGAGCCTTCTATGAGATCCCTAAGGAGGTGTTTTGTGAGTTAGACAAGCTCTTGGTGGAACTCCTATAGCACGGTAAGAAATGTCGGGTGGGACTGGCCACACTTCGACCAGAGATGAATAATGGGGGAATGGAGGTACCTGACGTAGAACTGTATTAATTCACTGCTCAGTTGCAGCATGTAATACATTGGTTAGATGGAGAGTCGAAATGGTCAAGAACCCTCATTGAGGGCTCTCATGGAGGACATCAGTTGGGCATGCTCTTGATGAGAGGTGCTGGTATACCTAAAGAGATCCCGCATTTGATCCATTTAACAGGTAGGATATGGGTGAGAGTGGTGAGGTAAATACTGAAAAGAGCACCCTATGCCCCTGAAATGGACTTATAGTCAATATCCACTTTTGTGCGAATTACCCAACTAATGAAAGCTGATAAATGGCAGGAAGGTGGCTGCACAATGTTGTCAGATCTATATCTGGAAGGGCGTTTCATCACTATACAAGAGGCACAAGTAGCGTTCAATTTAGGCACAGGGCAGTTCTTACAATATGCTAAACAAGCAGCCACAGCACGGCAACTGTGGCCAACATTCCTTGAGGGGCCCATGTAAACCATGGTCACATTACTAGTGATGGCAGGGGGGCGGTGACTTATTACACAAGTGTACCAAGTGCTCCAATCTGATAAGCAACTCAAACCATTACGGATTGAGGACACCTGGCAACAACACAGTGAGGAACCCATTTCCTCACAGGACTGGTCCAAAATACATGAGGGGGGTCAGAGGAGCAGCAGAATGTGCAAGGTTCAAACTGATCCAATATGATATCATACACATGACTTATCTTTCCCCACAGCGCCTCCATTCCATCTATCCCGCAAGGGTGAAGTGCTGCTCTAAATGCCATGCTGAGGTGGCGGATGTCTTACGCATAGTGTGGTTGTGTCCAGGGGTGGTGGACTTCTGGAGGACAATCTTGTCCCAGCTCCAGGGGGCGGCAGGGTGGGATGTTCCACAAACAATTAAAAACTACCTGTTAGGGGCCCACCCAGAAAATGCCAAAAAGACACTCAGCAGGCATTACACATTGCTAGGCCTCATCATTGCCAAGAGGCGCATTGCAATACACTGGATGAGCCCTCGTCCCCCAACAAGAGAGACATGGCAGAAAGACCTGGTAGAATGGGCAGGTGCAGAAGAAACACATTTAAGGAAAACAAGGAAAGACATGAAAGTGCAAGATATCCTAATAGTATGGGCTGCTATGACTCAGGTGCTATTGCAAAATGCAACACCAAGCCAAGAGGACATAATTTCAATGTCAAAGGGGAGTGGGTAAAAATATATGGGCTAAATGTCAGCCTAGGACTCACGCCACATACACTGGAATATCGAGAGACACGCCTATGGATCATGTACATATTTTAAGACAGGGCTGGCTATATTATTTGACACTCCTCATGGAATTGGGAGGGGAAGGGATGGGCTTCTAAGGGGTGTGGATATAGAGCTGTCAGTCTGATTTCGAGTTGTTTTAACACTAAGCAATTTATGACCAGCAAGGTTTAAAGCTTGACGGATGTACAAAGACAACGATTCATCAATAATAATGCTTGGTCAATTGTTACTGTTACACTAAATGCCAATATATATATATTTTAAAGTCTTTCTCACTTTGCACTTATGTCTTGTTTTTTTTTACTTCTAGGGCCCTCTAAACTGAAGGCGCTTGACTGGCAAAAAAGTGCCCAGCAAGACAAAAAAAACGAACTAAAAAGTTGTATTTTCTATAGTTAACTTTTTTATTTTGCCAAGTCTTTTTTTGTCAATTTGCACTCATGTTTTATTTTTTCCCATGGGCGCTGTTCTCAAAAGATGACTATTAACTTGTTCTAAATACTGCAAAGCAACACTGTTTCTTTCTTATGCGTAATTTTTTTAATTATACTTTTACATATAACGGTGCAGTACGCCCCAATCCCCCCCACTCCAGTCCAATCCACCCCACTCCAATCCAAACCACTCACCCCAAACTACACCAGGTCACCACACTCCAATCCTCCCAACCCACCCCAAACTGCCCCACTCCAATCCACAACAAACTGCCCCATTCCAATGCAGCAATCCAAAGCAATCTGTCCCACCACAAGCCAAAACAAACTGTCCCACTCCAATCCAAAACAATCTGCCCCACTCCAACCTGCCCCACTTTAATCCAAAACAATCTGCCCCACTCCAATACAAATCAATCTACCCCACTCTAGTCTAAAACAATCTGCCCCACTCTAGTTCTCTCATTCCAATCCTTTCCACCCCACTACAATCCACATCACTCCAGTCCAGTCGAACTCACCCCAATCCTCCCCACTTCAATCAGCCCCACTCCAGTCTGCCCCACTTCAATCTGTCCTACTCCAAACTAAAACAGTCTGCCCCACTCCAATCCAAAACAATCTGCCTAATCCATTCCAAAACAATCTGCCCCACTTCAATCCAAATCATTCTGCCCCACTCCAGAACAAAACAATATGTGCCACTCGTCTGCCCCACTAGAGTCCAATAAATCTACCCCATTACAATTGAAAACAATCTGCCCCACTCCAATCTGTCCAAGTGCAAAGCAAAACAATCTGCCCCAATCCAATCTGCTCCACTCCAATCCAAAACAATCAATCTGCCCACTCCAATCCAAAACAATTTGCCCCACCCCAATCTGCCCCACTCCAGTCCAAAATAATCTACCCCACTCTAGTCTAAAACAATCTGCCCCACTCCAGTTTTCCCACTCCAATCTAAACCACCCAACTCCAATGCACACCACTCCAATCAAGTGTACCTCACCCTAATCTGCCCCACTCCAGTCAGCCCACTTCAATCTGCCCCACTCCAAAGCAAAACAGTCTGCCCCACTCCAATCTGCCCCTCTCCAATCCAAAACAATCTGCCAATTCCAATCCAAAGCAGTGTGCTCCACTCCAAACTGCCACACACCAATCTGGCCCACTTCAATCCAAAACAATCAGCCCCATGGCAGCCTAAAACAACCTCCCCCACTCTAATATAAACAGGTTGCCCCACCCAATTTGCCCCACTGTAATCCAAAACTATCTGACCACTCAAATCTGAATCAATCTGCCCCACTCCAATCCCCGCACCAATCCAATCCGCCCAACTCCAATCCAGTCCACCTCACCACAATCCACCCCACTCCAATCTACTCCACTCCAATCTGCCTCACTTCAATCAAAAACAATCTGCCCAACTCAAATCTAAAACTATCTCAAATCTAAAACTATCTGCCACACTTCAATCCAAAACACTCTGCCTACTCCATTCCAAAACAGTCTGCCCCACTTCAATCCAAAACAATCGGTCCTATTCCAAAAAACAATATTCCCCACTCCAGTCTGCCCCACTATATTCCAGAACAATCTGTCCACTACAATCCAAAACAATCTGCCCCACTACAATCTGTTCCAATAAAAACCAAAATATTCTGTCCCAATCCAATCTGCCCCACTCCAATCCAAAACAATCTGCCCCACTCCAATCCAAAACAATCTAACCCACTTTAATCCAAAACTATCTTCCCCACTCCAATCTGCCCCAATCCAAAACAATCTGCCCTACTCCAAGCCAAAACAATCTTCCCCACACCAATCCAATCCACCCCACTCCAATTCAATCCACCCCAGTCCAATCCAAAACAATCTGCCTCACTCCAATCTGTCTGTCAGGCTCCTACCTGTTGGCAGGGGTGAAATGGACACAATGAATATTCCCTACCTCCCAGAGAACCAAGTCGATCCAAGGATAAGGAGCCGACCTGATCCACTGATGCAGGGATGAAAACTGATGAACACCAGGCTGCTACTTCTGGACTGTCTGGCTTCTTATCAGCTTCTACAAGATAATAACTGACATTCAGTATTGTATACTTTTCCATAGTAAAAGGATTGTAATCTAATCCCTCTTTTCCCTTCTTCTGATAGGTGGAAAGTAATATGTAGGAAGTGATCACTGGATCTTAACATACCAATTTGGGGGATTACCACTGTTCTTAGAAGCCCAAGACACACTTAAACAAATACATCTCAATAAGAGTCCATATGGTTATAGCATGAGTCCTGAATACTGTTCTGCGTATACACTTTGATTTGTGAAGTCCATCAGTACACACGTAGTCATGGCCATCAATTAATTCACCTTGTATACATTTTGATATATAGGCTCTTTTAGAGTCCATCAGTACATACACAATCAAGAGTATTTATTCAGGCCACGTGCATACATTGGATATGTAGGCTCATTTGGAGTCCATCAGTACATTCATAATCATCAGTTCTAATTAGTGCTACCTAAATATGCTTTGATATGTCAGTTCACAAGTACATAGATTCAATTCCTCTTAGACGCAGTTAGGACACATTTGAAGATGCTGCTTTCTTTCTTAATGTATTCCTTCTTCACTATTTTGCAGGG
The DNA here is from genome assembly GCF_031143425.1 of Pleurodeles waltl. NCBI lineage: Eukaryota > Metazoa > Chordata > Amphibia > Caudata > Salamandridae > Pleurodeles > Pleurodeles waltl. The sequence continues at coordinate 807,923,512 of NC_090450.1, read as the reverse complement.
CGCAAAGACTCATCCCACTGGAGGAGTGGAAGACGAAAAGCCGCTGCAACCCAGACGAGCCTGACGCTACTGCAGAAAGAAGGGAGGAGCGGGAAGGAGACCGAACGAAAGAGAGACGTGGTAAGCATGTAAATTCTGGAGACACGGACCGCCGGGCACAAAACAGAATACAGGTGAGTGCAGAGGGCAGGGCAAACTTCATGAACGTTCAGCAGTTGCTCCTGGTGCGGCGAACAGCCTAAAATGCTACGCACTCCACCTTCTTAAAGGAAACTCTCTGTGGAGAAGTCATGAACACAGCCCACTCAATCCAGAACAATCTGCCCTACTTGATTCCAAAATGGTCTGCTGCACTTCATTCCAAAACCATCTGGCCCACTCCTGTCCAAAACAATACGCCTCACTAAAATCAAAAAAATCTGCCCCACTACAATACAAAACAATCTGTTCCACTCCAATTGACAACGTTCTGCCCAATCCCAATCCGTAATAATCTGCCCCCGTACAATCTGCACCAATCAAGTCCAAAACAATCAGCCCCAAACTAACCAGCACCCACTCCAATCAAAGACAATCTGCTCCTCTCTAATATGCCCCATTGCAAACCAAAACAATCTGTCCACTCCAATCTGCCCCTCTCCAATCCAAAACAGAGTTCCACACTCCAATTCGAAACAATCTGTCCCACTTCAATCTAAAACAATCTGCTCCACCATAATCCAAAACAATGTCCCCACTCCAATCAAAAACAAGTGTCCACTACAAGCCAAAACAATCTGCCCTGCTTCATCTGCCCCATTCCAGACCACCCCACTCCAATCTAGTCCACCTCACTCCAAACCAATTTACCCCACTCTGTCCCAATTCACCCCACTCCATCCCAATTCATCCCACTCCAATCCACCACAATCCACCCACCCTACACCAATCTACCCCAATCCAGACCAGTCCAATCCACCCCAATCAAATCTACTCAACTCCAGTCCAAATCACCCCACTATAGTCCAACCCACCATACTCCAGTCCAACCCACCCACCTCCATTCCGACCCATCCCACTCCAAACCACCACATTCCAGTTCCACCACCCACTTCAGTCTAACCCATTCCAATCCAACCCACCCACTCCAATCCGATGTAACCCAGTCCACCCCACTCCACTCCACTTTAATCCACCCCATCCAATCTAGTTCACCTTAATCCATCCCGATACAATCCCACACCACCTTAATCCACCCACTCCCGTCCAATCCACCCCAATCCACACCAAGCCAATGCACTGCACTCCATACCAATCCAATCCACCCCACTCCAGTCCAATCCAAATGACTCCACTCCAGTCCACCACACTCCAATCCAACCCACACCATTCAATCCAATCCACCCCACTCAATCCAATCCACCTCACTCCAATCCTCTCCACCCCACTCCAGTCCACCCTGCTCCAATTCGATTCACCCCACTCAATTCATCTCACCCCACATCAATCCAGTCCACCCCACCTCATTGCATTCTGCCTCACTCCAATCCACCTTACCACATCCAATCCAACCCACCCCAATCTAATCCACACCATCCAGTCCATCCCACCCCATGTCAATCCACCCCTCCCCACTCTACTTCAATCCACCTCACTCTAATCCAATCATACCCACTCTACTTCAATCCACTTTACTCTACTCCAATCCACCCCACTCTACTTCAATCCACCACACTCTACCCTAATCCAATCCCCAACACCCCAGTTCAATCCACCCCCTCCAATCCAATCCACTCCAGTCCATTCCACTCCAATCCATCTTAAACCATCCCACTCCACTCCAATATAATCCACCTTAATCCACCCCACTCCTGTCCAAGCCACCCAACTCCAAACCACCTTAACCCAACCCACCCCAATATAATCGATCCCACCCTCAACAATCCAACCCACCCCACCCAATCCACACCAATCCAATCCCCTTCGCCCCATCCACTCCCCCCCACTCAATTATAGTCCCCCACTTCAATCCCCACCACACCTATCTAATTAAACCCACTTCAGTCCAGTCTAGCTCATCCCACCTCAGTCCAATCCACCACAATCCACCCTACTCAAATCCAGTCCACTCCAATCCACCCCACTCCAAGAAATCCATTCAACTCACCCCACTCCAACCCACCATGGTTGTTGAGTTTACCCGCATGCATGAATGTAACCTAATCCCATAAACATGGTAGTCCTTTCACTCACTGTGTAAAACACAGCAAACAAAACAACATCACGTCTGGGTCTGCATCAAAGGATTGAGAACCAAATATCCCGTTATTGAAATATTTGTAAATGATAGGTGTGCAATGAGGGATGCCTACATCCACGAAGTCCCCGCACATATTATAGATGGGACCTGACGGGGTTCTGACTGCTTAAAGTTGAGGGTGCAGAATATGAGGGAAAGCGAGTGGAGCAGCACCCTGTTTAATCTCTATTAGTGCAGAGCTACCACAGCCTTTTGCACTAAGCCTGCACTGTCACTGCAGAATGTTAGTAGGACAATAAACATGCATACATCAAAGGATAAGCCACAGCCCGATCATACTGACCAGTTCGAGATATACATTTGGGTTAAGGCCCACATACACCTCAAGAATACCGTCTTTTTACAGTCTGCCAGACTGACCATCCTTAATTTCCCGAAATTGTCAGCTGTTTTTGGCTCTCAGACACATAACACAAACAAACACCTGAGAGACACACACCTGTAGTCACACACAGGCATACAGACGCATAAACTAACCAGCATATAACATATCCACACGTACTGTCAGAGTCGAGCTCACAAAGAGGGAACTGCTATATAAATGCTGCAATAATGTTAAGCACACCAATACAGATACAGACGCTTACTTACACGTACAGGCCCACGCACAGAGGTATCCATACAAAGCTCCATGCACTCAGACACATAAATGCATACACAGACAGACCAGGAAACGGGAATACACATGGATGCATCTGGACACATATGGACACAGACACTAGTAAAACCCAGACACAAAAACACAAATCCACTCAGTGACTGACTGTGGGACATGCAGACACTCGCAGGTAGTGGCGTAACAAAGGCCCCTCGACCCCCCCAGGGTTGGAGGGTTGGGGTGGAATGTTTGTGGGGTGAGTCGAGCTCCAGGGGACCCCCTCAGTACAGTACACAGTGCACGGGCGTCAGGCCCCGACTGGGTCTATGGGGGAGGGAGTCCCCTCAAGGTACTTTGCAGGGGGGGGGGCTCAAGTTTCGTTACCACTGCTCACATGCATATGCAGACCGACACATGCACATGTAATGACGCCTACACACAAACACAGACAGATTCAAGCACATACAGACACATGTGGACACAGAAAGAAACTAAGACAGGCACACATACACACATCTTATAAATACTCTGACAGACATCGCCGTTGCTTGCCACGTTCCGCTCGCGCTGTTTGTCGACTTAGGTGCCCCCTACAAGGCTGAAACTACAGATGGTAGAATGCTGTATTATGGAGGCTGGCCTTACTGGCTGAAACACAGTGTATTCTAGGATAGGTAATGCCACATATACCAAGACGTTTCAAGACAGCGGAGGGGCAAGGTCATTCATTTCTCAATTCACCCTTTGTGCTCTGTTAGGTAGCGTGCTGGGGCCTGCTGTTACTTAGGGCCAGATGTAGGAAGCCTTTTGCGCCTCACAAACTGCAAAAAACGCAGTTTGCGAGGCGCAAAAGGCTGAACGCGATGCAGAAACACATTTTGCGAGTCGGTACCGACTCGCAAAATGTGATTCCGACTCGCAAATAGGAAGGGGTGTTCCCTTCCTATTTGCGACCGCATCGCGATGTAGAGTTGATTTGTGACCGCAAAAGCGGTCGCAAATCAACTCGCAGTTACCATCCACTTGAAGTGGATGGTAACTCATTCGCAAAAGGGAAGGGGTCCCCATGGGACCCCTTCCCCTTTGTGAATGCTCACAAAAAATTTTTTTCAGAGCAGGCAGTGGTCCTATGGACCACTGCCTACCCTGAAAAAAACGAAATAAAAAGGTTTCGGTATTTTTTCTTTTTGCAGCTCGTTTTCCTTTAAGGAAAACGGGCTGCAAAGAGAAAAAAAAACTGCTTTATTTAAAAGCAGTCACGGACATGGTGGTCTGCTGTCTCCAGCAGGCCACCATCCCCGTGAGTGCCTAGACTCGCTATGGGGTCGCAAACTGCGACCCACCTCATAAATATTCATGATGTTGGTCTTTGCGACCCCATAGCGAGTTGCAGAAGGTGTCTGAGACACCTTTCTGCATACCAGTTTGCGAGTTGCAATTTGTGAGTCGGAAGGACTCGCAATTTGCAAGTCGCAAATTGGTTTGTACCTACATCTGGCCCTAAGTGAGGCAGGATGCCTGCTTGGATACGCAGTCCAGATAGCTTATCATGTCCTCAGCTAGTTCTTTGTGATCCAGGTAGATGTAGTCTGGGGAAGGTGGACAGCGGGGTTAGTGGTGTCTTAGAATCAGTTGCTGCATTATCCAGCCGACGAAATTTGTAGAGACACTCATGCGCATTGTACTAGCTTAACCAGCCAATCGAGTAATGTGCAAATTGTGCCCTGAGCATGTAGTGAGCTGTTATTACAACACTTTGATTCAAAATAAACCAGTGAATTGTGCGTTCTCCGGACTGGTGTTTGCATAGACTTTTGAAGAACATTCAGTATGAGTCGATGTGCGTAAAACGTATTACTGCACAATCTTGTACTAGGGTGGGCATGGATTGCATGAAATGTGTGCCTGTGCGTTGTACTGCTATTACCGCATCTTATCAGCAAATATTTATCATGTAATGTTCTGACAAATTCCAGATGAGTTAAGATGTTGCAGAAAAGGTAACCTAATCTGTGTGTTGTCCTGTCATTGCCTGATGGTTACTGGGGAGGTTGATATAATCTGTAGAATTTCTGCACCCATGTGTTGTAGTTATCGCACCATGTTACACGGTCAAGTGACGTACAGGTTTTACCGCACTCTCTTCAGGTGTGTCCTGCACTGGTCTGCCAGAAGGAGCTGGGTCCATGCCAGGTATTCAGGAATCTACAAAATATATGCACTTACCGTTACTCTAAACAGAACTCACATCATGAAACAGAAGCAAGGATTTTGGCCCTCTTTGGCACAAGCTGAACATCCTTCCTTTAACAAAAGTTTGAATGAGATGCCATATTGATGGTGATGCAGCGCTATATAAGAATCTGTTAGCATGACATGTAGACTCAACTGAGTGCACTTCCCCCCCCCATTGCCCTTCCCCATGCCATCTACTACAATCACACCCCTCCTCCTCCACCAACCAAGGGCGGAGTGTCCAGCCAAAGAGAAACATGTTTTTCACTAGTGGGTACAATATTGACAGAGTCTCTGAGTCTCCTGGTAGGATTGTGTCCAACTCCAGAGGTCACGTCCGAAACAAGATCTTGCATCCAGTGCTGAAGCTCTTGTCCTTCTGGCATAACAAGCATTAGCAACGCCAATAGGTTTAGCCTATGTGAAATCTACTGGCTTTGTCAACTTTGCAGCACGGCTAAAAGTAAAAAAAAACGCTGGCTGCTTTTTAGTGCTTTTTTAAACTTTTTTTTTTTTTTTACTTTCAACCTTGCTGCACAGTAGCCACGCAGCTGTACAAAATGGCAAAGAAAACATTGGCAGAGCCAAATATCTCTACCATTTGGTCTTGCAATGTTTTTAAACCACAGTATATAGCTGCTGTGAAACATGGTTGAAAGTAAAACTAAAAAGCGCTAGGATGCAGCCAGCACTAACTGCGTCAGAGCACTTTATTTTGCAATTTCAGCCAAGATACACAGCAGCTGAGCTGCTGTACCACATGGCTAAAAAAAACAAAAAACACATCAACTACACCAGCAGATCTCACAGAGGGGAAACCTATTGGCCTTGCCAATGCTTGTTTAATTAGGTTAGTGTAGTAACTTACACCAGGCCAATATGATTTCAGTCTTCTTTATTCTCTTCAAGTAACTGCAACTTCCAGCTGGATGACAGAAAATAAACTGCCAGCTCCTGGAATTCCCAGTGCCATGCTATTCTATATTACATCATAAGTACGAACAGTCCTACACATCTTTCCCCCACACAAAAATGGTACAATTTAAACATATACACACATATATTTCTAAATTATTACTATATATACAATTATGAATAAATAAAATATGCATGAACATGTTACATATTAAATACTTATAAAAACATATTTCTGTCTCACTCATTAGGTCTAACCACTTTGCTTATATTTCCAAAACTCTATTCCTTCCCATCTTCCAACACCACAACATTTTTCCATACTTTTACTACGTTCCGAGGTTAAGAGTTTTTCTTTTTTTTTTTTTTTTGTTTTTTACAAATCCTGACTTCTTTGTCATCATCCAATCTCCACATTGCCAGTGTGTGTTCTTCACACTTTTTCTTTTATCATATTCTTGTTCACTCATTTTCTGTTTCTCTTCTACTTTTTCCCCCATGGCTGTCCTTTGAACCCACACTTGTTTCTTATCCTGTAACCACATTGATTATTCTTTTGTGGCAGGTTCTCTTCCTTTGAGAGCAATAAATGGTGGCACTCCACACGTAGTGGAATGTGGAGTAATTCTATGGGCCTAAATCATTTTATCCCGCTCACTTTTTCAAAATAGTCCATTGACTATAGAAAGCTGAATGTTTTCCATTATGATACGGTTCACTCTTTCAACTAAACCGTTTGCCTGTGGCCCAAATACTGCTACCTTCTCATGTCTGATCCCCATCTGTCTCAAGAAATTCACCATTATTGATGAAATGAATTGTACTCCATTGTCTGTAGTAATCACTTTAGGAATTCCTTCTTCCATGAATACTTCTTTGAGAATCTTCACAACATTCTCTGTACTTACAACATTCTCTGTATGTTCCTTGCTTTTTACCACAAACCACTTACTATGGCAGTCAACAATGACAATCACTCCCTATCACACTAACAAGTGGGTTCTTTAGGCTCCTTAGAACGCAACTGATCAAGCGAATTTGTGCGGGGAAGCAGCCATGACTACGATGGCAACTCCTGACTCTGCCACACGAAAGAGGTGGCTTCACAGCACCAGACCTACAACTATATCACTTATGTGCGCAGGCACAATATGCATCCTATTGGTATGGTCTGCCTGAATATATACCGCATCTGGCTGTTGATGTAGAGGAAGTGCACCCTATGTCGTTGTGCCATGTGCTACCACGAACAAGTAGAGATACGCCTCACACAGAGATCAGCACAGTAGACTGCACAATCACTGGGAGCATGGGTGGGAAGGTTGCCCTTATACGTCCCGGCACTACCTCTAGAACACCAGCCGGCACTGTCTGTCACACAAGAGACAAAAGCACTGAGACTGCTGAAATCAGTAGGAATTGTCACCATGGGGGACCTCTATTCTGGTGGGACCTTCGTGAGTCTGGCTGATTTGCAACACAATAAAAATGTAAATGTGGAGTGGCATTTTGTATGTCACCACCTCACGCACGTCATAAAAGCCTTGTACCCAGAGTTCCTGACTGAGACCCCAGCATTAGGTGCGCTCCAGGCCCTGCTCACGAGCCCAGATAGGAGACCTTTGATCACCAAATTATATGTAGCCACAGACTAATGCTCCATTGCCAACCGACAAAGCTCAAGCACGCTGGAAATCTGACCTCTTGACCCCCATGACACAACATGACTGGAAATACTGCTGCTCACCTACTGGCTACCTCACCTCTACCTGCAACTTGCACATCATTACTTACAGATATCTACATCAGATGTATTACACGTCTATTAAATTGCAGCTGTATGGCCTTCCGGGAGGACACAAAATGCGCTAGTTGTGGGCAGGCAGGGGTGGGCTTCATACACCTGGGGCGGGAGTGCCTCTGGGAGCAGGAGTTTTGGGTGGAAGTGGTAGGCACCTTGTGTGACATAATTGCAGAGACAGTGAAGTGCAAAATCCAGGTGTGTCTGCTGGGCATGGTATAGTCACTACAGCCGGGCGGATGACGATTTACAGCAATAGCACTATTGCTGGCCAAGTGCCTGGTGGCCATGCATTGGGGGAAGCGATCACACCCTGAGCCAATCATCCTCTGTCAATGTAAGTTCACCCACATCACAAATATTTACCACTTCCAGCTCTTTTCCTTCCATGTACAGGCTATCATCCAATGGCATAAGGGACAGACAATCTGCCACAACATTTTTCTTTCTTTTGACATAATCCACTTCACAATTGAAATCCATCATTGATAATAACCATCTCATTATCCTTGGTGTCATACCTACTTTCAATCATTTCCCACATTTAAATTTGTGGAGCAACGGGTTATGGTCTGTTCTGACAGGAACAGGTAAACCCCATAAATAGTACCTAAAATGATTTATCACCCAACAATAGGCCAAGGCCTCCTTCACAATGGAGGAATAGATTTGTTCAGCTCCTGGCAATCTCCTGAACACAAATCCTATAACCCTTTCCTGTCCATCCGCCCTCCGGGATAACACAGCCCCCAATCCAATATTACTGGCACCAGTGGTGACCACAGTTTTGTTGTTCACCTTAAAATGACATAGTGAAGGTGAGCCCAATGATGGATCGTTTGATCTCAACAAACTCATTTTCACACAAACTAGCATTAAAACAATAGGTTAAAATAACTAACTAAAATAATTATCAAAATTTGTTGTACTGTTTCTTCATCTATGCTTTTCTTAGTCTCTCTTCTTTTTCTCAAGCTTGTGTGTCCAAGACGTCATGCAGGAGGGCTTGTTTTGTTGCTTCCACGCTGTAGCTTTAATAAAGTCCCTTTCTCTTCTCAGGCCTGATAAGTTATCGCTCAAATCCTGGAGACGCTACAGGTCAGGCTGAATTAACAATCATGAACAATCATACGCACTTGGGGCAGCGCGGGGGCAGCGCAAAGTAGAATGACTCTGCCAAGGTTCTTCCGTGCACGAAACAGCACGCGGGCACCTGAGGCAGGCCGAGATTGTAGAAATACTATACAATCTCATGAGGCGGCGCAAATAGGGTCCGTGCTAACAACTCTGTCTGTGTAAGTTAAGTCTGTGCTACACTTTGCGGAGAAACCACACAACAGCCTACACAATTAAATCCCTGCAATTTACTGTTTTCTTCTTCTCCCTTAAAACACAATCATGAACAGTTCTGTAGTTTTCATGCCCACTCGGCTTTGCCCAGCTACCCGGCTAAACTTTTACATAACAATGCTGCTTCAGCGATCACCGCGAAGCGGCCATGTCAATCAACTGTTAAACACTTCACAATGTTGCCCCTTTTTAAATAAACATTATTTGTAACTTACAGTCAGCCAAAACGATTTCTTTAAGTATGAATAGTTCTCCAGGGGTGGAGGTCACAAGTTCAAGGATGTACGTCCCCTGCATGGCTGCTCGTCGCCAAATTATGTAGTAACTTACACCAGGCTAATATGATTTCAGTCTATTTTATTTGGTTCAAGTAACCTCAACCTCCAGCTGACTGACACAAAACAAACTGGCAGCTCCTAGAATTCCCAGTGCCCTGCTATTCTATACTACATCATAAGTAGGAACATTCCTACGGTTAGTATGTTAGAATATGTGACTTCATCGTAGAAATGTTTGACAGAGATTTATGATATAATTATAGAGCAATTTAAGAGTAACTCCCAGAATGCCAGATGACGACTCAGTGTGTGATTGCACTTAAAATGGTCTGTAATATCAAGGTTTTACATGTATAGAGAAAGAGCAACAATATAGTCTATCAAACAAGTACGGCTGTTCTGTAAAATGCATTCCTAGCTAAAACAATTCTTGTGCCTCCTAAGTATTGCAGGGAAGCAAAAGTAGGAGTAGTACCCATACATGCTTTACCAGAGATCACACAATTTGATCAAGTGGGGAGCCACAATCTGAATCTGCAGTTTATACACTTGGAGATTTATTATCTTGTACCTAGTTTTATACCAAAGAACAATGCTTCACACATAGTGGTCTTTTCAAAAATTAATTGCGCCCTTCAAAAACCATATATTGCAATATGGGCTTGCCATCCATGGCTTACCTCTTACTACCCTTGTGCTGTGGCACATAAGGAGGAACAGACCAACATTAGATATAAGATTCCTCCATCTTTCAATATTTACAGTACTAAGGTCAAAATATTATGTTCTGCAAAACTATAAGGTTAAATAAGTATGTTGTTCTGATATGTTTGCACCTCACTGATTCTTTTAAACAATACATACATTAAGTTCTGACAAATGCTGGCCGCAGAAACACTGGCCAGTCTGAAGGGTAGTCTCAAATATTTAAAGACATCAAAGGGTATGACAACCATGGTTAAATCTCTAAAACTACTGATAGTGAAACCTGGTAATAGGCAGGCTTCAAGTCAGTAAGTGTAAAATAAGATGATCCACCAACAGCAGCCAACAGCCCATGAATATGAAAATGATCCTGTGCATTATTGACAATGTGCAGAATAGTAATCTACACTTAAATCCATATGTGCACCATATGATGCTATTGTATTTGAAACCATTTTGATAAGACCTGTTAAAATGTATTTTGAAGGCTTATGCTAACAAGTCCTCAACACCATCTTGCTCACCACATCACAGTCACTGTTTATTGTTAATGCTGCACATAGTCAGGCAAGTCATGTATGCTTATTTCCAAATTATGCTGTTCTTGAAGAACACTCTATAGCAGTGGTTCCCAACCTTTTGACTTCTGTGGACCCCCACTTCATGATTACTGGGACCTGGGGACCCCCACTGACTCATTATTGGAGTCCGGGTAAGTCATTAGTATAAACTGGGGACCTGTTAATATTGTTTAATTTTCTAAGCTGTCGCGGACCCCCGGAGGAGGCTTTGCGGACCCCCAGGGGTCCCCGGAACATAGGTTGGGAACCACTGCTCTATAGCATGGCCTCAGTAATGTTGTTCACCTAAATATTTTGTCTGATGTCTCCAGATGACATTAGCATAGAGGGGGCTGATTTAGTATTTATGTTGTGGGATAGTGCTTAGGTGGTAAGGGTAAGGCTGTATGGCACTTTTTAATTCAATGTTTTGATTTTCTGAAATTGTAATTCTTTTTCTCGTACTATGATTAGTCTTCATTGTGTTCTATAAGAAATTTTTCTAAATGAACCCTTGAACTTTGGGGCGAGCCCTTAATCTTTTGTTTACTATTGGAAATTCTGTCTGATTTCATATTGCTTTTGCTGTTCATTTGGGACTTAAAATGTTTTTGATTTTGCCTATTATTTTGTATTGTCTTATTGCTGAGAACCTTCGTCACAAGTATTCTAAAAACCCTGTATTGTACCATTTGACGTTTTGTAATAAAGCTTTTTAAATTCTACATTCGTCCTCAGAATGCACTTATTGACTCAGCAGTTTTTTCTTGATTGACTATATTTTACATATGCTGGGCTGCACCCCATCTTTGGTGACCTTGTCTCATTAAACTGCGGTTAAACACCATGCCCGATCCACCCACACATGGGCGTGTTATTGAAGAGTCTTCTGGGGTGTAAGGTTTTAGTGGCACGAAGCAGCCACACAATTCTGATAGCAGAGAATGGTTACGATAAGGTGTGTCATTAAAGACTCATTTTTGCCCTGTCCTTAGACAGGCTTTATGTCTACATTCCAAAGACCACTTTTTGATTATATGCTGCCTTCCCGCCACTTTTGGATTATTTGCTACATTCCTGACTGCAATGCAGAGCTGATGTTCCTGAGCAAATGACTGTGAGTATTAATAGGGTGGGATTATTTCATAAACTGAGAATGCTCAGTGGGTTAGTAATGCATTAGGGGATGTGTAGTTGAGAATGCAATTTGCGGTTGAGGTTGAGTGATGGATTATTGTGTTGTATGTGAAGTTTTTGGTTATGCAGTATTGATTCTTGTTTCAGTTGGTGGTGTAATTACTGTGATTGTAATGTATCTGTTTTATTTGCGTGGAAATATTTGGTTTTATTATGAGCTGAAAAGGTAACAAATTCATCATAATCCGATCTTGAAATATTGTTGAAGATGTTGAACTTGTCTGCAGGGTAATATGATTTGCGAGGCATCACATTCACACAGATAGGGATTTTTCTGAATGGAAGAGTTTTCTTTTTAGGTTTGCATATCTCACTTTGGGTGGTATGAGTTGCTCTTTGGTGCAGAGGAATAAGTGCACTAATGAGAGGTGGATTGCCACTGGATGGGAATCTGCTTTAGTGCCAATTATATTTCACAAGTACTGCAAAGGTACTGGTCCTGTTTCTATTGATTGTGAAACTATATTTGTTTAACCTGCTGATTGTCTCCTATGTTAAACGAACAAGATTTTATTTGTTTATTAGTTGTGCATTTGTGGCAAGCCCTTTTCTGTCAGGTTGTGTATTTTTTTTCCATTCACTGACATGGAAAAAGCAGCATTGCAATTGGTTAGTGAACAAGGAGTTGTACTGGGACTGGTGAGATGTCACCACAGAGTTGCACTGTTATTGGTTGGTTGCTGTCAAAGTTGCACATTGTCCTTTAACTTGTTTTGTGTGGTTATTTGATTATTAACCACAGTAAGAGAAATGGGTGCTGTGTTGAAAAAGCCTAAAGCTCCTGGTGTACCTGCTATGAAGGGACAGAAGGTTCCTCCAGAGGGCTTGTCTGCAAACAAAATACTGACGGACGCTGAGCTTTATAAGTGCACATGGAATCAAGAATGGCCTACATATACCTCTGCAGTTTCTTCTAGAGGGTACCTTTAACATTAGGTAGCTAGATTTTCTAAGACAAACAATGAATGATAGGAAGCCAATACCTTGGCCTAAACAATTTGATGCACAGTGTAATCGAAAGGCCACAGAGAAAGAAAGGCAGAAAATAAAAATAATAATTATTAGAGTTCATTAAGACAGTGGGATAATCAAGAGAGAATTTGGAGGGAGGATATGCTAGAAGGAGCTAACGTTTTTCCTGCAATAGTTGATGAAATAATAGTCAAACAGAAATTTGGTGAGGGAGACAGAGGGTAAGAAGACAAAGAAAAATATTCAAATGACAGGGATAACATTTTAAATTATCTTCTGAATATCGGAACACTTTCGCACACACAGGTGCAAGTGGTTTCTACATTTTTACCAGACATTGGTGCATCGGGTAAACCAAGTACAAATGCACAGGGACTGATGGTACCTGCAGTGACAAGTAGGAGTAAAACAGTGAGTGCAAATGGTCTGCCTGGGAATACATTCGTGGCTTTGCCTAGTACTAGTAGAGATACTGCTACTGTTCCTATTATTGCTCCTTCCATGTTGCCTATTGCTGCTTCTGCCTCTGTCTTTGAACGTACTGTATTTCCTAAAGAGAAGGAGATTAATATTGCAAACTTAAAGACTGAACCTGGAGAAATAATTTTAGATTGATTAAAAGAGAATCTCATGCAAAATGGATGAAATGAGATACCCGATCAGAGAAGCAGCAAGGTGTGCGAATGAAGCACATAATACATTTGAGGATTTAGATGGAGATTTTGAGGCCAATTTAAACAGAACAAGGAATTTGCAGGATATTTATTAAATGGGTTTGAGTAAACCAGAGATAAAGGTCCTTGGCCTGGTACATTTGTGAGCTTACATTAAAGAATTAGTTGAAAAAAATAAGGACTGGAGAGATTTGAAGAAATATAAAGAAACGAGGAAAAAGAAAGTTACTACTAAAAAGAAAAATACAGAGATAGGCAAGAAAGCAAAGGTGGTCATTAATGATTTAGAACCAAAAGGAATGTCAGAAATTCCTATAAGGTAAGTGCATTGACATAATTATGTATATGTGCATTGGATAAGGAGTCATCTTTATGCATTTACAACTAATTTTCCAAAACTGAGGGAGAAACCTTATAAGGGGTACAAGGAAGTTCAGACAATTTAAAAAATGCTTAGGACTGATTTTGATATTTTATGTGAGATTGTTGTTCCTGATGATTTATGGATAGAGTGCAAAACTACTGTTCCTTGGCCAACTGAAAAACCAGTAGGGTTCCACCTAACAATGCTCCAGCTGAGGTGGTTACTGAGAAATACAGAGCGGCGATAGTTCATTGGAAAACAAAAGTGCTAGAGAAGAAAGTGAACTGGACAAAGATACTGAGAGCTACACAAGAGCCCAAAAGTGTAGGTGCATGCTTATTATGAAAGGCTGGAGTTAAAGGTCCTGAAAAAGAAGATGTTAGCTGATATGTACTGGCTTTCTTTTTGGATTTACATATGGAGCTTAGTTCTCATATTCAGCAAAGTGTGATCTACTGGCAAACCATCAGTATTTATGAGCTTCTCAAGTATTGCCTGTTCTGGTCACCTGGGAGGATGGCTCACAATAAGGATCAAAACATGCCATGAAAGAACCTGCATGTAAGAGAAAGCAGGCAACCACCGTAAAAATCTTGCCTGTCACATCTAAATGTTGTAAATTCACCATAAACCAAAAGCCAAACTTACTGTAAGGTCAGCTAAATTGTCAGCTTGATAAATAAAAACTACCGCTGGTGCCACACAGATTCTGCACCTTAACAAAAAAGGGCTGTCCAGTGAAAAACCTCAGCAGTACCCACTGAACAAAAACAGCAAGCCGTAAGCGAAAAGGCAACTTACAATGAAAGAACCGCCGACTAAACTGTCCGGCTAGTGGTCTGCCCGGGGGTCAGACTGCTGTACACAGTGCTCCCAGCTGTGAAGAAATGTGCCTCAGGCAGTGTTCCTGGCATGCAGATGTTTAAGCAGTAAAAGACGATAAGCTGACAAAGCACCTCGTCGGATTCTATGTGGCTATTTTCGAACCGGGTATCCCCCTTTTTTCCATATTTTGTGTTTGCTGTTGACAGGCCCACTAGTAGCATTTAATTTACAGGCCCTGGGCACATATAGTGCACTTTACTAGGGAGTTACAAGTAAATTAAATACGCCAATTGCGGATAAGACAATATTCCAATGTTTAAAGTGCAGATCATATGCACTTTAGCACTGGTCAGCAGTGGTAAAGTACACAAAATCCTAAAGCCAGCAAAAATGAAGTCTGAAAAATAGGAGGTCAGAAGGCAAAAAGTCAGGTTAACCACACAAAGGATGCCAGGTCTAACGAAGAGCCCTGCTTGGCATTTCTGCTGCAAAACTGGTCACTGGAAGTGCAAGTGTAGACAGAACCAAGATTGAATTCAGAATGATTTGATCCCCCAGATGCAGTGAAATGCAGCCCAACAGACTCCTATGCAATACATGCAAAATCAAGGGCAGTTCCATACAAATATGCTCGTAGCTCCAGTAATGCAGCAAAACATGAGAACCAAGATGCCATACAATCCAGGGTACAAGACTGGACTAGCCATACCAGGCATCGGGTGGTGCCCGGGAGGCTGGAAGGTTGGGGGTCGCTTATGTTACTGGTGGGTTGGTTTTACAGGAGTGCAGAAGGTTTAAAAGCACTGCAGATTTCCTTGTATATTCAACAGTTTTCAAGCAACAATAAAAGTGCTAAGATAAGTCTGGTGATCAATGCACCTGCTGGAGAGAAATCGGAGTTTTATATAGTGTCAGTTTTGACTCATCTAAGGTAGTGCAGAGGGTTAATATGCCTACTGCAAAGAACGTGTACTATGCAGATCACAGAACGGTATCTTATATGCAAGGCTCAATGGGTTACTGCTTTTGTCACATAGATCCTCTTGTTACAGTGCAGTACATAAATTACAATCATAATCTTTTATTATCCTAATTTTGCTTACAAATGGTTTGTTTGGGTAGATATAATTTATTAATAAAGTCAATTCTAACCACAGTGCCCCATTCTGAATCCTGAGTTTATGCTTCCGCAGACCAAGCACTCTTAAAAAATCCCTACCAGTATGGATGACATGAATCCTACACCTTGTAATCTCCTTTGTCTTATGTAACATTTTCTATACATTGATTTACACATGTATGATTTATTGACTCTAAGTGTGTGTCAAGTAAACTGCTTCAACACCCTACACTGGCAAGAGAGGCCCTATAAAACAAATGAAATACATGTGAGAGAGGGGCTATGGAGAGATGAAAACACAGTTAGAGGGTTTATGGTGAGGGAATCATTAAAAAGCCCCAATAAAGTTTGCTGTGCACCATAAGGTCATAATTTACTATGCTTTAAAAATGAATGCAATGGAATATATAATCAAAAATGTGATGTAGAAGGGTCTGAAAAAATTTGCCAGGCCTACTTTATGGTAACATTTTCCAGCTGAGAAAGCTACTCATGTCCTGCCTTCTCAAAACCTCACTCTCTTAGAGTTTAGCCAGAAGTATGGGCCAAATCCCCCACCTGCACCCCGCCATGCACCAAAAATCTCAACCCCCTTATCCCAGGCTGTGGTGGTCTCTACATTTACCCCACACTCTGTCAAACTTTCAGGGGCAGCCTCTACTGACATAAGCAACTTTTTCTGCCTCGATGCACAAGTCCATGCCCTGAAACAAGTGACGTGAAGTTGGCAATTGTGAGCTGCCTCATAGTTTAGCTATGTCTCTCTTCATTGGCATAAATACCAGACTACAAAACAGGAGATAGGCTTGCATGAGGTCTACATCTCAAGAGACACCCAGTAGGATAAACTGCGGTGTCCTAGGAATCTGGCATTTCTGTGACCATATCGGCCCAGTACCTGGTGATAGGAGGGCAGGGCCAGAAAGTGTGGAGGGACATGCCATCCGCCATCCTGCACCATTAACTTCTGAGGTTTGGGGCCCTACCCAAGCAATACAGTTCACGTTTATTTTAGTAAATCCTGTGTAGGATTTTCACCTGTTATCAGTCAGCTTTGATTAAGTGGCTATCTTCCTATGGTGCATTAAGTCCACCTGACAATCCAAATCCTCCATAGGGCCAATGTCTTTCTCCCATGCTGCCCTGAGCTTAACTAGTGTGTCAGGTTTATTATTTATAGTAGTGCAGTAAGTTTGGGAGACTATCCCCTGAGCATCTCCTCACAGAGTATCCTGTATTCCAGGGGACTACAGTTGGGCACTGCCTTCCAGTCAATTTTCTCAGCCTGCAGGGCATGCTACAATTGTAGGCAGCTATAATTCTGGGTGGGGATCACCTAGCTCATATTCGTGCAAAGCTTCAAACAAGTTCATCCTGCCTGCCTCCAGTACGTCCACTAACATGGAGATGCCTTCAACATATATCCTCTCCACAGTGGTGATTTGAATTAATTTGTGTAGCAGGGACTTGCTTTGCAAGATAAACTCTGTGATTTACTGCACACCAGATGGTGTTGCAATTAAGACACAAGATAAAGATTACATTTTTAAAATCAAATCACAAGATTTGAGAGTTCAGCTGTTCCCAGTTCTTACAAAAGGGAACCTGCCTCTATAATTTATGATATACTAGGCATGGAAGTACAAAGATAAAGAGACAGGATTGATAGAAAGCGCAGAACCAGTCAAGATTCAGGTCAAGCCAAATGCCACTTATCTCAGAATTCGGCAGTAAAAGCAGCAGAAGGATGGAATGTAGTCCATCATAAAAACAATGATGATAGAATAAGGCATTCTACGGGTGGTGCTAGGTAGTCTTCACTGCTCTCCATTGATGAGCATTATAAACTGATTGCTCAGTGCAGAATACCGCAGAATCGTAAAGAAGTAATAAGATAATTGACTCATGTTGCTCGGTGGTACCAAATACTGCTGTAATATTGTTTCTGATTCCTGCGGATACATAATGATACCCCTCACACAGGCACAGCCCACCACAGACCTTCCACCCTCTGGTAACACCAACACAGCACCCACCCAGCGGGCCCATACCTCCGTCCCCAGGACACGTCAATCAGCTGTGTGTCCACCACTACAGGGAACCCAGGATAACCCACCACCCCAACAACAACAGGGACCTGGGGGCAGTGGTAGTGGGCACACAGTCCAGGGGACGGAGGCACAGGAACACAGGGAAACTGAGAGGGCTGCCGTGCGACAGGGTGCGGACAGGCCTAGGGAACCCACTCTCCACGAGGCCCTCTCCTCCGTCATGGGAGCATACCACCACTCCCAGGAGACGATGGCGACGGTCCTGGCCAAGTTTCAGGAGACCCAGCGCCTGCAGGAGGAACAGTATATGGGCTTCAGGGAGGAACTCAGAACCATCAGCACTGCCCTGGGCACCATCGTAGGGGTGCTGAAGGAGATACTCAACACCAGGAGGGACACTGTGGCACTCCAAGGGGCCCCTGACACTAGCCAGGACGATGAACTGCCCACCACCTCCGCCGGCGCTAGTGGACAGGAGGCACCGCCACAGGACCACCACACCAGCACCCCACCCCCTGCAGACAGAGAACCACCCCGCAAGCGGTACCTGAGAACCAGGAACAAGACAGAGCACGATGGCAAGACCCCGCCAAGAAATAAGACCACCCTGATTGTCATCCTACTGTCCCACTTTGTAACCCTGTCCATATTGGAACTGCCCCAGCTCCACTTCCTATGCCCATATGGGCAATGCACCTTCGAGACTCATAGACTGGACTCTGCCATGGACAGTCCTCCACCATCACCCCTCACCATTTTACAACCCCCCTCCAATATTTAGCACTGCAATAAACACCCTTGAAGCACAAAACAACTGGAGTCAGTCTGGGATTTAGAAAATGTATATTAGCAATGACAGTGACAAAATGCGTTTTCAATTGTAATGTCAACATACCTATGTCACACATCTCAAGTCCATGAGGAATCTAAGCAGATGACACACGTCGGAAACCACACCTGTGAAACCGTAATGGAAATGTACAACTCAGTTACCATATACTGGTTGAAATTGATAGACAGGATAGAGGTAGAAGTGTGAAAGTACTTGTAGTAGGCAGGAATGTTTTCTCACCTGTGTGTCACTGAAAATATTGCTGGATAACTGAGTCCCTGTTGTCAATGTCTTCTTCCTCTGCTTCCTCATCATCACTGTCCACAGGCTCCACAGCTGCCACAACAAAGTCATCTGGACCATCATCCTGCAGAAAAGGCACCTGGCGTTGCAAAGCCAAATTGTGAAGCATACAGCAGGCCACGATGATCTGGCACACCTTCCTTGGTGAGTAGAATAGGGAACCCCCCTGTCATATGGAGGCACCTAAACCTGGCCTCAGGAGGCCGAAGGTGCGTTCTATCACCCTCCTAGTCCGCCCATGGGCCTCATTATAGCGTTCCTCTCCCCTGGTCCTGGGATTCCTCACTGGGGTCAGTAGCCACGACAGGTTGGGGTAACCAGAGTCCCCTAATAGCCACACCCGGTGCCTCTGGAGTTGAACCATCAAATAAGGGATGCTGCTATTCCGCAGGATGTAGGCGTCATGCACAGAGCCAGGGAACATAGCATTTACCTGGGAGATGTACTGGTCTGCCAAACATACCATCTGTACATTCATGGAATGATAACTCTTCCGGTTCCTGTACACCTGTTCACTCCTGTGGGGGGGGGGCAGAGCTACATGGGTCCCATCAATGGCACCTATGATGTTAGGGATATGTCCAAGGGCATAGAAGTCACCTTTCACTGTAGGCAAATCCTCCACCTGAGGGAAAACGATGTAGCTCCGCATGAGTTTCAGAAGGGCAGACAACACTCTGGACAACACGTTTGAAAACATAGGCTGGGACATCCCTGATGCTATGGCCACTGTTGTTTGAAATGACCCACTTGCAAGGAAATGGAGCACTGATAGCACCTGCACTTGAGGGGGGATTCCTGTGGGATGGCGGATTGTAGACATCAGGTCAGGCTCCAACTGGGTACACAGTTCCTGGATTATGGCACGGTCAAACCTGTAGGTGATGATTAAATGTCGCTCCTCCAAGATTATCAATCCAGCCTATAAGCGAGCCCACCATAACCATAGAGAAGCCCTCCTAGCACCCAGTAAGCGGGCAGAACAATAACGTCTGACTTGTGTATCCACTTATACTCCTATGTCCAATACCGTTAAAAAACTTATTAACAAAAGATGGAACATTTTACAAAGTGGTGGGACACAGATCGATAGACCTCTGTTTGCATTTAAGAGATCTCCTAGCATTAGGGACCTAGTTGTACATACTCGGCCTCATAAACAAGGTGGTTCTAGTGTACAGTCCACCTTATGGAATTTACCTCCTATTTCTGGGCATTTTCCTTGTGGTTCCTGAAATGTCTGCCCACTGACCAAACGAACAGACTTACTAGTTCTAAAGTATGTTGGCGTATGGCGATGGACCAAACATACAAATTGCAATACCCACCACTGTATCTATTTGATCACATGTCCTTGTAATTTACAATATGTGGGCATGACAACTAGACCAGTCAGACACAGAATTAACGAACATCGTAGCAATATCAGATGTTCACGTATCACGACTAGACTTAGTTCGCATTTTCTTGAAGCGAAACATGGCCCGATGATTTGTGGTGGACAGTCTTACAGGTGCCCCCACGTAATGACAACGACCCTAAATATCTGTTCAGGCTAGAACAGCGTTGGATTTATAAATTAAAAACATCCAACGAAGGCCTTAATGATGAGATTCCGTGGTGTACCCTTTGACCCTAACCTATGCTGAGATCCCTCGCCCTCAGACTAGCGTCCATTTAATCTCTTCAATTTGTATGACTCTATACATTCTTTTTTGGACCATTTCTGTAGAGTCTAGATTAAATACTCATAA
This sequence comes from Pleurodeles waltl, assembly GCF_031143425.1. Taxonomy (NCBI): domain Eukaryota; kingdom Metazoa; phylum Chordata; class Amphibia; order Caudata; family Salamandridae; genus Pleurodeles; species Pleurodeles waltl. The sequence continues at coordinate 807,902,679 of NC_090450.1, read as the reverse complement.
TTTTGTGGTGTTCCTTTCTATCACCCTTGTCACCACTAGTTCATTTGATCTCTGGCTGCCCTTGTGACGTCTTGGTACATCAAGTATGAAGTTCTCCCAGTACCATTCTAAGATGGCCGCCGGTTTTTCCATAGTGTTCAAGCTTGTCCGGATAGTCCTTTTTCAGAGTTTACCGACTACTTGCTGTTCCGGCTCACAGCCCTGATCCTTCTATTTATAACCTCCCGTGTGCACTGTGCCTCACTTTCCAGGCACGCGACCACGGGTAGGTTAGACGGCTGGACTTGAGGAAGACATCAAGTAAGTTGTACTTCCGTACTTTTTGTTGCATTTTGATTCCATTCACTTAGTTTTTATGTCCGCTGTCCGTTTCGAATGCCCTCCCGCTTTCGGCAGTTTTTTGCATCTGTGTGGGTATCGGCTCCACTCTGGGTCTTACGTTACTTCCTGATTGCTTTTTACTGACCTGGTTAGTTGCCAACGGGGGCCACTGACAGGCATACTTGTTGTAGTCCGAGCCGTATTCACGGCATTTCTGCACTTTACTAGTGCCATCAACACGGCTTTTGACGGCCTTTTCCTGAAATTGCACGAGCTTCAACCCGATTAGCGGCTATCTTTTGGGTTTATGTATTGATACACAACATGTGGCGACTTCTTTGTGCCGCATGTAATTGTTAATTTTTTCACAATACAAGCATTGAACATAAACACACCTTTAGGCAGTTATTCTTACCTTACGAACTCTGCTTGCTTTGTTTTACAATGTTGACTCTTTTAACCAACACTAGTAGGATTATCCACTTTTACCTATTTCTTCTCTCCGCATCGACTATACCATCGGATCTACCTTGATAAGATTAGAGACTATAGATGTACATTATGAAGTAAACATGAGTTTATGTCCTTGGACTTTATATGTAACATGATTGTTTCTGACAAGACATTTTGCTACTATTCTTCTACGTAGTGCATTCTCCTTTGGTCTGAGGGTTACGCGTCCCTAAGATGCCTGATTTCCACCTGGGATGGTAAGCCCTTCATGTCATGTCATTTGTGCCTGACGATGCTATCTAGGTATGATGTTTATCTCTTTGGATCATGGTTATTTTTGTTGTGCCCAGGCACCGATATATGTTTTTATGTTCTCTTTTTAGGGCGACCTATTGGGTGTCTGACCTTGACGATTAGTCTACGTACAGTAAGTGACTTTTCAGCACGCACTGCACCCCTTTTTTTAGGAGAAGTTACGAATCCCGGTCCTGATGAAGCGCCACTGGATCATTTACTGACCGCATGGGCGCGAAACATGTCGACCCTTTAGTGTTAGGATAGAGTATTTCTCTTCCTTCCCCATATGTAGGAGTAACGGTGGCCATTATTTCCTCCAAATACTCCTCTAATGATTTTAATCTTGGCCTGACAGCCTCTTTGAATTATTAAATTTTGATATTGGATGTACAGAGCCAATTTTAACTCACTTCTCACTCTCCTTTTTTTCTTTTGTCAGCACGTACTGCAGATATCAATGGATCTGCGTTACCACTTTCGGTTTAGAGCCACCACCATTTGAGTGGTGACCCGTCAGATATTGCAGTGCCGGTCTGACGTGGAGTTAGCCCAATGATGATGCTTAGCGTCTTCATTGACGCATGAGGGCACTCCTATCACAATAACCGATACTTGGCATCCTTTCTAGACGTATTCTCTTGGAACAGTGTACTCTTTTCATTTATTGCTCCTCCATTGTCAACAGGTCCACCAGCGGTCGGTACACCGGAGGATTCCGCCATCTCCTCACATGTCCCAGCGGATGGTGCCTAGGAAGGACAACAGCGACCACAGAGTCGAACAACTCAGAGGTTTGTACCCACAGTCTACACAGAACACGAAACATAATCCAAAAAGTTGCTTGTATGTGTGTTGAGTCTAGGCCTAGGTATGTGTGACGCAGTTGAAAATGAAGCCATGTGGGCCCCTGAAATGGCGGCTGCCTGACCTCTAAAGTGGGACAATGGGATGTGAGGTAACTGCGCTGGCGTTGTACACCGTCGTGGTAGGCGGTCGAAGAGCGCGGCGCAATGCTGCATTGGTTAACATTGGAACCTATGGGTCCCAGGAGCCAATGACGAAGTGCGCCGGCGGTGATGGTACGCACCGCCGCGGACGTCACCGCCATTTTCTATCTGTTCAATCACTCGATACCTGATCTTCGACAGGAGAGGACCTACACTGCAAGTGCTGCTGTAACCTCGGTCTGGAAGAGACAATGGCTCGTGCGTCTGGGGAAAGGGCCCCTGCCTTCACTGCACAGGAGTTGGAGAAGCTCGTGGATGGGGTCCTCCCCCAGTACACGCTACTCTACGGTCCTCCAGACCAACAGGTAAGTACACAGGGAGCACGTTGTATGGGCTAGGCCTGAGTGGAGAGGGCTGGTTGTAAGAAGGAAGGGGCCACGGTTCTGCGTGCATGATGGACTGTGAATGCATGTGCCACATGGCAAGGGTAGGGATGGGGCCACTCACTTCGACGGTGCAGTTGCTAATGACTTCTCTTCTTCCCCTGTACATTTCATTTAGGTCAGCGCCCACCAGAAGAAGGATATTTGGCGTGCCATCGCCAAGGACGTCCGGACCCTGGGTGTCCACCACAGATGGAGCACCCACTGCCGTAAAAGACGGGAGGACATTCGCCGCTGGAGCAAGAAAACGGTGGAGGCTCAGCTGGGGATGGCCTCCCAACGTGGGAGGGGTGCCCGTCGCACCATGACCTCCCTGATGTTCCGGATCCTGGCGGTGGCCTACCCGGAGTTGGATGGGCGCTTGAGGGCATTACAGCAGACACAAGGGGGTGAGTACAACATCATTCTGAGGACTTTGCGCGCAGTGAAGGTGTCTGGGTGGGGGAGGAGGGCTGTGGGTTCCCCTAGGCCAGGGCGAGTTCCGTAGGCTAGGCCCCTCCGTAATGCAGGCCATGTGGCACTCTACCCCACCTCTGTAGAGTGCCAAGTACAGGTACATGCAGTACATGCCCCTGTGTCATCTATGTGTGCAGATGTCGACCATAGCCATGTAGGCCATATCCCAGGAACTGCATCTGTAGAGCCCAACAGCGTGGCGTAGTGCAGGGGGCTGCTGTGTCTGTATTGTCCGCCAACGGTAGCGGTAAGCCATGCACTCAACCTGTCTTTCTTCTGTCGTCCCCCCCTTTTTGTGGTCTCCCTGTTCTTGTGTGCATCAGCATCATCAGACGGAGGTACAGTGGTACCGGAGCACGAGGGAGCTGCATCCCACATGGCCATGGAGGGCCACACCACGAACTCAGAATACACCAGTGGGACGGAGGGCGAGGGGAGCTTCACGGCGGGGACAGGATCAGCAACCAGCGACACAGACTCGTCCTCGGTTGGGAGCTCCCTTGTGGTGGCGGCAAAATCTGTGCCCCCCACTTCTACAGGTACAGCCACCACCCCCCCTACCAGCAGCCCCTCAGCCTTCGCCCCGTGCCCGCTCATCCAGGAGGGTGGGCATCACCTTCGCCCCAGGCACCTCAGCCCCTGCCCCTGTCACCTCTGCTGCCCTCAGTGAGGAGGCCATTGACCTCCTCAGATCCCTCACTGTTGGGCAGTCTACCATTTTGAATGCCATCCAGGGTGTAGAAAGGGAATTGCAACACACTAATGCATTCCTGGAGGGCATTCATTCTGGTCAGGCTGCCCTTCATCGAACCCTGCAAACTCTGGCCTCAGCACTGATGGCAGCCATTGTCCCTGTGTCTAGCCTCCCCCCTCCAACTTCCTCCACCCAGACCCAATCCCCTGTACCCTTGCCTATCCCAAGCACACCATCAGACCAGCATGCACACACCTCACCACACAAGGGAAGCTCAGGCAAACATAAGCACCACACATCCCACAGGCACTCACGCAAGCATCACACACATACAGACACACCAACATCCACTGCCTCCACTGTGTCCCCCTCCTCGTTGTCTCCCTCCTCCCTCCCAGTCTCGTCTACACTCTCACCTGCATGCACTACCACTACAGCCACTAGGTCCCGCACTAGCACACCCACCAGCACACCGCGCTCACGTACACTCACCACCCCCACTACCATTTACACGTCCCCTGTGTCCTCTCTCAGTGTGTCTGTGACGCCCCCTCCGAAAGTACACAAACGCAGGCACACACCCACCCAACATACATCCACCTCACGAGAGCCTCCAGCGCATGCACCTGCACCCAAAGCCACAAAAGTTACACCTCCTACAACCACCTCCTCTTCCTCCACTCCCAGACCCCCTCCAGCTACCCGTCCCAGTGTTCCTTAAGAAACCTTTCCTGACCATGCTTGACCTCTTTCCCACCCCCCCTCCAATTCATAGGTCCCATACTAGCACCTCAGCCCAAAAATCTCCGGGACCAGTGGTGCCTGTTGTTAGAGGTATGTGGAGTGCACCGTGCACCAGGGCAGCCAGAGTGACATGGAGCCACAGCACAGCCAGTCCCCCCCGTGAAGCACCAGAAGTTGGACAGTGCCCGGCGGGAGTGGGGGAAGACTCCAGCCAGCAAAGCCGCTCACAAGGGTCCCGGGGGGAGTGGCCACTCAGCTGTGACTCCTCCCAAGGTGGGGAAGGGGCAGAAGAAATCGCCAAAGTCTGGGAGGAGCAGCACGGCGGAGAAGACCGCCATCATCCACGCTGCCCAGGAGGCCACCGCCAGCCCAATCGTCACTGGCCAGGAGGCCACCGCCAGAGTCAGTGCCCAGGAGGGCAGCCCGATCGTCAGTGGCCAGGAGGCCACCGCCAGAGTCAGTGCCCAGGAGGGCAGCCCGATTGACAGTGGCCAGGAGGTCACCGCCAGAGTCAGTGCCCAGGAGGGCAGCCCGATCATCAGTGGCCAGGAGGCCACCGCCAGAGCCAGTGCCCAGGAGGTCAGCCCAATCGTCAGTGGCCAAGAGGCCACCGCCAGCCAAAGCCAATCGGAGTGTTCAATTCCACAACTGGTCAAGCACACAGCCACAATACAATATGGGAAACAGTGGTGTCGTAGGCTGGCCGGGATCAATCACACGAGACTGTTGGAGTCGATAGGTACGTGAGATTTATTTAAATTCATAGCGCCATATATAGTAAGAATTTTCGTGGTATGTCCTTTTTTTTCTGTCCTGCAGGGTTAATCTTGTCTTCTTCTTTCTGAGTTCTCCATAGGCCTCTCGGGAAGCATGTGGGGACAGAAGAAGAATAGGCACGGTAAGTGTTTATGTACAATTACTTTTTTCCTCTTCTTTTCTTTCCCCCTCTCTCTCTCTCTTAGTCCCTGTTCGGCTCTTTTCTTTCTTTTCTGTATTTCACTCTTTTCCTTCCTTGTTTTTCTTCCTTGCTCTCTTCTTCCTTTTCTTTCTTTCCCTGTGATTCAACTTTTCTTTTCCTTTCTTTCTGTCTTCTGGCTTACGCGGGACTATCCGCTTAACTTTTCCTTCTTGTCTGTTTTCCTTTCTTATAGAGTCTCTTCTCTTTCTGATTCTTGTTTATTTCTGGAGCGTATTTATCACACGGGTATTTCCTTTTCTTTCTAGCGCTTTCTGCTTCCTGATTTCCCTTTCTCATAGGCTCTTGTTTGTTCCCCTCCCCGTGCTCCCCTTTTCTCCTTTTGTCCTCCCACCCTGTTCCTTCTACCTCCCGCCCTGTGCCCAAGCTTTCCCTTTTGTATGCCTCCCCACCCTTCAGTCTTCCCAACCCTACCCGTTTCCAGCCCCGTACCTGCCTTGGCCACGCTTCTCCTGAAGCGTGGCAGGTCCTAGGGAGCTGCTTCCCGGGCCCGGCGGTCTTCGTCGCAGGTTGGGTCCGTGCTGATTCTCCGTTCAGCTCGGCCTCCGACCTCTGGGATCCGCAATGGTCTGAGGGTTCCTCCTTGACGCTGTGTCTTCACGCTCTTCGGGGTTCTTCTCCGGACGTCTCCTGGGCCATTTCCTCCTTGCTCCTCCACACCCTCGATCTCCGGGACTTTTCCCTTTAAACTCCCAGTGTCCCGCGAATGGAGGAAGTAACCAATGGGAAGCTGGGACCTCGGGGTCCCTTCCGGGTCGTCCCCGACAGCGGCAGCACCAGTCGCCCTGGTGTGCGGGTTGAGGCGGTCCAACCCGTCACAGACACTCCCCCAAGAGAGCGGCTGCAGATGATGCTCAGTAGCAGGATAGCGGGATGAGAAATCAGCTTTCAACATGTGGCGGCCTGGAGAGTGCAGAATCTGGAAGGAGAAGGGTTGCAAAGAAAGAAACCACCTTAGAACACGAACGTTCGAGTCCTTGTTGCGAGCGAGCCACGTGAGAGGGGCATGGTCCGTAAGTAGGGTAAAGGTGCGCCCACTGAGATAATATCGCAATGCCTCAATAGCCCATTTAATGGCCAAACATTCCTTCTCAATGGTGGGGTAATGTGTCTCTCTGGGGAGCAGTTTCCTACTGATATAAAGTAGAGGGTGAAGAGACCCATCCAGTTGAGGTTGAGATAACACCGCCCCTAGTCCAACATCAGATGCGTCTGTCTGGAGATAGAAAGTTTTTTGGAAATCCGGACAACAAAGTACTGGGTTGGTGGACAGGGCGTGTTTCAATTGTTCAAAACTGTGGTAGGCTACTGCGGTAAGCGAGGAGAAGGTTTTGGGAGAGGAATTCTTTAGCAAGTTAGTAAGAGGTTCAGCCACCGTTGAGAATTGTGGGATAAACCGCCGATAATACCCAACTAGGCAGAGGAAAGCCTGTACATCCTTTTTGGACTTTGGTAATGGTATTTGTTGGATAGCGTCTACTTTCTCTACCTGGGGACGAACTATTCCCTCCCCCAATATATATCCTAGATATCTGATTGTCGTAAACCCCAACCTACACTTCTCAGGGTTCGCCGTTAAGTGAGCTTCCCTTAAGGCCTGTAGGACCGCTCTTAGGTGGTCTAGATGATCAGTCCATATTTTTCTGTATATCACTATGTCATCTAGATATGCCGCTGCAAATGCCTGATGGGGACGTAGGACCTTATCCATTAGTCTTTGAAATGTGGCTGGGGCCCCATGTAACCCAAAGGGGAGAACAGTAAATTGGTATAAACCCAGTGGGGCCGGAAAGGCGTTTTTTTCCTTATCGGCTGCTTTTAAGGGGATTTGCCAATACCCCTTTGTTAGATCCAGGGTGGACAAAAACCTGGCTTGTCCTAGTTTTTCCAGAAGTTCGTCGATACGGGGCATGGGATAAGCGTCAAAGTAAGTCAGTTCATTGAGCCGCCTATAATCTACGCAAAACAGAGTACTCCCATCCAGTTTTGGGACCAGTACTACCAGAGAACACCATGGACTGTTGGAGGGTTCTATGATTCCTGCTTTCAACATGGTTTGTACCTCTTGTTCTATTAGGGATTTCTTTGCTTCTGGGATGCGATAGGGTCTTTGTCTTGATATAGATTCATTTTTGTTTCGTATCATATGTTCAGCTAACTGGGTATGCCCGGGCTGTTTGGAAAAAACATCCCGATATGCCTCAATAACTTGGGATAGGGATATAAGCTGGGGTTCTGGGAGGGTGGTATTGGTTTGAGGTCTAGACTCCTCTGGACAGAGTGGTAGGGGTAGGGTTGGGTATGGGATGTCCTCAGTACCGTTATTTATTATGTATTGGACTGTTTGGACATTAACTGGTTCCTGCCACTTTTTAAAGATATTTATGTGATATATTTGTTCCCTACCATGGCCGTGAGGAAGAGCCAGTTTATAGGTAGTGGGGTTGATTTGTTCAAGCACTTCGTATGGTCTCTGCCATCGAGCTAATAGTTTATTCTCACAGCTGGGAAGGAGTACCAATGCCTTATCTCCTACTTTTAAACTCCGGAGCACACTCCTGGTGTCATACCCGTTTTGCTTTTCTTGGGAGGCGCGTAAGGTAGTGTGGGCCTTTTCCCATATTGAGTGTAGGTTCTCTCTCAACTCCTTAGTATAGGTGAGTAGCTCTTTACTCTCCTCGTCTGTCTCCTCCCATTGTTCAGCTAGCATCTCGAGGAGGGTTTGAGGGGGTCGCCCAAACAATAATTCAAAGGGACTGTGTCCTAGGGAAGACTGTACATGTGTGTGTATTGCATACAATACCAGGGGTAATTTTTTTCCCCAATCCCTACCATCATCGGTAATGCTTTTTTTTAGTAGGGACTTAATGGTCTGATTATATCTTTCCACAAGACAATCTGTTTGCGGGTGATATACTGATGTTCTAATCTGCTTAATGCCTAAAGTCTTGCTTACTTCATACATGAGTCTGGACATAAATGGTGTGCCTTGGTCGGTTAAAATCTCCTTTGGAAAGCCTACCCGTGAAAAGAACTCAATCATGGCGTGGGCGATTACTTTAGTATGCATGCTGGGGAGGGGAATAGCTTCGGGATATCGGGTGGCGTAATCTACCAATACCAAGACATACTGCCGACCTTTACTGGATGGGTTGAGAGGAACGATGATATCCATGCCTACGCGAGAAAAGGTGGTTTCAATGATGGGTAACGGTTGTAAGGGTGCGTGTGGGTGTATAGCTGGATTATATAATTGACATTTCGGGAAATTCGAACAATGTCTACGGATATCCCCAAACGCCCCGGGCCAATAGAACCGTCCGAGGACAGCTTCCTCGGTCTTTTCTCTACCTAGATGTCCTTCCCCTTGGTATCCATGAGCAAGATGCAGAACCTGGTGTCTATGACTACTGGGAACTAACAGTTGGTTTGGCCTGTCATTGTTAGCCTGAGGACGTCTATATAGGAGTTGATTCTGGATGAAGAATGTAGGACCTACCCCATTGTCCTCGTGCTTCAAGGCCTGCTGCCATGCGTTCTTTAAGGAGGGATCATCTCTCTGGCTTTGTCTGAAATCTCTGGCCATAGTATATACTTTGCCTGAGGCTCCTGGATTCTTTTTGATAAGTTCAAATTGTTTTTCCGCATATTGGCGCCGCTGTATCCTTTTCTGTCTCTTGCTTGGCCGATCTCTAGGAATTCGCCTGGCCTGTTCCTCGTCATCATAGGGGACCTCATTCCACCACATTTTCATTGTGTGTTCTTGTCCTGCTTTTGTTAACAAAAGGGAAAAGGCTGCATAATCAGTTCCAATAATAATGTCCTCCTCCAAGTGGGGTAGCACACCCACCTTGAGGGTTTCTTCGTCTCCTCTCCACTGGAGGTTGATGACTGCCACTGGATAATACCTCTGATCCCCATGGACACAATCTATCAATACTTGGGCCTGGGGTATCCCTTGTCCAGGGATGACCAATTCCTGTCGGATAACGCTCTGGCTGCATCCTGAGTCAACCAGGGCCACCCTTTCTTTGCCATTGAGAAGGATAGGGAAGGTGTAGATAGGTTTGGAGTCACCGGCCCAGAACACCCTTCCCTTTGCAATGCCTATCTCCATAGGCTCTTCCGCGTCCTTTTTCTGGGGGCAATATCGGGCTATGTGGCCCCATTCCGAGCAATGATAGCACTGAGGTCCCGAAGCAGGGAATATGGATGGGTATGGATGGGGTATCCGTATCCACCCTTGATCCTGCGTTCCCAATGACCTTGGAGTTGCTCCTCTTCCTATTGTGGGTCGCACAGGGGACGGGACTGAGGATCGGCTGGAGGTAGCTCTAAAGTCTGGACTCCTGTGGAAAGCGCATGCTAGATCAATGGCTGTATCAATGGTCAACCCGGGGTGTTGGCGAACCCAATTATGGGTTGTGGTGGGGAGGGCGTCCAAAAATTGTTCCAAGACGATCTCATCAAACATTTCTTCTCGGGTTTTTTCGGTGGGATGTAACCATCGACCAGCAGCATGTTGTACCCGGTAGTAAAGGGTACGTGGGTTTTCCTGGGGTTGCCACTTCGTATGGCGAAATTTGGTCCGGTAGCTCTCACTGTCAAGCCCTACTCTTTCTAGGATGTTTTTTTTAATTTCTTTATAGGGGAGAGTTCCACTGGGATTGATTGCTTGGTATGTTGCTTGGAGATGTCCCGTTAGCAGAGGGGCGATATACTGGCCCCACTTGTCCTCAGGCCAGTTAGCAGTGCTTGCTACTCTCTCGAAATTCAGGAAAAAGGAGTCTGAACTTCTTGGTCCTGGTATTTTTGTAAGACGCTGCTTGGTACATTGGGATGCACCTTAGTGTGAGCGATTGTGTCCGTTAGTTTTCCTAGTGTGGTTTCATGGACTAACTGATTGTTAGCCATGATCGTGGCCTGACTCTTCAGGGCGGTCTGTAGGGCCTCGCGGTCCTCTTTTGCTTCCTTCATCTGTCTTTCCCACATTAGCTGGAGGTGTCGTTGTCCCTCCGCTAACTGAGCTATAATGTCCGCCATGGTGGGTTTATCCTCCATCTTAGGAGTCTTTTGAAATCCCACTTCTGACACCACTTTGTCGTAGGCTGGCCGGGATCATTCACACTAGACTGTTGGAGTCGATAGGTATGTGAGATTTATTTAAATTTATAGCGCCATATATAGTAAGAATTTTCGTGGTATTTCCTTTTTTTTCCGTCCTGCAGGGTTAATCTCGTCTTCTTCTTTCTGAGTTCTCCATAGGCCTCTCAGGAAGCGTGTGGGGACAGAAGAAGAATAGGCACGGTAAGTGTTTATGTACAATTACTTTTTTCCTCTTCTTTTCTTTCCCTCTCTCTCTCTCTCTCTCTCTTAGTCCCTGTTCGGCTCTTTTCTGTATTTCACTCTTTTCCTTCCTTGTTTTTCTTCCTTGCTGTCTTCTTCCTTTTCTTTCTTTCCCTGTGATTCGACTTTTCTTTTCCTTTCTTTCTGTCTTCTGGCTTACGCAGGACTGTCCGCTTAACTTTTCCTTCTTGTCTGTTTTCCTTTCTTATAGAGTCTCTTCTCTTTCTGATTCTTGTTTATTTCTGGAGTGTATTTCGCACACAGGTATACTCTTTCCTTTTCTTTCTAGCGCTTTCTGCTTCCAGATTTCCCTTTCTCATAAGCTCTCGTTTGTTCCCCTCCCCGTGCTCCCCTTCCCTCCTTTTGACCTCCCGCCCCATTCCTTCTACCTCCCGCCCTGTGTCCGAGCTTTCCCTTTTGCATGCCTCCCCCCCCTTCCGTCCTCCCAACCCTACCTGATTCCAGCCTGTACCTGCCTTGACCACGCTTCTCCTGAAGCGTGGCAGGTCCTAAGGAGCTGCTTCCCGGGGCCGGCGGTCTTCGTCGCAGGTTGGGTCCGTGCTGATTCTCCGTTCGGCTCGGCCTCCGACCTCTGGGATCCGCGATGGTCCGAGGGTTCCTCCTTGACGCTGTGTCTTCACGCTCTTCGGGGTTCTTCTCCGGACGTCTCCTGGGCCATTTCTTCCTTGTTCTTCCACACCCTCGATCTCCGGGACTTCTCCCTTTAAACTCCCAGAGTCCTGCAAATGGAGGAAGGAACCAATGGGAAGCTGGGACCTCGGGGTCACTTCCGGGTCGTCCCCGACAGCGGCAGCACCAGTTGCCCTGGTGTGCGGGTCGACGCGGTCCGACCCGTCACAATTGGTTAAGAAGGTGATTTGCAGGACTCCCTTTGATAGGGTACTGGTTCTCTGGGATCTTGCACTGTTAGTGGGGGAGGGCAGACACCTGATTACCCTCTTCTATAAGGCCCCTAAAAGGGATATGACACAGCCTCCCTATTAGGCACAGTCGGCATGGAACAATGAGCTGGGGAAGCCCATTGCGGATGCAGATTGAGCACATGTCTGTGTTAAGGACTGTCTCCTGTGATGCCAGGTTTAAGCCATTCATTTTAATTTCCTGCACTGCACCTCTTTTCAACTAAATAGGATAGATCCCACCAGGGCAGCGCAGTGTTCGCACTGTGGGTGACACCTTTTTACATCATTCCTGGGCATGCGCAGCAGTTCAAGGGGTTCTGGAGGGAAGTAGTTCCCAGGATTGAGACGCTACTGGCTTCACAATCCCCTTTACTCCCTGGGCCACTCTGCTGGGAATTTTTGGCTAGGCCCAAGGGACAGAAGATTCCATACAAAATTTCCCAGCTTGCACTCCTCCTGACTAAGTGGCCACTGGGTGGTTAGGACCTTAAGCACCACAGGTGTAGTTTTGGCTTAAGGGTCTGCTTGACTGGGGGTGGCAGAAGAACATCACCTGTACCTATCTCATTCTGATGAAAAAGCTGCAGATGATGTGCTAGCTTGCGGCCACCTACTAGACAGATTTAATGGTGGTGAGATTTCACACCCTGACTGAAGATGAGAGGTGGCAACTGTGTGTTTCAAGTTGGTATGTGCAGATGCTGTGGCTGCCAAGTGTGATTCTGATTTACATACACAAGACTAGCTTTATGACTTGGTATATGTTGTACTGTATTCCTCAGTATGTACTCTCATGCTATGCTGCCTTACCATGTACAGAGACACTTATCACTGGAGACCGTTGCAATACTTTGTTGTGCTGTGGAGCACCTGTAACTGGGTCTTTTGCGTTGCTTGTTTTTGTTGTTCTGCATGAAAAAGTAATACAACAACGTTTTTAAAACAAACTAAATGCTATGTGTGGGGTACTCATCTTGTTATTAGAACTGATCAGAAACTTTTGATTCCCATTTTGAACAGTTCTAATGTCAATACCAGTAGAGCTATAGATAGATTAATTTGACTGACAAGTTTTGAAACATCATTTTGAAGTGGTACACATCCCAGGATGAAAGAACAAGAAGATGGATTATCTCTCACGTCTGCCAGTTTCACCGGAACCTGATGTGATTATCCAGGATGAAGAGATGTGGAATGTTTAGTGGCTAACATTTGTTGTTCGGCTTTAAGATGTGTCCAAACAAGAATGGAAAGATGCTTTGAAGAAAGACAGTATTTTGAAGGAAGTGAAAAGTTATGTGACTGCTGGTTGGCCTAGAAAAAATAACTTATCCTTGGCATTATAGAGTATTTGGAAAATTCAAGATGAATTGTTGGTGGAGGGTGATTTTATTTTTCCTGGTGATAAACTAATACAGTCTTCCAACATTAGAAACAAGTTATTTGCTCTCAGTCATGAAGGACATTTGGGCATGACCTCCAACTAGAAAAGATTAAGGATTCTGTATTGGTGTCCAGGAATGGACAGAGATGTTGAGAAATGGGTGTCTAAGTAAAGTAATTGTCAGCAACCTGACAAAGGTCTTACAAGGGCACTCCCCCTAACTGTTGATTCACCCACAAACGTGTGGGATTGCCATTGCTTTTATGGGGCCTTTCTATTGTCTTCCAACACAGCACAACCATGCTATTGTTGTGGTAGACTATGATTTGATGTGGTTGGAGGTTAGGTTTGTAAGAGAATATCACACGAAAACTGTCCTTAACTTTTTGACTGATATTTTTGCCAGACAGAGTTTTCCTGAGGAATTAATGCCAGATAATAATGTGCAGTTTACTTCAAAAGAAACCTTGGAGTTTTTGAGTGGCGCCAGTATAAAACACAATGGGGCTGGTATAAAACACAAACAGTGTAATTGGTATCTCGCACAAGCGAATGGTCTTTTAGAGAGAATGAACAGAATAGTTTTAGAATGGGTATATGGAGCATATTTGAGTGTAGACGTTGTGGATGCTATTAGGGCTATAACACCATAACACACCCAACAAAGAGACCGGGGTCACCCATTTTTGTGTTTTAGGGGCATGGTTGTCAAGGTCTGGTATTTTGGTGGATGATGCATTTTCAAGAAGTACTAAGGGAGTGTGTTTCAGAAAAATGTTGAATCCAGATGTAGTCAGAGTATGATCAGATTTGATTCCAGTAGATGTGCAAATAAATTACCTGTCAACAAAAGTGATTGGCTGCATGTGAAGTTACCCAAAGTCAGAGTGAGAAAAGGGGGAGTGATTAGTCAACCTCATAAGGTGCAATAAGTAAAAATTCTAGTGCTGTGAAACTGGGAGACTGATCAGTGGTCAAACTGTAGTAAGACTGTGAAAGTGAGTAGTGAATGTGCAAGGGTGCTGTAAGGTTCTGAATTTCAGTAATCTGAGTACTCTCAGAAAGGTGCTGTTGTCAATAAATCTTCTTCTAGTGCAGGTAATGGTTCAGCTGGTTTTACAAATCAATGTAGGCCATACAGAGATACGTTTGTGGCAGCTAAATTTCAAAGCGATAAGATGTGTTTGTCAAATACATGCAGTATTATTACTGTGTAGCATTTTTATGCTTCTTCATTATAAGACTGCAATATGCATATATTTGAATCTTTGTTTTAATATTTTTTGATTTAGTTTATATATTTCCATTTTAAGATTTTCTCTTAGAATATATGTTTTTATTGTTGTATTTTTATAAGTTTTGTAAAGGGTCTTTTAGGTTGAAAAGGTGGAGGTCTGTTGTGTTTGAGTTGTGCTCAAGAGGGTTCTGTTTTGGAATGATCATAAGCAGAGGTCTTAATAACAGTTATAGAGGACCGTTGGTCTCTGTTTGCTGGGAAAGAGGTTGTGCTGCTTGTTGTCTCCCACTGTATTGTTTCCTCCTGCTCTTCTGGAAATAAATATTGTTCAGAGATATGGCCATATTATCTTTTACCAGTGATGCTGTTGGTTTGATGAGAGTGAAACATAGTCTTAGGCAATTACACTAGGGGCTATAATTCCATCTGTAGGAGTGGCTATGAATGATGTGAAAATTAGAAGATTATCCTCGAAAGGTTGAGGGACAGTGGGACTCACGGAACAGAGACTGTCCTCGAACAATCACAATTTCATTGACAGTTATGCATGAGTGGCCTTTGGTTATACCCCAGCAACTGAAGCAACAAACAGTTTAGAATTGCTATGGTTTGGGATTCATACTTACCATGCTTTGGGGGAGTGGTCTGTTTTAGTGTCACCACACAGTAAAGTAGGGAAGGGCTAGTTTTAGGGGTAGATAAAAACACCTTGACAGACCACCATGGAAGACACCCAGACAGAAAACAGGCCCACGCATGGAGAGGAAGATATAACTAATACCCAACATGACTAATGTCTAGACACAAATGATGTTGACGTGGAATGTCAATGGCCTAGGTAAAAGGGTGAAGGGCTCTGGTACTTAAGGCTTTCGCAGACTCAAGCCAGATGTGGTGTTTCTATAGGAAACACATCTCCTTGACGGGCAACATTGAAGCATGGGGAGGGGCAAATACAAAGTGGCAGGCTCCGCACAATATACATCTGGTTCAAGGGGTTTGTTGACCCTTATCAGAAAGACGTTGTCATTTCATGTAGTGCACAAACAGACGATGCACAAGGCTGCTATTTGGCGATACTAGGGGAATACGAATGTGAAAGCATGTTGTTGATTAATGTATATGCCCCCTGGGACTCCCACTGGCGACACTCCAGAAAGTGGGGACCATATTGATAGAAGCCCCCCGGCACTAATGGTAATGGTGGGGGGGTAGGAGGTATCCTCGCACTGGACACACACCTAGACAGGCATAGCACAAGAAGGGAAGGGGAAGTGACTAGAGGGAAACTGAGAGCTTTGTGCAGGTGCTCGGGATGTGTGATATCTGGCGGTCTATGCATGGTAATGAGAGATGATACCCCTTCTATTCGGTGGCGCACATCATGAACTCTCAACTTGATTACTTTCTCACACTGGGCCTCTTGCTACCGAGATTCAGAGAGGCAGAATATCTGGCCAGCAGGATTAGTGATCACTCACCTCTACGAGTGGCACTATTAGTATGAGGAAGCCACGGGAAGAAAGACGAAAGGAGATGTGGCAACTATCGATGCCCAGGAAATTAAGGGATTAAGTAAAGCCACTAAGCTATACTTTGATGAAAACTAAGGTACTGTACAGAGCACTGTGATATTCTGGGAAGCATATAAGGCCACACTTAGGGGCGGGTCATCATAACTTGCAAAATAGGACACAGTAGAGAACAACTTCATAGACTGGGCGCAACGGAAAGGGGGCTCGCTCAATTAGAGCGGGAATATGCAATCTCCCCCATGCCCAGTGTCAAAAAAGTGATGGATCTAAAGCGAGTTTCAGTCAGTTGCCAACAGTGGAAGCAATACCACTGACCTGGTCAGTGCACTGCTCTGCCTTCTGTGGCTCCACCTGGTAAGTAGAGCCCTCATCCCTCGCTCCTCTGAACGGCTGACCCCTGTCAGGAGTTCAAGGCCCTTCTCCAACCGCAGGCTTCTGCCTGTGCCTCATCCCTGGTGTCTAGTGGGAGAGCTCTGCTTTTCTACTAGGCTGCCCTCTGACTCTCTCTTCCTTTTCTCTGCTTTGCTCTCTGTTCTGATTTCACTTCTGTGTCTGTCCCTTTTTGTGCTCCTTTTGCTCGTGTTACACTCTTCCTCGTTTTTCTCTCGCTCCGCTCTCTCTCTCTCACTTTCGCTCTCCCCGCCATCTCTCTCTCCCCCACCGCTGCTGCCCCTGCGGCCCGCCCCCCTCCTCTCTCTCTCGTGCGGCACTCCCGCGGCTGCTGGGCCCGCCCACTTGTCGCACAATTTTTCGTCTCCCAGGTGTCCCCCACCCACCTCCCTACTTAATGGTGGCCGCTGCTTGGTAGATCAAGCAATGCCACTGACCTGGTCAGTGCACTGCTTTGCCTCCTGTGGCTCCACCTGGTAAGTAGAGCCCTCATCCCTCACTCCTCTGAATTCCTGACCCCTGTCAGCAGTTCGAGGCCCTCCTCCACCCGCAGGCTTCTAGCTGCACCTCATCTCTGGTGTCTAGAGGGAGAGCTCTGCTTTTCTACTAGGCTGCCCTCTGCCTCTCTCCTCCTTTTCTCTGCTTTGCTCTCTGTTCTGATTTCACTTCTGTGTCTGTCCCTTTTTGTGCTCCATTTGCTCGTGTTACACTCTTCCTCGTTTTTCTCTCACTCTGCTCTCTCTCTCTCACTCTTCCCCTCTCTCTCCCCACCGCTGTTGCCCCGCCCCCTCCTCTCTCTCGCTGCACTCCTGCTGCCGCTGCCCGCCCCCTTTTTTGTGTAGTTTTTCACCCCCGCTCTCGCCTCCCAGGTCTCCTCTCCTCCCCCCACCTCCCTACTTAATGGCGGCTGCTGTGTGGCTGTGCTGCTGGTGCGCCGCTGGTGCACCAAAGGCATGCCCGTCTGCGCCTGTCTGCACCTGGATCGCGCCCAGTGCCAGAACCCCTGGCTCTCGTCCCCCCACCACCGCCATGCACGTCTTCACTACGACGCCATCACCCTCCGCACCCTCAACACCGGCCGCTCTCCCGCCTGCCTTCAAGCCTCCCAACGGACCCTTCTCCTGCCTGAACTTTACCTTCACCAGCCTCCACGCCAACAACCCACCCATCAAGGCAGGACGCAACCATCTCAGATGTATCCTCCTCAACACCCGCTCCGTCCACAAGCACGCAGTAGAGCTATGGAATCTACTCGACTCAGCCTCTCCAGATGTCGCTTTCCTGACCGAGACATGGATGAACCCCTCCTCAGTGCTTGGCATCACCACAGCCATCCCGGACCGCTACAAGATCACCCTCAGGGACCACTCCAACAAACCTGGAGGAGACATCGCCATCATCCACAAGAACACCCTCAGGTTCACGACCAGCACTGAAGACTCCCTCAGCACCGCCAAACACCTGCACTTCCAGATCCACACTGACCCAAACACCACCCTCCGAGGGACCGTCGTCTACAGGCCCCCCGGCCCCCAACAGCAGTTCAACGACTCCATCACCGACATCATCAGCACGCATGCTCTTGGATCCACTGACTACATACTCCTCAGGGACTTAAACTTCCACCTCGAGAACACCAACGATAACAACACCGCCACCCTGCTCTACAACCTCTCCAACCTCGGCCTCAAACAGCTTGTCAGGACACCGACCCACTCCGCAGGACACACACTCGACCCTATTTTCTCCGCCAGCAATCATGTCTCCTTCAGCCACACCACCGAACTCCGCTGGACAGATCATCGCTGCATCCACTTTTCCTTCAAGAAACCCAAAACACCAACACCACTCACTACGGATCCCCTACCGAAGTTGGAACAAGGTCACCGAAGACCAACTTATCGCGACCCTCTCCCGGAACCCGCCCATCGACACCACTGACACTGACACAGCTGCCCGCTACTTCAGGCAATGGATAGACACTTGTGCCAATACTCTCGCCCGATCAAGAATCCCTCCAACAGATGCACCGACAGAAAGGCCTTCTGGTTTACCGCCGACCTCCACGAATCTAAGCAAACCTGCAGAAGACTCAAAAGAAAGTGGCGCCAAGATCAGACTCTGGACAACCACACAGCCTTCAAAACCGCCATCCGCAGACACCACCAACTCATCCGAACCGCCAAGAGAACCGCCTTTAAAGACCGAATCAACAATAATGCACAAAGCCACAAGGAGCTCTTCAACATCGTGAAGAAACTCTCCAACGCCAGCTCCAACGCCATCTCAAGACCTCTGCGACTCCCTAGCCTCCTACTTTCACCGCAAGATTGCAGACATCCATGACAGCTTCAGCACCCAGACCCCCGCCGGCAACCACCAACACCACATATTCACCTCCGACCAACCTCCTGTTCTCCTGGACCCCCGTCAACGACACCATCGAAATCATGAACACCATCCACCCTGGCTCTCCAGCTGACCCCTGCCTTCACCACATCCTCAACAAAGCAAGCTCCGTCATCGCACCCAAACTACAGAAGATCATCAACAGCTCCTTCGAGTTCGCCGTCTTCCCGGAGAGCTGAAAACACACTGAGATCAACGCCCTCCTCAAAAAACCCAAGGTGGACCCAAAGGACCTTAAGAACTTCCGGCCCATCTCCCTGCTCCCCTTCCCATCAAAAGTCACAGAGAAGGCTGTCAACAGACAAAACATCTGCTTCCTCGAGGAGAACAGCACCCTGGACCCTTCCCAATCCGGATTCCGCAGCAACCACAGTACCGAAACTGCCCTCATCGCCACCACCGACGACATCAGAACCATACTGGACAACTGCGAAACTGCGACCCTCATCCTTGTTCAAAACCATCTGCCACCATAGCCTACGCTCACGCCTCAGCAATGCAGGAATCTGTGACAGAGCCAGGGATTGGGTCACCTCCTTTCTCACCAGCAGAACCCAGAGAGTCTGCCTCCCCCCATTCCGCTCGGAGGCCACCAAAATCATCTGCGGCGTACCTCAGGGTTCGTCCCTTAGCCCGACCCTCTTCAGCATCTACATGGCCCGCTCACAAACATCACCTGATCCCACAACCTCAACATCATCTCATAAGCCAACGACACCCAACTGATCCTCTCCCTCGCCAAGGATTCTGCCAAGACCAAGCTCCACGAAGGAATGAAGGACATCGCTGACTGGATGAAGAAAGCTGCCTTAAACTCAATTCTGACAAAACGGAAGTCCTCATCTTCGGCTCCACCCCCTCCGCATGGGATGACTCTTGGTGGCCTGCACTCTTGGAGCCACTCCAACTCCCACCGACCACGCATGCAACCTAGGATTCATTTTGGACTCCTCATTATCCATGACCCCACAAGTCAACGCCATCTCCTCCGTCTGCTTCAACACCCTCTGCATGATCTGAAAGACCTACAAATGGATCCCCACCGAAACCAGAAGAACAGTCACCCAAGCGCTCGTAAGCAGCAATTGGACTATGGCAATGCCCTCTATGCAGGAACAACGGGCAAACTCCAGAAGAGGCTGCAACGCATCCTGAACACCTCCGCACGCCTCATCCTGGACATCCCCCGCCACTGCGACATCACAGGCCATCTGAGAGACCTGCACTGGCTCCCATTCAACAAGAGACTCACCTTCAAACTCCTCACCCACACTCACAAAGCACTGCACAACACCAGACCAGAATACCTCAACAGACGGCTCTCCTTCTGCACCCCAACCCGGCATCTCTGCTCCGCCGACCTTGCCCTCGCAACTGTCCCATGCGTCCGCAGAACTACAACCGGCGGCAAATCATTCTCGCACCTCGCGGCCAAGACGTCAAACACTCTTCCCACCCACCTGCGTCAGACCAAAGACCTCCTTACCTTCAGGAGACTTCTCAAGACCTGGCTGTTCGAGCAGTAGCAGCACCTTCCCTGTACCCTCTCCCCCCACCCTCCCGGCACCTTGAGACCCTCACGGGCTTGGGACGCCCAGCGTGTCCCCCTCATGAATAATTTAATTGAAAGACGACTACACCTGGATAAATGATATACTCGCTCACTCTTGTTTTGACTTAGGTACCTCTTTTCTCCCATGGTCCTGAGGAGACCCCCCCTATATGATAGGGGTTGAAACACGTTGTCATCTTCTGAGGGGTTGCTTGAAATTTAAAATAGGCATTTAAATCTGTGATTGTGAACCAAATCTTTGGAAAGAAGGGGACGGAAGTGTCCTTTCGATGCATTTTCTTTTAAAAACCACTTCCTATGTGGACTGATTTAATGAATCAAAGACTTCAGCCACATTGAACTCAGTAAATTGGAAGACTGGATTAAGGCTGTATTTAACTGCACTTTTAACTAGAAATCTGGCACAGCTTGTGTCTGTCTTTTTGTGTTCTAGTGATTTGTCTATTTATGTTACATGTTTTTTGAAGTAGTTATGTTTTTTTCCTATTTTAGGTGATTAGTGCTACAAGTAACAGGCTATTGAGTGATTTAATTATAAAGAAATGTATTCTAATAAATGATCTTCTATATCTCCAGTGACTAATTGAGGTACTCACTGGTGTAACGGCAATTGTAACATTTGTCCCTATGTTGACAAACATGAGACGTTTGGGGCTGCAACAAACAGAAAGGAATTGACATTGTAGTTGAGGAGGTGGCTTCAGCGATGAGACAGATGTAATCGGGCAAGGCACTGGGTCCGAATGGGTTCCCGATTGAGCTGTTTCGCAGGCTTTTCAGATGGACGGTGGCACCACTGCATGCAGCCTGTGAGGCAGAATTTCAGGAAGGTAAACTGTCAGAGAGTATTAGGCTGGCGATGGTTGTACTTATACCTAAGGCTGGCCAGCCCCTGGAGGAATGTGCTTCATACTGGCCGATCTCACTACTGAACACAGATGTTAAGGTCTTAGCCAAGATTTTTGCAAACCAAAAAAGGGATTTGATACATCCGGACCAAAATGGGTTCATGCCTCGTCGAACCAGCCTGAATCTAAAATGACTTTCTATTAATCTGGCGGTGGCAAGGGCCTCCTTGTCTTCGGGACAGACGATTGCCTCACTAAAGGCAAACAAAGCCTTTGATTCTGTGGCATGGCTGTACATCTTCAGGGTGCAGGCAAAGACGGAATTTTGGCCAAACTTTCTCAGATGGGTCAAACTGCTCTACAACAGGCCGACAGCCAGAGAAAAGGTAAATGGTCGCATCTCACAGACGTTTCGCATTCGGAGGGTACCTGTCAGAGATGCCCTCTCTCGCCAGTGCTGTCTACTCTTGCTATAGAAGCATTGGCGGCGTGGGTTTTCATAGATGCACAGATCTGGGGTTGGCTGGGAGGTAGAGAACGGAATGAACGCATTTCATTATACCCGAAGATATCCAGTTATATCAGTCTCACACTGCCCTGACACTGGCCTGAATAAAATACGTTTTGTACCTTCGGGAGCTATTCCGGCATTGCTATTAATTGGGACAAGTCCTTACTGTTCCCGATAGGGGACTGGAAGCTGAAGGAAACACCAGCGTTACCATTGAGAGTGGAGACCAATAAATGTAAAAGCGTCGGAATCTTGATCACTAAGACTCCAGACTCTTATTAAGAGGCGAACATAAGTCTCAAGTTAAAGTGGCTGGAGATGGATGGCATTCACTGCTGCTCTTGATGCTTGGGAAGGCTGCCCTGTTTAAGATGGTAGCCCCTCCCAGGCTTCTGTATATCCTGCAGAATAGTCCCTACAAAATACTGGACGCCCTGTTCACCAGAGTGGATGCGCAGTCCTGAGAGCAACGGGGGTTCTACAAAGATCCAAACATGAGGGTGGCATTGCCTTGTCATGTGTCTGAAAATAGTATGACTGGGGCATATGCAAAGTGGGAAGACCCGGCGTATCACCAAGACAGAATGAGCACGGGTGGCAGGAGCTTTATGCATGGTCTGAATGGTGGTAGGTTAAGACCTGGGGGGTGCCCGGCCTCTTTGACAGTAATGGAACTCTGAAAGAGACTGACCAAAGAAATGGGATAGAAAGATAGACTGACTCAAAAATTGCCACTGTGGGATGGAGGCAAGCTTACAGTGTTTTCAAGGATGGGACAACATCGGCCTATCCACGCTGGCGGATGCGTGGGACAGTAATGGACGGATTCCCTTTGCTTTCTTGAGAAAAGAATATAGTATGCCAGAGTCCCAGTGGCTGCGATACAGGCAACTGAGGCATGCCTTCCAACAATGTGTGTCACTGAAGGAGAAAACACAAGAAGATGCCTCACTGAAACGGAGACTTCTTGATGGGCAGATAGAAAAGAAACTGATCTCACTGACATTTAGTACTGCTATGAATAACACCCAAACCCCGCTACTGAAATTGTTAGGTAGATGGGAGAGGGATGAGGAGGACTGGAGGGAGGCTCCGGGTTCCCGGCAGAGTTGGCTATTAAAGTTAGCTCTCGCCCCATACAGATAAAAACTCTACACAGGGTTTACTGTACCCACTTCATGAGATGGGCAGAGTGGAGGATGTACGTTGCCTTCGAGGATGCGGGCTAGAGGACACATTCTTCCACTCACTCTGGTGCTGCCCGCATCTGAGGAACTTCTGGGAGGCAGTGAGAGAATCCCTAGACGGGGCAACAAGGCAATCATTGGAGCTACATCCTCAGCTAGCACTCCTGGGTGTATGGCGACCAACGGCTCTATCCCAATATCAGAAGATCCTGGTGAACCTGGGATGCATGGTGGCAAAGTGTGATATTGCACAAAGGTGGAGATACGGGACACCCCCACGGCTACGTGATTGGTTGATGGGAATGGAACATTGCAGGTTGATGGAACACAAGGTCTATAAATGAAGAGGCTGCCTGAAGACAGTTGGCAAAATCTGGACTAACTGGGGAATGGGTACTGATGGAGAGCTTGGCTGAGTCAGAAACAGACACCAAAAGTATCTGCTGGGAGGTTGTTTTCCTCACCATGGAAGATTTGTATGTACATGAGCTAAGATGCTGGGGTAGGGGAATGGAGGGGTAGGCAGTGGGTAATTTGTTTTATGAATGTACTGAGCTTGATTTGAGACAAGGAATTGGATTTGTTGAGTTATTGTTCAACACGTATGCCAACATATATAAAACAATTAAAATATTTCCACAAAAAAACAATTTGAAGATTATCCATGTTTGTTGATGGGCCTGCTTTTGATTATAATGGTGCACTAACGCGAATTGCCATGTGGACAATCATGATTAAGCATAATCGCTTATTGCTAGATATCCTTGGCAGTGTTTTCAGGGTTTTGAATGTAAGAGAGTGCTCCACCTACATTCCATATAACAGTGGCCTTATAGGGGCACAGGTTGCTAATTTAACTGACATTTCCCGTTAAGTCAAAGCTTCAGAAGAGCATGGCTTATGGGAAACAGTGGGTTCCTGGATTAGTGTGATTAGAAGGAGTTTTTAGAAGGTTGCGAATGGATCATTAGTTTGGGAGGAGACATGTTTAGGGTTGCACTAACATATGTGATTATTCAGCTAATTTGTACAATTGTTCTATTCCTCAAATTTTCTAAATTAATATTTTTTTTAAGTGGATGTAAGGGAAAATTGGCTTTTTCTGAAAGGAAGCAGGTTGAACTTGAAATGGAAGATGCCAGCAATCAAGTATATAATAAACTAAGATGTTGGAATAACCTAATCACAAGAAGCAGAAAGTAATGCAGACTGTATTAAGAATAATTGTGGTTTTAGTGATTATAGAACAATTAGAGGGCACATTTGTAAATGTTTTTGGGTTTTAATGTAATGGTGCATTATTTACAATGTGCAGAATAGTAATATGCACACACCTATGATGCTATTGTCTTTGCAATTATTTTGATTCGATCTGTAAAAGTACATTTTCTTGGCTTATGTAAACTAGGCCTCAACTAGGCATCAACTCTATTTTGTTCAAAATGGATGTCTCATTATGTCACGTTCACTGATAATTATTACTGCTGCACACAGTCAAGCAAGTCATCTTAGTTTATTTCCAAATGTTGCTGTTCTTGAAGAAGACTCCCTAGCCTGGGCTCAGTATTTTAATTTCTTTCAAGGTTCTTCCATCTGCCTATAGTATTGCATCCATTCATAATAGTTCACTGTTGTTCATGTAAAAAGTTTGTTCTGACATCTCCAGCTGCGTTAGCATAAAGGGGCCTGAATCAATAATCACATAGTGTGATAGTGTTAAGTTGTTAAGGCTGTATGACTATTAGTAACTCAATGTTCTGATTTGCTGAAATTGTAATTCTTTTGCTCACAACTTGATGAATCTGCAGATTTCATTCTATTCTATTAGATGACTTCATATATAAGGCCTTGAATTTGGGGGTGAACCATAAATCTTTTGAGTGCTACTAGGGGTGGTGTCTGATTTCATATTCAACTTACTGCTCATTTTGGTCTTAGAATATTTTTGATTTTGCCTACTATTCTGTAAGATCTTTCTGCTGATAGCCTGCGTATAATGATTTCATATAGCTACATTCCAATTAGCCTGTATGATACCTTTTGAATGTTTGTAATAAATCTTTTTAAATTCTTCATTCCGCCCTAGAACTCACTTTGTTTCTTAACTGACTGTATTTCTAACACACTGATTTGCACCCAGCTTGTCACACATTGCCTCATTAAACTGAGGTTCAACACCATCCCTGATCCAGCTACCCATGGGTGTGCTATTGGGGGTACCAACTACCCACAAAGGTGTGGTAAAGAATGGCAATCCACTTAAACATTCATATTCAGGGATCTTAAGCCAGCACAGAGACAATGTCTCCTGACTTTTTTGCTGGTGATAACCACAGCAAACACCCCAATTCTTAGTCATCATTTTACTCAATAACAGCAGATACATTTTCCAACAATAACTTCACATTATCCTTGACACAACAGTATTTGTCTAACTTAGTGTTTGTGAGAAAGATCCTCTTTTGACATGGTTAGCCCCCTTTTTGCCTGGAAAATGTTGTGGTTTCAAATTGTAAATGCCCTGGGCCCCTGCTAAAAAGGTTCCCAGGGCCAGATCTCTTCCCCCAAAACTGTACTATGTTTGGCACTTCAGCCACCTTTGTAAGCTCCTAGTAAATGGTACCTCTGGTACCTAGGGCATGGGTACTGAAGAGGGTCCCTCTGAGCTGCAGCACTAATTGTGCCACTGTGAGAGGCCCCACACCAGCCTCATGTAGACTGTCATTGCAAGTGCATGACAAGGTCTATCCAAAGTTGCAAACTCGACATGGCACTCTCCAAGAGGGCCAGGTCCACCAACACTGCACTCAATATAGGTAGGTCACCCCCTCTGACAGGCCTGATAGCCCAAAGGCAGGGTGCATTTTAATGCATGTGAGGGCACAAGTGTGCATATGCAAATATGCCCCTACTCTGTATTTGCTAACTCTTAGACATAGTGAGTGTACAGGGAAGCCATAGCAAATGCATGTGATGGACACTGGTCATTACGAGTTCCCCAGCAACATGATGGCCTCTCTGAACCCTGGGTTGTTTGGTATCAAACAACTCAGAATAATAAACCCACACTGATGCCAGTGTTGAATTTATTATAAAATGTACTCAGAGGGCACATTAGCGGTGCCCCCTGAAAAACCTAACATGGTTGCTGACTAGTCCTAACCAACCTGCCACCATCAGGCATGATTCTGGACTCCTGAGGTGAGAGTCTGTGCTCTTAGGAGCCAGAACACAAAGCCTTTTCTGGGCAAAGGTGTTGCACCTCCTCTCCCAGGCAGGCACCAGCAGTCAGCTTCAAACGCTTTGCTGTCCTTGAAATCTGACTCCCGTCCATGCTGCTAGCAGCAGATGGCCACCCAACGGTTTTGCCCCCACTTTAGGCAGGAAAACTGACAGGAAACCTAGCAAGGATAGGAGGAGTGGCCAAACCCGTCCTGCACCACACCTCAGGTGTGGCAGGTGAAATGATCACTCCATTCCATTTTCTTCCATCTTGGATGATAGAAAAATAGCCAATCAGGGTTAGGGATGTGACCCCTTCCCACAGGTAGCCACCGTAATGTAGGTGGGCCATTGACCACTACCAGGTACTCCCTCTTACGCCCCCTAAATACAGTACTTAGTGGGCATCCTTAGACCAAAACCTTAGACTTGATGGACATAAATAAGACAAGGATAAAGAAGACCCAAGGCACCAGAACCCAGAGCCTGCTGCAGAAAGAAATAGGCACCAAACCCGGCCTGCTGCTCGAAGTATTCAACCATCGTTGCTGAGGTGCGGCCTGGAAACCTGAAGGACAGGTTATAGCCAGGACTGTGTCAGAAAATGTACAATTATATAAAGTATCAGAAATGATAGTTATAGGGACCCTCAATTCACCATTAAATAGATAACATTACTTATGTGAGCCATACCTAAATGCTCCTTAAAACTAATGCTCTTCATGCCATCCAAACATCCATCTACAGTTAAGAAAAGTTTGTTTTTTTATATCATTCTTATCTTTCTCAACACAATTCACCTTTCAGTACTAGAATTTCTGACACCTTTGTGCATACTCTGGAAATTATATAAAAATGTTTTTACATTCCGAAAAATGTTTTCCCACTGCTGGATATGCTGGACTATTCTCCGATCTCTTTGGACCCAAATCTAAAACATGTTAAACTTTCCTTAGGTTGAAATTTGGTAAATTTACCTTCCTCTGAAACAACACAAACTGTTCAACAACCATTACTAGAATCCTCAGCTACCCTCTTTTTCAGAACTCATTGAATGTTCTATGGTTTTGTGAATGCCAAGATCCTACCACAATGCTGGATTCCTACAGGCTAGTAAACATTCTTGGATTTTTTTTAAATCACAATCAAAAATAAATTGATCTTGTCGATACCTGTGCACAGTTTCAGCAAACTCAAAATGTGATGTTAAATGTTAAAATCACAGCGAGTTAATGCATTCATCTGAATTCTTTTGTGTTTAAAAATCTCTCTTATAAACGTTCGTTTTAGTATATCGATCCTATGCAAGAAATAGACCCTCAGAGCTTCTCCTTCCGGTACGTTTTTGAAGACATCATGTGCTGCATCACCCAATGAGCTAAACATAACAACCCTTTTTCCGCGATAAAATATTTTCTATCAGTTGCAATTAAGTAAATTGCAACAGAACAATGCCATTTGTTCCTTGGTAATGTAGGTCTCCCAGGAGAGTTTAACAAAAAAAGTGGCTGAGGTATTTAAAGGTGATTTGACTGGAACAGACCAAATACAATTCTCCAGCTTCTTAATTATATCCTTGAAGATTTGCATTTGAGTGCATGTTATGTTCACCGCTGTGGAGGAGTTTATTGAGCCACCCGTGTCTCCTTGGTAAACTTGACATTTTACGAGACATGGTGCGCCACTGTGAAGACTGGACACCATGAGCTGAAGAGTGAGATGTCACATGGTTAACCAGGTTACGAATGCAAGTGCATGGACTCCAAAAGCTGCAGAGCAAGGCATCACATGGTCAACTAGTCTCCTTGGCAACTGAATAGAGGACTGATGTAGCACACCCTTTCATGGGAGGACATTACAAGCTTAAGAGCAAGTTAGTTTTTGAGGATCCAAACCATCAGGGTGTCGCCGGCCATAGAACAAGCTGAGTGCGGGATTCAAAACTCACATTCCAATGTTTTATAAACATGACACAATACTTCGATCCCTCACAAAAGTAAAATTGTAAAGTAGTGACACCCAAAAGAGCCCCTGCATACTCAGACCTACAAATATGCAAACCGGGCCAGGTGAGAATGCATTCTTTTAAACACAGTGCAAATATATTTGGTTTGCCAAACATAGACTTGCTCATTACAGGCCTGTGACTTGGAGAACACAATACATCAAAACATCTAAACACATTGCTCCATCAGCCTCTCTTGCCCTGCAATCTATGCAAAGGCCCAGAAAGAAGAATTACCAACAAGAACATTCTGCCAGAGGTGGCTGGCACGCTAAATATCAGGGAAGCAACAAGTTTTGCTACTACATAAAGTCTTAAACGTACACAACGGAATCACCAAGTTGCACAAGTATTTGGACTTTACCAGCTGCCTATGAAATGTAAACTAGTCATATTGATCTGATCTAGAGAGTATCAGGATTTCACCACCAAACCTCACTGGCAAGATTAAACAAGATGGCGAAGTCCATCATATTAATTGCTGAGACACTCGCTATAAACTGCGCTGGGATTGGCAATTATGAAAATAGGATGATGGTGAATAAGAACAGCTAGACCACTAATCACCAATGGGGCCGGACATTCTACAGTGAGGGTTTGAATCCTTATGTTTGTTTTGTTATATCATTTCGTTTTTCTTTTGGCTCCCCTGTACCTTTGTGATTTGTCTGGTATCTCCTGGTCGTCCCTCGTGTTGGTCTGACCTGTATGTGTACATTGTGCTGAAACCTGCTCTGTGGCCTCCTGAAGATCAGGACCGGTATCCTAGTTGAGGCTTTGTCTCACCCAGCTAAATCAATTGCAGAACAGGGGTAAGCAGAATGCGAGATACCATTACAGAGCATTGACTATGTTGTAGAATTTTCATCCTTCATAGGAATCAATGCTCGTCGGGTGGATGAATCTTTGGATTCAGTAAATAGTTTGGTAGAACAATCAACAGAATTTCACTACAACCTCAAACATTTTAAATACCATGACCAATGCGGCCACTGTAGGAAACCTCCAATCAGGAAATAAAGTTAAAACTTTATTACAAACACAAGCTCAAAGTCATGTAGACAATGCGCAAAACCAAATTGTAAAGATACATAATCACCAAGAGCTGCCCAAGGCATCGAAATAGATTTAGGCAAACTAACATTAATAAAACTAAGTATTCAAGAAAAATAATGCATATCATCAACAAGAATATCTGAGTTACAGAGATTATATATTGCTCAGCATTAAAAATCACCAGTCAATGCTCTTTAGTTGGGAACACGTCAACCCTACACCTAACCAAATCAGGAAAATAGATGTGTGGGGAGAAACACATGCATGCAAAATACAAAAAACAGAAAAAGGGCAAAAATAATTTGGGAAAAGATAATTTCGAACTGCAGATCACTAACTAAATTAGGCTAGCAGACGATCGGTCAAGAGTCTTCTGAAGGGGAAAATAAATAGGATTTCTAAGACTAAAGGGGCATTTCTAAGGTAATGGCAGAGAGGAAAATATCTCTCCATGGCACAGCATTCAGTGACTCTTCATCAGCAAAGCATCATAATCAGAAAGCATCAGGACAGCAACTGGGACCACAGGGATCTGTCAGGGACTGTCCAAAGTTCAAAAGTCCATCAATATTTTAGAATTCCCAAAGCATTCCAATTCGTCTGAGTTATCAGGTCATGTCACACTGAATGGGCATCATCCGATAGAAATTGATTGTACAACTTCAAATTGAAACAGTCCAATTCTTTCCCTGCTCTGTCATGGGAACACCTTTCATCTGTGAGACTCCATACAAGTTTGAAACAATTGTACACAATACCAGTCCATATTCCACGATGTTCTTCTGTCAAGGGCACTATGCTACATTTTCTCTCTATTTCACCCCTTTAATGCAGGCGTCGGCCACTGGCTGATGCCCGAACTACCTCCCTGGTGCGGGTCACGACCAGTGGCCAACACCAGAGAGGGATTTTTTGTTTTTTATTTTTACCCCTGGGAGACACGGAAGAGCTTCCGTGTCACCCCCCCACCCACCCCTTTGTGACGTACTGTGTTGTTTTCCCCATCGGAGCAGGAAGCGGCCGTAGGGGCGCTTCTTGCTCCGATGGGGAAACCGGCCCCCAACGGCCTTCCCAACGTTCGGGAAGGCCTATTATGAAAGGGGAGACCCTCCCCTTTCATACGAGGCCTTCCTGAATGCGTTTCCTGGCCCCCCAATCGCAGCTGGCCAGGAAACGCCACTAGACGCCAGGGATTTCACTTTGGGGGGTCAGCCCCCTTCGGAAAAGGGGCCGCATCCCCCCCCAGGGGCCATATTTTTAAAATGTAATGTTGGGGCCCCCTAGGGGTCACTCCCAGAGTCTGCGCCATTGTCTTATCCCTCAGATGGTGTCTCAGTATCTGATCCTATGTCAGAGCTGTCCCCTATAACCAGAGTGACGTCAGCAGCAGTCATCCATCAAGATGCCATCTCTGCTATTGGCTAAACTGTTGCTCTAAAACACTAGCCTACATAGACAGTCACAAAATTGCTGGTGTGTGTGTGATACATGCAACAGTAGAGGCCACCTACGCCCCCCCAGGGGCTAATAAAAAAAAAAAAAATAAGGACATTGACAGGGGGTTGCCTGTAGGCAGGGCGACCCCCTGTGGGGCCATATTTTTTTCAATTTTGATGTTGGGGCCCCCTGTGGGAGGCGCGATCACGCCACCCCAAGGGGCTAATTTAAAAAAAAAAAAAAAAAAACGGAATTGACAGGGGGTCGCCCATAGGCAGGGCGACCCCCTGTGGGGGCATTTCTTTTTTTAGTAGTTGTAGGGATTCCCTGGGGGCCATTTTGGCCCCAAGGAAACCCTACAACTACAAACTAAAAAAATACATATATATATATATATGTGTGTATATATATATATATATATATATATATAGAGAGAGAGAGAGAGATATCAATCCATGTAGATAGATATATCTATCTACATGGATATATCTATAGATAGATCTATATATATATATATATATATATATATATATAATCTATAGATATATCCATGTATATATATATATATATATATATATATATATATATATATATATATATTACTTTTGTCAGTGCATGTGTGGTTTCCCTGGGGGCTGCAATCGGCCCCCAGGAAAACCAGACCCACATATAAAAGTGATCTATATATATCATATACATACATATATATATATATATATATTATATAATATAATTTGCCACCAGTTGTCTTGCAGTTGCAGCTTGCGTCTTCAAAGCAGTGCACATACTTCAACTGATGCATTTCAACTGAAGCTTTTAGGCAGCAATAAAGAAGTCAAGTAAGTCTTGTGATTATGTTTCTGCTACAAAAGGATCAGACTTTTGTCTAGTGCCAGTTTTAGTGCCATAAAGAAGCGCAGAAGGTTTATATGACTACTGCAAAGAGCAAATCTGCATTTTAAGTAAATAGCTGAGTACGTTAGTAAAGTCAGCCACTACCTGCGCTATAATACAAATGAAATGTATGTGTGGGGTGCGGGGTGGCTATGGAGAGATGAAGAGCACGTTTGCTGGGTGGTAATGAGGGAATCCGAGGAGGAGGACATGGGAGTGGGAGCACCAATAATGATTGATGGACTGGGCGCAGGAGGTGCTAAAGACTGTGACGAACGGTATGTGACAAGGTGTTTGAGTGTCTTGAAAGAACGTGCTGATTGAGGGAAGAAGCGCAGGTAAGGTGGCCTCTACTGTTGCATGTATCACACACACACCAGCAATTTTGTGACTGTCTATGTAGGCTAGTGTTTTAGAGCAACAGTTTAGCCAATAGCAGAGATGGCATCTTGATGGATGACTGCTGCTGACGTCACTCTGGTTATAGAGGACAGCTCTGACATAGAATCAGAGACTGAGACAGCAGATACTGAGACACCATCTGAGGGATAGGACAATGGCGCAGACTCTGGGAGTGATTTTCCAGTTGGAGGAGTCCCATTGGATAACTCCTTCCAGTAAATTGTGAGGGAGGTGATGAGGGCAGTCCTGTTGTCCCTTCGCAAGCACAGTCTGTGCAACAGAGCAATAGTGGGTTAACCCAACCCAGAGAGCAGGTGAATGCGGGGGCAAGCACAGAGAGGGTGCTCTCTTGGGAGCTCCCCAATTTAGTTCAGCCCCGAATTCCACTGCCCAAATTGTACTGTGGAGACATCAAAATTATCTATCACAAAGCAAACTGGTTTTGTAAGGCAGGCACCTGTGTTTTTGGTCCTGGGTTTGGCGGCTATATAGGGAAACATACTAAACCCAAACATTTCTGGAAACTAGACATCCAGGGGAGTCCACAGAGGTGTGACTTGTGTGGATTCCCCAAAGTTTTCTTACCCAGAATACCCTGCAAAGCTGAAATGTTGAATAAAAACTCTATTTTTCTTGCATTTCTGTCACACAAACTACAGGAATATGCTGCGATCCACAAAATTCCTACCACCCAGTGATTCCTCACCTGTCCTGATAAAAACACTACCACACTTGAGTGCCTATACCTAGTGCCTGCGTGAGGAATGGATCACCCCAGGGGCAACAGTTGCCTCATGTAAGTACCAACATTGACCGTGTTTTTGAGGTTTGCAAAGGATTCTGGGTAACAGAACCTGATCAGAGCCCCACAAGTCATCCCATCTTGGAATCCCCTAGGTGTCTAGTTTTCAAAACTGTGCAGGTTTGCTAGGTTTCCCTAGGTGCCTGCTGAGCTAGCTGCCAAAATCCACAGCTAGGCACTTTGCAAAAAACAGCTCTGTTTTCTTTGTCAAAATGTGATGTGTCCATGTTGTGTTTTGGGGCATTTCCTGTCTTGGGCACTAGGCCTACCCCTACAAGTGAGGTATCATTTTTATTGGGAGACCTGGGGGAACGCTGGGTGGAAGGACATTTGTGGTTCCTTTCAGATTCCAGAACTTTCTGTCACCGAAATGTGAGGAAAAAGTGTTTTTTTACCACATTTTGAGGTTTGCAAAGGATTCTGGGTAACAGAACCTGATCAGAGCCCCACAAGTCAGCCCATCCTGGATTCCCCTAGGTGTCTAGTTTTCAAAAATGTGCAGGTTTTGTAGGTTTCCCTTGGTGCGGCTGAGCTAGAGGCCAAAATCTACAGCTAGGCACTTTGCAAAAAACACGTCAGATTTCAATGTAAAAATGTGATGTGTCCATGTTGCCTTTCCTGTCGCGTGCATTAGTCGTACCCACGCAAGTGAGGTACCATTTTTATCGGGAGACTTTGGGGAACACAGAATAGCACAACAAGTGTTATTGCCCCTTGTCTTTCTCTACATTTTTTCCTTCCAAATGTAAGACACTGTGTAAAAAAGACGTCTATTTGAGAAATGGCCTGTAATTCACATGCTAGTATGGGCACCCCGGAGTTCAGAGATGGGCAAATACCCACTGCTGCTCAATACCTTATCTTATGCCTATTTTGGAAATACAAAGGTGTTCTTGATACCTATTTTTCACTCTTTATATTTCAGCAAATGAATTGCTGTATACCCGGTATAGAATGAAAACCCGTTGCAAGGTGCAGCTCATTTATTGGCTCTGGGTACCTAGGGATCTTGATGAGCCATATATATCCCTATAACCAGAAGAGTCCAGCACACGTAACGGTATATTGTTTTAAAAAATCTGACATTGCAGGAAAAAGTTACAGAGTAAAACGCTGAGAAAAATTGCTGTTTTT
Source organism: Pleurodeles waltl (assembly GCF_031143425.1). Taxonomy (NCBI): domain Eukaryota; kingdom Metazoa; phylum Chordata; class Amphibia; order Caudata; family Salamandridae; genus Pleurodeles; species Pleurodeles waltl. The sequence goes on along the minus strand of NC_090450.1, from coordinate 807,869,053 downwards.
TTCAGCTCAATTTCAATATTTTTTTTCCAGCTGTTATTTTCTGTAGGAAAACCTTGTAGGATCTACACAAATGACCCCTTGCTGAATTCAGAATGTTGTCTACTGTACAGAAATGCTTAGCTTTCTGGGGTCCAGTATTGGTTTCACACCCATTCCTGTCACTAACTGGAAGGAGGCTGAAAGCACCAAAAACAGTAAAAATGGGGTATGTCCCAGTAAAATGCCAAAATTGTGTTGGAAAATGTGGTTTTCTGATTCAAGTCTGCCTGCTCCTGAAAGCTGGGAAGATGGTGATTTTAGCACCACAAACCTTTTGATGATATCATTTTCAGGGAAAAAAACACAAGCCTTTTTCGGCAGCCCTTTTCTCCCATTTTTTTGAAAAAAAAATAAATTTTAGGTGTATTTTGGCTAATTTCTTGGTCTCCTCCAGGGGAACCCAGAAACTCTGGGTACCGTTAGAATCCATAGGATGTTGGAAAAAAAGGACACAAATTTGGCGTGGGTAGCTTATGTGGACAAAATGTTATGAAGGCCTAAGCACAAACTACCCCAAATAGCCACAAAAAGGGCTCAGCACTGGGGGTGGGGGGGAAGGCCCAGCAGCTAAGAGGTTAAACAATATAGCCTCTTACCAACTAGCTAAGCTCCTCATGAGAACATAACTTAAAAGAAAGTTAATGTTAGGGAATAAATCAACATTTCTAGTATGGTAACATATTACAAGCTTCAACAGGCCTCACTCATGTTAACACAAAAGAATCATAATAATGCATTTAATTAATACATGGTAGTTAAACGCATGTTATATGCAAACTTATAAATTCAGCATTAATATTTCATTAATATGAGTAATACATTTCATTTACAACAGGAAAGCTTTGTTACTACATTTCATAAGGTACAACAGAGAAGTGCATTACTCTTACTTTTGCATGTATTTTTAACTCATAAATCATTAGCAATATTGTTTGTACATGCACTGTTATTCTAGAGTCTAATATAGACTTAGAACCCGCCGTAGCGGGCTCTACCGGCTATTAAAGGCCCGCTCCCCGCGTTAAATGCCCAAGCCGAAGGCGAGGGCATTTAACAAGGGAGAGGGACTTTAATAGCCGGTAGAGCCCGCTACGGCGGGTTCTAAGGCTATTAGAACATTCTGCCACTCAGGGCAGAATGTTCTATTAAAAAAAAAAAATGTTCACGGAGCCCGAGGGGATTAAAATCCCCTCGGGCTCCGTGAGGCTTTGTTCACAGCTGTTGCTGTGAACAAAGCGAACATTGGAATGTTGGCGCTGCGGGCTTTTACCGGCCAGTAAAAGCCCGCAGCACTCCATTGTTTTCAATGGAGCTACCAACATTCCAATGTTCTAATAAAGGTTAGACTGCATCAGTCCCCCCTTTGATGACTAAGTCATCATAAATTACTCCCACTCTCAATTTTAATGAGATAGCCCAATACTTCAGAGGTTCATTTCAGGTAAGATCTTCTGAAATCCTTTAACAGCTTGACATTTCAGTAATACAGGCATCTCATACTCTCCATTTCTATCACTTGCCTTCTCTGTCTATTCTTAGCACATTTCTCCTTCAGTATCTTGTATAAACAGTAAAATCCAACTGCAACTAGGGCTGATAAGATCACTATCAACAGGGGTCTCAGGATGGTTCCCACAATACCTCTTCCCAATTTTCCAAACCATTTACCAATGGCTGTAAACCATTTCCTATAGCCTCCCATGCACCCATTGCTGTCAGTTATTTCAGGTCTTGCTTTAAGTCAGTCATGTTTGAAATGTACTTTCTTACCTCCTTACTATTGTCAGGGATGTATGAGTAGCATTGTTGCGCATGTAGCATTTTGAAAACTCCGCCTTCCCTTGCAAGTAATATGTCTAAAGCAAGACGATTTTGCTAAACCGTTTATCTCATAACTAATCATTAATCATTAGAACTTCAATATTGTTTCTATATGTTGTGTTAGTCTAGAGCAGAGGTCTTCAAACTGGGGGGCGGGCCCCCCTAGGGGGGCCTGAAGTGATCCCAGGGGGGGCCCCAGACTCTGGCCAAAATAAATATTATACAGATAACAGGCTTTTGTTTTAAGCAGAAGCATGTTATTGCAGTTTTAAAAAGGTAACAGTGCTTAACTGCAATGTTTAAATAGGTTTAGACATATTTAAACATTGCCATGTTTATAGAATAATTGTGAAAAATTCTGAGGGGGGCCCAATGATTTTTATTTTTCAACTGGGGGGGCGCGGCATTAAAAAGTTTGGAGACCTCTGGTCTAGAGTCTAAATTACATTATAACATCAATTTCTTCCCTTTAACGTGATTAAATTCAAAGGCCACCTAAGTCGATCTCTGAAATACACGTAAATGCACTTTTAAATTGCGTGTCAGTAAAGCCTTCTAACTTTAACCATTAAAACTGTGATTAACATAAAAAACTGTCACATTCTGCTGATCTTTGTGACACAAGGGACTCTGCTAAAGGTTAAACTACATGAACTACAATGATGGACCACTACAATGCAAGCATGACAAGGCATTAACAATTACAACGCAATAAGTTATACTGAGGTAAGTTACAATGCATTAATTTAAAACACATTTAAGGTATTAAGGGTGTGTATGTGTGTAGTGGTAAGGGGTTTTTAGGGCTCAGGTATGGGTAGTAGTAAGGGGCAGTAAGGGGTTTTCAGAGTTCAGGGGTGGCTAGTGGTAAGAGCCAATAAAGGTTGTTTAGGTTCAGGGCTTTTTAGTAGTAAGGAGTTTGAAGGGTTCAGAAATGAGTAGTTGTACAGGGTACTGAGGGGTTTTAGGGTTTAAGGATGAGTAGTGTAGGGATAGTGAAGGATTCTTTAAGTTTAGGAATGGATAGTATTGTAGTAAGGGGCTTTTAGGCTTCAGGGATGGCCAAGGGGTAGTTAGGCTTTTAGGGCTGGATATGAGGGTTTAAACTACAATATAAAAACTCCAACTTGAAAAACTAAATATATATGGTTTACAGGGATTTACCAAATCAGAAAAATATTACAAGGGGGGCGATGGGGTAGGTGGTGTATGTATATATATATATATATTTTTGCACACATATAGATAGATATAAAATTCACTGAATAAACCAAAAGTTGAAATAACATTATAGTTAGGAGAAATGTTCAGTAACAACGTACGGTTTTAAACTCTAAAAAACACTGAAATTCACCAGTTATAGTCCTCCAAGCCCCAGGAGTATATGCAATTGGGAGGGGAGCCGCGCACCCCCGCCTGAGCCATTAATGGCCCTTGGGACCGAATCTCCCAGGGTCAGCTCATGCTATGTCTTGAGGTACCCACCCCAGGACAAAGCGGTTTCCCTGCCTGCACTAATGCAGGTAGGGAAGCCTGTGATTGCTCTCGCTTGGTAGTAGTAATTTAAAAACACCCGCCAGGTGTGAGCAAACACTAAGGGTCTGATTTAGACATTAGCAGATGGGTTACTCCATCACAATGGTGACGGATATCCCGTCCACCAAAATCTAAATCCCATTATTTCCTGAGGGATTTCGTTTCGGGGGACAGAATATCCGTCACCATTGTGACGGAGTAACCTCTTTCGGCCAATATCTAAATCAGGCTCCAAGTTTGCTTCCGCCCACTGGGAGCTGACTTTTCATCTGTTTTCCTGCCCACGGTGAAGCAGGCAGGGAAACAGATGAAATGATTGCTCCCACCTACAGGGAGCAGCATTTTTAGCTGTTCCCTCCAGGCAGTAGCAATGTCGGTTCCCGCTGGAGGCAGGAAGCCCTCTGGGGCCCGGGGCAGCTTGGGTCTCCCCCCGTTGCTCCCAACCATAGTGTGGTGGGTACGCTGGATGGGCACCAATATTATGATGGCTAGACCTCTGAGGATGGGGTCCCTGAGGCCAAAATCAGCCTGTGGAGGGGGGCTGCGTGCCCCACTCCCCCTTTTGAATATGGCTGGGCCCTAGAGATTGGCACTCCGGGCCGAAATCAGTCTGGGGAGGGAGGCTGTGTGCCCCTCCCCCACATAGTGGTGAGCCCGGCGGATCAGGTCCCCAGGGCCAAAAATGCCCCAGGGAGGGATGCCAAGTACTCCGCCCTTAAAAAAATCCATCAGGCTCCAGGGACTGTGGTCGTTGTGGCCAAAATTAGCCTAAAGATGGAGACACGTGCACCCTCCCCCACCAAATGTGCTGGGCCCCGGGTAATGGTGTCCCTTGGGCCTAATTGACCCAGGGAGGGGTGCTGCATGCATCCGGAGGAGGGGGTTCCAGAGGTTGAAATTGGCCTGGGAGGGGAATTCCATGCCCCCTCCCCCTGAAATATGCTGCCAGGCCCCAAGGATGGGGTCCCCTGGGAAAAAAGTAGCCTGTGTTTGCTCTTGCTTGGGGGGAGCATTTTCAAAACATTTGCTAAGTGGGAGCAAACACTAAGACCGCTTCCAGTGGGCAGGAGTTTCAAAAATGTTACCACCTGCTGGGAGCGGACTTTAGATCTGTTTCTCTGCCCGCAGTGATGTGGGCAGGGAAACAGACCTAAATATTGCTCCTGCCCGCAAAGAGCAGCACTAAGAGCTTCAGAGCTTTTCCCAGTGGGCAGGAGCAATGCTGGCTCCCGCTGTCTGCGGGAAACCAGCTGGGGGCCCTGGGACCTTGGGGCACCCACCTTTACCAGTGCTGAGCCAAGGGGGAAGGATGAAATTGTCCCGGGGAGGAGAGCCACATGGGCCCCACTCCCGTTTATTTAACGCAGGGGCCCTGGTGGATGGGGTTCCCAGGCCCGAACAAGGTTCGGAGAGGGCGGCCTCACATCCCCTTTCCCCTTTAATAAAAAAAACAATCCACCCTTGGGATGGGTTCCTCAGGGCCAATGGCCAAACCCCCCACTGCACCGAAGGTTGTGCGCTGTTGGCTGTATGGAGGGCTGCAGGGCCTTGCCAATTGCTGTGCGCGCTAGGGGGGGTTGCATTTACATATGGTAATTAAGTATTAATTTAATTTTTTTTTTAAATCTAGAAATTTACTGGAAAAAAAACAGAGGTTAAAGTAGCGTGATAGTTAGGTGTGATAGAAAGATCCTGTTTCATTTAAAAACAAAACCTTAGAAATTCACTGAAAAAACTAAAGGTTAAAGAAATGTTATAGTTAGGTAAATTTGTCAATGACAACATTAATGTTTTGAACTAAACACTGAAATTCACCAATTATAGTTAGTAATACTAAGAACAACTTGCACCCCCGCCATGCACTGCTTATGACCTTACATATGACATATACTATTACATCATTTATGACATCATTGATGACTTCCAAAATGACATCATTGATGGCATCGATTATGATCACTGATGACATCATCCAATGAGTGTGTTAGTTTGTTTTGTACCATACACAGTAATGGATAGCTACCATATTACTTTTCTGCCTAATTTTGTACAGCTTCGGTCCATCCAATGGGTGTAAAGTGTTTACAAAATGCATGTGCTTCTAATGCACCATGGCTGTGTAGAGGTATTGAACACATTACAATTCTTTGTACTCAATAGTATCTCTGTTTGCAGATGACAGCTGACTCATGTTCATTATATTCCACACAAGTGTTTTTGGTTCTGCAGAAAAAGTTTTCAAGAGAGGAAGATTCTACATAGTAGATAATAACTTTTGCACGCAGCCTTGAGTTATTAGAGAGAATCGTGTCAGCATTACAATTTCTAGTTAACATCAAATACTGTCTGCACCAGGTACTAACCTATGTATATATGTGTTTTTTTTCCTTCAGAAGATGGGCTATCTCTAAAGGTTTCACCGCAGCATGAAGGGTGCAGGTAGTATGATCTTTAGCACCTTCAGATCTTGGTTATTTTTTAGCAAATAGTGTATTTTCTGACAACTGTTGCATACAATGTATACTGTTCTTGGTAGATTATTTTTAATACTCTGGTGTTTCACTATTTTCAAACAGTGTAGTGTAGAATAAACTCTCTCCATAGAGTACACACTGTTTACAGTACCCAGTTCTCTACTGCTATCAACTTAATTTCTCAATGTAGGTTTGCTGAGTGTAAGGGGTTTGATACAGATCAAAGCTGTCCTTAGTAGGGCATTTGTTTTGGAACTGACATTCACTATTTTGCCTTACTCTAAACAACTGTATACAGATTGAATTCAATGAGGGTTTCCCATATGTGAATGATTGTTAGAGCTACCTTATAGTGTATGCTGTAGGGTCAATGTTGCACATAATGCTTGCTTTCAACACATAAGGGACTTGTATCTGTGATCGAAGTAATGGTGCCTGGTATTTTCCTGAGTTATTTTGTACTTACAGTCAGGCCTCTACTGCCATGGTAATTTATAGAGAAATATTCAAGAAAATTGAGCTTGGATTATGTAATCAGTGATGTCATCAATTAGGTCATTTGAGATGTCATCAGTGATGTCATAAATAAACTCATAGAACAAGCCATGGTGATGTCATGTGTGATGTTATAAATATTGCATGAAGGGGTGCAAGTTACAGTTAATGCTGCTAAATATAACTGCCGAATTCCTGTATTTTTTTAGTTGAAAACATTATTGTTGCCATTGATTAGCTTAAGGGCCTTTTTCCCCTGTCAGCTACCTCACTCGCGCAGGAGTAAAAAGCTTTTGTGAACTCCCACAGGAGCTTGGGCTCTGCCTGGCTAGCTATAATATGAAGAAAAATGTTGCGGTCTCCCTCCCAAGCCCCTGTGTCCTGAAAATGAAAATAAAAATAAAAATAAGGTATAAAGGGGCAGGGTATGTGTAGTGCCCAGGGCCTTTGCTAACCAGGTACCCTGGGCCAGAGCTCTTTCCCTAAAACTGCTGTGATGCATTGGTACAATTGGATACACCCTGAGCTACCACTATAAGTCCCTAGTAAAAGGGAACTTGGGTATCCAGGGGATGGGGTACTATGGGTAGGGCCCTGAAGGCAGCTGCACTGATTGTGCCAACCTCTAGGGCCATGCATCCAGTTGCACTCAGCACTGCCATTGAAGGCTGAATGTCCTGGTGCAAACCTATAACACAAATTCAACATGGCACCCTGCCTGTGTGCCCCGTCCACCATACACTGGATTTATTATGGGTAAGACACCCCTCTGGTAGGCCTTACAGCCCTAAGGCAGGGTGCACCATGTTAGATGTGAGGGCATAGCTGCATGAGCAATATGGCCCTACTGTGTCCTTGCTAAACCTGAGACATAGTGAGTGAACAGAACAGTCATTTTAAAACATGTGCTGAACACTGGTCAGCATGAATTTCCAAGCTACATGATGGTCACTCTGAGCCCTGGGTTGTTTGGTATCAAGCAACTCCGAATGATAAATCCAAGTTGGTACCAGTATTGGATTTATCCCTAAATGTACCCAGGGGTCACTTTAGAGGCGCCTCCTGCAAAAGCTAACTAACCCCTTGCATGGTTGCTGAGTGGTTCTATCCATCCTGCCTCCTCCAGACACCGGATCTACAAACTTGGGGGAGAGCCCTGTATCACTGGTTTGCAGAACAATGCCCTTCCTGGGTGGAGGTGCTAACACCCCCACCCTCAGGAACGTGCATTGTCCTGGCGGTAAGCTTCAAGGGGCCTACCGCCCTTGAAACTCGACCCCCAAGCCTGCTGCTAGAAGCAGATGGTAAGCCCCTTTGCAAACCCCATTTGTGGCAGGAACAAAGGCAGGAAACCACACAAAGGGTAGGAGGAGTGGCCTCACCTGACATGCACCACCCCTATGGTGTTGTCTGCGAGGTGGACACTCAATTTAATTTTCCTCCATCTTAGATAGAAGGAAAATAGCCAATCAGGGATAGGGAAGTGACCCTCCCCACAGGACGTGGTCACTATAGTGGGTGGTAACCACCCAAAGGTCCCATTGGACACTACCAGGTTCCCCCTAAACGCCCACTAATTTCAGCATTTAGTGGGCATCCCTGGGCCAAGGATGCAGATTTGAAGGACACAAAGAAAACCAGCACAAAGAAGATCCAAGGCACAAGAACTGTGGCCCTGCTGCACAAAGAAAAGGTGCGAAACCCTGCCTGCTGCACCCAAGACCCGACAATCTCCACTGAGGAGCTGCTGGACAACTAGACTGACCTAAAAAAACCCAGAGGACCTTCAGGCTTCACCAATTGCCCAAGAACTGCGTCCAGAGTGGAGGTACCACTCTGCAACAAAGAAGAAAACAACAACTCAGTGGGGGGTCACTAACTCCCGAACCAGAAGTTGCAGCTGGACCTGACAAGACACCAACGACCACAAGGACAAACCCTGCAAATGTGCCAAGTTTGGTGGCACTGTGCCCTCCAGTGGCCAAACCATACGAATACCCTGGGTACAGATCAGTTGACACCAAGAAAAGCAGTCCGCCCAGGACTGAAAAAGGACCAGGAGGAAGCCCCAGTCGAGGGACTTCAGGAACATCCTGGACATCTTGCTAGAGTGCCCCCGTTGTCCTGTAGGCAACCCTTAAGGTGATTTACCTCCAGAACTGAAGGGCATCTTTGCGCACAGCTCCTGGCTCACCAATTCCCTCTGCACCTGGCCTCCCGCTGCCCTGCAACGAAGAATCTGCTGTGCCCTAAGGGACCCATACCCCTTGCAACCTCATCAATCCAAGGGGACCCCAAGGAGCCACCTCTAAACTTACCTGCACAGACCTTTCCCAAATGGTCCTCCGCAGTGGCCCTGCACCAGCTCCAGAGACTTATCCTTGCTGCTCCTGCAGGAAAAAGGAGCCACCTGAACTTCTTCAGCTGGTATAGTGTGCCCACCGACGACCTCGACCAACCTGCAAAAGGAGAACTTGGTAAAGCAACTGTATGATTTCATATATATTTTTAAAGGTGACTTTCCATTGATTCCTATGGTGCGTAATTACGCACAAAAATACTATTTTATTAAACTTCAAAAATCCATTTCTCCACAAGTATTTAACCAATTTTGATAATCTTGGTCTTAAGATTTAAATAAAAATCTGAAGTATTTTTTAATTGGTCTCAAGTTATTCCTTCAAATGTGTGAGTTGCCTGATTGATACTGTGAGTACAATAAATGCTTTGCACTTCTCTAAGACTGGCCTAACTGCTCGACCAAGCTACCATATAAATTAGAGCATTAGGTGATCTAGTTTTTACCTCTGTAAACCAACGTGTGATTGCCTGGACCCTCTGCACACTGTGCCTAGCTTTGCTATATAGAGGGCCAGCCTCCTACAATTTAACTATAACATCACTATAACCTTTGTTTTTTCTGTAAATATCAGTGAAAAAAACAAAGGCTAAAGCGATGTAATTGTTAGGTGAAAATGTCAGTTAAAAAACACATTCTAAAGTAAAATAAAACACTGAAATTCACATGTTAGTTAACTGAAGTAACTATAACTTTTGCACTTAGAAAACTGCTCATGTTTCTGGCACTGTGGTTGACAAGTTTCGAACTTGTCCTACTTGGGCTTCCAGTCTTGTGATCGAATGTCAATGCTGCCCCTCTCCTCTTCCACCCACTAAATGACAGCAGACTGGGATCTGTTAAAGACACTGATGTGAAGATTTATCCCACTAAGCTTCTCCCTTAACTTGTTTTTTTTTTTTAAATCTTTTGTGGTTTCAAAATTGCTTAAGTTCTTCACAATGGGTGTGGTTTTGCTGTACAGCTGTTTCTGGATGTGTATGCAGTATGGCGCAATTGCTGTTTTCCCCCGTTGGATTCAAATTTGAACTTTCATTCAACTCATCTGGTAAAGCCAATGTTTTTGGAATGCTGAGAGTTTCTACATAATCTCAGCAAAGAACAGTGCTTCTCTTCAGGGTCACTTAAAAGAAACAACATGATGTGATTAGTGAGCATCTTATGAGGCCGTAGTTAATGGGCTACTAGAACACTTGCTGCTATTGAAAACTTTTGAATTTATCGGCCATGTTGAAGTTAGGTGTAGGTTTTGTTACTTTGCTGCTAGAGGTTTCAGTAAAGAAAGAATGTCCTCATCTTCGCCTTTGTGTCTTTAATAGAAACCCAAATCCTCTCTAATGTTAGTGGATGGCTTCAACATTGTTCACCTTTCATACTAATGAGAAGAAGACGGGAAACCACCAAATTAAATCAATGGTAGTTAGAACAGTTGAGGTGGAATATGAGACTGTTAAGATAAAAGCAGGGCTAGAACAATGACCAAGAAAGAATGAGGACATTTTATTGGGCAGTTAGGGATTGAAATAAAGTAACAAATGCAAAAGTCAAATAACAAGGGGTGCACCGGAACGGCCTCAACAAGTATGGCAGACCTAAAAAAATGCTTAAGTCTCATAGGATGTTGTTTTGGAGGATAGAAATCGAATGGTGATTTACAGAACTACAGCTCACAGGGTGCATAGGGCACCTGAAAATCTGCACAGTGTGGGTGGCATATTGCTATGATAAAAATGCCCGATTACTTATTGGTAAATTGCATTATCCTTAGCCCCGTCTTAGTGCGCACAGTCAATTCTTTTGATGTGAACTACACCTCAACCATGAAAGAGAAGCAGGAAGTGGAAGGGTAACCTCACAAACCCTAGGGTGGTCAACACATTTCACTTCCTGGCAATACGAAATCACATGAAAACAGGCTATCATGGTGGGCTGTAATGGCTGAGACACGGACAAAAAAGGCTAAGGATAATAAGATTTACCCGTAATTAACTGGGCATTATCTATATGTCCCATGCTCTCCGCCCAGTGAGAACATTTGAGGTTTACCCAAGCAAAAGCTGTCCTTTAAAACTAACCAGAATCTAATTGAAGCTGAAAAACACATTATATCAAACAGGCTTACTATTTTTTTTGCAGTGTATCATCAAAAGACATCAAGTTATGCAAAAAATACTGCATTTAATATTTTTCTTCCCACCTTATTTACCCCCATAACACTCATAATACAATAGTGTTTAAGAAACGTTTGAGCTGAGGCCAACTTAGCCTCTCTACATATCTCTGTCGGGAAATTCCCCATGGCTCAGTTCATGGGGCTGCCACCACCCTAGAGGATCTTCCTTGTATTCCTCCAGGCAGAGAAGCATTACACAAAGAATATGCCGAAAGAATAGTAGACCTCATCTATCTACGTAAAGTAATACTGGGAACATTGTGCTCTTGACTTCCACCACCAAATGTTATATACAAATGCTGACTTTCTATACCCCTTAGGCCTTTGGAGGTAAATCTCAACTGCTCTCCTTACATTCAATAAATGAAACAGATCCACTTTCTTGGAAGACGGTGAATGGGAAAAAAACACAGGTAACAATATTTTTGTTGTCTATGCATCTTTGACACCAATTTGAGAACGAAAGCTTGATTGTGCTTAAATAGAGACCATCCTTTAGCATCTTTAAAAAGAGGCTTGAATAACAAACCCCCAGCTCCTCAATCCTCCTGGCAGACTTTATGGCCACTAAAAATCACAGCTTTACAGACAAGTGCTTTGAGTCAACAGAAATCAGTAGTCCAAATTGGAGACACTGCAATGCTTTCATGATCAAAGGCAAATCTCAAGAAGGAACATAGGGACTAGATACAGGCCTAGATATATATACACATTCTTTAAGAGTCTGCTCACCAGATCGAAATCACTGCTGGTTATGGCCAGGGTTCCCTGTAGGCCATTTTTGGGGCCCACTAGGTACTAATTCTTTCTGAAAACCACAGGGGTGCGGAATTTAATAATTACCTAATTGTCAATGTGACAAGCTGCTTCATATATCTACTTGCCCTGTTAAAAAAATCTACTTGTACATGGGTGCCATGCAGCGAGGTGACAAACAATGGCAGCAATCTCATTATGTAAGAGCTCTGATAATAGCCTCTATGATTATGCCCTGGCTCATGCCATGCTAGGGTCTGAATACTAGTAATTCCCTTATTTTGTCAACTTTCCGCAGGTCTACATACTGGGGCTGGAGGTAGCAGAAACCAATAGTTCCAGGTTTAGAATGCCCTATCGAGTCTGTGCAAACCTACTAACTTGCATGTTTTAAGGGTTTTCACAAGCTCTTTGCTAATATTTTCATATACAGAGAGAAGTTTGAAATTTACTCCTGACAAGGGCAGAAGTAAAACTTCTTCCAGGGCTGGAAAAAGTGACTGGCGGGAAAGTTAACTTGTAAAAGCTCAACAGATTTTCGCAGGAGCATATCTACACATGCATATTTGCTCATGATAAAATACAGTTCACAAATATTTTCTAGGAGTACAATTTCCTGGTCTACTTGTGTAAATTCTTGTGAATTTATGAAATACGTAAATCTTCACTAATGCAAAGACATCTTTCTTGGGTGCACTTTTGTGACTTTCTTTAAGAATTGGGCCCCTAATTAGGTTTGGCGTTAACCAGGATGTATCATTTTTATTAAAATTGTATACTTCTCTCTTTAGCCATCTGTCATTTGGCTTTACTGTAAGTGTTAGCTATCTGCTGTTTCCCAAGGAGCATATCAGCACACAAAGTAGTTTCATTGAGTGCCAGGAACTACTGTGGCAATGTGTGCTTTTTGAGACTAAAAAATATTTTTGCTTTCAGCCAATGTTTGTTACACTGGTGAGGGCCCGGCAGCTCCCACAGCAATAATGTTTTACAAAAGCCATGTCAAAACAAGACACGCAATGGCAAAACCAAATGACTCATAACCAATGTCAGACCGATTGGCTTTGCCAATGCCTGTTTATTTTCATGTTGCCCATAATCTTGTTGAAACTGGTTATACTTATTGTCCATTATGAATGTTGTTTGAAAATACTAGCATGCATCAACAGATTTTACTAAATGATGCTTAAAAGAAATGGTACCTACAATTACACAGTAATTTAGCAAAAAACTTTTTTTCCAAGTTGCAATTTTTCAGCAAATATTTTATTCTGTAAGCTAAGAATTATCAATTTTGCTTGCAAGCTTATGCAAACATTTGCATCTAATCAGAGAGCATTCTGGGCACATTATATGTAGCCTCATATTGTTAAACCTTGCAAACGTGTGTGCACATTATTTCATTGGAAACACTGTCAGTAAGTAGTTTGCAACATTCATTTAGATTGCTCATCCTAATAATAAATCTTTGCAATAAAAAAGCATAAATACAAGTTCAAACATCATTAACATCCGGACAAAAATATTACCTCAACTGCAGACAATTCCCTTCCCTGCTCTATAATGTGGGACTGCAAACTGGCAGCCAAAGTGTTTGTGCTGCAGGGGGCTGGGCCTACATGTCCCAAGGACAAAATAAAAATGAAAACTTCTTGTCCTTGACCCCAAACAATGTGTCCTGGGGGTTGAGCTACAGGAATTCCACACCCCTGAAACCATTCAGAATTGCAAAACGGGAGACATTTTACACTGTACTGCAATCAGAGATTGAGAAGCATGCCATACTTCAGAATTTCTCCAGTGTTTAGAATAGGACTCCTTAGTAGAAGGGTGTCTAGAACCCTTGATAATCACAGCTAAGTGTTAAGGCACTCTCATTCTTTGAAACCCAATACTCACACTCTCCAGACCTACAGAGCCAGTCTCTAAAAAGGTAGGTACCCCACTGACCTAAAGAGAAGGAATATAATGGGATTCTCCAGGGAGGGAGAACAGCCAGACTGTTTAGGAGAGGAAACCAAGAGCGACAGGCCAAACCAGGACTAGTACCACAATCTCTACCATTTTTCTCTGGGCTCTTGAGAGCAGACAAGGGATGGGTGGAATAGGTGGGAACACATATAACAAACTAAGGAGGCCAAGAAAAAGATAGCTCAGCTACCACCCCATTCCCTAACCCTTCCACCATCACCACCACCCATGCCTCTGGATTATACTGAGAAAAGAACTTCAGAAGGTGAGTGTCTTCTCTGGAAGCAAACAGGTCTAAAAACAGCTATCTGAACCTCTTGTTATAACACAAGAGGGGTTAGTGACAAACCTTGAGATGAGGAGAAGTCCCTGTCAAGTCTGTCTGCCACTGTATTGTCTTCTCCCCTCCTGTGAGTTTCTATCAGGGAAATAAGATGTTTGCCTGCCCACACTCCCACCCTCAAGGTAGTCTAGTTGAGAGAAACAGACTTTCTTCACCTTGTCTGTTCACGTATGACACTGCTGTTGTTTTCTCTCTCCTGATCATCATATGCTGATTCAGAATTTCCTATCCGAAATGTAACATGGCCTGGAAAATTGCAGATATCTCCTTCCAGTGCAAATTTTTTGTCTTGTACTTTGTTGACATATCTCCCAAGCTTCTTTATTCACCAATGTTGCACCCCAGCGTAAAGGACCGGTATCCCTTGTTATGCCAATCTCTGGTGGAGAATGAAGAAATAATCCCCTGCTCCATGACTCCTATTTCAACCACTAATGAAGCTATCCCTGGATAAGGTTTGTAAATGGGATACTCCTGTCACACTCCACGTAAGACAATCACCAATAATTTGCAAGGCAAGCCAACAGTAGTCTGATAAGAAGTCTTGCCAAAGTGACTAGAAAGGCACACAAGCCTGTGTGGCTCTGAACCTTCAGCCACAATCTTGCTTAGGCCTACTTTCAGGGTAATAAAAATGAGAAGATTCCTCCCAGCCTCGCTGCTCTTTCCTCTGGCCAAAAAAACAATGCCAAATCTGTACTAAAATGGTCCCCAATGAAAGTACTGTCCTGTGAGGGATTCAGCTTTCATTTTACCAAATTTATGAGGAAACCATGTCACTAAAGGTAATTCTTCATCACATCCCAACCTTTCAATACCTGCTCTCTTGACAGAACCTGAGGAAGTCAGTCATCCAGGTATATAATAACATTCCACCCCCGAAAATGGAGAAAAGTGACTAACGGTGTCGTCATCTTTGTAAACACCCTTCTGGCAGACTTGATGCCAGAGGGCAATGCCTGGAACTGATAGTGATCTTTTAGAGCAAAATACCTGAGGAATTTCTGATCAGCCCCAGCTATGGCAATGTGGAAATAGGCATCAGCTAGATCCATGGTGATCATAAAAGCTTTGTCCAGGATCAAAAGAATAATCCTTTGAACCATCTCCATCATTATTCATTTGATCAACCCTGCTTAGATATACAATCAGTCTGAACTGACTCTGACTAAAAAGATCCTTAAATGCACTCCTTTGTCCCGCTCTGCTTTTGGAACTGGAATCATCGCCCCCTTCTGCACCAGATTGCAAATCACATCTTCCAGTGCTACCTTACTTTTTGCATCCCAAGGTTTTGACGTAAGGATGATCTTACAGTACAATAGTGTCTCCAGGAACCCTATCTGATATATGTTTTTCACCACCTGCTACACTCAGGCATTGGGGACTGGCACTCCGCATAGCAGTTCCTGCACGGCTCATAACTGATTTAATGGCTCCAGCTGTTCTTGATAGGTGCGCTAAATTTTATAATTAATTGGAAAAAATGAGGCAAACCCAGTAACCCATGGACATGGATATATATATATATATATATATATATATATATATATATATATATGAACAAAAATGTGGTCCCCAAGCCAAGGGGGAAGTGTAGCTCTTGACTTCCACAGCAATAATTTAAATAAATACTTTAGGAGCACCTAAACATATTGAGTTTGATTTTAATTCTGAATCAGCATGGAACTTCAAATTAAATAAAATGTATGAATTATATAATAATCTTACCAAGAGAAAAGATTTCTAGAATTTATTGCTGTGGAAGTCAAGAGCCACACTTCCCCATTGGCTTGGGGACCAAATTTGTGGATATAGATATATATATATATATCTATATCCACTCCAAAAAATATATATAAATCAAAGTCTGGCACTCCTTACAAAAACAATGGCCTTCATTTATTCCAAAATTCCATAAAGCAGAAACATAGGGCAACGCGTTTCAACCTTCACGGTCTTCTTCCTTGGCCCTTCTTGCAATACATATATAACAAAAGGAATATGGCCCGCCCATTTGCTATCTATATATACCCTCATCCATAGACATAGAAGATATGCATTCCCTATATATTTTTTTTATTTTTTTTATTACATGTTTATATATATACATAGAAATTTGTTCTCTTACATTTTCTTTTCCAAATGTCCGTTTTATCTATTCTTCCCATTTTCAATAGCAAGTACTTTAGGGGAAAGTTGAGAAAATGATATTTTTGGGGATAGACAGGGTCCTTGCCACTCCGAGAGGAGGGGACAGAGAAAAACAACTAAGGGGTAATAGGGCTATGTGTACGCCCAGGTATTTAAAGCTGTTGCGGCGGATCGGGATATTTTGTTGCCAGTCGACACAGTCTCTAGAGGAGTGCAAGGGGACCAACAGGGATTTTCCCAGGTTTAAGGTCAGGCCTGAGGCCTGTGAGAAAAGGTCTAATAGCTGTAGGATTCGTGGACCGCTCGTGGCAGGGTTAGAGAGGTAGATGAGGACATCGTCTGCGTACAGTGCCACCCGGTCTTCTGGGCCTGCAGGCCATGACCAACCTTCCAACAGGGGGTCTTCCCTTATCAACCTCGCTAGCGGTTCTATTGCTAGTGCAAATAGTAGCGGGGACAACGGGCATCCCTGCCGAGTTCCACGTCGGATGGGAAATGGCTCAGAGGCTACACCGTTTACCTGGACCCGCGCGGTTGGGTTGGAGTATAGGAGCTTTACGAGACCACGGAATTTAGGCCCAATACCGTTGCTCCGTAGGACGTGCTCCAGGTAGGACCAGTCCACAGTGTTGAAGGCCTTCTCGAAGTCGAGCAGAAGAAGGGCCAAGGGAGATCGGGTCAGGGTCCCTCGGTGTGCCAGGGCGACGTGAAGTTGTCTGATGCAGTGTCTGGTGCTACGCGATGGCATAAATCCGCACTGGTCAGGGTGTACCAGTGATGGGAGTGCAGCCCTCAGTCTGGTGGCGAGCATAGTTGAGAGCACCTTGATCTCAGTGTCCAAGAGAGAGATAGGTCTGTATGCTGAGCGATTGTGAGACGGGGGTTGAGTTTTCGGGATCACCACTATCGTGGCTTGATCAATCCCGGAGGGGAAACAGCCATTCTTCTCGGCTTCGTCATACATATTGAGCAGGTGAGGACTCAGAATATCCCCACACCTGTTATAGAGTTCCGATGGGAAGCCATCTGGGCCAGGTGTTTTGCCTGTTGATAAGCTGGCTATTGCTGCTGTGATTTCAGCGAGCGTTATGACTTTGTCTACGTTTTCTCTGGTCGTTTTGGGGAGGACGATGTCATCCAGGAGGGGGGACTCCTTCTCAGCCGGGGGCTTTCCGCATATAATTGCGCATAGTAGGAGGCGAAGCTCTTAGCGATTTCGCCAGGTGTCTTCGCAATTGAGCCTGTCTCGTCTGTAATTTCAGGGATAATTCTATCGGCTAGTGGACGCGAGGCCAGCCAGTGTAGGAGTTTGCAGTTTTTGTCCCCCCACCCGTACACACGTGCCATTGACGCCCTCCAAGAGTATTTCGCAAATTCCAGTACTAATTGTTTTATCTCTTCCCTGACTATGGTAAGGCGTCTCAGGACGGATGCTGAGGCGGTTGTAGTATCTAGTCGCTCAAGGTGTAATGCCTTGGCCTCACGTTTCTCCACCTGTGAATCGCGGGCGCGTTCCCTGATGCAGACGAGGTGTTTGGCATGGCCTCTGAGTGAGGCTTTACATGCAGCCCAGATCGTGCCCGGAGATTGTACGGACCCTAGGTTTTGGTCAAAGTATTGTGTGAGATGATCCCTAATCTCGAGGGTATATTCCTCTTCTTGTAGATGCCATGCGTTCATGCGGCACGTTGGGCGCTGGGTTGGTGTCGATACCTCCCAGTCGGATTAGCACAGGAGTGTGGTCCGAGACCCCCCGCGGTAGTATTCCCGCATTGGTGACCCTGGAGGCATCCAGTGCAGGCATGAACACAAGGTCAATTCTGGCCTGAGATTGGTGGGCAGCTGACGTGTGCGTGTACTGTCGCGCCCTGGGGTGCCAGGCCCTCCATACCTCACACAGACCCAGACTGGCAGCCCACCTGCTTAAACTCGACGCCCTCCCGGACCGAGTGGTGGATAAAGACCCAGAGACGTCCAGTCTGGGGTCCACGATGGAGTTAAAGTCCCCACCTATCAGTGTAATACCTTGAAGGAGGTCTGTCAGAACCCAGCAGAGCGTAAGTAGAAAGGTGTCGAGCACAGCTGGGGGATGTAAGCACTCACAACATTAAATGGTAGGCCGTGTAGCGTTCCAGTTACTGCCACAAACCTACCCTGTGGGTCTGATTGTGTGGCTGTGACCACCATAGGTAGTGTGCGGTGGAATAGGATGGCCACCCGTCTAGAGCCCCTTGAGAATCCTGCATGGTAGACCTTGTCGTAACCCCCACGTGCCAGCATGGGACAGTTAGTGCCGAGGAGATGAGTCTTTTGCAACAGGACCAGTGACGGGGCGTACCAGCGCAGGGTGCTGAACACCGCGGATCTCTTGATTTTGTCTAATAGCCCGTTTATATTCCATGAGAGAACTTGTGTCAGTGAGTGAGCTGTATGCATAGCACTGAGATCGTGAAATGTCGGGAGCCCGTCCGGGGGCCCAGAGGCGAACGTTCTAAGCGAAGAGGATCAATGTGGTTGGTGCAACAAAGGAAACCTATCAAAACAACTTTACTAAGCCCTAAAGAAACATTTACAGCCCCCCAACCTCCCCCCACCCCATACTTCTACCCAGGAAGCATCTGTCGCCCAAGTACCCAACTGGGGTGTCACAGTCAGATGGACTGTCCCTAAGTGGAGTGGTGGACCCCTCCTTTCAGTCGGATCAGTTGCAATCGGCTGCAATTAGCCAAACTTTGGATATTACTGGAATTTATCGCGCTGCGTTGTGTGTGTGTCCCCGCTCCTCTCTACACGGGTCAGCGCCAAGTGTGGTTGTTCCCCCCTAATATGACGGGACCCAGTGCGTAAAACCACATTAACCAAGTGTAGGGGATTGGCTCAAGCGGTCCCTCTCCTGCCCCTGCCCCGGGGTCGGGGTTTCCTGGGAGTCCCCGTGTTCCCCACTCGCTCGATAGTCCAGGTCCGGTTCATTGTTCTTGTCTTCCTTTGCCGGGGCGTCGGCACTCCTCCGCCTTCCGCGTCTGGACCTTGTCCTTTTGCGACCTCTCCGTATGTCCAGTCGGGGGCCTGCTCCAGCTCCAGCTCCCGGGGCCCCCCAGGCGGGCCCACGGGTCCCCGTCGGCTTCCCGCTCCCTCCTCCGTGAGCCAGTCCCACGCCTCTTCAGGTGACTCAAAGAAGTGCGCTTTGCCGGCCAGGAGAACTTTGAGGCGTGCGGGGAAGAGGAGCATGTAGGAAAGTTGCATCGCTCTGAGTTTTTGTTTTACTTGTTCGTATGACCGACGCCGGGCCTGGACCTCTCGAGTATAGTCAGGAAAGATCAAAATTTTGTGGTTGTCCCAGAGGAGGTCAGGGGAGCGTCTGGCCTCCCTAAGAATAATGTAGCGGTCCTTAAAGTTAAGAAAACGTGCGATCATGGGTCTCCTAGGCCCACCCGGCAGGGGCCACGGGGCCATAGCCCTGTGGGCCCGTTCAATTGCAAACAATGGTGAGAGGGTGTGTTCTGGCATCCAGGACTTGATCCAGCACTCCAGAAACTCAGGGGTTTTGCTATCCTCTGCTCCCTCCGGGAAACCGACGAAGCGTAGGTTGTTGCGCCTAGAGCGATTTTCGGCGTCTTCGGCCCAGCGATGCAGTTCACCAGTTCGAGTTTGCAGTTGAGCTACCTTGGGCCTAAGGTCCGCCAGGTCGTCTTCGGTCTGTGATACGCAGCTTTCCACTTCCGTGATCCGGCCCACTGCGTTTCTAAGGTCTTGTCTGATGAAGCCCATGTCCTCTCTTACCTCCCCAATTTTGGTTTCGACCGCCTGCTGTGATGTTTGGATTGCTTGAAGGATAGCACAGACTCCGTCTCTCCCCCGGTTCGAGAGGCCGCCGGTGTAGTAAATTGGTCGATCTTCTGTTGGGACGGCTGCGGCTGTCTGGAGGCCCTATCCTTCCCCATGGTTCACTCAGGAATTGAGCAAGGCCACTGTGGCGCCACCCGGTCACGCGGACAGGGTCCGATCACTCCAAGGACCCCCCACACCCAAAGCACCCCTAGGGGGTCGCCCAGAGGGGGCCTCGTGTCCAGGTCGCCCCCAGGGCCGGGGCGCCAGTCAGTAGCGCCGGGGCGCGAGCCTGCGTTTGTGGGGCAAAGCGCCAGGTCGCTCGCCAAAACCGTAAAATCCGCTGTACTCCAGGTCACAACATCCCGGTCCTGGTGGGTCCCCAGACCGGTCCAATCCGGGGGGTGTCTTCCTCGCTGGACCAACGAGTCGGGGAGCGTTCCCGCGATGGCCTCCTCCGGAGCAGCGCACCTCCACGGCACCCCGGGGCCTCCAGGGGGCAGGGTCGCCCACCGCGTCGAGAAAGACAGGAGGAGGAGGGGACCCACCCCAGTCCCTTTTGGCCTTGTCCTGCTGTCTCAGGACCACTCCCGTTCCCAGGGCATATGGAGGTGGGGTCCCTGAGGTCTCCGCTGTCTACCAGGTATTGCGATGTGGTGCCTGGGGGGCCACGTGTCTCCTCGTTCCTCACCTCCGGATCAGGTGCCGGCCTCTGGTCCCAGTCCGGACCCAGCTGCGGGGCACAGCACACCCCAGACTCCGGCGGGTCACTGATGCATTAAGGAATTGGGAGGGTGGGGGGCGAGACTGTTTCTCCACTCCCCAACCCCGGGCCCCGCCGAGAAAACAAGGAGGGGGCCCTGTCAATCTCACCAACCGGCGCGTCACTGGCGCCTATCCTGCTGTCTTCCTCAGGCCCCTGTCCACGAAAATTCAACTGGGGCAGGGCCTCGCCGCCTCCTCCCATGCCCAGGGTCGGCTCCAGTACTTCGTGGCCACCATCCGGGACGCAACTCGTTCAAGGGGGAGCTGCCCCGGAAAACACCAAGCGGGGATCAGTTGCGGCCGCCAGCAGCTGATGATCCTCAACCCCCGGCCGAACAATACCGGTGCGGCGTTTCCACCGGGGGGGTGGGGGGGAAGCGCCAGCAGTCTACGCGCCTCCGTAGAGCCCGTCCCGGCAGAGGGTCCAGGCCGGGAGCGTACGGCGCTATGGGGAGTCCCGGTCCCGGCCGCCGCAGGCCTGACCAGACCTCCTGAGGGAGCGCGAGCTCCGGATGTTGCGGCTCCCGGCCGATCGGGAGCACCAGCTGTCAGAGCACGCCCGGGGGTTCCGTGAGTAAGAGAACGGGGATAGAGAAGGCGGATTGTTCGGGCGGATGACGGAGGGGTCCAGAGCACTCCTAGAGTGTGACCGCCATCTGGACGCCCGTAGCCACGCCCCCAGGGCTTGTAGGTTTATCAAGACTCCTAGGTACCCAGAGCCAATAAAGGAGCTGCACCTTGCAATGGGTTTTCATTGTATACCGGGTATACAGCAATTCATTTGCTGAAATATAAACAGTGAAAAATAGGTAACAAGGAAACCTTTGTATTTCCAAAATGGGCACAAGATAAGGTGTTGAGAAGCACTGGTTATTTGCACATCTCTGAATTCTGGGGTCCACATACTAGCATGTGAATTACAAGGCCTTTCTCAAATAGACTTATTTTTTTTTACATACTGTCTTACATTTGGAAGAAAAAAAGGTAGAAAAAGGCAAGGGGCAATAACACTTGTTTTTCTATTCTGTGTTCCCCCAAGTCTCCCGATAAAAATGGTACCTGACTAGTGTGGGTAGGGTAATGCCCGTGACAGGAAACGCAACATGGACACATCACATTTTGACACTGATATCTGAAGTGTTTTTTGGAAAGAGTCTAGCTGTGGATTTTGGCCTCTTGCTCAGCCGGCACCTAGGAAAACCATTTTTGAAAACTAGACACCTAGTGGAATCCAGGATGGGGTGACTTGCGGGGCTCTCACCAGGATCTGTTACCCAGAATCCTTTGCAAACCTCACAATTTGGCAAAAAAAAAACTTTTTCCTCACATTTCGGTGAAAGAAAGTTCTGGACTCTGTGAGGAGCCACAAACGTCCACCCAGCATTCACCAAAGTCTCCTGATAAAAATAGTACCTCACTTGTGTGGGTAGGCCTCGTGCCCGCGACAGGAAATGCCCCAAAACACTATGTGGACACATCAAAATTATCAAATAGAAAAGTACCTGTTTTTGTGGAGGGGGGACCTGCGTTTTTGGTCCTGGGCTCAGCAGCCATCTAGGGAAACCTACCAAACCCAAAAAGTTCTGAAAAACAGACACCCAAGGGAGTCCAGGGAGGTGGGACTTGTGTGTATTCCAGAGTGTTTCAGAATCCTCAGCAAACCTCAAATTTAGCTAAAAATCACATTTTTCCCACATTTCTGTATGGGATCACCGGCACCAATTTCCCACCACATAACGTTACACTCAGTCTTCCGGTAAAAATGATACCTCACTTGTGTAGGTGGGCCAAGTGCCCGTGACAGGGAAGAGCCAAAACATGCCAAAAATGAGGGGGAACCAAAGCGGGTCTAAAAAGGCAGTTTGAAAAAAAACAAAAACTTTTTAGGCTGACAAGTGGGGCAGAATTATTATCGGTATAAATGCGACACTGCTGGGTGGTAGGAATTTTGTGGATTCCTGCAGATTCCGGAAAGTTCCATCACAAAAATGTGGGAAAAATATGTGATTTCAAGCAAAGTTGGAGGTTTGCAGGGCATTGTGGGTAAGAAAATGGTGCAGGCTGCATGTGAAGCACACCACCCTGGATTCACCCAGATGTTTAGTTTTCAGATGTGTCTAGGTCTTGTAGATGTTTCTACATGACAGCGTCCCAAAGTCCAAAAAGTGCAGCCCTCACCATTCCAAGTGGGACAATTTTGAGAGTTTGACAAGCTCTCATGACCCAAACGTAAAACCAAAATCCAAAATAATCAAATGTCCTCTTGCTTGCCATGGGATAATATGTTTTAGTGTGCGGGGGGAGAGCTGAAAGACTGTTACCCCCTTCAGTTGGGGTGGGGGCATAACCATGCCCATACTGGTTGGTAGCCACCAACCCACTATTTGTTTTAATTCCCGGTCATCTAGTAGGCTTTCTGCCCCATCCCGGGGAGTGGATCGGGGGTAATTGCCCCATCTACCCACCGGTGGGCAGAACAACTTTGCCCCAGTTTAGTTGGGGTGTGGGTATGCCCCCACCCTCTTTTTTACAAAAAAAACTTTTCTTGGTCTCTGGTGGGCTTTCTGCCCCCCTTGGGGGCAGATCGGCCTTGCAGAAATAGGCTGTATGGCCAACAGTACTGTGCCCCCATGGGGAGCGACCCTGCCCAAGGGGCTGCCCCACCAAACAAAGCACACATACCACTCCCTGGTGCTTAAGCGGTTTCTGCCCCCCCCCCCTGGGGGCAGATCGGCCTCATAGAACTAAGGGGTCGCTCCTCATCTGTAAAAAAATAAAAAATCCCTGGTGCCTAGTGGTTTCTGCCCCCCTTGGGGGGCAGATTAACCTAAGGAAAAATAGGCTGATCTGCCCTCAAGGTGGGCAGAAATGGCCTAAAAAGAATTTGCCCTCCCCCCTTGCCTAAGGGGTCGCTCCCCATCTATAAAAAATAAAATAAAAGTAAAATAGAAAAGGCCTTATAAAAAATGCCCCCTCTGGGGAGCCACCCTTGCTCTAGGGGTCGCTGTGCTCATGTCAATAACACAAGAAAAAACAAACAAACACAAAATCCCTGGTGTCTAGAGGGCATTTCTGCAGCCCGATTGCTTCATGATCGGGCTGCAGAAATGCTCAGAGAGACATCAAAAGAAAGGAAAAGCCTTTCCTTTCCTTTGATGCCTCTCCCAACCCCAGCCCCAAAGCATTTCTCTTCCAATCCGCGCTGGAAGCTGAGCTTCCAGCATAATAGGGGCGGCCTCTGATGAGGTCAGCGCACACTCGTGCGCTGATGTCATCGGACATCACTGGAGGGGGTGGGGGTGAAAGGGGAAGCGATTCCCCTTCCATCCCTGCCCATGGGATGGGGGGGAGGGGTAAGGCCCTCAGGGAGCGCGAGCACTTCCCCCTGAGGGCCGGTACCAAGATGAGGTGGCCTCGTCCTCAGCACACGGCAACCGTGGCCGAGGGCGAGACCACCTCGCCCTGGGTGCCCGAGGGGTTAAATAAGAAAACACACAGACATATAACCAAAATAATGTAGCCTTAATTGATGTCCTTTTGCCTTATATGTCCATAAAGAGGCATTTGAAATGCATACCTTGAAGCACGTAATCTATGACAAACATTCCTAAACTGATGTAAACATTTTTAATCTCAGACAAGATTTAGGATATAAGGACTGTCCCCTGACCACGTGTCAGGAGAAGTCTTATGCCCATATTATCGCCGTGATTCTGCCACAGACAGTCTAACCTGCTGCCAGCGTACCTCACACCTCAAGGGTGCTACAGCCTGCCTGAAGGTGATAAAGCCAAGGCCCGGAGGAAGATCGATTGACCATGGCCGCAGTGTGTATTCTCCCTTCAAAGAGAACACTGTCTTCACGCTGCCGCTGATAAAGACGGCCTTTGCTGTTTACAAAGTATGCAGTGCTTCTATTCTCCTTCAGAAACTCTAGACTGCAAGTTGCTCTGTCTTTCACGCTGTCATACTATGGTAATTAGAATTAGGCATTAGGGTGTTAGGTTTTAGATGACATTTTAAATTACATTTTAACAATGCTGGAAATGTTCATTTTATTCTAGTTATTTATAGCATGTCTAATTGCTGTCTTTTTCATTTTGTTCAGTTGTTTTAGATGTACTGAGAAATAGATTGCTCCTGTAGCAATGAATACTTTCAACGTAAAAGTGTTCATTCTTAGTACAGTGTGTGATACTGTAAATAATGAAATAAGCTTTGTTGCTGTTTCCACAGTGCCCCTGATTTCTTCATGGGACTGTTAGGAACCCAAAAGCAATAACTCCTATGTCAATTATACATTGAATCAGTGGTTGAAGTGGGTGGGATCAGAGGGGCACGATGTGCTCCTACTTGTTTAATTTATGACAAACCGTTCCCCTACTTTTTTTTAAACGACAATCGTCCGGGAAGCTTTGGCTATTAATTGCTTCAGCTTAAGTATCATTCAGCGAATGTCCTGTGCTGTGAAGCCAAAGGTGGGCAGACAGCTAAACAATAAAAGCCGTCTTGCCAGGGTGCCTGCTTGTCTGAAAGAAATGCAAATGTGCACAACGGGTCTGTCTGCAAATGTAAAAGGTGCCTTAGAGTCAGTAGTGGTTTTAATTAATGTTGGAATCACTTCAAGCGGTGGTATGATAAATATTTACTTTTTTTGAGTGTCAGTGAAAGGGAATTGCCAGTTGAGCTGTAACGTGCGTGCCTTTAAGGGACAGCTATATTTTTAAAATGCATTACGTACAGTCTGGGTATTACTAAAAGCTACATGTAGAAGCACCATTTTATCTTTTTGAGCATTTTGTAGCAGGCTATCTGTATGTAACTGAAGTTTAAGATAAGGACTTACATATTCATAGTGCTTTCTGTCACGGACAGGGAACTTGTAGCACTAAAAATACCCAAGTCACTATTCTCCACTGCACTAACCAAGGTTTAAGTCAGTCTCTCTCTGGTTACACATAGACCTCTGCAGCATATTAACTAATAGAGGTTTCATAATGTGCTATAGTGCATTTGCCAACGATTAACATAACTTTTTTATTATTATTTCTCATTTAGACTGTGCATTTTTATATGTAGCTACCTGATGGTGAAAGACTAAAAAAAACCTCACAGAATGTTATTTTTTTAGCCACACCTTTTCTCCCACACTCACTGACCCTGCCTCCATTGCATGCAGCATCACAGTTCCCATACTTTTTTTATGCTTTTCAAACACTTCAATGCATAATGTCTTGCCCGCCTACAATAACTTATCTTTCACATTCATCCCTGTTGCACTGTCACCCGTGGGTGGGAAAGCAACCCTTGCCAAAGTTGTAGCTTACGCAGCACTTCACTTTCACTTCAGTAGGTGGGGCAGGCCTCTGCAAGTCGCAGCTCAGCCTGTAGTTATAGGCATGGTGTTTGCAGACAGAAGCCCGGCATGAGGCTTTATGTCAGTCACCCCTGACTTACAACACACACCCTTAGCGTTTCCACCCCTAGCCCTTCTGTCATCTGACATGCCTACAGGCATACTTTTGTGACCAAATACAGTTGCAGACCAACAAAAACAGACCATGCGCTGTTTGTGGGGAAAAAACTGTTGTAAGTTTATTCATATTCTGTTTTGCAGTACACAGGTAGGGTTAACTTACGGGTGATCATATGAGTGCAGCGCCGTTTACCTGACACCCATCCTGAAACAATCTCCAGCCACTGGGCATCACATTGCCGTTTAATTATCCATCCAATGCTGTATATTTTGCATTGGGGCTGCAGCTCAATGAGACTTTAGTGGTTGCTACACCCATGCCACACCCGGAACATATTGTTTGGGGTCAAAGGCAACACGTTTTCATGTTTATTTTGTCCTTGGGACAAGTAGGCCCAACCCCCTGCAGCACAAACCCCTTGGCTGCCAGTTTACAGAGAAAGGAACTGTCTGCATTTGTGGTAATATGTGTGTCCATTTGTTAATGCTGTTCGAACTTGTATTTAAGGTTCATTACTGAAAAGCCTTCATTATTAGGGTGAGTGCCGAAAATAAACATTTTAAGGTCATGCTGCACTACTGCCAGTGGTTACAGTAAAAAAGAAAGTGTACACACGTTTGAAAAGTTTAACAATATGAGGCTAGGTATAATGCTCCCGGAATGCACTCTGATTAGATGTGAATGTTTGCAGAAGCTTGTAATCAAGAATGATTCTTTACTTTCAAATAAAATGTTCAGAAAAAAATTCAAGTAGAAATTTTTTTTTTTTTGCGACTATGAAATTTTAGGTGCTATTTCTTTGAAGCGTCATTTAGTAAAATATGTTGGTACATGCTAGTGTTTCCAAAAAATATTACTTGTGGAAAATCACTGAAACCATTTTCAACAAGATTATGGGAAGCATGAAAATAAACAAGCACTGGCAAAGCCAGCAAATCTGACATTTTTTTGTGAGTCTTTTGGTTTCGTCCATGTGCGTCTTGTTTTGACATGGCTTTTGTAACACTTTATTGTTGTGGGAGCTTCCAGGCTGTCACCATTGTAACAAACACTGGCAAAAAGAAAAAAAAGGTTTTGGTCTCAAAAAGCACACATTGCCACCAGTGGCATAACAAAGGCCCCACAGTGCCTGTCCAGGGGTAGCCCTCAGCACAGCACCTGCCCTGAGTGAATCTGGGGGGCCCTCCATGTTCTTTGCCAGGGGGCTTCCTCCATTTTTATTATGCCACTGATTGTCACAATAGTTCACGGCACTGAACAAACATACTTTGTGTGCCAATATGCTCCTTGTGGAAGAGCAGAATATGATCACTCACTGTAAAGCCAGTCGATAGATATAGAGAGAAGTAGAAGTTTAATAAAAACAAAATATCTTTGTTAACACTGCAGACACTGCCAGACCTAATTAGGGACCCAATTCTTAAAGAAAGTCACAAAAGTGCTCCCATAATCTTTGAATTAGTTGTTTTCATGAATTCAAAAGAACTTACATAAGTAGACCAGGAGATCGTACTCCTTGAAAATATTTGTGAACTGTATTTTAGCACGAGCAAATATGCATGTGAAGATTTGCTCATGTAAAAATCTATTCAGCGTTTACAAGTTCACTTTACATCTAACCACCTTTTTCCCAACCCTGGAAGAACTTCAACTTCTGCCATTGTCAGAAGTAAATTTCCAACCTCTCTCATTATGGTAAAAGATTAGACGAGAGCTGGCGAAAATCCTTAAAACATGCAAGTTAGTAGGTTTACAGACTCAAAGGCATTCTGGTCCTGGAACTATTGCTTACTGCTTCCTCCAGTCCCAGTACATAGATCTGTTGAAAGGTGGCAAAATAAGGAAATTGCTATAGTAGGGATTGAAATTGCAAGTATTCAGGACCTGCTATAGTAGTAGCCCTGGCATAATCATAGAGGCTATTATCATAGCTCTTACATAATAAGATTGCTGCCATAATTTGTTACCGCATTTGCATGGCACCAAAGGGACAAGAAGATTTATTTTACAGGACAAGTAGATTTAAGAAGCAACCTGTCCCATGGACAAGTAGATATTTTATTAAACTCCACACCCCTGGGTAAGGCCAATCCCCAGCTGTCAGTATACCAACTGTCCCTTACGGAATGAAGGGGTCACCGCTGTGTTCTTCTCATGGCCACCTATGGCCTGAGGATCTCATATTTAGCGGCCCAATCTCCACCTGATCGGTTATTAATCGAATTTTGCATTAGGATCATCCTGTAACTCTGCTTGCGGCGCTGTACAGCAATTGGCTGCTTTTCTTGGCTCTCCTGTTCCTGTTGGGTTGGTGGGTGGCAAATTCCTCTAATGCTGGCCACTGAAAAAGGAATACCCACGTGGCAAGCCAACATAAATACCCCCGCTGACCCAACCCCCTATGCCCCCAGGCGTGAGTGGCATCACATACATGGGGTCAAGGGGAAGGAGTAATCTTGCTCTGGCCATGGCTACCTTACTAAGCCAGGTGGCCACTGACAAAATACTACCCCTGGGCAGGGAGGAAACACTAAGGAACTGTCCCCTTTAGTGTCCCCCTGCGTGTGACGTTGCCATCTGCCTAGCATTTACACCACTAGCCCATCAGTTGTGTCTACATACATACTTTTGTGACTAAATACAGTTGCACACCAACAAAAACAGACCACACGTTTGTGGGGAAAAAACTGTTGCAAGTTTATTCATATTTTGTTATGCGGAACACAGGTAGGGTTCACTTACGGGTGATTATATGAGTGCAGCGTCGTTTAGGGCTAACCACTGACACCCATCTTGAAACAATCTCCAACCACCGGGCATCACATTGGCATCTAATTATCCATCTGATGCTGTATATTTCGCATTCGAGCTGCGGACCAATGATTTTTTAGTGGTTGCTGCACCCGTGCCACCATGGAGTGAGATAAGGCCAACCCCCAGCTGTCAAGATCCAACTGTCCCTTATAGGATGAAGGGGTCGCTGTTGTCTTCTTACCATAGACTCCTATGGCCTGAGGATCTCATATTTACCTACCCCCATCTCCACCTGATGGTTTATTAATCACTTTTTGCATTAGGGTCACTTGTAATACCCTCCATGGCTCAGGCTGGTCTACTGCAACCCTGAGTATCCCACCTGTGTAGCTCTGGGGTTCATTCACCACAACCAAATGCTTTCAGGGCCCACCAAATGTTCTGCGCAAACACCTTATTTCCCAAGTCTGATAGGTGCACCCCATCTTGCACAAAGTAGCCCAGCGTCCTTGTGCATAGTGGGCCGTGCTTTACAAACCCAACTCCAGAGTTCCTAGCGAACTTCTGCATTGTAGCCTTTACCCTTCTCATAGAGTCTTCCACTGCTGATTGTGACTGGGCTCCTCACCATTCGCCCCTGGGGATTATCTCAGACAGATTATGTTGCAGGGAACCAGGTCCGCTACCAGTCTAATCAGAATCTCACTCATGTTGTGTAGCAGTTGGTCCCTGCCAAGTGTGGTAAGGTCATTACCCCCTAAGTGAATCACCAGCATGTAGAGCACCTTCTCGCCTGCCCTCAGCTGTGCCTTCGTTTGGGTTCCAGCATCGCCCACGTCATGCCGGGGTGCCGATCCATGTCACATGCACGATCAGGTATCCACTCCACCCATACAAGTTTGCCCATCTTGCTGCCCTAGCCACGAAAGAGTAGCTGATAACACAGACCCTTGTACCTATGCGCAGTGAAAAAGAATACTTAGATAATGAGGCTTGAGGTAATGGTGCCCCCTTTCCGCTCCTGCCCATAAGGTGTGCCCTTGTTCACCATTCCAGTTTGCCCATCTTGCTGCCCTAGCCTCGAAAGAGTGGCTGATAACCCAGACTCTTGTAACTGAGCGCAATGAAAAGGAATACTTAGATAATGTGACTTGAGGTAATAGTGCCCCCTTATGCAGTGTGCCCTGGTTCACCAAGCCATAACACCGGTCACCTCCCCATCCTAAATCCTGTGGTGGGGGCACACTCCCGTCCATCATTTAACACACTTCATGCTCAAACATTTATTCATTGCTGCACACACTAAAACATCTACAATGTCGGTGACAGCTTCCATCTTGTGCATTCTCATGCACATTTACAAATTGCATCAGTACCTTTGTCTAAATATCAATTTGCCGCTGAACCCTTGCTATTGGTCGGTACAGCAGCTTTCACCAAAGGATGCGAAGGCACACCCTGGTTTCCGCCACCATCTATGATACAGAATACTGCCACCTTAGTCCTTGCCTCTCCTTTGCATGCAACCCCTTGTGCCACTGTGTACTGCTCTGTTATTTCTTCTTAACGTATGGCATGTAAACTTGGACCCACACCTATGTTCATACGTACAGCTCACACTTATCAGTTGCCCAGTGGCCACTGCATTATATTCTGTTGCTTGGTAAGCCTTCCTTGAATGTGGTCGTGGCTGCACCAATCCTAAAAGAATGTGCTGAGTATGCATCTTTCATGTAACCTGCCTTTTGCCAGGCCTTGGCAAGAACTCTGCGGAACTGAAATGTGGTGAGTGGTGTGCCATCTGAGTGCATGAGAAAGAAATCTGCTGTGCACAGGTGTAGTTGGTTGTAGTGCTGCACTATTATGACTGGCCAGTACTTGCTCCCTTCTTGGGCATGTATTGTAATGGGATGGTCGTGCCCCTCCCTGCTTGGTCTGCCTTGGAGCTCCTCACCGTGACGTGCAGCTGTTTGCCCCTTACTTCAACGTCTTGGGCTGCCAGAGCTTTCATAGCTGTGTCTTCTTTGGAGGGCGCCTCCAGCTCGCTGCATCTGAAGGCGCCAAAGAATGCCAGTGCAAATGCTTCCCTAAATAGTGTTTACTCATATCTGGCAGTTCCCATGTTCCCTAGCTCTTTGAACATTTTTCTTAGAGCCCCAAATTTTATTGGTTGTCTGATGTACGCTCCCTTGGGCTCATCCCATGTCCACCCTTTCCGAAAGTGACCATAGCCCAAGGACACCTGAAGATACCCCTGGTGTTCTTCTTCATTTTGTGTATATATTGACTGGAATCCAATTGCTAATCCTAAAACCATAAACTGAGTTTGTGCTGATGCCCTCCACTAGTAGTGCATGATTGAAATGAAATAATAGTAATGAGTGAATAAACTGCATGCAAATAAAGAAGCCATATGTAAAATTGAAGATGTTTTAAAATGTTCAAGGCATGGAGAGGTTATGTCTATGATGGGGAGTGATCAAAACAACTCCATGGCGAGTGCACCTAAGGGTCCCCACTGGGATTTCAAATCCTGAATAAAACTTGCTTCAGAAAGACTGCTGCACTTCAATGGGAAATTATGCCTAGGCCACATATTCCAATGGGGGATTGGGGGGAGCAAAGGGCTTGCCCTGTCTCCCCCCGGGCTTATCGGGCTGTCGGGGTATGATCCACGATCCCAAACTGGGATTGGTTTGCCGGACAGGATAGGGCGGTGGCTTAGGCAGGAGGAGGAAAGGTAGGGGCTGGGTGTGGGCAGCCTCTTTGGCCGTAGTCACACCCAGTGGGCGTTTTGTCTTCGTGTACTTCAGTCAGGAGTGGCTTGTGAGGCAAGTTTTAGGGCGGTGTATACTGTTATGGGAGGAGTTTTTGTTCTTCGTAGTTAGTGGTGAAGTAAGTGTTAATTGCTATAATGGAGCCGAGTAAGGTCGTGCAGGCTTTAAAAGTTTTGCAGGATGAAGGGTGGAAAGATTTGATTTAAGAAGGTGTGCTCGAGGAGGCTTGGGTTGGTCTTAGGAGGCCTAAACGGCTGTCAGCTGAAGGAGTGTCCGCTGCTGTTGCGGCGTGTACATCTCCAGTTAAACGAGGGAAAAAGTTCTGATCCAAAAGCGCCACCGGGAGAAAGGTCGCGCTTACCTGTTGAAGCCGAGCTTGCTGAGGAGGTTTTAGGTGAACGATCTCTGGGCGGGCTTAAGCGGCGGGGGATTAATAGCCTGCCCAGGCGGCAAGGCTCGTTGTTAGTGCGGCGGGTATTAGCGGGGGGCAGAGGCTCCATTTGTCAACCTGCGGTGGCAGTAGGCGGCCGCGTGGGGGCTATGATTCAATTTGCGCATGCGCGGATCGGTGATGGGAAACAAGCTCGACCCCCTTTAGAGAGAGGGGTCGAGCGCCTTGCGCGTCCTTTAAAGGAAAGATCGTTAGCAGGCGCGTCCAAGATGGCGGCGCCCAGTGCCGATTATCGGCATTTTCCGGTCCGGGAAGACAGGTTGTCGGGTGCACCTGTTAGATTGGACGCGCTCGAGTGCAGCAAGGAGAGTGAGGTAGTGGTTATTTCGGATGAGGAGGAAGAAGTTCAGGTAAGTCAAGGTAACGTTTTAATTCAAAGGGAAATAGGTGGTTTGGGTGCTGTTATTCAGAAGGGGGGTAGGCTGATGCAGAGTATCCCGAGAGTGGTTAGTCCTATGTTGAATAAGGTGCAGTCTTGAGAATTGAGTAATCAAGCTGTTTTGCAGTTAGGTGAACAGACTGAGTTAACAGATAGTAGTGGGGCGTTGTTTACAGGTACTGTGTGTGGTGAGGCGAGCAATGCTGGTTCAAAGGGTAGGGCGTTTGTGAGTTTAGATTTTTGGCAGCAAGACAGTGGTGAAGGGCCCTCTTGGTGTGACACGTCTCATGCTTATAGCGGGCATGGGGTGCAGGCGAGGCACTGGTGATCTGGGCGGATTGTCAGTGATCAGAGCATGCCAGTGAAGGTCCGGGCGCCTTCAGAACACCGGCCGGAAGGGAGGGCGCGATCCGGAGCGGTCCACCCGACTTCGGGGGAGAGCATTGGAGCTGCTGCTACACAGCCATCCACTAGCCAGGGCGCTGGTTGGTTCTATGGCGACGAGGAGCTACTTGATTACGAGGAGGAATTGGAGGAGTCGGTTACGTCCCAAAAACGGGTGGTGGTGGCAGGAGAAGCGTCTGGTTTGGCCCAGTGCGGCCATGTTCCAGCTCATCGCCAGGAGGTGTCAGTTGGCAGCTTACCTAGAGGTGAGGAGGGATTTGTTGGGTCTTTGAGATTGCATGAAGGGCGGGATAGTTTTGGGGATTCGAGTTGGGCAAAGGTCTCGAAGGCTATGGGTGGTTCAAAGGTATTAAGAAACACGGTGGATGCTTCTATTCAAGTGAGTGCGGTCACAGAAGTGGAGGGTAAGTCGGTGGTAAGTGGGGGTTCTGGTGATGGGTCATTACAAAAGGGTGAATCAGGTGAGGGTGGTAAGAAGGTGGACGCTAATACTGGTGGTGACGAAGTGATGAGTGGTATCAAATCGAAGAAGCTACCTTACATGGGAGTATCGATGCCTTTGGGGGCGCATCTCACTCTGAATTTGAAAGAAAAGATTTGGAAAGGGGAGTTTATTGATGTTTTTAAATTGCTCCATAGGGAGGTTCAAGCGAAAGAGGGGTCAAAAAAGAAGAATGGGAGCTAGCTAGGAGGCCTAGAGTTCCAACAACGATAGAGAATTGGACTTCGGCTTTTTTGATTTATGCAAGTGTTTATTGCGAGAAGCATCAGAATTCTTGTGTAGCTTTATTAAAATATATGGACGTGGTTCGGAGAGCTCAAATGGATTTTGGAGGTTTTGGTTGGTTTAGGTATGACGAAGAATTTAGAGCAAGGAAAGCAATGGACTCATCTAAGTTGTGGGGAGAAATCGATAATGAATTATGGATGCAGTGGTTACGGACTGCAAGAAACGCGCTAACGACGCATACGGCGAGTGGTTTGCCGGTTCAATATAAGCCCTTTCAGGGGCGTCCCACCCAAGTTGGGGTAGGTTTCGGACATAGGGGGCAACTCCAAGCAAATGGGACGTGTTGGTCTTATAACAGCGGATTTTGTAATAAACAACAATGTAAATTTAGACATGATTGCTCCAATTGCGGCGGGAGCCACCCAGTGTCTCAATGCTTCGGTGGGATTCAATGGTCGTGGCATGGGCAACCGTCAAGAGGAGGGGACAGGGGTAGAGGATTTACACAGCAAGTTACAGGAAAAGGGCCCTACGCCTATTAGATTGGAGGTTGTGGCTTATTGGTTGCAGTTTTATCCATGTGGGGAAGAGGCTAAAGTTTTGTTTAGCGGTTTTTTAGATGGTTTTAGGTTATGTTACCAAGGCCCGAGGTTGAGGAGATGGGCCAATAATTTGAAGTCGGCAAGAGAACATCCCGAGGTTGTGAGGGATAAGCTGAAGAAAGAAGTGGATTTAGGCAGGATTGTTGGTCCTTTTCTAGAGTGGCCGCTGTCGAATTTGACTATTTCCCCTTTGGGTGTGGTTCCCAAGAAACAGGAGGGCGAATTTCGGTTGATACACCACTTATCCTGGCCTGCGGGAGCCTCTGTAAATGATTTCATTGCAGCAGAAGATTCAATGGTGCATTATGCGTCTGTGGATGAGGACATTGCTTTGGTACGGAAGTGTGGGAAAGGTGCAGAGATGGCGAAGTCAGATGTGGAGTCAGCCTTTCGATTGTTGCCGGTTCACCCGGGTGATTTTTCCTTATTGGGTATGCAATTTGATGAGGCCATATATGTTGACAGGATGTTGCCTATGGGTTGTTCAGTTTCTTGTTCTTTGTTTGAGATGTTTAGCTCATTTTTGGAATGGTGTTTTCTATTTCACAGCTCTGGTACGTTGGTGACCCATTATTTAGATGATTTTTTCTTTGTTGGCAAACCCAGGTCTGGCGATTGTGGCAGAGCAGCAGAGGATTTTGAGAGGTTGATGTCTCTGTTTGGTGTTCCGTTGGCGAGTGACAAGACGGAAGGGCCTGCAACATGCCTCACTTTTTTAGGTATAGAACTGGATTCCGACAGAATGGAAGTGAGGTTGCCTAGGAATAAAGTACAGCATTTGGTTTCTCTGTTAGAACAGGCCGTTGCGAAACCAAAGATTGAGTTGCGTCAGGCGCAATCGTTGCTTGGTCATTTGAATTTTGCTTGTAAAGTGGTTGGGGTCGGCAGGGCATTTTGCCGCATGCTTGGTTTCTCCATGCGGGGAGCTGTTTTACCACATCACCACATTCGCCTTCGGGCATGTGTTAAGGAAGATTTGAGGATGTGGATTGAGTTTCTGAAGGATTTTAATGGGTGGTGTGACGATGCTGGTGGAGGATGAGAGCTGGTTCTGGCACATTCAGATTTTTTCAGACGCGTCTGGTGCTCATAGATTTGGTCTATTTTGGGACCGTAATTGGGCAGCAGAGGCTTGGCCTGCGAATTGGAAACGGGCGAAGTTTAGCATTGCATTCTTGGAATTTTTTCCTTTAGCGGTTGCTTTGGCGATTTGGGGCAGGTTTTTGGCCAATAGGAACGTTGTTTTCAATGTGGATAATCAGACTGTGGTTCATTTGGTTAATTCTCAGAAGGCAAAGGATGAAAAGGTGCTTAAATTGTTGAGGATTTTCGTTGCTGAATTGTTTGAAGTTCAATATTTTATTCAAAGCTCGACATGTGTTAATAATGACATTGCTGATGCCATATCTCGATTTCAGTGGCAGAGATTCCGTGGTTTGGCGCCGGGAGAAGATGTGCAGAAGACGGTCATACCTGGGGAGTTGTGGGCACTAGGAGATTGAGGATGTTGGAGCTAGTTCAGCAATCTATAGCTCCGTCGACAAGAAGGACTTATTTTCAGGCATGGTTGGAGTTTCTGGATTCAGGTGCGGTAAGAAGATTGGGTGGGTTTGATGTGGTATCTAGGAGACAGGATGATGCGGTTCGATTCCTTATGCAGCAGATTGAGTCAGGTTTGGCGGCAGTTACTATTTCGGGTAAGTTATCAGGAGTTTCTTTTTATGGTAAGTATTTTTGGGGTTACAATCCGGTGGCAGGTGAGTTATGTAGGAGGATTTTAGCTGGCTGGGCTAGGTCGGGTGGTGTGAGGTGCGATCGGAGGCGTCCTATCACTCATGATCTGCTGGAGGCCTTGTTGGGGTGTTTGGGTGATGTTTGTTTATCTGAGTGGGAGGTCTGTTTAATTTCTCTTTGCATGTAATGGTTGTTTCATGGGGCTTTTCGTATTTCTGAGCTTTTGGGGGTAAAGGGGAGGCAGGGACTCATCCTGGAAAATGTCCATGTGGGCGATCAGGGTGTCTGCATATGGTTACCTTTTTCCAAAGGGGGCCAGGAGGTGTTATTGAAGGCATTACGATCTAAGGACTGTCCAGTGCGTTGTTGGTTGTCTTTTATGGCACTGTGGACACATTCTTCCAGGTTTGTATTTGTTCATCAGGATGGGTCGCAGTTATTAGCATCACAGTTTTTAGCGGTATTGAGGATGGCGGTTGGGAAATTGGGTTTGGAGCCTAGTAGTTACAGTACACACTCCTTTAGGATTGGGGCTGCTATGGAAGCGAGGAGACAAGGGAAATCAGATCAGTCTATTAAGCAATTAGGTAGGTGGAGGTCAAGATGTTTTCAGAGGTATGTGCGCTCGTTTAAGCAGTAGGAAGGTATTTTTGGGAGTTTTTTCTGCTCATTGAAGTTTTTTGTCTAAGCTTTTTCCTGGCTTTCTGTACCTGTATTTTTCCACTCTTTACTATTCCGTTTTCTTTCTTCGTTTTTGCATGTATGATTCAATATGTACTACTTAACATATATTTTTCTCGTAGGTTGCGTCGGGGGTCCGGACAAGGTGTGCGCAGTGTGGATTGTAGGACACTCCTTTGTTCGCTGGGCGGAGAAGCAAGCTGCATCGCGGCATTTTGGGAGGCAATTGGGGCTTGATGGGGCCAGGATAAAACTTAGTTGGGTAGGAAAGAGTGGTATGAGATGGGGTGAGTTGCTGTACGTTTTGGCTAAGAGGATGGAGCGAGGGGTTTGTCCAGATTTATTGGTCTTACATTTGGGTGAAAATTATTTGGTTGCACTTTCAGGAATTAGTTTGTTGAAGGTCATGAAGTTGGATTTATGTAGGATTAAAGAACGTTGGTCAGGCACACATATTGTTTGGACGAGTTTTGTACCGAGAAGGTTTTGGAAGGGTGCCAATTCTTTTAAGGGGATTGAGAAACAGCGCAGAAAGGTGAACAGGGAAATGAGGAGTTTTTGTAAGGCTCAAGGTTTTTCGGTGCTTACACACGAGAATATTGTGGCTTCTGATGTTGAATTGTTTCGGCAAGATGGTGTTCACCTATCGTTTTTGGGTAATGAGCATTATTTGTTAGAGCTTCGGTTGTTGATTGCCGAGTTAATGGGCGAACGTTTATGGGATAGGTAAAAAGTGCGGGTGTGGCAGGAAAACGCCTGTGCGGGTTTTCCTGTGTGGCCTTTCGGGGGGGGGAAGGAGTAGATCAGAAAGATGAGAGTGCAGGGAGTTTGCACAGACAAGGGGAACTGGAGAAGGTGACTGCAGGACAGATGGGTTAATGGGTTGGTCGGGTCAAGGTGGGGATGGGACAAGGGGTAGTGCGGTGGGGTCACTTTAGAGGGAGGGGAAGGGGTTAGGTGATGAATTTGTATTAGTGAGGTTTGGGTAGTTTTGTGAGGCTATTATGCCAAGGTTGTATTTTGCCAGACCTGTTCTATTAAAGCGGCCTTTTACCCCTTTTAAGTGAGTGTCGTGGTCATTTCACGTTTTCAGCCCGATGGGGGCTTGGGGGGAGCAAAGGGCTTGCCCTGTCTCCCCCCGGGCTTATCGGGCTGTTGTGGTATGATCCACGACCCCGAACTGGGATTGGTTTGCCAGACAGGATAGGGCGGTGGTTTAGGCAGGAGGATAAAAGGTAGGGGCTGGGTGTGGGCGGCCTCTTTGGCCGTTGTCACACCCAGTGGGCGTTTTGTCTTCGTGCCCGCCCACCCTCCCGTAAAATTGTTCTTATACGTGGTGTTTTCTCTTTCGGGGAGGGTTTTTGGTTTTGATTATTATTGCTCTTTGTGGGATTTTTCCAGGGTTCAGCAGTTAGCTGTTTCGAGTTTTAACAGGACAGGTCTATTTCTGTTTGTTTTTGTTTA
Source organism: Pleurodeles waltl (assembly GCF_031143425.1). Taxonomy (NCBI): domain Eukaryota; kingdom Metazoa; phylum Chordata; class Amphibia; order Caudata; family Salamandridae; genus Pleurodeles; species Pleurodeles waltl. The sequence continues at coordinate 807,830,888 of NC_090450.1, read as the reverse complement.
CGCTGATGATTCAAGGCGCATTTTAGTAATAAGGGGAGGGGTGTTTTTTTATTTTGCCGCTAATAGGCAGGTCTGGTTGGGTATTTTGGTTTGCAGTTGGCCTTTCGGGGGGGAAGGGGTAGATCAGAAAGATGAGAGGGCAGGGAGTTTGCACAGACAAGGGGAACTGGAGAAGGTGACTGCAGGACAGATGGGTTAATGGGTTTGTCGGGTCAAGGTGGGGATGGGACAAGGGGTAGTGCGGTGGGGTCACTTTAGAGGGAGGGGGAGGGGTTAGGTGATGAATTTGTATTAGTGAGGTTTGGGTAGTTTTGTGAGGCTATTATGCCAAGGTTGTATTTTGCCAGACTTGTTCTATTAAAGCGGCTTTTTACCCCTTTTAAGTGAGTGTCGTGGTCATTTCACGTTTTCAACCCGATTTTGTATGCGTTGAGATATATATTTAACAGGAAACTCTTTGCAATTAGAGGAGCAAATTAGTGCAAAAATGAACTGCTCTGTAAATCCTTGGTCACACCCTGACCTTCATTTGTTTCACTATAAACAGAATGGATTATTTGCTGTTATTTAATAAAATTGTTGTAGGAAAATATTGTACCTCCTTCTCCTGCCCGAGGTGCAGGCGGGATTCTTTATGGTAGATCAATAACGTCTTGGAGAGGAAAGGAGGACATGACGCGGCAGTGTGCGTGACGTTTGGAAGCCACAGAAAACGGACGTGCTGCGGAGCAGACACTATGAATATTGTTGAATGTGCATTTAGGAAAGCCGAAAAAACAACATAGCTGTGGAGAGGACTGTACGGATAAAGAGGTGTAAAGTGGACTGACATGGGGCATCACAACCTGCTAGACTGCCATGTGAACTCCAGAGTTTGTGCGGTCAGCTTTGCTACTAAAACCCTTTTACAGTTGGAAGTTGAATTGGGTTGAAAATTAGGTCTGTAGCCTTTCTTTGAGGTCATGGATTTAAGCCGAATTAATACCACGGCATAGCTACAGTATGGTGTGAGAGACAGTAGTTCATTTGTGCCAGCCCATCTCTTGCACACCTGTGACACTCTGGGCTCCCCTTTCTGTTTCCACACTTCCCTGTGTCCAAATGTTCTGCTTTCGCTCCCTATTGGGCCCGTCTACACCAACTACAGCTTTGAAATGCAGAACACTTGTCTTTACACGCATCAGTTGTTAGAGGACCGCCCTGATGCGTACCTCTTTACTGACAGAAACAGAAGACATGCATGATTAAATTATTGCTAATGCTAGGAATTATTCGTGCAACACACTTCACTGTGCTTGCATTCAGGGAATTAATGTCTCCGACAGTGAGATGTTTTGAATGATTTTGTGCCCGAATTATGGAACCTCTTCCATTGCTTTAAAAGTCTGACTGCAAAATGTAATAGGACTATTCTATGTCTTATAATAAATTGTCTTTACAAACACTGAAACACTGCAGCACAACTGAAGTGTTTTTTTTCTCTCAAGCGTTTGCTTTTGTTCCACGTATGTTGATTTACCTCACATTCTGCTGAGGTGAAGATGGTGCAATCTGTACTGTAATAACCTCAGCTCATTATAACCACTGCAACTTTAATGTGAGCATTTTTTTGTCTGCAGCTGACCAGTGTCTTTTACAGTTATTAATAATCATGGTTTGTGATCTGCCCCTTTCCCCTAGCTAGTCTTCCAGCCTCCTGCCCTTTCAAAGTGAATGGCCAAGGTAGTAATCAAATACTATGTGCATTTTCTGAACACTTGAGGGGGGATATGTGGCAGCAAATTGATCATCATCATAGCATTTCTATAATAGGGTAGGTTTATACTGCTCATACAAAATACACGAAGATGTATCATCCACATGCAGATGGTTAGAGTCATGCAAGTGGCAAGCAGGCCCTCCATCTTTGGTAAATACACATAGACCATGCTGATTCAGGCTATTAGAGTCGGTGTGTACTATCCATTTCTACACGAGTCAGTGTACTAGTCAGCCTACTAGCACACTTGCACATTAGACATTGTTATACTGGGCCATCGGATGCTCTGGACTGAAGGTGTATTACTGCTAGCAAGCTGACATTTGTCTTAAACAGGCTAAAATGTCAACAACAACGGCTAACATTTCAGCTCTTACTCCACCTCTCCCTGGAGAGGTACCCCTCCTGCTCAAAAGAATGAGGTATCGCCTCACTTGCACCATGCAGTTCAGGTTTGGATTTATGCTCCACCAGTTTTGAAGGTGCGCAGCCGCCAGTGAGACTTATGTTATATCCTAGACAAAGTGTACGCACTTTGAGTGCTATCAATAAATAACGGTTGTTCTTCTCAATATTAGTGGCGGAGAATGACTACTGTATTGAAAATACACATGGCCCTGGTCACAAGGATATACTGTCGTGGGGTGGGCTCTCTTTGAGCCCTCCCCGAAGTAAAACTTAAGCGTGCGTTTTGGGTATTTTCTGTTCTCCTTTAAGAGGCGAACACGCGCAGTGATGACGCCTGCACTTACGCGCAGCATTAACTCCATGGTTACGGCGGTTCTGCAGTCCTGGGTTTGGAGCTTATATTTATTGTGTTGCGCGCTGTGTCATAATGCGCTAAATTGAGCAACAGCTGCACATATTGTTCGCTCGTAAGAGGCCGACAGGACGTCTTCGTCTGCTTTCACCTGAGTGAAGAGGAAACACGTTTTCTTTTGTCCCTGACTTACTTGATTCGTCTCCATGGTTCTAGGTTTTGTCGTATGCGTAACACAACCAAGAAGCTTAGCTATGACAGACCATCCTGTGCGGTGCCTTCTTCCCACTGCGCCATAGCCCACCCTCCCTGCCCACACTCCTGATCAAGGCGCTGACTCCTCTCACATTATTACTCTCCCCGCAGTTTGTGTGGGACAGGCAACGGTGCCTTCGACGCTCCTCCCACTGCGACTCCGCCCTTCCCTCGGCACATCCCTTCCATCGCTCCTGTCTGTCTGCCCTCGCTTCTCCTGTAGGCTGGTCTCTACCCCGGGCACCTTTGGTTTACCTGCAGGTCTCTTACCAGGTTCTACAGAGCTGGCAATGGCCGCCCGGCTCCTGACCCGGCCTCTGATCCGCGCCCCGGCGCTGACGATCTCGTCCTCTCGGTGAGTGATGGCCGTGGACTCGGGGTTCAGACCATTAGTAGGTGGGACAACACAACTCTGTGCTGAGTTATTTTTAATTACCCTCCGCAAACAGGTTGGACGCGGCCGTGTCTGTACAAGAGGCAGGGTCTGAGGTCAGTGAGGACATACTTAAGGGCGATTTAATTTTCAGTGTGTCATGCAGCGTCAGTAAGGAGAGGTTGTTTACAAGTGAAATGGTGCTACTCGCTGACATTAACCAGAGTCCAGATAAAATGCAGCCGCGCAGCTATCAATAGTAGAGCAGGTATAGTGGCACAGGGGCCTGGTGTTCTTTTTCTGGATCACTTGAACTCCTGTGTGTATGTATTTTACTTTCCTATCAGCTAATGGAGAGGGGAGGGGGCAGTTACTTGCTTATACTAGGGCCCGCGTAAAGGTGCAGTGGACACCCGGTTATTGAGAGACCAGCTACAATACATAAACTAATTGTTAGTGAGTTCAGGGATTACTAAAATTTGACAAGGCCTTGATAACTGGAGTCATTGAGAAGGGACTAGGCACTAGGGTGAGTGACAAGGGACAGAACTCCACGAGAGTAGGTGGGTGAGAAGGGTGCAAGCTATGAGGAAAGGTGTGAGTGATGAACGGTCTGGGTACAGTGAGAACGGATTAGCTGACTGGGACTTGACTTTAGGGACCGGGATAGTGAGACGAGAGTGGGTTCTTTACGACGTTGTCAGTTGTGAAGTAAGTAAAAAAAGACTGGGCCCAGGTAAGAGGACAGGCCCCGGACATTAGTGTGTGCGGGTATGGACGGCCCAGAGGAATGGGGTCCGTGGGGAAGGTATAAGCTGCAGAAACTGAAGAGAGTGATACCGGAGAAGTCATGGGGAACGGTGTTAATAAGAAGGGTCTGTTCCGGGGGCTGCGTTTAGGGAGACGAGAGCGGATCATCTGAGAGGGGTGGAGTGGACATTGGCCTGTCTGTAGGTGGGGCATGGGGCCATGCAGTTGAGCAGAGGCTCCGTGTCGCCGTACATTCATGTCGAGCGGGTTCATTGCTCTATGCCTTGAGCGTGTTGGAGTACGTGACCCAGAGAGTTTTCAAACTCCTAAACAAATACAGTTCTGTTTGAGATGAGCTGCGTTCTGGGATCAAACCAAGTATATTTTGTTTGAATTTGCCATGTTAATAAGTTACTAGGATTTGTTGCATGCTGATGTTGTGGGAGCAAAGTTCTGCCCTCACAGAACGCCATCAGTCGTACAAAGATATTGCACACATAAGCAGGCACACAGACAAGGGCAACATCACAAGGCATTCACATAGAGGCAACTGAACAGTCATCAACACAAACACAGTTACAGTCTCACATGTTGTATTGTAACATTTATAAAAAGCTTACTACCCCTATGTGAGGTGCTAAAGTGCTGGCTTGCAGGGGCAGCACGCTAAACTGCGTAGGGGCTCGAAGGGTGTTGAGGTTATTTTGATCCTATGTCATGCGTGATGACCACCAGGGTGCGGTTATTTTATTATGGGACACCACTTGGTAGTGCACATTTCATGGTTTTGAGTAAACTGGCTGCTTTGATCAGCGCTGCAGGTCCCATTATGGTATTTCTTATGGTCAACTGTCCACTAAGCTGGTTACTGTGCAGGGTTGTCTGTTCAGAGGTGTTTTGTCTATAGTATTGAGCAGGTCTAGGGACGGAGAGATGGTCAGGGTATCTTCTGGGATGGACTTTGTTATAATCATCTCTTACGTGATTTTCAAACACAGATGTTATGAAGTGTTAATAGTACGTAGCTAGTTGGGATGTGCAGTGGTGGTCTAGAGTCCTACTGCAGTCAATGGTATGTGGCAGATCTCTTCAGTTATTCAATGCCTGCTCAGTTGGTGATGGGTGGTTTATTACTGTGGACTGGTAGAGAACTCATCTCAAGTCATGGCCAAGTCATTGTCTTAAATGAGTGTAAGAAGGTCAGTCAATATAAAGGAGTGATTATGCAGTCTGCTTGAACTACAGTGAGTTAGTTGCCTGAACGCTAAGTGTTTCAGTGTTTGCTAGGGTGAAGAGTGATCTATAGGAATTGACATTACTATGTAATGCCAATGCTAGGCATGGATTAATCCTTCATAACTTACTTGAACCTAAAAAATGGTGTGCTTGATGGGCTGTGCATCGCCTCTGGACGATAGGCTGTAGGTGTGCGGCAAGGTCCGGATCTTATCCCAGGGTTTTGGTTGGTAGAGTTATCTTGGAAATAGCTGTGTTTTCATTTTGATGTAAATGCTCCTGAATGCCCCAAATCGTGGCTTGTAGCGAGTTCCAAAGCTTGACAGGTTGTACTAAGAAAACAGCGCCTCCTTCAGATTACTTATAATAAGTTGGTATGATAATCAGCAGAGCAAACCTGAAGTGCAGTGTCCTAATTTGATTGTATTGTACAAATTCAGCTTGTAGGTATTGTGGTTCTTTTCTTGAGTGGCTCTGTGGATGTTCCAGAGTGTCTTGCTTGCCTAGCTGCAGGAAGCTGAAGTGCTTGGAGAACTGGAGTCGTGTTATGTTGAGTGGAGGCGGAGAAGGAGCCCTGCAGCGGTGTTTTGTATTAGTTGGATTTTGCATATGATGAAACTGGGAGTGCCAAGATACAGGCTTTTGGCATAGTCGAGCTGCTTTGTTGGTATCCATGGTATGGGAGGATGAGTCTTATTTTCACTGTGTAGCAGTTGCTTTTCGTGACTTAGTTGATATGTGCTATGAAGAATGTCTGAATCCAGCGTTACCCCTAGTCTTCTTTCCTCTCTTGATTTCGTTGGAGGCGCTTCAAGTTCATTTGACTGCATGGTATTTTTTTGATACTCAATTTTGTATTGAATTTATGCAATTACGCAACATAAAACAACATATTCCTGCAGCCTACAGTTGCCAAATGATCACATATGTGACATATTTCCTTCCCATCAGGTAGTAAGTGTCTGTGGTACTTTGTCCCTAGCCATACTATGCCCCCCATTTGCCCCAAATTCCACAGTGCTTCTGGAGTCACTCCCTGGCTCTGTATATCGGCTTCTCCTGTTGAACACACCAGTCCTTTCCCCTCCCCCACTTATTGAGTGTAGGGAGTTGGGGGATCTCCACTGCTATGTTATCTCTTGTTTCATTTAAAGTGGCTACATCCACCAAGAGCCTCTCTCCTAGGTGCGCCACCAATCTCCTCCAGGATTCCCGGTAGGGTGGCTTCAGGTGTCAGTTTGTTTGGCCACTCCAGTATCACGGAAAGGACGTCCCCAGTCTTGTGTCAGTAGCCCTCGATCTTGGGACATATGCAAACCACATGACAGAAGTCGTTGTCTGGGTGGGGACATCGGAAGCACTTGAAGTGTGATAGTGGTCCTGCTTCCCAAAGGTGGCGGTGGGTAAGATAGGTAGTTCAACTGGATAACATGGAGGTGGGTGTGTTGCTTTACTCTTCAGAATATCAGAACTATGCACTTCAGGATATTTTAAGGCGCAATGTAAAGCAATCACTCTCAGACACCTTCGTAAGTAGAATAATCAAGTTTATTTAAGGGGCAAGTTCTCAGATAGCAAAACTAAACCACACTAATATATATATACATCAGGAGAATAACATGAGAATAATGATGAAGATATAAGCACTCTGTGAATAACTGCAAGAGTAAGTGCATATAATACAAGCACACACAATATACTTCAATGCTCAATAGCATTAAAATGACTGCAAGAATAAGTGCATATTACGCATGCACACACAATATACTTCAATGCTTAATAGCATGAGAATGACTGCAAGGATAAGTGCATATTACGCACGCACACACAATATACTTAATAGATTGAAAAGCTTCACCGAAAAGAGCGTCTGCATCCCTCCGCCGTACACAAAGCCGGGGAACCCAAATCAGCTGGCACAGGGAGCCTCTTTTCGGGACAATCAGTCCTCCTGGCGTTGCGTCCAACCCAGAAGTGAGTTCCTAAACCAGTCCACCCAGGCCCCCAACCTTTATAGTATTTACTAACGCCAAGGAGTCTTTTCTAGAAAAAGACCCCCTCCTTTACAAATTGTGCAATCGGCGGTACCTTGTTCACCCTTTGAGACGTCTCCTCAGAACGGGCCAAGTTCCCAGGAGAGGGCTCCAAGGTGAAGCTTGCATTCCTCCTTGTGTACAGGCAGCTTGCATTCCTCCTTGTGTACAGGCGCATCCCCCTGTTGTTCTAACTGATAGCTCATGGATTGTAAATAGCGCCCTTCGTATCAGGCAGATGGAGCGAAGTTGAGCAGAAAAACACCCCACCCTTCAGCTTGCCGAAGCTTGTGGAAAAACACAGAACAGTGCCTTACGCACTGAACCAGACTCGACAAAATGGAGTCGTGAACCAAAATGGAAGCGAAGGCCAATGGAAGCAGAGGCCAATGGTCCACACCCTGCACCACTGTTTACCTTGCACGTAGTGCCGCTACATGCACATAGTGCATGTAGCAATACAGTGGGCCAATATGCCAGTTCCCGGAGAGCCATCAAGTTATTTTGCCAGTGGTATACAGGTCACGATTTCTGTATTTGCCCTGGCTATAACTGTGTAACCTCCTCTACTTGTAAAATCCCATCTCTGCCCTATACTTCTCCCTGTGCAACTCCATCTGTGCTTTCCAGCCTGCAACCCACCCCTATGCCTGTGTAACCTTGGCTGTGCCCAGTCTGTGCTTCACCTCTCTGCTTGTGTAACCCTGCCAGTGCCTCATCCCTCTGCCTGTATAATCATGTTTGTACCCCACCCTTCTTCTTGTCTCTGGGTGCCCCCACTCTTCTGCCTGTGTAACACCTGTGTCCCACCCCTGTTTTGTGTGTAGATCAATCACCAGGCCCTAATGTACTTTATTCCATGTTGGTAATTGCAATGACTTTGTGATGAAATGTGTGGGATGCCTTATATAACCTGCCCCGAAGATGGCTAGCATGTCTGTGCTTAATGATCCGCTAAGCCTGTGTCAATTTACTATTTTGGACGTAAAGACATTCAAAGCTTCTCTCAGTCTTCCTTTAATGTTTCCATACAGAGTGCTGGAAATATTGACTCTAGGATCCCATAAATTGGAGGTCAGGGTGTGGAGCAGAAAGGGGATGGATTTATATGGGCAGTGTCATGGTGAGTAGGTAGAGTCCTACAGTCAACTTGTACTTATATTTATTTTTTTTAAAAAACTGTGCCCCAAAGAAATTGGCCACAAAGACAAATGTGACAGTAAACCTGTTTTGACTTACTTAATTGGTCATAAACAGACTGCATTTTATACTATCGTAAAGGTCCTGTTGCAGAAATCTTTGAGTTCCTAACAATGCCAGGGTATAATAACAGTTGGATACCTCTGGTTAATGCACATACTGGAGAGATCTGTTTGCAGTTTGACTCATAAAATAAAGGGTTACTGTGTTTGCTGCACATCATAACGTAGAACATAAAGCTGCATGCAGACCACAAGAACCTTAACATTTCTTCTCAAAATGTATTTACTCCAAGGTTGTTAAATATGGTTCTTTGGGCAGTGATAAATACTTAGAGAGCCCCAGCTACTGTGTTTTGTAGACAACCGCACCATTTAAGTCCGGTCTTTGTGTTTCCCCAGAACAAGCACCTTTAACATCTAAGGACTATCAGTATGGATGATATGTGACTAGTAGACCTTGTAAATTTAATTGTCTTCTCTAATCGTTGCTGTATATTGACTTAGACTTACACTGATCCAGTGAATTGTACGCGTGTGTAGAATCTGCATGATGTTAAGTGTTTTCACAACTAACATTGGGAAGAATATCTGTAAAAAAATTAAAGGAAAATAAAACAGTTGTATTAAGGGTAATGTAAACAGTCATACAGAAATGCATATGACCTGTTTTATGTTGTGTGTGTGTGTGTATCTCTTACATGGAGGGATTGGAAAAGTCAAAAACCTAGTGTCTCAAAACAACCTATTGCTTTCTAGCATTTCACTCTGTATAGGACCTGCCTTACCTCCCAGAGAAGGCCTTCTGCATTCCAGGGACTTCAAGAAGTAAATTCTCAGACTGTAGCCCGTTCTGTTAGGGGCAAGGGCTCAGAACCCCTCACATTCTGACAGTCTGATTTGGATTCTCTCAGTCAACACTCAATATTTTCTGACAAATTTACTCAAGAAGATTGTTGCATCAAGCATGCAACTGCCAGTTAGATGGCAAGACTATAGAAGCATTTTCCATGTCTTTCCAGAATCAATAAAACTCAAGACTGCGAAGCAGACACTGCATTTTAGCTGGTGTGACATTCTATGAACATCAGATCGATAGAACTGAATGGTGTCAGGCCAGTTGCTGCTGCTCTCAATCTGGGCTTACCATTGACCTACTGTGGGAATCCAACCTTGTCCTCTAGTGACTATTAGTATCCAAAATCTTCACATTTCCTGAGGCCCTCATGTTTTATTATTATTTAGTAAGCACAGCACTCTCCGAATTTACCCTTAGTATCCAACATTTTCACATTTCCAGATGCCATCATGTTTTATTATTATTTAATACGCACATCATTCTCCAAATGTATGCTAGGAGCAAAAAAGATAGGTAGGTAAGGGGTGGTGGTGTGTGTGTGCATATCAATCAACAAAATTAAGCCTGGAGCCACCAGGAAATCAGCTCACTCTGATCCTCTGTTAGGATTTGCATTTTTTAGCATAGGCAGTTCTTGTCCTCTCTCACTGTTCCATCAGTGTCTCTCCTGTTTCCAAGTTCTGCACCACATACGTTCGTGGTCTGTCTTTCTGATGTGTTCAGACTGCCTGTGTTCTATCTCCTGGGAGAATTCACCATAGCTAACTTGCCACACATGGCCATGAACATCTTGCTTCTGGTTAGTGGTCTGTGACAAGGAATTGTCCTGCCTACAACGGGGAGCAGACTTCACCAAATTAAGTATGCCAGTGTAAACCTGAAGATTAAAATCCAAACTCCTTCGTATATAGCAAACATAGCCGACATTGGCATGTCCCTATTCTGATCATCGCCTTCCCTAGTTTACCACAGGTTGCTCAGTTACAGCTGAAGCTGTATACAGTAAGTGGTCATTTCTAAGTTTTCAAACTGTCACAACTTTTAATGATAAATTAACCAAAAAATGTGAGTTGTCTTAATGACATTTAGATTTACTTCTTCCGATGGAAAAACATAAGTCTGACCCAAACATGGTCCACAATCTAAGGTCCTTCCTATTTCTCTTCATTCTGCCATCGCATTACCTCATGTCCTTTAGAAGCCTCATTGTAGCAGTTGGCCAGGGCCCCATATCCCAAAATTAATTAGATTTCTTTGCTGTCTCTTAACAGTGCTTAGTGTGGATGTCATGTCGACCACCTGCCTCTACTCCTTTCCAGCTCCCCCGCCCAACCTGTCATGCTTTACACTTCAGGCCCCTGCTTTTAGGTTTCAAAGGAACACATACACTGAGAAAACAGTTTTTGATTTTCTAATCTGCCGATTCACTATACCAAAAGTATCCAGTTGCGAATAAGGGGACCTGCATGAAAAAGCAGATCTCCCTACAGCCACATGCATACAAATCTCCTAGAGTTAGTCAATGAATGTGTGTTGGCTGTTTTGAAATAAATCCAAATACTGCATTTTCTTCAGCATCCACATACCTTCAAAAGTATTGGGTACTATATTCTTTAAAAATTATAAACACTTTCTTTGTTAATTGGTATGTGTGTACATTTCTACTTTTCTGAGATGATTGGCAATAAGTTGGTTGCTTGAGTTGTGTCTATTTTCAATTGTTAATAATCTGACTGAGCTTAATGTGTTGGATACATTTTGCTTACTGTGTTGGATACATTGACAAAATGTATTAAGTATTATTATACAGCTCTATTCGTATTCCAAAGGGGGTCAGTGATCCTCTTTATATTTAAGAAAATACAGACCAGGGTATCAGGAATATATTAAACAAAGCCACATCAGGATAATTAGAAAAACTATGAGTTAATAATACAAGATTAAAAAAGAGCAGGGGAAGGTGGATAAATTGGTCAAAGGAGAAAAAGTATCTAGGAAAAAACAAATTGTATTTCATCTGTTGAGGTGAGGGAGAGCTATGTGTTAAATAATTAAATGAGAGCTGAATAACTAAGAGTTTGGTGTAGATGCTCTGACCTCTAAAGCATGGAGATCTTTGCTAAATTCTACATGTTCCTTCTATCTTGGCAGACAATACCAGTGCAGTTTTGACCTGTGAGAGGGCTACGTCCACAGGGAACCCAATTCCTTCAGGTACACAAGGGTCTGAAAATTCCACTCTACCACGACCTGCTGTGTGCCAGTTTGACACCGGCAGTGTTGTCACTCTGCTCTCAAGTGACCTTATTGTGCTCGCTCCCTTTGTGAGTGATGGTCAGATTGGCCATTTCTAAGATGGTGATGCTCTCCCTTCTTCCCTACTATTGTAAGTCTTCCTATTATCCTTCTTCGCAAGTAGTTTTGGGGGCTGCATGTTCTATTGGGAGACCTCATATGGCACAATTCACACAGGTGGATGGCACTTGGGAAACTTCAACTCCATCCGCTGACCAAGGAGGCCTCAACTGCAGTGGCTATCATACTGGTTATCATGCTCGTTGGTAGGTCGTTTCCTAGATTTAAACATGCAAGGTTATCCTCCGCTCTCCCATGTATCACTCTTGGTGCTTAGACCTAACCAGAATTTCCGCACTTGTTCTTGGTGGTGTTCTGTTGCTTAGAGCAAGGCGTTATAACTCACACGCCCCATACTCCCTTATGCGCCTGCTCTCCTTTACTGGGCCTGAGAACAGCATGCGGTTTTGTTACTGACCAGCAGCTGAGCCATTGGAGCCAAGCTGGGACCTGAAGTCGGTGGGCCAATTCAGCCTTCATACTGGACAATTTCCCTTGTACGCCTCATTGAAAGGCACTCTCTGTGAACTTTGGGTGATTCAGGATGTAGAGCTGGCCACACATCAACTTGTCCAGGCCTTGTACACCTTAAGAGAAGGCCATAGGCTGATTAGCTGGCTTGCTGGGACCTGAACAACACAAATCTAGCTCTCCCTAAAACCATTGAGGGAAACAAGGGAGAAAGAATTAGGTAAATCCCTCCACAAGAAGGAATGGACCAGGTCACTGGCTTATCTGAGCAGGGCCTTCAGCAATGTCTATCAAAGGTTGATCAGTTCTATGTTTTGCATAGGGCCTATCTACACCACCCTCCACTCCCTCCACTCCACCCCAAGCTGATCTCAAGAATCTTTCTGGGATCCCTGGATACCTGTGCCTGGTGTAACGCCTGTGCTATGGGACTTCGACATGTGTTATATGACTGCCCCCAAGATCCACCTTTTTTGGAAGGCAGTGATGCGGAGTCTCGAAGAGCTCATGGGCATATCATCGGAAGCTAACTCCTGGGAGGTATGGGCTTTTGGTATCCTTAACCGTCCTCAAACATGTAAGATGGCAACCCGTTTTGTGGACTGTGACCTGATTTTTGCCAAACGATCCATAAAGTTAAGATGGAAACTCCTTACACCCATGTCGTTGGAAGCCCGGATCTACAGTTTAATGAAATAGCCAAAGCCACAGACCTACATTGGGAGGAGGCCAGGGGGCCTGTGTTGCCAGGCTTTAGCCCATGTCTGAGAACAATTTTTATCCCATTTGACTGACCCACAGGTCTCCACTGATTTCTCGTTCACAGGTACTAGCCCTAACTCACCTTCCTCTATAGACACCACAGATTTGCTTTGCTAGGGAGGTAAAAGGGACAAAGTTAATCTCACTGTTGCCCTTACCTCAAGACAGACATTTCTCACTTCCCTGTCCTTCCCCGGCAACTGAAGTCTCCCATACCAACCTTGGGCCCTTGAAGGTTTGTGATTCCGCCCCCTTCTGCTCTGTCCACTTCCCCTCAATCCCTCTTCCAGTCCTCAGCTCTTAGGTTTGACCCCCTGTTTCTAACCTGTAAGATGGCACTGTTAAGCCCCAAAAATGTCATCCCGGACCGTTCCAGTCTCCCTGATACGGTTTCCATGCCACTAGGTTTATCGATCCCTCACACTTATTTGCACTGGTCCTCTTCAAGCAGAATGTTGCTTCAACCCTTTATCTGATGACTGGTTGTACAACTGACTATGAGGGCCAGTAATATTTCACAGGGTGAACCTATGGCCTACTGTTGGGTTAACAATTATACAAAAATAGTCTTTACTTGTTTGTCTTTTGAAAACTCAATAACATTGTTAAAAAAAAATTGAGACATTTGCTAATCCCTCATGGGAATACTTCTATAACTCTGCTATATATCCATATTATATGGTGCAGAAATACACCCAAGACATGAAATGTTAACTATCACTCATGGACTGCAGAACTTATTGCGCAGTCCGTTAGTGTGACTCAAAGAAAACATGGTTCCAGGCCTACCACTGTAGTCTGACAGCTGCTGTCTAAGACCTACAGCACTAAACATTTAACATAACTCTTTTGGATGGGTAATAACCTCCCTTTTAAATATTAGTCACTCACCCTATGTAAGATTTGTAGCCCACAATGTAGGGTGCATGGTATTTAAAAGTGGGACATGTATAAAAGTATTATTACCATATCCCCGGCGGCTCCTCCGCTAAGGCAGAGGAGCGTCGCCCCACTGCTTTATGCAGTGAAGGAAAGGGAAAACTAAAATGATAATAACACAACGTTATTATCATTTTATTTTTCCTCAGGAGCACGGTTAGGGTGGGGCTGGGCTTGAAGAGGGCTATGTGCACAGAAGTGCCCATGATTCTTTGGCTGGCCAAAGAGTCATGCAGACTTTGCATTTCTCCCCCGGCTCTATTGAGCAGCCGGGAAGAGAAAGTGCATAGGGCCCTGCTCCCTGTCTGAGTGCCAGAGCAGGGCGATTAGACCAATCACAAGGCTGCTGTCATAGTGTTGACAACAGCGTAGTGATTGGATGAAGTCTGGAAGCCTGCGTGCTCCTGGGAGTCCGAGGAGGAAGGTAATTAAAAAAATATATATATATATTTTACTTTTTTTTTTTATACCCGCTGCCCGCCACCCCCGTTGACAAGTGCATGTCCCTACAGTGACAAAGCCAAAGAGCTATTTTCACTGTGGCAGGCTTAGTTATCCTATGTAGAAAACCAATGTATAGATTTAAACTAATACTGTACCTTGTGAATGGAGCTGTCTAGAAAAGTAAACCACTATTTTTAAAATACATTAAAAACAATTCAGTGGTAAAGTAGGATTTATAAAAAATAATAAGGAAAGTAACTTTTAAAAAGATACCCTTTATCAGGCTGAACTGTCTGAAGTCTAACTAGTATGAGCCTCTGCTAGCTCTCAGCGTGTGCTCAGCCTTGAATAGGAACAAATGAAGGGTAAAATGTCTCCCAGGAGCAAACAATAGGCTGACCTAAATGGGCAGAGATTATTCCTCTTCTCTGAACTTCACAGAATATTCTGAGTGTAAGCTGTGGGTACTGTTTTACACTGCACTGTCAAATCTTGCTTGACAGTTCTTTAGAGCCCCATGTAACACGTCTGGCACTTGAAAAGTAGAGAACAGGATGGCAAGACAATTCTTGTGTGTCGCCGGTCTGATTGCTGAAGAACCCTGCGTCTTTCCTACTACACGTCTATCTCTGGGTTTGTTGTGCCTACCTCAAACTGGAGTTTCATGGTATATGTGGGATGAGACTAGAATTACTTTAGTACACTTTCTATACACCCCTAGTCCTCAGAGCTCAGGTTTAGAAGGATAAAAACTTTCACAATACTTTAAATGCCCTGATTCATGGCTTTTTGGGTCTATTCGCTGTAAGGCAAACATGAACTACTAAAGTATTGGGTAGGGTTGGACCCAGAAGGTTTTACCCGATTGGTTCTGGAGGAGCTAGGAGCCACACCCACCCACTAACCGGTTCCAGACATAAATGTGATATCCTCAAGCACCCTCTTCTGAACACATTCTGGACCTGCAGAAGAGGACTGGACCTATTGTTTGTGCCCAAAGAGGATCCTTGAACATGATTAGTGTATCCACCCTACTGTCCATCACAGTCAGCTTAAAGATGCACCTACGACCCGGTCTAATGTGAACATAGACTATCATTGGCAACAAGCTTTCTTTTTTTTGCGCTGGATTTTTAGCATGTTGTTCATTAACTGTCACTGTATTTTTCTAATACGGCTTAGGATTTTTATTGTTTGGAGTTTTGACATTTTTACTGTTGAACTGCATAAATAACTTAGGGCAATGTTTAAAGTAATTTTGTCTGCTCTGTGCCATAGCTACTGGGGGCTGAGCTCAGGTTAATTTGAGGATTCACTTTGACAATATTGTGAGTAGACCTTGAGGTGGGCAGTAGCTCATCCAAATAACAAATAAACCAATTTCTTACAAAGAGGAAGATGACCTACTATGCTGGATCACAATTTTTTAAATATGTTTGTATTTATTTCTCATTGCAAAAGCATCATTATAAACCATAGCAGAAGTCATGTATCATTTACATCCGTATAGTAAGCAGTCATTGTAATCAAACTGTCATATAGATTGGAAGCATCTAGCAGTCTGTGTGTAATTTATGTCCAGAATAGTAGCTACATATAAACCAAAACAATAATTAGTGCTTTCTCATGTCTTCTCAGTTCTGCTGAAGTTCCTGATTTTACAATTATTTTGATCTAATAGTGGGTGCGTTTGGGTAATACTGTTACGTTCACGAGCTGGATAGGCAAACGTCCTACTATCTTCAGGTGATTGTACTCAAGCTGTATAGTGAAGGTTCACTGTTTGGAGTTAATTCAGTTTCCTTTACAGGCATTTGATTGAATTCCTGTCTCCATTTTCCTCATATTCAGGGCTTGTTGAAAGAAGAAAATGCTTAATCTATGAGGTGTTCCGTGGTCTTCTATGTAGGCACACAATGTAAAGCTAGACTCTTGTTCTAAGTCCATCTTTCTACATCTTTCATCCTTTCTCTGCAGTGCAAAGAGGCTGTAGCTTGCCACTGCATCACTTTAGCCCTTTTAGCTAGTAGGAATGCAATGTCATAGAACCTGCGTCCTGTGTTATTCTGCTTCGGTCACGAGAAAAGACCCAACAAGCAGCTTTTGGGTGTATGCGCTCTGGCCAGTGTCCTTGAAAAGTGTTCAGTGATCTTCTAGAAGTGGTTCATGATTGGGCAATTCCATACCATGTGAAAAAAATCTTGCATCTGGTGATTACCCCTTGGGTACTTTGCATTGGATCCTGTTATCCTATTAATTTTTGGGGAATGTCCTGTAAGTTCTTTGGCAGTTATTACATTGAGCCTATTTGAATTGGCATTTCTGGTCACTTTGTGCACTTACCGAGAGTTCTAACACATTCCCTGTCATTCACTTCCCTTCTCAGCTGTCCTTCAAAGTAGCCCTTAATTTACCCAGGCCGTTAAGATGGCGTTATAGACAAACCAATCAACCAGCAGGTGTTTCTATTGTAAATAAGAGGAACAGCACCTCATTTGCTTAACTTCTGTAGTGTTATCCCCTCCCTCACTGTACATTGTAACAAGCTTGTAATGGCACCATATGCCACAAACTGGTAGACATGCTCTTTGGAGAGAGTCCTCAAGGTCTTTAGCTCCCTAGCTCTGTCATTCTTGCCCTCCATAATTATGTCCAACCTAGTCCAAGTTACCATTCTAGTAACACTAAAGTATCCCTGGTGTATGGGAGGCCCACCAGTGGTATCGTCTGAGCATATTAATGAGTCTGCTTCACTTCATGCACTTACAGTGTAGGAAAAGTATAATGTTCATAGTAAATATGCACAAACACGTTTTTCTAAAATAAACTTGTGACAGTCCCATAAGTTCTCAAGTTTATATTTTTCCACAGGATGCTAATACTTTTTCAGAACTGGCAGCTAACTTTATGTCTCTAAGCTAGGAGTTCAAGCCACAGTTAAAAGGCCTTTTCTGATCCTGATGGCCATTTTGGCATCTCAGGCAAGCTAGACAATTATTCTAATGACTGGAAGAAAATAAGAGCTGTCTACATTGAGTTAAAATGTAATAATAAAAGTTTTAAAAATAGTGACCTAGTGATTTTATGAAACTTACAGAAAAACATGAAGTGTTAAGGGCTTTGTTTACAGCAGCCATTATGCGGACAGACTGAGCTGCTCCTGTACCATTGCCACATCTTCAGGAAAGCAACATAATATCAATAATGTGTAATTTGAAGCGGGCAATAAAAAAAAGATGATGTTGGTTTGTCACCCATTGCCAGTTACGGCTGAATGCCCACACTGGTCAATAATAAGAAGTGGGTACGATCTGTTGGTTTTTGAGATTTTCTACAGTCCCTCTCATCGTCATTAATTTTTTTTTCAATAGACTTTTCAATTTTAATTCAGAATATATTGATGGTGATTGGAACTTCAAAATACACTGATTCATCAAGACATCTGTACATTGTTTTAATAAAAAGCAAACAAAGGAATATTAGAAGCATAATTATTGGATACAATATTAGTGCTCTGTTGAAAGTATCCTTTGATTTACACTAGACGGAATTGCACAACTGCATGGGACTCATTTCTATGGTCTTTAATATGCGCCACACCTACTTCTTTAGCACAAATATAAGAAGAACTATGGAGGATGGTAGCAGTCTCCTTAAAAAAGACTTCTCTCCCTTTGTAATTGCCCTCCCTCAATATAACCCCATAGGCCTACACCATGAGTTGCAGAGGACTGGCATTTAGTTTTATAAATAGTACATATCTCCTTGATAAGTTTGGATCCCAGCTTAATTGCAAGCCTGAATATTGGCTTTGGTTTTAAGTTGTTTTTATATCCCTTATGTGCACCCAATTTCCTGTGAAATCAAATTGTATATCCAAGTATGAAAAGGTATTCATTTGCGATCTGAACCCATTTATTAACAGAGACCTTATTTTGGGTACTCCTTTATCACAGATCATAGTAAAGGATTTGCTTAAAGTTACTTTTAAATCAAATTGTTCCATGTAAAAATCAATGGCATATCAAAGCGTTCTTTCACTAGGTAATTTTCAAGACTGTTAATGTATAGGGTAAATAAAAAGGGGGCCAGAACACATCCTTTCCAAACACCTATTTTTAACCCTGAAGGGATTTGAGCACTCCCCGTTAAACCCATAACAGCAGATTGTAAAGATATACAGAAGGCAGTCTGTATGCACAGTGAGGCTTATTGTCAAAACGTAACAGAACAGAGCACGTGAGACTTTAGAGATGGACTGGGGAAGTCGAGGCACTTGGGATCAATTGTGTAATCTGTTCAGAGCAAGGGGAGTGACTCCATGACCTCACGGTACATGGGGAGTTGTGCGACTGAATGGTGGAAGTGGCTGAACAAAGGGAACCCATGCTTCAACTTCTTGTATTTTTTCGACATACATCTTTGAAGTCCTGAAGTTCAAGTAACAGTCACGAGAGCGGCCTGGGTGTGAGAGCACAACTGTGCTTTAAACCTTGACCATAACCAGGTATTCTTGGACTTCATCCAAAGTTCACAACAGCAAGTTTGACTTTACGTTCATCTTCATCGAGGCACCAGAGACAGACCTCAGTGGCATAACAAAGGCCCTCAAGCTCTAGGGGGCCTTCTCGGCACATTAACCTGGCCAGAGAACTCCTGAGTGAGTCCAGCCGGGGGGGGGGATGGGGTGGGGGGCGATCCTGTACTTTAAAGGGGGGGGCTCAAGTTTCATTACACCACTGCATCTTGGATGCCTGTCTCAAACATTTGTCGTTTGTAGTCTTTGCAAGGTTGAATCGTGTTGTTTTTGGGTGGGACAAGTCTCATGCCCCCTGAAAAATTAAGGGAGAAAAAGAAAAGTGTTAGTCTGACGGGATTCAAAAGGAGCTGCAGATCCACATTAGAATGCGCATAAAGAAAGCAACTGATGTCAGCACACTGAAGTGGTGGAGATATAATGGCTGCAATGTCACACATGAGAGGGACTATCCGATGCGGAGCTGCATGACAACACCTGCTGATGCATGAGGGAAATTATATCAAAATTCTCCAGATCCAGGCTGGCACCACTGATGCATGAGCGAAAGGCTATCAAAATTCTCCAAATCCAGGCTGGCGCCAGGAGGAAGTCACAAGATGAGGAATCTGTGGTCAGAAAGAATCTTGTTTGTAGTAAAAAGTGTATATTTTGAGTGTAGCCTACAGTGCATGTATGGGAGGGGGCCCAAATTTGGAAAAGTGTGTGTAGTTTACAGTGTGTGTATTCTGAAACGTTTGTTGGAAGTGTGTGCAGAATTGGAATGCCTAGTTTGGAGTGTGTAGTCGGGTCTTATTCATTATCTATAATTAAATTATAGACCTCAATGCAGCGTTTAACTAGAGTGCACAACCAAAAGGGTGCATTTCAGGTGATAAGGATTGGTGGGAGAAGGTGAACCTTTCATAGATTTTAAAGCTATAGAAACGAAGGCAAAGAAGAGTAATCCGAGACTGGGTCTTGGAAAATGGTTGATCACGTGTGTGTCTCTGTGAATTTGTAGCCTACCCCCACAGCTCACATCATCTTAGTGAATAGCGGAGCCCACTGATTTTTAGTCACAAATAGCTCTCTTTGAAAAAGTATCAGTCCACTGAGGAGGCAATTACAAATGGCCTCATAATCTGGTCACAGTTCTTCCATCACCAAAATCCCGCCTGAAGAATCTGTGATTCTGGTGATGCGGGAACTGTGACCATATTCTCAGAATACACATATATTTTAACAAGCCCTAGACAGAATATTTTGTATTTCTACTGGTCCCTTTTGAGCAACTTCAGGATTCAAGGTGGCCTCCAGTCATGTTACTACTGGTGGATCCATCCCTGAGGCTGGCCCAGTCTCAGAGCCTGGTGCAGCTGGCTCCTGCATTGGTATAACATCTGGGGCCCTGACCAGTGCCGCAGCCCCTGGTTTCAACACCGGCCTAAACAGTAGAACCAGAGCCAATTATTTTGTCGGGGTCCCAAACTCCATCCTCCCCCCCCCTTTGAAGGTCCCACGCAACACACCTGTTCTCTTATTTGTACTCAGAAACCTCCCAACCACGTGTTGTTGACCACAGTGACAATGTTGATGACCCTTAAGTAGAGAACTAGTTTGTGGACTTGCAGGGAGACAGTGGACAGGACATCTCTTGAGGCTTTTTTCTTTCCTCCACTAACCCACAAAGGCAACAGAAGAATCCGCCTCCTTCACTACATTGATTAAAAGAGATGCAAAAGTTGTGGACCTTACTCTGTCTGCCAGAGAGGTACAAATAAATGTCCTACTGAGGTACTAAGTTCAGGCCAGACAAGCCGGGAACCCTTGCAACTACTAGCTGCCTTGAATGTAGTGCATTCCCCATGACCCCTACTGGCAGGGAGTCAAAGCACATGGAGACATTACCAAAATGTATATTTTCCTCTGCTAGCCTTGCCCTTGGGTCAGTGAACAATAATTGCCTCCTGAGCAGGTACTTGCATGTGTTGTGGGACAGAATGCGGATATCTTGCCAGCAGTCCCGGATAAAATAAGACCAACCCTACAGCGCCTTATAGTGGATGTGTCAGAGTCACCAGATCCTTGGGGTCTGCGCACGCTCCCAACATGTCCACCACAAGACAGCTCCAATACTCTGATTAGAATGTCACAGAGACTAAGAGAGTCCAAGTGGGGAAAAGGGGATTAGGTAGGGAATAGCTGGGAAGAAGTCCTGTAGGAAGCAAAAGGTTAAACAACACAACATCAGAATAAAATCACATTTAGGTTCATAAAAACTCTCTGTTGAATCTAGGGTTCAATGATACTCGGAACATGAAATAACACTTAGACTGAAAGAACATGAATGGCCTAGCACTAGACTTTAACTAGGCCTCAAGAAATCTAGGTACCTGGAAAGGAATCAAGAATGGTTAATGCAATGTTTCATATGAGCTTTTCATAACGTGTCACATAATGTCTAGAAATACAAGAACCTTCTAGAATACTGCTTCAGAACAAACACTGCCTTTTTAACATGAGGACTAAAGGCTGTCTGAAAACCATCCCTGGAAAAAATTGGAATTGTACTAAGAACTTAATATGCACAATGAAAGTCACATTTAGGATGTCATCTTCACAAAATAAATATGTGCACATTAAATAACATTATACTTCAAAGTTTTTTGTATGGCCATAAAATGATTGCACACACTGTTACCGATCTGGGAATCAAGTTTTACATGAGGGAAATGAACCGTGCACTCTGCTGATTCCAACAGGAATATGTAAATGTCTTGAAATGATCGTGCAAGCCTTTGCCGATCTGAACACCAAGTCTAACATGTGGGAAATGAATCGCGCACACTGTCAATTCCAATATGTAAATGCGCACAGCAGATTCCAACAGGAATATGTAAATGCCATGAAATGATCGCGCAAACTTTTGCCGATCCAAACACCAAGGTTG
This sequence comes from Pleurodeles waltl, assembly GCF_031143425.1. Taxonomy (NCBI): domain Eukaryota; kingdom Metazoa; phylum Chordata; class Amphibia; order Caudata; family Salamandridae; genus Pleurodeles; species Pleurodeles waltl. Next base: position 807,809,224 of record NC_090450.1, on the reverse strand, counting down.
TCATGCAGGAAATGAATCGCGCACACATCCGTTTCCAAAAGGAATATGTAAATGCCGTGAAATGATTGCGCAAGCCTTTGCCGATCCGAACACCAAGGTTGTCATGCAGGAAATGAATCGCGTGCACAGCCGATTCTAACAAGAATATGCAAATGCCATGAAACGATTGCGCAGACCTTTGCCTGGAACTTCAAGGTAGGCTCCGGAACAGGAGCTCAGGAAATTGCTGCTGCTCTGCACCGGGACCTCTGAATAGTGAGCACGGGGAGCTGGGCTGGCTCCCTTATATAGTGTCTGGCCCAGCCCACAGACCACACCGAGTCATGCTGCAAAGAAAACTTCTAGAATGTCCTAGAAAGGGACCACACCCTAACACACTCAATAAGTCTGCAGCAATACCTTGCAATTGAACAGTTATTGCAAACATCATTAATAGTGTTTTTCAAGGTTAAAGTCTGCAATGCAAAAGGTTAACAAACTTCATATAAACACAATGCATGAATTATGCTCTTGCATAAAGGCTGGGTTTTTGCATTTTCGTCGCCCCCAGAGCGCGCACTGTCCTCATGTTGACAGATGGTCAGGATGCATCAAAGTACTCTATTCGTTTGGGTCTCAATACAACGGACTGCCTGTGTCAGACAGTTATAACCAGCATCATACTTCGGTGAAATACATTAATTCGCACCACTGGTTTCTCTTCTGATGTCTAAAAATCCCTCCTGGCCATGCCCTTCGATGACTCTAGGCTGTTTGGCTGAAAGTGGGCTCTGCCTTGGAAAGATTGAAAGAAAGACTCTCAGTTTTTTCATGAAAAATGTTACGGCAAATGATACATTGATAATATTAATGATGTTATCAAAGATGTTATGAGTGCCCTTTGCACATACATTAGCTGTGCATGGCGAGGGCGCGAGTAATAGCTACCTTAAGGCACGAGTTATAGTTACTTGAGATAACTCTTAACAAGTGAATTTCTATAGTTTTCTATGTTTAAAATGTGAGCTTAACTATAACGTTCTTGTAACTTTTAGGTTTTTAAGTGAATTTCACTGTTTTTAAAACATTCTACTTCCTAATTAGAACGTCTCTGTAACCTTCATTTTTTTTTCAATGAATTTCTATGGATTGTTAATGTAAAGTAATTTTAATTACTATACAGTAATTCAACCACTGCCATGCATGGCCGGAGGGTTAACTGCAGGCCAGTCCCTGCGGCCAACCCCCTATTATCACCTAACCTGCTGTGAGCGACGTGAGTTGGTTCTCAGCAGCAGCTAACAAGAAAGAACCCACTCTTCACAGTCACTACATAAGATATTACGCTCAGAAAAGGCAAGGATGAAATACACCCCATCAAGGATTACAGGTAACTTTTCAAGGTGGAAATGCAGAGAAAACACACTTGCTTTGCCTTGGCCATGCCCACAAAGTTAGGCTGATAAGTACTTCACAGAAGTGGAACTTCATAGTGGGCACCTGCTTTGTTTTACAGGTCATTTTACGGAAATCAAACCTCAGCAGTCGCAGCTTTAATTTCTTTAAAGTGACCATTGTACCAGAATGAACCCTGCCATATGTATTTATCCATGAAGCTGCCACCATTTTTTTGTAGAATGTCTACCCAACTGGAGTACTTTCTACTGGCTAATTAGTAAGTGCTAGCTCCTTAGGTAAATGTATAGTGCATCTCCTAAATTACAGCTGTGTAAAGGAGGAGTGGAAATGGCTGTGGGGACCGCGGCCCCCACAGTCCTAGTTGTCTCATCTCCTGTGGGAGTCGGCATTGCTCCCTCAAGCAGGGAGCTGCTTTAAAAAGCAGCTCCCTTTGAGCTGCAAATAGATCTCTCGCTGATCCGCCAGGACCAATGAGGTGTGACCGGAAGAGTGAATGAGGCAGAGAAGCGTATTTCAACAGCAGAAGATGACCTGGCCCTCCGTAAACGCCAGGTTTCAACCGTCACAATGTCAATAGGCGATCTACAAGAAAGGACGGAGGACGCAGAGAACCTGCCGGAGGCCCTAGATGCATCTGACTTGGCAGTAGTACTTGAGGAGTGGTCCCGAGCCTCGATGCCGGTGGTAAAGCTATCCACCAACTTCTTCATAGAGCATGCATATCACTCACTGGCCCCTCGGCCTCCGGATCCCCCGTTGGATACTGAATTTCAGGGGCAGGGACACAATCCTGCGGAATGCTCGGACTCGGGAAGACCTACGACACCAAAACCCTAAAGTCATGATTTTCCCAGACTACTCCAGTGTGGTAAAACAGAAGGGTAGATCTTTCAAGGTGGTTTAAAAGAAACTTTGTATGTTGAACCTCCGCTATATGCTACTTTTCCCCGCCCGCCTCAAAGTCATGTTTCAATCCACTACCTATTTTTTTTTATACCTCGGAGCAGGCCTGGGACTGGGCAGCAGAAAAGAGAGAATTGAGACCGGTGACGTGGGAAGATGAGGTGGGGCTGGAGACAAAGAACCCTGGCGGGACTCCCCTCCCGGCGCGGGTGTGCAGGAAGTGCTCCAGGTCGCGGCGGACCCGGCCAGCAAGAGGGCGCCCATGATCACCCGACTTACAACCTGCAGGAGGAGCAGGTTCTGGACACTGACTTGTTAGCCACTCCAGTATTGTTTGCATCAACAGAGACAATCCCGACCTCTCAGGAGTGAACTAGAGGATGCAGGGTGATTCTGTGTATGGAACCGGAGGGGGGGCCTCAAGTTTCATTACACCACTGCAAAAGATTACCAAACTTCAGAAGGACATTGTCAAGTTCACTGGAGAAAAAGTCTACCCATACATCAAAGAGGACTATGATGTAGATACACAGTCACGTTCATCGGATGAGTCAATTGCGTCTTTTAAAAAGTCACTTAATCACAGTAGTGGTTCTTCTTCCGATGGATGGAGCACTGATGACAATCCACTGCAACCTTTTTTCAGTTACCCTCCTTACCCTGTTAATTATCCGATGTCTTGGCAATCACCATACCCATTTTTTTAACCATGGCCGATGATGCCATACATGCCTTTTTTTTAGGCCGCAGCCGAGGCAGAGGCAGAAGGAGAGGAAGAAGGAGACACGTACAGTGGTCCAGAGAGGAACCACAGATGATAACCAGAAGCCAAGTTAAAAAAAAAACCCGCAGAGAACCTAGTGGTTAATTTATCCACCAGACAACGCACGGAGGATACATCTAGTGTCCTCAACTGAGGCCTTGGCTCTGTGCCAACTCCTGAGTAAGTCTTTTTTCGACTCCATTGTGAACTTGCCCAGTTTTTTCTAAAAATTCGATACATTTTTTTCTTCAAGGACAGACCAGTTGAACATCAGCCTGAAGACTCGGGTTTAAAAAAAACATTGTCTTTTGTTCCACCTTCAATAGCTATGCCCAGTGAAGTACTTACCTTTGAGAAGGCAGTGCTAGCTGATTTGAATCAATTACGTACCAAACATTCCTACACTAACTTGCCTACCAAAGAGAAGAGAGCTTTTCAGTCTTTAGTGACCGACCCCAATATAGTTATCAAACAGGCTGATAAAAGCGGCGCCATAGTTATTATGAATTCAGATGACTATAGACTTGAATGTTTACGCCTCTTGAGCGACTCAACTTATTTTGTCAAAGTAGCCAGTGACCCTACTGTGAGGCTCCAGATCCAGATCAGAAGCCTCATTGAAGAAGCACGGAATAACCTGTGGATCTCCCTTAAGGAGGCTGAATTCCTTGATACAGCCCATCCCCGGACTCCTTATTTTTATTGTTTACTGCAGATTCACAAAGGGAAATTGCCCCCACCAGGACGCCCAATAGTGTCGGGAATTGGTTCTTTGTTAGAGCCTTTGTCTATATTCTGTGACTACTTCCTCCATTAGTACGGGGTTCCTCAACTTACTTACAAGATACGAAAGACGTCTTAAACTTGATTGAATCCATCAATCGGACTGGGGATGTACAAGGCATTATCACCCTTGATGTAGAAGCATTATACACTAACATTCCTCAGGAGTCCACTCTACAAGTATGAATATCCTACTCCTCCAGCTACTCCAATCACTTTTATCATGCAATGCGCAACACTGGCCATGACTGATTTTTTTTTTTCAGTTTGAGGATCAATTTTTCCATCAGATCTGAGGTACTTCTATGGGTAGGACGTTCGCACCAAGTCTAGCTTGCCTATACATGTATGACTTTGAAAAAAAGTACATTTTGCCGTCTACAAATCCTTTTCAGAATCATATCAAATTATGGCATCGCTATATTGACAACATCTTGATCGTGTGGCACGGACCGTTGACTGACGTAGATCGGTTTACCGGATGGATCAATACTCTTGACCCATATTTGAAATTTACTTCTGCAGTCTCTTCCACCCATTTACCCTTTTTGGACCTCATGATCAGCATTGACAAGGGTAAGCTGTCTACAAGCACTTATCATAAACCAACAGACCTTAACAGCCTACTCCTGTATGAGAGGCATCACCCTAAATCTTTGCGAGATAATCTACCATTTGACCAATTTTTACGTCTTAGATGCAATTGTAGTTCACCACGAGAACTTGAGATTCAAGCCAATGACCTTCAAGACAAACTTCAAGAACGCCACTACCCTCAGAAAATTGTCAATTTAGCCCGCAAAAGAGCAAGATATAACAATAGGGATGCCCTTTTGACGATTACCAATAGGGGCCCACAGACTCACCTGACTTGTGTTTCTACATACACCCCATTGTCAAATAATATTAAGAAACTGATCAATAAAAGATGGTCAGTTTTGGTGAGTGGTGGCATTGATATTCCAAAACCATTATTTGCATTCAAACGCACTGCCAATATCGAAGATATTGTGGTTCATACACGTCCACGAATTAATCGCGATAACTTGACCCAAACGACTGTGGAACCTCCCCCCAGTTGAGGGACATTATCCTTGTGGCCAGTATAAGGTTTGCCCACTGACTAGGCATTTTAGGACACTTGACTTAGATCCCATTGGTAAATGGCGACTGAAAAAACATACCAATTGTAATACCCGGAATTGCATTTATATGATTACTTGCCCCTGTGGTTTACGTTACATTGGTATGACTATAAGACCAGTTAAAGTACGTATTAATGAACACAGAAGTAATATCAGATGTGGACGCATTACCACAAAACGTGCGCACTTTTTAGAAACCCCTCACACCCCTGATGAATTATGGTGGGTGGTTCTGGAAGCACCGGTAGTCGATCCAAATGACTTGCGCTCCCTTTTTAGGATTGAACAGAGGTGGGTCTTTAAATTGGGGACCTATATGCAAGAGCTGAATGATGAGATACCATGGATTAATCTCTCATCTCAAATTACCCTTGAATACAGCTAGGTAATTCAATAACCTCTTTACCTTTTTGGTTCCATTTACTAATAAACGCTACTTAGCATTTCCTTAATCAGGGGATTTCATATTGATAATGTCATGGGTTTTATCAATCTTCCCTGCTTTGACTTATTTGACTTTTTCTATGTAATTTTTACCTACCAATACTATTCTCTGACTGCCACTATGATGTTTATCGTTACATCTGTACCTATTTATTTTTATCTCCACTTTTTAATATTCTGAGTCCCCCAGGTATTACAATACTTTTTATGTGAGCGAACAATTTCCAGAGAGATAAAAGTTTCCTGATTATTGTCCGTTTTCTATGTCTATTGCTGCTGGGTTTGTCCTTGTCCTACCTTTATTTTTCCGACATGAGACGCGCGTGAGCCAGAAGACACTTTTACTTCCTGGTCTCACCGCGTACATAATGGCTCTGACAACGCTCCACTTTTATTATTCGGGAGCGCTGCCGGAGGGTAGGTCCAATACGGAGGACCGCTGACTTAATTGTAAGGACTATCTCTACTGTATTATAAATAGCTGCCGTCCGCATTGTACTAGCCGCGAGTGACCATTTAACAGACACATTGCTGTGTTCCCCTGTCGGGTGTTCACTTTTTGACATACAAACATTATCCTGTGTGCAAGGTTGTTGGGCATTTTTTCCATTATGTCATTAGTCCATGTTACTATCATGGCTACAATTAATTTTATTCCTGGATGGTGAGAATTTTTTGATCGATATTTCTACAAGTCTGAAGTGTTCACACCCAACTATACTATTATCTGTTCTGCATTATTTAATTGATGATGACTGTTAATGTGTCATCCTACATTGCTTATTTTATTGTTTCAGAGACAGGATGAAGCTAGAGAGGTCTTTGGTTTGAATCACCGATTGGCGTCATGGTAATCACTGTTAATATATAACTTGCCATATGATCCCTGTTTTTAGATAGCATCAGCATCAGTCCCTGGCATGTGTTTTCCTATGGAGCTACATCTCGTAACTGGGGATGGTAAGCCTCACAGTTCCTCCTACCATGTGAATTATCACTGAGCACCTACTTCACGTGTGTACACTATTCCTCACAGATTGGGTATTATTAATAATTTGGTTATGATATAATTATAATATCCTTTGTTTTTCAGGGCAACTGTATTAATTTGACCAGTTGACTTTGATATAAGTGACTGTATCTAAGCCCCTAGTTTAGGGTTTACATTTAGTTGTGTTATAGGAGAAGTATTTTTTTGGTCCTGATGAAGCGTCGATGGATCCGGCTGGACCACTAGACGGGAAACATGTTGTCCCATGATTAGAGGTTCCATGATAGTTTCAGGCCTCTAAGTGTTGTTTTTGAAAGTACATGAGCATTACCACTCAACTTCCACTTTCAGTTCGCTTTTAATCTTGGCCTTGATCTCATTTAAGCTGATTAAATTTATGATGTGTTTTGAGATTAAGAGCCAATTTTAGTTTTGTCTTTCCTGATTCTCTTGGTGCCTGTAATAAGATGTTCACCTCTATATAAACAAACACACCAGTCACTGTTAGAGGATTTCGGCTAAGAGCCCCCTCTTTTGGGGAGCCCGTCAGGCATTGCAGTGCCGGTCTGATGAGGAGCAGTCCCAATGATGAAGCTAGACATCCATTGTGATGCGTGAGGGTTCCTGCTTCTGAAGAATTGGATCCCCCGTCTTTCTATTTTGGAACAGTGTACCCTTTGTTTTTGTGAATAATGACTATGGGAGACTGTACACTGGACCATTAACTCTCCCGCCCCACCCTCTTATTTCTTTGATATGGAACCGGAGTGTCAGGTGGCACATCCGCAATCAGGGCACTGCCAGAATACATGGACCTCCACACTTGACTTGACTGTTTATTGCTTGTTAGCAATGTGTTGGGGTAGGGCGACAGATGCTTCAAAGGGCGAAGTGTGGGGTGGGGGGGGAGGTTGGGCTGTTGCTATGAGTTGTTTCTATTCTAGTTGCATTAACGTTTTCCTTTTTTAGGTTTATTACATTTGCAGTGAGTACTGTGTGCAACCATATGTGGTCCATGGGAGCCTCGAGGGAACAAAGCGCAGGGCAAAACAGATTGGCAGCGGGGCACTGGGCACACCAAGCTCTACCTAATAGACCAGCAACAAGTTCAAACTATTATCCTGAAAAGTCAATGGTCTGTTGGACCGTATTAAGAGGTCCGCAGTGCTGTGCTATATTAAGAGGTATCGCTCGGACGTAGTCCTCATGCAGGAGACCCACCTGGCTGGGACTCCATGTGCGTTTCTTGGAGGTTTGGATATGAGCGGGTGTTCCACGCTGGATTTTCTAGAGGCTCAGTGACCTCGGTGGGGATCCTATAGGCTGCTAGCAAGCCATCTCTGAGGGGGGTCATTAAGGGATACGTCAGACAGCAGGAGGCCAGGCAGTCGCAGAGAGTGACTGACCTGCAGGGTGAATTGACGGACCTAGTAGGTCGAGTTTGGCGGGCAGGGAACCAGGAGAAGGAGGAACGAGTGGAACTCTTGCACGCAGAGATTCGGCAAGTCTCACTCGCAGAGGCCAGGCAGTACTGGCAGGCCTCGACCCAGAGGGTTTATGAATCAGGAGACAAGGCGGGGAAACTGCTGTATTGGTCGGCGACCCTAGATGTTTCAGCCCGGGTGATACCCCTCTTTAGGGACCGGAAGGCGTTGCAATGGAGGGCCGGGAGGAAACAGCGCGCATCTTTGCCTCCTATTACTAGGACCTATACACCCGAGTGCTCCAACCCCCGGTGGAGCAGGAAAATCCCGTTTTGAAAGACATTCCACTCCCCTCTGTTCCGGCTTCCTTAGCTGCGGAGCTGGACCTGCCTCTGACCGAGGAAGAGGTAGGCTGTGCCATATCAGCCCTTCAGGCCAGAAAGACCCCGGGCCCGGACGGCTTTCCCATAGAATATTACCAGAGTTTTCATCAGCGCCTGGTTCCCCAACTTGTGAAAGCCTACTAGGAGGCAACTCGATGAGGCGCGTTCCCACAGGTCTGGAGTGTGCCACCATTGTGGTCATGCCAAAGAGTGACTGACCCCGTGACCAGTGCTCCTCATACTGACCAATCTTGCTGATTAATGCGGACATTAAGATATTACCGAAAGTACTGGCCACTCAACTAGCCCTTACGCTGCCCTTCCTTGTTCACCCAGACCAGTGTGGCTTCATGCCAGGTAGGACCATGCGTTACTGCCGGAGACGGGTCCAGGTGGCACTCTCCCAGACGGATAGACTGTAAGGTGATTTGGTGCTCCTCCTAAGGGATTCCCACAAGGCCTTTGATACCCTGGCGTGGAACTTCCTGGAGGAGGTGCTAACTAGCATGGGTCTCGGACCAAAGTTTAGAGGGATGGTACATCTCCTCTATCGGGACCGGTTGGCACAGGTACTAGTCAACGGCATCTTGTCGGACCCCTTCCCGATCAGGAGAGGCACGTGCCAGGGCTGTCCTTTTTACCTCTTCTATTCGCCCTGGCCATCGAGCTGCTGACACGCCTCCTCCGGGGGCGACCCGCTTACGGAGGGCTGGCTATGGGGAAGTGGCTGTGAGGACTGTGTATCCCTGTATGTGAATGATGTCCTAGTGTTTCTGGGGAGGCCTCAAGACTCGGGCCCCTGATGCCTTGAGCTCCTGATGCTGTATGACGAGGCGTCGGGCCTGTGCCTGAACCCAGGGAAATCAGTGCTGGTGGAGGTGTGGGCACAGGCGGGGAAACTAATGGTTTCCCACCATCCTGGTGAGGTGTAACGCCTTCAAATGCCTGGGAATCCACCTCTCGACAATCCCAGAGCTGGCCTGAGAATTTAACTTCCAACCCCTTGCTCGGACCCTGTCTGCAGACCTGGGCTGGTGGTGACGCCTCCCCCTGAACCTTCTGGGCTGCACCGCTCTTTTCAAGATGATCTGTTTCCCCCGATACTTGTACGTCTTGACAAACTTCCTGTACTTGGTACCCCAGGCCTGGTTCCGATCCATTACTTCCAAGCTTACCTCCTCTATATGGGCGGGAGGGCGACATAGGCTGGCCTTTATTTCGGCACAGAAATCTCCACATGAAGGTGGGATGGGAATTCCAGACTTCTATATCTACTACCTGGCAGCTCAAGTGGTTCCCATTAATGAATGGTTTACCAGGGGTTGAGACGATCCGGCTTATCGGCTGGAGATATGGCATGCGGGATTTGAAGGCATTCTGGGACTGCTATACGGAAGCCGGGTTCCCTGCGCTGCCCCTCACTGTACACAAGTGGCGGTGAAGTGCTGGAGAGCGGCACTGCGGTTGAAGGGGTAGGAGCGACGTCTCACTAAATTGACACCCCTACGTGGCTCCGGCAGGTAGCGGAGTTAGAAGGGTTTAACAATGGGACAGTATCGGAATTATTTATCTGGGTGATGGGACTAATACAGAGGGGCTTATGTAATTCCAACAGCTGAAGGGCCACTATGCATTGGCTAACACTCAGTTCTTCCATTTCCTCCAGCTGTGCCACGCTCTGGGAACTCACCTGCCTCCATCCCTCCCTGATTACAGCCCTCTTGAGGCAAAACTCTTCATGGGAAGTCTGGGAAGGAGTACCATCACCCAGACTCACCGCTCACCGCTCACTACTCACTAACGCACCAGATGGACTTGCCGGGCTACGCAATAGGTGGGCGGCCTGGGCAGGTGACTTGGATGGGGGCAATTGGAGGGAGGCCTGCCTCGCACCCCGGGAGCTAGCTATATCGGCGCATTTGAGGATGATCAGATTAACTACTTTCACATGCCATACTTCACTAACCAGCGCTTTCGACACATGAGCTTTGGGACCTCTGCGGGATGCGCTAGGTGTGGTCTAGTGGGAAGCACATCACTTACATGTCGCCTGGGAGTGCCCAAAGGTGCGCCCCCTCTGGGAAGGGGTGGGGCGGGAAGGTTCTACGGTACTGGGGCGCTTGATTGACTTGAATGTGAAGGTGGCGCTATTGGGCCTTTTGGAGGAGTTAGGAGTGGCCCGAATGGAGAGAACATGCATTGGGCTGGCCTGCGTAGTGGCCAAACAAGACAGTGCGCAACAATGGAACAGTCCCAAGACGCCTTCCGTCACAAAGTGGCGAGCAGGGATGGACTGGTGCTCTCAAGTAGAAAACCTGATTTATGAGGCTCGGGCTGTCCCCGGAAGTATGAGGAGATCTGGGGGAAGTGGAGTGCACATCGTGGACTGAACTACTAAATAATGTATTGGTCCATGGTGGAGGGAATTCGGTTACCAAGTGCGACTCGTTCGGAACCATTCTATGTACCTGTCCTCTACTGTACTCACTGTAATGTTGTTGCCTGTTGTTCCCTATTTCAAAAAAGAAATAAACATGAATATCAAAAAAAGAAAAAGTAGCTCTCTGCTTGCAGGAGTAATGTTTTCATCTGTTTCCCTGCACGCATGTTTGCGTGCAGGGAAACAAATGAAAACTCCGCTTTCTGCAAGCGAGAGCTATTTGACAGCTCCCGCTTGCAGAGAGTGGAGTTATGTTTGCTTTTGCTTGGTGAGAGCTGCGAGCAAACTGCTACCTCCTAGAGTGGGCACCTCAGGAGGTAGCAGGAGCTGGCTCTGGTGGTCCCCAGAGCCTTCCATGGCCTCCACCATTTAATTTAGCCCCGGGGAGGTGGTGGTCCCTGAGGCTAAGGTTCAGTGACCGATCCCCTATCTTATTTTCATTGAGTCACAGGGAGGTGGCGGGTCGCAGAGGGGCTGTGCGGCCCCTCCATAATTAATGATTTGCCCCGGGGAGGTGGCAGTCCCGGGAACTGCACAGCACCCCCCTCCCTATTAACCATACTTATTACCCCGGTGAGGTGGTGGTCCTAGGGGATGTGGGCGGGCCCAGTGGGCACCCCAGCATACTTCAAAAGCAATGCTCTCAGGAGATTGCGGTCCCTGGGGCTTCAGTAAGCCATAGGAGAGGGGCACTGTGTGACCCCTCTTTTTATCAGCCCTCAATGCGCGAGGAACAAAATAAAGAGTACTGTTACTAATAAATATAATGTAAAGATTTAATGTCCATGTAACATTGGTTTAATAATAAATATAATGCCAGTTTCTTTTAATTTATCTTAGATGCAGATAAACAGTACTGTTATTCCACTAAAAATGAAAAACGTAGAAACCAATAAGTGTATAATTAGGCTTCTGTTCAATTACAGTTGTAATACTGTTAAATAGCACCCTTGGATTATTGGGCTATGTTGATAGCCTACTGTTTAATACAGTAAAATAATTATTAGTGTTAGCCATATAATTGGATACTTTCCTCATGTGACTAAAGTTAGAGTTGTGGAATTATTTTGAACCAACCACAAAGGACATCACGAATAATTACTGTGATACATTTGTAATACTGTACTCTGTTGGTGAATATGGTCATATGACCTTCATTTCTACTGAAATAGCCGTTTGTACTCTATAATGTTAAAAGTTAACAGTCTTGGGCTCCAGTAGTACTGTTTCGGCTATGTTTGTAGCCTGATGTTATACTGAACCAATCACCATGCTTTCAGGAGTATAATATGTTACAAACAAGATCATTAGGCACTTGTTTTAGGCTACAGAGCTTTCACTTTGCTGCATAGACTAACTGTTTCTTGAAGGTATTGGGTTGTGGTAAAGAAAAATGGTTTCTTTGTGGATTATTGGACACTGCTATATTTTTGGGCTAGAGAGTATGTCAAAAGACCAGCAATCAAGCATAATTTTGGTGTACCTAATGTTGAAATCGCAGGGCTGGGGATAAGAGATTTAAGGTGGAATAAAACCCTCCCTCTAATTTCATCAGTTCATAATTGTGACCATCCCCATGTTATGATTATTCATTGTGGGGACAATGATATCGGTCACTTAAAAGGTGTCAAAATCGATGGACATACAGTGTGAACAAATGCTGCCAAGTATGAACAAATTTGCAGACATATCAACAAGACAGTGTCTGCATTCCTTCGATCGCATGCTCTGCTGCCACCCCTCAGACCGGTTTCTGCCCTCCTGCTGCATGACCAGCTCAAGCAGGGGAAAGCAGAACAAAGGATTTCCTGTGGGAGAGGGAGGCAACACCCTCTCCCTTGGAAATAGGTCTTACAATGCTTGGGAGGGGTAGCCTCCCCAAGCCACTGGTTTGCTTTGACAGGGAAATTTGGTGTCCTCCTTGCATAAACCAGTTTCCACCAGCCCAGGAACCCCATTGTCCCTGCTCTGTCGCGAAACTGGACAAAGGAAAGGGGAGTGACCACTCCCCTGTCCATCACCTCCCTATGGGTGGTGCCCAGAGCTCCTGCAGGTGGCCACTTGATTCTGCCATCTTGAAACCAAGATGTGCAAAGGCCCACCAAGGCTTGTTGTCTCCTGCTCCAAGGGATCTTCAGGCTCCGATTAGCCCCAGTCTCCAGCACTTCATCCTGCCAAGGACAGTCTCCCCTCTGCTGCTGCTCCAGCGACGTGGCACTCCTCTCCAGTTGTGCTGATTGGGCCTCACTGCACCTTACTGTGCCTGCTGCCAGTGGGGGCTGCGACTGCTTCTGCTGGCTCTCCTGATTGCTGAGGGTCAGCCTGGACTCCCGTCGAAGGGTTGAGTCCTCTGTTCCTTGTTGGTTCTCTTCTGCCTTGCAACTCTTCTTTTGTCTCCTCTTGCATTTGCCAAGGCTTGTTGGTGGTTCTCGTAACCACTGACCATCTGCGACTCGACAAGATAAGTATAGCTATATCTGTTGAATTTCTGTGGTTTTGTGCACGTACAATCTGAGCCTAACTATAATGTGCCTTTAACCTTTGTTTTAGTGAATTTCTAATGTTTTGTTTTATTAATTGTATTTCCTAACTATAACGTCCCTATAACCTTTTATTTTTTTCAGTGAAAATATATATAGTCAGTCATACGCATCAAAGAGTATTTAAAAACATACCTACAGAGTTAAAGTTGCTATGTAAATATACTCCCTATGTCATGACATGTAACCTTATGGAAAACTTGGTTGTCTCTTATTGTCTTAGCAGACGTTGGTACTCTTCTTGTGTGCGTTTTTTTTTATTTAATTTTTTTATTGTCATTTTCAAGCATCATAGACAAGTTGGTTATACATTAGAAGCGACTACTCTGTGACTGTGTGCGTATAGGGTTCACATGTACGGTGTGGGTAGTCAGTGAGTATCATCAGGTCGTGCCCATAACATCAGACGGTCGGATATCAAGGAAGGTTAGAGCAAAATGAAAATACCTTTTTGTAGTATGATTCTTTACTGCGTTTATCGGTCCTGACTGCCTGGCCTCTTGTTGATATTTTGATCATTGTTTTTTCAGGGGGTACTCCAGTGAAAATGAAGGCAGCTGGTTTCGATCCTTGTTTGTGCACAAAGTGGACCCACGGAAGGATGCTCATTCTACTCTGCTGGCAAAGAGGGAGACAAGGGGCCTGTACAAGATCCAGTGTAAGTTTTTCCTTGCCTGGTACTTTTGTTGACTGCTAGTAGTACTTTGCATTGATCTGTGCGGCCCTTCAACTGCTCTGTAACAACTATATTGCTTGCCGGGCTGTTGACTGCAACTACTAACTCACTCAAGATTCTCGTGTGAGCCCGAGTATTTGTTTACCTTGTGGCACAGGAATACATTTGTGCCAACCACGATCTTTGTATCATAAATCAGGTTTTAGATGCATCTCTTCTAGCGTGACACTGAGATTAGATAAATACATGCTTATTGCTTCTTAATGTAATGCTGAGACATTTAAACCTACCACGCTTATTGAACGTTATATTCGAACTTTTTTTTACGTGTATGGGCATACATATGAAACCTAGCAGAATATCCGTGGTACCATGTCATGATCAAAAGGCAAAGATGCCTTCAGTGAGTGACAGAAAGAATAGTCTGGTTGAAAGAGTGTCATTGGTCTGTTACTTAGTCGTAGTATAGGTTTCTTTAACTGAATGTTTTACAGCAGGGTTGTGCAGTATATATTCGGGGATATCTTCATAGATTCAGGGACACCATTTTTTACAGCATCCATGCGTTCTGGCTTGAAAACATTGGCGACATTGTTACACCAAATGAACTTTGCTCGGTTCATAAATGATTGTGATGATGAACCAGAGATTCTGCCAACAGTTTTTCGGACATTTATTTTTTTGTGGTCTTTCTTCGAGACTAATAAGTCATTTTTTATAATAGATGTGGTTCAGTCACATTGTAATAGCCAAACGAGCATTTAAGGACAGAGAGGTGTTATAGCTATCCGCGGCCTTATCTTTTCATTCACCGCTAAAATGTAGCTATGGGGAGTGGTTGTGAAGATTGTGCTTGCCATGAGTTGCCGAGAAATCAGTATAAAGTTAAAGGCGCGCTGGATTTAAGTGAAACGTTCTACACTTTCCTTTCTGCAAGGTATATAGTATACCGTCCTACTTGCCCTGATGTTATCAACTAAAAGGGACCGCCTGCATCTGCTCAAATTGCAAAAAAGGAGAGTATCTATGCTGCAAAGTGTCCCATATTTGTCTAAATGTGAAATTCTTAGAAAAACCCAAAGCTAATCTGAATCCCACGCATATTACTAGAAACAGTAAGCATTTTACGATACGGCGGGTGTGAACCATGTTTCATAAGTTTGTCAGTGGACTCCTTTTCCCTCTTCTAG
Source organism: Pleurodeles waltl (assembly GCF_031143425.1). NCBI lineage: Eukaryota > Metazoa > Chordata > Amphibia > Caudata > Salamandridae > Pleurodeles > Pleurodeles waltl. Next base: position 807,794,144 of record NC_090450.1, on the reverse strand, counting down.
TTCCATTGGTGATAATGTCCCCTTGCTTTTCTATAGTTGCACGCTAGTCCTGTTCTGCAACATTCAAGTTTTGTTTCCTCCAAGATAGCCATAGTCACTATGCTGCCATGCAGCCTTTCAATGTTATTGTCTGCATGCACCTATCCACACACATGCAACACTGCCAGAGGACTACAGATGTTTGTATTCTGCTTCCCATGCTGTAAAGCACACGACCCATTACAGCTTTGACCCTACCAGGTCATGAATGCTGTTAGGGACCCTTACCTTAACAAGCATTGGCAATGCAATGCAGTGGATCTTGCGTTTGCTCGAGTTAGAGATATTAGCATTGTAAATTCCTAACTGGACTTTTCTTGCCACATAAATTCAAAATGAAAAGTAAAAGAGTTGACATAAGCAAGCCAATTCAAATCGCCACGGCCGCCATGAGCATGAAGGGGAGAGACAAAAGGAAAAAGATGTTTGCTTGCAGACAAACTTATCAGCAAACGTGCAATTATCCATGTAACGGGGTCGGACCCCAAGGTTGTAACAAAACGTTTTTTTTTTTTGTTTAAAAGAAAGTTGTACTGTCACCCACCAAAGATCGCATGCTTCAAAACACTCTTCGTTCATGGCGTACCTTTTTCCAGGCTCTTTTCTGCCTGCCTGTATAAACTAGGATTTAATCTGTATCCTTATTTAGGAAGTACTCGGAAAAGGAGGCCTATCATTAACATTTTGTGTTGATGGGTAAAAAAGTTTTATTACCCCTCTCACAAGATTAGAAGTTGTTAGGAAAAGCGTTAATTAGGATTCTGTCTGCATCAATGACAATGTCTCTTCCCTTAACATGGCCCAAACAATGGAATCTGGGTAATTAATTAAGACAAAATGCCCTTAAAAAATACACAGTCTCTCATTTATTGGTGCTGTGCCTGTAGGTGTGTTTATATATGTAGGAGTGAAAATGTCCAACACCTCTAATTGTTTTTGTGGTGACTCCTAGTTAGGCAATTTCCTAATACTTATAAAGAAGCAAACAAAGGAACCCATGCAGTTGGTCAGTAAAAATTGCCTTTTTTCAGAGCGAGCAGTTGTGCTGCTTAAGAATTTCTTTAGTTATTTTAAAGAACAATTTGGTATGTTTGCAGAAATTATATGGTGGAATGTTGAAATTCGTCTGTGCATGTCCTGTCTACACCATTACCACACAACCCCGTTTTGTGAAGTCCACACATTCTGCAGTTAATATAATCGTCTCAGAAAACATGTGAAGTTGTTTATGCACATTTCTCAGACTAACTGGTCTGTCAGACCCCTTTTGGAGCTCAGTACTCAACGGATACACATTAGTGTAACACATGATCGTCCGACCCAATTCTTGACTTTCAAGAATAAAAGTAGTTTAATACACACTCAAGCTAAATACTACATTTAGGAAATATGCACACAATGCAGTTAAGTCCCCTAGCTCTAGAATAGGTTGCACGCCCCTTCCTCCTTCTGTTCCATGGAAGATAGGAGCAGGAAGGCTCAGCAGTCACTGGGCCTCACGCTGGCCTTGAGGGGAATACAGAAAAAAAAGCATAGCCCTATCACTGGTGTACACATCTGTGGACACGTGCAAAGTATACTTCCAAAATCAGACTAAGTATTGAGTAGAGTTTGTTCATATTAATCCTGCTTTGAAAGCACAGGTGGTAAATTATAACTAACCAGCGCCCAAGCTTTCTTTAGAGTGTGCCTCAGCCTCTGCTTTCTTGTTTGAATTTCTGGAAGGATCAGGAAGAGGCTGTCGAGGTATCCAGCAATGTGCGTTGACTTGACTAAAACCACATGTTCTCAGTTACATGTCTGGTTGCTTGCTCACCTTTAGCCAAATCTAATGTGGGAAAGAGAAATTTGGGGGCTCTGGCAGTACAAAATGCAGGTAATGGGGTGTAAAAGGTACAGATGCACAGCCTAGCAACTGTCTCTGGGCTACCTTTGAGCATTGCAGGGCATTCACAACTAAAATCCCCAAACCATTTGTCTGCATTGCCTCTTCAAGGGTCCAGCAGCAAGAGCTGTGTATTGCACGGTGACCATCATAGTTGGTGACATCAAATTTGAAACTGTGCACCCTTTTTCCTTAAATGGAACACTTTATCTATACACAGCACCCATTGATACCTTCCTTCTACGATTCTACCAGTATTTGTATTGAGGAAGTAAAAGGAAGGTCTAATATTTTGTTATCTAGTTAAGTGCTTCTTCTAAAAGTGTGCAGTTTCAACCTTCTCCTACCTGAAGAATTGGAGTATTTGCTGCCTGATGTGCTGTTTCTGACCAGTTGTTGACCACCTGCCCTCCAAAAAGAACCCACTCCCAAATCCAGGGCAAGAAATTTAATTAAAGTGGGCATCCAGTGTTTGCAGGCAAAAACAAACTTAGGATAGATGATAATCTAATGTTTACAGAAAAGCTGTAGAAAAACATTCCTGTCTTGATTCTAGATTTTTTTCTATTTTCATCTTATCACATACCTGCTTTAGTCGTCGTGGGTAAGGAATATGGATAACAACTTTGCTTGCAATGGAGAGCTGGCCGGTCATATAACGTAATCTCTGTTTGGGAATCGGACCGCAGCAGATGTTACGGAGTAGACAAGCAGTGTACAATGAATAATCAAGTGTTCTAGTACTGTTTTTAGTTGGAATAGCATACCTGATATGAGTCTCTTGGTGCAAACTTCCAGGTAGCCGCTCATATGCCATCTGCCAAACCTAGGAGTCTCACTCTTTTGTGACCTGTCCTTCATGTCTTGTATGTTCTTATGTTGATCAGCGACACCAGGAAGACCCTGGTTCTTCATCATAGCATTGTCTTGCTGGTTTGTGACCACTTTCTCCAATATTGACATACTTTCTCATATCTTAGCTCTCCACAAGCACTAATAAGTATGTTTCCATTGTACCACTCTGCGTTTTGTTGCTGTGATTTAACATTTGCATGTCTGTCAAGGAATAGGCCGTCACCAAAAACAGGGGACACGCTTTGTGCAGGTGAGCAGACCTAGTCCAATGAAAAGGGGACCTCCGTTTCACCATTTAGGGGGTGATTCTAAGTCTGGCGGGCGGCGGAGGCCGCCCGCCAGACTTCCCCCTCCGAAATACCGCTCCGCGGTCGAAAGACCGCGGAGGGTATTCTAAGTTTTTCCCTGGGCTGGCGGGCGGTCGCCAAAAGACCGCCCGCCAGCCCAGGGAAAAACTCCCTTCCCACGAGGATGCCGGCTCGTAATCGAGCCGGCGGAGTGGGAAGGTGCGACGGGTGCTGTTGCACCCGTCGCGTATTTCACTGTCTGCCAAGCAGACAGTGAAATACTTGTAGGGGCCCTCTTACGGGGGCCCCTGCAGTGCCCATGCCAGTGGCATGGGCACTGCAGGGGCCCCCAGGGGCCCCGCGACCCCCCCTACCGCCATCCGGTTCCCGGCGGGCGGACCGCCGGGAACTGGATGGCGGTAGGGGGGGTCGGAATCCCCTCGGCGGCGCAGCTAGCTGCGCCGCCTTGGAGGATTCAATAGGGCGGCGGGACACTGGCGGGAGACCGCCAGTGTTGCCGGTCTGACCGCGGCTTTACCGCCGCGGTCAGAATGCCCTGTGGGGCACCGCCGGCCTGTCGGCGGTGCTCCCGCCGACCCTGGCCCCGGCGGTCTAAGACCGCCGGGGTCAGAATGACCCCCTTAGTGTGGGCCCAAATTAAATCACACTCAACCTCCAGATATCACAGTCTTGGGACGCAGTGCAAGAGGAGGAGAAGGGACTTGGACCACAGTTTATAAATGCAAAATGGACCCTTACCTCTAACTACTCAAACCATGGCTGCAAATGTCTGTGGCTGTATTTGTTATATATATTGACAACATGTTCTTTTTCTTGTTTTCCCAGCCGAGGATGGCACCCGTTAATGTTTTCACTTTGGTATTGTTCCAGTTCAGGTAGGAGAATACATTCCCATTTGCAGGAAGGTGATGTCTGGTTAAAAGCCTGACAGGCAGACTGTGCACAACGTTGGTCCCTTCCTTTTGTTGAGTTTATCATCCGTCTCTGTTTTTTGTCCCATTCTGTTTTTACTTGTTACCTGTCCAGGCGTTGCAGATCCTAATTTTCCTTGTCTCATTCGTTCAGTCCATTCTGTCTTCTTGGTTCGTGTTGGTTCTTTGCTGTATAATTTCTCTTAAATCTTTGATTTGTGGGATTGTTTTTTTCTGCCTTGGATTTTTCAGCGTTTGGCAATTTCTTCCAGAGGCACTTACTGGTTACATGATTGTAGGTGTGAACAGGCATAGTGGCTACTGGATGGGGTTGTCCTTAACTAAGGGTGTTCACAAAAAGCATAGGACACCAAATACTTCTGCCACTTACAGCCTCAGGATGGTGTCCTGTTAAGGTGACCTTGCTTTGGAAATGGCAGGTAGGTGCCAGAGAATGGTTCTGTGATATAATTTACTTGGGAGTTTTTATTTATGTTACCTGTGCTCCGTAGAACAACACTAGTCTGTTAAATGTGAATACACCTTTGTCATGAGGTGTAATCATATAACAAAGACACACCTCAGTAGTGTAACTGAAGTAGTTTTTGTTTTAACACGATGGAGGTCTGCTTCTCTTTGCTGCAATATGTGCTTGTATTTCTTTTAGCTCACTTCAAAGTTTTGCCAATCTTTGCAATTAAGGAAAGTGAGGAGCAGGAGGGTACAGTGTTTTCCATAAAGGTTAGTTGTGTGGGAGCTTTTGTTAAAAAATATAAATAAAGCAAGGGACACAAATTTAAAATTCAGTCCATAATCTTTAAAATAATATCAAGCCAATGCATTGCATGATTTGATTGCTTCTTCGAGGCCACCACTTTCCGTAAGATAATTACTAAAAACTTAAATGCAAACAAAATTAAATAAATATATGTAAACCTACATTAAATTCAGCAACAATCCTCTAATCAGATTCACACTTCGCCTAAAAATAACTACTTCATATACCAGTTTTGTTTCATAGATCATTCTTAATAATGCGTGTATCTCAAAACCACCTATTTGAGAACAATTTATCTCTATCTTAATATTGCATTTGAGCTGACATTATCTTAAACTAGATAGTTCACACACAACATCCAAATGTACCTATGGAAAATTGATTTTAAAGTCTCATCATAATTCACACCTGCATATTTAATAACCTAATTCAGTCAATCAGGCAAAATACAAATCATTAAATCCCCTTATTCATATAAAAATCGTCACTCTGAGAAATTAAACAAACCAAATGTACAGCTCAAAGCAACACATTTATGTTTTTTAGTAATGATTGTTCATACAACCTTATTTTTCATCTATTCATATCATGTCCATGTAAATAAAACTCCTCTCAATGCCAGAGTTCTAAGCGTAGGTAGTCTGTTTATCATAATCCGTTCTTTCCTTGTTAATCTTATAGGGTTTACTAATAAATGCCTATCGCCAAATTAATTCACATACAATCCAGTGTAAGCAGAGACTTGTTAATATTATCAGTTTACAAAACAGAAAATAGCCCTAGTTTGCGAATATTCCATTGTGTACCATAATCACTGCAGATCAGATGTGGAAACACAATGCTTCTAATGCTCATTTGCTAATATTAAGTGTACATTTACCTTACATTTTCATTTGCAATAGTGCCTGTCATTTTGGCCGTAAGTAGCTTCGTCTTAAATTATATTGTTGCACCACAAAAACATATCACTGTTATTTAACCAGGTCTGTGTGAAGATATTTTACTATGAATAATCTCATTAGTGATACTCCATAATAGGCCTGGATGAAATTTAACTTCTGCTGCTGCAATTCACATAATTTGGGGAATTTTCTCATTACACGTATTTCACAAAATTCTGCCATTATGCCACTTAGTGTAATTATTCTGCATTTGTGGTACAAAGTTTACCAAGAATTGCGCAATTTGCAGTAAAAACATATTTCGAATGCATGGGAACAACAGAGTGAGAGCAGCTGCTGTTGGCGGTGCGTTTGTTAAAATTATCTTTGTGCCAGAAACTGACATGATAATGTATTTTGCACTAAATGTTAGTGCAAAATGTCAGATTTGCATTTTGTGTAATTTTGTCATAATTACCTGAAAGCAAATTTCACAAATTTTGCTCTCCTCTACTTCATACCCTGTTACACCAAAAGCTTATCAGGCGTAGTGGCTCCTCTGTAGTAGATAAATGCAAAACTGTCTCTTCAAAATGGCCGCCCTTTATATATGTGCATCTCAAAATGGTTACAGTGCATTCCACATTCTCAGTCTGTGGTCTATCCTGTTCTATTAACAAAAGTATAATCAACTCTGCGGTCTCACAAAATGGCCACCCTTTGTTATGTGTGTGCCAAATCGGCTGCTGATGTATGCAGTTCACATTCCTAGTCTGTGGTATGCCGTATTAGATTATTGAAAGTATACTCAAGCCTGTAGTCATAGCTAGAAGGTTCGCTGCATAGCTTCAAATCTACCACATATCCCATATTAATCTTCCATTTTAAATAACTTTACCAACGTGAAAAACTCATTCAAACAAACGTCACTAATAATCGTGAACGCTAGTAACATTGATTGAAAAAAAAAATGTTTACAAACTTAAAACTATGTAAAAAAATGATTTGGGTCCCAGTATGACTCCAACCCTTCACATAGATCTTTCAATTCTTTTATATGTCTTGTCTTCCTGATGGGACTCCTTATGTATCTTAATCCCAAAACAAAGACAATAGCATTGGTACAAACCTTTTCACGCAGAGCAGAAACAGCACAAGCAGTAGCAGACCTTGGAACAGAAGAGGTGCAGTATGGCCGGCAAGTTTCACTTACGCAGGTCAGGCACAGCATAGCAGGCAGACTCAATGCAAACTTTCCACATACACCAGTGGTCTCCAAATGGTTGGTTTAATCCATCATTATTTTGCTTGCCACGACACCCCAGTTTGAACCCAGCCATATGCAAATCAGTCTTGACCCTGCTCCCCATGGAAACATTCCAGCTCGAACTGCCAAGCCAGGTCCTTCCTGGACTATCCATCATTCTTTGTGTTGCTAAAGTAGCTCGAAGTGGCCAGGGTATGCCCAAATGTGAGTCCCTTGCTCACTGCCCCACTGGATTCAAACTAGCCTAGATGATGAGGGGTGAAACCCCGAAACCAGTCCCAGGATGCCTGTTTCTGGTCCAGGGAGGACCTGGCCTGGCAGTTCGGGCTGAACTGTTCCCATGGAGAGCTGGATCAAGGCTGATTTTCATATATCTGGGCCCAAACTAGGGTGGCATGGTGAGAAAAAGAACAATGGATTTAAACCACATCTGTGTCTGGGTGCGAGTGTTTGAAAAGTTTCAGCACTCAGTCTGTTAGCACTTCGGTCCTTAATAAGTAAACTTACAAGGGGGCGCGTATAGGCCGATGAACCTTTTGACTCGTTTAAGATGTTCTTACCATAGCTCCAGTATAGAAACAATAATCAATACTCAATAATCATTAGTCTAACCAATAATCAAGGGAGTCAGTAATTGTCACGCACCATGACTTTTCAGCCATGAATAACCACACCTTTAGTAAAAGTTTAGAAGTTTTATTTCCCTCATATTGACAATGCTAAAGTCATGTAGATTAGTCTCAATATCAAATCAAAACGCATATGAGAATAAAATTGATTAGCCAAAAAGACGCAAGAAACACAACCTAATTAGAGCTTGAATCACATTAAATTCCAAAGATTCAGTGCAAATCATCAATAAAGTCAGCTTCAATAATGCAACACAATCCATAAAGTTCAGCAAATAGTTTGTCAATCATTTGTCTCTGCAAAATTTCAGTCATCGTGTAGATAACCTCAACTAACCCAAGTTAGCATCAGCATGTTGGGCTTCATGCAAAACAATTTAGAACAGGAATTTAGAACACATCTAAAGGAAAACTAATTAAGACAGCATAGTTGGTACCTAGAAAGAAAAGGCACAAAAAATGCAATTCAGTCATATTGTCATATCTACCTATCCACAGTATGGGTCAGCATACAGAATCAGTCTTCGTCTGCGGGTCATCAATTGATCAGCAACACATCAGGCTCTCAGTCAGAGAGTATGAGCCCAGTGACAGAATCTCAAATCTCTTCTAAAGTCTCTTATTCTCTCCAAATCTGCATAAATCTAATCTGAATCTTTCTCCTCTGTCACGTTGTTATATCAAAGTCACTCAAACTATCCCCTCATCTCCAAATGGTCAGTTAATCGTACGTTATTACTCTATCCAATAATATTATTGTCCCAAATCTATGACTTCTAATATTTTTCCTTTCACACAACGTTGATTGGTCTGCTTTACGATGTTCTCATCATGCGGCTCGTAAGGTATTAATTTTGTTGCATCTTCTTCTCCAGTCAGTGTCTTCATTGTTCGCGTCCTGGGAAAGTACTACTCACACACATTACACACGATTGTTGCACTTTTAAGGACACTGTCTCCCTTTAGTTGGTTCTCATGGACAGCTTCTGCTAAGAATTTTATTAAAACAATGAGCATTTCACAGTTAGTTCACTCTGTTCAGCATTTTCTATTAAAAGCTAAGAAATACAGCTTCTGCATGAGGCCTGGCAAACTAGGCCAAGACACTCGCTAAGTCCTACAATTAATAAGCAAGAACATATTTCATAACTCTCAATAGAACATATTACTACATTAATCTAATACATTTTCAATATTACATACGTATTAATCATTTAATTAGTACATTTCGTGAACACTGGTGGCCATTTTTCGAGGTCACAATTTTAAAGGTGAGCATTATTTTTCTACGTTATTCATTTTCTACATAATTATTCAAAAATACATAAACACTCATTAATACTTTCTAATTAAGACATCTGCTTCAACAAGTTCATCATCCTTTTGAGTTTGCAAAGGTTTTGGAATGCCTGCTGCAGTAAAGATTGTGTCATCGGCCATTTACAGCACTGTTGCAACAGTAACTTGTTTTTACTGTTGATGAAGGCAGCCATTGTTTCTCCTTGTTGACAACTAGAGGTGTCATTTTTTGACAGTGCGCGCTCTAGTTGTCGAAGGAAGGGAGGTCCTGGATGCTTAAAGCTGGGACAAGGGTGCGAACATGCTGGATCTTTTTACAGACCGCCCAGCAAGGCCCTTTCCTTAACTCCCTGGGCAATGCATGGTCTCATCTGGGCCAGAGGGTTTATCATTTTACTGTATTAGGAGATTTCTGCATTCACTTGGGTTGTCTGTCTAAAAAAGATGTGACTACGTTGCTGGACACAATGGTATCCTTTGCACTTATTCAATATGTCTGTAGACCTACCCATCTGGCAGGATATATGCTTGACCTGGTGTTTTCCAACATAAAGATGCAAATGTTGACCCTCTTCCTTTATCCTGGACATATCAGTACCTAATAAATGGCCCATTATACCCAAAGCAAGATACAGCCCGTTAAAGCTCCTCATTCATCAAGTTCCTTTGGTAAGGTGAAACAGGTTGAGCTTCTTGGTTCCCTTACTCTCTCTGCAGAAGACTGCCCCGTACTCTATGCATCTGTTGAAGGAGATGCTACTATGATTCTAGGAGGAGGCCTCGCCATTGTCCACAAGAACACCATCCGCATCACGACCAACTCCGACGACACCCTCACAGCTGCCGAACATCTCCACTTCCAGATTCACACCGACCCCAAGACCACACTCAGAGGCACCCTCATCTACAGACCCCCAGGACCCTGCACACAATTCAGCGAAGACATCGCAGACTTCATCAGCCCACACGCCCTCCCCTCCGCTGACTACATCCTCCTAGGGGACCTCAACTTCCACCTGGAGAACAACAACGACAACAACACCACCACCCTGCTGGACAACCTCGCCAACCTCTGACTCAAGCAACTGGTGAACACCCCCACCCACTACGCCGGACACACGCTTGACCCAGTCTTCTCCTCCAGCAAGTACATCTCCTTCAGCCACTCCACCGGACTCCACTGGACAGACCACAGCTGCGTCCACTTCAGCTTCAGAAAAACCACGACTCACCACCACCCACAACAGGCTCCCCGCAGGAGCTGGAACAAGATCACCACCGGCCAGCTCTCCACATCACTGAGCCAGAACCCTCCCGCCAGCTCAGCGGACCCCAACCAAGCAGCCAACAACCTCACACAGTGGATCACCAACTGCGCTGACAACCTCACACCTCTGAAAACCCATCCCATCAGGCCCAACAGCAAGAAAGCCTCCTGGTTCAACAACGACCTCAAGAACTCCAAGAAGAACTGCCGTACCCTCGAAAAAGCCTGGCGAAAAAACCCGACTACAGACAACATGACCGCCCTCAAGTACTCCTCCCGTAAACACCACCAGCTGATCCACACCACCAAGAAGACAGCATTCAAAGAACGACTAGACAACAACGCACACAACAGCAAGGAACTCTTCAGCATCGTCAAAGAGCTCTCCAACCCCTGCGCCGGAAACAACGACATCACCCCCTCACAAGACCTCTGCGACTCACTCGCCTCGTTCTTTCACCGCAAGATCACCGACATACACAACAGCTTCGGCGCACAGACCACGCACCCAACCACCAAACCGACGCCCCCCAACACCACCCTCCGCGCCTGGACCCCGGTCAGCACCGAAGACACCATCAATACGATGAACACCATCCATTCCGGATCACCAACCGACCCATGCCCCCACCACGTCTTCAACAAGGCCGACTCCGTTATCGCACCCCATCTCCGGGACATCATCAATTGCTCCTTCAACACCGCCACCTACCCGGAGAGCTGGAAGCATGCCGAACTCAGCGCCCTCCTGAAGAAACCATCAGCAGACCCCACCGACCTCAAGAACTACCGCCCCATCTCGCTCCTCCCGTTTCCTGCCAAAGTCATCGAGAAGACCGTCAACAGACAGCTTGCCGCCTTCCTCGAGACTAATGGATCCCTCGACCACTCACAGTCCGGCTTCCGAACCAACCACAGCACCGAGACCGCCCTCATCGCAGCCACTGACGACATCCGAGCCCTGCTCGACAACGGGGAAACAGCGGCCCTCATCCTCCTGGACCTCTCCGCAGCGTTCAACACTGTCTGCCACCGCACCCTAGTGCAGCGCCTCAGCAACATCGGAATTCAAGAGAAGGCACTAGAGTGGATCATCTCGTTCCTGGCCGGAAGAACCCAGAGAGTCCGCCTCCCCCCGTTCAGATCCGTGGCCACCGAAGTCATCTGCGGCGTACCACAAGGATCCTCACTCAGCCCCACCCTCTTCAACGTCTACATGAGCCCCCTCGCAGCCATCGCACGCCATCACAACCTCAACATCATCTCCTACGCCGACGACACCCAGCTGATCCTCTCCCTCACCAACGACCCAGCCATCGCCAGAACCAACCTGCACGAAGGGATGAAAGACGTAGCCGAGTGGATGATGAACAGCCGCCTGAAACTGAACTCAGACAAGACGGAAGTCCTCATCCTTGGATCATCACCCTCTGCCTGGGACGACTCCTGATGGCCCCCTGCCCTGGGCAGCGCACCCAAACCAACGGACCACGCACGCAACCTGGGCTTCATCCTGGACTCCTCCCTCTCGATGACCAGACAAGTTAATGCCGTCTCATCATCATGCCTCAACATCCTACGCATGCTCCGAAAGATCTTCCGATGTATCCCCACCAAAACCAGGAAGACGGTCACCCAGGCACTCGTCACCAGCCGACTGGACTACGGTAACACCCTCTACACCGGAACCACGGCCAAACTACAGAAAAGACTCCAACGCATCCAGAACGCCTCCGCACGCCTCATCCTTGACATCCCCCGACACAGCCACATCTCCGGACACCTGAGAGACTTGCACTGGCTCCCCGTCAGCAAGAGAATCACGTTCCGCCTCCTCACCCACGCACACAAGGCCCTCCACGACCTGGGCCCCAGGTACCTCAACAACTGCCTGACCTTCTACACTCCCACCCGCCAGCTACGATCGACCAGCCACGCACTCGCCACCGTGCCACGCATTAGAAAAGCCACCATGGGAGGAAGATCCTTCTCCTACCTGGCAGCCAAGACTTGAAACTCCCTCCCCATCCACCTCCGTCTGACCCAAGACCACCTCTCCTTCAGGAAGCAACTCAAGACCTGGCTGTTCGAGCAGTAGCGGTCCCCTCTCCCCCAGCGCCTTGAGACCCTCCGGGTGAGTAGCGCGCTATACAAATTTCTTGATTGATTGATTGATTGATTGATTGATGATTGGCAGTTGGATTTGGAATGTGGCTAAACAACTGGCGCCTATGTCTGTACGCAACCTTGCAAAAGTAGACTTTCTGGGCCTTGGTTTACAGAAAGCTGTGGGGTGGGTGGGAGGGGGGTGGCGTTGACATTGCAAAAATATGGAGAGCCAATGGTGTACAAATTACAAGGAGGATAAAACCCTATATAACGCAGCTCTAAGGAAGTATTATTCCTCTGTTAAAAGGGCAAAGAAGCTCTAACATGAAGAAGAGATTGAGGCAGCAGATAATAAATCTAGGAAAACTTTGAAGGTGGTGAAAAATGTTGTCACCTAAGGCATGTGCCAGAAGCCAGCAACCTTCCACAGCTGGCTTTCTTTTTCCATAGCAAAGTTCTAAACATGAACTCTAGTCCCAACACTATCCTGTAGAATGTTGCAAGCTCTACTGCTTGGTAGCAAAGGTAGCCGCTGAGGTTGTGGAGTGTTCCCTATCAAATTTCGACCCTCGTTCATTGGAAGACAGCATAGAGGCTATTCAAGATCTTAAACCTCGATCACCTTCTGATCGTTGTCCGCGTAATCTTCTAGCTATGGGAGCACAGGCAATCAACCCATTAGTCAACAAACTGCTCAATGACTCGCTATCTATGGTGGTAATTCCTGCAGCGTAGAAACAGGCCAAAATTCTCCCTCTGTTAAAGAAACAGTAAGTGGACCCTAAGGTACCATCCAACTACAAGCCATTTGCACCAGAGTCAGTCAGGTTTTAGACCTCATTTTAGTACTGAAACTGTTTTGCTTGAGGTAAGAATAAATATGAGACACCATTGATGCTGGTGGTAAGGCTGTGCTGACATTGTTAGACCTATCAGCAGCCTTTGATACAGTCCCTCACTCCAGGCACTGGGCTCGCCTTCAGTCCAACGGGCTGGAGGATTGGGTATTGAAATGGCTGGAATCTTTCTTAGGAAATGGAGGACAGGAGGTCTGGACCCTGCCGTTCTTCTCAAGTACTAAAGATATAAAAGAGGGGGTCCTGAGGGCTCTGCAATAAGCCCCACTCTCTGTTTAATAAGTATCTCATGCCACTGGCATATTTTGCATAATTCTGAGGGGCAAAAACAATTTCAAATGAGAATGACACGAAGCTACTCGTCTCCTTTAAAAAAACAAGAGACAGCACCTGATCTTATTAATTTGATATTAACTGCTGACTTTCACTGGATGGCCTCAACCAACTGAAGTGCAATGTAGAGAATTCCCAAAGTTTTTTTCTTCAGCCATAATTTACCCGCAGCCTGGCAGACATTTTGTCGGGAAGCCCCTTCCCCCCTGGCCCCCAGGCCCGCAGTCAGGACTGGTTAAGAACCTGGGGTCGAATTTGATGACTTCCTGTCCTTCCAGCAACAAGTTCATTCTTCGGTAGGGGCCTGTTTTGGCCTCCTCGACATAATGGAAACGTTTCTTCATTTCCCTTCTCTTCCAGCTAGGAAAACAGTTATTCAAGCTCTCATCACGTCCAGGCTGGATTATGCAAATGCCTTGTACCTTGGTCTGCCTGACTACCCAATTCACAGCTTCCAGGTGGTGTAGAACGCAGCAGCCCGCTTGTTCCTCAATCTGCTGTTGAGAACACAGTTGTCCCCTTATCTCCACTCTCTACACTGGCTCACGGTGAGGAGCCACATTTTGTTCAAGGCCCTTGTACTTGCTCACAAAGCGCTTCATTATACTGGCCCTAGCTATCTGTCTTCCAGAATTAGATCATACCTTCTGGCTAGGAATTTGCGCTCCTCACACGGGGCCTTAGCCAAGGTACCCCAGATACTCCGCGCTAGAGCAGGCATCCGCTCCTTTTCTTATCTGGGTCCTTTGTCCTGAAATAATCTCTCCCTGGGTCTTTGTTTAATCAAATCTGAATCTATCTGCTAAAAGAGGCTGAAAACGAAGCTAAAGTGTCCTAAAGTTAAAGAAGCTAAAGAGTCTACCGCCAGGACACTCTTAGGAGAAGCTAAAAGCTTTATAAATCCGGGTTCATCATCATCATCAAGAGCGCCAGAAAATATCAAGACTCCCATAGGAAAGCCAAGGTGATTGAACAGACCAGAAACACACTGGATCATTCTTTCCACAAGGGCTTCAACTGAGTAAACATATGCACACTGAGTGCCTTCCTCGTATTATATTTATGTATTTCTAATCCTTTCTTCTCAACTAAGTGTAGTTGGGCAAAGAGTTTATTCACAATTGTTGTCTATTGAAACTGTGCATAGGTTTTACAGGCAATCACCGGTTTCCAGATAGTTTAAAAAAACGTAATTGCAACCTTCTCTTCCCAGGTTTTATTCTGTTCAAGGCAATAGAGTGTGGCAAACTATAAGACTGAGTGACTTCTAAGGACAAATGCAGTTTATAGTCCATTTTGCACCACACCTAGATTCCAAGCAGTGCTTCTCATAAAAATGAAAGACAAGGGTTTTGGATAATGGTACATTAATTAAGGGAGCTCAACTCTTTTGCAAGCACATCAAAATGGATGGCATCCACCATTAAGAGACTGCCCAATAGTAGACTGGAATATCTGGCTAGACCACAAAGGCTTTTGTCTCTCTGTCCTAATTTTTGCCCCTCATGGCAGGTTTTTCTAGATTAAAGGGGGATTCAACATTCATATTTACTGCCTTGCAATTACACCTCTCATGATCCCCATTGTATTTCGCAAGTTAAGAAGAAAAGTAGTAGAGTTCCTTATAGCAAAAGAATTCCAGATGATAGTTTATCTGCATGACATGATCCTCATGTCACAGGACCTAAGATTCAACGTCAGTCGTCCAAAACTGGACCCAGTACCACAGAGGCGAATGGATTGCTTAGGTTTCAAAATAAGTTATATGACTGTGATCCTTGCTGTTTTCATGGGTCCCCTTCATTATAATGCCCTGCTGTGACTCTCCATGATTTAATCATACAAAGTCTTCCAGGAGCTTCAGTGGTGGCTTAATTTCATGAACATTTGGAACAGCAGAGCCATTTTTGGTTCTTCCTTGTATCTGCTTTAGGTCACATCCGGTGCCAGCAGCTAGGATTGGGAGCTGGGTATGGTGACCTAAAGCTAGAGGAAATTGGTCCAGTGCCAGATAAAGTGCACATATAAATAGCCTGGAACTCTGGAAGGATCACTTGACATAATGTCTACCTCAGAACAGAATGGTGGTAATGATTTGTCTGAAGGTGAACAAAATCTCTGCAGGTCAATATATCTAAGTTGGCTGGGCACGTGAGATTCAAGCTGCTGACCAAACAATGAAATATTTTTTAGCCATTAACGCTGGGGCCTCAAGTTATCTGTAATGGCAAAGTGCCATCAGGGCAAAGCTCCTATATAGGCAGATGGGAATTAAAACTACTTTGAAGTTTCCAGCAGTTGAGAACTGGATTTGGATTCTCTTCTGGAGAATCTTGGAGATCTGGGTCTATGGATCATGGATACATTTTCTCTGTGACTAAACAACTGGTTTCCTTTGTTCTTCAGTTTGGTGAGCGGACCAAGGGACAGACATTTTTCTCCGGACTGGAGCCAGGGTATGCCTCTACTGTGTTTCTGATTATGTCATTGCTGACAGCCTTTGTCAGGAGACAGGGAGCAAATTTGGTGTTGGTCGATCAATCAGTCAAACAGGATTTATAGAGTGCGGCCAATCCCCTGCAAGGGCAATCAAACAGGATTTATAGGGTGTGGCCAATCACCTGCGAGGGTATCCAGGCACTAAGAACACAGCTGCTAAGGGGTTCATTTGAAAAGCCAGGACTTGAGTCCTTTCCTGAATTCCAGAAGAGAGGATGAGGTCTGTTGGTGAAAGGGGAGGTTGGTAAGGGATTTCGCTGCAAGGTAGGTAAAGGTGCGTTCTCCACTGTTGCTTTGGGGGATGCTGGGGGGTGGGTTCTGTGTGCAAGGGAGAGGAAAGCAAAACCAGGTGTCTGCAGGGTTGGGGGAACTTCTGGCAGTGGTTAATGTATGCTGAAACTTGATTGTGAAGAACCTTGTTGGTGTGAATCAGCATTTTAAATTGAATGGGGACCCAGTGAAGCTTCTGAAGGTGGGGGTAGTGTGGGTCTATTTGGGAAGGTCGAGGATAAGTCTTGGAGTTGAATTCTGTATGGTCTGAAGTCTCATCAGAAGGTGCATGGTTATTCCTACGTAGAGTGCATTGTCGTAGTCCAGCCAGTTGGTGACTAAGGGCCTGATTTAGAGTTTGGCAGACGAGGGTACTCCGTCAAAAATGTGATGGATATCCTGTCTGCCATATTATGATCACATTTTATCCTCTGGGAATTCTGATATGGCGGACGGGATATCCATCACGTTTGTGACAGAGTAAGCCATCTGGCAAACTCTTAATCAGACCCGAAGTCTTGAGTGACGGTTCGTCTGATGTTGACGGGAAGCCATTTGAAGATCTTGTGAAGCATACGAAGCGTGAGGAAGCAGGCGGACAAGACTGCATTGATCTTATTTTTCATGGTGAGCTTGCTTTCGAGGATGATGCCAAGGTTGTGAGCGTGGTCTTTTGAAGTGGGTGCTGGTTCTAGTTTGGTAGACCACCAGGAGTCGTTCCATGGGGAGGTGTTCTCGAAGATCATCACTTCCATTTTGTTGGTGTTGAGTTTGAAGCAGTTGTTATTCAGCCAGTTGGCGATACCCATCTTGCATGTTCAGAAGTTGGCTTTCATGGTGGAGGGGGTCTTCTGAGAGGATGAACTAGGTGTCGTCTGCGTAGGATATGATATTCATTCCGTGGGTTGTGATGATGTTGTCCAAAATGGGGGTCATATAGATGTTGACCATTGTAGGGCTGAGGGACTGCTTGCGAACCACAACAGATAATGTTCTTGGGTTCTGAGGTAAAAGGTGTTAGGTGTTAGGCATATTCCCAGGATTCTTCCAGTGAAGAAGGATGAGATACATTTGAGGTCGTCTCCTTAGATTCCGATGTGATGAAGCCCCTTGATAGGAGTATGGTGAGATACAGTGTTGAATGCTGCTGAGACATTGAGGAGGATCAGGGCCGCCATTTCTCCCTGGTCGAGGAGGGTTCTGATGTCATCAGTGGCAGTGAATAGGGCGATTTCTATGCTGTGGTTGGTGCGGATTCTGGATTGAGAAGGGTCCAGAAGATTGTTGATCTCCAGGTGTCCTGTGAGTATGAGGTTGATAGTTTTTTCGAGGACTTTGGTGAGAAAGGCGAGCAGAAAGATGGGACAGTAGTTCTTTGGAGTTGGCAGAAGGTTTCTTGAGAAGGGGTTTGACTTTTGTGAGTTTTCGTACTTCAGGGAAGGTGGCCATAGTTATGGATGAATTGAAGATGGCAGTGAGCTCTCTGCTGATCATCTTGCTCCTGAGGTTAAAAATGTGGTGGGGGCAGGGTTCTGTGTGCTCCTGAGTGGACAGAGTTCATGATGGCTGTGGTGTTTTGTGTGGTAAGCTGGTCACATATGGTGAGTAGGTGGTAGGAGCCTGTATCAGGGATTTCATCAGCATGAGCGAGGAGGCTGAGGACGTCGGGGCAATAGGTTGAGGTTTGAAGTTTTTGTAGATGGTGGAGATCTTGTCATGGAAGAAGTCCGTCAGGGTGTCTCAGAGTTCCTGAGATAGGATGAGGAGTTGAAGAATTCTCTCACAATGCTAAAGAGTTCTTTGCTGTGGTCAGAGCTCGCTTCAGTGCAGTTGGCCAGGGCGCGCCACTTCATCTCTTTCAGTAGTTGGTGGTATTAGTTGAGGGGTAGCTTGAAGATGGAGCAGTCTGTGGGCTCCTTGCTGGTGTGCCATTTCCTTTCCAGTCGCTTGCAGTTGCATTTTGCAGTTCTCAGTTCTGCTGTGTTCCAAAAGGCCTGTTTGGTGGGTCTCTTGAGTTTGGTGGGCTTGAAAAGGGCAACTCTGATGGCGCAATATGTGATCCAGATGGAGAAGTTCTTGAAAGCCTGTTCTAGGTTGGTTGCGGTGTCAGGGTACGAGGTGTTGAGGGTGTCTGTCTACTGGCTCCCTGATACTTTGTTTCAGCTGCGGTGTGAGGTGCTGGGAGTCTTGGTGGCTGTGCCGGTGATCCTGTGATGGTGAAGTGGACAATGGCATGGACTGTCCAGGTGAGCTCGGTGACATGGCTGTATTTTACTCTGATGCTGACTGTGAAGATGGGTTTGAGTGTATGTTCTGCGTAGTGTGTAGGGTCGGTGACTAGTTGCGTGAGGCCAGTGTTGTTCATGCTTTCGAGGGGTTGGTGGTGTTGGTGTCATTGAGGTGAAAATTGAGGTCTCTGAGGAAGATGTAGTGTTTGGTATTGATGGTGAGCGGGGTGATGAATTATGGAATGGCGTCGCAGAAACTGGGGCCTGGCCCTGAAGGTCTGTGGGCAAGGGTGCCTTTAATGGTGGTTTAGCTGTCTATTTGGAGTTGGTCCATGATCGGGTGGTCTCGTCTGCAGCGGTGGTGCAGTGGATGGTTTCTTTGTGGATGATGGCGATTCCACCCCGTGTTTGTTGATGCAGTCCCTCTGTGTTATCTTGTAACCATGCGGAGTTGCTGAAGCGATGACAGGAGTGGATGCAGAGTTGAGGCAGGCCTTGGTGAGGAAGACCATGTCAGGGAGAAGGGAGGTGATGGTCTCTCAGGTCTCGGTGGCATGCTTGTAGAGTGATTGTGGGTTGAGCAGGAGGCAGTAGAGTTATTCCGAAGCAGTCGTGGTTGGCGTGGTGGTGGTTGTCATGCGTGCAGTTGCGCTGGTGTTGCAGGAGAAGAGACCAGCAATTAAAAGATCCTACTATTGATCGTGGAGAAGATCAGCAGCAGTTGCTGCAGAGTCGGGCTTGAAGCTCAGCAACAGTGTATTGGCTTGTGGCAGGAGAACCAGGGTTCCTGGTGCTGGACACGGCCCAGGCGTAGATGGACACAGATGGGCTTGCCTTTGGCGCGCTGCGGCCATCATTAAGTGTAAGAGAGCTGGGCACTGGGAGGGGATGAGCTGGGCCTGCGAAGGCAGAAAGTTGGGGAGAGAAGCGGTGGGAAAAACAATAGGAAATTGTGCAGGCAGAGAAACAACTGAAATTAACAAAGGCAGCACAAAACTAAACAAAGATTAAACAGATTAGTTAAACAAGGTAGAGCACAATAACAAAGTGAACAATTCAGTAAGCAGGGAGGAACCAAAGTAGCAAGGGCAAGCTGTCACAAAGAACCTGCTCAGTGGGGCCACACTGCAGCCTACATTCTCCATTAAATAGGTCCTAGGAGAAGGGTGGGGCGCTGGGAGGCAGTGGGTGGGGCCTGCGAGGGTGAGGAAGCATGAGGGAGATGCGGCCGGGAAATACAACAGGAAAGTGAGTGGGTAGCGATTACTCTACTTTGGAGCTTGCAAGCCTAAGTTTGAATTCTTCTGAAACTTCCGTAGGCTTCTCCAGTCCGTCTACATCAGTCTTTAACAATTCCGAAAAACTCAATGCGTTGGAGAATTTTGGGGGATGATGGCAAGTCTTAAGCCATCTTGAGCAAGCTGCTTTGTACGTCCATCAAACCTAGTCAGCAGGAACACATACTCTTTGGCCTTGAAACAGTTGTTTTGTTGGTGTGCTGAAAGGATTTCAGTCCTGTGTTGACAGATGCACTCAATGTCTTTTATTTCCTCTCTGTTTGCTGAAGGGCTGTCTTATGGCCCATGCCTTTATTGGAATGTGGAGCTGAGTGAGAGGTGGGAGCTTAAATTAATTCAAGCACTTCTTCAATCACTTTATTTTTTGCAGGCATTTTAGCAGGCTGCCTTCTACTAACGGTCTGATTGCTTGAGAACCCCCATTGGTGTGCAAGCTGTTGAAGATTTCAGTACTTTGCTATGTTTTGTCAAGAACTGAACTGTGAACGAATTTATCAAGGAAAAGACTATCAGCCGTCCTGACCATATTATATGGTCTAATTTTCAGCAGGAGTACCTGATGTTCGAACCGTTGATTTAGATGGTAGAATGTTTATGTTAGAGGAAGTCTTTTTTTTCTTCACTATTGTGATAAGTTTCAATTTCATGTCCTATTCCAGGAGAAACCTGGTTAAAAAAACAGCATTATCCGTGCATCATCATGAAGATGAGAGCGACACAACACAGTGAAATGTTTAACTTCTGATTTCTTTCATGAAACCTTTTGCACTTGTCTCCCCTCTACCTTTGGCTTGTTTCCGTATTGTTCCTTTAGGCCACCAACTTGTTGTGAGCAGAATCTAAAAGCCAATTTAGGAAGAATACATAGCGCACATTGTCACAATACCTAACAATTAAATTCAGAGCCAAATGTTTTGGAGGGTTATGAGTGCTTGTTGTTGCGAGCTGATGAATCAGGAGTGCAGGGTGTTAATTAGTTTCAAATGTTTATATGAAAAAATAGGGATGTGCGATAATAAATCTTGGCTTTCGATTCAGACTGATCCCTTTTA
This sequence comes from Pleurodeles waltl, assembly GCF_031143425.1. NCBI lineage: Eukaryota > Metazoa > Chordata > Amphibia > Caudata > Salamandridae > Pleurodeles > Pleurodeles waltl. The sequence continues at coordinate 807,773,379 of NC_090450.1, read as the reverse complement.
ATAGGTTCCATAGTTGTTTATTTTCTGGCTAACAGAATATTCCCTTCAAAAGATTTTAGTTTCCGGTTTGGGAGAACAGGAGAGTGAGTAGACTTGGTTAGTACGGTGTGTATCGAATTATATCTTCCATTGTAATTGGAAGGTGTTCAGACTGCTTGAGGATACAAGGTGGTGATTACTTTTGAATGTTGATGAGGGAGATAAGGTTAAGGGATAAGTAGAGCTGCTTAATGAAACTGTGTGAGAAAGTAGGCCAAACCATTGTTTGGTTATTATGGCTTGTTGGATCAAATTGATCACAGTAGAAGCACATAGAAATGTGAGCTTTTCTCACTCTGAGAGGTGTAGTGGCAACAACGCCTTTTTTTTCCTAAGAGTAATATTGAAAGAGTTCATAGCTGATTGTTTTTAGGCAACCTTAGAGAAAATTATTTTAAGCCTATTTTCAGATGTATACACAATAAACAGTGGCTTGCCAAAGACTAGATTAACTCGAGAGTGAACTCCATGAATAAACTGTAACACAATTACTGAAGGCAATCTATGCAGTCAAAAATACTTGCATAGCTTGCTTAATAGGAGTTCATTATAGAGACATTTTAATATCCTATCCAGAAGAGGTTTCACAAACAACTCCATTTGAAAAAAACATATGGGGTGCTCGTAGAAAAAAAGTAACAGTATGTGCCCCCTGTCACCAGTGTTGACACAAAGAAGGTAAGGGAAAGATATATGCAGACACGTGTGTATATAAAAAAACAGATCTTGAATTTTAGTAAACGATTTTCGGCCCTAGTTTATTTCATTACTTTCTCACCAATTTGTGTGTAAAGTTGTTGACAAAGTTTCAACCTTGTGTAGGATTTCAAGGTTTCATAAGAATAGTTGTTACAATGTGCAACACCTATGTAAGAAACAAAAAAGAGTGAAATATGGGACAAGTAAAATCCAAGTAACGTTGCAGTTAAGAAATACCTCCAAGGAGAGCCAGAAACTGTCTGCTCTGAATGTTGTTAGGCTCATATCAAAGAGGAGTATGATGGGCACTCAGTGGTTATAGAGGAGTGGTCATTCTGTCTAAAAGCCATAGATGAACTGTTCTACCTCCTATGGTGATGTGGTAAACTCAGCCACGTGAGTATTCCCACCTGCTGGTCGGTATGGTTTGAGGGGCAGAGGCAGCAAGTTCAATGTGGTGGTTTCTTCCACAATATAAATGCACCCATGTAATGGTGCCTACAAGGGTATAGGCAACTCGACCCTCCTTCTCTTCCTTTTACCCCTCTCCCAGGTCCCTTTCTTGTTCTTCTTTTAGCTAGTGGAGCAAATGTTGTTCTAAGATGCATTACAATGGGGGAGCTTGCTGACAACATAGGGGTATGTGGTGGATTCTGCTGCCTCCACCTGAGTAACTCAGCTCTTGAAACGGCACACTAATGCAGAATAAACTGTGGCCTGAATGCAGCTGTTTTGATGAGGGCCAGCTATGCATAGAGTTGATGATGTGGCGGTCTCCTTGATAAGTGTATTGTCATCTGTTCTTGAGTTATTGAGTTTGACTGTGTTAATCTGCCGACAATCATAGAAAGAGGGACCGTGAGTTTATATGGTCCAGTGTACAGTCTCCCTAATGCAGTATTAAAAATAAAGAAGTACACTGTTCCAAAACTAGCGTAGGGAAAGAAACCTATTTTAACAGGAGCAAGAACCCTCAAGCATCACATTGGATGTCTGGTTTCATCATTGGGAACGCTCCTTGTTAGGCCGGTGTTGCAATGCCTAACGGGCTCCCAGATGGGAGCTCTTAACCGTATTGCAGATGGAATGAGTAGTTGATTTCAAGTACTCATGCAATAATGGAGAGACAAAGATAAAATTGGTTATCCATCCAAGAACAATGATCATGAAATTTTAATCAGAATAGGTAAGATGGAGACCAAAGTTAAAAACAGGGTGAGAGACAAAGTGTGAGTATGATGCTCACATGCTCTCAACACTTGGGCAAGAGGAACAGACCTATTATGGTTCCACTTGACACTGGGTCTACATGTTTTGCGTCTGTTGGCCCAATCGGGTCCATTGACGCTTCATCAGGACCAAAAGTAATAAAGACTTCTCCAAACGAAAAATTATTATTATTATTATTATGCCCAACTTGGGACAAATAAATGAAAACAGTCACTTACTTTGATGTGTTTGCTATGTCAAAAAAAAGGTCGCCCTACAAATTAAAATAATGATAACATTACAAAAATAAATCGTGTACAATATATGTGATACACACAACATTGTGAATGCTGTGATTACATGCACCATTCGTGTAGAAAAAGGAAGAATTGAGCTTACCATCCCCGATTCTTAGGATAAAGCTCCTAGAGATCGCAAGTCAGTGACTAGCATTCTAGGCATAGGTAGTCATGAAAAAAAGAAATTATGTTATGAAAATGAGAAAACATGTCTCACACCAGGATCCAGCAGTGGACATCCGAAGTATCTTTCACAGTTATATGTATTGTAATATTAGAATTGTCAGTCGTAGAACAACATACTTTTATATCACAACATACAGTGGATCAAAAAATCTCTATATTGTCAAAATTACAGAGAAAAAGGTTGTTTCTAGAGCCCTGGATAAACAATGAAACTCATATGCGGGTAATCGTTCATTAATAGCGGCGTTGCAAAGGTAAAAGAAGGGTTTTCAATGAAATCATTTTTGTCAGAAAACCTCATAACCATCGAGTCGCTAAATAGAGGTCACATCATACCGCAATAGGAAAAAAGGTTTGAGGGTGCACTTACAATTCGATGCTGTTCGTAGGTCGTTGCACCTACCCGACAAATGGGTTCCGTGTTCAGCAATGTCTGTTATACGCGCGTGTTGCAATGTCGTAGAAAGGAAGAAAGGACTATCCGATGTTAGTGCTGTGAATAACGAAAACGGACTACAATCCGCCCGTATCACCGAAAAACTAAAACACGGCATTTTTGATGTAAATCTGCAGTGTACAGTCATGTGAATAGGTAATTGCTTAGTTATTAATAAAATAGTATTCAAATGAAATAGTCATCCAAATTGCATATGTCATGAATCACAAATGATCGTACAGGCACAGAATATCTGAAGTTCTAGTGTCATTGATCAATCAAATAGGTACAGATAGTTATAGAAAGGACACACTTGATTATGATGAAAGTGTGGTCCAAGGGATTTCATCGTTCAGTCCCCGGACTGATGTCCCTAGTTTAAAGATCCAACGTTGTTCCAATCTAAAAAGAAATTTGGAATCGTTAGGTCTAACTGGAGGGGCTTCCAGTATCACCCACCACAAGTCATCTGGATTATGTGGGGCTTCTATAAAGTGCGTGGATAGTTTAGTAGTCTGTCTGTGACATCTGATGATACTTCTATGTTCATTAATTCGTACCTTAACAGGCCGTGTTGTCATCCCGACATAGCGTAGTCCACAGGGACACGTTATCATGTATATGCAGTTCTTGGAATTACAGTTTGTATGTTTTTTCAAGAGCCAATTCCCGATTGGTTCGAGATCTAATGACTTGATTCGTCTGGTTAGTGTACATACATTACAATTACCACAAGGGTAATGTCCTTCAATTGGAGGACAATCCCACAATGTTCTTTGTGTGGGATTATCATGGAGGAGACGTGGACGTGTGTGTACCACCATATCTTTGATGTTAGATGTACGTTTAAAAGCGAAAAGAGGTTTTGATATAGAAATTCCTCCACTCTCCAAAATCGACCATCGTTTATTGATCAGTTTTTTTATATCATTAGATAATGGAGTGAAGGTAGAGACACAGGTAATCCGTGTCTGGGGCTTCTTTTCTTTGGGTGCTAAAAGCCATTCTCTCTGATTATTTTTGGCTCTTTTACGTGCCAGATTCACAATCTTTGGTGGATAGTGTCGCTCACAGAGTTTAGCTTGAAGGGTCTTTGCTTGTTGGTTAAAGTCAAATAGGGAGCTGCAATTTCTCCTCAAACGTAGAAACTGACCAACTGGTAAGTTATCTTTGAGAGCCTTTGGATGGTGGCTTTCATATAGCAACAGGCTATTCCGATCTGTAGGTTTTTGGTATGTGTTGGTTGATAATAAGCCATTCTCACTAATTGAAATCATCAAATCCAAAAACGGTAAATGGGTTGATGATATTGTAGCTGTGAATTTTAAAAAGGGATCAAGGGAATTAACCCAAGAGGTAAATTCATCTGCTACAGATAGAGGTCCTTGCCATATGATCAGAATGTCGTCAATATACCGTCTCCATATTTTTATGTCATTATGAAAAGGATTATATAGAGGCAGAATATGTTTTTTCTCGAAGTCAAACATGTATAAACACGCTAGACTAGGAGCAAATGTACTGCCCATTGATGTTCCTCGTATCTGATGGAAAAACTGTTCTTCAAATTCAAAGTAATTCTCTGTTAAAGCCAGTGTCGCACATTGCATAATAAAGGATATAGGTGTAGATATGGATGTGTAATCGTTCAAAAGAGCTGATTCCACCACCTGTAAAGTGGCCTCTTGAGGGATATTTGTGTATAGGGCTTCCACATCCAAGGTAATAATACCTTGTATATTGCCAGATTGGTTAATAGAGCCTATCAAATTAAGGACATCTTTAGTATCCTGTAGATAAGTGGAAGAATTTTTTACCAGAGGCTGTAAAAAATGGTCGCAAAAAATTGATAAAGGTTCAAGAACTGAACCTATGCCTGACACAATCGGTCGTCCTGGAGGAGGAAGAACACCCTTGTGAATTTTTGGCAAACAATAAAAGTAAGGGGTTCTGGGGTTCTTAGTATCAAGGAATTCAGCTTCCTTAGGGGAAATCCATGAGTTACTCCTAGCTTCATCCAGGAGGCACCTGATCTGAGTTTGTAGCCTACTAGTGGGATCCCTAGTGATCTTAGTGTAATAGGTAGTGTCACTGAGAAGACGGCAACATTCGCGTCTATAATAGGCGGTATCCATGATCACGATGGCACCCCCTTTATCAGCTTGTTTAATCACGATATCAGGGTCAGATGCTAAGTGTTGTAAAGCTTGTTTTTCTCTTTTTGGGATGTTGACAAAAGGTTGTTTTGGACGTAAATGAGATAAATCAGTTAGAACAGCTTTTTCAAAAGTCAATACCTCACTACGCATCACGGCTGGTGATGGTACAAAAGTAGATGGTCTTTTTAGACCTGAGTCAGGTATAGATGGTTCAACTGGTTTATCTTTGAAAAGTACATGGAGGCAAATTTTCCGAAAGAACTGTGCTAGTTCAGTGTGTAGGCGGAAAAAATCCTCATTGGGAGTTGGTACAAAACCAAGGCCTCTATTGAGGACGTTGGATTCATCTACTGAGAGTTCTCTTTTAGACAAATTTACGACTAAGTTCTCTGTGTGGGATTCTTTGTTTGGCTCCTCGTCACCATTTGTGGTTCTTCTGTGGACCACTGTACCTGTCTGCCCCTCCCTCTTCTTCTGCCCCGGCCGCGGCCTAAAAAAAGGACCGAACGGCATCATAGGACGAGGCTGAAAGAACGGATAAGGAGGTTGCCAAGGCATAGGATGATTTACAGGATATGGTGGATAGTTATAAAAAGACTGTGGCATGTTCTTGTCGGTACTCCAGCCATCTGATGATGAGCCACTGCTGAATTTTCGTGGCTTCTTAAAAGAGGAAGTTGAATCATCAGAGGATCGGGACTGAGTGTCAAGTTCGTAGTCTTCCTTGATATAAGGATAAACGTTTTCCCTGCTGAACTTCGCTATATCCTTCTGGAGTTTAGTTATCTTCTGCTGAGTTAAAAATTCCTTAGTCGTATTCAGCTCAGCAGTGATTTCAGCAAGGCGGCTTTTGAAAGTTATCAATGTGACCGTGGTTTTTAGGGAATTTTCAGTTATGCTGATTTGAACTGTTATTGAATCAGCAATACGTTTGGAAGTGTTGATGATAAGTACCAGCCAGTCCCTGGTACACTTCCAAGCGATCTGAGCCCAATCTTTCCGAAAGGCCAGATCTTGCAGAAAAATTCTGGGTATGTTGGAAACTAATAACCCATTTGGAGCTATATTGGCACGTAAATACTCAGTCATGATAGTTCCATGCATGACTGTTTTTATAAGTTCTTTTTTCAGAGAGGAAAGTTTGTTCCAATCTTCCTTTAGACTACCGGAAGGAGCTGCTCCATCGTTATCGAGGATAGAAGGTGCCTGCAATATAGCTGACACCATATCGTCATCATAACTCAAGCCCTGGAAGTCTTCCATAATAGGGATCACTGCCAGGCTGGGATACAGAACAACAAGAATTTCTGTTTAGAAACTTCTATAAGGTCCCACAGCAAAGCTGCTGTACATTACCGACAATCATAGAAAGAGGGACCAGGAGTTTATATGGTCCAGTGTACAGTCTCCCTAATGCAGTAATAAAAATAAAGAAGTACACTGTTCCAAAACTAGCGTAGGGAAAGAAACCTATTTTAACAGGAGCAAGAACCCTCAAGCATCACATTGGATGTCTGGTTTCATCATTGGGAACGCTCCTCGTTAGGCCGGTGTTGCAATGCCTAACGGGCTCCCAGACGGGAGCTCTTAACCGTATTGCAGATGGAATGAGTAGTTGATTTCAAGTACTCATGCAATAATGGAGAGACAAAGATAAAATTGGTTATCCATCCAAGAACAATGATCATGAAATTTTAATCAGAATAGGTAAGATGGAGACCAAAGTTAAAAACAGGGTGAGAGACAAAGTGTGGGTATGATGCTCACATGCTCTCAACACTTGGGCAAGAGGAACAGACCTATTATGGTTCCACTTGACACTGGGTCTACATGTTTCGCGTCTGTTGGCCCAATCGGGTCCATTGACGCTTCATCAGGACCAAAAGTAATAAAGACTTCTCCAAACGAAAAATTATTATTATTATTATTATGCCCAACTTGGGACAAATAAATGAAAACAGTCACTTACTTTGAGGTGTTTGCTATGTCAAAAAAAAGGTCGCCCTACAAATTAAAATAATGATAACATTACAAAAATAAATCGTGTACAATATATGTGATACACACAACATTGTGAATGCTGTGATTACATGCACCATTCGTGTAGAAAAAGGAAGAATTGAGCTTACCATCCCCGATTCTTAGGATAAAGATCCTAGAGATCGCAAGTCAGTGACTGGAACTAGCATTCTAGGCGTAGGTAGTCATGAAAAAAAGAAATTATGTTATGAAAATGAGAAAACATGTCTCACACCAGGAGCCAGCAGTGGACATCCGAAGTATCTTTCACAGTTACATGTATTGTAATATTAGAATTGTCAGTTGTAGAACAACATACTTTTATATCACATCAAACAGTGGATCAAAAAATCTCTATATTGTCAAAATTACAGAGAAAAAGGTTGTTTCTTGAGCCCTGGATAAACAATGAAACTCATATGCGGGTAATCGTTCGTTAATAGCGGCGTTGCAAAGGTAAAAGAAGGGTTTTCAATGAAATCATTTTTGTCAGAAAACCTCATAACCATCGAGTCGCTAAATAGAGGTCACATCATACCGCAATAGGAAAAAAGGTTTGAGGGTGCACTTACAATTCGATGCTGTTCGTAGGTCGTTGCACCTACCCGACTAACCGCGTCCCGACAAATGGGTTCCGCGTTCAGCAACATCTGTTATACGCGCGTGTTGCAATGTCGTAGAAAGGAAGAAAGGACTATCCGATGTTAGTGCTGTGAATAACGAAAACGGACTACAATCCGCCCGTATAACCGAAAAACAAAAACACTGCATTTTTGATGTAAATCTGCAGTGTACAGTCATGTGAATATGTAATTGCTTAGTTATTAATAAAATAGTATTCAAATGAAATAGTCATCCAAATTGCATATGTCATGAATCACAAATGATCGTACAGGCACAGAATATCTTAAGTTCTAGTGTCATTGATCAATCAAATAGGTACAGATAGTTATAGAAAGGACAAGCTTGATTATGATGAAAGTGTGGTCCAAGGGATTTCATCGTTCAGTCCCCGGACTTATGTCCCTAGTTTTAAAGATCCAACGTTGTTCCAATCTAAAAAGAAATTTGGAATTGTTAGGTCTAACTGGAGGGGCTTCCAGTATCACCCACCACAAGTCATCTGGATTATGTGGGGCTTCTATAAAGTGCGTGGATAGTTTAGTAGTCTGTCTTTGTCTGTGTTAATCTGCCCTCTGGTCCAAAAATCAAGGTTCTTTCTTGGTTGATGGTCACTCTCTTTGTTCGTTAGCGGCTATAACCTGGGCTTCAGGTACTCAAAGATTTGATTTGGGGCCTGCTGTCTGTGAAACAGTTAATAAACATACAAAAATGGCAGGAAGGGATAAATACAATTATTACTTTGAAGAAATCAGTGAAGAATCCTGATATCTGGGGACTATTTATTTCCCTGATTTATTTATAATCATTTAGTGAATAAAGGTAAGCAATAGTTGTTCGGTAAACGTACAATCAATATTGACATAAAACAAAGCATAAAATGGTTTCACATTCCAGACATTTTTTGACAAAAACAACTCATTAGATTATGACACATATACAACAAGAAAAAAACGGGGTTTGTGCCCCTCGTACATTCTTTATCTTGTGGTCACTATTAAGAGAGTAAAGTTGTGATCCACTGAGACACAATGGCTGAGGACCCAAACTGCACCCAGCTGTCAAATACCTGTCTATTTATTACAGACGGTATTATATGGTGCATATAACATTTTCTTAGTACATTGATTTATAAGCCCTCAGTCTCGTATATATTCGGTCGACGCGTTTTGGCCTATCCAAAATTGGCCTCATCAGGACTCGAGGAAGGCATGCCAATACACACAAGACTCCAAAGAGATCAAAATACATGATATAGTACATGTACAAAAAGACTTCACGAATTGTAATAAAAAATGTGTAATCTATTGTATTATGTGTCCTTGCAATAAAGCCTATATTGGACAGACTATACAGCCTGTGAAAGTCCGGATTTTGCAACATCGTTCAAGAATTAGGTGTGCGATCAAAGGAGCACCACTGGTGGAACACTTTTTGGAGTATACACATACAGCGGAGGATATACGCTGGACAGTGTTAGCAGTGATACAGCCCAAAATGGATGGTCCATCAATGAGAACAAGATTGTTGAAATTGGAAGCAAGGCTAATTGAGAAATTTCAAACAGCCAGAATTGGACTGAATGACTTCGATGAAGTTTGGACACTAATTAGTTGAGTGATTAATATCCTTGACTTTGGAAGCCGACAGAGCTATGGCTAATCATTAGGTGTCTACAAGAGAGATATATGGAATGAATGTATATAATAACCTTCGCTTGTCTCTCTCTTTGTTTTGTATATAGATGGGATCTGTTTTATGTATATAGACATTATACTGTAAAATATTATATGGTTCTTGTATGTCCAGTCAGTAGTACGAGATGTATAGCTCGAGGTGTTCATCTTCAAGGTGGTAGGGCTCACCAGAATCAATACTTGAAGGAGGGTTTGGGTAAAAGAATGGAGGCACTCACCCCACATGCCCCTGAGACTCTACATCTTGGTGCATTTAAATATTTATTTATTTAAATATTTAAAGACCTGAGCCGCTAATTGGCTTTATGGAATCCAAATAAACACAGCAGCCTTACGTAGGATGACATATTTCACAAAAAAAACCTTATCTTTAGCCGGGACCGGTGAGATCGGGTTTTCCAAGATGGCCGCCGTGATTTACCTAATCGGGACGACCAATGCGGGCTAGCTTTTTTAATACACTTACGTTTTTTAATCTAACGCTCTTGCCGTCTACCGCGGCTGTTCTCCAGCACACGTGACGAGATTTGACTTACGCCCGATGCCGAGGACATGAGATGAGCGTTTTTCCTGTCCCGCGCAGTAAGTAGGTCTAAGCTGACACCTTGTGATGTCGATTAGATGTTTTTGCACTTCGGGATATCGTTTAAGGCAACCATTTACAGCGTCGGTTCTCTTTATAGGCTAGAGAATATACTTCTCTAAATCACGTCAGTAAAAGTGGATGAGTTCAATTGCAGATGATTCTTCTTTGCCCCTGAAAATATAAGAGAACAAAGTAAGAATTTATGCCGGTCTCTTTTCAATTGCCATATAAAGACATTTGTTTAATAGTGGACGTGATTTTACTCTTACATGTTATCCTTGGTTACGCAGGTGTACTGTAGATAATAGGCGTGGATTTTTGTATATATTCCACCTGCCATCAGAATTAGAGGTAAATATTACTCCCTCTGTGCGCTGGTTTGCTAGGCACCTTTTGGGACTAACACACTGGTGATCATTATAGATAGCATGGCCCTGATTTACAGTAGGGTCCACATGCGGCTTTTTGGTGTATTGATATAAATTAAATTGATAGTATTTTATTTGGACACGTAGTGGTGCTAACTACATGAGTGACTGCATGATGGTATCCACAAGTTTTGGGGGATACTGATTGACACACTTTAATTCCTTTGTTACCGTTCTTAATGATACAAGTTCATGTTTGTTGATTTTTGTAGAGGCGGTGTTGCCTTCCTCGAGTCCTGATGAGGCCAATTTTGGATAGGCCGAAACGCGTCGACCGAATATATACGAGACTGAGGGCTTAACTAATGTACTAAGAAAATGTTATATGCACCATATAATACCGTCTGTAATAAATAGACAGGTATTTGACAGCTGGGTGCAGTTTGGGTCCTCAGCCATTGTGTCTCAGTGGATCACAACTTTACTCTCTTAATAGTGACCACAAGATAAAGAATGTACGAGGGGCACAAACCCCGTTTTTTTCTTGTTGTATATGTGTCATAATCTAATGAGTTGTTTTTGTCAAAAAATGTCTGGAATGTGAAACCATTTTATGCTTTGTTTTATGTCAATATTGATTGTACGTTTACCGAACAACTATTGCTTACCTTTATTCACTAAATGATTATAAATAAATCAGGGAAATAAATAGTCCCCAGATATCAGGATTCTTCACTGATTTCTTCAAAGTAATAATTGTATTTATCCCTTCCTGCCATTTTTGTATGTTTATTGCATGACCCTGGGCAGTGTAGGGTTAAAGGGTGCCCTCTTCTGTTGATATAGGTCTATGAAACAGTTGGCTGGCTGCAGATACCAGTTCCTACTTTGGAGGCTCGTGGTTTTTGCAAGTTTTTACACGTGTGCGACTTTAAAATCTGCATTGCTTCTCAAGTTATTTAGACCAACTGTTCAATTGGCACCAGTCTTTCAGTATGGATTGCCACCATGTGTTTTATTGACTGAAAGTACACATTGACTGAAAGTGTATCTTGGTAGAAACTGGTGTTTCTTGCAGAAATAGTTTTCTGTCACTGTATTAAGACTGTTTTACTTGGCAACCGTTTTGGTTCTCCTGATTGTGTATTTTGCACAGTACGTCTGCTTTGCTCTAAAATGTTGCACTAATGTGTTTCTGATTGGCGTGCAATGTATGTAACCTGCTGTTTTGTTGTAATGCTTGTTTTTGTGAACATATTTTCACTAAAACATTTAAGCGTTTCCTGTGTCTCACAGTCCAGACTACATCAGTACAATATTATGCATTTACCTTTTGCCTCTATTAAAATAATTGTACGTTCCAGTTCGGAGGTGAGGCGAAAGAATGCTATTTGGCCTTTGTATAGCGAGCGCAAATGTTAACAGTTTGTGTGGCTCTCCAACTGATGCTTCAACAATACACATTTGAAGTAACCGAGTGGCATTGTGTTTTTATTTGACTTCATATAGTACATGCTTACTGAGATACGGAAATGTTTCACATCTTAATGTGTGTAAGGCATTCCATAGAACTGCATGTAATAGACTTTATTATACTAACATTTGCTCTGCAGATCTGCAGAAATCAGGAGTCTTTAGACCGCAACATGAGGTTATCTGAGCATCTCAAGTAATAAATATGCAGCGAGTTACTAAGTCTGATATCTTTGGAATGATAAGAAAGGAGAAGCATTATGCGCCTTCAAAAACGCCAAACTTTTTTAAAAAAATATTTCTGGTCGCGTTCAAGGGGATTTGCCGGAATGTTTTGTATACAATTTCTTGACTGATGCACGTTTTCTGTCTTGCAGTTCACAATGTGAAGCCAGAGTACCTTGATGCTTACAACAGTCTGGCGTAAGTCTCCTACTTTTTCCATTAAGCCTTTATCTTATTGGGTGGTCTGAACTGAAATCCTGTTTTAACATTAAGTGACTAGAAGTATCCCAACCATAGCTGTGAATAAAGGGGATGGACCAGATGCAGTGACCACCCCATCTTTTTGTTGGTAGTCAATCAGGCAACATAGTTAGTCCTTTCCAAAAATAGAATTCTGAATAGGATCATGAAGGCTGGACCCATTAAAATGTTCTACGTTACTAAAGCATGTTCTATTGGGTTAAAAACCTAGAATGTGCTCTCCACTTTGTGATTTCAGTTTAAAAAAATCCATAGATCACTTAATTGATGTGTTGCAGCTTTAATTCCCTTCCTCAGTAAATCAAGACCCATTCCCACCATAGAAGGCAAAGCAGCAGTTAACTCTCAAGAGAGCCCTTGACTCTGCTGGTGGTATTGTTAATGTTTGCGTCAAAATAAAGCTTTGTTGGCAACTAAGCAGAGCCAGAGAATGTGATAAGCTTCAAAATCCTCTTATGAACGTAAAACTTAACTCAATATGTTTGAATGTTGCGTGGTATTCTTTGGAAATGTTATAGAGATGCATTAGGAAAATAAATTAAGCCTTCATTGGCCTAAACAAAGACTTTAAATCCCCTAGCATGAAGCAAAATCACTTTTAATCTGGCATTTGTGTGATGTTCTTTAGATGGAGTTCTAGGGCGTTCTAGAGCCTATTGCATCACTTAAATGAGCAGCAAGGAGAGCATGACATTTTTATGCAGATGTGTGCTTTTTGTTCACTCTGGGTTTGTTATTCTGCCATTTGAAGGTATTCATTAGACATTCATTCTTGAAGGCTGTTTGTTTTTTGACCGGAACTTCAATAGCAAATACAAAGTTTTTGATGAAATTAATAGTGAAGGAGAATACTGATGCCGTTTTGTGAATAGGAAAGAAGATTTCGATCTTCCTAATTTGGTACAAGAGTGTTTTTTAAATCAAACTTTATTGATATTTTTCAGGAAAAAAACAAAATGCCACCAGTGCCATTACATGAATAACCTCCACCTTATATCTCAGCACCTTCGTACAAGATTGACTGAGGTTTAAAAGGAGATCATTTGTCCTAAGTCACTAGTAGAAAATGTCCAAAAATGATGGCAGAAACATGAAGATTAGACCTTGTGTGTACTTTGAACTGTACTGCCTTCTGTTATATATCGATTTCTGTGAGTGGAATTCAGCGACACTTGAAGGGACCTTTTGCTGATGATTTTGCCTTTCTTTCAGAGAGGAAGTGCTTCCAAAGCTGCACAAAGCCACAGACTACCCATGTGAGCTCGTTGGGAATTGGAACACCTGGTACGGAGATCAGGACCAGGCAGGTGAGCCTAGCTAGGCCAGGTAGGGTTAAAACCCAAAATACATGGGTAAGGAGGAGGGAAGATTATGTTCTTAGGTTGATGAAATATAGGAGGTGGAGTGCCAAGGGAACTGTACAACGTTTGAGAGTATTAGACATATGGAATCTTGCATTCAGGAGTCGTCCCAAGAATGAATCTTGCAAGTGGGAATGACCTGACTGTGCAAACTGGCTCTTGCATCACCATGTGCCATCCAAGAAAGAGTTGTACCAGGCATGACATTTAGAAGCAGGGTGAGTAATCAATGCACAATTTACCTTTTTGTTAGGAGTTGTGTAGGTTATAGGTAGCCATAAAATAACCATGAATTGCTACAGCTTTTCGTTTTGCAGTTAGCGTTTGCCTGCAGGCATTTGAATCCAGATATGAGTTGTACAGGCATCGTCCGACCCATGTCCACAGAATGTGTTGTGCATCTGTTGGCAAGGCAGATGCATTCTCAAGCTTTTTAAGAATCAGATGGGTTAGTAGCATGAGTTACACAGGCCAGTGATATAGAACTCTCACTATATATTGTTACTACAGGGAGTGCAGAATTATAAGGCAAGTTGTATTTTTGAGGATTAATTTTATTATTGAACAACAACCATGTTCTCAATGAACCCAAAAAACTCATTAATATCAAAGCTGAATATTTTTGGAAGTAGTTTTTAGTTTGTTTTTAGTTTTAGCTATGTTAGGGGGATATCTGTGTGTGCAGGTGACTATTACTGTGCATAATTATTAGGCAACTCAACAAAAAAAAATATATACCCATTTCAATTATTTATTATTACCAGTGAAACCAATACAACATCTCAACATTCACAAATATACATTTCTGACATTCAAAAACAAAACAAAAACAAATCCGTGACCAATATAGCCACCTTTCTTTGCAAGGACACTCAAAAGCCTGCCATCCATGGATTCTGTCAGTGTTTTGATCTGTTCACCATCAACATTGCGTGCAGCAGCAACCACAGCCTCCCAGACACTGTTCAGAGAGGTGTACTGTTTTCCCTCCTTGTAAATCTCACATTTGATGATGGACCACAGGTTCTCAATGGGGTTCAGATCAGGTGAACAAGGAGGCCATGTCATTAGATTTCCTTCTTTTATACCCTTTCTTGCCAGCCACGCTGTGGAGTACTTGGACGCGTGTGATGGAGCATTGTCCTGCATGAAAATCATGTTTTTCTTGAAGGATGCAGACTTCTTCCTGTACCACTGCTTGAAGAAGGTGTCTTCCAGGAACTGGCAGTAGGACTGGGAGTTGAGCTTGACTCCATCCTCAGCCCGAAAAGGCCCCACAAGCTCATCTTTGATGATACCAGCCCAAACCAGTACTCCACCTCCACCTTGCTGGCGTCTGAGTCGGACTGGAGCTCTCTGCCCTTTACCAATCCAGCCACGGGCCCATCCATCTGGCCCATCAAGACTCACTCTCATTTCATCAGTCCATAAAACCTTAGAAAAATCAGTCTTGAGATATTTCTTGGCCCAGTCTTGACGTTTCAGCTTGTGTGTCTTGTTCAGTGGTGGTCGTCTTTCAGCCTTTCTTACCTTGGCCATGTCTCTGAGTATTGCACACCTTGTGCTTTTGGGCACTCCAGTGATGTTGCAGCTCTGAAATATGGCCAAACTGGTGGCAAGTGGCATCGTGGCAGCTGCACGCTTGACTTTTCTCAGTTCATGGGCAGTTATTTTGCGCCTTGGTTTTTCCACACGCTTCTTGCGACCCTGTTGACTATTTTGAATGAAACGCTTGATTGTTCGATGATCACGCTTCAGAAGCTTTGCAATTTTAAGAGTGCTGCATCCCTCTGCAAGATATCTCACTATTTTGGACTTTTCTGAGCCTGTCAAGTCCTTCTTTTGACCCATTTTGCCAAAGGAAAGGAAGTTGCCTAATAATTATGCACACCTGATATAGGGTGTTGATGTCATTAGACCACACCCCTTCTCATTACAGAGATGCACATCACCTAATATGCTTAATTGGTAGTAGGCTTTCGAGCCTATACAGCTTGGAGTAAGACAACATGCATAAAGAGGATGATGTGGTCAAAATACTCATTTGCCTAATAATTCTGCACTCCCTGTATACTAGTTTGCATGAGCTGTGTTTGTTATGTGTAATTAGTGTCTGTTTGCAGAAACCTGTCACATTAGGCATATCATGTTTTACATGCAGTGAAAGCTCTTTAGCCAGCAGTTGCCCCAATATTAGTTATGTTAGGATATATTTTTAGGTACAAGTTGCCTCAAGATGAACTCTATTGCAGGCAGGGTTCTTATTGGACTGCTTTCCTTGAGCATGAATTAGGCAGACGGGTCTTTATACCAAGGAGCTGTAAACCTTGCTGGGCAACACAAATAATCTTCTGCAGTGCAGGCTGGGCAATTATTGGCCAATTAGACTATTGTATGGATTTTTAAAGTAATAGCACTTGCATGTTTTGTTGTAGTGCACCTGTGGCGATTCTCTGGGGGCTACCCAGCTCTTACGGAATGCATGAACAAGCTGATAACAAATAAGGTACTTGAGTTTTTAACAAAAACAAACTTGATTTTGTGTAGCAGAAGCAGTCTGGGGTCTCTTTTCACTTTCTATAAGCTCTGCGGGAACGGGACGATCAAAAGCTGAACTGACAGTTCCTGCTGTCAGAGCAGCGTGTGCGATCACCTGTTATTGTCCTTACTGTTGACCCACTGATGGTCGCCGCAACACAGCTTACTGTTGAGTCAGTGAGCTCTTCTGATGCACTACTTAGTATTGGGTGAGGACC
This sequence comes from Pleurodeles waltl, assembly GCF_031143425.1. Taxonomy (NCBI): domain Eukaryota; kingdom Metazoa; phylum Chordata; class Amphibia; order Caudata; family Salamandridae; genus Pleurodeles; species Pleurodeles waltl. Next base: position 807,756,985 of record NC_090450.1, on the reverse strand, counting down.
TTTGCAATGATCCACAGCATTGCGGCCAGTGGGATCACTTTCACCATTCCTTACTTTGGGGCCAGTGGGTTCATCGTAAGCACTGCACAGTGGAGGAACATTTAGATATGTCGCACTGATTGCACAACCAGTGGGATCATCATCTGCTGTTATTGCTGTGTGCCAGTGAGAATGTCTGCAGATGCCTTTATTGGGGGGAGATTGGTTGTCTCCTGCAGCTTGGCTTGCCTCCCCTTAGTGCCAATCAAGGAGAAAACTAAACCATCTGCAACACTCCTTCCTATGGGGCCACTGACATTAATTGCATCAGTCCTTACTGTAGAACCAGTGAGATCTCTTGCTGCTATCCATACTTTAAAGCAAGCGGGGTCATGCACAGCTGGTCTTGGTAGGCCATTGAAAGCTTTTCGTGACAATAAATACTGTGAGGTCGGTGGCATTGCTCCCTTTAGTGTAGTTGTTGCCAGGTTGCTGAATGTGCTCTCTCTTTGCTTACTGTCTCCCGCTCTTTATAGTAATGTGACCACTTCCTACATGCTGTGGTGTCATGCCCTTCATGCTGTCATGTCTCTTCCTCCTGGCAGGAATACAGTGAGTTCCGGAAGGAGCGCAGTAAGATGTTGCTGTCCCGCAGGAATCAGCTGCTTCTTGAGTTTAGTTTCTGGAATGAACCATTACCTCGTCCAGGGCCCAACATATATGAACTGAGGACCTACAGGCTCAAGGTATTTCAGGTTGAACCTCTCCTGAGATAAGTAGGGCTGCCTGCTCAATGCAAGGGAATAGAGTATGCTTGACAGCTGTCCTCTTAGTAATGCTGCAGTCCTGTGTGAGGCACAGATGGAGCTAAACTGCACCTTATGGCTTGATACTGCAGCCCTACGAGGAGTCCTTCAAGGGAGTCTAATCTGTATTCCTGTGTATTTGTGGCCTCTCTGTCCTATGCATTGATGTTGCAGTTCTGTGATTGGGTGATGGACACTTCTGCCTTGGCTGGATATTACTGTCTTGTGGGAGTGGGACCTTTCATATTTGGTGCATGTAAAAGGAGCACAGGAAGATTGGATGGAGGGAATAGGAAGAAAGACTCTTTGTTTGTCCGTTGGCAGGAGTAACTGGAATACCTTAGCTGTGACTTTTTTTAGTTGAAGTGTTCCCTGAAGAGCAGAGGCAAAAAACTGAAATTGCAGTGGCTGCTGTTCAAAATCTGACGTGTTTAGTTTGTAAAGGTAAGCCTTCTAGTCTTTTCTTTTGCATTTGTCTTATAATAAGGGGATGTTTTAGCATTTGTCATTACCTTGTAAGAAATTCAACATGTCTGGCATATGATTTATGCTCGTAGGGATTATCAGTATACGTTTTTGAAAGGATATAATGACATTTCTTTAGTCCTTTGTTAAGGTGAGTAGTGGTGTGCATGTTTCTCTTCAGAGGAACTAGAATGGGCTTAAGGATGCTGGCGGTTGGGCAGAAGATGTGTACTGGACATTAGATTTGAAGTCCGGTTCAGGAATATCGTTTTTTTCTCATGTGAGGTAGTTTTTTAAAAATTTTTTTAAAGGAGACGATATTTCCTGATGCGGAAGCAGAGCTATTGAGCATTTTTGGAGAGTTTGTCTTTTAAATGATCCAGGTGTGTACTGGTGTTCAGGCCCTGGGGTTGAGGCTGGTCTGTGACTTCTAAGTTGAAGATGCATTTCATTTTCAGTGGTTTAAGCTTCAGGCTGGCACTAGGCGTTCGTTTTTGAACTATAATAAGGCAGCATTTCATACAGTGAATATTCGTGACATAGTAGAGCCCTTAGAATCTTTCATTGGCAATGCGTGTCGAGATTGTCAGTGGGGTCCCTTCGACTGCTGTTCTTCTGGTGCTGCTGTCATGCACAAGGATCCCCTTGTGCTGCATTCCTACAAGGTGGGGTACACAAGACCTCTAAAAGGGTGTTCTTCAGTTATTGTCCTGTGAGGGTAAAGCCATGATATCCCAAATCAGTAGTATGATGATGCCTGTGTCATGTGTTTTTGGGATAGAGGGAACTCACATCTGAGGGTGAGCGTGACACTGCTGTTCACTTAGGGAAGAGTAACTAGTGCTTCTTTTCAGAGGGGAGTTGGTGCTGAAACCCCTACGCTGCTATCAAGGGTGGGGATGGGAGGAGACATTGATGGTGTCTTGCAATAGCAGATCTAGTTGCTGTGATTCTCATACCAATAGCCTGCCTTCGCATTTTTAGCAAGTACTCTAGCCCTTTTGTATTATGAGGTCTCCTCCCATTGTCTCTTGTGAGTTACCTTGAACAATCCACAAATACAGGAGAGATGTTTGACATTCTATAACACAGTGGTATCTTTAGCATATATAGTGGAAAAGGACCTAGTTCAGAGGACAACCATTTGAACAGTATTTGCCATCCCTCCACAAGCATGAGTTCTTAAGGAGGAACAGTATTTGTAACAAAGGTCAAATTGACAAAGGAATTCTTGTTCTTTTTTTATTTTTGTGCTGGATTTGGTCAACGATTGCCCCGTTGCAGTGGTGCTTTGCGAAGCAGCATATGGAAGCACCTGGAGTGATACTGCAGGTTTTGTTTTGCACAAGAAGTTATTTCTAAAAGGCTGACCGCAGTATCTTCCCATTCATTGTCATCGCTACAGCCCATGCCCAATGACAAGGTGTGACATTTTAGTTTCTTTAGATATCCACCTGATTATTAAGGGCAATCTATTTTTATTTGTGCATCACCATTCTTAAGTCTGTATTTTTATTTAATTACATATAATACTTGTACCAACTAGCGGTTTCATTATGCATTACAGGCTGATAAGGTGCAAAATATTTTTCATCTTGCCCCCTGTGAGATGATCACCTTTGTGCTTAGGCCTTTGTACCCAAGTTAGGAAGTGGATTGGTAGCGAAATAACAATCCTACGTCTTCTATTGCAAAGCAAGCTAGTTCACACTGTGCATATGCCTCTTCCAGACATAGAGCACAATGAAAGCCATCCACTTCTTTCCCACAGCCTAGTTACATCCAATTTTGGAAAGATTTGTGCTTCAAGCACACTAGCTTAAGAGTACTTTATACATTCAGATGAAATTACAATTGTCCTCAGTGTGGGTTAAATGTGCCATGCTCTTCCTGCTTGCCTTTCAGCGACTTACTAGATGCCTTAAGGGATGCCTGCTAGGTTATAGGGTGTATTCCTAAAAATCTCAGTCTTACAGCTAATGGAATCGGACTGGTTATTTGACCACTAGTTTGAAGAGATGGTCAGCTGGTTTTAAGACCAGGAATACATTTTCCCCATGCTTATTCCATTGTCCCTGAAAACATATGTAACTGTGTGGGACCTTTCACAGAAGTAGATTTCATAGCAGTAGTCTTATTGGGTTGTTTTTATGCGAGACAACCTTGGATACATTTTGTTTCTCCATGATTGAGGATACATGAATTTTGAACAAGCAGAGGAAACGGAAGCCTTGGAGGCCAAAGCCTCTGAGCCCCAGGCTTCTGGAGGAGCACCAGCAGAGACGCACATACAGTGCGCAAGGATTGAGGCACAGGCAGGGCATATTAGAAACTGGGGGTCCGAAGCGGAATTCACCAGAACACTGTGCAGTTTGAAGGCGCTTAAGCAGGCTGTGCCTGTGTTTCCCAAGATGCCAGATGCCAGGCTAAACCAGCTCTGATCAGAGGTGAGGTGAGCGAGCGAAGCAGGTGAAACGGGTGCAATGGCAAGGTAAAATGAGGCAAACGAGGACTGCCTTCAACCACCTGCACCGCTCCTTGTACCAGCCAGCTGCAAAGTTTTGCATCTAACCTTCAGTCTCTTGTGTCATGTGCCCTCGTGCCCCAATATATTTGAATCATTGACATTTTGGAATAACCCTTCACCCCTTGACCCACTGTCAAAGCTGGGTGGGCAGTGGGGGACTCCAGCGCACCCCAGTGGACTTCAATGTGTAATAGGCCCTTGGAATTCACAGTCAGCATGGAAGTGGCTGGCGTTAGGCCAGTGCGGCTTATGCGTCTGGGTTTCCACCACCCCAACAAAGTTTCAAGGGAATCAAAAGGATCACAATTCCATCTTGACCGCTCATGCCACCCTCCTAGGCCTGGAAACAGGGGAGTGTGATAAGTTTAGCCACTGATTCCCCACAAGGTGCCCTCATACCGAAATAGGTAGTAGGAAGTTGAGGTGGTCAGCTGCTTCCCAGGTATTACCACCCACGAGTAAACAAGGAATCAAATCAGAGGGCGAGAGACATGCAATCCAGAAAGTCTTGCCGGGGAAGGGTGTGCAGGGGAAGGAAAAGACTACCAAAGAGAACCAGCCAAAGCTCCCCGGTACCACCTCTGTGATATGCCTAGATGACTCCATTAAAGAAGAAAAATCCCCCACAATTCAGCTTAAGAAAATCACACATGCAGCATCTGCAAAAAAAAAAAGAGGGATCCAAAATAACTGATTTCTTAGTGACCGGACATTCAAGGACAGAGGACAAAATCAACAAGGCCAATAAAGAAGATATTCAAGTGGACCTTCTAAACATCATCACATAGCACATAGTGGGCATAGACACAAAGATACAAGCCCTCAACGATCTGATTCAGAGAGCCCAAAAACACAATTATACACAGCAGGTCGCTTGTGAATGTGTCACTTCAGGCAAAGAGCACCAGGTCATGTCTTACGTTCTCAACGAGATACTCCTGGAAGTCAGGCAATGAAGCCAAGGGAAAGGTCCCTGAACTGGACACAAACTCTACGTCAGATGTCGACACTGAGAAGGAGGGCAGAGAAAGCGCCCCTAGGAGGTCACTGACCTAAATGTTCTGGCAGAAAATAGAGCACTTTGGGTCCAGCAGTGCACTCATCCTCTCACGGTTAGAAAATCCTTATACAGGGGAAAATACTGAGAAAACAAAAACCAAAAGTACTCAAAGTGGAGGACCTATGTGAAACCGAGCCGCTAAAAACTAAAAAGGAGAAGAAAAGGCTAAGAAAGGCACGGAAAAAAAGTCCAGCAGAAAAACATATGGCAATTTTTTTCACAACACAAGCACTCCGCCTCCCCAATCACTAATGAAGGAAATGGGAATGTGTCAGACTCAATCAGAAAAATGCAGGAGGCTACAGAAGAGGCAAGACCTAATATTGTCTTTAGCAGTCCAAACCCCGGTTCCCAAAGAATAATCCCAATGTAGACATGTGTGGGACAAACAAAAGCGGAAAAAATAAATTCTCCTTGGTGGCCTAAGGGAAAAATCAAAGAGGCTAAACTGTAGGCGAGCAAGGGACTCCAAAAACAGTCCAGGAGGAAATGTGATTTGTGTGCTCTCCAGCAAGCAAAGTAATCTGCAGTACCGCAGGTAACAATAACAATAACAAGATGTAATCCTGGTGGGTGAGTTTGGATCAGCCTCAAAGATGGATGGAGAGAACTATCAGTCGGCCCAATTTGTGGCCGAGTCAAGTCGAGTTAAGGCACCAAGAGGGGCAGGAAGCAGGTTACAAGAGTACCCCACAAGGCCCCACAATGGCAAAATCAATGGAGAGGGGCAAATAAACTTCTCCTCATACCAAACCACAGGTCACAGGGGGTGTTCGATATCCTCTATTGAGGAAACATCATAAAACTGATAAGGGAAATAGGAGAATTCTCTCATGTGACTTCCTCAGATCTGCTTTTAGTAGAATGTAAACCTCATCCCCAAAGGGAGCGACCAAAAAGCCACTGTAACAACATGGGCCGCCCCAGACCTGGTAAACCGACTATTCACCCACATTGACATATTTGATTCTTGGGGTATAGAGTTACAAAAAGTAGAACCCCCACCAATAGACAGGACCATTGAGGGCCATCACAGCAACTGGGAAATCAGTGCTAAGACGAGCAACAGGAGCTGACACAAATCTGAGAGATGTGGAAAAGTTAACTGTCATGATATTTTCAAGTGGGCTCGATTAGAGTCAGATCCACCAGGATCATCGAGAGTGCCGGCCTCCCAAAAACACAAATATACCAAAGGCCAGAGCTGGTAACAGACACTAATTGTTTCTAACAAGCACAAAGAGACCGAGAGACTGAAAGCACACAGGGATGGCGTTAGCATCTGTTCATGGAATGTACGTGGAATCGAGGCGCTGTTGCAGGACGCGGTTGCGAGGTCTTTCTTTTAGCAACACAACATTATTTTGATGCAGAAAACATGGAGCCCGGGGACACCAGTGGCAGTTTATGTAAAGCGGTCAGGTACTAGCAAATAAATCCTCAAAACATGGTCACTTAAAGGCAGACTTGTCAACATTTAAATCTACAGCATTTAAGTGGGCAGAGACATAGTCAATGTAGGGTTGAACTGGATTGAGGCAACAAAGTTGACCCCCCCGAAAGGTGCAGCTGCATTCTGAAAGCATTAGTGCTCATAAATGTTTACATTCGTCCAAATTAAACATGTAAAAGGGTAAAAGTGGAAACCCTGGGCAAAATAATAAAGGCCCTTCCGAGGTTCAGAGGCAGCATCACAAGGCAAACATTCTAATCTCTGGTGACTTTAATCTAGATTTGGTTAATGCCGGTTTAAAAAACAGATGAAGAACCAGGATGGAAGCAAATGCAGGACATTTTTTGAAAATTTAGAATGGTAACAGTAAGGAGAATAAGCCGGCTTCGATTATGTCCTTAAGTGGCAGAAACTTCTCAACTATTGGCTTCACATTGATAAATAATTTAGCATGGCCCTTGGTGTGCAATTTTCAAATCAAGTGCAGAACCGAGAGTGACAATTTTTCTCAAACAATTGAACTAGCATGCAGGTTCGACCAGCTGTAAAAATCAAGCAGCTTAATCGCTGCCCCGCTCATATTCAAACTTAAAAGAATAAAATGGCACCAACAAGGGAAAGCAGCCGTAATGGAAGAAGTGTACCACATGGCGGGACCCTTAGAGGCACGAAAAATACTAGAGGGTATGCAAAACAAAGTTTCTGTTTTGATAAGTGACTGGAATGAAGAATGGGCAAGGTTAATATTCCCTTTATTAGCAATATTTTCAGTCATGACACGGCCAACAATCCAGTCTGATGTCCACACCAAAAGAGGGGCTGTGAAAAGCAGGACTGGTTCAGTAAGGATCTGGGTACTGAGAAAGCCCAAATAGCCTTAGAAACCAGAAAACTGGCAAAAGCGGCCATACGTGGGCAGGATACAGACAAATCTATTCTCTGGGCCCTGAAAGCTAAGCACCACAAAGACTGTTGGAGAGAAAAAATAAGTTTTCAGGAGAATATGTGGTCCAAGCTACCGTGGGCAAGCAAAAAAACAAATAGTAAAAACTTTTGGGAATTGGTGAATGAGTTGGCAGCTGGTAAGGGCAGATATAAAAATGCAGGAATTGATCCAACCTCTTTCTTCATCTGTGATTTGAATGGATTATCAGAAGGTCACACTGAAGGCAAAAAGAAGCCTGCAAACCAAAACATAGAACAGCCATATAAGGACCTTTCAAGTCCAGGAAGAGAGGTTTATCAACGGAACCATGATGAGAGGAACATCCTCGACCTCCAGCAGCAAGCACATGATGACCAAGTCATGGTGCCAGAACAACTAAGTCGCTTAATTAAGAAGAAGAAGTCTGAAGGGACCGCAGGTTCAAATGGTCTCCCAGACGTCATCTTCAAAGGAGATCCAGGGTATTGGGCACACTGTTTTGCTCCCTGTTCAATGCCATTTCTTGCACCCAACGGATTCCAGATTCGTGGAAAGGCAGTATAATTCATACAGCGTATAAGAGTAGAAACCTGGCTCTGCCCTTGAACTGCCTAGCCTAAGTTGACATAGAGGCAAAACTCTACCCATCCTGCTTACTCCAGCACCTCCAAACCCGAGCGGACGAAAACTATCTAATCCCAAGATTCCAAACGGGGTTTCGAGCAGGCATGGGAGCAATAATAAACTTAACAGCACTCTGGCTCATAGAGGAAAAGGCTATACACAGAAAAACAAGTCTCTTCGTCTGTTTTGTAGACCCCAAATCTCCCTTCGATTGGGTCCCCAGAGGAGGTCTTTGGTCTCCACTGGATAAATGGGGAATTCCTAAAAATCTATTGAAGGCAATCATAGCTCCATACACTGATACTTAGGTACAAGTAAAAATAGGAGCTGGTACAAAATTAACCAAAATGATAGCCACCAAAATTGGCTTAAAGCAGGGGTGTGTTTTGACCCCGAGACTTTTTAAGTTATATCTGGCAGATCTAGCTGGAGTGCTTTCTCAGGTAAACAGTCATCATGTTGCTGAGCCAGACACCAGTGGGTCTGCAACGCAGCATGACAGCCCTAAAAGCTTCTTAGATCAGCAAGGGGTAGAAATAAACTTGAAGAAAACAAAATTAATGCGGCTGGTGGGTTCTAAATTTACGTCTCTTGATTGGTTCCTAGGAGGAAAGAGAATGGCGGTGGTCCCTGCATACAAATATCTAGGAGTAGTCCCTGGACCCTCGAATAACAAACGTCAATTGATCGCAATTCAAGCAAAAGCACAGTCATTGACATACAGTTTCAAACTGCTTAAGAAGCAATTGGCCTGCCCTTATTTGAAACATCTTCTTAGTCATGTCGGCCCATCAGCTTCCCGCGGTATCTTACGGTGTGGAAGTTATGTGGGGCCAGTAGATTTCCTCATTAAATAAAATTCAAACTAAAACACATAAGGCTGTTTTTAATGTTCCCAAGAGTGCATTACCAGCCCAGGTTTGACTTGAATTTGGACTAAAATATCGGTCCTTCCAGTGCAAGAGTGCATTCCTCAACCTATTCTATAGGTTACGGGCATCAAAGAACAGCTCCATAAACAACTTTTGCTGGCTAGAAGTGAGGGCTCAACAAGCCAGCAACAGAAAAGGTTCCTGGGGAAACTCCTTAAATCAGGGGATTGAAGCCCTTGGCATGGAAGAAGCCTGGGAGATCAGCATGGGGGAGCCAGATTTTAACAAAGCCACAAAAATGTCGGTTCGCATTTTATCCCATGCAATGGACAAGGACACCTTGGCCAAAAGGAGACATGCCTGGGCTGTACTTGGGTCATATTCTACATTGTCCCTTCAAATCTATTTATCTGAACACTTCCACTCACATAAAACATCAGTTTGTTATTCAGCTTGGGTTTTTTAGACACTAAAGACATATGTCCCTCCTGGAAAAACAGTTTACAAATCAAAATTGTCGCTTATGCAGTTATAAACAAATGCCTTTACTGCACATATTTTCTACTTGTCTGGATCTAGGGGCTGAAAGGAAAAAGTTATTCAAACATCATTTTGCTCTTGCAGTCAGGCAGTCATTAGCTGGTTAAACGGACAATCGATCCTCCTAGTTTGCAAGGGAGTGACATTTTTAAATCTGTTTCCAAAGGAGTTGGTTAAGACTGAGACTGGGCAACTGTTAATTGGGAAAGTATGAGAGGCCCAAATTTAGTTCTAGCTGACTTCTGCTGAAATTATTTAAAGGAGCAATTCGGAGCAACTGGCCTCCTGGCTTGACATTATGTACTGTAAATCTGCTGTACTTGCACTGTACATTTGTCAACTTACAGGCTGTGCTTGGCTCCTTGTGGCAGAGTATTGCGTTTTTATGTGACATTTTTTCACAATTGACAGCTTGTGTAAGTGTTAGCAACTTGTTTTGATGGCACATTATATATAGTCATCATGTTTACATGCACTATACAGTTGATAGGCCGTTCTTTCTTAAGCACCATGGCCGGCTCTGACCTGAAACTATATAGTGTTAGTGCACATTACACGCACTTTATGCAACTCAATATGCTGCATCTCACTTCTTGCTCTAAAATATGATGAATTTTATCTGAGATTTTACGTTAGTAAGTCTCTTATGCACTTGAAATCTGTCAGTTTATATGCCAAACTTGATTTTTCGTCGTAGCGGACACTTTGCTGCAAAGGATGAGGTTTAACTTTGCAGCTTGCCCTGTTTTGGCATTACACATTGCCAGCACGTATTAAATGCACTTTATACTTGCCAATGTTTATGTTGCAAATTACACCATGTCCTAATGTTTTCATATTTTTATGTGCTAATTTTATCTTTGTTAGTTTAATTTTATCGTTTTTATATTGTAATGGTTTTAACTAACCGCATACAATAAAGATTTGATTTGATTCTCTAGGGTTGTACTTACTCCCAGTCCTCATGTTGTATCGCGTGAGCTCTATCAGCTTGCCCCGTTCTACTATAAACTAAATGTCTCATCTGATTTTCTTACAGCCCGGGACAATGATTGAATGGGGAAATAACTGGTAAGCAACAGATGCTGTTGGTCTCTTTCCCCCTTTGCATGGTATAGCTCACCACCTTCTCTTGTTGTTCTTTCTGCATCTGAACTGTGCAAGGCATAAGTGTATACTTATCGCTGTGTGCCCTGTTTTGTGTACCCTTCAAGGTTACCAGCTGTGCATTTATTAGCTGTGCACCCTTCTTGGATTCTTCTGACCTGTATATGCATGGTAACTTACTGCACTCATCTTTTCACTTCAATATGTCCCTCTGTTCTGAATGTATTCCTCACTCTGCATCATAGGATCTGATTTGATAGTCATACACATTAGACTAGTCCTACTTGCATACAGGATTCTGGAGCACTTATTACCATACATATAAAACTTACAATAAATTGTAAAAAAAAAAAAACGTAAACGTTTAAATGCATCATCCATTTATTGCAGTGTATCCAGGGGTGTTGCCCCGCTGGAAAAATGCCACAGAGCAGCTGAAAAATAAAATGGTAATAAAGTTTATTTATTACCATTTTATTTTTGAACACCCGTCCAGAACCTAGTGTCAGGACGGGGCGGGGCAACTGCTGCTGAGTGGCAGCAGGGAGCTGAGCACTATCTTTAAAGTGTGCATGTCCCTTTGGCTGGCCGTCTTGGGATGATCAGCCTGAGATGCGCACTTTAAACTTCTCTAACCCAGCTGTCTTAAGACAGCTGGGTTAGAGAAAGCACAGGCCTCCAGCGCTCTTAAGAGCGCTCAGAGAGCCCACTCCCTTCAATCCTAACGCTTCTCTTATGCTGCTTAACAGCATAAGAGCAGCTCCAGGGTTGTGGCAACTAAATAAGGTAAGTGCCCTTTTTTAATTATTCTATTATTGCTGCCCTGCCACTATATATATATATATATATATATATATATACACACACACACACATACTGGGCTTGAAAAATCCACTGGCATAGGCAGGTCTTACTTTATCAGGTTAAGCTAATTTTAATACTTACTCGTTCTGGCGATTTGACACTGAACAGGTGTTCTGTTCCGTTGAAAAGTGGAGGGGCAATAAAAGATGCCTTTGAATCTTGTTCCTATGTCACATTTGTTCTATGTTCACAGACAGAGGTCAAAAGTCATTTTTTCTTACAATTAATTTTCCTTCTAAATGCAGAGCTCAAGGGCTTCGTAAGGTGGACTGTGTGACCTGCTGCTTAGAACATGTAAAATAAAAGGATATAGCGTGTCAGGTTTTTCCTACCACACAACATTTAAATGACTAACTCAACTGTGCAAACATTTCAAAATATATTTCAGTAGCTGTGAAAGCCCTTTTTAGGGTCGAGCCTGCGTTGCATGCGCTCGCACATGCGTATCGCAGCGAGACGCTTTAGTATTTAGAAAAGGGCTCGGAGCCCTGTCAACTTCTCATCAGTGTTTTTTATTGGTTCGTGGGCTTGCCTAATAAAATCTGCTTGCTTTCATTAGTCGAAGGCACGCATATGTCATGCCTTTTCTGGTGGCTAGCCCTCCTCGAGCGCAGCGACCAAGTACAGAAAACATGCGAGACTTGCTGTTTTCCATCGGGCTTGTGGACTTCTTTTTCTCTAATTTACCAGCGCGATCTCGCTTGGCAGAAGTCGAGCGCTTAACATACTTCATTTCACGTTTTTGGGTTATGTACATAAATGCACTTTTGCCCGATAGGTGAAAAGTCGGGTTAGGAGTTTACAACGCGATCAGCTCTAACATGAGCAAACGCGAGACCCGTTGCATTGTAAATGCTTGTTTATATTACTGTGTGATGAAAACATATCTTAATATGATGAAAACAAATCGGGATACTTAACATGTTGATGTGCAAAGGATATGTTTTCTGAAACCAAGTTTTCACAGATTGTTAATACACTTTATAGTTTTATCAGTAAAGCTGCAAGTTAGTGGAGAGGTTTTTTGACATTTCTTGGAAAGTTACTGTGTGTAGATGACAACATGTTACCACGTCATGGTTTAGTAATATATTGATTAAAATTGAGTGGTTAATTAAACTGAGAAACACTTCGGCCCTGTTGGCAATGTTGTTTGTAAACTGAAAGAAGTCCTAGGTTATGTGGGCTAGATCTCATGGATATGTGGGCTAGATTCTTGTGATGCATGCAGCAAACATTAGTCTATTTAATCAAACAGGAGTTTTTTTGTACTGCAGAAATGCTGAACTCACATATTTGAAGGTGCACTCATATGTGAGAATTAAGAAAAAGGTGACTCTGTAAACTGTTTGCCTAGGATCACACAATTTAAGACCCATTTACAGGTCAAGTAGATTACAGTTAGGTCGAGTAGATTATTTAAGTTACTCGACCTGCAGGTCTAGTAAAGTTTTTATGATATATAAATATCACTGAGTGTATCCAAGGTTGCACTTACCGAATTTCAGGTGATTTATCGTCTTTTAAAATAAGGTCCAGTCAAGAAAATTACAGTATTCTTGCAGCCTTACAGTCTCTGAAAAACAGTCAAATTGAAGGAAAAAACAGCTAGATCGCTGAACTTTACAATGAGAACATTTATTCTTGAAGCAGCCAGCAGCTTCTCAATTCCTTTATGCTGTGTACTGGAATTTGCTTAAGAGTGACAGTTCTGTTGATGCCAATAAAGCTGTTGAGGATGATGACAAAGACTGATGCACTCCCTGCTTTCTGGCCATATAAAACACATTTGTCAATGTACACAACATTGGAGAGATGCCTCTCCAAGGCAAAGACATTGAAAGCGGTGGGGCTAGTAGAGAAAATAAGGTTGTTCAAATGTCAGTACAAACATAGATAAAAGCATTACCACCCGTACCAGTCTCAGAACTTTGAAACCCGTTTTTAGCAGTTGCAACATCTGCAGCAACAAGCTCAGCAATGGCAAAAGTACTCTACACCTGACCTCTAGACACTGATGATCACATCATAATCAGCTGGTTTTACGACATGAGTCCCTAGACAACTCCTTCCAATGACTTCCTCCTCTCTGTGGCATTCTGGTGGGATACGAGGGAGGGGAATTATTACAAATCATTTTAAAGAGTGGCATAGCATAAACACAGATAGATGGGTGCTGAATAGTGTGCATAATAGGTGTTCTGTACATTTCATGACAATTCCACCAAAGAAGCATCAAACGATTCAACTTTACTTCCCAAAAAGGCTATAGAGTGCAAAATGGAAAAGGCATCTATTTAAGGTTTTTTTTGGCAAAGAAATATAGGCCAAGCAAGGATTTCAGACCGATTTTTAGATTTCAGACATGCCAAAAATATATTAAGGAAGAAAATTAAAACACTTCATGAAAAAATGTCCTCCGTAAACAACAGAGTCTGGATGTGTGCTGTGAAAATACTGGAACCATATTGCCATATTCCCATCTGCCGTAGAAAATACTTGATATCCATAGTGGACCAAACTCACTATTGGTGCAAGTTTTGGGTTAGTCAACCATCAAAACGTTCTCAAAATGCATGGCAATGGTAGAGATACATCTATCTTGTTGAAAATAAAGGCACTTGTTTGTAATCCTAGTTTTGCACTGTACGAATCTTCATTGAATTTATAAATAACTCACCCTACACTCTGGCTTGAAGCAACCAGAAAGCAATCCTTAAGGCTTCGAGGATCTGCCTAGAATCTTTAATTAAAATGCTGTTCAAGTGAACTGATGTTCTGAAGCAACTATCAGTACAAGTCACAAAGGGATTGGAAAGCTGCTGGTTCCTTAAAAGAGCAATGTCCTAATTTGTAGCTTGAACAAGTTCAGTCTGTCTGGATGGTTTCCTCTTCATTTTGCGTATGGTTTCTCAGGGACTCTATAATACCAAAGTGATAGTTATACGGCAAGGTTGTTTTAAGTATTATTTTCTCCTTTGGACTTTGTTTTAAAACAGATAAGGATCTGAAATTAGATGAACTCAGCCCTAGATAGGTTTCAGTGCTGGATTATGCATTTAAATGTCTACGATTTCTACCATTTATTATTATTATCTGTGTGTTAAGTGTTCCAGGACCCTGTGTGTGGGCATGACAGTTCTAATGTCCGACTTCAGTGAAGATTCCTATGATGTAGAACTAAATAAGTTTTCCTTCTTCTGCATGGAATTCTCTCTGCTATCCATAAACAGTAGAATATTTCCTCACTTGTATGGGATCCCTAGAACACCATTTTGAAAACATATTTACAAAGAAAACTGCCTACGATATTTTCTGTATGTTGTCCATCTAAGAAGTAAATCCAGTTCGCCAAATTGACAATGCTATCCATTTGACTGAAATTACAACAATAGTAGACCCTTTTTTTAAATTCTGGAATGCAAAATGTATCCTCTAGTGGGCTGGGTATATCCTGTGCTAATTAGCCATGCCATCTTTAAAAACCTCCAGAGTGGGCAAGCCTTGCCATCATGCAGTGTAGGGTCAACTGGGCTGTTTACTTCAGTGGCTTACACGGGTGTGGAATTTTTAAATAATACACTTGTCCAAGGGAAGATGCTACAGAAATCAATCTGCATGCCCTGTAAAGAAATCCACTTGTCCCACCTGCTCTGTAAATCAATTATGCAGGCCACAACACAAACATTAGAAGATTTTTATTTACTCTTGATGAAGCTGACCAAAATCATTTGCAACAGTCCAAGGGTAAAATATAATTTTGTACTGAAAAAGTGGCAATACTGTTATTCGCCAAACAAGTAGCGGTACATTTAAAACTGGTGAAAATTCAACTTCAGGTGCTGTAATTTGAACACCCCATAAAGCAAAGTGCAGCTCATTTGCATGGGAAGGAGCTGCAGTAGGAATCATTATACTGAGAATGACTGTCAGTCGGTTATGACATGGTCTCATATAGCTGTTCACATGCTGTTGCAGTACTAAAATGCAAACATCAAAGGAAGGTTTGAAAACAAACTGAGCATCCAGTAGCTCTTGTCTGTGGGAGCACTTGAGAATGTTTTCTTTGAAATAAGCTAAGCGTCTACAATGGATGTAAATAATTTTAACTAACGCACACATTTAAGGCTCTCATTTTGACTTTGGTGGTCAATTTCTCTGAATGCCAAAGCCAAACCCGCCACCAGACTGCAGTGCTGGCGTTCTGCAGACCGCCATGCTGCGAGTGCTGTCAGCCGTTCGCCATCTTTGTGTTGGAAAGTCGCCAGCATTCATGATGGCGGTGTGTGGTCCAGAGGCGGGGCACCGCCACACCACGCCAGCAGTACTCTGCCTGCCGTATTACAAGACGTAATACGGCTTGTAGGAGTCCTGCTGGCTTGATGGTGCTGGCAGTGCAAAACGGCCAGGACCCAACCCTTCCCGGACGTCCTCCTCGACAAAGAAGGTAAGTGGGCGTCTGCAAGGGGGGCGGGAGGGTGCATGTGTGTGTGTGTGTGTGTGTGTGTGTGTCTGTGTCTGTGGAGGGGGTGTTGAATGTGTGCATGTATAGGGGTGTCTGTGTGGATGAATGTGAGTGAGTGGGGGTGTCTGTGTTGATGAATGTGAGTGAGTGGGGGTGTCTGAGTGCATGTATGCATATGCTGAATGGGTATGTATGTGAATGCATGCATACATGAAGGGGTGAGGGGGGTGTTTGTAAGTGTGTGGATGGGGGGATGTGTGGAGACGTGTGCTGGTGATAGGAATGGAGATTCCTGTCACCAGGTGCGTGACCGCCAGGGTTTTTGTTGCAGGGTGACCGCCACGGAAAGCCTGGCGGTTTGCAGCCTCGTAATCCGGACGGCAGGCAGAGGCCTGCCTCCGAGTTGCAGGTGCTCCCCGCCAGTGGCAGCGGCGCGACCGAACCAGTGGGCCAAGTGGGGTTGTGGAGGCTTGGCATTTGCCAAGCCCGGCAACTTGTAATGTGGCGGTCCTTACGGCTGGCTTTGCAGTAGGAGGACTGCCACGGCGAGGCTGGCGGCCTCATGACCGCCAGCCTCGTAATGATGAGGCCCTAAGTGTTTTTTCAGATAACGATTAGAAATCCTATTCTAGGCAAAAACTATTTGCCCTCTTCTTTAAATACTACCTTACCACCACCGACATTCTTAAATGTATTGCATTGGACTGTCAAGTGGTTAAGGTTGTGGTGTTAGTCTTAAATCAAGTTCGCCATTCAATCTTTAGCAAGGCACACTTGCTCTCTTACTAGGTCTGTATTTTCTTTAGTGATTTACTTAGAAAGCAATGGAGAATTCCGACAAGCTGCATGTCTATTCTGGTGGCGCCATCTTTGAAAAGAACATGGTACTGATTGATTTGAGCTTTTTCAAATTCAATCCATTTCACTTTTGCATGAGGCAACTAAGAATATTGCATTCTGTGTACATTCACAATAGCCAGCTGGACTACTTTTATGCTGTTTGTTTCTCTCAAGCACATCGCTGGATTTTTTTCTTGTGATGGTTTTGGATATCCTTCATCTAATGGAGGCTGCTCTATTTCTTCTAGATCAGTTAAGGGCTTTTGATACTGTCAAAAATGCCACTGTTAGACATGACCTCCAAAAGATCGCAGGTAGAGGTGCTTCTTTCCAGTGAGTGCATTTTCTCTTGTTTTAATGGGTTCAAGGGCCAGATGTAGCAAGCAGTTTTGCCCATTCTGTGTCTATGGGAAAATGTGTTCGTACATAATGGCCCCAAATGATTTCTGTGCATTTTTATCCACTATGCATGTACCTTGAGTTGTGGTGTTGCTCGGTCTTCTGCTCTGCCACCAAGTCTGTTTATCACCTGCATTGAAACTCTAGGGCACCTCATCCAGTGGCATGGTTTCTATTTTCACCTTTATGGTGGGACCCTTAGCATCCCTTTTTAGACAATTTATGATGAAGCTTGGTGTTGGATAGGTAGACATTAGCTGAGGTTAAATGCGTTTTGTATCCCAGATGTAATGAATGTTGGTACTAGTGTGGGCCTTTGGGGCTCAAAATGCGGCCAAAATAGTGAGGGCTCTAAGGTAGTAAAATGAGACAATAATTTGAGCATCAGGTCTGAGGCAGATTTGCATCTGACATCTCAGATATCTTCATTTTCCTTAACCTGTTTATTTAATCTAAAGATGTTAGCAGTATTCTTCTGTGTCCCTCTTGAGGGCAGACATTCTGCAGTTAATGCTGTCATTGGCATCTGGATGGATTACAGTAATACATTTCATCTTGGCCTGAAAATAAAACTAGTTTGGTCTTTAGGTGGTACAAAACTCTGCAGCTCAAAATGGTAGACGCTCATAAATTTGCGCTACCAAAGGATATTCTGCGCAAACATTTTGTTTGCTGTTGCCATTTGTATTCATTTCATTGTACTGTAGAAGGTGCATAAATCATTTAAAAAACTTAAAGGTTGTACTGGCAGTCTTGTCTTGCTCTCAGATTTTACTTTTGGTCAGTGCTGGAATGAATAGAGATCTACCAGGATCCTGGTTTTGGCAATTATTACTGAGCTGCATCAGGGATCCGTCTGGCCTCAGCGAAATACACAAAATTTATCCTGCTGTAATTAGCCAACACCGGGACTCAATTCCGCAGCACCTGCGTGTTGTCAAATTTCAGTTTGGAGCAGTAATATGCAGGTGGCAAGGGGGCTTTCCTATTTCAGATTCCAGCTGGGTCTAAAACAAAGGTCAAATTTAAAACACCCCCGTTTTGTTGAAGTATAATCCTGGCTGGGTGCTACCTGGAGCCTAACACCTAAATGACCGTGCAATGGAGGTGAAACAATGGCTCACAGCTTGTTATCACTTCACAAGTACTTAAGAGAAACTACGGTGTGGAGGCAAGCTTTTGAATTTGTTCATTCTCTGTACATGAAAGATATTCATGCAGTGTAAGAATGTCAGATGGATTGCTTTGTAGGAGTACTTACACAAATAACAATTTTAATAGTACGTATTGTTTTTTTTATTTAAATCTTTTATAGCGCTACTAATCCCAGTGTAGACAATAATCATACTAGTGTGTACATCAATGTACATACCCTCATTGTCTTATGTAACTTTGTAGATATGAATGTATGATGTTACATTAGACAATGAGAATTTCAAGGTTTAGGAGTCACAAATTGTCTTCACTGGTAGGAGTTGTATGTAAAGACTGAAACACAAATTCAGGATTTAAACTGTAGCACAATGATTAGGGTTTTTGTGCTAATAAGATTGTATTACTACCCAATTCATTTTAACATACTTATAATAACAACATATTCGAGCACTGATGACACACAACCTGAGGCAGCATTCCACAGATGGAATTCAGACCTTCCCAAACCTCTGACGCCCAAACAGTGGACTGAGGCTCTCCAGCAAGTGCCGAAAGTGTCTCTGAATCCTAGATTTATCTACACACAATTTAACTTTGTTCACCAGACATATCTATCCCCATATCGTATTCAACGCATGTTCCCTGCATCATGTCCGGTATGTCCTCGTTGTGGGCTCCCTACAGCCCTCTTTTACCACATGGTATGGGAATGTACTCCGCTGCAAAGAGTATGGCAAAGCATAGTGGCAGACATAACAGACCATATATTTACCCAAACCCGGAAGCCTGTCTTTTGGGATTACACCCTAGATCCAAGCAGCACATACACATTCATAAGTTTGGCGACTTAGCGTTCATCATGTACAAACGATTAATTGCTATGAGATGAAAGGCATCTCGTCCACCAGAGTTGTCCGACTGGCATATCATGACACTAAAATGGGCACGCTTGGAAACATGTGTACTACAATCCTTATGTGACAGGGGTCAGTTACACACAGGCTATGGCACATGGGAAACATTAGTGACAAAATTGGAAGCTAAAAATGAAGAGTGCCCGTTGTAACTAAATGAACGGCAGGCAGAATACCAAAATGTGTTTAAGCCTCTTATACCTCCCCAAGACAGACTCGTGGTGAGCCACCTGAAGGTGAATCTGCACTGGGATATGGCGAATTTTGACAATGTTCTATAAGTAACGGATCGTTCTGGGTGGACCTGAAACGGACTGAGGTGCCGATAACACTACTAATTCAAAAATGGATCAAGAGGGAATAATGTAAGAAAGACAACTCATTTGACTGACCGAGCGTTAGACTGGGTTGTAGGGACGAACACTGAGGGAACTAATAAAATCATCACTGAAATGTCTTACAGTGAACAGGAATGTTGAAGGTGGTAAGCAATATATGTAGCACACATACTGCAACTAGGGTGATGTGATGTAACTTAATAGTACTGCATGCACATACTGCTTGGTGACATGTGTTAGCCTCCATGCTAGAATCAAGGAACAGTGTGTTCGATGGCATGTGTAGCTGCAGATACACATGTTGTGCATAGCCCGCCATCTGGTGTTGGGTCGGAGTGTTACATGTTGTTTTTCTTCAAAGAAGTCTTTCGAGTCACGAGACCGAGGGACTCCTCCTCTTTGCTTCCATTGCGCATGGGCGTCGACTCCATCTTCGATTGTTTTCTTTCCGCCATCGGGTTCGGACGTGTTCCTTTTCGCTCCGGGTTTCGGGACGGAAAGATAGTTAAAAATTCGGAAAATTGCGTCAGTATTGTTGCGTTCGGGATCGGGTTAGATAGAATCGACACCGAATCGAATCGTGAAGAGCTCCGGTAGCCCTTCGGGGTAATTTCGATCCCCCGTCGGGGCCTGGTCGGCCCGACCGCGTGTGACATCGAGGCTGATGGAACGGACCCCGTTCCGATTCTGCCCTAAATGCCACAACAAATACCCCTATACAGACCAACATTTGGTCTGTAACCTGTGCCTGTCGCCCGAGCACAAGGAAGAAACTTGTGAGGCCTGTCGTGCGTTTCGATCCCGAAAAACGCTCCGTGACCGGCGCGCCAGACGATTACAGATGGCGTCCACGCCGACAGGACACCGAGAGTTCGAGGAACAAGGAGAAGAAGAGGAGGCCTTCTCTATCCATGAATCGGACTCAGAGGAACTCGACGAAACAGTGAGTAAGACGTCGAAGCCAGCACACAAGAAAACAGACAAGGCCCAGGGGACGCCACTGCCAACAGGCCATGGCTCAACCCATAAAGTCGGTGACCGCCCATCGGCACCGAAAAAGGCCGAACTAGTGCCGAGGTCGTCCGACTCGGGTCGAGACACAGGCACGCAGCAATCTCGGGACCGAGAAAGTGCTGCCGAAAAAGATCGACGCCGAGACAGCGGAGCCGAAGCTGCTCGGCGCAGAGACAGCGGCACCGAGGAAGATCGACGCCGAGAAATTTCGACTCCGAAAAAGAGGAAAATCGCATTGGAGCCGAAAACGAGCAAGGACATAGTTTCGGTGCCGAAAAGACCGGCAACCGAGCCAACTACCAGCTCATATTCAGAGGAGCAATCACTGTCCTCTAAATTACGCAAACATAGATTCGTGGAAGAGTTACAGTCCACTGAAGTAGACCATACTCAAAAGCGGATCTTTATACAGAGTGGAACAGGGAAGATCAGCACCCTTCCCCCTATTAGGAGAAAAAGGAGACTTGAGTTCCAAACACAGGAACAATCACCACAAACAAAAGTGGTGAAGAAGGTAACTCCGCCACCCTCTCCTCCACCTGTAACTTACATATCACCGGCACAGACTCCGTCACACTCACCGGCTCACACCACCATGAGCCAAGATGACCAGGACGCTTGGGACCTATACGACGCCCCAGTGTCAGACAACAGCCCGGAGGCGTATCCTACCAAGCCCTCACCACCAGAGGACGGCACAGCGTATTCACAGGTGGTAGCTAGGGCAGCAGAATTCCACAACGTGTCGCTACACTCGGAACCTGTCGAGGATGACTTCCTTTTCAACACCCTCTCCTCCACCCATAGCACCTACCAGAGCCTGCCTATGCTCCCAGGAATGCTAAGGCACGCAAAGCAAATCTTCAAGGAGCCGGTCAAGAGTAGAGCAATAACACCAAGGGTGGAAAAGAAATATAAAGCACCGCCCACAGACCCTGCTTTCATCACCTCACAACTGCCACCAGATTCAGTTGTAGTAGGGGCGGCTCGCAAGAGAGCCAACTCTCACACATCAGGCGATGCACCACCTCCGGATAAAGAAAGCCGCAAGTTCGACGCAGCCGGAAAAAGGGTCGCAGTACAAGCTGCAAACCAGTGGCGCATCGCTAACTCTCAAGCGCTCCCAGCGCGATATGATAGAGCCCATTGGGACGAGATGCAGCACCTCATCGAGCATCTACCCAAAGATTTACAAAAAAGGGCGAAACAAGTGGTTGAGGAGGGACAAAACATCTCCAATAACCAAATACGCTCCTCTATGGATGCAGCTGACACAGCTGCAAGAACAATTAACACAGCAGTAACCATAAGAAGGCACGCGTGGTTACGGACATCTGGCTTTAAACCGGAGATACAGCAAGTGGTGCTCAATATGCCATTCAATGAGCAACAATTGTTCAGACCTGAAGTGGACACGGCAATTGAGAAGCTAAAAAAGGACACTGACACTGCCAAGGCCATGGGCGCACTCTACTCCCCGCAGGGCAGAGGCACTTTCGGCACCTTCCGCAAAACACCCTTCAGAGGGGGGTTTCGGGGTCAGGCCACACAAGCCAGTACATCACACTCAGCACCGTCTACCTACCAGGGACAGTACCAAAGGGGAGGCTTTCGGGGCCAGTACAGAGGAGGACAATTCCCTAGAAACAGGGGGAAGTTTCAAAGCCCAAAAACACCTGCAACCAAACAGTGACTCACAGGTCACTCATCCCCTCCACACAACACCAGTGGGGGGAAGAATAAGTCAGTATTACCAATCTTGGGAGGAAATAACAGACACTTGGGTCTTAGCAATTATCCAACATGGTTATTGCATAGAATTTCTCCAAATCCCTCCAAATATACCACCAAAAACACAGAATATATCAAAACAGCATTCAGACCTTCTGGAAATAGAAGTTCAAGCATTACTGCACAAGAACGCAATAGAACTGGTACTAAGTACACAAATAAACACAGGAGTTTACTCACTGTACTTTCTAATACCAAAAAAGGACAAAACACTGAGACCAATCCTAGATCTCAGAACACTAAACACCTACATCAAATCGGAACACTTTCACATGGTGACGCTACAAGAAGTGTTACCATTGCTAAAGCAACAGGACTACATGACAACCTTAGATCTCAAAGACGCGTATTTCCACATACCGGTACATCCCTCGCACAGGAAATACCTAAGGTTCGTATTCAAAGGAATACATTACCAATTCAAAGTATTGCCGTTCGGTATAACAACCGCACCAAGAGTCTTTACAAAATGCCTAGCAGTAGTAGCTGCACACATCAGAAGGCAGCAAATACACGTATTCCCGTACCTCGACGATTGGCTAATCAAGACCAACTCACTGACAAAGTGTTCACACCACACAGATCAGGTCATACAAACCCTCTACAAACTCGGTTTCTCCGTCAACTATGCAAAATCACACATTCTGCCGTGCAAAGTACAACAATACCTAGGAGCGACAATAGACACAACAAGGGGAATAGCCACTCCAAGTCCACAAAGGGTTCAAAATTTCCTAAAGGTTATACAAACCATGTATCCAACACAAAAAATACAGGCAAAGAGGGTATTACAACGCCTAGGCATGATGTCCTCATGCATAGCCATTGTCCCAAACGCAAGACTGCACATGAGGCCCTTACAACAGTGCCTAGCATCACAATGGTCACAAGCACAGGGTCACCTTCTAGATCTGGTGTTGTTAGACCGCCAAACATACATGTCGCTTCTATGGTGGAACAGTATACATTTAAACAAAGGGCGGCCTTTCCAAGACCCAGTGCCACAATACGTGATAACAACAGATGCTTCCATGACAGGGTGGGGAGCACACCTCAATCAACACAGCATCCAAGGACAATGGGACGTACAGCAAACAAAGCTGCATATAAATCACCTAGAACTGCTAGCAGTTTTCCTAGCGTTAAAAGCATTCCAACCCATCATAACCCACAAGTACATTCTTGTCAAAACAGACAACATGACAACAATGTATTATCTAAACAAACAGGGGGGGACACACTCGACACAGCTGTGCCTCCTGGCACAAAAAATATGGCAATGGACAATTCACAACCACATTCGCCTAATAGCACAGTTTATTCCAGGGATCCAGAATCAACTTGCAGACAATCTCTCTCGAGATCACCAACAGGTCCACGAATGGGAAATTCACCCCCAAATTCTAAACACTTACTTCAAAGTTTGGGGAACACCTCAAATAGACTTATTTGCAACAAGGGCGAACGCACAATGCCAAAACTTCGCATCCAGATACCCACACAGGCAGTCTCAAGGCAATGCCCTATGGATGAACTGGTCAGGGATATTTGCGTACGCTTTTCCCCCTCCCCCTCTCCCTCTCCTTCCATATCTAGTAAACAAATTGAGTCAAAACAAACTCAAACTCATACTGATAGCACCAACATGGGCAAGGCAACCTTGGTACACAACACTGCTAGACCTATCAGTAGTACCCCACGTCAAGTTACCCAACAGGCCAGATCTGTTAACACAACACAAACAACAGATCAGGCATCCAAACCCAGCATCGCTGAATCTGGCAATCTGGCTCCTGAAATCCTAGAATTCGGACACTTAAACCTCACCCAAGAATGTATGGAAGTCATAAAGCAAGCTAGAAGACCATCCACTAGACACTGCTATGCAAGCAAATGGAAAAGGTTTGTTTGCTACTGCCACGATAATCAAATTCAACCATTACACGCATCTCCAAAGGATGTAGTGGGTTACTTACTACACTTACAAAAATCAAACCTGGCCTTCTCTTCCATTAAAATACACCTCGCAGCAATATCTGCATACCTGCAGATTACCCATTCAACTTCACTATTTAGAATACCTGTCATTAAAGCGTTTATGGAAGGCCTCAAAAGAATTATACCACCAAGGACACCACCCGTTCCTTCATGGAACCTCAACATCGTCTTAACAAGACTCATGGGTCCACCTTTTGAACCCATGCATTCTTGCGAAATACAATTCCTGACCTGGAAGGTTGCATTTCTCATCGCCATCACATCTCTAAGAAGAGTAAGTGAAATTCAGGCGTTTATAATACCAGAACCTTATATCCAAATACACAAAAATAAGGTAGTCCTAAGAACCAATCCTAAATTTCTACCAAAGGTTATTTCACCGTTCCACTTAAATCAAACGGTAGAACTGCCAGTGTTCTTCCCACAGCCAGACTTGGTAGCTGAAAGGGCACTACATACATTAGACATCAGAAGAGCACTAATGTACTACATTGACAGAACAAAAAACATCAGAAAAACAAAACGACTGTTTATTGCATTCCAAAAACCTCATACAGGAAACCCAATATCAAAACAGGGTATAGCCAGATGGATAGTTAGGTGCATCCAAATCTGCTACCTTAAAGCAAAAAGGGAGCTGCCCATTACACCAAGGGCACACTCAACCCGAAAGAAAGGCGCTAGCATGGCCTTCCTCTGGAATATTCCAATGCACGAGATATGTAAGGCAGCCACATGGTCTACGCCTCACACATTTACTAAGCACTACTGTGTAGACGTGCTATCTGCACAACAAGCCACAGTAGGTCAAGCCGTACTAAGAACTTTATTTCAGACTACTTCCACTCCTACAGGCTGAGCCACCGCTTTTGGGGAGATAACTGCTTACTAGTCTATGCACAACATGTGTATCTGCAGCTACACATGCCATCGAACTGAAAATGTCACTTACCCAGTGTACATCTGATCGTGGCATTAGTCGCTGCAGATTCACATGTGCCCACCCTCCTCCCCGGGAGCCTGTAGCCGTTTGGAAGTTATCTTCAACTTTGTAAATTTGTAAATATATTACTTAAAACCTTAATTGGTACATACTTATTCACTCCATTGCATGGGCACTATTACTAACACACACAACTCCTACCTCACCCTCTGCGGGGAAAACAATCGAAGATGGAGTCGACGCCCATGCGCAATGGAAGCAAAGAGGAGGAGTCCCTCGGTCTCGTGACTCGAAAGACTTCTTCGAAGAAAAACAACTTGTAACACTCCGACCCAACACCAGATGGTGGGCTATGCACAACATGTGAATCTGCAGCTACTAATGCCACGAACAGATGTACACTGGGTAAGTGACATTTTCATTTTGGAATGTGGTGTATAACAAGCCAGTTTTGCAATTGTTATCGGCAACATGTGTTGAAATTAATAAAACAGATTACAAAAAAAAGATAATAACAAAATATTGAGAAACAAACGAATGTTCTAAACCCAGACCTTGCAGTTTGCAGGCAGGTCCTTGATGCCAGTTCGTAGCTCACTGTGCTATTGTTAGGACTGTTTATGAACAGCACGTAATAAAATGATCTCTGTGTCAAAAGCAGTAACCCATTTACCTATTTATATAAAATAAAAATGTAATTTGCACTTTTATACAATGTGTTTATGAAAGGAGACACATTAACCCTCTGTGCTACTTTATGTGCCAAAGATGTGACTAGAACAAACACAGATTTCTGCAGCAAGTACATTAACCACCAGAGTTGTCATGCCATTATTATTATTCCTTAAGATTTACTAGGCTCTCTGCAGCAGGTGCCTTAACCCCATAAGATATTATAAAATTCAACATTTGCAATCATTTTAGCCAGATGGGGTGTACATGTCACGTTTCTCCTTGTTGCCAATTTCTTTTTGGCAGAGTTCTTAAAAAATATATATGTTGACTGAGACTGCTTTTCATGGCTACGTCCCCTTTTTTGTTGCAACATAAATATCCGCCAGACTGACAAACATAATCTGAAGATGTAAACATTACTCTGCATATTTATGGCTGGAAAGCAGACTATCCGCAGGACTACTCCAGCAAGCGCAACCTCAGTAATAGTACACACTTGTGCCTGGATTGGTAGATAATACGAGGCAGGAGCTATGACTAACCGCCTGAGAGGGTGGATTGGCCTGCTAAAATGTTATACTGTTTCATAGCCCATTTAAGCGCATGAAGTGCTGTATTTATGTATAAAGTATTATATTATTCATTTAAATCAATGCATCTATAAAAAACAGAAACTTGTGAAATATTGGGTTCAACTTCCACACCACTTCTCTTTGTTGTAACCTACAGAAATGGCCTGTGCATTAAATAATGAACTTAATTCAGCAAGCTACACTGAAAGCCTTGGGACCATATCTTGCTGTTTTTACGTTTCCTTCTGGTTTAGTTTCCGTGCACATTTGCAAGTGACTAAACCAAACAATTTGGTGCTGTAAAGAATGTGTTAGCTCAAACTAAAATGCTTTAAACATTTATTACCTTATTTTCACAGTCTCTCTCCCAGTCACCTCATGAAAAAATGTATGCTTCTTAGAAAGACTGCTACTGCTATACAGTGATAATCTGGCAGCTCACTAAATGCTCCACAGCTCCGTCTGTGTTTATTTTAACTTATTGCCTATTTGTCCTTCGGACAAAATAGAAATTACTTCTTGTAGCCCTCCAAAGATATCAACATGCCTCGGGTGTTGGGCGATAGGAATTCCCCAACCCTGCTTACAAGAGAAGGATTACATTAACACCCTTGCCTTCTAAAAGCATTTTGTGCTGAATACTGTTTTTGTGGTGTTTTCTGGCTTTATTCAATATCTTTGATCATTTTCTTTGAATTTCTCCATTTTCTTTTTGCCGTAAGCACCTTTTTTACCTTGTATTTTCATCACAAGGTATTTCTCTTCTCACCTTTTTCCTTTGAGAACCATGAAAGCTTTTTTTGACAGGAGCCCTTCATGTGGAATAAAAACATCCTGGAATGATGTACATAGTGTTGCCCAGATTACAACTGCATGATGAAATGTAAAATGTGTCTGGTGTGCCATACACCTACCTCAGCAAAAGAGAGGGAGTTCACCTTAGGGAGAAATAGGGAGGTTGGCTGTGTTGCTTTGTTTTCCAATAGCTCCAGAGCAGCAAGGGGGGAGCACTTTAGCCTCTTCCTTTGCCCCTGTTGTGACCACTTCTGTTTCCCTTTTGGTGTTCTCAGGGGGCTTCTTGTGGCTTGAGACCCTCTTGGTCAAGACGGTTACATTCAGAATGGCCTTATCGAGGATTTCAGGAGTTTCCCCATGATCATCTGATAACATTTCCTCTATGTGGT
This sequence comes from Pleurodeles waltl, assembly GCF_031143425.1. Taxonomy (NCBI): domain Eukaryota; kingdom Metazoa; phylum Chordata; class Amphibia; order Caudata; family Salamandridae; genus Pleurodeles; species Pleurodeles waltl. The sequence goes on along the minus strand of NC_090450.1, from coordinate 807,729,475 downwards.
CATTCTCTGCATCAAAGATCACCATAGATCCTCCCATCTATTCTATGGTGCAGGCAAGCCCAAAGTCCAGTGGGCAGATGAAAACCTGGAACCACATTTTGGATGTTCATCTTCTAGTGAACTGAAACCTTCTAAAGAGCATTATCCCCCTGTGCAATTGGTGGAGTAAGACTCACAGCTGCCTAGGGGTCCAGAGGGTCCATCTGCACCATCACCACTGAAGCCTGTCTTACCAATGCCCCCTCCATAAGTTCCACCAAAACAGAGAACAAGCATAGCCATCATTGGGCCATGGAAGATGAGCCTCCGTAGCAGAAAGAACAATCACTTTACACATTCTACAGATAAAAGTTCAGACAGGTCTCGCAAATACATACCTCACCCTCCTTGAAGAAAGGTCTTGCCCTCCTCAGGCTTCCCGCCTTCTAGAATATCCCCAGTAAATGATGTATCCGTTCATGAGGTCATAAACAGAGCGGCTAGAAAATTGAACATTTCAGCACCTGCTTTTGTTTATAAAAAAGTGTTTCTGTTTAAAAACAATTTATTAATTAAAAAAACAATTACCGTTTATTAACTTGTTCCATACTCCCCACTTCTAAACAAGGAGAGAGATCTGAGTCACATAGTGTGCAAATAAATATAAATCCATACATAACATTGGATCTTTTAAACTGCATAATCGGTACTATTGTATCAATTTACAGCAGGTCAACATCACAGACATATCAAAAGAGTATTATTCAACTGTCCCCCCCACATCCATTGTCTTTAAAGTCTTTCTCCCGAAACATCAGACGAGATCCATGGTAGCTCTAGCTCCGGGTCTTTTGGTGTCTCCGATACACAAATTCTTGACTTGAGCCTCCACTAAACCACTTGAGCGCTATCATGAAAAAAATGGAGACCACCAGAATTTGATCGTCTCTTAGGAGAAACAGGAGACACATTAACTCTCTGTGCTACTTTAGTTGTGTCTGCTGCCAACAAACATGACAGTACCCATACATCTACTTCCTCAGCACCTACCAAGATAGAGAGCAAGAAGCTGGATCCTGTTTATTAGACTATATGTATAACCTTGGTCGTAACTCTTGAGGATTGTTAGCTCCACTGTTCTAGGACAGTATAACAGGGAATTCTGGAGATATAAGGTAGGACTCATTGATTTGGTTTAGAAGAGGAACAGGAGAACTTAAAGGATCTAATACAAGAAGGTATGATCGCCACATACCAGATGATAAGTGCAGCCAAGGACTCTGCTGATCTAGTTGCAAGCGACATGCAGCGGTAAACCGATTTGATGAATCTTAAGATTGAGATTCACGTATTTGACCTTTTGGGGTACAAAAAGGACATATCTTTCTATAGTTCTTTGTTCTGTGCGACCTACGCATATTAAGAACTACAACACAATAGGGCAGAAACAAAAGTCTTGATACCATTTCATCTGAAGAATATAAATTATTTTTCCAAGATGCAGTTCAGGGGTTATGGTAGAGGCCAGCAGAGATCCATATTCTTTGTTGGCAGATGCAGTAACAGTTAAAGCACCAGGAGCATCAACCACAGAAACAGTTTTATTTAGAGGCACGAATCTCAGCAAAATAGGGGCTCCTACCATGCGCCCGTGGCTGAGGGTAAGGCTCCTCCATCAATGACTCTGTCTCCACTATCCAGTGACCTGGGAACATTTCCAGCCACTTTCCCTCATGTCAGAAGATAAAACATAATTTGGTGCTAAAATGGTCACATCTGCTTACAAATTCAGATGTATTTATTCTCCACCTTCCTTTCCACCAAAGGAGTGGACACCACTACTCTTTAAATGCCTAACCTAATAGGTAAAAATACTTCTTGGCAAATTGAAAAAGTTCTAAAGTTGTAAAAAAAAATAAGGGAGTTTGCTATTTCTTGGTTCAGAAAAAAAGGCCGGAGTCTGGGCCATCCTGTGCCTTAGATTTCACAACAATTGGTTCAAAAGAGAAAAATGTGGTGGCTCTTCATCAAATACTCCCTCGTCTTAATCAGGAAGACTGGATAGCTTTTATGGACCTGCAAGATGTTAATTTTTACATTGCCATCTGCAGGCCGCCTTAGATGGTTCTCTTTTTTGAAGCAGGACAGCTCATTTTTAATATTGTGTCAACCCTTACGTTCGTGAGTGAGTTCCTAGATCCTTTTTTACCAAGTTTGATGTTAATGGAGGCAGCAGTGTAGTGGAAGAAGAGAACTTTTGTCTACCCTTTCTTGGATGATTGACTGGTAAAAGCCAATTCATTATAAAAACTTAAACAGGCTTTAACGATGTTCGCTTCGTTGTAGATTTGCTGCATTAACTCCATTATCCGTCGTCTGCCACATAGTGAGCAGATTTTAACAAAAATTGCTGGTTCTAGGTCAAACAGATCAAAAATTACTAAAAACGCAGCAAAACGTGTTGCCGTGCAGTGGAAGACCCTTTATAAAAATGGTCACTGGTCAACTTTCTGTAACTTATTGCAATATTTGGGTGTTAAACTGGTACTAATGAGATGCATCTACTCCCTAGACAGTGTTAATAAGTCTAAAAATGAAAAAAAAAACTCAAGTTATACTATCACAAAATGTGCCCCATAATTTTGACTTTTCTTGCTGCATAATTTACTGATCCCTGCCAAATAATTCGGCCCTTCCCTGCCCCATAATTTGTGTGCCCCTAAATATCACAAAACCAAGTCGCCTCCAATAAGTCTGATTACCAGTATGAATCATGTGAGGTGTAACATTTATAGTGGTACTGAGTCCTGAGCTGTCAAAGTGCATTCCCATCAACTAAACTGATGTTTGATCAAACCAGACAAAATGTCCAGAAACAAAAGAAACATTCATGGATGTCCACAGTAGACTAAGTGCACTTGCATTCCAGTGTCACAAAATGGTTTGCAACGTATGACATCATGCATGCATTCACATAAGTCTATTGAAGCTCAGAGGTATCCTCTCTAAGCCTTAGCTCTCCACTACGTATGTTTAAGAGTGAACCTACAGCTTCCAAAATGCGCTGTGCACCGTGGAAGCTCTAGTGCTTACAAGTGACCCCCTACAAAGCTGCTCAGTTTACCACAAGCCAACAGCCTGCGCCCATAAACTTTAAAAATTCAAAGATCGTGCAACAAATCTGTGTATGTTAGAAGCTAAAATATAAACAAATTAAGCGCCGTAAGTTAATATTGCTACTTATATTTTGATATTTACAAGGCTAAAATGAAAACCTCTAAAAAGTAACACACATCCCTATGAACACAAAATGTAAAGAAAAAAAGTTTAAACATTACACCCTAAATTTTCCAAGTAAACAACTCAAACTAGAACAGTTCACGCTCAGTATATAATCAACCCAAGCATATGACCCTTGTCTGCAGTGAGCAGCAGCAGAGAAGGAAGATGACTGAGCGTTCTTTGGAATTTTAGTGGTTCTAAATTCTTTAGAGAAGCTGATGTGTGTAGTGGCAAATAAAGGAGACTGCATAATGTTATCCTATGGGTGTTGCCATAAAATGGATTCTGTGCCCCTCACAAAGAATACAGTACTTACGGGCCACAACGGGCAAGCTACAGCATTTCTTTTGTAGGAAAGACTCATCTAAATATCTGAAGTTTCTTTATCTGAAAGCAACACCAGCCATGTCAGATGAGTATCATCTATTCTAGACAATAAGGCCCCATGTATTTTACTAGTTCCCAGGGTAAGACTGCATACGGTTGGAAAATCAGTGGTGTCGGAAGATGAGAATCTAGTAAGGTAGAGTGGTGGTACAAGAAAGTGAGCATGTTGCAGCGAGGTGTGGCTACAAAATTCTCCCACTTTAGTCTCAGTTGCTACAGATCCTTTGATGGAAGGCTGGGAAGCCACAAGGGAAATCTATCAGCCCAGTTCAGACGAGCTCCAAAAAAAGGAATTGTACCATATCAAAATACTCAAGATGAGTGCATATTGTATGGCTGTGAAGTAGTTCCTTCCATCCATCTCTGTAACAGCGGTACTACTTCTCATGGACAATACAATAACTATGCATTATTTCAAACAGCAAGGGAGAACAAAATCAAAAGATCTGTCAAAGGAAGCTCAGTTGATCTGAAACTTTAACCTAGCGACAAGCATTTCTCTGCCACTAATTCACATCCTTAGCTTACAGAACAGGAGAGCGAATGAGCTCAGTAGAAATCTTATAGAAGAACATGACAATTGCATGCCGCTAAGCATCTTCTGTGAATGGGCCAGTTTGCAAATCAACTTGTTGCTGGCGAAAACACAAAATGCCACACCTTCACATTCAGTTTCCCAGATCTAGGGACACTTCCCTTTTCATATATTGGTCAAGGATGTTCATTTACACTTTTCATCCAATCCTCCTGCTTCCTAAAGACATCATCAGTATGCTGCTAATATGAAGATGGTACTCATAGCTCTGGATTGGCTGATATACTGCAGGTATCCAGATCTGCTTTAACTGTTGCTTAAACCTCACGCAAGACTTCCACTCAAACATATTCTTCTTTCCAGGATGTCTAGCTGATTTTTTTTTTACCCCAGGCTGCACTTGCTGAACTTGACTGCCTGACTCCTTTGTACCTACAGATGACTACATGAAAATTGTGAAAGAAGCAAAAAGTACCCCCGATGCTTTTCATCTGCTTTAAAGTGGAAGAGAATCAGTTTCACCCAAAAACATGTGTCGCATGGGCTCTTATTATCCTAATGAGGGTGCTGGATTCAGCCGGCAGTATCACCTGAGTTGTGGGGAACTGAGTCCAATCCCACACCATGTGACAACTGTCGTCCTAATCCATTTCCAGCCAACTAGCAGCACCTCACCTCTGCCCAAGAGCAGGGATGATCTGTGGCAACCGGGCTATGATTAGAATGACTTCTCAGGAAAATCTTGGTGTATCAGATCTCATCCTTTTCTCTCAGTTACATTAGCCTCACACATGCAAAGACAAACAGAGGTATAAAATGGTTCATTAAGATTTATTGAAGCAACTGCATCTTAGATAAAATGACTTGAATTGCAATCATTAGAATGATGAAGCACACTAGAAGAAAAATGGTGACAAGAAATGTGAAACAAAGGAAAAGTCCCACCAGACTGTCACTGTGCATGTAATAAATGCAGTTTCTACCTAAGCTATGTTGGAGCACAGCGTGATAAGCCCTAATCCACCCTTCAGGATTCCCCCAGGGAAGACATCATCCCCCATACCACAGCAAGAAAGCCTGTTGTCCAGAGAGACACCATCCCCATGTAGGCCAGGAAACCGGTGGTCTCACCAAGCAGCTATAGGAAAGTCAATCAGCATGCGATTGTGGACATCTGGCTGGAATCTCCCCTCAATGTTCATGGGACAGAGAAGTGTTTATAAAATAAAACAGCTGATGTTGTGATAAAATGGCCCCACGAAAGGATGTGTATGTTTCTGTGAATGTTGGAGACTCAGTGTACCACTTTGCCGGCAACCCTATCTCGCTGCAGCCTTGATGAAAGCACAAAGTGAGAAGAAGGTCTATGCAATGCTTTCCTAGGCGAAAGAACAACTAGATAAATAAAATAAAACAATGTGGCATTTCTAAAATAATGAAAATGAAGCATAATAAAATGCAACTGTGCTAAAGGGCACAAGTGGCAGGCCTAGATGCTAAAATAACGTACAGCCATTTTAGTAATGTCTTTGGCCATAACATATGCCTGATATGAAACTGATACCTTTATTCATTACTTAGCAAAGTCTTGACCGCCACTTCTCAATTATTAAAGTCCACTTGGTTACTGTCACTGATTTTAGGAACAGTTCCTACCATACCCATGATTGAGAGAATGAGGAAAGGTTCCCCCTATCAGATCATCTTTCAACTGAACAATGCCCTTTTCAAGCCAAGGGAACCCATCCTTAATGGGCATGTAGGAAGATGGCTTGTCTTATGGCTATAACATCAGCCATATGGGTGAGTGATTGTCAGACTGTAAGTTTGGAGAAACCATATCTGATTTTCAACTGCAGTAAGGTTTCTTTAAGAATTCATCCTTTGTTCCTGCCCAAAGATATTTCAGATTTTCATATAATTAAATATAATAAATGTATTATTTCCTACCAGCATTCTCAGATCATTCAGACCTAGAGAGATAACTCCATTACCTAGATGTGAAAAGGATGTTAAAAATATTACTGGATAATACCAAAATCATTAGTTAATCTACATATCACTGTTTTACTATTGCTCTATCTGCACTGGGTTGGCTGCTTCTAAACAAACCAAAGCTCAATGGATACCTCTTGCTTACTACTAAGTTATTTGCTACTTAAGCACTTTATGCACATTCAACTGCTGCTTTATTGCAGAATATGCAGGTTCTGGATATTTGAAAAATGCCAACCTGTATATCGGTTTCACACTTTTGCTAAACTGCTGCTGCTTAGATTGAAACTACGGAACAGATACTCTGGTAGGTCAGCCATCATTGTGCAACTTGTTTGACCAGTATTGTACATACCTGTATACCACTGTCCCTCAACCCTCCTTAGGAGTTGAGCATAATTCTAGCTTGCTACTCTGTTTTCCTTTGATATCAGAATGAATCTCTCATTACTTGCCTTAGTTGTCTGCCATGAATGTGAGAGAGATCAAATGTTAATATATTTGTGGCATAGAAGTTAAAATATGGTGATGAATTAACCTACATTTAAAAGTCTAACAGAGAAAATAACATGAGTTGTAAAAGGTGCACGTTTGAATTATGATGGACCATGTGACCGCCATTCGTATTAAGCACTACGTTTTAACATGAGTTTTGCATTCATATTAAATGAAATACTAAAATTAGTTAACATAGTGTTCTTATTAATATGAAGATTAAGAATTGAAAGTATTAAATGAATATGAATTAATCGTACTTATCCTGAATTAAATGAATTTTATTAATGTGAGTTACACGTGTGCAGAAAAATAAATGCACATTTTAAAATAATGTTTGCAATTGAATATTGTGCTTTGCATATCTGAATTGAATTGTAAGTTGCGCGATAGGTTTACTAATGTATTGAATGTATTATTGTGTATTAAGGCTTTCTTAGCTGGATTAGGCCTGAAAGATTCATTTTGCAGCAGTAATGGAAAATCACTTGTTTATCCTGTCCCTTCTTACCTGATTTTGTTTCCCTAGGCTGCTCATGTGATGTTGAATGTCCTATTGTACTGAAGGCAAAGACCATGTTTGTTAATAACAATGTTGCATTATTTGTTCTAGCTGTCGAACAAGACAGGAAACTTATGATTCCCATGAAAATGTATTTAGTTCTCTTAGTGTATCATGAGAGAAGAATCTAATGTTGCAAGTTATTTGAGAATGTATTATTTTGTTAGAACTGTGTGAAATAATTGAAATGACAATGCACTTTTGCTGAGAAAATCCAGAATAGTTGCAAAATTGATGGTGCCATCAACAGCCATTGGACACTGAATCTGACGCCTGAAGTGAGCCCACCTGAAGGACCAATCAAGAGGATTTTAATTAGGGAGAGACTTTGGAACTTGGAGTTAGTCTTCTCCTGCCTCAAAGCAGTCCAGAACCCTGCCGGAGTCAGTCTACTTCTGTTTTAATTCTACTATCACACTCTGTTTCTCTAAGTCCCCTGATGATTTTTCCCATCTTAGTCTAATTGCCGCATTCATGTATGCAGGTTCAGTACTAATATGCCCAACCACTTTTGAACTGCTGATCTGTCCTATGTGCAGCCCGTGTTCTGCATTCTCCTGATGCTGCTGTCAACTGACGCTGGAAGAAAGTGACCGTTCTGCCTCATGAAATAGTACTGTCTGGTGCCACATATGGAGAGGTATAACTAAATGTGGTTTCTTATTTCCTTTTCAGTTAGATAACTACACCAGTATATGTTTATAGAGATGTCCTGAAATCTGAAATTGATGATGAAAAACTGTATTTTGATGGCTCAAGAGCAGGCTATGAGAGCCCCATGCAATGTACTATAGTTTAGGCCCTAAGGCAATGGAAATAACATTAGTTTACTGAGGTTATCAGCACAGCAATTGACTGAATGGTTAGACAATTTGAGCAGAGCACAATCTCCAGGAAACATGGCTGAGGGAGAAAAGTCATTGAACATGGCTAGATTAAAATTGGAGTTACAGGAGATGATTGAGGGAACACCTGATTGGACAGATTTGATTTTTACAATGAAAATTAATTTCTCTTCATTTGCAAGGATGTTACTCTTCAAGCAGGACATATTTATGAGAAATTAGGTAATTTGGCTGAGAAATATGAAATCGAAATGAATAAATCCAAACAGTTGAAGAAGAGTTACAGATTAGAATTTGATTCTCAAGACATTGCAAACATGAGATCACCTGGAATGAAAATTCACATTAAGGAGTTGATTCAGAGTGTTCAAACGGGGAGCATTAGATAAATGGGAAGGCAGAAGTAGAAAGAAAAGAGATCCGAAGAAAAGGCAGACTGCATCTTCAAATGATGTACAGCAGACTGCGGGAGCTGAAAAAATGCAATTGAGAGAAATTCCTGGAGGAAATTGTGTTCATGTTCCTTGGAGCAGAAGTGACATACTGACATTTACAAATGATTACCCAAAGTTGAGGGAGAAACCAGTGAAATGGTACCAGCAAACAGAAAGGTTTGTCAAGCTTGCAAAGTGCTTGTGGGAAGATTTGAACACTTTCTTTATTTGAAGTTGTGGTTCCAGCAGATTTGTGGGTTGAATGTAAGCAGAGTATGGATTGGCCAACGTTTGAGCCACCAAAAGGTGTAGTAGCAGGTGCACCATCTGAAGAGGTGATGAAAACCTATTACGAAGTGATTGAGTTTCTGAAAACTAGGGTTTCCCCTAAAGATACTGATTGGTAAGGAATTGACAGGACATCTCAGGAGACAAAGGAATCTGTTCATGCTTATTATGAGAGATTGTTGCAAGCTTTCAAGCAATACAGTAGCACTGAAATTATTGAACCAGGGGACATGATCCATTTTGTGTTTAGATTTGTTCAAGGATTGAAGCCTGAAATTAGCAATATGATTAGGAATCATTTGATTTGTTGGCAAGGAAAGCCAATTGATAAAGTATTACATTACGCAAAATACTGTACTGACAAAATTGAGTTGAAGCAGAAAAGGTTAAGGGAAATGGCAATGGTGATGCAGAATGTCTGCCCAAGCAGCAGGTATGCAGGGATCGCAGGGAATGGTGAACTCAGGAGGAATGCAGGGAACACAGCAGCAAGGAAATATGGTGCCTCAATTCAGAGGTAGAGGTTGTGGAGCTCAAGTATATCCAAATGTGACTGATGTTCAGAAAATGAAGAAAATGCTTCCTTGTCATGCATGCAGCAATATCGGACATTGGAAATGGGAGTGTCCATTTAGTAATGTAAATAATTTGGTGCAAGGTGGTGGTGTTGTACACATGGTTGACAACAGTCAATTTCAAAATCAAAACAGTTCAAAGGCCCCGAAATCAAAGCATGCGTGTTCCTACTGGAGCAGTCCAAATGCAGGTTCCCCAGCAACAAGTACAATTTCCCCATCAGCAAAATCAAGCCCCACAACAAATGCAGATATCACAAGCTCTGATGGCACAGCAACAGGTAATGGTTCCTCAGTAGAATGTGAACCAAAGAACACATGTAAATGTAAATCAGTTAATCACACAATACCCATTGATTGATTTTCAGTGATGATGAAATGAGTGAGGAATACATGAGTGAGAGTTCAGAAGAGGAAGAATGTGTGTTGGCAGCCTCATTGGAGGTAGATCAGCATGGTCCTTATGTGAATGTGAGTATCATGGGTCATGATGTTTCATTCCTGGTTGACACTGGTACAACTTGTTTCACTGTCAGATCTGCAGAAGTCCCTAATGTGCCCCTTTCAGGAAGGACAGTTCAGGTTGTAGGAGAAGCAAACCATCATTTGGTAAACCCCATTACAGAACCCATTCCAGTTAAGATAGGAACCTTTGAGGGTCTGCACCAATTCGTAGTTTGCGATTCAAGTCTTGCGAGTCTGTTAAGAAGAGGCTTGCTATGCAAATTAAAATGTCCATCACTTGTACACATGAAGGGATTGCAACTCAAACCAATAGCAATGATGAGACTTCCAGTCAAACTAATGAGATGTATCCTCTCATTACATTGTTTCCTGCCATGACAGTTAAAGACCTACCTGATGAATTATAAGAGACGGTAATGTTGAGGGTTTGGGATCTCTCCGGAAAGGATATTGGACTTACTTGAGGTGTTGAAGCAGTCAAAGTGGCCGTAAAGCAAATGCAGTTCTCCCCAAAACACCACAATATAACATGACTCCAGAAATGATTAAAGGTATTACCCCAGTAATTGCAGATTTTGTTAAGCAGGGGGGTTTTCAAAAGAAGTGATGGGCAGCCCATGTAATTCACCATTTATGGCTTTGCGAAACCCTAGTGGGAAATATTGCATAGTTCAGGATTTGTAAAGGGTGAATGAAACTGTGTTATCCTGTTGTCCCGTAGTGCCAAATCCAGCAGTGCTTTTATTTTAGATTCCATGTGAATCAGAATGGTTTTCAGTTATTGATTTGTCACAGGCATGTTTCTCAGTGCCTTTGCATGAAGATAGGCAATTCCTCTTTTCATTTTGATTTGGCAACCATGTATATGCAAGGTCTATGATTCTACAAAATCGCCTTGCATTAGATATCCTTTTAGCAAAGGAAGTCGGGGTCTGCCGAGTTTTAATGTCACAGCACTGCTGCACTTATATTCCCAATAACAACAGAGAGATAAGGAGATACTTATCTAATTTGACAAGTCTGAAAAATGACTTGAATTATATGAAGCAGACAGATGTCTGGGAGACAATAGGTGAAGGATTCTCAAAAGTAGGATCTTGGTTTGGAAATGGTTTTGTGAAAATGATCCTGAAAACTTTGTTGATTGTGACTGTGTGCATAATTTGTGCACTTGGATTTTAAAAAGCTTACAATTTCTGAAAAAGGCAAAGAATAAACAGAGGAGGGAAGAAATGGAGAATATAAGGAACAGATATTATCAGACGATGAGACAATTGAGAATTATCGCAAACCTAGATCTATGCATATAACTACAAAGTTTTGATTTTGTCTCATTGTAAATGAGAAAAGTACTTTTGTGACGACATATCAGAGGAGGGACTGAGAGAGATCAAATTATATTAATATTTTAGTGGCATTAAAGTTAGATTAGGGTGACAAATTTTCCTACTATTAAACGTCTAACAGAGAAAATAACATGAGTTGTATAATGTGCATGTTTGAATGATGGTGGACCATGTGGCCACCATTCGTATTAAGCCCTACGTTTTAACATGAGAGGTTTGCATTCATATTAAATTAAATACTAAAATGAGTGAATGTAAAGAGCGTTCTTATTAAGATAAAGATTAGGAATTGAAAGTATTAAATGAATATAAATTCATCATACTTATACTCAAATGAATATATTATTATTTGTGAGTTACATGTTTGCAGGAAAATAAATGCATATTAAAATTATTCTAACATGTCATGAATAATGTTTGCAATTAAATATTTTGCTTTGCACGTTTGAATTGAATTGTGACGTGTGCAATAGGTTTATTAATGTATTGAATGTATTATTGTGTATTAGGTAAAGCTTTCTTAGCTTGACTAGGCCTGAAAGATTCATTTTGCAGCAGCAATGGAAAATTTCTTGTTTATTCTGTCCCCTCTGACCTCATTAATTTCCCTAGGCTGCTCATATAATGTTGAATGCCCTATTGTACTGAAGGCAAAGAACATGCTTGTTAAAAACAATGTTGCATTATTTGTTCTAGCTGTCGAACAAGACAGGAAACTTATGATTCCCATGAAAATGTATTAGTTCACTCAGTTTATCACAAGAGAAGAATCTAATGTTGCAGGTTTTTAGATATTGTATTATTGTGTTGGAATTGTGTGAAACCATTGAAAGGACAATGCACTTTTGCTGAGAAAATCCAGAATAGTTTCAAAATTGATGTTGCCATCGACAGCCATTGTACACTGAATCTGACGCCCGAAGTGAGCGCACTTTCAGGACCAATGAAGAGGATTGTGGTTATTTTATTAGAAAGAGATTTTGAAACTTGGAGTTTGTCTTCTCCTGCCTCTAAACTGTCCAGAGCCCTGCCAGAGTACGTCTACTTCTGTTTTAAGTCTGCTGTCAAACTCTGTTTCTCTAAGTCCCCTGATGAGTTTTCTCATCCTAGTCTAACTGCCCCATCCATGTATGTGGGTTCAGTACTAATAGGCCCAACTAATTCTGAACTGCTGATCTGTCCTATGTGCAGCCTGTGTTCTGCACTCCTGATGCTGCTGTCAGCTGGCGCCAGAAGAAGGTGACCATTCTGCCTGATGAAGTACTACTGTCTGCTGTCTCATAAGGAGAGGTATAACTAAATGTGGTTTCTTGTTTCCTTTTCATTTAGATAAGAACACCAGTGTATTTTTATAGAGAGTTGCCCTAGTTAGATGGTTTTCCCTTGTATGTTTGTCCTTCTTTTATGTTTTCCTTTTGCCTGCATGTGTCAGCCCGTTCGGACACATGCAAGTCTAAATTTGTGTTAATGACAATAATGTCCCAGTCCTGAAATCTGAAATTGCTTATGAAAAACTGTATTTTGATGACTTACTAATGTCACTATCCTGTGCTTTGAAATCTTAATAATGTGCATATTGTGTTGCTGCTAAAGTATATTATTCTTTTGGAGTGTCTACCAGTGTGGATACTTAGTAGGTTAAATCTTTTTAGATGTTTTGATCAGCCTATGGTTTTCATGTGTGTTTATAACTTAGTTTTTGGCATGATATAAGTGACATTGATTTTCGGATTCTAATAAAGCTTTGAAACTTAATTCAGTTTGAAGTTTGATTTAATGTTAAATTGTTCATGGTGTTCAGAATGGTTTTTGGTATAATGTCATTGATTTGTGATTGAATGATTCTGACTACTACATTCTTTGCCAAGTCCAAAGGTCTAGTCAACCTCTGTAGGTGAGAAAAGTGATGGTGTCTCACCTGCGCATTTGTGGTTATTGAACCCGGAGCGGGGAGAAAATCTTACTGGCACAACGCGCCAACAAATATAATCTGTGAATCCATAAGCAACCCTCCCACCAGCCTGTTTTTCAAGGGCCTTGGTGAAAAGGTGTTGTGTCCGTGATCGTGTCACTGTATTTCTTTCAGACAGTCTGTTTCACTTACCCCACTGTGCAAGATAAAAATGCCGGCAGACCCTGGAGTTCTTAAAAAGTACAGTTATTTAGCAAAGTGTGTGCCCATTGGAAGCTAGGTTTTTCATTTATTGTGGGGTTTTAAAAAGGGTGGTGGTATTTTTCAGCCAAAAGTAATGTATTGTTGATTTGGCTAACTGGATTTACTTTTTATAACCTTAAAGAGAGAGAACCCATACCTTGTAGAAATGTTGTTCTGGGGATCCAGCAGGCGCTTTGAAATGTTGTTTATTGATTCAGAGAGAATACGCATGACAAAGAACTAGGATTACAGGTAAGTAGCTTCTTTGACAGCTGATGTGCTTGGCAAAGTGTCTGTATTCCTCATGTTGTTTCCCACTGTACATTTCGATCTGTTTTTTATTTCACTTATGTACATGATATGCTTTCTTGTTAACACACGTTTCCGTGCCAAAAGGTAGCTTTTGTGACCCACCAAATCGTATGGTCTGTGCATGGTGCATGTCCTCCTTCCAATGTGCATGTAAGAACTAGCTTCCTCTTTGTTTTTCCATTCAATGTATTGCAATTCATTTTCCTTACTCTTTCCTCAGGGCACGAGCCATTCATCACCGGCAAGAAAACGATGAGGCTGTCGGTGGATTTTTCTCCCAGATTGGAGAGCTTTATGTTGTGCATCATCTGTGGGGTAAAGTCATACATATGCCTACTGAGATAGTTATCTTATGGATTTGATTCTGTCAGTGATCTGTGGCGTAGCCTCAAGAGATTTTACCTGCTGTCCAGTGCATGGGTGTATGGGGTTGTAGTCTAGGCAGTACTCTTTAAACCCAGAGTCTGTAACAGTGTTATCAGCTCTGTTTTCATGCACACTGGCAAAGTTCCCATCATGTGCTTGATTCCAAGCATAACCCCCAAAGTTATCACATTGAAGAACACTCAGGTGGTCGTTACGACCCTAGCAGTCTTTAGCCCGCCAGGGTGGCGGTGGCGGTCTGACAGCCGCCAGAGCATTTGCCCCACCGCTTTGGCCGCAGTCTGACTGCCACATTATGACCATGGCAGTTGCGCCATGGTCAGACCACCAGCACCGCCAGTTTTCCTCCACAGTATGGGCAATGCAGGGCCCCCCTGGACAGCCCGTCGTGCTTTTCACTGCCTGCATTGCCCACCAAACTCTTAATGAATTCCTCAGACTTGCTGTGTATTACCACATTACCACACACAGGTTAACAGCAGAAAAATACACCTTATACTAATCATTGCTTTTTTGGCAGCGGACACACCAAATTAAACTCTGCATCACGACCCTAAAAATAGTTGCAATTTTTATCACTGAAATGTGACCCAGAAGTAGCATATTCAGACTTAGAATGTCTACACGGTGTTGCATAAAACACAACCCTCTGACATCTGTGATCTTTTCTTTTGTCTTTTTCTAAGAGCTGTCTTGAAATGGGTGGCACTTGGGAAGACTTGCATGTCTCTTTTGGTGGATACTTCCAACTACACATTCCTTACCTTTTGAATATTACCTAAGTGTTGGACTGGAACCAGACGTTTTCAAGCACTATGTCACCTGGCTCTGTGCTAACCTTGTTCTGCTTTTGAAGTGATGAGCAGAGCTGCATATAAGGCCCCCAGGAGTGCTGATGTCAGTTCCTTTCTATCCACGCCACCAAACAAGGATCCAAGCTACCCCTCATCTCATCACAAGACTAATTTCTCGATCTTAAATTACTAGCTTGCAAGAGGCCATGTCATTCCCTAAAACCACAGGGCTCAAACCTTGTAGGGAGTGTCTCAAGCAAATGTCTGTGTCAGGTCCCCACCAGATTCCCCTTTGGTACTTAGGGTTGGATCCCAAAGCTATCCGGGACCATGAGGTTAAGCTGTATATTGCCAAACACCGGGAGATTACACATTGTGACAAGTTGAATGGAAAGTGATGTTCCTGTGGCAGATCTTCACTAAGTCCAAAGTCGTCTTGTAAGTCTAAAAAAAAAAAAAAAGCACAAAAAGTCCAAGCGGGACTTTGTCCCTTCCAGCCACTTTCGAATTCCTGAAAACGAGTGAGGGCATAAACGTTCCTCTTGGACTCACTTCTGAACTCAGAAGCAGATTCAGACTCTTGTTCTGGGACAGCCTGCGTTTCCAGGCCTTTCAGTGACTCCGCAGCAAAGCTACAAGTTCCTTGAAGCTATGCTGTGTCTCTTTTGCACGCTGTTGTCTCCATCTGGTGCACTTATGGGCCCCAAAGAAGCACAATGACCTCCAGTGGGTACTTCACCAACAGCCCCTCCCTTGGCACCAGCTGGAACCGTTTCAGGTCCTGCAATTGCTTTGGTGCCGGTGTCTGTCATGCTGTCACAACCCCACAGCATCCATACTGATGCTGGCGCCAGACCACAAAGCGCAACACACAGTGATCTCTAACTCTGCTTTGTCTTTGATTGAGGCCGCAGTATGATTCCAGTGGGCCTCAGCCTTTCGACAACCATTGGTTAATACTTTGAGCTGGGCCCTTTCTTTAGGTAAGGCAGTCACAATCTTTTTGGCATGGTCTCTGATAATGATTGCTATGAGGAAGTGAATGAGTTTGCTCAACAATGTATTGAAGGCAACCAGCATGATGACCTACAAGATGCCATTGGATTGAATACTTCTCCAGAACCCGGATAGGTCTCTCCACCTGGGCCAGCTACTTTGCAGTAGAGATGTAAAGGACTGCTAGGTTTTGCTCCTCCAGTTGCCTAATATGACAGTGAAAACCAATATTGTCACAGAAGTCTTCCAACTCGGACCAACCACTACTGAGCCCCAATGGCCTTCTAATGAGGACCTTTCAAACACACTTCTTAGGGCTTAGGCAAAGTTGTGTCCAGACCACTGGCAAATAGGCAGATAGCGAGGTGCCGCTGTCCTGCCCCTGGCAATCGGCTTTGCTAACACAGCACCCAGCCCCAGAAGGTTTAGTGGTACAAGTATCCATGAGCAATGTTAACCCAAATTCCTTCCCTACCTCCACCGGACAAACGGTGAAAGCACTGCAAAACCTTTGAAAAACATATGTTCTCCTCCAAGAGTCTGCCATTAAGGTCCATTCGTGCCAGCTGGCCATTGGGCAACAAGTCATACCATTTGGTACTGCCTGCTGTACCAGAGGACGTGCACCCTGCTCCTAAACAAGTCATTCAGGGTGGCTGCTGTGTTGCGAAATTCACATTTCAATGTGTTTTAGATACCACAATTGTCTTGGCCTGGCAATTGTAAACAGTATGACACTCAATAGACCTGCCGCCTGGATGAGATCTGCGGGCTTCTCCGGCGGTGTACAGTCTCCTATAAATGACATGCCCTTTGATGGCTCTTGCATATTCAGCAGCCTCTGCACACTTCTTGGGCCTTTCTGCTCGGTTTCAGCTGCAGTTTCTCTGCCTCCTTGGCTATGGTGGAAACTTTCTATATAGCCATGCAGCCAGTCCCGCAGACCCTACTGCCTTTTCGGGGTCGTAGCGCCCACACACATGAACAGCAGGGGAGCGAGTAGCCCAATCCCTAGCCACCCCTGCCAAAGCACATGCATTAAGTGGGACTTCTAGGGACACAGCCACACTTTGAGATGCATGATCTGGCATTTTCTCCCAAAGTGGCAAACAGTCACTTCGGACAAATGGGTCCTGCTAATTGTCCGGCTGAATTATGTCCTCCCATTTATGTCCATCCCGCCACACCTGCCATCATTCTTAGGCCAGCTGACGGAGGATCACCTGTCCTCTTACAGCAGGAAGTGTAGGTCGTTCTGGCCAAAAGAGCCATTAAGAAGGTTTCAGCATCAGAAGTGGGAACTGTATGTTACTCCTACTGCATTAGGATGCCAAAGAAGGACAGAAGCCTTTGTTCCATTTTCGACCTTTGCCCACTCAAAACCTTCCTCAGGAAGGACAAATTCAAGATTTCAGGTCTTGTCTACCCTCGACCCCCTGAAGACTGGAAGGTAGCGTTTGACCTGTAGAACATTTATTTACATATCCTCATCCTGCAAGCCCACAGGCATTATGTGCAGGTCACTGTGGACCAAAAGCACTTGTGTTTACTTTGCTTCCCTTTGGTCTCATCGAGTGTTGATGAAAGTGATGACAGTGGTCGCAGCATATTTTCAGAGGTCGTGGGTACCATTTTTTCTCCTATCTCTATTGGTTTTTAAAGGTGAGCTCACCCCATCACCCGCGTCCAAACTATGGCAAACCTCTTGACATCCTTGGGGTTCACTCTCTACGTGCCGAAGTCACACCTGACGCCTTCGCAGATGCTTCATTTCAGAGGGGCCATTCTGGACTCAACGTAGTTTTGTGCTTTCCCTCCAAATCCAAGAGTGCAGGTCGTTTGAGCTATGATTCAGAGGTTTCAGCCTCTGCCCTGGATCTCTATGAGGATGACACTGATGCTGCTGGGCCTAATGTCCTCTTGCATTGGGCTGGTCAAATGTACCAGGTGGCATATGCAGGCTCTGCAGTGGGCACAATATCAGGGGGATTTCGCAGAATATGTCCAGGTTTCGAGTAGGCTGCAAAAGACCTGTAGTAGCGGTTGTTGAGTCACATTTGAGTCAGCAGCAAATCCTTGTACTCACCCCAACAGAGCTAAGAGTGCCTACCCCACCCAAAGCTAGCAGTGGTGACTGATGTGTTGCATCTGGTTTGGGGTGGCCATCTGAGAGAGGTGGAGATCAGAGGACTGTGGTCTCCGGCAAATACCAGCTCCATATCAATCTCCTGGAGTTGCGAGCCATTCACTTGACTTTGAAAGCCTTCCTGCCATCCATCAAAGGGATACAGGTGCTCAAAGACAACACCACACCATGTGGTATTGCAACAAGCAGGGTGGAGTGTTGTAGAGGACCTTGTGTAAGGAGGTGCCATGCTGCTGGAACACTTGGGATTTTTCCTGGTGGCACACCACCTGGCAGGGTCTTTGAATGCCACTGCGGACAAACTGAACTGCTGACACCTAGTGGATCATCATTGGCAGCAGCACTTAGAGACTGCGAAAGGCCCCTCCCGCAAATGGGGAGAACCTTGGCTCTATCACTTCGCCACCCCTGAGAATGTGCAGTATCAACATTTTTGTGCATTGTAGTTGCCAAGACAGCTCTCTTGGAGATTCTGCCTAGAGTAGAGCTTGGGCCCTTGTATGCCTTTGTACCTCTACTTCTTCTGCGCCGAGTTCTGAAGATCAGGAACTACCAGACCCAAGTTATCCTAGTGACATTGGATTAGGCAAGTAGAGCTTGATACCCAGAACTCCTGCACATGAGCATCTGTCTTCTGATCAGGCTGCTGCTTTGGGAGGGTCTTTTGTTGCAGCAGCGGGTCATTATCCTGCACCCAGGTCAGCGCACACTTCATCTTGAAATTGAGCATCAGCAGTTGACATCATTCAGTCTTCCTTCTGAAGCTGTTGATGTTATTCAACAAACAGGCGTCCCTCCATGAAAGCATTACACGCCTGCTGTGGAGGTAAGTTTGTAGATCAGTATGATACTCTGCAGATTGACCCACTTTAAGCCAAACTATCTGAAGTGTTTCTCTTTGTGTTGTCTCTAGCTCAGCAACTGATCCAGATCCACCCTGAGTTTCTAGGGCCATCGGCGATGTTGCAACACATTGAGGCCTTTAGAAAAGACCAGGTGACAAATCTTTGGCACTCTTCTGCCTCTCTCTGGTGCACCTTCAGGCTCCAGGGATTTACAGACACCTTAAGTTGGGTTACCACCTGCAGGCCAGGCCTTAGCTCTGTTTGTACCTCCTGAGCCAGTCTCTGGTTCCCCGTTGTCTTCAGAGTCCACTTCAATCCACCACCAAAACCCACATTGTTCCTTTGAGGTCAACATTGGCACTTAAGCGCCAGAGGAAGACCTTGTTCCAATAATCATGTCCTCAAAGCCAAATTCGTCTTGGCCCTGACTGAGGTCAAGTCCCAAAACCGTACCAATGCACATGGTTCCAGTTCAATCTGATTCAGACAAAACCATGCCTTTCCCTTGTAGCATCACTTCAGCACTCCAACAACTTTTGGTTCTAATCCGAGTCAACCAGCTTTCGGAGATGATGTTGGAAATGATGTGGATGATTTCACCCCATACCATGATGATGACAAACTGTGGCTAGTGGGTTGGACACTTCCTGGACACTGGGTTGTGTTCACCCACAGTACCATCAGCGGAATAGAGTGCTTCCTGTGGTCACAAAGCTTGCAGCTGAGGTATTAGATTTACAGCTTCCATCTATGGAAGTTACTACCAAAGTCTTTCAACCCAGGCAGGCCTAGGGTGTCCACCTATCTCAGACATGGAGGCAAATTCTGGACAGGAGTGTAAACAATTCAGGACAAAGGGTCAAAATTCAGGACAAAAATTCAAGACGAATGGTCAAAATTCAGTACAAAAAATAAAGAACAAACGTCCGTTTTACAGACACATCCGATGGACACCATACCTCATTACGTTATCTATGCATTTATTTACCATTTTCTACATTGCACTATTTATTAAGTATGCATTTTTTGTGATTGCCTCCTGGTATGCTACATTCAGGTGTAACATAACGCCCTTGTTCAGTTGTAAATTAATGCCCTTCAGCACTGTGTCACGGCCATCACCCCTACCCATATCTACCCAAACTTTCTTGGAGAGAAAGCAACAGCAAAAGTTTGATTATGTTTCTAAACATTTTAAAACCCATGGCAAATAATTTGGGAACCATTAAGATAAGTAATCCTATGCTAGTTTAAACAAGTTGAACAAAAACACCTGGCTCACCTCTACCTTCAATGGAGTTTCAACCAAAAACAAATGTAACGAGGCAGAGCAGATGGTGTGGGCAACAGTCTCACACCTAATGTCAGGATGTGAGGTACCCACTACTTGTCTGTAGTGTCATAGCACCAGAGTGTACGTCCCGGACTCTACATTTATTTCACAGCTGTGAGCCTGGACTACCAACAAAAGATAATAAAGGAGGCGGATGAAATTGAGATCAAATGGGAGATCCAAAGCAACATATTCAAAGGGTTGTTGCAAAGAACTGGGTACATAAGGAAGAGAAGAACAAGGGGGGACACTTCCTAAAATCAGATGAGATAAGTCCACTAAGAGTATCATAAGACATGGCGTACCTGGGGAGATGTCTCAGCAGACAGGCGAGAAACAGAAGAGGCACTGTCAAGTAGTTGAACAAGCAGTACTCACCCACTCTGTCAAACCCTTCTGGTGCAATAGTCCGCTGTTTGTGCTTGTAAAAGGTGAGGTGGGCCAGAGCAAGGTTGTGCAAGGCAATTGCCCACTCTGTCCATGTCTTATTTTAGTTTTGCAATTGAACAAAAATGATCTGGCTTATCCCTAAGTGTCAAAGTACACATAGAATATTCAAAATATTTGGGATATAAATTGTACAAACAAAATGTAAAAATATGAGAAGGATTTTAAAATGTAATTAGTCCTTCTTTGACATATGGTATTGTTTTTTTAATTTGGGCAGAGCGACACACCCCCTCCAAGCACAGTTTGCTTATTGATCTTCTCTTCCACTTTCAGCAGTGGGCCATGTGGCACTAGTAAAGATGGTGTGCTACCCAATTATTGTTTTACTTGTCAAACTTTCCCCGGTCCATCCCTCATTCTTTCTTCAAACACGCCTCATATCAGATTTGATTGCTCGGGCGCCGTCTGGTAGCTCTTTCCACTATAGAGCTACCTGTCACTGCCAGTGGATTAGGCCTTCCGGACTTAAAACACTATTACTTAGCTGCCCAGCTCCAGTGGGTAGCTCGCTGGCTGTCAGGCTGCCCCCTACATGAGATGGGGCTTATCTGTAAAAATGTTAAGGAGGGCTTACTACACTACTCACTGTTTCCTACTGACCATTCTACAGAACACCATCCAGGGTTATCCTGCACAGCTTTCTCTTGTCTTGCAAGAACCTGTAAACTCACTGACAGAAAGAAATCCTATGCCCGGGCTCTACCTTTGCTAGGCCTTCTCACGTGCGCAGGATGGCTGGGCTCGGGACAGCTCTGTCAGTGGCATGCTGCAGGAGTCTTAAAATAGATTTTGAAACCCTTGTGGCAGACCACCATCTTCACCCAGATCAACTCCTTACTTACCTTAAACAATCATTAAATGCCCTATTTCATGTCCGCATAAGGTGTACCAGAAGCACTACACCATAGGGACTGGCTTCAAACTGTTATTATGTGTGTACAGACCTTTCCTGCAATACGGAGACCACTCCCGGGCTTCTTGTCATACTACCTGGGAGACTGATGTGGCCAAACGTCTGCAAGATAAGGGTTGGGCTAAAATACTGGACTTTTTCCACAAAGTGTCCCGCGGCTGCCTCTTTAAGTACATTTAGAGAGCTTCCTTTGGAATGTATTTCACCCGTTGCTTGCTGTTGGCTTTGTGGTTTGTAACTCACATTTTGTTACTTTCAGTTTGCTGGCTTTATTTGTTTTAAGCTGTCCAGCCGGGTGCGTCCCTTCCCTTGCACAAACCTTATTTACAGTATACTTGTGAGCACTCCCTTTCTGTAAATAGGGCTGTAAATCTTGTTCTTATCTCATCACATTTTCTGTACGTTCAAAGAACAACGTTAAATGTCAGGCTCTGCCTTCAGTGAGAGCTTGGTGCTTACTTTTCTTTCTCTGACTTCAAAGTGAGAGGATTCATGTGAAAATCTTGCTGAATACTGGGGGTAGGAAAGAGTTTTTTTTCTATCACATGGCAACATTTAAATGTACTGTGCAAGGATTTCAGAATATATCAAAATTAGGAACACAAATTAAGTACGTTTGTTAATTCTGAACTGCGCTGGAAATATATCCCATAATATGATTAAAACAAATCATTAAAGTAGGTGATACAATTTCCACACATCGTCTGTGCACGGTACAGTTTTATTATAAGAACTGTATGTGTGTAGCAATGTAATGGTCATTTTAATAAAAAATGTGTTTCTGTAATGGCAGTGTGCCACTACAACATGCATACTCCACTCTACTCTTCACCACTCCACACTACTGCAGCCTACTCTGCACCACTCTACTTTACACCACTTCATGTCACTCCACTCAGAAACAATGTACTCTGCAACACTGCACTCTCCACTACTGTACTCTACACCACTCTACTTTGTACTGCTGCATTCTGTGGCAGTACACTCTACGCCACTGCACTCTATGCCACTGTACTCTGCATGACTCCACCCTACGCCATTGCACTCTACAGCACTATACTCTGCACTGCAGCACTGCAGCACTATAAGCTACTCCCATCTGCACCACTCTACACCACTGCACTCTATGCCACTCAAGTCTACTCTGCACTCCACTGCACTATACACCACTTTACACTACTGCACACTGCCACTCTATTGTACGCCACTCTACGCCACTGCACTCTGCGACTCCACTCTGCACCACTGCACTCTACTATGCACCACTCTAATCTATGCCTCTGCATTCTAGGACGCTGCATTGTACGCCAGTGAATTCTGTGCCGCTGCACTCAATGCCACTTCACTCTACACCACAATACTCTGCAACACTGCACGCCGATGCACTCTACACCAGTCACCTCTACTGTATACCACCCCACTATATGCCACTCTACGCGACTCCACAGTTTTCCACTCCTAAACATGACACTCTGACACTCCACAACACTCTACTCCACTCTCCGCCATTTTACTTTGTGACGTTCCGCGCCACTCGCCTCTATGCTACTAACTTTTAGCCATGCTGAACAGCTGACATTTTGGTGTATAACATGGCTAAAACACATTGGCAAAGCCAATAACTCTTGCGTAGATGAGACCTATTTGCTTTGCTAATGTTTTAGTACTATGAGGTCCAGAGGTCCCTGAAAGCACTGTGAATGTGTAAGTCAATATTTTAAACATGCATTACACACAGAATAATATAGGCTGCCACAGATGCGCACATTCATTTATGCTGAATTAAAAAAAACAAAGTTCTTCTAAAATATACATACCAATAATATACAGATTATACCTAGTGCAAGCATTTTTTTTATAACTATCCATTAAAACCACACTCTCCACAGGTCAACTTGGAACACTCTTACAGTACCTCTCTAAGAGAAAATATCTTTGCCATCAGAATGTTTCAAGTGACTCATCCGATTAAAGTTAATACATGTTTCCAAGCCGAGTTATATTTGTACAGTTACCAGTTGCCCACATCTACATTTCTTTCAGGAAGGAGGCACCCTGGCAAGAAGGCCTGTTTCATATCTGTCTGCTTCTCTCTCTTGATCAGAGCATGGGAGACTACCTGCCTTTCAATCCAGCTGGGGAAGCCGATGTTGTCCTAATTACATTTGTCCTTTAGCTGAAAGGCCAAAATTACAGACAATTGCTGTATGTTAAGCCAGTCATCATTGACCACACACAACAGGGCTAAATTACAGGCAGTCTGTGACAATTACGAATGGGAGGTCACCCTGGGCAGGTTTCCTCTTATTCTTTACTGCCAATCAATAAAACCCAGACTGACACTTGATGAACACCTGGCTAAGCCTTGTTTCTGTCCACCAGTGAACAGGTAGGCTACAAAGTGCCACAGGCTGACAACACTTAACCCAGTCTTCTTGAAGGAGCACCCAACACCAAAACTTCTGTTGTTTCAGGTTTCCACCAGTAGGGTGAACACCATTTCATTCTCCTCGAGACCTCAAAGCAGAGCGTCAAAGAGAATAGAAGGCTTTGTGAAACGGATGTTTTCATGGGACAGCCTAGCCCTCTGCTCAGACAACATTCACTGTCTGCTGGGGAGATATTACAACGCTTTATGAGACATAAAGCGTTGGTGAGAAATTGCTGGTGGTCCCTGAGGAATTTGGAGTCAACGTGGCTCAAACCATCCAAATTGGTCGGGATGTGGTCAAATACTTCATCTGTTTTGGGCTGGACACTACTGATTGCTAGGGCAAAGCCATTGACATGAGCCTGGTACTTTGGCACAGTGGATCTCGCCTGTTTGATGAAAAGGCAGATTCTTAACTGCTGCATTCAATGCCAGTACACTCTACGCCGCTGCAGTCTATGCCACTGTGCTCTGTATCACTCCACTCTACGTCATTGCACTCTACAGCACTATACTCTGCACTGCAGCACTCTAGGCTACTCCCATCTGCACCACTCTACACCACAGCACTCTATGCCACTCGTCTACTCTGCACTCCACTGCACTATACACCACTCTACACTACTGCCCACTGCCACTCTATTATATGCCACTCTAGGCCACTGCACTCTGCCACTCCACTCTGCACCACTGCACTCTACTATGCACCACTCTGATCTATGCCTCTGCATTCTAGGACACTGCATTGTACGCCAATGAATTCTATGTTGCTGCAATTAATGCCACTTCACTCTACGCCACAATATTCTGCAACACTCTACGGCAGTGTACTCTACACCAGTCACCTCTACTGTATACCACCCAACTATATGCCACTCTACGCGATTCCACAGTCAGCTGGACCACGGCGTGTTCCCTAGATCGCTGTACTCCGGCTAGTCCCAGTGTTTGCTATACTGCCAACACCAAGACCCACAGCCTCAGGCATCTCACCCCTGTCAAATAGACAATGGCCAGGCTACCAGGGGCAGCAAACTTTAAAGTTTCCCACCCCTGCAGCATTAATCTCCAAGCCCCTTTAGTTTACCCTTAGTGGGCCTTTTCTTTGTTACGAGTCCAGGACATTGATATTTGATCCTTATGTTTCAGCCTCAGTCCTGGTTCTCACTGAGAGTCCCTCTGAGGCTTATTGAACTCTTTACTAGTTGGCCTTCTGCATCCTGCTTGTTGACTATGCCAGGTGGCATATGTGGGCTCTGTAGTTGAGGCTGAAGTCTCAGTGGATCAAGCTCCAGGGGAACCAGTTGAATTCCATTCAGGATTCAGAGGTCCTGCAAAGGACTTCCAGTTGTGGTTGTGTGACCACAATTGGACTGGCAGCAGACCTCTTACCTTGCTCCACCCAGAGCTGACGATGGTGACGGATGCTTCATTGCTTGGTTTGTGAGGTTATCTGGAAGAGGTGGAGATCAGAGAACTCTATTCTCTGACTGAGACATGTCTCCACATCAGTGCGATCGAATTGTGGCCATTTGCCTGGCATTAAGAGCCTTTGTACCATCTTTCAGAAGGAGGCTTTTCAGATTCTTATTAAAAAAAACATCTGGTACTGCAATGGTCCAGGAGGGGCCTTGGATCTTGTACCAAGAACCACTTCTCCTGTGGAGCTGGGGTGTCCGGGCATTTCCCTGGTCGTAAAGTACCTGGTGGGATCTTTAAACACTAGGACTGACATTCAGCCATTGGCGCCTGGTGGATAACTCAAAATGGTTACGTCCAGAGGAGGTATAACGCATCTTCCAGCAACTGAAAGTACCCAGGTTAGATCATTTTGTTACTGTCAAACACGCAGTTTCCAAATTTTTGCATGCTGGAATTTACCAGATGGCTCTCTCTCGTAGACACATTCCCGATAGTGGAGCATGCCTTTCTCCTTGGCTCTCCTGCCCTAATTTCTGAAGAAGGTCACGAACGATGTAGCCCAAGTCATCCTAATGGTTCCAAATTGGGAAAGGAGAATGTGGCACTCAGAAATTCTGGTCATGAGCATCTGTCCTCTGATCAGACTACTGCTTCGGGAGGATCTCCGGTTGCAGCAGCAGGGCAGAGCTGTGCAGCCGAACATGTGCAATCTGTACCCTGATGCATGGAGACAGACTCCATTCTGCTCTAATGCAAGACTGCTCATGTCACACAGAGCCTTGTGCATCCCATGGAGCCAAAATACCACTGGGTTAACCTGGGTCTAATATTGGCTGGACCCTAACTCCTGAGCCCCAGTTCTACTATACATCAACATTTATGAAGACTGTGCCCTTCAATATGCCCCCTCTCGTCCAATTACAAACCCAACTTCCTGGGCGCTCTGATAATCACAGCATGACTGTCAGTGGCTTATTCTACTTTGTCCAGTGTTCAAGGTGAGAAGTTTACACAGATTTATTGACTTGGCATGACATGGCTATCTGATGTAGGTAGATCTATATTAGCATAATACTGAGATGACATAGAACAACCAGCTACAACAAACTAGCTTTCACAATTATTTATTGATGTCAACAACACAAACAGGACTCTCACTGACCCCACAGCATCTTATTGCACTACATTACCAGTCTACCTCATGTGCCTGATATGATGAGATGGAACGAATGCCATTGGATGATCGCTTGGAAGTTAACAACTTTCCCGTGTCCTAGTCAGCGTCTACTGAGATGGAAGTACGTATGGCAGGACATGGGCATCTGAGAGCTAAGGAACCCGCCCCTGCCCCACTGCATAGTACTGCTACAATTGCAAAACCTTGAAAAAAGTCTTAATTGCTTTTATATAGCTCAAAGTTCTCATGCTGTTTGACAAGTGAAAAACAATGTTTTAAATATTTGATCATTCACACTAGAAATGGTGACCACATCCTTAAGGATGCCCTTACATCTCATTTGAAAATGTCCCTACATCTCATTCGAGATTCCATATGGGCAGAAATATGTTGACTCTTGCTGGTAGGTCAAATTGATGACCACATAATTTTAATGTACCTTTAGGGACCTAATATGTACTTAGTCCACCAATAAGTTGTATTAATACACACTTTTTTGCCTTATATTCCCCCCTGCAAATTGACCTCCTCCCCCGATACCTTCTTTGCTAACCATTGGCCTCATCTTGTTATTCAAGTTGCAAAGCACCTTACAAGATCCCTCAAAAAGTAGCTTGCATCTGGATCATACTAACTGCTGTCAGGTGTTGCCTAGTGAGGAAGCATGCCACCTGACAGATGTGTGAGGCTCTTCTTTCTGAACACAGGAATTACTTTGACTCTTGATTTACACCTGCCAATAATGCTAGCACACTAAGTAGAATAATATTGGGAATGCACAAGTGGCTCATCGCTGACAGCAACATGAATCAGTTCTATAGTGATTGAAGGAAAAACTGCAAATAGATCTGTTCTCAGCTTTCTAAAAGACCAATATTGAGGCCTTATACACAAACTATATTTTATAGTATGTAAAATAGCACTACATTAGTACGACTTTGTACAAAATAACATTCACAAACATATCATGGAAAATGCCCACTTCTGCTGTAATTTATTATGGGGGTGATCTCAGATGTAAGTTTACTACATAGCAGTACATATGAAAGGGACTGGTGGGAACATTGGGAATATTTACAACAAAATGGAAGGGGGGGCTGGGGAAAGTAGGAGGGGTTTAGGAAGGGACAGGCTTCCACAAGCACCCACTAATAAAAGAGTGAGCACATTGCTGTTTACATATTTGATAAATCATTACAGCCCTTAAGGTGATACAACTGTAGTAAACATACCTAACCCAGCCTTGGAGTAAGTGGAGCACTACACAGTCACTCACAGGTACTGAAAAACTCTTCCATAGATAGTAATGGAGAAAATCGTGGAGGGAGGGATTTAAAAATATTACCACTTAGGAAATAATATTAAATAAAATTAAATTGACTTCTAAAATATTCACTTTGTTTAATGTTAAAGTTTTTTTTTTTTTTTGTAAACAAATTTTATTAACAATAATCTGCAGTAAACAGTACAGCTATTTACGAGCGTGGTTGACTGTGGTGTTACATTTCTCCAATCATCAATGCTTATAGCGACCCAGTTTTATTCTGTGCCATTGATATACCCAATATTAACCTCCTTCCATGGTAATATTAGCGTTCATCTATCACTGTTTGCTTCTCTAATATAGGTCGTTCAACGATCAGTTCAGTTTGAGTGTCAGGCTGATCTCGTTCACTCAGCTAATATATGGGTATTCAGTCATTATTAGGGTCACAGTGCTGCTGTCAGTTGAGAAATTGCTTATCAGGTGAGTGTATATGTTGTTCGGGCTGCGTGCTGCTAAACCCCTCCCTCCTTCCCTCAGCTTTCATCCTACGATAATGATATGGTCTGTCTGGTCACATTGGTCCTGCTCTGTCTTGCACGGCATGGGGGGGGGCGTTTATTCTATTCTATAGTTTGCGCTGGCTGCGCTGGACGCCACGTCTCCTGTGCTCAGTAGGGGTATCTGTTTTCTGGTATGTTGGACTATATGGGGGCCTTCCCTCTCGGGTCCGAGTGCTCTTCCTGCAGTGCTACGATTATTTGATCCCAAGCCTCTTTCATCTCTGGGAACCCCTGGCCTCTCCTTAGCTCTGTGTAGAGCACCGCTCCCTCACCTTCTGCCCATTTCCTGAGCTCTCTTTGCCAATCTCGTAGTCGTGGTCCCCCCTGGGTCTTCCAATTTCTCGTTATCTCTCTTTTGGCTAGGACAAACGCGAGGTCTTGAAATCTGCTAGTGGCCTTATTCTTGGGAGTGTGATGAAACCAGTGGAGTATGCATCTAGATGGTGCACGGGTAATCTCGGTCTCAATAACATTGGCCACCTCCCCCACCACCACGTCCCAGTAGAATTCCAGCCGGGGACAAGACCACAGCATGTGTAGGAGATCTGCCGCCCCTGTGTCGCAGCGGGGGCATTTTGTCTCCTCCATGCCAAAGTGGTCTCTCAATCTGAGTGGGGTGAGGTAGGCCCTAGGGAGCACATAGAACTGTATGAGCTGAAATCGAGCGTTTCTGGACACCCTGGGTGCTCTTTCCAGGATACGTTCCCAGTCTGCGTCTGGTATCTGCATCCCCAAATCATGCTCCCATTTTTGTTTCAGGTCTGTCAGGGGGATCTCCTCTTCTTCCCTGATCACCCTAGAAATTCTTGTGACTGCCTTATTTGTGCAGCCTGTTGTCAGTAAGTAATTGCTAAGGCCATGTTGCAGGGGTTTGACAGCTCCCTTCCCCCAGTGCCGCCCCACTGACCCGGTGAGTGCACGGTGTAGTAGGAAGTGGCCCTGCGGGAGGTCATGTTCTTGGCGAAAGTCTTCAAAGGGTAGTAGATTGCCCTCCCTAAATAACTCCCCTATTCACGTGACCCCTGTCTCTTCCCATGTGTGTAGGCCTCTCCTTGCTCCCACTCCAGACAGCCAGTGGAGCCATGATAGTGGCATATCAGGAGAGTACGGTGCGTGTAGTCCCGCCCTTCGAAAGGACCGTCTCCCGCATCTCTGGCTAACATACGCTTCAGAGGCATCGTCAGTCCTCTTCCTGTGGTATTGAAAAGGATTCTAGCCAGCTCAGCAGCAGGGGGAATCTCCAGGCCTTCCACATTTTCTCCAGTTCCTCCGTCCCCCACCCATCTCGCTAACCATTGCAGCTGCGTTGCTAGATAGTAGGCCTCCAAATTGGGTGCTGCCAGGCCGCCGCCCAAAAGGTTTTTTTTTCAGTGTCGTCAGTGCAACTCTTTGTCTGCCCCCCTTCCCGCCCCACTCCCCCCTCCCCCAGATAAATGCAATTATCGCTGAGTCCAATTCTCTGAACTTGGCACACGGCTCCCAGATCGGTAATCCTGCAAAATAGTACGGCAGTCGGGGTAACGCCACCATCTTTAGGAGGGAGACCCACCCATCCACAGCCAACTGGAGCGAGCCCCAAAAACCAAAGCTCGACCGCAGTGCCCCCATTGCCCTTCCAATGTTGCCATCTAGAATGTCTGGTTGAGAGTGATATATTCTCACCCCCAGGTAGGTGATGTATCGCGGTTCCCAAGTCACTCCACCCAGCTCTGCTGGCGGCTCAGTCCCCGCTTCCATCGGGAATAGGAAAGACTTTTGCCAATTGACCTGTAACCCTGATACCTGTCCGAAGCCTGATAGTAGTGTTGGCGCCCCCTCTCTTTCCGGGCCAGTGTTTTGTAGAAATAAGAGGAGATCATCTGCATAGAGCGTGATCACATGTCGCCGGACGTCCTTTTCCAGACCCCAATACCAGGTAGCAGTTCTGGCCTGTGCGGCTAGCGGCTCTATTGCCAGATCAAACAGCAGGGGTGACAACGGACTCCCCTGTCTGGTGCCCCTGCCAGTTGGGTATTGTTTTGAGATAGATGTTCCCCTCCTGACCCTAGCCTTGGGGTCTGTGTAGAGCAGCCAGTGTCCATTTAATGAAGCTTTCCCTGAGGCCCATATGAGCTAGGACCCCATATAAATATTCCCATTCCAGGCTGTCAAATGCTTTTTCTATGTCTGTGGCAAGGAGCGCGGACTCTAGACCTGCGGAAGTCACCGATTCCATAAGGGGCAGTAGTCGGCGAACATTGTTGGCCGTGCCCCTGGTAGGGATAAAGCCCGCCTGATCCGGGTCGACCAGCCTTGTCATGAATGGCAGTAATCTTGTTGACAGTATTCGTCTCAGTATTTTGTAATCTGTGTAAGCATGGAAAGGGGCCTATATGCCCCTCCTTCATCGGGAGGTTTGCCTGGTTTGAACAGCGGTACTATTAATGCTTCTCCCGTCGAGGTCGGTAGACGTCCAGTCGCTCGTGCTTCGTTATACAGCTTCGCCAGCCTAGGGGTAAGTGTCTGTGCGTAAGCTGCATGGAACTCGATAGGCAGGCCATCCGTTCCGGGGGTCTTCCTGCGGGCTAGGCCCGCAATTGCAGTTCCAACCTCCGATTCCTCGATATCCCTGCCTAGGGTTTCCTGCTTCTCCTGTCAAGTCGTGGGATGCCAGTGCTGATAGAAAATCTAGCATCTCCTCTTCCACCCCTTGGGTCCTGCTAGTGTAAAGGGCAGAGTAATGGTCGCAGAAATATAGGTTGATGTCATCTTGATGACAGAGCTTCTCACCGCTTGGAGCAGTTATCTCCATAATTTGTGTCCCCTTCTTGGCGGGGTTAGCTGTCCATGCCAACAGCGCCCCTGTTTTATCCCTATCGGAGTGAGCCCATGCGGTGTACTGCCTATAATCAAAGCATCTTAGTGTTTCGGTATACTCTGCCACTCTCTCCATGGTCGCTTGCTCTTCCCCACGCCGCTCCGTCTGATTCGGCGAGAGTTTTTCTAGCGACCTTAGTTCATTTTCTGCAGCCACAATATCCCTCAACATGGGCCCCCTTATGCCTATAGAAGCCGCCATGAAGCAACCGCGCACCACTACCTTAAATGCCTCCCAGAGTATCTGCGGCGAAGGGGCAGTGGGCTCATTATCCTTAAAGTAATTGGTTATGTGGCCTCTAATCTGTTCTCGGAAAGCGGGGTCCATCAGCGAATCGGGTTTGAGCTTCCAGGTAGGGATGCATGTGAGAGCTCGAGCCCATGCCAAGTGTATTAAGAGCGGGTTGTGATCGGAAATGGTTTTCCCCAGATATTCTATACTGCGCGCCTGTATGCTCACCCTGGGGTGCTTAGGAAGGTGTCTAGCCTCACATGAAGATCATGGACAGCAGAATAATAGGAATACTCCCTAGTCCCCGGGTTCAAGGTTCTCAATATGTCTACCAGGTGCCATTCTGCCTGCCAGGCTGTGAATCGTCTAGCAAGCATATTAACAGGTGACTCCTTCAGCGGAGGATGTGACCTGTCTATATCAGGGTTCGCTACACAATTGAAGTCCCCCCCAATCAGTACCGAGTGCAGCATGTGTGGTGCTAGTATGGCTGATAAGTTATTGAGAAATGCGCCCTGGTCCAAGTTAGGGGCGTATACATTGATTAGTGTTATGTCTCGTCCACCCAGTCAGCCAGCAACCAATACATATCGTCCGTCAGTCTATTAGCGTTTTAGTGACCTGGAACTGAACCCCCGCCCTAATCCATAGCAGGGTGCCCCTTGCATATGCTGAATAAGTAGTGTAAACCAGCTGGCCCCTCCATCTCCTCTGCAGAGCTTCTCCCTCAGTGGCCGTCAGGTGGGTCTCCTGCAACATCACTATGTGTGCCCCTCTTCTGCGTAAATAGGAATATACCTTGTACCGTTTGGACATATTATGCATCCCTCTAATATTCCAGGAGGATATCTTGTATCCCTGCGGTTCAGCCATTGTAGGAGAGTATTGTCCAACCCACCCCTTTCCGCCGCCCTGCAACCAGATGTCCTAGTTCAATGCTTCTCGCGGGGATTGACTTATAACAGGTAAAGCTGAAAACATTTCCCTCATTAAACAACCAGAACACCCTCAACTCCCCTTTCCCAGGACAGGAGGCGGAACATTTTCCCATCCAAACTATGTCAAACATGAGTTAATTCAAGGTGGGCAGGTTAGGCAATATCTCCGAGCCAGCCAAGGAGCCGAGCCCCAAGCCCAGGGTTATTTTAAATACCTTACTGCATGGCTCTGGAGTTCTAGAAGTCGTGATTTTCGAGGCATTAATATAAGTTCAAATTCAATTAAATTGAATCACAGGCCTGTAGCACGGGGCGCAAAAGTCGGGGCCGGCAGTCATCCCAGGCAATGTGTCAGCGTCCGTGTCTACAGGGCTCTCTTCTGGATGATCCCAGGAGGAGGGGGAGGTGTGTCCTGTAATGTCCCCTCAGTTCGTCCGAAAACCAGCTGCCCTCACCTCACTCCGCCGCAAACCCAGCAGTCCCCAGGGCCCTTGGCGGTGACAGTCTTGTTTATTCGTGTTGTGCTCCTCCGGTCTTAGTGCACGTTCAGATTCTGCCTCTGCTCTCCGACTAGCTCAGGCCCCACAGTTATAAGGTGGTGCTCCGGTACAGTCGCCATATTGGGGTCAGGCAGCTGCTGCTGTTTGCTGTCTCCGTGCCCCTATTTTGCTCACTCGAACGCCGAGGACCTTCAGCCTCAGCAGCGTCGGGGGCAGCCTCTCCTCTTCTCCAGCTGCCCCCGCTGTGCAGGATCGACTGAAGAGGGGCATCTCTCTTCAGGGCGTCGTGACTGACATTTTTGGGTCAGGCGGCACGCCCTCGACTCAGCCCCTTCCCACCGAGTCCCGGCGCCTCCGGCTCCAGGGCTGAATTTCTTCTGGCTCCCGTGTCTCCACACCGCAGGCCCTCTTAGACGCCAG
This sequence comes from Pleurodeles waltl, assembly GCF_031143425.1. Lineage (NCBI taxonomy): Eukaryota > Metazoa > Chordata > Amphibia > Caudata > Salamandridae > Pleurodeles > Pleurodeles waltl. Next base: position 807,696,156 of record NC_090450.1, on the reverse strand, counting down.
CTGCCGCCTGCAGTTCGGCGGGTTAAACAGACAGGATGGGCTGTTTACATATTATATAAATGTGTGGGTGATGGGCATTTTGTTATTGCTTAACAAATATTATTTATGACTTAAAACATTTAAATACAGATTTATTTTAATGAGTTAATGCGCTGTAACATTTTGTTGTATGTTCTATGTTAATAATACATATTTTGAACTGTTTAACATTTTTTTTAACCCCTTAACTGCTGGGCCTTTCTCTCAAACCCCTGCCCCATATCCACCCTCTCCTCCCCCAGTGCTAAGACCTTTTTTGGCTGTTTGGGGTAGTTCGCGCTTAGGCTTTCATAACGTTTTGCCCACATAAGCTATACATGCCAAATTAGCGTGCTTTTTTTTCAACATCCTAGTGATTCTAAACGTACCCATAGTTTGTGGGTTCCCCTGGCTGAGACCAGAAAATTAGACAAAATACAGCTAAAATGTTAGGTTTATTTCAGAAAAAAGGTCTGCAGAAGAAAGCATGTGTTTTTTTTTCTCTGAAAATGGCATCAACAAAGGGTTTGCGATGCTAAAATCACCATCTTCCCAGCTTTCAGGAACAGGCAGACTTAAAGCAAAAAAACACATTTTTCAACACAATTTTGGCATTTTACTGGGACATACCCCATTTTTACTATTTTTCACGCTTTTAGCCTCCTTCCAGCTAGTGACAGAAATGGGTGTGAAACAAATGCTGGTTCCAGGACAGCTACACATTCCTGAAAAGTAGATAAAATTCTGAATTCAGTAAGGGGTCATGTGTGTAGATCCTACAAAGTTTTCCTACATATAATAACAGCTGAAATAAAAAAATTATTGAAATTGAGTTTAACAAAAAAGCAATTTTTCTCCACATAACTTTTTCATACGATGCCATATTTTCAAAAGTAATATACCGTTACGTCATCAAGAACCCTAAGTACCCAGAGCCACTAAAGGAGCTGCACCTTGCAATGGGTTTTCATTGTATACCAGGTGTACAGCAATTTATTTGGTGAAATATAAAGAGTGAAAAATAGGTATCAAGGAAACCTTTGTATTTCCAAAATGGGCACAAGATAAGGTGTTGAGAAGCAGTGGTTATTTGCACATCTCTGAATTCTGGGGTACCCATGCTAGCATGTGAAATACAGGGCATTTCTCAAATAGATGTCTTTTTTACACACTGTCTTACATTTGGAAGGAAAAATGTAGAGTAAAACAAGGGATAATAACACTTGTTCTGCTATTCTGTGTTCCCACAAGTCTTCCGATTAAAAAATGGAACCTCACTTGCGTTGCTAGGCCTAATGCCCGTGACAGGAAACGCAACATGGACACATCACATTTTTACACTGAAATCTGATGTGTTTTTTAGAAAGTGGCTAGCTGTGAATTTTGCCCTCTAGCTCTGCCAGCACCTACGGAATCCTACCAAACCTTTGCATGTTTGAAAACTAGACACCTAGGGGAATCCAGGATGGGGTGACTTGTGGGACTCTCACCAGGTTCTGTTACACAGAATCCTTTGCAAACCTCAAAATTTGGCACAAAAAAACACTTTTCCCTCAGATTTCAGTGCTGCAAAGTTCTGGATTCTGAGAGGAGCTGAAAACTTCCTTCCACTCAGCATTCCCCCAAGTCTCCCGATAGAAATGGTACCTCACTTGTGTAGGTAGGCCTAGTGCCTGCGACAGGAAATGCTCCAAAACACATCATGGACACATCACATTTTCCCAAAGAAAACTAACCTGTATTTTGCAAAGTGCCTAGCTGTGGTCTTTGGCCTCTAGCTCAACTGGCACCTAGGGAAACCTAGCAAACTTATACATTTTTGAAAACTAGACATCTAGGGGAATTCAGAATGGGGTGACTTGTGGGGCTCCCACCAGGTTCCGTTACCCAGAATCCTTTGCAAACCTCAAAATTAGGCAGAAAAACACCTTTTCCTCACATTTTGGTGATGGAAAGCTCTGGAATCTGAGAGGAGCCACAAACTTCCTTCCACCCAGCATTCCCCCAAGTCTCCCGATAAACATGGTACCTCACTTGTGTGGGTAGGCCTAGTGCCCACAACAGGAATAGATCACACAACGGTCAATGTTGGTTCTTAATTGAGGGCAACTGTTGACCTTGGGGTGATCCACACCTGACACAGGAACTAGGTAAGGGCAGTGAAGTGGGGTAGCGTTTCTATCACGACAGGTGGAGAAACACTGGGTGGTAGTAATTTTGTGGATCCCAGCATATTCCTGTAGTTTGTATGACAGAAATGCAAGAAATAATTGAGTTTTTATTCAATATTTCACCTTTGCAGGGCATTCTGGGTAAGAAAACTTTAGGGCATCCACACAAGTCACACCTTTGTGGTCTCCCCCGGATGTCTAGTTTCCACAAATGTCTGGGTTTGGTTGGTTTCCCTATAAGGCCGCCAAGCCCAGGACCAAAAACACAGGTGCCTGCCTTACAAAACCAGGTTGTTTTGTGATAGATAATTTTGATGTCTCCACAGTATGATTTGGGTGGTGGAATTTGGGTCTGAACTAAATTGGGGAGCTCCCAAGAGAGCACTCTTTCTGTGCTTGCTGCTGCATGCACCTGCTCTCTGGGTTGGGCTAACACACTTTTGTCCCGCTGCACAGACAGTGCTTGCGAAGGGGCAGCAGGACTGTCCTCATCACCTCCCTCCTAATTAATGGAAGAGGAGTTATTGAATGAGACTCCTGTTGGTGGTTTAGCTCTGTAATTCCTTCAAGATGGAGACTTTAAGTTACTGCCTAAGTGCAGGAGCATTGTGAAGGGAGTTAAGAGACTGCCGGTCACGTGGACTTTCTAATCTTTTACATGAAAGAAGTTGAAAACATTGATCTGATGAATTTGTATGGTATCTATCAAGAAAGAATGTTATCCTAGTAGCCAATAAGTCTATGTGCAGGGTTAGAAAGATTACAGCTATGTGCTGAAATAAAGATTATGCTGTATCAATAGGAGTAAATCAGTTTGAGAACTTGTCTGACTGTTCTTCCTCAAGTCACCTACTACTACCATCATATCACCCCTATGAAACATTTCTTGTGGAAAAGGTTGTTAATGTTATCCAGTATCTTATTTGGTTGCTTCTATGGGCCTCATTTTGAGTGTGGCAGTCTAAAAACTGCCACACGTGCGTTGACTGTCGGACCGCTGCACTCCAGGCAGTCCGACCGCCTAATTACGACGTAGGCAGGCGGACCCACCTAAGGACCGCCATGCCCACCAGGATCACAGAGCCCGTGGGGTGATGGTGGTCGGGCTTGTAACCAGTCATTGCAGCGCTGAACTCCGTGCCGCCTGACTGATTACAACCCCACTTTTGGGGATCCCACCATGAAAAGGCTGGCAGAAAGCTAGTGCTGGGGGCCTCTGCACTGCCCAGGCCAAAGGTATGGGCAGTGCAGCCCCCCCACCCAGCACCCTTGGAATGTGCACTGTTTGCTTTGCAGATAGTGCACATTCTGAGGGTGTTGGTCCACTCCCTCTGTGCCACGGTATATGACTTGGCTCCCTTAATGAAGCAGAGTCCTATACCATAGCACTGTTCGTGCCGGGCTGACTGGCAGGAATGCTCTCTTATAGTGTTTCCGGCAGTCAGCCGTAATAGGGCATTATAGGGTGGGGGGACGCTAGAGTTAGGAGGGTGGCGTTCTCCCTGCGGCATTGGCGGTTGGTCCAACTGCCAATGTTGTAATGAGGCCGTATGTCTTATCGTTTTAGAATGGAAATATGCTTGCCATTCTATTTAATGTGAAAAGTTATCAATGGTGCTTCGACACAGAGGTGAATTCTTCCAATCTGTAGTTTCACTTTTGGGAATTTGTACTGAATTAATGATCAAAACACCCACGTGTCCAAAGAGCTGAAAGGAAAACGTTTTTTGAACAATATTTAAAGTAGATTTTGACATCCAAAAGAACTCCAAAATGATTTGCCTCAGATCTGTAAGTGCTGCATTTTATTGGATAGCTACAACCTGATACAGTTTTTCTTTTCATCTTCCTTTAAAAAAATGCAGTTCTGTAGATTAGAACATAAAAGTATGTTTTTGTCAAAATCTATTTAATTTGGCTGTCCCATTATTAAATAATACTCCAAATTTTTTTCTGGGTACAGTTGTGGAAAATCATGCTTCCAAACAGCAATACTACATAACATTTAATTCACTAAGGATTTCCCTTCTGGAGAACTAAGAATACAAGTGTCCTCCTGTGTACCTTAGACATTTGTTAAGAAGATTTGTTTTGATAAATGCCCACTTGCCTTATTACGGTTGCCTTGAGTACTTATTATAGGGCACACGTCAGTTACAGTGCAGTACTTGAATGTGTAATCGAGTTGCAGGCGCCTCATCCGTACCAATCATAGACTGTATTATCCATTGTCTTATCTTTTCAGCCTACAAGGACCTGCAGTCCAGAGAGGAGACTCGTAAAACTGCCTGGACCAAGCGAGGGTGGGATGAGAATGTGTATTATACAGGTGAGCATGAGCTCAACAGCTCTGTTTTGGAGCACTTGGAATGATTGACACTCTCCTGTAACTGGCACTTTCAATGTTATCAGTGAGGGTTCTTATATGCAGTTTGTGTTCTTACAACATATCAAACACTCCCTTGTTTCCTATGAGTCTTCTAACAGCTACTGCTTCATCATCCTAGCCATCTCCTAAAGCCGAGATCCACATAGTGGGTGGGTATACTAGCACTATATGTTACAAATTCACACAGCAAGTGCTCCTGTATTGTTGCCTACAGTTTCTATATAGCCAGATGCATGTGATTTCATAAAAAATCGATTTCATGGAATACTATTACTGCCATTACAGAGAAACCATTTCACCTAAATTTTTAATGGAAATTATCTGAATGAGTGGTATTTACCATTTCGTAGAAACCAATTAATAGAATGCCTTTTTGCCCTAAATTGGCTGTGGCTTGTTTACATTTTAAGATGTAAATGCCATGGTTACAGGTCCTACTTTTAGAAACGGTTTTGTCTCAGGTATTTAAAACGGTGTGTTATTTCAGGAAACATTCAGATTTATATCTTTTACATTGTACAAGGATTACTTCCAATGCTTAGCATACGTTGACCACATCCATTCCCGACGCCTCACAACCCATAAACACCACCCATCCCTGTCCCCTGAAAAACCCTTACCACGCTTAAACTCCACCCATCCCTGAACCCTAAACTAGACCCTGTACCCTAAAAGCCTTTTACCCCTGCACGCCACCTATCCCTAAAGCCCCTCTCTACCCCAAAACTGTCCATCCCTGAACCCCTAAAACCTCTTTCTATGCCTAAACCCCCACCCATCCCTCATCCTGTAAAACATTCATCATGCTCAAACTCCCCCATCCCTGAACCCTAAAGTTATACTGATCCATGAACCTTAAAAGCCTTTCTACCACTACACTCCATTCATGAACTTTAAAACCTCTCACTACCCCTAAACTATGACCATACCTGAACCCTAAAAACCCCTTTCTGATGGATACAACTACCTGTGGATTCCTCACCTGATGAATACTCCCATGGCGCCAGCATTTGACGGAAATCTTCTTACTAGTCTCTGCACGTCGACGAGGACGTCACTCTAGCCCACGCGACGCCGTCTGACGTCATACAGGCAATAAGAAGTCCTCGCCGACGTGCCGATGACAGTTCCCTTTTTTCCGTGCATTCGAAACGGTTATCTTCGAGGGAGTTACTGTTACCTTCGTGGTTACAGTGTATTGTCTGCTGCGTAGTCTTCTCTGCGGTAACAATGTCTCAGAGGAAGTCGGGTTTCAAGCCCTGTCGAGAGTGTGGGGGCAAGATGTCAGTTACAGATCCTCACTCCGACTGTCTATGGTGTTTGAGCTCCGACCACGACGTCTCGACTTGCGATTCATGTCAACACATGAATCCGAAGGCCCTCAAAGAGCGCGAGGCCAAGTTATTCATGGCAAAGTCAAAGAAGAAGGAGAAACATCATAAGAAGTCTTCTTCGCCAAGGTCTCACCGGCGTCATCGAGACTCCCGGCGCCGTAGAGACTCACGACGTCACTCCAGCAAGGAGTCTCATTCGAGGTCACCTTCGGCTCGGCGTCGGAGGACTTGGGAGGTCAGCCCCACGGTCACGCCGCATCCATCGACGCCGTTGCCCTCTCCGGCGTCACCGACTTCACCTGGTCAGGCGTCAGTGATTGAGGTGGTGCAGCCTCTTGTGTTTTCTCCGGCGTCGCAGACGTCGAGGCCGGCGTCGGGGTCGCCTTCGATCCAGGCACCCCAGTATCCGGCTTTTCCCACTCCTGGAGCCGATAGTACCGCGTTTCTTAATGCGATGTATACCATCTTTCAGCAGATGGCTCCAGGAGCTGCTCCGGCTGGTCCTTCGGGGCCCTTGGCCTTTTCGTTGGGTGATCCTGCGCCTCTTCGGCCGGCACCCTTTATGCCCTTTCTCCCTTTTGGGAATGTGGGCTCGGCGCCGGTGCCGGCGTCGGTGGCCGCTCCGGTGGCTTCGGATGTTTCGGCCCCGGAGGTTGCCCCTCCGTCGAAGTCAGGATTTTGCCCTGTGACTCCGGTTGGTCCATCGGCTCCAAGACCTCGTCCTCCGGCTCCTGCCTCGGCGCCGAAGCTGCCTGTGGCGCCGGACGCGGCGTCAGATGCTTCTGGAGATCGGCGCCGTTCTTCGACGTCGGCGGAGGCCATGTCGACTCCGCGTATCGAGGAGAGACTTCATTCGAGGAGGCGTGCTCTCCGTCTTTTAGAAGAGCAAGAGTACCAGCGAGTCCTAGAGGAGGGAGAGATTGAGGACTCTGGAGACGGACTGCATGGTCTGGATACAGCCAGTGGGCTGGACACTTCCCCTGAGTGGGACCTTTCATCTCCAGGGGAATATACGGAGGAGGCTGCTTCCTTTCATGCTGTGGTGAGGAAGGCAGCGAGCTTTTTGGACCTGCCTTTGCCGGTGGCAGAGGCAAAGCAGAATTTGCTGACAGAGGTATTGCATCCGGCCTCTGCTGCAGCTGAGCCTCTCTTGCCATTTAATGAGGCTTTGCTGGATCCGGTGTTGGAGGTGTGGAAGAAGCCGGTGTCTTCCTCGGCCGTTCATAGGGCTGTGGCCAGGAGGTATCGAGCTGCACCATCTGACCCTGGCTTTCTCTCTAGACACCCTACGCCGGAGAGCTTGGTGGTGCAAGCCTCCTGTTCCTCAAAGTCAGCGCCTGGTTCCTTCCCGACGGTGCCTGGAGACAGAGACTCCAAGAAACTGGATGCGCAGTCCAAGAAAATATTTTCGTCATGCAGTTTGGCGTTGAAGGCCACCAACGCCACGTGCATTCTGGGGAGGTACATCCATGCGCTGATGGATGATATTTCGTCTTCATTCACGGAGCTTCCCCAGGGTCTTTTGGATGTGGTCTCGGACGCCCAGGCTGCCGCGACCCAGATTATCCAGTCTGGGCTGGACACGACCGACTCGGTGGCCAGGGCGATGGGCACGGCTGTGGTGGCAAGAAGACAGGCCTGGCTCCGAAACTCAGGGTTCTCTGCGGATGTGCAGTCGACCCTGCTGGACCTCCCGTTTGATGGGGACAGACTGTTTGGAGCCAAGGCAGATTCGGCCTTGGAACGATTTAAGGAGAGCAGAGCCACAGCCAAATCGTTAGGACTGCAAGCTCCTTCTTCCTCTGCCTCTTCTAGAATTTTCAGGAGGTTTCGGGGATTTGGGCGTGGCTCTTATTCCTCTTCCTTTCGGGGGAGGTTCCAGCAACCCGCCTCTTCCCTCCCCTATAGGTCATTTAGAGGGAGGGGGAGGGGTGGGGTCCGTACCAGAGGAGCCTCTCAACAGCACTCTGCCTCTTCCTCGTCCTCTGGAGGGGTGCAGCAGGGGAAGCAGCCTTAGGCTTCCACCGTTTCCCACTCACTCCTCTCCTGTAGGGGGAAGATTACAGCGTTTTCTCCACAAGTGGAGGTCTATCACAACGGACACTTGGGTTCTCGGCATTGTGGGAAAAGGCTACGCCCTTCCCTTTCGGGAGTTCCCGCCCCTCATCCCGCCCCGCCCATCTTATTGTTCAGAAGAACACCTCCTGTTGCTAGAACAGGAGGTTCAAGTCCTCCTTTCAAAGGGCGCGGTAGAGTTGGTCCCAGAGCAGGAAAAGGGTCGAGGTTGTTACTCAAGATACTTCCTGATTCCCAAAAAGGATGGTCAGTTGAGACCAATCCTGGATCTGAGGATCTTGAATTGGTTCCTCAAACAGGAAAAGTTCAAGATGCTGACCCTAGCACAGGTGCTTTTGGCGTTGAACAAGGAAGATTGGATGGTGTCTGTCGACTTGCAGGATGCTTACTTTCATATCCCGATACTCAAGTCGCACAGGAAGTATCTCCGGTTTGTGGTAGGGTCGCAGCACTATCAGTTTGCGGTCCTCCCGTTTGGTCTTACTTCAGCACCTCGAGTCTTCACAAAGGTGATGTCAGTGGTTGCGGCGGAGCTCAGAAGGAAGGGGATAGCAGTATTCCCTTACTTGGACGACTGGTTGATCAAAGCCAAGTCCCCGGAGCTTGTGTCGCATCATCTGCAGTCAACAACCCAGTTGTTGTTCGACCTGGGCTTTTCGGTGAACGTGCCCAAATCTCACCTGGAGCCCTCTCAGCGCCTCCTGTTCATAGGGGCAGTACTGGATACAACATTGAGTCGAGCCTTTCCTCCGCCTCAGCGGATTCAAGATATTCAGGAATTGGTTCCAATGTTTCGAAATGGAGCGGTAGTTCCAGTCCTCAAGGTCCTTCGTCTGCTCGGTCTGTTCGCCTCCTGCATTCTGTTGGTCACGCATGCTCGCTGGCACATGAGGGCTCTTCAGTGGTGCCTCCGAAGGCAGTGGTCTCAACACAAGGGAGATTTAGAAGGTACTGTCAAGATCTCCAGAGATGCTGCTGTGGAATTGAAGTGGTGGATTGCGGGCAACAATCTTTCACAGGGGAAGCCGTTCGCGCAGTCGCCACCAGTGGCCACGGTAATAACGGATGCCTCCACCCTAGGATGGGGAGCTCATCTGGGGGATCTGGAGATCAAAGGGCTTTGGTCTCCAGAGGAACAGGTGTTTCATATCAATCTGTTGGAGTTACGGGCTGTACGTTTGGCTCTCAAGGCCTTCCTCCCATCCCTTCGTGGTCAGTCGGTACAGGTCCTGACGGACAATACTACCACGATGTGGTACATAAACAAACAGGGAGGAGTAGGGTCGTACCTTCTCTGCAGAGAAGCTCTTCGGCTATGGTCCTGGGCAAAGGACCATCAGATTTGCTTGGTGGCAAATCATCTGGCCGGGGTCTTGAATGTACGTGCGGACAGTCTCAGTCGCCAATTCTCGGCAGACCACGAGTGGCGTCTCCATCCAGATCAAGTCTGTTTAATCTTCCAGATGTGGGGGTTTCCTCGGATAGATCTGTTTGCCACTCGGGAGAACGCGCATTGCCCGTTATTCTGCAGCCTCCAGTATCCGATGCAGGGAGCGTTGGGGGACGCGTTTCAGATAACCTGGTGCGACCAGTTGCTTTACGCGTTTCCCCCCATACCCTTGATTCCTCGAGTGTTGAGGAAAATTCGCCAAGACCGGGCCCAAGTCATCTTAATAGCTCCGGATTGGCCAAGGAGGGTATGGTACTCCGACCTTCTCCAACTCTCACTGTGCCCTCCGCTCCGTCTCCCTCTCAGGGCAGACCTCCTCTCGCAGTCGCAGGGGCAGGTTTTACACCCCAACCTCCAGAGTCTGCACCTACATGCTTGGAGATTGAACGGGGCAACCTGAGTTCCTTCTCTCTCCCGCCTGATGTAGTGGATGTTATCTTAGCGGCCAGGCGACACTCCACTAAATCTATCTACGCTAATAGGTGGTCTAAATTTGTTATGTGGTGTGGAGAGAGACAGATTGATCCCTTACATGCTCATCTGTCACATGTTTTGTCTTTTGCACTGTCTCTAGCGCAGAAAGGTTGTGCAGTAGCTACCATTAAGGGTTATTTGTCGGCCTTGTCAGCCTTCATTTGTCTTCCAGACCAACCATCGTTATTTAAATCCCCTATTGTTCTCAGATTCTTGAAAGGTCTTCTGAATCAATATCCTCCAAAACCATTCGTTATGCCTCAATGGGATTTGTCCTTGGTCCTGACTTTCCTTATGGGGTCCCCTTTTGAGCCTATGCATTCTTGCCCCTTAAGGTATTTGGTTATTAAAACAGTATTCCTGGTAGCTATAACATCTGCAAGGAGAGTGAGTGAGTTGCAGGCCTTATCGGTTAAACCCCCTTATATAACGTTTTATGGGGATAAGGTGGTGTTGAGGACCAAGGCTGCTTTCCTTCCGAAGGTTGTTTCACCCTTCCATTTGGCTCAGACAATCACTTTGTCCACGTTTTATCCTCCGCCTCATCCTTCAAAGGAGGAAGAAAGACTACATCGCCTGGACCCAAAAAGGGCGTTGAGCTTCTATATCGACAGAATGAAGGATATCAGGCTGGAGGATCAGCTGTTTGTCGGATACGTGGGCAAGAGGAGAGGAAAGGCAGTCCACAAGAGAACACTCTCCAGGTGGGTTGTTCTTTGCATTAAAATCTGTTACTCTTTGGCAAAGAAGGATCCGCCTGAGGGCATTAGAGCTCACTCCACCAGAGCTAAGTCGGCCTCTTCGGCCTTGGCCAGGGGTGTTCCTGTGGTTGACATCTGCAAGGCCGCAACTTGGTCGTCCCTTCACACTTTTGTGAAACATTACTGTTTGGACTCTGAGGTCAGAAGGGACGGTCATTTTGCACGGTCAGTGCTGCAGGATTTCTTGGTTTGACCATTTAGGCACCCACCGCCGGGCGTGGTACTGCTTTGGGACTCTATTCATCAGGTGAGGAATCCACAGGTAGTTGTATCCATCAGAAGAACGAGTTACTTACCTTCGGTAACGACTTTTCTGGTGGATACATTAGCTACCTGTGGATTCCTCACGGTCCCACCCGCCTCCCCGTTGCCTTTTTGGTCTCTCCAAGCAATCCTTGAGTGTGCTCCTTTTGGTCTTCAAAGTTGCAATACATTTTGCATGTATGATATTTGTATATATGTGTATATGTATATATAAATCTATATATATATTGGGTATATACATGATTCGTATGTATAAATATATTTATTTGTTTAAAAAAAAAAAAAAAAAAAAAAAGGTTATATTAAATCTACAGCTATTTTATTGCAATGTTGTGTGATTTACAATATTAAGAGATGTTGCTTTGCTCTTTCATTGCATTGGGTTATTATTATTATTCTCATGCACGTAAAAAATGTTGGTACTGTCATCGGCACGTCGGCGAGGACTTCTTATTGCCTGTATGACGTCAGACGGCGTCGCGTGGGCTAGAGTGACGTCCTCGTCGACGTGCAGAGACTAGTAAGAAGATTTCCGTCAAATGCTGGCGCCATGGGAGTATTCATCAGGTGAGGAATCCACAGGTAGCTAATGTATCCACCAGAAAAGTCGTTACCGAAGGTAAGTAACTCGTTCTTCTGAGCTTAAACCTCACCCATCTCGGATCCTATAAATCCTCACCACCACTAAACTCCACCCATCTCTGAACCCATACATTCTACCCATCCCTGAACCCTGAAACCCCTTTCTGCCTCTAAATTCCCCCCATCCCTGAATCCTAAAAACCCCCTCACCACCCTAAACTCCATCCAATCGTGAACCCTAAATCCTCTTTCCATGCCTGAACTCCATCCATTCCTGACCACTAAAAAACACTCAGGACCCCTAAACATTTCCCATCAGTGAACACAAAAACCTATCACTAGTCCTAAATTCCACACAAGTATAATGTAGCTTTGGGTTTTTCCATAAAAATTATCTTTACTTTAAAATGTTTTCTGTAGTTTTCCATTCATTTGTACTTCCTTAAAATGTTGCCATGATTTTGTTTCCTTCAATGTGGCTTCTGAGTTTTAATTTTTCCATTAATTCACATACATCACTCCTGCACCATTATGTAAGCCACTCCCTATGGCGCTGCATTTTTGCATATTTCTATACAACTTCCCTACAGTAATGGTTGTTTTTATTCCGCAGTTCCTCTGGTTCGGAATATGGAGTCTCGAATTATGATACCACTGAAAATCTCGCCTCTTCAATGACGGCCTTGGATACTTTTGGTTCCGAAAAGATCAAGTAGTATCTTGGTTATCACCCACTAATGATTCTACTAGGAATAGCTCATTGATTGTAAATTGCATATCAGTAGCAATCTGCCCACCTCTGTGAATCTTGCTGGGCTATTGAACATGGACCCATAAACTACAGCTACTCATGTGAGCAGCAGGAGTTGGCCGACCTTGCACATGTGCTGTGCTGCTCTTTAATTCAGGACAATTCCACTGATGTACAGTTTCATTGATCGTTCACCAAACAAGCCTGTAGCCAAGGCCTGAACGGAACGTTGCTGCTTGAAATGTGCATGAACCCTGCACATCTTTTGTTTACACTGTAATTAAAAGTTTTCATTGATTAATACTTTATGAAAATTGGGATAGAGGAAAATGTGTGTATCTATCATGTGAACCTGGTTGTGTGTTTAGTTGTTGGGGTCTTTTCGTTCTATTCTTTTACATGATTAAGATTTTCTCTTCTTTGGGACAGTTGAGGTAAAGAATGGTAGTTATTTTTCCTTGACCATATGGATGTCAGTTAATTCTGTAGAGCTGATAAAACTGTTTTTATTCAGTTTGAAAGGAATATATAGTAGATAACGAGTAATATTGGGTGCAGTAGAACGTACACAGTGCACAGGAAAGCCATTACCATGACATAACATTATTCAGGAGACAAGCATCTGAGAACAGATTAATGATACAACAAAATTAAAACAAGTAGCTACAGTTCCATTCCAGGGCTGACCACAGAGCCTCTACGAATTGGAGTTGGTTTCCTCTGTATTCAGTCTTAGCTCATCAGGGCACACAAAGCGTCCACACAAGGCCACCTCATGCATCCAAGCCACTCTAACGCTTCTCACCTTTCCAGAGTTCCTTGTTACCTGTTTTGCATAATTTATTCAGTACTCTAAGCCTGAAAGGGTGTTGTGTGCTTGTGTGTGTGTAAATATGTGTCCCTTCACTGCCTTGGTCAATGTGCGTCACACCAAGCAATAGGGCTACTGGGTTATAGTATAATTTGTTTCAAGAAAATATATATACATATATATTCTTGAAACAAATTATATTATACCCCAGGGAGTCTCACCTTTGGTGTGACCCACTCTGACCAAGGGACTGGAGGAAAAAAACATTCCTTTCCCTAATCCTATAGCTTTCCATAGTGTGCAAAAATGGTGGTGTGCTGCCTCAACACTAAAACATCTGTGGTCCTCATTATCAGTGAATGGGTAAATGGGAAGGATTTTCCCCATCCCGAAGTTACTGGCATTGAGGGTACCAGTAACTAAAAGGGGGGGGGGGGGGGAGGGGGGTCCAGCCCATTACAAATTGGACCCAGAGGGTCTGGTAAAAAAAATGAGGAATTACGTTGAAAATCTAGTAGTTTCTGCTAAAAGTTCTTTAGTTCCTCATTTTTTCTGTACTTCCACCCTTAGATTCTCCAGCCCAAATGTCTGGAAGAAAGAGGAAATGTACAGTGTTTCCACAAAGCCCATAATTCTAATGGGCATAGATCTACTGTAGCTGGCCCCAGGTAATTAGGGCCTAAACATCCTTATGTCTTGGAGATAAAGGTCGATAGTATGGAATAATTGGGAACATGAATGGAAATGCATTGTATAGTGCGTAGTGTAGAAAGAGTTGAAATGTCTAGATATAAAGAACTTACTTTGTTGATGGTGAGCTAGCACCAACTAAAACATACATTTGTCTATGAACTGACCTAATCATGTAGATTGACATGTTTCACTGCTTGATGACAAGTCATGCAGATTCATCAAGCCAAAATAAATTTTGACTCAGCCTGTACACACTGCACCTTTATGAGTTTGTCGGTGTTCCAGGAGTTATGAAATACCCCTGAAATAGGAGAGACCGAAAATAAAGCAGTATTATAACAGAGAACATATATGAAATTGTGTAGTAAATCAAATATATATATATATATACACACACACACTTACCTTTAACTACTCACCCACAATGCTTGAGTCAGTAGTTGTTGGTAAATTGGTCAGCACCTATAATAAACACTTGATTTTCATCATGGAAACATTGATTTTTATTATTTTTGTTGATTCTGGAATGGAACATTTAAAGTAAGCAGTTCCAAAATTCTGAGCTGAAAATATATAACTTTGCAAAAATGCCACCAAACTGTTTTTTTCTCTGTCCTCGATTAAATAATTTTTCCAAACGTTTTAAAGCAATTTAGTATTCCTAGTTTCAGCATATGTATAGTTGTAATTTGCCACTATTCGTAATAGTGGTCCATTCTACAAATAAAAAATATATATAAATTCAGACTGGTGTGTTACATTTCAGGTGAAGCCTTCTACAAAACCAAACCAAAAGAAGCAAGCACTATTTTAGATGTTATAGCAGGTGAAATACCATTTGTGGAAGAGAATCAACACTTACCTGTAGACCCTTTTATGGATAAAAGCTTAGAAGGTACTCCTTGTTGGTGGTAGTACACTGATTATGCAGCATAGCAGCCTTGTTAATAGTAACAACCATTTAAATGTGCCCCACCCCACAGGGGTCCCAGAACACTTCCATGGTAGTATAGTTAGGACCTAATTTCTGTAGCAAAAGTGTGCTTTGACTTGCCCATATCTTTGACACCGGTTGACAAATCTTTACGAAATTTATCTTGGTACTTTCCTCAGGGCGATACTCGTTGGAGGGGGCCATGCAGCCCCCCTCGAGGAGTCATTGATGGCCCTGGCCCAGGTCCCGCTACGTCCCAGGGTGTCCACCCCCTGGTAATAGCTGTTTGCTTTTGCTTGGTGGGAGCTAATGGCTCCCACCAGGCAAAAGCAAACAAAGTCCGATGTCAAGCAGCTTCCTCTGGCATAAATCATTTAAAAATTGGTCCCACAAGCAGGGAGCTGCTATTTGAAGCAGCTCCCAGCTTGTGGAGCAATGTCGGCCCCCCGCAGGATGCGAGGAGCCGATTAGGACCATGGGAGCCTTGAGGCTCTCCTTGCGCACGCACACGCACACACACACACACACACACTCCCCCTCGCCCTCTCTCTCTCCCCTCGCTCGCTCTCTCTCCCCCTCGCTCGCTCTCTCTCTCTCCCCCTCACTCTCTCTCGCCCTCTCTCTCCCTCTCTCTCTCTCTCTCCCTCTCTCCCCCTCTCTCCTCCTCTCTCTCTCTCCCTCTCTCCCCCTCGCTCTCTCTCTGTCTCCCCCTCTCTCTCTCCCTCTAGAAAGATTGGTATTGTAATGGTCTCTCCATACAATGACTTCAAAGAGTCAGATTGGCAAGGTGTTTGGTAAGAATGTTATAGTTACGTTTTGATAGACCGCAAATCATGGTCACTTCTGGCCTAATGGTAAAGCTCTTAGACTGTCACTCAGTAGGCTGAAGGTTCAAATCATTGTATCTCATGGCAGTGTCTATTTATTTTCCAGTGTTTTGACTGCTAAACGTTCCTAGTGATGTAACATTAAAGTCTTTTTCCACTCATAATCTTTGGATTCAATGTCATAAGTCTGGTCATCACATGCTAAGGTGTCACTTTTGGCCTAGTGGTTAAGGTCTCAGACCCATACACTGAAGGTAAGTGTATGTGTGTTTGTGGTCATTTCCGTGGGTGTCCAGGCCAAAATCGGCCATGGGAGGGGAGCTCGTGGCACCCCCTCTTCCCAAATACATTTTTTTAAAGGCTGGGCCCTGGGGGGTGAGGTCCCCAGGCCGACATTGTCTGGGGAAGAGATGGGGCATGCAGACCTGCAGCCAACTCCCGCTGAACATGGCCAAAGGCTGTGCGCAGCTTGAGGTTCCATGGTTGGGGGGATTGGCCTTAGGCCAGGCCTTGCGGCTGACTGCCACCACATACGGCCGAAAGCTGTGCGCGGCGGTGGTTGGATTAACGTATAGTAATGAAAATCACTTTGCGTTAAAAACAAAAAAAACATAGAAAAAAACAAAGGTTACAGGGACGTCATAGTTAGGAAATAGAATTTAAAAAAACCTTAGAAATTCACTTTAAAAAAAAAACAAAGGTTACAGGGACAGTATAGTTAGGCTAACATTTTATCCGTACAAAACAATAGAAATTCAGCTGTTATAGTTAGTTATCTCAAGTAACATTAAGTCGTACCCTAAGGTAACTATAACTTGTGCCCTCGCTATGCACTGCTGATTATCCCACAAATTAAGTCACTCATGACATCTTTGATAACATCATTGATTATACCACTTAATATTTGAAGTAAACTTATTGACAAAAAAAACTGCTTAGGGGGCACAAATTATAGTTACTTGAGATTAACCCTAACGGGTGAATTTCTATGGTTTTGTATGGTTAAAATGTTAGCCTAGCTATAATGTCCCTGTAACCTTTGGTTTTTTGAATGAATGACCGTCACTGGGTTTATATATATATATATATATATATATATATATATATATATATATATATAAACCCAGTGACCGTCACTGGGTTTATATATATATATATATATATATATATATATATATATATATATATAAACCCAGTGACGGTCACCAATAGGTAGTTATAGTTGGGACCTAGTTTCAATAGAAAAATATTTTTTTTACTTGCCTATATCTTTGGCGCTGGTTGATGAATCTTCACAAAATTTTCCAGCTAAATTTGACACTCACGTCAGCTCCTCTCTGGAAGATTTCGGGGTCATCTGTCAAGTGGGGGGCAAGAAAGGTGGGTTCCCAAAACATGTTTTCCCCCATGTTAATTCCTACAGGGTTTTTGAGCAGGTCTACAGCCCTAACAGGTGGGCGGAATAACACCAAATTTGGCAGAAAGGTAGCTCTTGGGCCAGAAAGCACCTTTTTGTTATTTGGTGTAAATCTGTTAAGTAGTTTTTGAGATATTAAGGAAAATTTAAATTTGTATATATAGGGATGCGAAGGCTCTGTGAACCCTCCTGGTTGCGTGCTGAGATCTGATTGGCTGCCAACATTTCAACAAGGCCCTGGGGACAGCCACACCCACGGCTGGCTCCTGTTGTGTCTTGGGCTGACCAGCCCTGGGACATAGCTGTTTGCTCTGACTTGACAGTAGCTTTGACAGCCCCCACCAAATAAGAGCAAACGCAACTCCGCTCCCAGCATGCAAGAGCTGTCAAACAGCTCTCACTTGCTCGGAGTGGAGTTTTTGTCTGTTCCTCTGTCAGCTGAAAAGCGTCAGGAAAACAGAGGAAAGGCTGGCTCTCACAGACGGGGAGCTACATGATTAGCAGTTCTCTGTCTGTGACAGCAGTGCCGGCTCCTGCAGGAGGCAGGAAGGTGGCTGGGACAGTGGGGGGCATTCAGGCTCCCCCGCAGTCCCCAATGGTGGTGACTGGGGGGTCACCCAGGTGACATGGTCGGGCCCCAGGGGATGGGATCCCTGGGGTCGAGATCAGCCCTCCCACATAAAGATGTATTTTGAGGTTGCGGCTTGGGGGGGATGGGTTCCCCAGGGCCGAAATTGCCTGGGGGAGAGGGGCCCTGTTGCTCTCCTCCCCTAATAACATAAAATATGTACAGGGCTGGCATTAGCGCTGGTGGTGCTGCCATGGATTTCCTCACTACCACTCTTGTAACACTATGGGTGGGAGTTCTCTTTAATAATAAGAATTTATTCCTACTCAAATTAACCCGTTTTGCAACATTAGGTTAATGAAAGACTGGGGAATAAATCATAACGCACAAATCCATACCCTGAAGTTTTCATGCAGCTCTTTGATAACAGTTAATTGCTCACTGTTCTATATTAGGATTTTAACTTCTAAACTGCAAGCAAGAAGGGGGTCTTTCTGAAAAAAGCAGTAACCAACTGACCTACTCATATTATATGTACTTTGTGATCTACATGTGATCTGCATGGTAGACGTTCTTTGCAGCAGGCATATTAACCCTTTCTGCTAGTGATAATTATGATGAGTCAGGACTTCCACTAGCCAAAACTCCAATCTCTCTTCAGGAAGAACATTAATCGCAGAGTTATCTTGAAATTTCTAATGTTGCCTGAAAACTGCTGGAGGCAAGAAACGTGACAGCAGGTGTGTTTAAAACCATAAAAAACTTGCAAACAGGACATCCCCACCCTTAGTCAGCACCCGGCGCAGTTGCACAGGTAACACCGCCCTAGAGCCGGCCATGAATATGCATTAAGGCCGGGCCTGGGGTCCTCACCCTTACACACCCAGAGACACCCTCTCACACCTATTCTCACACATAGAGAGACAGGCCCAGTGGCCAAATTTTACCGCATTGGTTTCGGAGGTTATGGGGGGTTGGCTGCAGGGCCTGGCCGCAGGCCAGCCTCCGCTGTGCTCCAGTGCAGGGTTGGGTGGTTATAGGGGGTTGGCTGCCAACCCCCGCAGCGCACAGCCAAAGAACGTTTGCGGTGGTGGTTTGGTTAAAGTATAGTACTTAAAATTACTTTACGTAAAAAAAAAAAATCTAAATTCACTGAAAAAAAAACAAAGGTTACAGGGACATTATAGTTAGGAAATACAATTTAAAAAAACATAGAAATCACTTTAAAAAAACAAAGGTTACAGGGACATTATAATTGGGTTCTGAGTTTACTTGCACAAAATCATTGAAATTCAGCACTAGTTATTTCAAGAAACTATAACTTGCGTCCTAAGGTAATTATAACTCGCGCCCTCGCCATGCACTGCTAATTACCCCTGATATTACAGCACTCATGGCAACTTCTATAATGTAATTCAAAATATAAATTAAACATTTTCAGTCAAATTATTGAAGAAAAAACTGCTTGGTGGGGGCACAAGTTATAGTTACGTGAAATAACTCTGAACTGCTGAATTTCTATGGTTTTGTGCGAGTAAATTCAGAGCCTTACTATAACGTCCCAGTAACCTTTGTTTATTTAAGTGAATATATATATATGTGTGTGTGTGTGTGTATATATATGATCAAGACCCAGGAGGGTTGAAACGCGTTGGTGTGGGTTGTATTGCTATCAACATACAATAAAAGGTGGATTTCTGAAGATCCCATGTGTGCCGCATGTGACCTAAAGTCGTTTGTTGGAGTATCTATTGCAG
This sequence comes from Pleurodeles waltl, assembly GCF_031143425.1. NCBI lineage: Eukaryota > Metazoa > Chordata > Amphibia > Caudata > Salamandridae > Pleurodeles > Pleurodeles waltl. The sequence goes on along the minus strand of NC_090450.1, from coordinate 807,676,879 downwards.
GGAAACAGCCCTTCCCTGACGCGAGCACCGGTTGCTGAAAGCCAGCCATTGTGTTTGTTTTTTCTTTTTGTGCTGAAAGGATCTCAGAACACCTCTAGGGGTTTTTAAACCATGATTTTCTCCAGCTAATATTTTTTCCTCCTTCTTTTGAGGTTTTAAGTGTCTGCCCAAAGTAATTTTGTCTATGCTGCTGTTTGACAAGAAAATGCCTTCTCCTATGCCTGAATTCTTCATCCATAAGGGCACTTAAAGCGTGCGATATAGGGAAAAGAGTAGGCATAGAGAGATAAACCAGGTCATCCAACCTGTTTGAAGTTGTAGATATTGGTGTCCAAGTCTTCTGCTGTTCCGCATATCAAAACTTTGAGACCTTCACAGGTGAGTAGCTGTGCTTTATAAATAGTAATTGATTGATTAATTTGAAGACCCACTCGACATCAACACCACAATCTAGTAGCCATTGACCGATGAGCATCTTCTTGATGAGTGTTTTGACCGTATAGAGGCACTCTACTTTACTGCATGTGTGATTGAGGAATTCAATATGATCCACAAATGGGTTTGATCGGGAAAGGCTCAAGTAGAATTTACACTTCTACCGAATCTCCTTAGAGGGATCCAATTATGTCAGTCACAGTTCTATTTGTGCAGGCCTCGCTGAAGCCTCACCTCTACCATCAACACTGTATGTCATCTTTCTGCCAAAAATGTTGCCTGTACTGAAAAAGCCACCACATGAACCCTAGGGATCATAATCTAGGTATTTCTCCAATGTTTCCAATACTTCCACTGAAGCTGCCTTAGCACCTCTGTGTTCTTCAGGCTTGCCAATGTCACCATATGGGATATATTCTGCAGCATACCGGCTCTTTTTTTAGACACAGACTACATCTTTCACTCCGACATCCCCACACAGTCTTGCCAGTGGATGATATTTCCATTTTCCAGGAGGTTATTGGCCTTTCCTTTCCTTTGATGCCTCTCCTACCCCCAGCCAGTGATCGGAAGAGAAATGCTTTTGAATTTCTCTTCCAATCTGCGCTGGAAGCTGAGCTTCCAGCGTGGTGGGGGCGGCCTCTGATGAGGACAGTGTGCGATTGCACGCTGACGTCTTCAGACGTCACTGGGGGATTGGTGGGAGCGGGAGGGGGGCGCTAACGCTTTCCTGAGGGCCCATACATGGATGAGGCGGTTACGTCCCTGGCGCCTGAGCGCCACGGCAGCGGACGTAACCATCTCGTCCAGGGCACCGAGGGGTTAAAAACTCTTTACACGAATGTATGTGTATGTGTGTGTCTATATATGTGTGTGTGTATATATATATATATATATATATATATCCTAGTGGCAGATGCCATTTCCATAGGAAAAGCATTTTTTGGTTTGCGTATAACCATTTGACAAATTTTCCCGAAATTTTCCAAAACAAAGTTTCATTCACCTCAGCGCCTTCCTGGAAAGTTTGGGAGTAGTTTGTCAAGCAGGGGTCGAGAAGACAGGGGCAGGGTCCAAAATACGATTTTCCTGTAGGAAATGTAGGCAGAGCTGCAATCCAAACAGCTTAGCAAGTTTACACTTAATTTGGCCCAAGAAGTGTGGTTTTGTATTTTTCAAGTCGTGGAGGATTAGGGAAGCCAACCAGTCTCAAGATGAGATCTGATTGGCAGCCACCACATCAACAATGATATGGCAGCAGCCATCGGGACTCAGTTCCTTGTCCTGAAGAAAACCCATAAAAAAAAGATATACAGGGGCAAGTAGGGAGACCGTGCCACCCTAGGCCTGGTTTTGAGGGGTACCTTCCCCCTTTTAATTTTACAGCAAATTTGCAACAGATCAGGAAATCTGTAGTAGTTTTCTTTTTTTTTTTTTAAAGCCACAGGCTTGAAATAAATAGCACACACAGTTTATAGAGGAGAGGAGTGTACACCTCTCCGGCCACAGGTACCCCACCCCCCAGGGCAATTCTGAAATAAAGGGGAGGGGCTGGACAGTGAGGCCCTGCATCCAACCCAATGCCGGGCATGGCCTTTGGCTGTGCCTGGTGTGGGTTTAAATGCTCACCAGAAGGTTGGATTTAGGGCGTGGATACTGGCAGAGGCCCTGTCGGCAACCCCACTGTACACTGCTAGAGGCTGTACATGTTGTGGGGTTGCCTGAATGCAAGATGTTGGTTACAGGGCCTGGAGTCGGCGAGGTTGAGGTTGACATTACGTATGGTAATAAAATTCAATGAAACAAAAAATAAGGTAAAAGTGAACTTCTAGTTAGGTATGTTAATAATATCTTACTTTGCCTAAAAATCTTACAAATTCACTGAAAAAAGCCAAAGGTTAAAGGGACATTACATTTATGGGAAAATGTCTGTTAAAACATGCTGTTTTAAACAAACAAAATCACTGAATTCACCAGGTACAGTTATCACAAACAAACTGTAATCGTGCCCTAAAGTAACTATAACTTACGCCCTTGCCATCTTAGATTGTTTTCATCTGCCATTGGGCTCAGACGTTTGATAATGCTGCTCTAAGGTTGACGTTTTAATACATTATGGGCTTTCCTTCTCTGTTCTTTCAGGTACTGCACCCTCACCCTTTAAACCATGCAATGAAAGCAACACATTGCACCAATGATAGCTTCTACTCATGCCAATGGGACTCTGATTCAACAGTCAACTGTTGTGGCACTTCAACCCATTGGAGCATTGAGCCACTGTTTTCTTGAGTCCTCACTGATGCTCCTTCGTGAATGTACTTAAGCATAGACACAGAGTAGACTCTCTTCCTCTTCTGTCCTAGTTGTACCCAAAATTTCTGTGGATAGGCAGGAGGTATGTAATCTCGGTTTCTCCCTGGAGCACATACAGAACACTTGCAAAGACACCTTCCACTGCAAGAAAACACTGAGGTACCAGAGGGAACAAAGATGGACCTATCACATAATGCAGAGGCTGACCTTGAGAGGGACACCTGATATCTTCATAGCTGAACACACAGCAGGCACAGAAGGATAAGAACATGAAGAAGCTGGGCCCTTTCACATTTCAGCAGCTCAAGGAGAAGGAAGTCTTGAGGCCATCTTCTCAGAGCTCTCCCTTAGATGTGGAAGCAGAGTTCCTTGAACCACAGGTACAATCAGAGCTGAAAATGAAGTTGAGGTCATGTGCCTCAACGGTGCTTCCAAGTCAGCCTCAAGCCCTGAAATGTCCGTCAAAAAAGACAGAACATCACTCCAGCAGAGTCTGCCATTGAGTCCAAAGTCGAGCCAAAAATGACTATGGCACCTCCATCTGGGATGCTTCAGACCCATGAGACATGTCCTATACCCAGAAAGACACCAACCAAGAAGGCCGAGCCATACAGACATTCAATGGTACCTTAGCCTGAAGCTCTGACTGGTCACACTGTGCTGAAAACCTCATCACCTTGGCCCAGAAGTGCTACAAAGATGCACACTGATACGAAGTGAACACCCAAACTGCAGCTGCAACTGACCCAACACCGGTGCCAAAGCATAGCTCTCTGTCAAGGTCAGCCATCTGAGAGGAGTACATCTGTGAGAGGTTGTCAGAGGTTTTTGATGAGAAGCAGCAAAATATTTTCATCATACCAGACGCAGGCAAAATCTTGGCCAAATCTCTAGTCTAGCTCTAGGATTTATCTGCATCCCAGAGAAGCACCAGATGGCCTCCGAAGAGCAACGACAAGGCAAACTTTGCCACCCACTCCCTCTCCAACCATTGCCACCACCATTCCCCATACACTCTTCCAACTGAGCTTGACACAGACTCAGAACCAGGCACCCCCTCCTACAACCTGCAGGACCCCTATGATGATGGGTCCATTAGACCCTGGAGCCAGGATGTTCCCTGGAGGACATTGTGGTAGACTCCCAACAAGACCCAGATGTAGAGCCATCTCCTTCTAAGCCACCCCATCAGACAATATCATTGAATACCATGCAGTAATACAGAAGTCTGCACAACACCACATGATAAAAAAACACACAGTGGAAGACAAGAATGATTTCTTCATCGAAACCCTGTCTAAAACTAAGCATATGGTTCACAACCTCCCAACATTCAATGGAATACTCAGTTTGGCTTCTGATAATTTCAACAAGTTGGTGAAAGCCAGTGTGGTTACTCCGTATGAATTAAAAAGTATACACCTACCCCAGGCAATTTCACAGGGGTTGTTAACAAAGACATCCTCTTTGGAAGCCTGGCCTGGCTTTTCGTTCAGAGTTTAGTCCTGAGGTGCAACAGCACCTCTTAAACATTCCTTTTAATGGTGAGCATATGTTTGGCCCACAAGTGGAGCAGATGCTCATACAAATGAAAGAGTGTACCAACATTGCCAAATCCATGGATGCTCTACAGTGCCCCAGCCCCAAGTCTGCTTTTCATAAGCGGCAGACAAGGGGAGGAGCCAAGCCAGGGACTCAGGTCAGAGGCCTCTGTACCAACATTACCAGCAATCCTTTCATGACGCCCAGCAGACTAAATCCTTCCACATAGGGAGCTATATGGGAAATGGACGTAGAAAGGAAAGATATAGCTCTGCAGTGTGTCCTGTTCCCAAAATCAAACTATACCTGTTGGGGTAAGATGTATGCACTGCCTTGCTGAGTAGGAAAACACATTCTCAGATCAATCAATCAGGATTGTGAGAGTCTCGAGGTGTTGGAAGTTGCTAGCTTCTTCGCAGTGCTCTGTTCATCCTAACAGCCATATTTTGAGTTATTTTCTAATTCCCTGAGAGATGTAATGTTCCTGAAGTGCAGGAGTAGGTTGTTCCAGGCTCTGGCTGCTATGTGGGAGAAGGAGCGTCCTCCGCTGTTGGGTCCGTGGATACGGGGTGTGTCTGTGAGAAAAAAAAAGGAGGCAAATCACAAGTCTCTGGTCAGTTGGTGGAAGGTCATTCGATAGTTGATGTATGTTGGTCCTTCATTGTGCAGTGCTTTGTGTGTGTGGGTCAGCATCTTGAACTGGTATTTCTTCTGGATCAAGAGTAGCTTCTTGAGATGCGGGGTTGTGTGAGTCAGTCTGGGGAAATCAAGGATGAGTCTTGCATTAGAGTTTTGTATTGTCTGTTTTCTCTTCAGGAGGCATTCAGTGATTCCTATGTAAGGAGTGTTACTGTAGACCAGCATGCTGGTGACAAGGGCTTCAGTGACAGTCCTTTGGGTGTCGATTGGGAGCCATCTGGAGATCTTATGGAGCATGATGGAGATTGTGGCTTGAGTTGTGAGAGGGTCCACACTGGCGAGCATGTGTTCGGGGTATGTGTGAGTAGGCTGATACAGTCAGCAGCGGGGGTTGGAGTTTGAAATTCTCAATAATGGCTGAGATCTTGCTGTAGAAGAAGTCCACCAAGGTGTCACACAGTTCTTGGGAGGGGGTGAGGTTGTTCCTGGTGGCTACAGGGTTGGACAACTCTTCATGATGGTGAAGAGCTTCTTGCTGTGTTTTGTACTGGCTTCTATGCGGTCTGCTAGAACGTTCTTTGTTTCTCTCAAGAGGCAGTGGTACTGATTGAGTTCTTTTTTTAAGGTGGCATGGTCTCCGGTCTTTTCTTTAGTATGCCACTTGTGTTATAATTGCTGGCAGTTGCATTTTTAAGATTTCAGATTCGTGGTGAACCAGCTGGCTCTTCTGGCTGGTACTTTGGGTTTGGCTTGTTTGATGGGGGCAATTGTGTTGGTGTATTTCGTCATCCCTTGGAGAAGTTCTTTGCAGCCTGTTCTGGGTCGGGTGATGTCTAGGAGGTGGGAGTTGAGAGCGTTATTCCAATGGTCTTCTGATACCTTTTTCCAGTTTCTGCATGTGGAGCTGGGGGGCATGGTGCTAGTGTTGGCATATTCTGAGATGGTGAAATGGACGCTGTAGTGGTCGGTCCAGGTGAGATGTGGGTGTACTTGACTCTGTTTCTGGATGTACAAATGGAGTCCAATGTGTGTCCTGCGATGTGGGTGGGGTCGGTGACAAGTTGTTGGAGGCCGATGTTGCTCATGCTCTCCAGGAGATTGGTTGTGTTGGTGTCGTCTGTAGGAGGCTGGCCTGGCTTGTAGTGGGTATCAAAGGTACTTACACCTTGTGCCAGGTCCAGTTCTCCCTTATTAGTAGAATAGAGGTGTTTCTAGCAGCTTAGGCTGATAGAAGGTAGCTATGGCAAAGCAGCCTAGGCTGAACTAGGAGACATGCAAAGCTCCTACTATACCACTTATATCATATGCACAATATCATAAGAAAACACAATACACAAAGTTACTAAAAATAAAGGTACTTTATTTTTATGACAATATGCCACAAGTATCTCAGTGAGTACCCTCAGTAGGAAGGTAAGTAATATACACAAGTTATATGTACACAAACCAAAATCAGGTAAGTAAGAGTCAGAAAAGTAATGCAAACAGTGTAGAATTACAATCGGTTGCAATAGGCAAGCATAGGTATAGGGGCAACACAAACCATATACTCCAAAAGTGGAATGCGAATCACTATTGGACCCCAGACCAATGGGAGCTTGTAGAGGGTCGCTGGGACTGTAGGAAAACAGTCAGGGTGTCCAAGATACCCCACCCTAATACCTTGAAAAGTAGGAGTAAATTGCACCTACTACCCCAAAATAACACAATAGTCGTGATAGGGGGATTCTGCAAGAACAACAAACACCAGCAGTGCACTGACAACGGATTTCCGGGCCTGAGGACCTGCAAGGCAAGGGGACCAAGTACAATAGTCGCAGCAGTGTCTGGAGGGGGAGGGGGCAGGAGCCCAGGAAACCCTGGATGAAGGTGCAAGGAAGCTGCCTCCGGTTGGAAGAAGCTTGGAGTTCTGCAAGAAAGAAGAGGACTAGGAACTTCTCCTTTGGAAGACAGATGTCCCACCTCGCAATGAAGCTTGCAGAGGTGTTCCCATGCAGAAATACTGCAAACAAGCCTTGCTAGCTGTAAGGGTCGTGGTAGAGGTTTTTGGGTGCTGCTGAGGACCAGGAAGGACCAGGATGTCACCTTTTGGAGGAGGAGACAGAGGGGGCACTCAGCAACTCAGAGAGCCCTCACAGAAGCAGGCAGCACCCGCAGAAGTACCCCAACAGGCACTTAGAAGAATAGTGAACCAGAGTCCACGCGAAGTTACAAAAGGGGGTCCCATGACGTCGGAGGCCAACTCAGAGGGTTGTGCACTGCAGGACGGAGTGCTGGGGACCCAGGCTAGGCTGTGCATGAAGGAAATCCTGGAAGAGTGCACAGGAGCCGGAGCAGCTGCAAATCGCGCAGTACACAGCTTTGCAGTCTAGCATGGGGAGGCAAGGACTTATCTCCACCAAACTTGGACTGAAGAGTCACTGGACTGTGGGAGTCACTTGGACAGAGTTGCTGTGTTCAAGGGACCATGCTCGTCAGGATGAGAGGGGACCCAGAGGACCAGTGATGTAGTCTTTTGGTGCCTGCGTTAGCAGGGGGAAGATTCCATCGACCCACAGGAGATTTCTTCGGAGCTTCTGGTGCAGGGTGAAGGCAGGCTACCCCCAGAGCAGGCCCCACCTGGAAACAGTCGGGAAAGCCGGCAGGATTAGGCGCTACAATGTTGCTGGTAGTCGTCTTGCTACTTTGTTGCGGTTTTGCAAGTGTCCTGGAGCAGTCAGCGGTCGATCCTTGGTAGAAGTCGAAGAGGGAGATGCAGAGGAACGCTGGTGAGCTCTTGCATTCGTTATCTGAAGAATTCCCCAAAGCAGAGACCCTAAATAGCCAGAAAAGGAGGTTTGGCTACCAAGTTAGGAGGATTGGCTACCAAGAGAGGTAAGAGCCTATCAGAAGGAGCCTCTGACGTCACCTGCTGGTACTGGCCACTCAGAGCAGATCTTGTTTCCAAGATGGCAGAGGTCTGGGACACACTGGAGGAGCTCTGGGCACCTCCCCTGGGAGGTACTGTCAGGGGAGTGGTCACTCCCCTTTCCTTTGTCCAGTTTCGAGCCAGAGCAGGGCTGGGGGATCCCTGAACCAGTGTAGACTGGCTTATGCAGAGATGGGCACCATCTCTCCCCATCAAAGCATTTCCAGAGGCTGGGGAGGCTACTCCTCCCCAGCCCTTCACACCTATTTCCAAAGGGAGAGGGTGTAGCACCCTCTCTCAGAGGAAATCCTTTGTTCTGCCTTCCTGGGCCAGGGCTGCCTGGACCCCAGGAGGGCAGAAACCTGTCTGAGGGGCTGGCAGCAGCAGCTGCAGTAGAGACCCCGGAAAGGCAGTTTGGCAGTACCCGGGTTCTGTGCTAGAGACCCGGGGGATCATGGATTTGTCACCCCCAATACCAAAATGGTATTGGGGTGACAATTCCATGATCTTAGACATGTTACATGGCCATGTTCGGAGTTACCATTGTGATGCTATACATAGGTAGTGAAGGTTAGACATATAGGTGACTTATAAGTTACTTATGTGCAGTGGTAATGGCTGTGAAATAACGTGGACGTTATTTCACGCAGGCTGCAGTGGCAGGCCTGTTTAAGAATTGTCAGAGCTCCCTATGGGTGGTAAAATAAATGCTGCAGCCCATAGGGATCTCCTGGAACCCCAATACCCTGGATACCTCAGTACCATATACAAGGGAATTATATGGGTATACCAGTATGCCAATGTGAATTGGTAAATTTAGTCACTAGCCTGTAGTGACAAATTTGGAAAGCAGAGAGAGCATAAACACTGAGGTTCTGGTTAGCAGAGCCTCAGTGATACAGTTAGGCACCACATAGGGAACACATACAGGGCACATACTATGAGCACTGGGGGCCTGCCTGGCAGGATCCCAGTGACACAAGGACTAAAACAACATACATACAGTGAAATATGGGGGTAACATGCCAGGCAAGATGGTGCTTTCCTACACATACAGACTTGATTGTGCCACAATCCAAGAACTGTGTGCCCAATTGGAGCCAGACCTGTTGTCAGCTATCCGCCACCCCACCGGAATACCCCCTCTGGTGCAGGCCCTGCCAGTCCTCCATTTCCTGGCAAGTGGCTCCTTTCAAACTACAGTGGCCATGGGATCAGGAATGTCTCAGCCAATTTCTCTAACGTGTTGACCAGAGTATTGTCAGCCCTGCTGAAACATATGCAAAGCTACATCGTGTTCCCCCAGGTGGAGGATTTGGCCAAAGTGAAAGGTGACTTCTTTCCCCTGGGACATATCCCCAACATCATTGGTGCCATTGATGGTACACGTGGCATTTGTTCCCCTCCCCCCCCCCCCCCACACACACACAGAAATGAACAGGTCTACAGGAATAGAAAAAGCTATCATTCAATGAATGTGCAAATGGTGTGTTTGGCAGACCAGTACATCTCCCATGTGAATGCCAAATAACCTGGCTCTGTGCATGATGCCTATATTTTGAGAAATAGCAGCATCCCTCATGTGATGGCACAACTCCAGAGACACCGGGTGTGGCTAATAGGTGAGGCCAAGGTCCCCACACAGTATATGTTGGTGTCTGGGTATGGGGTTTTCCCTAAGGGTTAGTGTGTGTCTAACAGTTGTCCCTCGATATTTACAGGTGACTCAGGTTACCCCGACCTGTCATGGCTACTGACCCCAGTGAGGAATCCCAGGACAAGGGCAGAGGAACGTTACAATGAGGCACATGGGCGAACAAGGAGGATAATTGAGCAGACATTCGGCCTCCTGAAGGCCAGATTCCGGTTTTTCCATCTAACAGGTGGATCTCTGTACTACTCGCCCAAGAAGGTGTGCCAGATAATCATGGCATGCTGTATGTTGCACAACCTGGCATTGAGACGCCAGGTGCCTTTCCTGCTGGAGGATGAGCCTGGTGATGGTTTTGGGGCAGCAGTGGAGCCTGTGGCCAGTGAGGAAGAGGAGGCAGATGAAGGAGATATGGACAACAGAACAAATATTATCCAGCAGTACTTCCAGTGACACACAGGTAAGAGACTGTGACTCCTCTTCAAATTTCAGTATACATTAGGACATTATACATGGCAGCCTCTTACTCTCTGTGGATGGCCACTGACTGTTCCCTTTGGGTTTTCTTTTTTAAGATCTGTGTACCCCAATCTGGCTTCTGCTATGTTTACTGCTGCCCACCAACTTTCATACATTGCTATGATTCAATGAACATGGACATTGCAATGCTTTGAGAATGTTGTAAGAATACATATTTCCAATCATTACACTGACTCCAGTATGGTTTATATTTCAGAGGTGTTTATTTTTTGTGCTAAATAGTATGGGGGTACAGGCAAGGGGCCGGGGTAATGGCAGAGGAAAGTCCATGGTAAAGTCCAGTCTCTTGGTATTACAGGTGCATTGTCCAATGGGGCATAGGAAGGGGAGTGATGGCAGTTCATGGTGGACAGGGGAACAGAGTGGACAGAAGGGTGACAATCAGGAGAGTCCTATTTCCTGGCGGGGTCTTGGCAATGATCTGTGTCTTCTGCCTGGATCACAGGGACCGTTTGCGGAGTGTTTCTCCTTCTGCAGAGGGAGGGGTGCTGGTGGCTCGTTGGTCCTGTGGCGGGGCCTTCTGTCCACTAGCATCAGCGGAGGTGGAGGGCTGTTTATCGGTGTGGCTAGTGTCAGGGGCCTGTTGGTGTGCTACTGACTCCCACAAGGTGTTGGCTATGTCTGCCAGCACCCCTGCAATGGTGACCAGGATGGTGTAGATGTTTTTTAGGTCATCCCTGATCCCGAGGTACTTCCCTCCTGCAGCCACTGGGTCTCCTGCAACTTGGCCAGTACCGTGCCATGGTCTCCTGGGAGTGGTGGTATGCTCCCGTGATGTTTGAGAGTGCCTCATGGAGTGTCGATTCCCTTGGCCTGTCCTCCCCCTGTCGCACAGCAGTCCTCCCAGCTTCCCTGTTGTCCTGTGCCTCTGTCCCCTGAACTGTGTGCCCACTGCCACTGACCCCCGGTCCCTGATCATCCTGGGTTTGTGGGGTTGCCTGGGGTCCCTGTAGTGGTGGACACACTGCTGATTGACGTGTCCTGGGGACAGTGGCCCGCTGGGTTGGTGCTATGCTGGTGTTTCCTGAGGGGGGAGGCTCTGTGGTGGTATGGGACTGTGGCAGGGAAAACAACTGTCCAGAGGTCCCTGATGGGCCAGGTTGGTCATTGTGATCCATGCGTGCAGAGCTGCTGTCATCACTGTGGATCTCTTCTGTGGGGAGACTGGATGTAGCTGGCACCTCCTCTCCTGTGACGTTGGGTAGGGGTCCTGTTGGGATGCAAATGCATTGTTGTTGTACCTGTTTGTGCCATCTTTTGTGATGGGTGTGTTTCTCTCATGTAATAGTGGTTTCCCTGTCGCACTTGCAATTGGTGTTGCATGCAGGGCTTGGTATTGGGATGTGTGGGTTGTGATGGTGGTAACCAATTAGTTAACACCAGAGCGAAGGCCTCTTTGATTTATGGGAACCCTAAGAAGTTTAATGGACCGCATTACACCATCACAGGCTTGGGGGAAGGCAGACCCCCGCTGTACAAACCGCAGTACAAATGAAAATAGGGAGAACAGCAAAAGGAGAATATACTGTGCTGATTGTGCCTCTTTTAGAATACATACTTGGAATTTACATTTTTAAAGGAATTACTTTGTATTTGGATGATGGTTGCTATCAGTTTGGAATACAAAGATACATTTCAGTGGTTGCCATGAAAGTGGGTCGTTTGAAAATTCCCCCAGTTAATGTGCCCTTGGCAACGAAGGTAATTCATTTGAAACAGTACCACATTCCTGAAGGGCATGATGAAATAAGTGAAACCATAAAAGATATGCTTGAAGCTGGTGTAATAGCTCAAACTACTACTGAATGGAACAATCCTCTATGGCCTGTGCGCAAACCTGACAGGCGGTAAAGAATGACAATTGACTACCGTGAGCTGAATAAATATACACCTCCTTTGACAGCCGCAGTCACAGACACTATCAATTTGACTGAACAGATACAGAAACATGCAGGGACATGGTACGCCACGATCGATATTGCTGATGCGTTTTTCTCAATACCATTGGCTTCAGAATGCCAAGAGCAATTTTCATTTTCCCATGGTGGCAGACAATTTAAGATGTTATCTTTACCCATGGGGTACTTACATAGTCCCACTATCTGTCACCGGCTGGTGGCAGAGCACCCGGATGAAGTGTCTGTCACTCTGGGTGTGCAACTGACCCATTACATTGAAGATGTGATGATTCAGGGAGAGACAGAAGAACAAGTGTAGATTCAGTTGGAGAGAGTAGTGGAACTCTTGCAGAGTAAGGGGTGGATGATTAACACAGATAAGACACAAGGACCATCTCAAAATGTGACATTTCTAGGCATTCAGTGGAATCAGGGACACAGAGAGGTGTTACCACAAGCAAAGCAAAAGGTTCTTGAGTTTGCCACACCCCGCACTAAGCAGGAGACACAGAAATTCATTCGATTGTTCGGTTTTTGGAGACAGCACATTCCTCATTTGAGTCAGATTTTGGCCCCACTATACAAAGTGAAAAGAAAGAAACACGAGTTTGAGTGGGGTGAAGAGCAGCAGCATGCTTTTGATTTGGCAAAGGAAGCAATTCAACAGGCCTTAGACTTGTGCCAAGTGTGGGATGGAGACACTGAGTTACATGTAACTGTTCAGGGACAATATGCAAATTGGAGTATGTGGCAAAACAGGGAAGGACGAGGGTGCCCCTGGGGTTTTGGACCAGAAAACGACCTGACTCTGGGGAGCTCTATATTCCTTTTGAAAAACAGCTTTTGGCCTATTATTGGGCTCTAGTGGACACCGAGCAAATAACATTAGGTGATAATGTAAATATGAGACCTGAAATCTCGATTGTGCAGTGGGTGATGAGTTCACCCAAATCTCACCGTAAAGGACATGCACAAGAGGCTAGCATCATATGCTGGAAATGGTACATACAAGACAGGGCTCGAGTAGGACCGGCAGGCACTGCAAACCTACATGAACAGGTGTCACAAGCCCCTTTACAGGATGAGGAGAGGATGCAGGAGGTACCATGGGTAAAAGAGTCATCAGTAAGATGGGGTGCGGTATTTGAATCCTTGTCCCCTGAAGATAAGAAACATGTGTGGTTCACAAATGGTTCATCCAAATATGTAGGGTACCAAAAGGCATTGGAAAGCAGTGTCATACAATCCAGTTACCAAAACGTTGCTGACCACCACACGAGAAGGAAAAAGTAGCCAATATGCAGACTTGTCTGCTGTGTATCAGGCTCTAAAGCAAGAGCTGCCTGGAACCTGTCATATTTACACTGATTCTTGGTCTACTGACAATGGGTTAGCCACCTGGCGTCCCACTTGGCATGCACATAACTGGTTCATTCACTCAAAGGAGATGTGGGGCAAAGAGTTGTGGCAGGAAATTCGGGATATGTTAGAACAAACTAAAGTCACAGTTTATCATGTGGATGCTCATTGTCCCATTGACTCATTAGAACTATGGTTCGATTCCCTTGCAGACGATAAAGCCAAAAGTTCAGAGACATAAGTGGCAATATCGGATTCTTACTTGGTGGGGATGGCTAAATGGGTGCACCAAAAATATGGACACCTGGGAGAAAAAGCCACTTACAGGTGGGCAGAGATTAGAGGGATGCACATTACCCTAGATTTGATAAAAACTGTAATTTTGCAATCTCCTATTTGTCAGCACACACAACAGAGATCTGTCCTGTAAACAGTTAAAGGTCAATTGGGGAGAGGAAAGTTACCAGGACAGATATGGCAAATTGATTACATTGGACCACTACCGATTAGTCGTATGTGTCAATATGCCTGCACCATAGTGGACACTTATTCTGGATACTTGATTGCTGTCCTTTGCAAACATGCTACTCAGCACAATACTATCAGAACTCTGGACTTGTTAATGTTATATTATGGAGTACCACTACAGATCCAGAGTGACAATGGGTCACACTTCAAAATCAAATTGGTGCAGGACTACTGTTCTCAGCACAATATTGAGTGGATATATCATATTCTTAATTATCCACAGGCCTCAGGACTGACTGAGAGAATGAATGGTTTACTGAAAGCTCAAGTGTGAAAATCATCTGATGGAACTTTGAAAAACTGGAGAGAGCAATATAATGAAACCCTCCAGATTCCGAACAATAGACCATTAACAAATGCTGAAACACCTTTGATGTGAATATGAACTCCAGCTTTGCAAATACAACCACATGTGGCCACCAATACCATCACATACTGGGAAATAAAACCTGGAGACTTAGCTGCTTACAGAGCCACACCCGAATCTGCAGATCTTGACTTACATGCTTTACAAGCTTACAGACTGATACCCAGAGACACAGCGTTGTGTGAAACAGGTGTTGGAGTACAGATGACCCCAGGGCATTTTGGATTGATTGCTCCCAGATCTGGGTTGGCCCTTAAAGGTATCCAGGTTTTAAGGGGAGTGATTGATGCAGATTACCAAGGAGAAATCCAAGTAATTCTGTTAAATAGCTGAGAAGTTGGCTTATTCATTTCAATTAGAGACAGAATTGCTCAGTTGTCATAATTTCAGTTTATGGAGGATTGGTAAGGAAGCAGACCGCCCTAGCCATTCATACTGTACGTGGGGAGTGAGGCTTTGGTTCCACTGATAAAAACCCTGGGGCTCAAGTGTGGGTTGAATCCCCAAATGGCCCTCCAGAACCTGCAGAAATTGTAGTAAGGGGCCCCAATAATGTTCTGTTGATCATGAAACTAGGACAGGAAAAATGGGAACATATTCCAGCTGATAAATGTTATTTGCGAGAATGATCATACTTGTTTCTTTTACAGATCATACTACAGTTTGTTTTTGCCACAAGTGTTCCGTGTGGTCTCCTTTTGGGCGTGTGCTTGTGGGGTTGGGAGGGACCCAACACCCCGAATCTCAACTTGATTGATTGACCACGTTGAGCAACACATTTACTGCATCTGAATTACAACATTTGGATTCATTTGGCGCAAACCGTGCTCAACAGATCTGACTTCTGCATGGGCGCCATGCGAAGCACTGTGGATGTTTTGTGAACATGTTTGATTGCCATACCAACGCCAACAAGCATCTTGTTAGAAATTTTCAGTGCTACTAACCGTGACAAAGATGTGCAAGAGCATGGTGTTAAAACCCACTTCAGTCCCTATGAGTATTGCAGGGGCTGTCAGTAGACAACCAATGGAAAGCTGCATTACAAAACAGAGATGCTATAGATTATCTTTTGCTAAAACATAACCATGGCTGTGATGAGTTTGAAGGCATTTGTTGCTTCAATCTTTCTGACCACTCTAAATCAATCCAGGCCCACATTAATACCCTACATACATTAGTGAAAGGGGTGAAGCAGGATATAGATCAGGGATTGTGGGATTGGTTATTTCAATGGTTACCTGATTTTGGACAATTACGCAAAGTATTTAGTGGAATTTTGGTAGCATTAGTTCTTATTATATCATTATGTTGCTGTGTACAATGTATTCCTAATTTGCTTGCAATGTTTAGACCGAAAAAAGTTGATTTAAACTTGTAGGCTACACGACACACTGGTCAAAGGGTGGAATGTAATGTTATTTGCGTGTTGACCACTGATGTTGTGTCACACTGCTTTGCACCTGGCTTAATTGCCTATTGTCACTTTGGTGGTCACTGGTTATAGACTCCATTTTGTATTCAGCCTAGACTCCATTTTATGTTCAGTTTAGCTTCACCGCCACGTTAAAGTATCTTTCCGTGCAAACATGTTATGCAATGTGTTTTTCTACTTCTGCGTGTTTTCCTTCTCACCGAAGAGCTGGTACTGGTACGCGATATGTAGGAGGTAAGCAGTCAGTACGATTAGCTGGTGTTTATCATAGGCAAGAGAACGGTTTGACTTTGGGAGGAGTGTCTTGGGAAGGTGAACACGGGAATCCAACATACATTCACATATCATAGAACAACATAGGTGAAAATCCAACAAACTTTTTATTCATATACAGCTACATTAAAAAACATCTTCCTATAAACATCACATAGAAACAACCCATCTCATAACCATAAAAACCAGAAGGACAAACCAGTGTAGGAAAAAGTGCTCGTGATAGATAATAGAAAAAAGAATAATAAATTTCCCAACGAATCCAAGAACTGTATAAAAATAAAAAAAGTCGGTTGGTTCTTGTTTACTGCATTAAGTCCATTCCAAATCATTGAGGAGTATAAATCTCTTCTTTCTGTGCTTCTTTAATATCCTATGCAGTAACCAATTTGAACTAAAACATGTATGTCGACGTTTCGACCCCTTAACATCCTGGGCCAAATCAATGCTCCACAATGGGTCTTCTTCAAGACTATCTGATGGGAGTCCCTTGTTGAATCCTCTGACACCGTCACTTGTTACATATTACTACCTGCCAAGCAATTGAATCTATTTCTGTTTTTTCAAAATGTCTCCCAAATACACCATCTCAAACCTTACTTCCACGCAATCTTCATACTAATGTATGCCCTCATATCATCGATCACTGTTTGAGCAAAACTTTTCAACAAGGGACTCCCATCAGATAGTCCTGAAGAAGACCCATTGTGGAGCATTGATTTGCCCCAGGATGTTAAGGGGTCGAAACGTCGATGTACATGTTTTAGTTCAGATTGGTTACTGCATAGGATATTAAAGAAGGACAGAAAGAAGAGATTTATACTCCTCAATGATTTGGAATGGACTTAATGCAGTAAACAAGAACTAACCGACTTTTTTATTTTTATACAGTTCTTGGATTCGTTGGGATATTTATTATTCTTTTTTCTATTATCTATCACGAGCACTTTTTCCTACACTGGTTTGTCCTTCTGGTTTTTATGTTTATGAGATGGGTTGTTCCTATGTGATGTTTATAGGAAGATGTTTTTTAATGTAGATGTATATGAATATAAAGTTTGTTGGATTTTCACCTATGTTGTTCTATGATATGTGAATGTATGTTGGAATCCCCTGTAGGGCAGTGTTGTATTTAATATTTAGTTCCCACCCAGCCCTTAGGGTTCATGGGTTATCCTCTGTGTTTATAAGTGCCTTGGGAAGGTGGCCAGCTCCCGACGCATTCCTTTCAAGGTTTACCTAAACTAGCCAGCATTTTTTAACATTTCCATCTGTGAGGAGGGGTTCTTCTAGAAGGCCCTTTCCATGGTTGTTTAAGATATGAAAAGGTGGCCCTGCTCAGTAGCTATGAATTCTGAGACCTCGGTCAGGATTGGATGTCAAATGCCTGACATTTGTCCCGTAAGGGTGAGGATCTCTTTCTCGCAGTCGAACGTGGTCATCTTCTTGGTGGCATGAGAAAGATGAAGCATCTGACAGGCCCTACGGTGATGAATTTTTATTAATTATTTGCTTATTTATATATATATCAATATAAGTGTTTGTATCCTTGAGTGTATATATTTGCTGTTTATAGATTTATAGATTGAAGATTCTTTATACATGGTCTTACGTTGTTGCACATTTTGAAAGTACACTTTTTTACTATTCAAACCTTCCTTCACAAACTTTGCAAAAAGCTATGATAAATGTCTTCTTCAGATTAAGAAGTGCATTCCATAGAATCTTTTTGACTCTTTTCAGTGTATATATCTTGGTCAGTCAAAAGTAAAGCAAAACAGGTGGTGATGGACAGAGGAGTGGTTTCCTTTGTGCAGTTTTGCGCCAGATGAGGGACCGGGGCAAACCGGATTATGCAAGGAGGGCACCAAATATGCCCTTCAAAGCAAACCAGTGGTGTGGGGATACTATCCCTCCTAAACCTTGTAATACCTATTTCCGAGAGAGAGGAGGTTGAACCCCTCTCCCACAGGAAATCCTTTGTTCTTCCTTCCCCTGCTTGAGCTGGTTAAGCAGCAGGAGGGCAGAATCCTGTCTGAGGAGCTGCAGCAGTGTGGGCTGCTTGCAGACCATGGAAGACTGGTAGAAGCAATATTGGGGGGAGTCCTCTAAGGAGCCCCCAGAGGGCATGGAATCATGCCACCAATACTGGCATCAGTATTGGGGTATGATTCTGACATGTTTGATACCAAACATGCCTAGGTTCAGAGTTGCCATTATGTAGCTGGACCAAAGGTAGTGAGTGACCTATGGCCAGTGCACAGCTAAAATAGCTTAGAAGTCCAGGAAATTGGAGTATGTATGGGCACCTCTGCTCTTGCAGCGGAGCCCACACACACAAAGACCTGCACCCTGCCCTTAGGGCTGAAAGGGCCACCTACAGGGGTGATTTACAGTGACCTGGTGTAGTGACCAGCACTGAAAAGGTGCATGCACCTTTTCACACAAGCTACAAATGGCGGGCCTGCAGACAAAGTTTGCATGGGCTCCCATGGGTGGAATAATACATGCTGCAGCCCATGGGGGACCCCCGGGTGTACCAATGCCCTGGGTATCTAAGTACCATATACTAGGGACTTACAGGGGTACACAAGTATGCCAACTGTGGGGTGTAGAGGGTACCAAGGCAACCAAATTTAGAGGAGAGAGCACAATTACTGGGGTCCTGGTTAGCAGGATCCCAGTGAAAGCAGTCTAAGCACAATGACAACAGCATAAAGTGGGGGTAACCATGCAAAAACTAGGGACTTTCCTACACAAGTAAATGAAGATTCAAACTCCACTGTCTATGACACTCACAAAACCGTTATTCAGGACAGAGTTAAGAGGTAAAATAAACAAGACCTGGAAAAAGAATTGACAGAGGTTCACTCAGACTTAAATGAACACATAAGTACTCTTTGGAGAGATGTAGTTGCCATAGGTATTAGGACGTTGAGGCCAGAAGAAAAGATGGAAAGTTTAGAAGAGCACACCCTCAGTTTGAAATAATAATTTCTTACCCTACAAATACAAACCGACACAACAACCCTACCGCTAGAAGTCTTGGAAAACAGAATGGGAAGGGAAAATGTATGAACTAACCACTGCAGGAAGACACAGAGGGCTCCGATTTGAAAGGGTTAGTTACAGGCCTGTTCTCTGATATACTACGTAATGATCAAGTGATGTTGAAACTGGATAGCGTGACCCAAGTAGGCCCTCGGAGAAATGACTAGAGCAGAAGATTGAGAGATGCCTTAGTAAAATTCCACAACTTTCAAACTAAAGAAAAGGTTTTTGTCGTGGCCTGCGCAAGACATACAATAATACATAAGGATTTTGAGTGTTCACTGTTTAAAGATCTCTCTCCAGCAACTCTTGTACATTACCAACCCATTACTAATAAGTTGAGACAAGAGAACATATATTACCATTGGTTCTATCCTTATGGGATTGCCTTTGACTAAACCCACCAAACAACTAGAGTGTCTGAACTGCAAAGATACTAGATCTGGAGTGGGAAGATATATCTCTGGATAAAAGGTCACAATGGCAGGAGAATGAGTCCAATCCCTCGGATGGAAGAAAAGGAGAGTGACTAAACACAATGACCACAACATGCACGAAGATCAAAACAACAGGTTAAAGACTGAGCAATAGCAATTGTACGGGGGTATTGTGACTTTGTAGATAATACATTTGTTGATATAATTTTGGCACACAAAATTTAGAACATCCAGAGGGCCATACATCAAGTTGACTACTGCAACTAGCAGTGAGGAGAATAATTGCTAAGGTCACTCTGTATATACGTTATATACAGCATGTTCTGGAAATTACTTGCTTGTTGGCATCACCATAACATACAAATTAAGAGCCGTTGGGGGAAGGCTAGGGTTGACACCCAAAAATGGTGTCACTCGATAGTGGTGAGGACACTGACCACTGGATAGTACGAGGGATAGCCTATGGTGAGAATCCCATCTAGGCACCACAACTGTTCTGTTATTGTATGTTCGTTTTCATTGTTCATTGCTCTCTTATTGGAAGCAGTTACAAGGGTATGGTAGAATCCATCAAATATTCCACACCGACAATCCACATGCCATTTTCCTTGGTTGCATGATTCTCTCTTGGGGAAGAAATCAATTGAAACAATGGGATTAAAGATTTACACAACTCACTCTCTTATTGTTGGTTAAGTCTCTTTCACTAAATATCAGAGGCTTAAAATCACCAGAAAAGGTCTACGATTTGGTACAATATAGAAAACGAGAACATTGACAATGCTGCTATCCAAGAAATTCACCTAAAATACTCAAAGGATTCACTCTTTTGAAATAAGTGATACTCAGATACATATCGCTAAACCACCACCTCAAGACACCATGAAGAGTAACCTTAATATTTAATAGATCTCTCCTCTTCTCACTGACAGAGGATAATAGGGACAGGGAATGTAGTGCACTCATGATATAAGGACTACTAGAAGGGAAGCAGATAAAAATCACAATTATTTATGCCACTAACTCAGGGCCAGGGGAATTTAATTAGGTGTGGGATCTGCACCTTGATAGAATTAAGTCTACCATCCTAAAGGGAAGGGCATTCTCCAAAAAAATAAAGAGCTGAAAAATCTAGGCTTCTGTGATGTCTGGTGGGACAACACATGAAACAGCAGGAATATGCATGCTTTTTGCATGTCATTCAGACATACTCCAGAATTGACCACATAATGGTTAATAATGGCTTCATTCCAATTGTTATGGACTTGGAGAACGGTCATATACATATTTTTAACCATGCATTTGTTTGTTGCCCTTTACTGACACTGTAAAAGAAGATAGAGGAAGATGGATTCTTCATCCTTCGCTCCTCTGAGACCCAGTACAAAAAGAACGATGCAATCAGAGTCAAAACTATTTTAAAGAAAATTATACCAGAAAGGTTGCTAACTCCAGCATTTGGAACACCTTTAGGGCAGTCTCATAAGGCCCTTGTATCAGCCTCATGGCAAATGTCAGAAGACTAAAAAGACAACACAGAGAAAGATTGGAAAACTAAACAAAGGAGGCAGATGCCAATTATAGGCATTTCTGTCACAGTGTTTACTACGAATAGTGTCTGCGCTTAGAGGTCAACTGAATACTCTAAATACTAAAAGGGCTGAACTAGGACAAATTAGAGGACTTTTACTAGTTTTTGACAGCCCTCTATTTGTCAAACTCACACTCTATAACAACACACAATGAATATTTAGACAAAGAACAAATACCCTCTATTACACTGGACCAAACGGACGCTCCTGAACTGATTCAAGAAAGTGAAATTGAAGCTGCCATTAAATTATTGATGAATTGACCAGACATTTCTATAAAAAGTTTGCACACTGATTAACATTTGACTCAGCATCTGGTCAAGGTTTTTAATTCTTTGGGAGGGGTGACTTCAACTGTAGTGGATGCCAAAATATCCCTGAGTCACAAACAAGGGAAAGATCCCAAACTCTGCATATCATATAGGTCAATAGCCCTACTAAAGTTAGATGCCAAACTACATACAAAACTCCTAGCCACACGTCTGGAGAATATTTTTCGTAACTTAATACACCCAGATCAGTTAGGCTTTGTTAAAGCATGCCTGACACATGACAACTTGGGAGGGGGTATTCCACATGATCGAAAGGGCTAATGAAAAGGCAGTATCAGCAGCCTTGGTTACCCTGGGAGCAGAAAAAAACCTTTTACAGAGCGGATTGGAAATTCCTGATGCAAATATTACAGAGATTTGGATTTGGTCCCAGGTACATTGTGATGATCCTGGCAGAATACTGATTTCCAAAATCTCGGATATCACTAATTGTAGAACTACCTTGCCCATGGCAGTTAGGTAGGTGAACCAGGCATGGATGTCCTCTCCCCGTGCTTCTATTCGCTCTCACAGTGGAACTATTAGTAAAGACAACTAGGTATGATGGGGATGATCACGGACTGCAATTTGGACAAAACTTACATAAAGCTATGCTTGTCGGAGATGATGCTCTGTTCACATAGTCTAGGTAAGAAATCCTCCTTCCTCATCTGCAGACTATTTTGACGGATTCTGAAGCAATCTCTACTTTCAAAATTCATAGAACTAAATCTGAAATATGGGACTTCAAGCTATCACAGGAGGTAATGGGACACCTTAAGGTGACTACCAGTTTCCAATTGGCACATCACTCCATTTGATAATTAGGTGGTATTACAACCCTTGGTTTGGAAGATCTATAGAAGGCATACCTTCTGCCCACCATGTTGGCCTAAAAGGGAGACATTACAACATGGATCAACACCAGTCTTTCATGGGTAGGAAGAACTATCACTGTTAAAATGACAATACTTTCTAGGATGTTTCATCTGTTTCAGCTACTACAAATTACCTTACATACTTCCCTGCTGATTTAAAAAATATAATGTTGAGATTTATCTGGGGCTGTGTGGAAGCCACTGAGGGTTGCATATAAAATACTGTGCCAGTCCAGGGAGAGGAGAGGCCAGGCACTGCCAGACCTTAAGACATACTATAGAGCAGTCCAGTTGAGAGCTCTCTCTGAATAGAGTTTGAGGGTTTTGGAGAAATTTTGGTTATATAAGGATAGGGCAGTGGCGGATTCTCTCTTTATAGACTACCACTTTCACCACCCCAGAATCAGAGTTGCTGGCTGGCTAACACAATTGCCAAAAAAAGACACAAGACCGCCACGAAGGAGTAACAAGAGAAATAAACCAGAAAGGTCACCCAAAGATATCAAGAGTGTTCAAGCAGCAATAATGTAATAAATATGTTAGGTTGGCCTGAATCTCGGTCATAACTGCAATAAGGAGATATTAATAAAACATATACAATTATCATGTGAACCCAATAAAAACCTTTATAAGGAATACACTTTTAACATTAGACAGTAATGCTCAGAATAGCCACTAGAGGACACCACAATGAAAATAGCATTTGTAAGAAACATGGACATGTAACCATACAGTTAGATCCTAGAGGGCATAACCTCATAAAAAGAAAATGTCAGAAAGTATTGCATTGTAAACACATATTTAGACCCTAGAGGGCATAGCACATTATACATTTTTAGAACTAGCAGGCCTGCTGCAATGTAATTACAAACAAAGCCTTTAAAACACAAACTACTCCTAACTGTAAAACAAAAGTTACATCCATGAGAGTGCTTAAAAAGACACTGAATGGTGGGAGGGCTTATAATTTTGAGGTCCCCACTAACCTAGTGTGGGGACCCAGAGATAATGTAGACCGAAAGAGCACATCGCAGTGAATAATTTGAAGGTGGTCCCTTTGTTCTAGCACCACCACAGGCTGCGTTATGAGCAACAATGTCTTGTGTAAGTAATGCTCTGCAAAGCATAATGGGGCATGTTTCCGTGCTGCGAATATTGTACTATGTTGATATGTTGACTGTGATGTTTAGAAAAGCCCCTCGAAGACACCACAATGAAAATTGCATTTGTACGAAACATGGTTACATAACTATATAGTTAGCCCCTAGAGAGCATAACCACACAAAAAGAAAATGTCAGAACATAATGCAGTATAACCATATATTTAGGGCCAGATGTAGGTACAAAACAATTAGAGACTCGCAATTTGCGAGCATGTGCGACTCGCAATTTGCGTGTCGCTAACTGTAATGCAGGTAGAATTTGAGAGGACAAATTGCGACTCGCACCCAGAGTCGCACCGCAGATAGCGAGTCCGCTGTTTGCGAGGTCGCTTTTTGCGACCGCGCAAAAAACGCACTCGCAATTTGCGAGTGGGTGTCGCAAATTGCGACTGTCCTGAAATTGAATGCAGGTGCTGCAGAACACTCCAGAAACCACTCCAGAACACTCTGGAAAACACTTCCTGGCACATGATGATGACATCAGAGCCAGGAAGTTTACAAATACACCTGGGAGGAGGGAGGACCACACCCTTTTTAACTGCAGCACAGCTAACAGAGCAACAGCAACCATGGCTGACACTCCCAGAAAGAGAAAGCTGAAGTTTGCAGAGAAGGAGCTGGAGGTGCTCACAGAGGAGTGCTGTGAGCACCATGATGAGCTTTTTGGGAAGGCAGCCCTCAATGTGCCAGACTCTACCAAAAAAAGAATTTGGCAGGAAATACAGGAGAAAGTAAACTCCCTGGGGTCAGCCACAGGAGTGTGGATGAAATAAAGAAGAGGTGGTACGACCTCTGCTCCCGGACCAAGGAGAGGGTGGCAGAAAGGCTCCGGGAGATGATAGGCACAGGAGGGGGACCATCTTCCGTACCACCACCCACACCCATGGAGGAAAGGGTGGAGGAGACCCTGGAGCCGGAGGCTGTGACAGGATTTGGAGAACTGGACACCTCTGAGCCTGGACCATCAACCAGTGAGTACCATGTAAAATGCCTGTACCCCCATCAATGCCATACCCCCACCCACCATGTACACAGGGGCATGCACATCCAAGATAGCTCCATTTCAGAGTAGCATATACCAGCATGATGCATTATGGGCAATGTAGTCAAGTAGGCAGTGAATAGGCAAATGTTTATTAGGAAGTGTGCAACAGATAGTAGACACTGACAGTGTTTTCCCTATGTCCCACAGGTCTCCCACAAGACACCACCACCAGCCACAGCAGCCAGGTGCCACTCGTCAGCCAGCCCCATGAGGAGACAACAGGAGCAGCCACCACTCCCACCTGCACCCCTAACACCATCCCCTCCATGGCAACACCCGCTGCAACAGTGGTTTCGGAGCCTGCACCAGCAACAACCAGGAGTGCCACTACAAACATCACAGGGCCTCCACTGCTGCGCAGGCGACGCAGGATTAGGAGAGCAGGGCTGCAGGCAGAGTCAGGGCTTCCATCCACCACACTGACAGAGGCACAGCTGCTACGTGGTCAGCGCCTGCAGAATCAAATGTTAGGGCGGATTAGTGGGGTTCTGCAGCGCTTCATAAGGAACAATGAAAACGGCATGCAGCAGGTTCATGCATAACTGGAAGTAATAGGCAACAACACTGGTGACCTAGCCCTGTCAATGAGTGACCTGGTGGCTGGCCTGCTTACACAGAGTGAGGGTGCAAGGCGCAGGGACCGCCAGCTGCTCCAAAAGCTGGACAGGATGGCCTCCTCTATTTGCAGACTGGCATTGAACACTACTGGGCTGTCCAGGAGAACAGTCGGCCTCCAGGTAGAAATGGGCCACTTTGCGGGTGATGTGGCAAGGGGCCTGGGCCGGATCACCCAGGTGATAGACCTCATGGAGGCACAGCAGGTGTCCAGGGGTACTGGGGACACCCCACAAGACAGCGAGGAGGGCTCCACTGTCAGCAGTGTCTCTGCTGGTGACACCAGGGTGCTCCGGAGTGGGAGTACGAGGCAGAGCACTGCTGAGCAACCTGGTACCAGCCAGGCTGGCAGAGGCCGCCGTAGGCTGTAAACTGACCACTGTCCCTGATGTTGGGGCACATGATGGCAATGTGTCCCATGCCAGGTGGGCTTTTTGAAGTCCCTGAACAGTTTTTCATTGTAGATAGTTCTGTTTTTGCACATATTAAATAATTTTTTTCTTCCACTTAACAAATGGAGTGTTTGTTCAATTGGTGAGTATGGTAGAAGTTGGCACGTACCTTCCAAAGTATTGTGTTGCAATGTGTTCCCGTCTCAGTCTGCCTTGATTTGCGATGCTCCTATCCCCATGATGGCGATGTGGTTGCTCTTGCTCTTCATCCTCAGAATCTGGGTCTGCAGGAGTGAGAGGTAGCCCACGTCGGGTGGCAATGTTGTGCAGGATAGCGCATGCGACAACTATTTTGAATGCCGTTATGGGGGTATACTGGAGGGCACCTCCACTTCGGTGAAGGCATCTGAACCGTGCTTTCAGCAATCCAAAGGTTTGTTCAATCAGGTTTCTGGTCCTCTTATGTGCACTGTTGTATCGCCTCTCACATTCATTGCTGGGTGTTAAGTACGGAGTCTTTATCCATGGCCGTAGTGCATATGCACTGTCACCTTTTGGGCACAAAAAGTACACTGTTAGAAAGTCCTGGTTGGTGTGCACATTGATCTGTGTGCATGTCTACAAGGTGTATGCAGCTCTACCTAGGAGGTATCCGTCTCCAAACTCCCCACGTTCCAGGCGTTGGTGTATCCCACTGTGCCTAAAAATGTAGGAGTCATGAGTACTGCCTGGAAATTTCGCTACAATGTCAGTGATGACATAATGGGCGTCACAAACAACCTGAATATTGAGTGAGTGGGTACACTTTCTATTGCGGAACAGATATTCCAGGTTTGCAGGAGGGCATATTTGAATATGTGTCCCATCTACACACCCTATGACATGGGGAAAGTTGGCAATCTGGTAAAAGTCCAACTTGGTGCTGTTAATTTCTGCCTCATTCCTGGGTAGGTATATGTATTGGGACATGTGTGTGAGTAAGGCATCTAGGAATGCCCTGAGGAACCTTGATAGTGCACTTTGGGATACCCCACCTGCCACAGCAATGACCCCCTGATAGCTCCCCGAGGCCAAGAGATGCAGTGAGCATAGCACTTGCACATGCGTAGGGATGGCGCAGCCGCGCCGAGTCTGGCGTTCTAGCTGTGGTTTGAGTAATTCAATTAAATCTAGTATAGCTGCGCTGCTAAGTCTTTATTTATCATAGATTTCTTCCTCAGTTTGCTGGAAAAGAGTCTGCCTTGTTCTGTATATCTTCTCCTGTCTCTGGCTCCTCCTCCTCCTCTGCTGGGCTGCGTGGGCTCTCCTCCTCACTGCTATCAGGTATATCTCCGCCATCTTGAGTAACCCAGATGCCTTCTGGGTCTCCTTTTATACTTTGGTAATGGTTACCACCTGCTCTGAGTTAGTGGTAAATGGGACATGCAAACTGGGCTTTTTGCGACTAGTCGCAATTTGCGAGTTGCTATTGCATATGGTTTGCGACTCACAAATTGCGACTTCCTATTTGCGGGTCGCAAAATGGGGTCGCAAATTTTGCGAGTCGGTAACGGCTTGCATCGCTTTTTGCGAGTCGGAAATGGGATTTTTGCATCCCATTTCCGATTTTGCGGAGTCGCAAATAGTGATTCGGGCCATTTGCGACTCGCAAAAGTTTGCTACATCTGGCCCTTAGTCTCTAGAGGGTGTAAAGCATTACACATCTTCAGGCCTAATACAATGATATTACAAACAAGGCCCTTAAAACACAAACTACTTCTAGCTATAAAACAAAAGTTCCAGCCATGATAGAACTTAAACAGACACTCAATGGTGGGGGGGGGGTTATTATTTTGGGGTCCCCACTAACCTAGTGTGGGGACCCAGAGCTGAATTAGACAGAAAGAGCATGTTGTCATGAAACTTTTGGTGGTGGTCCCATTGTCCTAGAACCACAACAGGCTGAGTTATGAGCACAAATGTTTTCTAAAAGTAATGGCCTGCAAAGCATTATGGGGCGAGTTTCTTGAGTGCAGTGAATATTGTAGTATCAGCTCTCCTGCTGTGTTGGGAGATCCTCTTTGAGGATTTCTTTGTTTTTTTAGGTAAAGCATTTATCAATTACAATTGTGTTTGTGAAAGCTGTGGAGCTTGAAGGGGAGAGCCAAAAGAAATGACTCTGATTAGGTAACAGTGTGAACAATGTGACCAGTGCTTCAATACCGGTGATGGAGTTCTCGCTGTTCTGCGCCACAAAACCAATGGAGCACATAGGGGAGAGACAAAAGAAAAAAATTGATTGCCCACGCTGAAGTATATTGGAAATAATCCATGTAACAGGGTCAATCTGCAAGGCAGTAACAAAACCAACCCAAGCTGGAACAAACATAAAGCATTTACCAATGACATCAAGGGATTTTTGAAAGGCAAGCCCACGAACGAGTGAAAGTGATGGGCATGAGAAGGGAGAGGTTATAAGCCAATGGAATACTTACAACAGGTCGAAAAGCGATTTGCGAGCTCAACCTAAAAATGCTTCCAGTAGGACTTTAAAGTACCTAGACCCTTAAACAATTTCTGCTAAATGTTGTGGATTCCCTCTTCTCTGGAGCTCACACCTCTCAAATTCCAAACCACCTAGGTTAACATCTGTGGAGTTAAGCAAATCCCTGTCTAGAGAGGATAAGGAGATAGAGGAATGCTTCAGTGAGGGACTAAAGCCAATGTCTTTAACTGAGAAAACCATGAGCGGTGAGCCCAAAACTGACCCACTGCTATGACCTCTACCTCCTCCCCTAGAATCCTCATGCACAGCTGAGGAACGAGAGGTATAGGTGGAAAAGCATAAAGCAACTTCCAAGGCCAAGGAGAGGTCAAAACATCTACTGCTCATGCCAGTGGATCATGATACTGAGAACTGAGTATCTCATTGAGAGGCAAAGAAATCTATGAAGGGCTACCTGAATCTTAGGCAAATCAGGTAAAAATCTGTGGAGTCAGGGACAGAGTTTGGGATGAGCTAAACCTTGCTCAGATTTTTCGTCACCACATTCTCCAGCCCTCCTGATGTGTATCGCCTTTAGAGCAAAGAGATGCCTTTCTGCCCATCACCTAATCTTTAGCGCAACAGGTTGAGAATCCAACCTTGCACCTTCCCTCGTCTGTTCACATATGATACTGCTCATATATTGTCTGTCAGAATAATTACATGTGCTCACTCCTGGGATGTTACAGTTAACTGTATCCAGTGTGAGGACCTCACACTGTCCTTTAATGAACATCTCTCCTGAGGATCCTCGTTCATTATTCTTGCCCCCCATCCTATGGAGCTGACACCCACTGCTATTACCCTCTCCTGAAGGGACCGTATTGGAACTCCTCTATTTAAGGAGTCCGGTTCACCCACCATTGTAGCTAATCTCTCATCAGGTTTGTTACCTGAATCACCTTATCCTACTCCATAGAAGTATTTCTCTAATAATTCCTTCATCACTTGGTAGACCCATGCATCTGAAGAAAATCTTCGCCATGCTGATAGGAAAGGCTGTAGCCTTCCTCCTGCGGGCTGATCCAAGCTGTTCTCGGCATGGTCCGGAAATTTGGTTTCAAGAGGAGGACCCAGTCTTCCTCTTCTGGTCTCCTTACCTTTTGTTCCCTTTACCCTCTAGCAAACATGAATTGGTGCTGGTTTACTCTCCTAGAGGGTTAATGGAAAAATTACTTGGATGAGGAGCGAAACATAGAATTAGCTGCCCCAATGTTCTGACAAAATGACAAGGAATGCTTCTTTCATTGGAAAATCCTGTGCAATTTTTCTTCCAGATCTACCCCAAGGAGCCTGTTTCCCTCAAATGGCATCCACAAAGCCACTGATTTCTGTACTGCATCTGTATGCCACTCTTTCAGGTAAAGGTTCCTTCTGGCAGAGATTGTAACTCCTTCTGACAGGGTAGCTTTCCTAACCACATCGAAAGAGATATAAAATAAGAAATCCACATGCTTCTCTAATGGTTCCATGAAAGAGGAACATTATGTTTCTTCCTGCACTGCTTTAAAGTGACTCTTGAAGTCAGAAATTAAAGATTGTGCCATGTAAGCCCCATAGATGTGAGCCTCCAAGACAAAATGTGCACCTGCATATGAATACTTAATTGTGGAGTCATTCTTTTTCTCCATCTGACCCTAACAATACTCTCATCAGCCACTGAAGTGCATCCAACCTCGCTGGCCAAAAACAAAATCCACAGAGACAGACTTTTGCATGCTCTTCCCTACTTCCTATAAAGGATACAACTTGCACATAAATCTGGGTACATTAATCTTGCCAGATCCTTTCACTCCCTTTTCACCATCTCAGAAACATATTGATGCACCGGGAGTCCCAAAGGCAATGGCTAGAGAAACTGTCTCAAGAACTGCACTGTAAAGGTGTTAAGTAACTCTTTCACTGAGAAATCCATATTCTACCTACTCCTTGTGTAGGAAGCTGGCTCTGTATATACTATCTCAAAGTGAGAGATAGTGTGCACAGAGTCCAGGGGTTCCCCAAGAGGCTTGACAGAGGCAATAATAGATAATACTAGTGCTCTATTTATGGTAGTGTGGTCGAGGAATTAGGCTTATCAGAAGGTAGTGTTAAGCATTTGTTGTACACACACAGGCAATAAATGAGAGCACACACTCAATGACTTAACTCCAGGCCAATATGTTTTTATATAGAAAAATATTATTTTCTTAATTTATTTTAGAACCACAAGAGTCAAATTGCAGGTAAATACATTAAATGTAGGGTACTTTGCATAGGTATAGATAGAACTTTGAACCAAAACAGTAATGTACACAGTTTGGCATAAAATGGCAATAAGCTATTTTAAAAGTGGATACTTAGTGCAAAATTCAACAGTTCCTGGGGGACGTAAGTACAGGTTAGTTTTTGAGGTAAGTAAAGCACTTCCAAGTTCAGTCTCCGGGGCATAGGAGGGCTGGACACTGGTAAGTCACCATTACTACCCTACCACCACTGATACCTGCATGGCATGTCACCCCCTGACTCCCTTCCCGCACTCCATTCCATACAGTGAACCACCCCCATAACCACACTCAAGTATGTACCCCTGCATGCCCTACCCACTGCAAGCACACCCCTCCAACCTCTGCATGCACACAAACCAGTAATGCATGGGCAGCATGTAGCACTACCAATCCCATAATCCACCACCATACACTAACCAAAGGTGTGAGGACAACACAAACCCCATAGGACTTCTGAATGGGTGTCTGAGCCTATGGTAGCCGATTATGTGGCGGATAAAATACGTCAACCCCTAGAGAGGGAGGTTAGAGCTAAACTTAGGGCAGAATGTCCTAGGCCCTCTTTACCGGGCAAGGTAGCTATCACACCCAATATCGATCCAAAGTTATGCACATGTTTTAGTAAATACATTAAAGACCCTAAGAAGGGTATAGACAGATCTTGGAGAAATCTGGTTCTATCTGGTTCCATTCCGGTATCCCACTCTCGGTGGAGGTTATTGTGGGTTGGGCTCAAAGGGCTATTTGTCTCTTAGGGAATGCCAACTATGCTCTTGCGGCAGAACGCAGGAGATCCCTGCTTATTAAAATTGATCCCAAACTTGGAGAGTTTGCCACTTCTGAGGCAAGAGCAATTGCTTTGGGGAACCATTTGTCAAGGAACTAGGCAAATTTGTAGCATCCTTTTCGGCTCTTGAGAAAACCCAAAACTCTATCAAGAAGATTTTCCCTAATAAGGTTTTTGCTGGGGCCGGACGAGGAAAGGGTCGCTACTACGGCCGCTTTTACCATCAAGGTCCCTCTAGAGGATACCCAAAGAGTAACAACGGCTGGAACGATGGTCATCAAGGCACATTCTACCCCTCTCGAGGTTCTGGCAGAGCCAAAGGCAACCACATTAGATGAGGAGCTAACGCACCAGGAGGAGTTCTGGTAAGCATTACCCCTTCTTTCCCTCTAGAACTGGGGGAATGCTTGTGAGATTTGCTCAAAATTGGAAGACAATAACAAAGGATCCTTGGATCCTTCAAACAGTTTGTGGTTTTCACATAGAGTTCTACGGTACTCCAGTTCAGCACTCTCGGCCCACACCTTAAGTTTTCCCATCTCACGAGATGGCTCTCATAGATCTAGAGGTACAAGATCTCCTACAGAAAAAAGCCATTTGCAGAACATCCCTTCATCCGAATGGGTTTTTAAGCAACATTTTTCCAGTGGAAAAGAAAGACAAGGGATTTTGTCCTGTAATAAACTTGATTTCAACGAATGGTTAGTTTATTGGCACTTCAAAATGGAAGGCATTCATCTGTTGAGGGACATTCTACTTCCATTCGATTGAATGATCAGAATGGATCTCAAAGATGCTTATCTTTCAGTCCCGATTTTTTTTCCCCTCACCGGAGATTTCTTCAATTCTCACAAAGAGGTCAGATATATAATAATGAAGGCCCTCTCAGAACTAGCAAAAGATTTCTGGCATTATTGCCTTTAGAAACAGATCTCTGTAGTGGCAGAGTATCTTCCAGGTTCCAAGAACACGATAGCACACTGGAACTCCAGGAACTTCACGGACAACACCAATTGGAAATTAGATCCACAAATTTTTCTAGCCCTGATGGAAAGGTGGGGACCTTGCAATCTAGACCTTTTTGCATCCCACCTCAACCACCAATTGACGAGATATGTCAGCTGGAGACCGGATCCGGGAGCGATAGCGACAGATGCTTCTCTTCGAGATTGGTCAAAAGACCTTCTGTATGCCTTTCCCCCCTTCATAATGATTCCCAGAGTGGCAGCTCAGGTAAGACGTCAAATGGCATCCTTGGTTCTAGTGACTCCGATTTGGAGGTCTCAAGCTTGGTTCCCGACTCTCATGGAGTTGTCTTGGGACCTTCTGATCCGTTTACCATCATTCCCTTCGATACTTCTCGATCACCAAGGGTCTCCTCACCCGTTGGTTCTCCAAGGTCATCTCTGTCTCATGTCCTGGAGGATTTCCGGGGACATTGGAAATACAGACTCCTTTCTAAAGCTGCTAATAACTTCATCCAACAAGCCTGGTCTGCTAGTACCACCAAAACATACAGATTGCTTGGAACAGATGGAATCGTTGGTGTGTGGCGAAACATATTGAATCCTTGGGGGTACAACTTAGGTATATGCTAAATTTCTTGGCAGAACTTGCCCACTCTGGCTTGGCTTATCGTGCCATTAACACCTTCAGGTCAGCCATATCTGCAGGGCATATAGCCATTAACAACAAACCAGTAGATGAACATCCATGGGTATGTAAATTAATGAAGGGCATTCGTCTTTCTAAGCCTCCTGAGTCCAGATATTCAGGTTCATGAGACGCGAACATAATTTTAAATTTCCTCTCCCATTGGCACGATAATCATCTCTTATCTCGAAAACAAATTTCGGCTAAGTTAGCGATCCTACTCTTTCTCATTTCTTGTAAAAGAGTATCTGATGTTAGAGCCTTGGATCTCTCCGCTAGAGACTTCACCTCAGAAGGTGTAACGTGCACTATCTCTAAGAGAACCAAAACCAATATCAGAGTGGTTTCTCACCCGGCTTTTCCAGATCATCAAAAATTATGTGTAGTAAACTGTATCGAACCTTATGAAAACATTACGTTGGACGTCAGACCTGCAGGTGAGAATCAACTTCTTATTGCCTTACAAAAAACCTTTAAAGCAGTTTCATCTCCTACTATTGCTAGATGGGTTAGATGGATCATGGCAGAGGCAGGTATTGACATCAGAGCGCATTCCACCAGAGCAGCAATGGCTTCTAAAGCCATACAGGTAGGTGGCAGACTCAAAGACATCATGAATGCAGCGGATTGGTCTTCGGAGTCTACCTTCAAAAAGTTCTATTTTAAACCTATTTTAGAACCCGCATCTCTGGTTGTAAGTAAGCTTTAAACGTGCATACTCCTCGCCTCCGGTCCTGACATAGAATGAAAAATTTCCTAGCTAACGAGAAGGAAAGTTTCAATTTTATTAAGGACACGGAGGCGAGGATTATCCCACTCAAGCATTTCATTTTCATAGCCTTTCCTCCCGGTTACTGTTACCTCTCTTACTCCAAGTAAATAATCTTTTATTGCAATGCTATTCATGCTTTAAATTTTAATTGTTACACATGACTAAATCTTTATATTGTTTTCTTTATGAACAATTTATCTCTCCTTCAGCATTGTATTTTTTCTCTTATGAAACTTATCAATGTGGTTTAAGGAATTGGATAACGCGTTTTGTATTTATTTTACTTACACAGGAAATAATCAAGGAATGGCTAATCTACTTTCATCTTTAACTTCCTTGAGTGAAGAAGAGGAACAGGAAGGGACGTAACACATATTTATACACTGTGCTGTACTGTGATTGGACTATTAAAGACTCTTCACTACAGATTCATGGGACTTATAGTCTTTGCATATTTTTTACTTTTATTATGTTTCTTTGAATCTGCTGTTTGAATAAAGTGAAGAAAGTTATGCATAATCCTCGCCTTCGTGTCCTTAATAGAATTGAAACTTTCCTTCTCGTTAGCTAGGAAAATTTTCATTGTGCAGCATGCAGCAAGCCACCACTACCTGGCAGACCTTCTTTGGGGCGTAGAGTAGGGATCCACCAGTTACATAGAGGCACTGGAACCTGGCTTTCAGGAGCCTAAGGCCCTCATTACAACTTTGACGGTCCTGCAAGAACACCGCCAAATACCGCCAGTGCTGGTGGTATTGTTGGCTCCCTATTTTGACATTTCCGCTGGGCCAGCAGACAGAAATAGCGTTTCCGTCCGCTGGCGCAGCGGACAAGTCACGTCAAAATTGCAGCCAGCACATAATAGAGCCGGCGGCAATGTAGATGTGCAGCGGGTGCAGCAGCACCCGTCGCGCATTTCACTGCCTGTGCTTGCCTCCTCCTCCACAGTGGTAGCTATCTAAGTAAGCCAAACATGAGATGTGTGTGACTACAGGAAGGATGGACACACAATATCACAGTACACCAAGCAGTCACATCCGATTACACCAACATGATTGTAAAGTGCACCAGTGTCCTCTACATGCAAACGGACTTCCTCAAATATACCAATACATTTCATTGGCCACTACAGATGTAGTCTGTGTTATGTGTTGTGATTAGTAATCCCATTATAAATGTCCTGTCAACTACTCTTCTGCCAGCAGTCACTGGTATAAGATCTAATTTGAGTGCCAAAGTCTACAAACAAGCCAAAGTATGTAGCGGACTGGGATTATCTTGGTGTGTACCATCAGTACCTATGAAGCACATTAAATTGTCCGCCATGAGTACCAGCATTAGGAATTGACAACCGCCTGTCCAGTATGCAAGGACAGGTGGAGCTGACCTCACTGCGCCGGCGTTTGGCATCATGGTGGAAGGCGGTTTGCACCGCAGTGCGACTCCTCATTGGTTAACATGGAGGTCAGTGGAGCAAAGGAACCAATAATGATCACCACTGGTGGTGACGGTGTTCACTGCTGCAGATGTGACTGCTGTTTTCTCTGTCCCACTTCACTTGATACCCGACTCTCAACAGATCAACACCTCCACTGCATGTGCTGCTGTATCCTGGGTCTAGAACATGCGATGGCCCATGATACAGGGGAGAGAAACCAAGCCTTCACATTGGAGGGGTTGGAGAAGCTTATGCATGGGGTCCTACCCTTGTATTGGCAGTTGTATGGGTCTCCAGAACAACAGGTGAGTCCCTTACGGGTACATTGGATGCGACTTGGCTGTATGAAGATGTGTGTGCTTGCAGTGTGTCATATGTGGAGTGTATTTTTGCTGTGTGCAATGTGTATGCATAGGTATGGGTCATGTGTGGGCTTAATGTGGGATCTATGCAGTATGTAAGCCATCTCTGTAACAGAATGGAGTGTTGAGTTCATGGGGTCCATTAGTCTGTGTTCCCTATGCAGGTCAGCGCCCACCAGAAGAAAGGGTTGTTGCATGCCATCGCCAAGGACGTGTGGACCCTTGGGTTCTATATCCGGCGGAGCACCCACTGCAGGAAACAGTGGTTCATACTGCACAGTGTTAGTCCCAGTGAGTGATTGTGATATGTATGCTATATGTGCTGTTGTTGCTGTTATTGACCTTTGCTCCCCTTTCTTTATCCCCCACCATCTGTCCTTTTATCATTTCTCATTTTACTTTGCCTTACCAGGAGGCAGAGTCCACCAACGCCAAGGGGACCAATGGGCTGGAGGGCGAGGGGAGCACTATGGGGGGAGACAGGAGCTATGACATCTGACTCGGATTCCTCCTGCGATGGAAGCTCCCTGGTGGTGGCGGAACCCTCTGGGACCACCCCAGCTACATCATCTTCCTTCACCCCCCGTGCCAGCACCGCCCTCCTAGTAGCCCCCCACCCACTTGCCCATGCCCGCTCACCCAGGAGGGTGGGCGTCTCCTTCGCCGCAGGCACATCAGGCCCTGCCCCAGTCAGCCCTGCTGCCCTCACTGAGGAGGCTACTGACCTCATGAAATCCATTTCTGTAGGGCAGTCAACCATATTTACTTCCATCCAGGGGCTGGCATACCAGACGCAGCAATTCAATGCCTATCTGGAGGGCATTCCCTGTGGCGTGGCTGGCCTACAGAGATCATTTCAGGCACTGTCCTCCTCTTTGGCGGCAGCCAGTGTCCATGGTTCTTCCGTCCCCCCTCCAACTACCTGTTCCCAGTCCCAAAGCCCTCTCCCCCCACCCATCCAACACACACAATCAGACCAGCATGCACCCAAGACAAGACAGGACTCGCACAGACAAGCACAGGCACCACACTTCACACCACAAGCATAACCACAGCCAACACACAGAAGCACATACAACAACAGCCACTGCCTCCAAAATCCCCCCTCCTCCTCCTCCGTCACAGTCACATCAACACTCACACCTGCAAGCACTGCATCGTCAATCCCAGATCCTGCCACCTCTACACCCTTGACCAAAGTCACAACAAACACAGACACGCAGACTAGCACCCCAATCACCACATGTGCAGTCACCCCACCATTACAACCACATGCAGCACACCCACCTCAATTGCAGACACCACAACATACATACACACGTCCTGTTTGTCCTCCTGTGCCATGTCTGCCCACTCTCCTCCAAAGACACATAAACGCTCCCACTTAGACACTCAACAGCCATCCACCTCACACACGCACACCGTACATGCACTGCAACCCAGCAACCACCACATGCACCTGCAACCCAGTCCTCCTACACCCATTCCCTCTACCTCCACTCCCAAACCTCCTCCCACAACCCACAACATTGGACCTAAAAAAACGTTTCCTTCCCTCCGCCCCTGTCCTGCCTGAAAAAGGAAGGTCCTCATCCCCCAGAGCAGTACCTCCAGCTCCCAGTCCACTCATGTCCCTACCTCTGCAGCTAAACTTGCCACTAAGGGGCACAAGACTGGCACTCCAGCCCCCCGCTTTAAGCCATCACCTCCGTCCCCTAAACAACGGAGCAAGGACCCGCCCCCTCCCAAGAAACCCCATCCTGGCGGTCTGCTATGGCATAATATGGTGGGTGGGGTGTGGCGTTCAACCAGCCTGAAGATGGAAACCTCTGTGGTCAATGGACGGACCGCACTGGTGATTTGGGTGGTACTTTGGCTGTCTATGGGAGGGATCACCGTCATGCTCATAATTTGGCGGTCTTCACCGCCAGCCTGGCGACGGACCTACCACCATTTCCCACGTGGCGGTCAGCTGACTGCCAATGTCATAATGACTACCATAGTCTTCATAACACCTCTTTAAAGTGAGCCCTCCAAGGAGCCCTCTTGTGCCTCTTGCTCCTGGAGGGAGAAGAACTGGATGAAGAAGAGTCCAAAAATCTCCTCTTCCTGGAGTTTTTGCCTATTTTCCTATATCTTCAATTAACGCAACAGAAAAACAACCCTCTTTCTCTAACTTACCCTTTCTCTTCCTGTTTTTCTCTCTTGGCTGAGGTGGGCCCACCTCAGAAGTAATCGCTGGAATGAGGACATGGGGCACAGGAATAAAAAAAAAATTCAGCATACGCAATAACATTTTTCAAGTCTAATGTTGGAAATGGCCCTTTTTGCTGGGTTATCCTCAAACTTTTTGCCGCTGGCCTCCGGTTTTTTACTGTGTGCTCCATTTCCTTTGTGTGGCTTTAGGACTCTGGGCACTTTACCACTGCTGACCAGTGTTATAGTGCAAGTGCTCCATGTCTCAATTGTATTGATGATTGGTTTATCCATGACTGGCAAATTTGATTTACTAGTAAGCCCCTAGTAAAGTGCACTCTGCGTGCCCAGGGCCTGTAAGTCAAATGCTACTAGTGAGTCTGCAGCATTAATTGTGCCACCCACTAGTAGCCCTGTAAATATGTCTCAGACTTGCCACAGCAGTGTTTTTGTGGGCAGTTTTAAACTTCCACTTTGAGCTGGCAGGTGCACCCACATTTAAGTCACCCCTAAAGTAGGCTGCAGGCAGCCCCATGGGCATGGTGCAGTGTATTTAAAAGGTAGGACTTGTACTGGTGTGTTTTACATGTCCTGATAGTGAAATACTGGTACATTTGTTTTTCACTTTTGCCAGGACTATCTCTCCCATAAGGTAACATGGGGACTGCCTTGAAATACCTTTTAAGTGTAAGTTCCTATATGAAGCAGATATAATTATGGAGTTTGGGGTCTATGAACTCACAATTTTAAAACAGATCCTTTAGTGAGGTGTTTTTTTAATTGTAGGGTTGAAAATGCCACCTTTGCAAAGTGGGCATATTCTTGTTTAACCATTCTGTGCCTCTGCTTGTCTGTGGAATACACATCTGGGTCAGGATGACAGTTGGGTTGTTTGTGAATTCACTCTAGACAGTCACACAAAAAGAGCTAAGGTGTACCCTGCATTTCCTGATGGTCTTTCTGATCTAGAGTGGTGGGAGGATCTGAGGCTTGCACCTAAATAGGGCTGTGTCTGTCCTCACACAAAGCAGCCTCCAACCCCCTGGAGTGTGTCTGGGGCAGGGCAGGGAATTGCAGGGTCTTGTGCACTACAAATACTTCTCTTTGAAGTTTGCCTACTTCAAAGACAGAAAGAGGTATAAGTACTGGACCTCTGACACTACATAGTTAGAATTCTTCTAGACTGAGGACATTCTGCCAGGAAGAAGAGCTGGTTGCTGTAGGAGGGACTGCTACTTTCCATTTTGCTTTGTTGTGCTGGCCTGTGCGTACTGCTTTTGTCGTGGTAGTGAAAGGATTGGACTTTGCTTTACTACATCCTGCTTTCCAAGGTTCTCCAAGGGCTTGAACTGAGCTTGCCTCCTGTTAAGAAGACTCAGGGGCATCAAAAACTTCCTCTGCCAGTGCCTGGGCTCTTCTGCTGAGAGTCCTGACTTGCCAAGTGGTGCCATCTCTTTGGGGCATTGGAAGTGTGACCTGAAGGAGAAAATCCACACACTGATGCGCCACAGCTGAAGAATCGATGCAGCACCTGTCCTGCAGCTGCAGAATTGACGCAGCTCCTGTTTCACTGCTGCTCCATCAACACAGCGTGTCTCGATTTTCCACGCAGCGTCCTTGGGTGTCAATTTTTCATTGACCCCGCACTGCAGTAAGGCACTGAGGCTGCGTGTCTGGAAATAGACGCATCACTTTTCCTGCTAGGGAATTTTCAATGAATCACCTCCCCTGCCAGTAAGGAAACGATGCATCGCCTCATGTGAGGAAAGAGTTGTAAGGGCATGATGCATTGCTTTGCTTTTCCGGATCCTCTCCTTCCCTGTGATCTGCATCATCTTTGATTCTGACGCATCCCAGGTACTTTCGGCTAAACAGATACAACCATTGGTTCTTATGGATTAAAGCGCCTTTAAACTTCTAGAGAGAGATATTTGTACTTGTGTATGTTGGATGTTTATCGTTTTGGTCTTGTTTTATTCAGATAAATGTTGGCTATTTTTCTAAATTGGTGTGGAGTCCTTTTGTAGTGTTTTCACTCTGTTACTGTGTGTGTGTGTACAAAACTTTACACATTGCCTCTGCGACAATCCGGACTACTTGAGCTATGCTACAAAGGGGGTTAGGGAGGGTTATCTTATCTGTGTCACTCCCTTACTCTCGCTAGAGTGAGGGTCCCAACTTGGATGGGGTGCAAATCACAGCCAACTAGAGACCCCAATTCTAACATTTATTGCCAATTACAATAATGCAAAAGAAAAACTACATATCCCATGAACCCCAAGACCATCTCATGCTTCAATCACTGACAACACAATTTGTTAAGTACAGGAACCTCCATTTTGTGATCCTCTTTCTTTGCAAACGATACTGAAATCGTTAGATCAAGAATAACAGTGTCAAACTGTATCCATGCCAAAACCAAGAGGTGGAACCTTCAAACCATTTTAACTGGAGAAGCTGCAACAGCAAAGGAAGCAGACTTCTTTCATAAACGAGGAATGTCATCCTTCACACAGGACTTCAATGCCTGTTCTACAGACCAGCTCATGTTGGAAATATCCTACCTCAGGTGCGTTTTTGATCATTTCCTGTGAAATCAGAAAAAAGAAGCCATAAATTCCATTCCATCAATCAGAACAAGCATAGAAACATCACAAATAGTGTGGGAAACTCAAGTGGAGTCACAAATGTATGTATGACATAAATAACATCAGCAACATGCATATAAATCACATATTTAATCAGGGTGGGATAATCCTCTCCTCCGTGTCCTTAACAGGATTGAAAACCCTTATTGCGCATGCTAGAAATATCTTTATTTATTGTCAGGACCGGACGCACTGATTCTGCTTCTTCAACACTGTGCCACCACCACTGAGGCTAAATTAACAACTGGTTTACCATAGAAATACCTAAAAGTCTACTTAGATGACCAGTCCGCTGCCTTCAGAATATTCTCTTAGCATGAACCTAAGGCAAAGGATTTTGAGGCCTTTGCTACTCTGGCTGAATGTGCAGCAAAAATGGAAATATCTATACCAGCCTCTGATAAAAGTCAACACATCCAGCAGACATATGCCACAGGTATGAAAAGTCTTTGCAATGCAATGAGTACCTGCCCTCCTGGGTCTACCTGAAAATCACTGGTGGCAGCGTTGTAAGCTTTGCGGCGCTGCACCACATACAGCCTAGAGTTATTGGGAAATGCCAGATAAGGCACAATTCTAGTGTCAGATTAAGTCTTCCTGGAAATTGCAAAATGAAACCCTATCCGGAGAGAAAACTCTGCCAGACAGATCAAGAGCACAAACATCAGAAACCCTTTTCCCGGAGATTAAACATATTGACATAGTAAGTTTGGCTGACAGTTGCTTATTCAAAAACTACTTATTATCTGCCCATTTATCCAAAGTCTTTAGTACAATATTCACATCCCATGTAGATGAGTATTTAGCTTGCGGGGGCTTGCACTGTCAGTAATCATGCTTCAACATTTTCTGGAAAGCTAATGGTGCGCATTAATAACCAGAATACAGTCTCACATGGCATGGTTTGAACTCTGTCTGACACTTGGAGTTTGTTTTCCAGAACATAATTATGCCTGGATGTGTTTGTTCCTAGTGCACCTGTTAGTACAGTTTCACAGCATGCTGATGACTCATGAAAGCAACATGTGCAGAACCAATCAGGCCTGCACAATGAGGTCCCCCACAAGCCTTCCAAAATGACTCATCACAATGAAGTAAACACAAACTGTCTATCACCACATCCTGAATGACTCATCAGTACAGTGATAAAAACAATCAACTCACCACCAGATGGTAAACATATTCAGTAACCATGAACATTCTAAATGACTCATGACTGACCAAAGACATAAACTATTTAAACCCGCTCCTCCCCTTAAACCAGA
This sequence comes from Pleurodeles waltl, assembly GCF_031143425.1. Lineage (NCBI taxonomy): Eukaryota > Metazoa > Chordata > Amphibia > Caudata > Salamandridae > Pleurodeles > Pleurodeles waltl. The sequence goes on along the minus strand of NC_090450.1, from coordinate 807,635,595 downwards.
TTTTCACGTTGAGAATCCAAAGTCTGGTCAAACCTCCTCAGACCCTCAAAGAGCATAAGTTCAGAGAATCTACTTACTGTGAATAGTTTCTTACAAAGACCGGAACCTTCTTCCTTGACTCCCAGACAGCTCGACACCGGTAGGAAACAAGGAAAGACTAGATTAAAAGGTAAACGCTAACGGAGCGCAGCGCAGCATTGATAAGAAACAAAAATCCACACAAGCATGCCCCCACCCCTGTTGTTGGAATGCATTAGTATCAGGTGGGCATTGGGTGCACTGAGCCTTCCAGAAAGGAATCAATTTGAAAACGTCAACTATTTTGCCGACAATACCCCATGACCAGATGGGAGGCACTTCAAGCCAAAAGGTGAGATTCTTTCTATATCATACCAGTAAGTTAGTGGTGGGAAAATGTTCCTGCATGCATAGTCAGTTTACTGAGACATGCTTTGAATAATAAGTTCTTGTACTAAAACAGAATTCTGTATCTGTCCCTAGAAACAACTCATCCTCACGGCTATGAGCACAAATCTTCCTATCACTCCCACAATATCCAGCAAGTTTCCATCACACCCCCTACAAGAAAATATGTAGCTGGACACAGGGCCAATTGAAGAACAAGGAGATAAGAGGTGAGTCCCTATCGTCCCTGCAATCCAAAAGGAACAACTTCTCTTCTCAGGTAAGACTGTTCCATTGATCCTGACATACACATTCCTAGACCGCTTTTCAGTTACACACCAGAGAGGGCTCTGGGAATCCTGCAGAATGGAGATCACTCCTGGAGAAAAGCGTATGTTGCTGCCGGGTCTGGATGTCAGCTGAAAAACAGAGGAATCTACTGACTGAGACAGGAGGTGAACAGATCCAATGAGCAGGGTCCCCACATGTGATTGAGACCAAAGAAGATCTTCGGATGAAGTCTCCAATCGCTGTAATCCCAGAGACAAGAGTGCCAATCCACCACTGAGTTCTTCCGCCTGGGGAGTTATTCCGTGATGACTGAGATCTGCTGCTGAACGCAAAAGTGCCAAAAGTCCTTGGCAAATTCTGCCAACAAGCAAGATCTCGTCCCCCCTAGATTGCTGAGAACTCAAGCTCGGTCTCCGACCAACATCCTCCCTCCCCCCAACATGGAAAGGGACCCACATCAGGCTTCACAGACCGATATTTTTACATCCGATTCCAGAATGATGTCTGGGGAGCTGCCAAAGATTGCTTTGCCAACCCAGGCATCCATGTGTTTGAGCCATCATGTTATTTTCATTTTGGCCTCCTCTGAGAGGCAAACCCTGTCCGCATAGGACAGGCCTTTCTGCGGATGTTGTATTTTGAGCTGTTGGAGAACCCTGTAATGAAGGGGCCAGGGGAAAATGGCCTGGATAGAAGAGCCCAGGAGATCCACAATCCGTGCCACTGATCTCAAAGAAATGTTGAGCTGCATAACACAGACCTCAACTCCTTTTTGATAGTTCGAATCTTCTGGTCAAAGAGAATCAGTTGAGTCAACACAGAATCTGTCTGGAATCCCAAAAATTCAATTAGTTGAGATGGGATCAGGCAAAACTTTGACTGGTTTACTATGAAACCATGGTCCTAAAGCAACTGAATTGTCCAAGACAGATGAAGAGTTACTGTCTGACGATTCTAGTCCAACAGAATCAGATTGTCGAGACAGACAATCAACCTCACCCCTTTGGCTTGAACAGCCTCCAATACGGGTCTCATCAGCTTGGTAAAACACCAAGGAGCTGAGGAGAGACCAAAGAGAAGGACCTTGAACTTGAAACATAGACAAGGAGAGAAAACAGGAACCGTCAAGAACGCCTCCTTCAGGACCAGATGGACTATCCAGTTGTCCTCCTGTAAAATGTCTCAGAGAAGGTGAATACCTTTCATCTTGAAATGCCTGTACACTATCCAGATGTTGAAATCCTTCAGACTTAGGACCAGATGTGAACTCCCCCCTCCTTTTCTTGTCAATCAAGAAGATGGTGCTAAGGAAACCCCACGGATGAAGGGTAGTTGGGAAGATTGCGACTTTTTGCAAGAGTGCTTGAATCTCAGACGAGATGAAGTTCTGCTCTTCTAGGGAAAAATAAAGCTCCTGAGGAGGACAGGGCTGGAGGGGAATGTTGTAAAACTCCAGTATGCAATCCAAGAGAGATTCCAGCACCCAAGGGTCTTGAGCCAGAAGTTGCCAATTGTGTAAGAACCACAGTGTTCTGCCACAAACTTAACTTGGAAAGGGGAATAAGTCTCACTTGTAGATTCCGAATCATTATAGGCTCCCTGGTGTCTTCTGTTATATCCTTTTTGGAAGCACTGACTGCTTCTACGTAAAAATCACAGCCTGAGGATCGGCCTCTGAATTATCCGGCCTTGCAATAAGGGTTTGGCAAAAGACTTTCTTCAGAAAGATTTGTGCCTTGTCCAAAGTGCTATATGTTAAGGCAAATTTGGCCAGTATCTGGCATGCCACACGTGTCCCGGTGGTCGACCCCTTTAAGGGTGGAGCGCTTAGCATTTAAGGCTACGCAGAGTATCATCCTCATTGCTCATCATCAGTGTTTCAACCCCCTCCCATACTCATCTGTTGCTGTTAGACAGCTGTGTTGGCGTTCCGCAGTTTTTCTTATCTTCCTTCAGTCTTCCATCGTCAGCCACGTAGCGGGTGCTTGGCATCCTCGTCCAGGAGTTGTGGTGGGTCCCTCCTTGCCGTCGGTTCTCCTGCTGCTGCACCTCCAAATTTGCTGACAACCTGCAAAAGAAAAACAAAAGACATTTTTCAAGTGCCAATCTCTGCATTCTGGCACCATTTAAGAATTGTACAAAAAGTTAAAGGAAAAAAATACTTATCTTACAGAGTTTTGTTGAAAAGACTGGTGAAGTCAACCGATTTTTTGTTTCTAGAAGAGGAAAAGAAATGCATATATTCATTTCCAGTACACGTTTTGTTAACTGATATTAAAGTTGTTATATTATTATTTGCACATGACATTGATTATTGAAGAGTGATTCATAGCAAGGACAGCGATTTAATTATGAACATTTATGATTCCAGGAGATGAACGCTGATTTAAGCTATGAACCATTATAGAAGCATTGATTCACTGTTAAAAGTACTGATGTTTATGTAGCTATCTAGGGCCTAGACACTTAGGTAGGTGGTAGAGATTACTGTTTATTTTCTTATAAATAATGTATGTAGTTTACATGTTGGGCTAATGGTCTTGAGTTCTGTGTTCTAGATTTAGAGCATAGCGAATTCCAGCATACCAGGAACCAACATCAAAAAAGGTAGAAGGGACATCAGATAATCAGAAGCGGGTTACATAAATTGGGAAGGAATGACAATTTATATGTTTTAAGTTCTAAGGTTTTGTTATTTATGTTTTTAGCAAATGAAAAAAGATGACTGACAACGCAAGGTGGAAATCTGGTGCTGGCCTTGGTCACGGTTCATACCTTCATCCTGGTGGGTCAGGTGTGACTACTCTGGAGTCCATTTGATTTGCAGGGAAGTAGGGAGTTACGGCGTGTCCGTTTCACTAGAAGCGAAGAGGTATCAGGCCTGACAGCCATGTCCTTGACAACGGGACCTCCGAAGAGGAGACCCTCTACCGACCCAGGGTGCTTGTGAGGAGGCTAGATCATTTAAATTGGGGTCAATCTGCACATTACACCTAACCAAGCAGGGCATCAGCATCTATGGGAGTAGAGGATTCCTTGATCAGAAAGACCAGCTCCTGGGTCTTTTGTAAACAGACCAGAAATATCTAAATGTTTATCCTGGCAATTACACCAGGCTCTGTTGAGGTCTTTCTTGGGAGCCTTAGCACATTTTTCATTAAATTAACCATGGTGCGGTCCACCTCAGGAGTCTCACATTGGTGAGTGAATGGTCCCAGAGCCCTAGCCAGGGCTTTGTTCAGTGACTGTTGACGCTATTGTCTAAGGTGTCTACTAGGTCTTCTTCCAAGGAGGCCTGCTGGGCCTCCTGATTATAAGTCATATCTGCCTCAAAAGGGTCGTATTAGGCCATGCTGCAGGACTATAGAAGCCAAAACTGGCCAGCAAGTAGTGCCAATATCTGGGTAGCCAAAGACTACAGTCAGGGTGAGAGTGGACCCGAGCAGGCGAAGTTCATTATGGGGAGTGGAGAGAGCAGGCTGCAAGAACACTCTTAGGGCGAGCCTGGGCAAATTTTACAACCCTTGGCACATACAGATGCATCAGAGCTTTTGAGGGAGCCAAAATCAGAGCACGGTGAGGACAAAAAGGGGTCAAGATGAGCTGTAAGGCTGACTAGCGGAGAGACGTGCCGCCATGGTTGCTGCCAATGTTGCTGCCATGTTTGAACAAAGCTCCGCGCATGCACGCATGTGCCCTCAGCCCTGAAGGGCTTGAAAGGGGGTTGCAACCCTCAAAACGATATCAGCGTCCGGCTCCTGCTCCACAGTAAGGAACCCGCAAAGGTGATTGCTGGGCTTGGGAGGCTATAGCGCTGCCCTAGAAGGGAAAAAAAAATGGGCGGGGGGGGGGGGGGAATGGAAACAGCGGGTGGCGAGTCCCTAGCAATGAGGGGGGCGCGATCCCTCCAATGCAAGAGGCTCTTGTGGAGATGTGAAGCCTCATAAACACATGCAAAGATGCTCAATCAAAATGGGTGCGTACACACACTAAAAACACATCAAATACAGTAAATATAAGCGAGGAGGTACTAAACTGGCTGTGCAGCAACAAAGAAAGAGGATTACTAAAAGGAGGTTTCTACTTAAAGGACTGGGTTTTCAGTGATTGCAGCATGTGACTAGTGATGGTCTTGAGCTTCACCTGATATGTAGTTTTTCTTTCGCATTATTGTAATTTGCTGTTAATTTATGCCATAAGAAGAGAGAAGCATAATCAAAGCCTCTGGTCAGACTTCGAATAGTGGACATTGGCTGCTTACAGCCTACAGAGACAACATGTAAAGCCACAGTTTCCCTAACACGGTGTGATTCTTGCTTCACTCCGAATGCGAGTTTAAAGGGAGCCGAAATCATATGACACAGTGGCACCCTGTGGGTTGGCAGGTCTGTGCTTGCTAGACTGTAGTGACCTACCGAATGCAAAATAAAGTTTAGACTATCGTAATAACTTGAGCTATCCATGCCTCAGTTCTGCAACAAAGTGCTTTAACAACTGCAGCTTTGTTGAAGTCACCATTCATTTAGGAAAGAAAACCAACGTATTCTTTCAATAACGTTGCCAACTTGCGCTTTATAATACTTAACAGCATTGACTATAATCATTGCACGTAGAATGCTTTTAGGATCTACTGAGACGTGAACGCACCCGAGTAGGCTCCCTCAAAAACCCTCCCACAGATCTTCAGGCAGTCTCTCACTTCCAAACCGAAGAAACGTTCAGCCCCGCTACCATCTCATGGCTCTACAGGCCGTGTAGGTACTATCTGCTTTCCCCGAGCACCTTCTCCCTCTCTAGGTCCTGCCTACCTTCAGTCCCACCTATTGGGTTCCAAGGCACGCGTATTCACTGTGAGCTTAATTAATTTACTCCCTCTTTTCTGTTCTAACCTTCTTCTAGACTGTCTGAAAAATGTATGGGCACAGAACCACAAAAGCTCTTTCTGCCTTACTCCCGGTATAACGAGGATATCGCTAGCCTTGCGTATAGAATTAAGGAAAACATAAATCGAACGTGTCTTCAAATGCCTGTCACGTGACCAAGTGTGCTTGCTAAGCCTCTTTCGTCTAAGGCGAACTAGCACCCACTCCCCTCACCAACCATAGAGTCAGGACATCGTTGCTAAAGAGTGCTGTGCCCATGCGCGCGCCTAGCAGCTGGAAACGTGTAGACAGGGTCAGAGGTTGTGCTTCCTGCACGCAGTGGCGGCCGCTGTGTAGCTGGATACCAAGTAAAGAAGTGTAACTTTGGAGCACAGCGAGGTGAGATGCTGAGCGCGGGCGAAAACTCGGGCGGGCGGGGGTACGTTTTTGCCCGTCAAATATACATTGCGAACTCTCCCTGTAGGGTTCTCATACAGCATAGGCTCTCATGGAAAGAGATCTTTTCAAACATAGACACACAGTAAACCTCTGTCACACACTGTTCCAGTCACTCTCGAATACAAGAAACTCTTTAAAGACAGGCTTTCCGCTCAAAGATCCATGCACAGATCACCTCAGCCTACCGCCCCTGCTCCACGGGGCTTATACCAGCCCTTTTTCAATTAGACCCATGCAGGTGCATCTTGCCTATAAGCCTACTCGTAACGAAAGAACCAAGTGCATTCAGACCTCCCTGCGTACATTGTTCACTGTACACACCCACATATATATTGTAGTACTGTATCGACTGCTTGAATTTGACTATTCAAGGGAACATGCTGGGTGCCTTGCTCACTTGAATCTTTACACACTACAAAACCTGCTCATAATTCAACTTGCTTTGCTGTGCACTGTATCACTTTATAAAGCGCCTAGTCACCACAAGCTCCACCTGAACTGTCTAAACCAAAATAAATAGGTAGACTTTTCACTCATTTATCAAATCAGATTTTATTATCAGTGCATCTAGTTATTAAAAACCATTGCACTTTTACAATCAAACCGTCACTCTTAAAAGTGATAGATCTATAACAAAGAAAACCATGAACTTGTGTCCCGTTCAAGACAGGTGACATTGATATTGGGGTGTTATAATGTTAGCTTCCTGGCAGAAAGCTTGTTACAGAATCTTCTTGTCAGCCGTGAGTGCATTGGCCAAGGAGTGCTCCACGTCCTCCAGATATCTCACTGTATGGGTGATCAGTTTTTGGTATTAAGACAGATTACTGATAAGCGTTTGCGTATGCAGAACTACCCCCCCCCCCCCGTGAACCCACACTGGTGCCAGGAGGCTGTGGTGTTCTTCCAGGGTCCTGGGACACAGGCAGAGCATGCATGTGAGGCACCGTTTCGGGTGTTGGCCCACACAGCCGGCATAGTCTGTCCTTTGGTGGTCGTTGCCATGGCCTCTCATGTATTCCTACTGGGAGGCCTCTCATGTATTCTTGCGGTAGAGCAAGAACTTCCTCTTGATGCTGTAGGTTAAAATTGCACCCAGATATGACTGGGGGTTAGGATATTATAGCTGTTTAGAAATAGCCAGGCATGGGGCCTTTTCTGGAGTGCTATCTTGTCTTCAGTGAGAAACAGAAGCTTTATTCCTCTTGTGGTTAAGCTACGATGTCCATGAGCTCTCAATGCTGAACTGCTTTATTGAGGAGTCAAGGTAAATTCTTGCCGGTGATTGGAGTTTCTTCATTATTTCTTACCAGATGTCATGATTGTGCTTGTGGCCGCAGCCCTTGTTTTATGATGAAAATTGGTGAAAACTGCTCTCCTTGCTAGGGACTGTTTGAATAGACCGAACTCCAACCTTGTCTGTGCTGGTGATGTATGCCTTAGGAGCTTGAACATTTTCCTGTAGATGCTCATTACTGTGGCATCCATGACCACCGGTCCCTGCCACAGAATTCAATACTGCTGTAGGCTAATGTTGAAATCACCTTGGCTCTTGCTGCTTCAAGGAGTGGGCTGAGTGTGTACTTGTTTAGTTTTGTTGACAGTGTCCATAGGCCCATTGGAGAGCACACCCCCCTTCTGTTTTATTTCTTCTTTATGCCTGAGAAAAGAGCCAGGGTGGTCAAACAGAAGGCCTAGATATTTATAGGTTGTTGTTTCATCAAGCGTGTTTCCACTCAGCCCCCAGGCTGTTGCCTCCTTTAGGGATCTCTTGCCAATTATCACGATTTTCGATTTTTGGTAGTTGATTTGTAGCTCGTTCTTGAGGGCGTAGTCTTCTATGACTTTCAGGAGGCATTGTATACATATCCTTGTTCTGCCGAGCAGCACTACATCGTCTGCATATAGCAGGTTTGACTGTTGCTTCTTTCCCAATCGTGTTGCATGGGAGTTGACTGAAGATAGCGCCATTGAAAAGTCTGCCATGAAGAGATCGAATTGCGTGGAGACCAGGCCGCAGCCCTGTTTTTAGGTCTTTTATCATTGGGATCTTTCTGGATAGGTTTGACCTGTTGCCCAGTTTAATACTGACCCACGTGCTGGTATCTCAATGGCTTTCAACAGTTGCTGTGGGATTTGCCAGCATTTAATTTTCTCCCAGAGTCTGTTTCGGTTGATGCTGTCAAAGGCTGATTTGAATTTGATGAAGCAGAGATAGAGTTGGAGCTTCGTGGCCTTTGAGGAGTCCAGAATGAGCGATAGTGCCATAATGTTAGTGTTCTTACATGAGTTACTGGCGAACCCTGTTTAGTTTGGGGCGATTATTGATTCTTGACCGGCCCAGTCGGCCAGGTGTTACATTAGAGCACTGGCGCGTTGCTGGGTTTCGACTTGTCAGTGATGTTACCTTGTTGGATTTTCAGGGTATTTACAGTACTCCAGAATTTGGTGGCTTTCTTGTGTTTAATGTCCCAGATGAGTTTGGCCCAAAATGTATCCATGTGTAGCCTCCTGATTTCCCATGCTGCCAGTTTCAGATTTCCTTTTGCTTCTATCAATTTGATGAGTTGCCATTCTTGGTCGGGAAACCGGTGGACCAGCCGGAGTGCTTGATTAACTTTCCTCTATAGCTGTTTCAGACTGTGCGAGGAGTATGGCTTTTATGTGACTCCTTGGGTATGACGCCTGGTGACTGGGATATTTCTGGCGAATTGCTGGGTGTATGAATGAATAAAAACCTCCCATTTGTCTTTAGTTGCCCCTTCTCTTCTTTGGGAGGCTTTTAGCAGCTTGTCAGCTTCCTCTACAAAAGTATTAATGGCTGAAAAATCTGAATACTCAAGTCGCAGAGGTGCCTGTAATGAGGACTGCTGCTTCGATGTGCCTGAAGCTGACGAACGGGGTCCCCAGGAACCACAGCAAAATTGCTGAAGGGGCAACATCCATGTTGCGTCACACCTGTTGCAGGGAGCGATACCCAGTTGCGTGATTTATAGTGAGGAAGGTGGAGAAACCAACCATTTCTATATAGAATACTGTAAAAGCCAATGATCCCACGGTAAGAAAGGAGAAAACGACCTCTGAAGACTGAATGGCCACAGGAGGGGTGCAGAAGGGAAGCTGTACATAAGGCTGTACCTAGTATCCTGAACGAGGGCACTCCCACAGGGTGTTGGAAGGAGTGGAGAGCAGGAGGAGAAAAGTATAAAATATCCGTCCCACAATACTACGCCATGGGTAAAGCTCTCAAAAAGAAAGATGGAGAATTGGGGGGATCTCAGCACCTGGGGGACATCTAGCAGGAAGTCGGAGCAAACATTATACAAGTCAATGGAGACAATGCCCTCTACCCCTACACTTCCAGATGTATTGCAAGCTATAGCGGCATCGAGAGAGGCCCTAGAGGTTCAAAATAGACATGCTTAGTATTGATCTGGGGCTTTTGTGAGACGACCACAGGCAGCTATCGGAAAGAGTCACTGCGACTGAAAGGTAGATCTCCGAGACGATACCTACGGCAGTGGCTGGAGTCTGTGGAATCTCGACTATGCGCCCTTGAAAATAGAGCAAAAGATGCGGAAAACAGAGCACACCGCAACAACATTAGAGTGGTGGGACTCCCCGAGAAAGTTGAGGGCTCCAACATGGTGCGCTACCTGGAGGAATGGATTAAGAAGGAAGTGGCCCTGGAGGGACTCGATCTCCCCCTTTTTTGCCCTGGAGCCGGCACATAGGGTACCAACTGGACAGCAACCTCCGTGTCCCCTCCCCAAGCCTGTGGTGGCAAGGTTGCTCCGCTTCAAGGATAGGGACTACATTTTACAGCGTGCTCGGATGGGCGGCGACCTCGTTGTGGAGAACAATAGTGTTTCCCTATTCCCAGACTTTTCCAGGGAAGTATAGCTCCAGAGGGTCGCCTTCACTACCGTGAAGAGACATTTAAGAGAGGCAGGAATAATATACTCCATGCAGTTCCCCGCATGACTCAGAGTAGTAATACCCACGGGAATATAATTCTTTGCTACACCCCAAGAGGACCGGGCAGAGGGGCAGTCTAACCCGGGCTCGCGCAGCCCAACCCGATCGCAGAAGAGAAAGCGCCGCCCTCGTTCACGGCGACTGGAGACGGGCGATGCTGACTGGATCTCCCACTGCGCAGGAAGCACAGTAAGGCCTATAGGAGGCAGTAGCTTCAGCAGCATCATTGGGCGGATCATCGCCAGACCCTGGATCCCCGCTCAGGGAGGCGAGTAGAGACTCAATACCCTCCAGCGAGATCCTGCCAGTGGTCACCCCGGGAAACTATAGATGAGATTATCTAGTCCTAGCCCTGCCACTGAAGTGGGCGCTCACCTGGGCTGACTAGAGAGAACATTACTTAAATGACTACAAATCCGATCCTACTGCAGTAAGGAGAAATTCCTTGTGGCACGGCTCATGATGTTTATTCCAAGATATGTAGTTTTGGGAATCGGGTGGGTACCTGAGAAGCCTAGAGCCCGAGACCATGAATAGACAGTGTTATCACCCCCGCAGATCGTAGCCTGAGCGTTAGAGGTCACAAACATGTTTGACCATTTCTTGAACATGTTTGACCATTTCTTGTTTGACTGTTTGGGCGAATGGATCACACTGTTTGCCGTGGGGCACGGGAGTTGGGAAATGTTTAAATCCATTAAGAATGGGATTGTCTGCCGCTGCATATACCTAATACCACCTGTGTCACTATGGGACAGACCTCAGATGGAGGAGAGGACGTACCTCCCTGGACGCCCACACACCACCACTTATATACCCAGTGGCTGACCCCTAGCACTTAAAGTACTCACATGGAATATTAGGGGAATGCATTAGTTCAATAAACGTCATAAGGTATTCTCATACCTCACTTTATGGGGGATTCATATAGCCCTGTTATAAGAGACACACTTAGATGCCAAAGAGGGAGGAGCCCTTCAGCGTAAATGGAGAGGACAGGTTTATTGTACTAGATATTCAGCTTACACAAGAGGGGGTTCTTATATGGATCAGAACCGTAGTACCTTTTCAACACTTTAAATCTCTAATAGATCCCTTGGGGAGGTATATCATGATCACAGGAAGGCTAGATGGGTGGGAAATAGCGATAGGGAGGTTTTATGGACCTAACACTGATCAGCCAGGATTTTTGAGGACCCTTTCCGAACGCTTGGCCTCCAACTTTATGGGACCTGTACAACTGGGTGGGGACTTTAATTGTATATCTGCCACGACTCTAGATAGATTGTCAGGGGTGTGGAATTTATTAAAATATCTACTTGTCCAGGGGACAGGTTGCTTCTCAAATCTACTTGTCCTGTAAAAAGATCTATTAGTCCCTTTGGTTCCATGTAGTGTGGCGACAAATTATGGCAGCAATTAATAGCCTCTCTGATTATGCAAGGGCTACTACCATAGTAGGGCTTGAATACTTGCAGTTTCAATCCCTACTGTAGCAATTTCCTTATTTTGCCACCTTTCTGCAGATCTGCATACTGGGGCTGGAGGAAGCAGTAAGCAATAGTTCCAGGGCTGGAATGCCTTTGAGTCTGCAAACCTACTAACCTGCATGTTTTAAAGATTTTTACCAGCTTCTCTCTAATATTTTCCCATAATAAGAAAGGTTGGACATTTACTCCGGACAATGGCAGAATTAGAACTTCTTCCAGAGTTGGGAAGAAAGTGGCTGGAGGGAAAATGAACTTGCAAATGCTCAATAGATTTTCACATGAGAAAATCTACACATCGTATTTACCCATGCTAAAATACAGTTCACAAATATTTTACAGAGGTACGACATATACCATGGGTGCACTTTTGTGACTTTCTTTAAAAATTTGGGGCCACATGTAGGTAGGTTCAGATTTGTGACCTGCAAATTGCTAGTCGCAAATCCGAATGTAGGATGGTGTCCTTGACACCATCTGTGATTCGCAAGGGCTTCGCAAATGCCCACCTCATGAATAATCATGAGGTGGGTCGCAATTTGCGACCCCCTCGCGAATGGTGGCCTGCTGGAGACAGAGCAGGACCACTGCCTGCTCTGAAAATTTTTTTACAGTGACATTCACAATGGGAAGGGGTCCAATGGGGATCCCTTCCCTTTTGTGAAAGTGTTAGCACCCATTTGAAATGGGTGCAAACTGCGATTGGTTTGCGCCCGCGTTCGCGGTCACAAAACAATCCTACATTGCACTGCGAGTCGCAATTAGGAAGGGAACACCCCTCACTAATTGCGAGTCGCAAACCCGTTTTGTGATTCGGTAACCAGGTTACTGAATCGCAAAACTGGGTTTGTGCATCGCAATGTGCTTTTTGCACGTCGCAAACAGCGAAAGTCGCTGTTTGCGACATGCAAAAAGCTACCTACATGTGGGTCTTGGTCCCTAATTAGGTCTGGTGTTAACAAAGACATTTTGTTTTTATTAAACTTCTATTTCTCTCTCTTTCGGCTGGCTTTACTGTGAGTGATTGCATTCTGCTCTTCCACAAGGAGCATATTGCCACACAAAGTAGTTTTGTTCAGTGTCAGGAACTACAGTGGCAATCAGTGACGTAACGAAACTGGAGGGTGCCCCTTTGCAAAGAACATGGAGGAGACCCCTCTCCAGACTCACTCAGGGCAGGTGCTGTGCTGAAGGGGCCCCCTGGAGGGTGGCTGCGGGGCCTTTGTTATGCTGCTGGTGGCAACGTGTGCTTTTAGAGTTCAAAAACGTTTGGGGGGAGGGGGGGTTTGCCAGTGTTTGTTACAATGCTGAGGGCCTGGTAGCTCCCACAACAATAAAGTGTTACAAAAGCCATGTCAAAACAAGACACGCATTGATGAAACTAAAAGACTTATAAAAATATGTCAGATCCGTTGGCTTTGTCAGTGTTTGTTTATTTTCATGCTTCCCATAATCGTGTTGAAAATGGTTACACTGATTTTCCATTAGAAATATTTTTGGGAAATACTAGCATGCATCAACACATTTTACTAAATGACACTTCATTTGCATATAATCAGAGAGCATTCTGGGAGCATTATACTTAGCCTCTTAGCCTAAACTTTTCAAACATGTGTGTACACGTTTTTCTTTTTTTGTACTGGAACCAACGTCAGTAGTGAAGTGTGACCTTAAAACATTTATTTACAGCACTCACCCTAATAATGAAGGCTTTCAAATAATGAACCATAAATACAAGTTCGAACAGCATTATCTTTTGGAAACACATTACCTCAACTGCAGAGAGTTCCACTCTCTGTAAACAGGCAGCCAAAGGGTTTGTGCTGCAGGGGGTTGGGCCTACTTGTCCCAAGGACAAAGTCAACATAAAAACTTGTTGCCCTTGACCCCAAACAAGATGTCCCGGGTGTTATTCCTTCCATTCCCTGTTATATGACCTGCATGTAAGGTTGGACACCTTCCTGTGTTCCCCAGACGTTCATGTGCTGACATGCTAGACAAAATACTTGAGCAGAACGATCTCAGATCACAATAATTTATTATTAGGGCTTTGCTTGGTACCCCCGAAGCCCACATGGCGACTCAGGCCAGAACTGTTAGAAGACCAAGGGCCATATGTACGAACACATTTTCCCATAGACACAGAATGGGCAAAACTGCTTGCTACATCTGGTCCCAGGTCTTTAGAAATGCCATTGCTGCAGGCATAACTACCTACTTCAACGACAGTGAGGGTTCCACAGACTCACGACTCCTGGAATGGGACTCCTTTAAGGCAGAAATAAGGGGAAGAGGCATCGCCGCCGCCTAGGGTGTCAGACATATGATAATACGGGACATTAAGAAGGCAGAACAAGAGTTGAGGGAGATAGAGCGGAAACGCCCTGGAGAATTAGAACTCCAAACATTAGTCATGGACGCCCGGAAACTAGTAGCAACAGGGGTTGGAAGGCTCCGCTGTTACGACTATAAAGCTTACCTGGTGGGAACTCATGCTGAGGGCGACCAAGCTCGCTCGCTTTTGACATGGTTGGCGAATCCGCCAAAGAGGGGGTCAAGTATAGTCGAATTAGAAACATCCCTATGCCAGACGGCCTATAGCCAGCTGCAATTAATCAGGAATTTTATAATTATTACTTAGATCTCTACAGGAGCAAGGTCAACTTGTCGCTAACAGACATCCAAGAGTTCTTATCCGACCTTAACCATCTGACACTATCATAGCAGTAATCTGAGACCGTAGGACAGGCAATTAAATTCTCAGAGGTGCAGGCCGCTGCCATTAGCATGGCGCAAAACAAAACTCTGGTACTGAATGTCCTACCGGTTGAATTTTATTCTTTCTATATGGCAACGCTGGGGCCCCAATTGGTCAGCATGTACGAAGAAGCCGAGATAGCCGGGACTCTCCCTCCATCAGCGCAAGAGGCTCTTATCATTCCCCTTTTGAAACCTAGGAAGCCATCCACAGATGTAGCTTCCTACCGACCTCTGTCAATGTTATCGGTAGATTACAAAATCCTTAGTAAAATGCTAGCGACACGCCTCCTACCACATATGCCCAGCTTCATCCATAGTAACCAGGCGGGATTTAACCCTGGACGACTTACATCCCTTAACATACGCCGACTATTCTCATTACTCGATGACATCTCTTATGATGAAACTAGTGCAGTGGTTTTTGCTGTAGACTTTGAGAAAGCACTTGACAGCTTAGAATTACCATACCTATATGATGTGCTATGCAAATTGGGGCTAGTTGAGAACTTCATAGCGTGGATGCGACTACTCTATGAAATGCCACCGGCGAGAGTCCACACAGGCAGCACTATTTAAGGGGACTATTAAGTGGAATGAGGCACCAGGTAGGGATGCCCGCTCTCCCCTCTCCTCTTTGCCTTGGCTATTGAGCCCCTTGCAAGCCAAGCAAGAGCGGGTACTGCATATAGAGGCTTGAGAGTGGGGAACTACACCCATTTCATGGCCTTATATGCTGATGATCTATTGTTATTCTTAGCGGATGCAGATGACTCACTTTGGGGAGCGAGGCAGCTACTGGATCGTTTTGGCTCACTATTGGGCCTTCAGGTGAACTGGGGGGGAAATCCAGTATATTTCCCATGATCCCTGACCGAGCAGCACCTCAGGACCTGAGAGGCCTATAATGGGAACTCCGTTGTTTTGACGTATCTGGTAGTGCATGTCTATCATAACAGAAAATAGCTTTTTGAAGCTAACATAGGGCAATCACTGCGGGGACTCCGCAGCAATATGACCTTCTGGGAATTGCCACCCTTATCAGTGTCAGGAAGAGTTGCTTTATTGAAAATGATTACCCTACCACAACTGCTTTATCTTTTTGTTACACAACTGATATGGATACCCGAGCCTTTTCTAAGGTCCTGAATTAATTTATAATTGGATTTGTGTGGGGAAGGGTAGACGATGACTTGCACTTGAAAAGCTTCAGAGACCTATGGGGGACTCGCAGTACCAGACTTCGAGATCTATTATCTAGCAGGCCAACTGCAGTGGTTGACCCAATGGATAGCGAGCCACATGCGGCCGGACAAAGTGGTAACACCCTTTACTCTGGACTTCCTGACTTTGGTCAGCGTGGTCCTCCGGCTCGTCCCTCCAGCTGCGACCTTACCAGCGAAACTGAGGGTGCTCCATGCCTGCTGGCTGCGCTACCTCTGCAGATCGGGTGAGACTAGGCCCTATGCCCGGAAATCACAATGCAATTTCTATCAGTTTTAGGCCATGTAGGTGACTTGAGTGGACTGTCTATCTGAGTAGAGGCAGGAGCAACATCGATGGGAGTGTTGTTTGAGACAGGCGCTTTATTACCATTTGAAGAGTTCAGGACCCAGTATGAATTACCACAAGGGCACTTCTTGCACCATAGAGTGGTCACGAGCAATCAATAAACACTGGAGAACGGGACGAACAGAACCTCCCCTCTCAAGCATCTGTCAATATTTGACTAGCAGTGCAGGTACATATAAAGCAGTGACTTTCCTATATGGGAGAATGAGTGGAAGAACATAGTGACCTGGGTCCCCAAAGTATCTAGGAATGCCAGATTCAAGCTCATTAACTTATATGTACTACACTGAGCATATTTGACACCAGAAAGGCTGTAAAGGCATTTTAATCTGATGGAAGCCAGATGCCCAATGTGTGAGGAAGAGGCAGTCGAGTTTTTTCATATGTTCTGGGCCTGTCCAGTTTTGGGAGGCTTCTGAAACTCGGTGATTGGTACACTAGAGGAAGTCATCAAAAAGGAGGTCCCTTATGACCCCAAGTATTGCTCACTCAATGGCTACCCTCATACATCCTGACAGATGGAGACCAACCAGTTCCAGGACCTAGCACTATTGTTACCAAAAAGAGAGATAACTAGGAATTGGAAACAGGCACGTGGTCCCCTGTGTGCGGCCTGGAAAAGGGAAGTAATAAGGTGGACAAAGGCTGAGGAGATGGTGAGGGACCAAGAGGTCAAACGAGGTCAGGGTTGGATTGAGAGAGCCTGGGCCTGTAGTACTTTAATATGTATCTTAGAAAATTCATAAAATATGCTAAATAACAATACACTACCATCCTCTAATGCATAACCTAGTCAAGTAGTGAGTACATAATGATATCTTGCAAATATCCCTTGAAGGACCAAACAGGAAATTAGGAATAGCACACACTGGGGGATCTTGAGCAACACGGGAAGTTAGACATAATGGGAACGCAGGAGAATTGGTGTGGCGGAGGACATATGGGGAGGGGGGAGACGAGGGTAGGCACCTGAGCTGAAGTGCAATTAAAACAGATGAAAACATGATGATCGGCAAGGGGGAGGTAGCAGGAAATGATGGAGCGTATTATCTTTCATAACTGTTGAAACACAGATCCCCCACGCCAATAGCCACATTGTTCAGACATCCTTAGCAGTAAAAGCAGTAAATACTATGAATGGTATCAATAATATCTTGATAATGTTGAAAGAAGATCATCAACGTAGAGCTCTGAAAGTGCTTAATTGTTACTAATAAAGTTCAATAAAATATGTTTAACAAAAAAACAATGCGAGTGGGCTGATAAATTCCGATCTGTGTAGTAACTTGCAGTTGCTGCACATAGAATTATGTGTTTTATGGTAAGTGTTGCAAGGTCAAACCTGCCATGTTGCTGGACACCCTAGACATACTGTTTGGGGTCAAGGGCAACACGTTTTCATGTTTATGTTGTCCTTGGGACAAGTAGGCCCACTCCTCTGCAGCATAAACCCTTTGGCTGCCAATTTACAGAGCAGGGAACTGTCTGCAGTTGAGGTAATGTGTGTTTGTATGTTAATGTTGTTCGAGCTTGTATTTAGGGTTCATTAATTAAAAACCTGCTTTATTATGGTGGGTTCTGTAAATAAACGTTTTAAGGTCACACTGCACTACTGAGAGGCGTTCTAGCAAAAAAAGAAAGTGTGCGCACATTTGAAAAGTTCAACAATATGAGGCTAAGTATGAGCTCCCAGAATGCTCTCTGATTAGATGTACGTTTGCAGAAGCTTGTACGCAAGTGGTGATTCTTTGCTTTCAGAATAAAATGTTTTTAAAAATGCAAGTAGGAAAAAAACATTTCACTACTTTAACATTTTAAGTGCTATTTCTTTGAAGCGTCTTTTAGTAAGATGTGTTAATGCATGCTAGTATTTCCCAAAAATATTCCTATTGGAAAATCATTGTAACCATTTTTAACAAGATTATGGGAAGTATGAAAATAAACAAACCCTGTCAAATCCAACTGATCTGATATTTCTTTTTGTGAGTCTTTTGGCTTCATCAATGCATGTCTTGTTTTGACATGGCTTTTGTAATACTTTATTTTTGTTGGAGCTGTCAGGCCCTCACCATTGTAACAAACTGACAAAAAGAAGAAAAAAACGTTTTTGGTCTCAAAAACACACATTGCCACCAGTGGCGTAGCACGGCCCCGCAGCCCCCTTCCAGGTGGCCGCCTCAGCACAGCACCTGTCCTGAGTGAGCCTGGAAGAGGGGAGGGGGGGGTCTCCATGTTCTTTGCAGGGGGCCCTCCTCCAGTGTCGTTATGCCACTGATTGCCACAGGCTTTCCTGGTACTAAACAAAACTCCTTTGTGTACCAATATGCTCCTTGTGGAAGAGTAGAATGCGATTACTCACAGTAAAGCCAGCCAATAGATAAAGAGAGAACTAGAAGTTTAATAAAAAAAAAATGTCTGTTAACTCCAGACCTAATTAGGGACCCAATTCTTAAAGAAGGTCACAAAAGTGCACCCATGTTATATGTCTTTGAATTAGTGGCTTTCATGAATTCACAAGAACTTACAGAAGTAGACCAGGAAATGGTACTCCTTGAAAATATTTGTAAACTGTAGATTAGCACGAGCATATGTGAATGTGTAGATTTGCTCATGTGAGAGTCTGTTGAGTGCTTACAAATTCACTTTCCCTCCAACCACTTTTTTGCCCCAACCCTGGAAGAACATCTCTCCTTGTCATGAGTACATTTCCAACCTTTCTCCTTATGAAAAAAGATTAGAGAAGAGCTGCTAAAAATCCTTAAAAGATGCATGGCAGTAGGGTTGCAGACTTAGGCATTTCAGCCCTGGAACTATTGCTTACTGCTTAGCCCCAGTATGCAGCTCTGTTAAAAGGTGGCAAAATAAGGAAATTGCTACAGTAGGGATTGAAATTGCCATACTATAGTAGTAGCCTGGCATAATCAGAGAGCTGTTACATAATGAGATTGCTGCCATAATTTGTCGCCGCACTACATGGCACCAAAGGGACAACTAGATTTTTTTTATTGGACAAGCAGACTTAAGAAGCAGCCCGTACCATGAACAAGTAGATGTTTTATTACATTCCACACCCCTGCCTGCTGATATAATGTGAAGAGAAAATGCCTGGTAAATATTAGCATAAATGTTAATTTTTGTCTGGCAAGCACCAAAGTCCCCATGGTATGATCAGAAACTTGTGATAAGCAACCTTGGTGCTAGTTCGGTGTGACAATTATGGCATGTGAATGTCATGAATGTCCCCTACAGGATAACCGGCAAGTATATCTGCCATGATTACTCAACTATATATGTAAAAATGAGATCTTGACTTTTTGTTTGTCCTTGGCGTCATGCTAATCTAGCATTTGTTCAGAGGTGTAGGCCTGGTCCTGGTAATGCAAGGTCCAGAACCTGTTCTGTGACCTGAAGTGGCTCACCAAGTGTGTCCTCACGGTGGGCATTGGAGTTCTTTCCTTGCCTTGGCTGCAGTGCTTATATTGATGGTGCAGGTGTCCTGTGTTTTCTGAATCAGTAATAAGATCACACCTTTTCTGTGTGTCAAGAATAGTCACCTACTGGCTTCTTTCATGTACAGTTCCTCTGTTGTGTGAAACATAGAACACTGCCCTGACATTCTATGTACTGCGTGTATATGTAAAGTAATCACGGAACAGATAAAGCACCACAAAATCTAAAGTAATCACCAAACAGGTAAAGCACAAGTTAGCCTGCAAATGTAACAGTGAATTAAAAGGTCATATGGAAATCTAGTGCAAGGACTTATGACTTTTTATGCAGTCAGTGTATAGATAGCAATGAGTGGTTTAGTACTGGGGAATATTCTGATGCTAGCACTCTGGGGTAGTTTGCAGTGAATTTGTAGATTTAGTCAAACTGAATCCTGTCCATAACTAAATTAAGGGGAGTAAATAGGTGCTGTAGAGCAGTGGTTCCCAACCTTTTGATTTCTGTGGACCCCCACTTTAACATTAATGGAACACAGTGACCCCCCACTGAATCATCATGGGAATCCAGGAACCCCCGTCTAAGTCATTACTGGAAGCTAAGGCCTAATTTATCAATATTTGTTAATACTTTTTAATTTTCTAGGCTCTCGTGGACCCCCTGAGATGGCTTTGCGGACCCCCAGGGGTCCCGGGCCACAGGTTGGGAACCACTGCTGTAGAGCATGGGCTAGCCCTCCTCTGACCCATAACTTCACACAAACTATAGAACCCAACTTGATTAGATCAATCTAAGAACCCTTCTGTTGACCTAAGGGCAAAAGAATCATTTTGTTTTAAAGAACTTTCACCCAACAGGAGTACCTGTTGGCGGCATGCTTCATCGTAGAGTTCTTTCCTGTTTTGTTGCAGAAAGGGGTTATGCTACTACCTGTGTGATGCATGGGAGCACTTTGTTGGAAAAGGATTACAGTAGTGAGTGGTGGTAGGGTCACTCTTTAAAAATACTTGCCTGGTAGCCCTAGCGTTTTAATCCGGGCTCCAGCTGGTATGATTAAAAATAAGAAAAGTTAGGAAGTCATGGGGCTTTTGTCCCCCTTATTCCTCATAGGCTCAACATGTTTCTGCCACTTATGTTCCCAAATGCTTGTGGCTTTCGTCAGACCTGATTATACTCGCACAATCAAACCCTATTCCATAATGCTGATGTAAGTGGTGAATTTACCATACATACATCAAGCACACCTAAACCACCTACTTACTTGGTGTCCGTAAATGGGTATTTTGAAAGAAGCAGCCATGGATGGAGATATTTTAGGTGAGCAGGCCAGGCGTGGGCCTTTTAATCTGTGACAACAGGCATGTCTCTCTTCTGTGTAATTAGGAAGCACCACTAAGCGCCTTCGTCTAGGCCCATTTACTGGATGACATACTAACGATTGTTGAAAGATATACCTAGCTCAATCGCAGAATTCTTTTTAAAAAAACCTACGGTTTATGCTTTTTAAAAATATTTTTTTTCAAAAAGGAGGAGTTGCAGAATATATATATAAAAATTAACTCTGTTATTCTAATAACTGACCGAATACATAAGAGGCCTAGAACAACAAAAGCTAATACATCATTTGATCATGTGAATTAGGTCATCAAGGAAGTTATACCAATAAAACAGTATTGCAAAAAAAGGCAGGAATACAGGCTTCACTCTTATTTAACAACCCACAAAAAGAGAGTAGAGTCTTGCCAATAGTATATACTCCTTCCTATAACACTCACGGGGTCGAGCCATGCAAATCAGCTTCTGAAACGACAGTCAGCAGTCTCCAAGACTAGAGATTATACACTCCAAGGTTGGGTAGAGACCCTCTTAGGGTGGTAACCAATCAGCCCCCGTCTGCAGCACTCATTTTAATCATTGATAGCACCAGGGCCTGGCACCACCCAGCCATTTGAATCCCAGGTTATCTGCTATCCAATCAGTCATTGGCAACCAGATCTTTCTTTCACGCATTCTGGTACACCTCCCTTTACAGTTGTAGAGGGTCCTCTCTAGATTGTACATGCTTAATAAGTGCACAAACCATTATTGTAAAGCTGGTGGTTCAGGGCTTTTCCATGCTGTTACTATGAGGAGGTGTGCTACAGCCATAGAAATAAATATAAATTGCAGCTGCCCCAAATCCCCTGAGGAATTGAATTGAATTATAATTCTTACACAGCACACTGCCACTTCCCAAGGAGCATCATGGCACTTTGCAGAGAAGCCACTCATTCGTAATTCTGAACTACAATCATGAGTCCTCAGTCCAGAGAACCAAATAGCAGACCAAATCAAAGATGATAAAGAGCAAGGTCTTCAGTTCCTTTTTGAAGATTGGCTCCCTATCAGTAAAGTCTTAGCTTATAATGAAGTATGTTCCAGGCCTTGGTCCAAGGACTGAGAAAGATTTACTCCTTTGTGTCTTAAGTCTGAAGGGAGCAGGCTCAAAAAGGTTTCCCTCTGAGGATCTCAAGGTACTAGTGGTAGTGTACGATAGATACCTTGGCCCTGTGGACCAGTATGCTCTAGAGGTTAGTATCCCTAACCCACTATCCCAGGTTAGGAGCCCTGTTCAATGCTGAATAACATCATTGGTAGGCTGAAATGAATCTTTCTCATAGACAACTTCCTCCCAAAGGCCTCAATCCCTTCTTTGAATGCCTGTAGCCTTGCACATTTGAAAAACGTATGCACCATTTTGAAAACCAATTCACCTCCTATGAGGACACTGTGGGCCACTTTACTACGACTGACATGGATTCCAATGCTAGTCACGCAACCTTATCCAACTTTCATTCCCCTTCTCAGGATTGTATCCAAAGGTTGATAGCCGAAATTAAACCAGGCTCTCCTTGGGACCTCTGCCCCCCCCCCCTCCATTTTTCAGTTGGCCCCTGAACTTTTTTCCAGAGCCTTAGTCCCTATTTTTCAGGAGGTCCTCTCCTCAGGGATCTATCCTGCTTCCTGGAAGGAGACTATAGTCATCCCCCTGAAGAAAAAGCAAAATGGAGACAACCAGGATCTAAGTAACCTATGGCCGATTGCGCTCCTCCCTTTTCTGGCAAAGATCTTTGAAAAGTACATTAATAAGGAACTAGTAAAATTCCTAATGGAAGAGGGAGGACTAGATCCTTCCCAACACGGTTTTAGAAAGGCACACAGTACGGAGTCTGCTGTCATCTCTTCTTCGGATTCCATTCGGAGAATGGTGGATGAAGGGCAAGGGGCTATCCTAATTCCATTAGACTTGTCTGCGGCCTTTGATACTATTTCGCCTCAAATTCTGTTAGCCCGCCTTTATCAAGCAGGCATTAGAGAGCAGGCGCTTAAGCTATTAGAGTCCTTCCTGACTGATAGATGGACCTCGGTTAGCTGTGGTGACTTTAGATCTACGGCCTATCTTTTACCCTGTGGGGTTCCTCAGGGTTCTTCATTAAGCCCCACCCTGTTTAACGTGTATGTTGCTCCACTGGCCAATTTGATTCGGTAGTTTGGATTCATTCCCACGTCTTATGCAGATGATACACAGCTAATTATCCCAGTTAATAAGAACTGGGAGGAAGTAGCCGATCGTTTTAATAATTGCAGGCAAGCAGTCAATAATTGGATGAGGACTAATTGGCTGAAACTCAATGGCGCCAAAACCGAAATCCTCTGCTTTGGATCTGGCATCGAGCGGTGGAATTCACAGTGGTGGTTGGCCGACTGTGGCACCTTCCCAGTCACCACTAAAGCTAGTAGGAATTTATGAATCATCTTTGATGATCACCTATCTTTTAAAGGTCAGGTAAATCACACTGTTACAACGTGCCTGTGGAAGGTAGGTTTCCTTTACCTTCAAACGGAATGGAGAATCGTAGTCACTCTCGCCCTGGTTGTGTCCAAAATGGACTATTGTAATGCCCTTCTACTTAATCTAGACCGAGACCAAGTTTCCCTGAATAAGCTACAGTTGATCCAGAATACGGCCGCTAGATCCATTCTCAATCTTCCTCGTTCTGCCTCAGCCGAGAAAGTCTCAAACAACTACATTGGCTTCCAGTGGCTCAACATATTATTTTTAAAACGCTCTGCATGACCCATAAAGCTGTTCATGGCATCGGTCCCAATACCTGGTTTCTAAACTCTGCTGGTATAGACCCAGGCGACACCTCAGGTCATTCGGGGCCTTTAGAATTCAGGCCTCTCGCACCCACAAAGCTAAATGGGGGAATAAAGCCTTTACTGTGGCCGCGGCAAAATGCTGGAATTCACTTCCCCTGTATATCAGGAAGGTATATTCAGCTATTTAAGCTTCAGGAAACTGGTCAAAACCTGGCTCTTCCCGCGTTAGTCACAGTTTTCTGCTCTTTCTTTCTTTTCCCTTTCTTGGTATTTCGCATCTCACTTTAATTTAGCACTTCAATGCACTTTTGAGCCGGAATGCGCTTTATAAATACCACATACATACATACCATATCTGCAGCCCCCCCACTTCACACAATGGGGCACTTATCATCAACTCTCTTATCCCAGTACAACAGTTTGCCAGGTGTATATTATAAATTAAACAATGTTTTTTAGTGCTGGGTTCTCAGACTAGAAGAGAGAAGCACTTTCATTCCAACCTCAGTTGAGGCCTTCCGATCTATACCCCCCTATGGTTTATGCTTGACACTGACCCAATTACGAAAACTCTTTTAACAGAGTTATTGTGGCTAGTTTCTTTAGTATTAAAAAACGAAAAATTCCCTTCAGTTGTTTATCTCCTTCAGGTAGGAGAGCAGTTGTCCTAGCCATAATACTTCAGTATTAAATTAATGTTAGTTCACTTTATATTAGGCTCCTGCTTCCTTTAAAGGCATTTGGGTCCCTGGCCTGTACACCTGCCAGACAGATTCCAATGCAAAGTGATGTCTTGTTTCTTGCAGTGGGGCTGGGATACAGTTACAGTAGCAAGGTCCATGTCAATCACTCTCTTGTCCCCATTTCTCTCATTACAGTGTACAGATAACTCAATTAGAGGATGTCAAAAGATTTCTGAATATCTATAAAAAGCACTGCTGTTCTGGGAAAGGGTATCGTGACCCATCCTGGATACAGATCAGTCACTTGATGTGCTTTGTAGTATGACAACCAGGTGTAAATTCACCCCAGTCTGTATCAGTTGTTACATTTGTATAAGTCAGATGACCAGGACCTTTCTTCAGTACTTTGTAGCTTTTATTGGGCACTGAAAGGAGCCTATTGAATGCTAAACCTATTGGATCTCTGCGTAATTTATACAGAGATACCAATATGGCTTTCTCAAGCAAGCAGTGCTCTCTCCTGGTGGTATTGAATACCTAAGCAGGTATAGAAATTAGCAGATCTTTATAGGTTGAATATAATTTGTCTAAAGTCCATCAGATCGGAGTCTACTTTTATGCATTTCTTTGATCTCCGCTTTCATTTCACTGTTCGTAATATTTTCCCCAAAGGCATTAGCCCTGCCATTACTAGCCCTGCCTTTCTCATGTAGGCTAGCAGTGCATGGTCATCAGCCCCCTTTCAGGCCATGTATAGTGAATTGTAATAGTCTGCAAAGGCTTTATGTGGACCGTGTCTCCATATCTTGTTCTGGTATCTACAATAGGAGTTCCCCTTTTTATCTGGATTTATTATCCATGCCAGCAGGAGGCCTGTCATGCGCAATTAATTTTTGTGCCTTCATCAAGTGTGCTGTTTATTTGAAACACCTCAATATTTCCACCAAGTGTGCAAGTTTCTCCCTTTCCTCCAGTAGTGTCTTCCGTTGCGTGCAATTTATATGTCTGTTTCCCCTCCTGTTCTCTATTTCCCTTGAGTGTTGGCCTTATCCTTAGTGTTATTTGAATGCAGTTGCCCCATATGATTACTTTATAAGTTTCCTATTCAAGCAGTAGGAAGCATACAGCACCCCTATTTCTGTGAAGTAACCCTGTATTGTCGTGTGTCTGCTGTTTAAATAACTTGATCATTCAGACTTGTCGTGGCCATGTGGATAACACTATGGTTGGTCAGTCCGTGCATACAGTCACCAGTAGGAGGTTGTCGGCTATTGTTCTGAAGAAGTACTCAGCTTACACTATTGCTGCATATAGGCTTAGTGAGCAGGCTATCTTATCTAGTCTAACACGTGGGTCATGTTTGGGGAAAGTAAATGGATGGAGGGCCCTCAGGAGTCTGTCAAGTCCTGTATCATCGACCAGTCCCTCACGCCAAGCGATTCACATAGTTGTTGAGGATCGTAGGGTGAGGTGTGATCTGTCCAGCTGTGTGTGTATGATGCCACGGAAGAATCCCCTCAGCAGTAATGAGTGGTGTTAGGACTACCAAGTACAGCCAGTGTCCCAATCAAGAACGTAGTCTGCTCAAAGTTAGTGGCATATACTAATCTTATCGCTACCGTTTAGTTTGCTCCCCACTATGACATAGCACAGCTCTCTTTGTTAATAATTTAGTGGCTTGAAATGGTACCTGCACACGGATCCAGATTAGGACATTGCTCACATGGGTCATATAGGTTGCGTAGTAGAACTGTCCTCTCCATCTCATCTGTAGTGCCATTGCCTTCACCCTCGTGAGGTGCGTTTCCTGTAGGAAGGCAATATGCACCAAATTCCTTTTAATATATGGCTGGACTATTTTGCAATCACTTTTTAAATTGCTTACATTTAACATGAGAGAGTGAAACAAACTTTGTTATATTGTTTATTCAAACGTTATTGGACTCCTAGTTGCCTGGTTTAATATGGATCTTCTCAAGAACAGGTCTGTGTTAAACGATCCTATGTACTTGCCCAGCTAATCCCCGTTTTGGACTGGTGCTAGTATTGACTACCGTCTATTCACTATTTACCCATCTAGCAACTGAGTAATCCAAATCCCATCTGTTTTTTCTCCAGGCAAAAAGGCAGCAGCCCCATATCCATAACCGATCTAACAGATCTTGAGGAAGATTACCCACTCTTTGGAAACCTGTTTCTGTGACCAACATTGATAATTTGCCTTAGTTTCACAGAGTATGCCAGGTTGATGGATATGTAGTAATTTCTTTGATATATTGTATGCGTGGGCTGAGATAGCATGGTGAGCCACGAATGACATGAAATATTTTACTTTAAAGAAGTGACAGCTCCTGGTCATTCCAAGTAGTTCTTGGCAATTCGAAACTTGCTGGTACCCAATAGCTACTGTAAGATTCGGCTACATGAATTCATGTTTTCACCCCTAAGATGTTATCTAATGTGGTGTGATGTTGTATTAGTGTGTGATATGACGAGGATGGCAAGGTGTGCTATGTATAAAAATAGTGAATTTCTGTGGGTTGTTGCTGTATCCCTATCCCTGGAATATTGGCACACTTCTCCCACTACCCCACTGCACTCAGCTTACATAGTATACCACCCAAACAGGTAAAGCTGACAGGGAGGCCACATCTTCCTAGCAGCAGTACACAAGTCCATTGTCCATCCTGGTGCTGTCTATTTAATAGGAATTGAGAGAGAGAGAGAGAGTGTGTCCTTAGCTTTGGAATGTTATTGAGATTTGTACAGCTGTTGCTTTTCTTCTGTGTTCTCAAGAAACCCAATCCAGTTTGGCATTTACATTTGTGAATCTGTTTTCAATCTAAAACTCCAAATAACCACTTTAGTGTCTTAAAACTAGTGATTTGGAAGATCATGTTTATCAGTACTCTTGCTAGCTAAATGAGATTCATGTTCTCCCTTAGGTAGAAGCCTGAGTTCATCTTTCGCATAAATTATTTTTATTATGGATCTGACTTTCTAATGAAATGTAGAGTACTCTGGGGTATCAAAATGATTCTGCCTCACGCCATAAACATCCCATACTAAATCTCTATGGTGTGTTTTGTATTCTAGCCTTCCTCAAAGGGAGGTAATCCTTGACAATTTTGTAATGTATATTATTCAAAAATAAAAAGATGTTGTACTCCTATTTGTTTCCTCCAATCTAGTTTATTTCATAACAATTTGAACCTTAACATACTTCAAAACAGCCATCATGTATTTCGAGGTGAAATCCTCTTTTTTAAGGCCTCCTTTGGCCTCTGTCTTTGAAGCTCCGCAAATGTGACAAAATGTAAAGGCATCTCTACCTCTTTGCAACCCACCAGAAATCCTACTGTAAAAAGATTTATGCTGGTAATTGGGAAAAAAAGAGATTAATGCATTCCAGAGATTACAACTCAAAGTAGTACTCCCGGATGTATTGGCACATCAAAGCAGCCCTCACAGAGCAGCACTGACTGCAAAATGATCTGCACCATAAGTTGCCGTTTCCATGCTCTTTAATGAACCATAGTCTGTGATCTAGTAACCAATCTACTCACCTAGGTCGGATTTAAAAGAGAATCCCATAGTAAGTCTGCATCATTCTAGATCTGGGGCACACTGTTCTCAAGCCTTAGGAATCCACTCAAAAAAGTCTTTGAAAGGAGCCCTTCCAACCATCCATTAATCCCTCAGACCCCCCCCTCCCCCCCCCTTTTTTATGTGCAGTTTAACCTTGTCTGATACTGAAACTAAAACATCTACCGTAAAGGTTCCCCCTAAAAACTTCTATCGGTGATCCAGAATGGATAGGAACAAGAACTCATCAAAACTCTTGCTTGTACTGTTATCAGTACTACAAAGTGACCTTACACCAAAAGCTTAAATTTTACAAAACTCATGTATGGTAGCTTTAGGAGTTGATTGTATCTTCTTCAGATATTGGAGTGAATGCAGGGTTCTGTGTCCTGACTTTACTTGGACTAGGGGGTAAGCAAGGTAAGGACAATGTAAAGAACCCAATGTCCAGTCCACATTAGCAGCCCGTTCACATATGTGGTCCCTAGTCAACTTTAGCCATGGGATTTTCACCGGCTTTTTAATTCACTTTCCTACCCCGACAGGACTGTAGATGGGGCTGAACCCTAGGTGTTTGGTGGTATGTGTAATTGACATCTGAAACACAATATTCACTAAGCAAGCAAATCTCTTCGGTGTCTACCTTCCAGGGACTTTAACTGGGCAGAAGTGCATATTAGGAGGTGTCTGTAGGCCTCTTCCATGCCCACCTAGGTGCAAAACAAGTACAGGGTCCTCCAGTGGACAGACACCAATGGTAGCTACATAGCAAGTACACCATTTTTGTATGGTATACACCCACCATGAATTTTACCTTACTTTCCACAACACAAATCGCTTAATCCGGGGGAAGTGAAGGATCCCTCACCATTGGTTTAACACCTTTTCAGCACAGTTGAGTACTTCTGTTGAGGGAGAAACCCACAAAAGTAGAAAGTGCAAACCAGTGATTTTGATGAAGCGTGCTTGGTGGATAAAAACAGGGGTAATTGGACACAGAAATGGGGTCAGGTTGGAGCATCTCAATGCACGAGCAGTGACTTTCACATTTACACCGGAATAGTAATGATGGGTGCTGGTGCCTCTGGAATCAGCATGCATCAAAATACAAAATGCCATTAACTAATCAGCTGTACCAAGGATCAATAAGGACTTCTTTAACTGCATTTCAGTGTATTTAACTTGAATAAACATCAAGCCGCATGAAATGTGACTTTTTTTGTTAACTCGCTTGTGTATGAACGGCCACTTTAGCACTGTACACACATAACTGTAGCGCTTACATATAACTGTGTTGAGTTCTGGCAGAATAGCCTAACAGTTATGTGCACAAATGTGATTTGCGGGATACTCAAAAAGCACAATTTCTGGGGTGAAATCCATGTACCTGAATGTCACTTATAATTTCTTCCCTATGTATTCTTGTAAACTTCATACAGTGGTTACTCAGAGATTCATGACTACTGATGTCCATAAAATATCAGGATAAAATTGGAGATAGTCAGAAACCAGTTATTTTTTTTCTTCTTTCCGACCCTCTTTGGGAATGACCAAGTTGGCACTAATTGCTAAAAAGTAATTTGCCTGTCTACAGCTTCATTGAATAATTTTAGAGATTACGTGAGTTTATCCACAATAGGATGTCTATTCAAAATGGCATTTGTCTAACCAGTAGTGCAGTTAGGAGTTAACTACATCGAGCATACCAAAGGTTTATAGGACCGAGCATTCAGGACTTTGTGGAAGGCAACTGTGAGAGCTAGAAGCCCTCCTCGCATCTTGAATGCTGCTCTATGTTTAAAAAATTAATAGCACCAGCACCGATTTGGCAAAGCACTCTACTCATCTAATGTCTTAAATTAAGAAGCTGAGAGAGAAGACTAGTGAAAATTCTCCCACTAGTCTAAAGAAAGTACATGTCAGGCTTGGTTATTTCTTTGGCTGGTCTTCAAGGCAAGAAGGCAGCATAAAAGTGTTGTAATCCATCACAGAGGTAATCAGGGTATTCCAAGCTCCTAGCAGTGCGAACAAGCTGGAATACAAAGTACTGTAAACTAGTCACAGACTTGTACAGAGGAGAGCTAAATAGGAACCGGGCAATATCTAAAATGTAGTTGCAACATTCTAAACCAAAGGATATAATTTTAAATAGACTGTATGTTGTTTAGTATTACTTACTACATGTACTGAAGACACTCGCATGTGACAATCAAGGTTCCCGCAGAGAAAGGTGCTCACAGCGCCATGTCATACTTAATTGGTACATAAGAGAATCTGGAGGATCCAGCAGTCCTAAAAGACCCTCCCCTAGCCTCTAAATGATAACAACAAATATATGTTTTGCTTGTTATACCTACTTGTGCATCTTGAATAGCAACCACTGTAATAATTAGAGTAGGAAAATTCAGACACACACAGGAGGCAAGACTCATGGGGATCATGCCAAGTAAGCGTGGTTTACTTGGCATCCAGCACCATAAATACAGAAAGGCCAATTAATGTCTTACAAGGAACTCAAAATGAAAGTCCCCCTCTTAACTATTTTAATAATCATCATACTATACTACTTTTAGGTTATTGATATCTGTGTACAGCAGAGTATGCTGTTTGGCTTTGTAGCAGGTCTGATGTAGTCCACTCCATTTTAGTGTTCCCATCATTGACCAGTGTCTGTCAGTTCTTTAAAATATTTAGAGTGTTTGACTTGTATGACTTGCTTGGTGTGAGGTTGATCGAGATAGGACCATGTAAGGTCCTTTTGTTGAGAAACAATTTTAAATCATTGGATTCTAGTTGATTGTAATTGGTGTATGGCCCCTTCTGAATACACTCTTTAGCAACCTGCTTGCACTGTGATATATTCTCTGGCACCAGATACGATTTTAAAGTTGAATTATTACACTATTTAGTTTTAGAAGTTGGAAACATTTAGTGCAAAAAGTTAATTGTAAAGCAAAAATTATGCAAGTAAAAATAAATTGACCAAACATGTCTTTGCTCCCTGTAACAGACTTTCATTGTAGCTACTAATTTATTTACATAAAATTAATGTTTATATCTAAAGCTATTATGTCAGTTATGCCCTTTTTGTGACACAGTGCTGCTGATGCCAGTGAGCCAAACATATCAGCTAATGTGCACAGTGGAAGCAGACACTAGGATATATCCAGTATATCCAGGAATTCACTGTCTAACAGTGTTCTGTAAGCTTATGAAAATGTCTGTTTGCTTATTATACTCAGCAAAATCTTTCAGATCCCAATTTAATGATGTGACTTTATTCTCCTTTCTTCCAACAGACAACAGTGAAAATGTCCTCGGACCCAAACAAAAAGAGGAAACCCAAGGTAATCCGAACTGATGGTGTTACAGTGGATGGCAAACGGAGTCGCTCTGACAATGAGCAGGTATGAGAGCGCACTGGAGTGGTCATGTGACCAAATTGTGCCTCCTCTGTTTTGCAGACACACCACGACTAGTGGTTCCCCTAGTAGAGGGACTTTTTCTGATCTACCCAATTCCCACATGGTTGAATTGATGAAAGACCAGAACTGCTCATTTGGGCCTTCAGTGTTACTCTACCTTCGCCACTTTTCACCATCTCTGCCGCTTGTCTTCACATGAAAGCAACACGGTGGGCCGTATCT
The DNA here is from genome assembly GCF_031143425.1 of Pleurodeles waltl. NCBI lineage: Eukaryota > Metazoa > Chordata > Amphibia > Caudata > Salamandridae > Pleurodeles > Pleurodeles waltl. The sequence continues at coordinate 807,604,279 of NC_090450.1, read as the reverse complement.
GTAGCTACATCTGCAAATGGCAAAAAGGAAATTATTTCCTTGTCAAATCGATTCATAAAAGTCTACTTCCAAACCACAAGAACATTAAAAAGCTCACTTTCTCTCTTGCTCTTTTTTTCTATCTCGCTCTCTCCCCCTACCCCCAGCAGTACTGGATCTTCTAATTTATCTAATCCCCACCTTCTTATCTATTTTGCAGCCTTTGGACCTAAAATAGCAATATTTATGATAGCTGTTGCTGAACGTCCGTTTTCTTGCTTCATACCCTGCCCCCCACCATTCTTTCACCACACAAATTTCCCCTTAACCTAGTCGTTTCTCACATTCTTCTTTCTCTGCCTACAATATTGCCAACCCCACTCTTGTGCTCATTCTAAACTTTCTTCATACCCTGTCCTCATTAAAATACCTATTTAATCACTTTTTCTTTTGTATTTACCCTCCCATCTTCAAAAGCACCATTCTTAAAAAACAAAAACTACAAACCCTTTACCATGTCCAAGTGCCACACCATATATCCTTGCTTTCTATCTAAAACTTGAGAACTGTTTGTCTGTAGAAGACTCATCTAGTCCTTCACCACCAACAATCTTCACTTATTATGTAAGGCTACAACTGAATGCACTTTGCTGAAGGAGTGCTTGCTTTAATTTATCTGTGTAATCTTGATGACAAATAAGACAAATTACCATTCAAAGCCTGGCTAACTGATCTAGTTGGCAAATTTATCTTTAATGGCACTTTCCATCTTAAAATTAATCTCAGAAATTTGTTTTTGAAAAAAGCTTATACATTTTTTTTGTAGCTTTTATATAGTGTGGAGAATATACCCCCACGGTTTGCTTTCCTTTTTCCCAACATATTCGCCTGCTGAAGAGTGATTGGGTGGAAATACCTGCACCTGCTCTTCCTGTCTACTGCCCAGTCAGGTACTCACATGTCAGCATAATTCCATCGACCAGTCTCTTCACCCTAGAGCCTCTCCCACTCCTACTAAAAAGAGACATGCAGCTCAAACTTTTTTTGTCTTTTCCCCATGGTCCCTTAAAGTATTCCCTCTTACCTTTTATATTACACCTGATCACTCTTGCTGCATCTTTTCCCCATGCTGCTTCTTCCAGACCTGAACATGGTTGCAATAGCTTCTTTGATTGAGAATAAAAGAAAAGTGATTACAATACTGTTGTAGAGCATTGAAGTTTGGAAACCCAAACATGTATTTTATGGACTGTTAATCTCAGGCTGCATCTGCATTGCTCAGAGTCCACTCTTGACAGATCTTATGATTCAAATGAGTCTCCTTCAAAGAACAGAATAACATGTTTGCATACATCAAACACTAAAAAATGCTCTATTTGTCACATCGACCTTTCTGTTCCGCAGCTGATTGACCATTTGTTGCTCTAATCTCAAATTTCCCTTTAAGGGGGTCATCCCTCCACCCCATATCATGCCCTCCTCTCCCAAAACTATTGACTCTCTTTCTGCTGCTTTATCTTTGTCATTCCCCACTGTAATCTGATAGTTGTGCTTGCCTCCAGGTTGGTTAAGCCACAAACTTACTTTTTAATGTAGAGTGTGTTTTTAAAATACCCCATAAGACTTATTGACCCTAGAAACCACTCTTCAGAAATAACTCATCCAATTGACCTAGTCAGTAATGGACTAGGAGCCTCACGTGCAATGGTTTTAGCTTACCTAACACCAAAAGACACTCATGCCTAAGAATTGTCCTCTAAAAGCTGGACTCATAAAGACAGACTTGTTTTTCTCTAATGGCGTCATATTTGATCTACAAAATGTTAGCATTTCTTCACCATCTCAAAAGTTCCCGGTGGCAGAAGATTCTCAACCACTGTCACATGTTTGCCAGGTTTCCATCTTTCTGTATGTGATATTTCCATCTTTTCAGTATGCTTATGTGTGAGATTTCGTTCCTTTGTGTGACACTTTGAATGTCCATGTAATTATGTACATTACAGAAACGACCCACTTTTGTGCACGGTAGTGGTCTTGGATCAGCTCTAGACAGCTGTAAACCCCTACATTATTTATACAGTGACTCAAATTCATATTCTTTTACTAACTTGATTGTACTGAAATGTTAGTTTCAGTTTAAGCAGTATATTTATATATGCAATTTACGGGCACTGCCATAGTTTATTGAAATAGTGTATGATATACAAAAAATAATTCATTTTTATTCAGTGATGGAAAACGTTTTATTCAGTAATGGATGCTAGTGTCCACTCAAAGGATCTAGTGACAGGGATTGCCTCTCTCTCCTGAGTAATGCAGTGTTACAATTTACAATTGTACTCATTTATTTCTGTTGTGTGGAGACTCCTCTTGGGAACAGACACGCTTCTATCAACATCACCTGTTTAAAAGTTATTGCAGCAGTAATTCTTTTGAGGTCCTGGTCACTCAGCTGCTCAGGATGAGTAGGTCAGCCAGGTCGTTTTTTTTGTTGAATTCTCATATTTGTGGCCCTGTTTTCCAAATATAAATAAGGACAACGTGTATTAGAAAGTAAAATAAAACTCTGGGCTGGATGACATGGGGCAGGAAAATCAAGAGTTCTGGATCACTGTTTGAATTCCAGTGAAATGTAAGGCTTGCTGGTTGACTTCCTCCTGAAAAGAGCTTGCAGTGTTTTGCTCCTGAAATGGCAACACCACAAAATAAAATGATAGACGGAGTGTTAAAACTTTTCAAATACTCACCCCCAATCACAGATCTGGGTTTGATCCATTGTTATTTTGCACTCCACGTCACCCTAGTTTGGACCCAGCAATATGCAAATCAGTCTTGACCCTGCTTCCCATGGTAACAGTCCAGCCCAAACTGCCAAGCCAGGTCCTCCCTGTTTCAGCACTCTGTCCATCATCCTTTTGTGTAGCTAAAATCGTGGACCCCTTGCTCACTGTGCCACTGGATTCAGGTTAGCCTGGCTGATGAAGGGTGATACCCTGAAACCGGTCCTAGTATTCTTGTTTCCAATCCATGGAAGACCGGGCCTGGCAGTTTGGGCTGGGCTATTCCCATGGGGAGAAAGGTCAAGATTGATTTTCATATTGCTGAGCCCAAACTGAGGTGGTATGGTGAGCAAAAGAACAATGAATTCTACCTAGATCTTTGACTTGGGGTTAGTGTTTCAAAAGCATTGTTTAGTTCCTTTATCATTATCTTCCACTGCACAACGATTAAATAGTGTATGGAGTGTCAAATGAGCTGGGAGTTGTCCCAACACAATATTTCAGGTACTTTTTTAACACACTCATTATTTCCCCATATGACAGAAAATGACCCTTGAGAACAGGGTACAGCTGCCTAAGAGTTTCAAAAGTGAGGATTCTCAAACAGATTACCTATCTTTAGAATTCTTACCTCTGACCACCTTACACATGATCACCTTTCCGGCTGCACACTTGTGGTAGTACCACAGTGGTACATCTGGTGTCCAAGTCGCTGTTAACTTTGTATGAGAAAAGCAGTGTTGCCGATAGTCTCTTTCTGTATCTATCCGCTTAATCACCTAAAGGTTTGTGTCACTTTGCCAAAACAATGTTTCCCTAATGGACATTCCCATAAGTACAGGTTGCAAACAGCACCCCTCCTTCATATCCCCCTCATCAAACCATCCAGTCACTGACTGCAGCTGTGCTGCCAGATCATTTTGTACATAACCCAGCAAACTCAGCCTGCCATCTGTGATTAGCAATTGGAGCTTGTGCCGAGCCAGCCCCCATTTGCCCACCCAACGCCAGATCAGATTGATCAACCATAAATTTAGAGCTTTAAACATGTCTTGGTGCAGTCTCACTGGTATGCTTACAAAGCAGCACAAAAATGAGGAACCAGATCCATTATAGAAGTGCCACCATTCCCATCACTAGTAGCAGGAGCTTTTCCTAAACTGTCACACTAGTTCACATTCTCATTATTGTCTTAATGTCATTTTCATCAAATAACCTAGACATGTTGTGATACATTTGTATTAAAAAACTAAGTACACTGTTCCAAGAAAAGCAATAACACCAGGAGACCTGTGATCTCAGGAGCTAGAACCCTCAAGCATCACATTGGATGGCTAGCATCATCATTGGGAATTGCTCCTCACCAGGCTGGCACTGCAATACCTAGTGGGCACCCAAGTGAGGGGGGGGCTGTCAGCCAAAAATGACGTGATGCTCAAAGTCACCATCAAAAAATGCTAAAAAGGGTTAAAATTGGTTATTCATCCATTAAACACCATCATTTAATCAGACTCAGATAATATGGATGAAGACCAAGATTAAAAATAGAAAAACAAAAGAAAAAATGAGGATAATGCTCAAAGTCTTTCTAAGGTGAATCATCTAATCAAGGGTCCTTGAAACTACAAGGACCTCTATTTCACTGGTCGACATGTTTCGCGTCTATTGGTCCAGCCGGATCCATTGACGCTTCATCAGGACCTCTACAATTCAATAGTGGAAGAGAGCATCACAGACAAGGATACATAAATATCCGTCAACTTACATTAAAGTTAACTGGTTAACACAGGTAACCTGGAAAACAAAAAGAAAAATAGAGAACGTCGAAATATCAAATGTATTAGATAAAAGAGACAACAAAACATGAGGCACCACACGTCAAAACATGCGGCACCACACGTCAAAACATGCTTACCGATCCTAATCGAGATCAGGCTCCAGTGGGTGGTGCGTTTCGGAGACTCAAGGTGACGCTACATGTGATTAATGACAGCAAAATGTTAGGTTAGTGGGTGAACCAAACAAGAAAAGTAACATCTTGTTTTGCCAAAATGACTAGGTCGTCGTTGATGGGACATAAAGTGATAAAAAAAATGGAAGAGGTTAATGCTACATGTTGCCAACACTACTAAAAACGTGACCGGTTGTTTAAATGGGTTAAGTAGAAAAATATCAAAATATCCATGGTCAATCTATGTTTCACGATATTAGGTGCTGCTCTCCAAATGTCATCTGTTCTCAAAATTGTCAATTATCCCACAAAAAAACATTAAAAACATTAGGGAGAGAAATCACTCCGAGGTCTCTAATTCAAAAGCCCCGCAATGACAAAATCAGAATGTAGGCGGGGTGAGCCCATGAAATAAACAGGAAGAGGGTAAATGACTAGTCCCATTCCACATCAAGTAATGCTATTCATTAGGACAATAGCGAGGTCGCTACTCACAAAATCATCCCTGGTTCAGCTTGTTGAACCTAGCTTCGGAAACGCGCGACCCGGAAAACAACCGGATCGGACGTTGTCCGGGCTTCAAATAGGAGCAGCAGAGCCCGCTCCCGAACGCGTCCCTTCTTGAAAATAAACGAAGGACTAATGGGGGCCGAGTCCGTGTAAGAAAGCGACAACGGACTCTTGTTGTGGAAACATAATCGTAGTTTACAACATCGTCAGACGGACTGTTTTATGATGCCCCGTGTTGGAGGGCTGCCAAATTAGACTTTAATAAGCCTTCCAAAAAGGTGTGGTTTGTTGGGGAAAGCAAACATTTATTAAAGAAAGAATTAGCGAGTAGCTACGCAATAATCCCTATGTAATGGTGCCCTAGTTGGAAGGGCTGGCAAACGTAAACCACGGATTTTATTTTTTTTTACCAAAAAAGTAAACAATGGAAAATATACATTCCATTAAAATGTAATACGAAGCAGAATAACAATTAACTATACGGGCATCGCCGTTTGACAAGGCACCGTGTTGGAGGAACACCAAAAGAACTGTAATTAATGTAATCTATTACAATATAATTTGTAGAGCAGCATGACGGTAAACTGGATAGGCGATGTATCATTATGAAGGGATGTTAATACACATAATGGAACTAATTCATATATAGGATGTTAATGCTACTCCGTCATGTTAGACAACTACCTTCCTGGTCGAAGACTCATGACTGGGAAGGCAAAAAGAAATATTGCAATCTCATCAGAATAATGATGGCTGAAAGGGGTGGAGTGGTGCATGAATAATGAATCACCTAGAATTCATGATGATAAGGAAGTCCAAGGGATATCATCATTGAGACCCCTTAGATGAGTCCCTAATTTGAAAACCCATTTTTGTTCAATCTTGAACAATGCCCTCGAGTCATCAGGGCAAATCGTGGGTGCGTCAATGACAACCCACCACAGGTCGTCGGGGGAGTGTTGGATCTCTAAAAAGTGAGCGCTGAGTTTGGTAGTGATCTTTTTACATCTAATATTGCTCCTGTGCTCATTAATACGTGTCTTGACCGATCTGGACGTCATCCCGATATAACGTAGATCACATGGCCACGATATCATGTAAATACAGTTCTTGGTATTACAATTAGTATGTTTTTTGAGATACCAAGGACCAATGGAATCAAAATCCAACTTTGTCAGATGTCTGGTCAGACAACATACATTACAGTTCCCACAGGGATGATGGCCCACCACTGGAGGGAGGCCCCAGAGTGTCTTCTGATTGGTATAGTCACGTTGGATACGTGGACGTGTATGAACCACTAGATCTTTTATATTTGAAGTCCGTTTAAACGCATACAGAGGTTTAGATACATTGTGACCACCACTCGTTAAAATAGACCACCTTTTGTTGATCAATTTTTTAATCGAGTTCGACAAAGGGGTATATGTGGAGACACGTGAGCCTCGACTGAGGACTTTTGTCTTTGGGGGCTAGTAAGGCTTCTCTATTGTTGTTTCTGGCTCTTTTTCGTGCCAGATTCATAATATTCGATGGATAATGCCGATCAGAAAGCTTACGCTGGAGGGATTCCGCTTGTTGATCATATTCACTGGGTAGGCTACAATTACGTCTCAAACGTAAGAACTGACCGAAGGGTAGATTGTCCCGTAAAGATTTGGGGTGATGGCTTTCATAAAGTAGAAGAGAGTTGCGGTCTGTGGGTTTATGATACACACTGGTCTGTAATCTGCCATTGATAATAGTAATCATTAGGTCCAGGAATGGTAATTGGTAGTCAGATACGGTGGCTGTAAACTTCAGGAAAGGATCAAGGGCATTGATCCAGGATGTGAGTTCCTCGGCCTGAACCAAAGATCCTTGCCAAATGATCAGTATATCATCTATATAGCGCCGCCATAACTTGATATACCTGGTGTAAGGGTTAGTCGGGGAAAGAATGTACTTTTTCTCAAAGTCATACATGTAGAGACACGCTAAGCTGGGAGCAAAAGTGCTCCCCATAGATGTACCTTGGATTTGATGATAGAATTGATCCTCGAAGAGAAAAAAGTTTTCTGTCAAAGCCAACTTGGCGCACTGTAAAATGAAAGACACGGGAGAAGACAAATTTCCTGATGATTCTTGTAAAGCAGTCTCTATAACTGCCAAGGTTGCTTGTTGCGGAATATTAGTATATAGAGCCTCTACATCTAATGTAATGATCGCCTGAGTAGTATCAGAATCGTTGATGGTTTCGATCAGGTTCAGCACATCTTTGGTGTCTTGAAGATAGGTGGTGGAGTTTCTCACTAGAGGTTGTAAAAAATTATCACAAAAAGTCGATAGTGGTTCCAGGATAGATCCCAAGCCTGAAACTATGGGACGCCCAGGGGGAGGTCTCTTCCCTTTATGGATTTTGGGCAGACAATAAAAGTAGGGGGTACGGGGGTTGGGGGTTGGGGGTATCCAAAAATTCTGCCTCCTTAGGTGAAATCCATTCATTATTCTTTGCTTCTTCAATGAGAATTCTAATCTGGGTCTGTAGTCTACCAGTAGGGTCTCGGTTCAATTTAGTATAATAGGTGGAATCACTCAAGAGGCGTAGGCATTCATTTCTATAATCTGAAGAATTCATTATGACAATGGCTCCTCCCTTATCAGCTGGTTTTATGGTTATCTCAGGATCTGACACTAACGATGTAAGAGCTAACTTTTCTTTAGTAGGAATGTTAATATAAGCGTGTTTGGGATTGAGATGATTTATGTCAGTTAGCACTGCTTTCTCAAAAGTAAGGACTTCGCTTGGCATAGCTGTCGGAGGGGGAACAAAAGTGGAAGGTCTTTTGAGACCTGAGTCAGATGGCTGGAATTCATCTGTTTTGTCTTTGAAAAAGAAGTGTAAACGGATCTTCCGGAAAAAATGAGCTAGTTCGATGTGTAAACGAAAAAAATTGTCTTGCGGGGTGAGGACAAAGCCTAAGCCTAGCCCAGGCTATTTGGGCCCAGGCTTTGAGAAAGCAGTGCTAACTGACATAAATCATCTCAATCCCAAACACGCTTATATTAACATTCCGACTAAAGAAAAGTTAGCTCTTACATCATTAGCGTCGGTTCCTGAGATAACCATAAAACCAGCTGATAAGGGAGGAGCCATTGTCATAATGAACTCTTCAGATTATAGAAATGAATGCCTACGCCTCTTGAGTGATTCCACCTATTATACTAAATTGAACCGAGACCCTACTGGTAGACTACAGACCCAGATTAGAATTCTCATTGAAGAAGCAAAGAATAATGAATGGATTTCACCTAAGGAGGCAGAATTTTTGGATACCCCCAACCCCCGTGCCCCCTACTTTTATTGTCTGCCCAAAATCCATAAAGGGAAGAGACCTCCCCCTGGGCGTCCCATAGTTTCAGGCTTGGGATCTATCCTGGAACCACTATCGACTTTTTGTGATCATTTGTTACAACCTCTAGTGAGAAACTCCACCACCTATCTTCAAGACACCAAAGACGGTCTGAACCTGATCGAAACCATCAACGATTCTGATACTACTCAGGCGATCATTACATTAGATGTAGAGGCTCTATATACTAATATTCCGCAACAAGCAACCTTGGCAGTTATAGAGACTGCTTTACAAAAATCATCAGGAAATTTGTCTTCCCCTGTGTCTTTCATTTTACAGTGCGCCAAGTTGGCTTTGACAGAAAACTTTTTTCTCTTCGAGGATCAATTCTATCATCAAATCCAAGGTACATCTATGGGGAGCACTTTTGCTCCCAGCTTAGCGTGTCTCTACATGTATGACTTTGAGAAAAAGTACATTCTTTCCCCGACTAACCCTTACACCAGGTATATCAAGTTATGGCGGCGCTATATAGATGATATACTGATCATTTGGCAAGGATCTTTGGTTCAGGCCGAGGAACTCACATCCTGGATCAATACCCTTGATCATTTCCTGAAGTTTACAGCCACCGTATCTGACTACCAATTACCATTCCTGGACCTAATGATTACTATTATCCATGGCAGAATACAGACCAGTGTGTATCATAAACCCACAGACCGCAACTCTCTTCTACTTTATGAAAGCCATCACCCCAAATCTTTACGGGACAATCTACCCTTCGGTCAGTTCTTACGTTTGAGACGTAATTGTAGCCTACCCAGTGAATTTGATCAACAAGCGGAATCCCTCCAGCGTAAGCTTTCTGATCGGCATTATCCATCGAATATTGTGAATCTGGCACGAAAGAGAGCCAGAAACAACAATAGAGAAGCCTTACTAGCCCCCAAAGACAAAATTCCTCAGTCGAGGCTCACATGTGTCTCCACATATACCCCTTTGTCGAACTCGATTAAAAAATTGATCAACAAAAGGTGGTCTATTTTAACGAGTGGTGGTCACAATTTATCTAAACCTCTGTATGCTTTTAAACGGACTTCAAATATAAAAGATCTAGTGGTTCATACACGTCCACGTATCCAACGTGACTATACCAATCAGAAGACACTCTGGGGCCTCCCTCCAGTGGTGGGCCATCATCCCTGTGGGAACTGTAATGTATGTTGTCTGACCAGACATCTGGCAAAGTTGGATTTTGATTCCATTGGTCCTTGGTATCTCAAAAAACATACTAATTGTAATACCAAGAACTGTATTTACATGAAATCGTGCCCATGTGATCTACGTTATATCAGGATGACGTCCAGATCGGTCAAGACACGTATTAATGAGCACAGGAGCAATATTAGATGTAAAAAGATCACTACCAAACTCAGCGCTCACTTTTTGGAGATCCAACACTCCCCCGACGACCTGTGGTGGGTTGTCATTGAGGCACCCACGATTCGCCCCGATGACTCGAGCGCATTGTTCAAGATTGAACAAAAATGTTTTTTCAAATTAGGGACTCATCTAAGGGGTCTCAATGATGATATCCCTTGGACCTCCTTATCATCATGAATTCTAGGTGATTCATTATTCATGCACCACTCCACCCCTTTCAGCCATCATTATTCTGATGAGATTGCAATATTTCTTTTTGCCTTCCCAGTCATGAGTCTTCGACCAGGAAGGTAGTTGTCTAACATGACGGAGTAGCATTAACATCCAAAAATGAATTAGTTCCATTATGTGTATTAACATCCCTTCATAATGATACATCGCCTATCCAGTTTACCGTCATGCTGCTCTACAAATTATATTGTAATAAATGACATTAATTACAGTTCTTTTGGTGTTCCTCCACCACGGTGCCTTGTCAAACGGCGATGCCCGTATAGTTAATTGTTACTCTGCTTCGTATTACATTTTAATGGAATGTATATTTTCCATTGTTTACATTTTTGGTTAAAAAAAAATTTCAGTGGTTTTCGTTTGCCAGCCCTTCCAACTAGGGCACCATTACATAGGGATTATTGCGTAGCTACTCGCTAATTCTTTCTTTAATTAATTTTTTCTTTCCCCAACAAACCACACCTTTTTGGAAGGCTTTTTAAAGTCTAATTTGGCAGCCCTCCAACACGGGGCATCATAAAACAGTCCGTCTGATGATGTTATGAACTACGATTATGTTTCCACAACAAGAGTCCGTTGTCGCTTTCTTAAACGGACTCTGCCCCCATTAGTCCTTCGTTTATTTTCACGAAGGGACGCGTTCGGGAGCGGGCTCTGCTGCTCCTATTTGAAGCCCGGACAACGTCCGATCCGGTTGTTTTCCGGGTCGCGCGTTTCCGAAGCTAGGTTCAACAAGCTGAACCAGGGATGATTTTGAGAGTAGCTACCTCGCTATTGTCCTAATGAATAGCATTACTTGATGTGGAATGGGACTAGTCATTTACCCTCTTCCTGTTTATTTCATGGGCTCACCCCGCCTACATTCTGATTTTGTCATTGCGGGGCTTTTGAATTAGAGACCTCGGAGTGATTTCTCTCCCTAATGTTTTTAATGTTTTTTTGTGGGATAATTGACAATTTTGAGAACAGATGACATTTGGAGAGCAGCACCTAATATTCGTGAAACATAGATTGACCATGGATATTTTGATATTTTTCTACTTAACCCATTTAAACAACCGGTCACGTTTTTATTAGTGTTGGCAACATGTAGCATTAACCTCTTACATTTTTTTATGACTTTGTCCCATCAACGACGACCTAGTCATTTTGGCAAACCAAGATGTTACATTTCTTGTTTGGTTCACCCACTAACCTAATATTTTGCTGTCATTAATCACATGTAGCGTCACCTTGAGTCTCCGAAACGCACCACCCACTGGAGCCTGATCTCGATTAGGGATCGGTAAGCATGTTTTGACGTGTGGTGCCTCATGTTTTGTTGTCTCTTTTATCTAATACATTTGATATTTCGACGTTGTCTATTTTTCTTTTTGTTTTCCAGGTTACCTGTGTTAACCAGTTAACTTTAATGTAAGTTGACGGATATTTATGTATTCTTGTCTGTGATACTCTCTTCCACTATTGAATTGTATAGGTCCTGATGAAGCGTCAATGGATCCGGCTGGACCAATAGACGCGAAACATGTCGACCAGTGAAATGGAGGTCCTTTTAGTTTCAAGGACCCTTGATTATTCACCTTAGAAAGACTTTGAGCATTATCCTCATTTTTTCTTTTGTTTTTCTATTTTTAATCTTGGTCTTCATCTATATTATCTGAGTCTGATTAAATGATGGTGTTTAATGGATGAATAACCAATTTTAACCCTTTTTAGCATTTTTTGATGGTGACTTTGAGCATCACGTCATTTTTGGCTGAGAGCCCCCCCCTCACTGGGGTGCCCACTAGGTATTGCAGTGCCAGCCTGGTGAGGAGCAATTCCCAATGATGATGATAGCCATCCAATGTGATGCTTGAGGGTTCTAGCTCCTGAGATCACAGATCTCCTGGTGTTATTGCTTTGCTTGGAACAGTGTACTTAGTTTTTTATTACTACTGTTGGGAGGTTTTACAGTGGACCTGAATACTCCCGGTCCCTCTTCTCTTTGTTTTGTGATACATTTGTATGCCTAGATGTGTCCAGTTCCTATTTAAGCAGTATTGTAGGTAATTCCCGGTTGCCCAGATCTGAAATTTGCCATATTAGACATAGGTAAGATGTGTCCATGTTTATTCTGAAGCCAGACAATGTACCAAAAATCTCCAGTTTTGATAAGATTCAATCAACGACCTGATATATACTGGGAAAACAAAGGAGTACATAATCTGTGTGGAAAGGTGTAATATGTGTATCAGTGTAGATCAGTACCCCCATTAATGCAATTTCTCAATACCAGCATGACCAGAGTCTCCACTGCTAATGTAAACAAGCATTTGTAATGCAGTGGGTCTCTCATTCGCTTGAGTTAGAGCTATTGGCGTTGTAAATTCATAACCGGACTTTCTTTTATTGCCCCATAAATTGGTCGACCCTGCCTCATAATTTGGTCTTTTCCTGCCACATAATTTCCAGTGTCCCTGCATATAGCTAAATCACTTCCATTTACCTTCTTCCTCTATCTGCAGCCAAAATGAAACTCCTGCCATTTAGCATCCTAATGTAAATTCTGCCATACTATTTCCAGTATAATACCACTTTCACCACCCCACCATCAGAGTTGCTGGCTGGCTAACACAATTCCCAAAGCAAGACAGCCTCGGAGGAGTAATGAGAGACCTAAACTAGACGGGTCACCCAAACATATCAAGAGTGTTTAAACAGTCCTAGTGTAATAAGGATGTTAAATTGGCCTGAATCATGGTCATAATTACAATAAGGAGCGATTAATAAAACATATACAATTATCATATAAACCCCATAAAAACCTTTATCAGACATAAGCTTTTGTCATTAGACTGTAATGCTCAGAGTAGCCTCTAGAGGACACCACAATAAAAATAGCATTTGTAAGAAACATGGTCATGTTACCATATAGTTGGCCCCTAGAGGGCCACATGAAAAGAAAATGACTGAAAGTATTGCAGCGTAACCACTCATTTAGCCCCTAAAGGGCGTAGTGCATTACACATTTTCAGGGCTAACAGCCCTACTGCAAAGATATTACAAACAAGACCCTTAAAACACAGACAACTCTCAGCTGTAAAACAAAAGTTCCGCCATGAGAGAGATTAAAAAGACACTGAATGGAGGGAGGAGTTATTATTTTGGGGTCCCCACTAACCTAGTGTGGTGGCATTCTGGGACAACTAAGTGCAGCTAATATTGTAGCAAGTTTACTGTAATGCTCAGAACAGCCCCTAGAAGACACCACAATAAAAATATAATTTGTGAGAAACATGGTCATGTAACCATTCGCCTCTAGAGGGCATAACCACATGAAAATAGAATGGCTCAAAGTAATTTAGTACAACCATATGTTTAGCCCCTAAAGGGCATAGTGCCTTACACATTTTCATGTCTACTGTGATACTAAGGCCCTTCGAACACAAACTACTCTCGGCTGTAAAACAAAAGTTCCAGATATAAGAGAGCTTAAAAAGGGACTGAATGGTGAGAGAGGTTATTATTTTGGGGTCCCCACTAACCTTGGATGGGGGCCCAGAGATGACCTAAACATAAATAGTGTGTCATGGTGAACATTTTGGTGGTGGTCCTATTGTCCTAGGACCACCTCAGGCTGAACTATGGGTAAAATATTTTGAAAAAGAATGCTTGCAATGCATTATGGTGTGACTTTTCACAAGTGCAGTGAATATTGTAGTATTGTATCTCCTGCAGTTCTGGGATATATCCGTGTTTGCAGAAGTCTGTGTTTTTTAGGAGATTTTTTATCAATTATAAGTGTTTTTGGGAAAGCTATGGAGCTTGAAGGGGAGAGCCAAAATAAATAACTGATTAAGTAACAGTGTGAACAATGTGACCAACACTCCAATGCCACTGATGGAGTTTACGCTGTGAGTGCTATGGCTGCCATGGAAAATGAGGGAGAGAGACAAAAGAAAAAATGATTCACCTGCGCTGAAGTATTTTGGCAATCGTGCAACTATCCATGTGACGGGGTCAGTCTGCAAGGCTGTAACAAAACTGCCCCAAGGCGGGACAAACGTAAAAATTACCAATGACATCAAGGGATTTTTAAAAGGCAAGCCCACGAACGAGTGAAAGTGATGGGCATAAGGTGGGTGTGGTTAAAAGCCCACAATACTTAAAACATTGGTCAAAGCGCTTGCTCACTCGGCCTAAAAAGAGGGGCAGCATCCCGCCTTGTTGATCTCTGAACTGACCCCCACCACACAAGGTAACCTACCCATTTTGAGGGCTCACATATAGGAGTTTAATATAGCTGTGTATTTCATTCCTGAATCCTTTTTCACCAACTATTGCAAAAGTGGTTGCAACTTAAAAAGTTAGTCTTTTTCCGTGTTGTAGGAAGCTACCGTTCATAGGGGAGCCTCTATTAATAGATTCACTAGTATATGAAACAGTCTTGTAATATTGGCAAACGTGCTGCTGTTCAGTAAAAAAACAGACTGGTCTTGAAGCACCAGACATGACAGCACCCCAAATATTCTAGTTGAACTCTTTTCCTCTGATTTTACAATCAGTACAGCACTGAGGAAGGGTGGCATGCTTCAACATTTAGTAGATCCAGGTCAGGCTTTCATATAAGCACCCCAATTACTTTCATTGTAGTGGAAGCCTAGCACACACATTCTTATGTTTCTTGATATGCTTGGATGGCAGTCTATCACTGTCTCATGACATGGTGTTTTACTTCTTTCCAAGCGTCTGATTGTATTTTTAAGCTCCAGTTCCAATGGTAGGCTGTTTACCTCAGCGGCCTGTATCTGCCTTAACAGACTAAGTGTCGCCGGTCTCTCATATACCTGCATACAAGACATGGGCACGACTTGCACAGTTGCAAAACCATTTGTTGTAGTTTTCCCCCAAACCTGAAAGCAATTTCCATCTGAGTACACCAAAGATCCCACAGGTTCCAAGAGAGCAAAAACAAGGACATGATTCTCCTATATTATTATCTTAAAGTCACCGACTAGCTCTGTCCTCCTCAACATGTTGTCTAGCTTTGCAATGCAAGTAATCATGGAGGCCTAGTCCATCCAATACATCACATCATTTTATATGCAGTTCCAGCAATGCTGACCTGTCTTTTTGTCAAGGGGGAATTTCGCCCTGAAGTCGCCTCACTTCTTCCACTATAGTTCTAATTTTCCTGATTAGGACTTTCCTGACTCCATAATTGGATACAAGACTCATGCCCTGTACCACCACTGTACCCTTCTCCCACTCAGCCTGTCATTCCCTTGTAGCTTCAACATTCTCTTGGAAGAACTTATCAGTCCCCTTCCTCAAGTTGTCCCTGAAGATACCATTTTTGAGGGGTTCTGCTTGCATTTTCCCAGATACATGTCTTGTGTTTACCCCATATTATGTGCAACAGTAATGGGCTGCTCAGGTTTCTTCCCAAATATTCAGCTTTCTTATCCTGGCCTGAATTTCTGAGATGCACATGATAAGCATCTCAAGACTGTTTGAGCAGTTCATTTTCAGGTATTAGTTGGGTGATGTTCACATATCGATGGAAGGAGATACCATGCTTCTGTAAGAGTTCAACTCCAGGCTCAACATATAGGTTAACAAGCTTCAACAAAGACAGTTTGTCTGGTTTTAACGTGGTAACTCATGCAAACATTGTTTATGTATGCCTGTATTTGCATATGTTACAACATTAAAGCCATCTCTGTTGGCATTGCCAATGCTTGTTAACTATCCGGTGTTGTTTTTTCTCTTGCAGAAATGTGTACATTTTTAACATACTGCCCTCGAAATGCATTTCTATATTTCAAGTTAGCACATAGCACTTTCAAATTTGAATGGTAGTTTGATTGGTGATGAAGGGCATGGAGGCTGTAAAGAGGGAGTTCCCAAAGAATACGCCTTGTGGGTTCAGTGCACAACATTGTTCTGAAGGTGGCTACTGCTGTACCTGTGACTACCTTCTCCTGACAAAAGTCTTGCTGGTTGACCATGAAATAATGAGCCATAGTACAGGTGTGTGCTCAGGGTTCTACCCACTCTCTGATTGTCACTATTTTCAATTCCGTTTTGTATTGTATTTATATAGTGCTTACTACCCCTGACGAGGCGTCAACGCACATTTTGGTGTGTAGCATGCTACTCTGGAACCAAAAAGGAATTAGTGGTGGATTAGTAGAAATATGAGTACAGTATTCTTATTATTATGAGTTAATTTGAGCAGAGGATATGTGAGTTTGTTAGTTGGGTTGAGTAGAGTAATGGAGGGATAGAGGATGGAATGATTCAGAAGTGTTAATTGGGACTTTATTGCAATAGAATGGGGCTTGGGATGAGTAAAGGTGCGATGGAGGAGGGAAGAGTCTGTAGAAAGGGGTAGGGAGATCACAGTAGCAGGAGGGGTTTCTGGATGAGTCAAAGGTGAGATAAATAAGGGAGAATTTTGTAGGGTTGTTTGGGAGACCATGGTAGTAAACTGAGGTTTGGGGTGAGCTAGATGTGGAAGAGGAGGGAAGAGCTTAGGCATGGTTATTTTGGAGATTAAAGTAGTAGAATGATTTTGTGGTGAGTCAGTGGGGATGTAGGATAGATTGCTAGAGACATACGTTGAGGGTTTGAGGGGGAGACAAAGTAAAGCTTACAAGAGAGTGTGTATATATGTGTGTGTGTGTGTGTGTGTATATATATATATTTTATTTATATGTGTACATATATTTTAAATATTTTAATTAAAAGTTTTCTTTTCTTAATACATATTTTTTAACTATTTATAATTTGAATTTTATTTATAGATTTTTTTTATTTTTTATTTAATTTTGCTCTAGTACAGTAGGACTAGAGTAATAAGTAGATATGTAAATACTTAGCAAGGGAATAAATGTGCAAGGAACATAATAATGGGTATAATATGAGAAGAAAAGTAGTATTGTAGAAACACACTTTCAAGATTTGTAATATTTGAAGTTAATCAATAAGTGTACTTTTCTAACATTTATTTATCTTTCCTCAATTTTTGAATGGTGAAATGCTTATGATAATAAAACATTTGATCGATGTTATATAAAGAAAGCAGGGATTCAGAAGTACCTAATATAACAATTTATCTAGGAGCTATGCAATGACCTATGAACATGTTAAGCATAGAATAATATACACATGTATGTGTGTGTGTATATATATATATATATATATATATCTATCTGTGAGTAAACATTCACTTGTTAAACAGGCTTAAAGAGTGTGTATAATTTATTATTAGTATTATGACATTGTAACATTACATATTTCCTTTTTCTTGTATGGTGGTGTTCTAAGGCGGGGTGCCAAACTTGAGCAGAGGTTTCTTTGTGCAAAGTATTTGTTTATTTTGTTTCTGATAAAAAGTGGTCCTGTTCCATGTATAGCTTTGTGGGTGATAAAAAGCAGATTGAAGGTGGATCTTCTTCTGGCAACGGGTAACAAGTGTAGTGCTCCAAAGGCAGGGGAGATGTGGGCTTGTGGCGTTACATGTAATAGTAGCCTGGCAGCGGAGTTCTGAATACATTGTAGTTTTTTCATAATAGATAGAGATGATCAATGGTAGAGGCTATTGGCATAATCCAGTTGGATAGTACAAGAGAGATAGTAGCCTGTATCTTGTGTGAAAATCCAAGGTGGGGGAAAATGCATCTCAGAGTCTTCAGGGTGATAAAGCTTGATCCTGCTAATTTGTCCACTTGGGCATTCATTGTTAACTTGGAGTCCATGGTAATTCCAAGGTTTTTAACTTCCTTGGATACTTGAGGAGGTGGTCCGAGATTGCCAGGCACACAGTGGGTAATCATTTTTCCAGTCGCCACATGTGAGTAGTTCCGTTTTGGAAGCATTTACTTTGAGATGGCTCCAAGTCATCCACTTGTAAACGGCTCTGAGGCAATGGAAGATTTGTGACTTTTCAATGTCTTTGGAGCATTCCAATGTATGTAATATTTGTGTCTCATCTGCATAGTTGTAGCATGTGAGTTGAAAAGCCTTGATCAGTTCTGTTAATGACATCATGTAGATGTTGAAAAGCAAAGGTGAGATGATTGATCCTTGGGGGGGGCACTGCTTTTGTGAGGTATGGTTTGGATGAGAAGGTGGGAGAATAGATAATAATTCTGTTTTGAAGGTAGGATTTAATCCAGTTGAGAGCAGTCCTTTCTATGCCCGCTTCGTGGAGTCTTTGAATTAGGGTGTGTAGGAAGTTGGCTCTGTATGCACTATTTCAAAGTAAGGACTAGTATGCACAGAGTCCAAGGGTTCCCCTTAGAGGTAAGATAGTGGCAAAAAGAGATAATACTAATGCTCTATTTTGTGGTAGTGTGGTCGAGCAGTAGGCTTATCAAAGGAGTAGTGTTAAGCATTTGTTGTACATACACACAGGCAATAAATGAGGAACACACACTCAAAGACAATTCCAGGCCAATAGGTTTTTGTATAGAAAAATCTATTTTCTTAGTTTAGTTTAAGAACCACAGGTTCAACTTCTACATGTAATACTTTGCATGAAACGTATTGCAGGTAAGTACTTTAGGAACTTTGAATAATCACAATAGCATATATACTTTTCAAATAAAACACATATAGCTATTTTAAAACTAGACACTGCAATTTTCACAGTTCCTAGGGGAGGTAAGTAATTGTTAGTTCTTGCAGGTAAGTAAACCACCTACGGGGTTCAAATTTGGGTCCAAGGTAGCCCACCGTTGAGGGTTCAGAGCAACCCCAAAGTTACCACACCAGCAGCTCAGGGCCAGTCAGGTGCAGAGGTCAAAGTGGTGCCCAAAACGCATAGGCTTCAATGGAGAAGGGGGTGCCCCGGTTCCAGTCTGCCAGCAGGTAAGTACCCGCGTCTTCGAGGGCAGACCAGGGGGGTTTTGTAGGGCACCGGGGGGACACAAGTTAGCACAGAAAGTACACCCTCAGCAGCACGGGGGTGGCCGGGTGCAGTGTGCAAACACACGTCGGGTTTTCAATTGGAATCAATTGGAGACCAAGGGGTCTCTTCAGCGATGCAGGCAAGGGGGGGGGGGGCTCCTCGGGGTAGCCACCACCTGGGCAAGGGAGAGGGCCTCCTGGGGGTTACTCCTGCACTGGAGTTCCGATCTTTCAGGTCCTGGGGGCTGCGGGTGCAGAGTCTTTTCCAGGCATCGGGACCTGGGAGTCAGGCAGTCGCGGTCAGGGGGAGCCTCGGGATTCCCTCTGAAGGCGTCGCTGGGGGGGCAACTCTGGCTACTCACGGTCTCGTAGTCGCCGGGGAGTCCTCCCTGAAGTGTTTGTTCTCCAAAAGTCGAGCCGGGGGCGTCGGGTGCAGAGTTGCAAGTCTCACGCTTCCGGCGGGAAACGCAGTTGTCATGAAGTTGCTTCTTTGGAAACAAAGTTGCAGTCTTGGGTGAACAGAGCCGCTGTCCTCTGGAGTTTCTTGGTCCTTCTAGAGCAGGGCAGTCCTCTGAGGATTCAGAGGTCGCTGGTCCTGGGGAAAGCGTCGCTGGAGCAGTTTCTTCAGAAGGGGGGAGACAGGCCGGTAGAGCTGGGGCCAAAGCAGTTGGTGTCTCCGTCTTCTCTGCAGGGTTTTTCAGCTCAGCAGTCCTCTTCTTCTTAGGTTGCTGGAATCTGAGTTTCTAGGTTCAAGGGAGCCCCTAAATACAGAATTTAGGGGTGTGTTTAGGTCAGGGAGGGCAGTAGCCAATGGCTACTAGCCCTGAGGGTGGCTACACCCTCTTTGTGCCTCCTCCCAAGGAGAGGGGGTCACATTCCTATCCCTATTGGGGGGATCCTCCATCTGCATGATGGAGGTCCTAAAAGTCCGAGTCACTTCAGCTCAGGTTGCCTTAGGGGCTGTCCTGACTGGTCAGTGACTCCTCCTTGTTTTTCTCATTATCTCCTCCGGCCTTGCTGCCAAAAGTGGGGCCGTGGCCGGAGGGGGCGGGCAACTCCACTAGCTGGAATGCCCTGTGGTGCTGTAACAAAGGGGGTGAGCCTTTGAGGCTCACCGCCAGGTGTTACAGTTCTGCAAGGGGGAGGTGATAAGCATCTCCACCCAGTACAGGCTTTGTTACTAGCCACAGAGTGACAAAGGCACTCTCCCCATGTGGCCAGCAACATGTCTCGAGTGTGGCAGGCTGCTAAAACCAGTCAGCATACACGGGTAGTTAGTTAAGGTTTCAGGGGGCACATCTAAGGTGCCCTCTGGGGTGTATTTTACAATAAAATGTACACTGGCATCAGTGTGCATTTATTGTACTGAGAAGTTTGATACCAAACTTCACAGTTTTCAGTGTAGCCATTATGGTGCTGTGGAGTTCGTGTATGACCGACTCCCAGACCATATACTCTTATGGCTGCCCTGCACTTACAATGTCTAAGGTTTTGCTTAGACACTGTAGGGGCACAGTGCTTATGCACTGGTGCCCTCACCTATGGTATAGTGCACCCTGCCTTAGGGCTGTAAGGCCTGCTAGAGGGGTGACTTATCTATACTGCATAGGCAGTGTGAGGTTGGCATGGCACTCTGAGGGGAGTGCCATGTCGACTTACTCGTTTTGTCATCACCAGCACACACAAGCTGGCAAGCAGTGTGTTTGTGCTGAGTGAGGGGTCCCCTGGGTGGCATAAGATATGCTGCAGCCCTTAGAGACCTTCCCTGGCATCAGGGCCCTTGGTACCCGGGGTACCAGTTACAAGGGACTTACCTGGATGCCAGGGTGTACCAATTGTGTAAACAAAAGTACAGGTTAGGGAAAGAACACTGGTGCTGGGGCCTGGTTAGCAGGCCTCAGCACACTTTCAAATCAAAACATAGCATCAGCAAAGGCAAAAAGTCAGGGGGTAACCATGCCAAGGAGGCATTTCCTTACAGGGTGTCATGGTCAACAGTATCAAAGGCAGCCGAGAGGTCTAAGAGAAGTAGTGCAGCAACTCCATTGCGGTCGACAGTGTTTTTAAGATCATCCCAGATTGCTACGAGTGCTGATTCAGGGCCTCTTCCTGGGCAGAATCCAGTTTGGTAGTCTGAAAGTATGGAATTGTCTTCAATGAATTGTGACATCTGGGCGAATGCTGCTCTTTCTATCAGTTTGCCCAGGAAAGGTCCATTTACGATTGGTCTGTAGTTTTTGGGGTCCTGATGGTCTAGGTTTTGTTTTCTTTAATAATAGACATATGTATGCTTTTTTTCAGGTCTTCAGGAAAAGTTCCTGTAGTTAGAGTTATTGATGATTTTTCTTACAGTTATGGCAGCAGAAGTAGATAAAAGAATGTTCTTGAAGATGTTTGCTGGACAAGGGTCAGCAGGGCAAGCGGAAAGCCTGCTTGCTTTGACCAAATCAATAAATTCACCTTGTGATATTTGTTTGAAGGAGTGCAGAGGATGGATTGGTTTATTCTTGAAGGAGTTTTGGAAAGTGGTTGGTGCTGATGGTTTTCTTCTGGCTTAAATTGGAATCCAATATGTTTTCCTTGGTTGTGTAATGAGTTGCCAGTTTGTGAAATCTTGAGTAGAGGGACGACTTCCTTCCATGTTTTGAAATTCATTGAGAATTTTATAAAATTCTTTGGTAGTAGATTTAGCATTAGAATTCTGTCTGCATAGTACCTTGTTTCAGCTTTTCTGATTGATGATTTGTATACTCTGTTAAGCTTGTGTAGCTGAAGTTTGTCTTGAATGTTGTTTGTTTTGAGCCAGGTCTGCTGCAACCTTCTGATTTGTTGCTTTATCTTTTTAAGTTCTGTATTTCTCCAAGGTGTTGGTTTTCTTTTGTCCTGTTTAGTTTTTATGAGTGGTATTAAGATATCGAAAGCTTCCTGTAGCCACTCATAAAATTTTGGAACAGAATTAATTGTAACCAGATCAGTGTTGGTTGTTAGTTGTGTTTCTAATTCTTTAAAATTGAGTGTGCTCTGTGGTTGAAAGATGCATGTATGTAAGTTGCTATGGGGTGTGTTGATTTGTGGTGTTTTGTGTTGGAAAGTTATCAAATGGTGTTCTGACCATGTGATTGGCGTGATACTATGGACGATAACTAGTTCAGGCTCTGCAAAAATGACATCTAGGATGTGTCCAGCGATGTGTGTGGGATTGTGTACAGTGCGACTAGGCCAGTGGTGATAGCGTTTGGATGGGGCATATTGGGTTTGTCAAACCAAATGTTTAGGTCCCCAAGAATGCATAGGTTTGAATATAATGTACTTTTTTTGTAGGATAGCCTTATGTAATAGACAAGGGGATGCGAAGTTGTGAAGAGTGGCATGTTGTTTATTTTGTTTGCGTCTGTTTAGTGTAGAAGCAGTATAGGTTAGGGATGGTGGGGGAGCATGTGGATCATAATGTAAGACTCTGTTGTGCAATGGATGGGGGACTGGTGAATGAATGTTGCTGTGTTGGTGTGCTTGTGGTAGATGTTTGTGAAGAGTGACCATGTAGGAGTAAAGATTGGTCAGGATTTGTATTCTTTGTGTAGTCATCAGGGTGGGAGTGGGTGTGACGGACGGTATTAAGATTGTGTTTTGGAAGGCTGGGTTTAGGCATTGTCATGATAAAAGGTGATCTGGCAGGAGCAAACGGAGGATATTGCTGTTGGTTTGTATGAACAGGAAGTGTATCTGGATGGTTGAAAGTAATGTATAATGTGGTTTTGTGTTGTGTGGGCGATGGCAGGTTGTGTTAGTAGGAATGGACTGAGTTGTGTTTAGTGTGAGAATGAAGGTGTTTTACTGTTGTAGGTGTGGTGGATATGTGTATAGGTGTGGTATGTGGGGTTTTGTGTTGGTTGATGAGACATTACAATCTGTATGAGGTCAGTTTGGGATGCATGAGTTTGATGTCTTTGCTGATAGTATGTTTGCACGTTGATGGATGTGTAGGGAGTAAGGTCCTTTCTGGTAAATGGGAAATTGGGCAGTATTTTTGGCCCTAGGCACGACCCGGCCTGGACAGGCCCAATAATGCAAATGCCCTTGTCCTCTCCACCTTTAGCATCGATGCTTGGGCTGAGACGTCCCGAGCGGTAGGCTTAAATAGCCCTATTGACCAATAGTTTTAGTTCTTGAGACTCGCATATTCCAGTTCTCGCATTTTGCCCAGCACCCACATGAATCTCGCCTTCATGCAGGTGAAGGACGCAGAGAGCAGGAAGCGTGTGTATTTGTAGCCTGAGAAATACAATCCATAGCATTGAAAAGCTCTTGTAGAAGCCACTGGGATGGGAGCAGTTGGGACAGAAGTTTTTGTTGGGCTTGCATCCTTCCATAAGTGTTTCTAAACTTTGTCTTGTGAAATATTTTGCACTGAGACATTTCCAGATAATTTTCATCAGACTTGCAGGTGGAATGTCCTCACTAGTCTTGTCCTCCTGTCTTGTAAGGACAAGACGCTAGCAGAAGAGATCATCAAGAAACTATTTTAATGACTGTCCGTGATTGGTTACTGCAGTCTCTCAAAGCTTGCCCCTTGCCGCACTCACCCATCCTCAGGTGTTTTTCCTCTTGTATACTGCCACTTCATTTGAACTAGTTGCTGTCTTTGGTGATGGGAGCCACTTCCTCCTTAAACAGTCTAACACCAATGTCCTGACAGTTGAAGTGTGTTGGCCAGTACAGATCCTGAACAGTACCAGATTCTAATGTGTGTTTGCAACTGCTAAGATTCTTGCATTGATGGCTTACTCATTACTTTCTCACCAGATTGCTAATTTCTGTTACCATTGTCCATTTTCTTCGTTTGACAGGTTTATGAAAGAAATACTTATACATATATATAAGAGTGAGAGAGCTGCCAGGGTCTCTGAGTTGGAACAGTTTGAAAATCTGTTGTCTTGATAATGGAGGATGAACATCTGAAGTTGTGGGCAAGAGATGCCTGCCTGGTTGATGTGGGTTTTTTCACAGCATTCTCTTCCCTTCCAGCCATATTGAACTGTTGTTTCTTTCTTTTTATAGGAAGGCCGTTATTACAGTGAGGAAGCAGAGGTAGACCTCCGGGACCCCAATAATGACTACAATTTGTACAAGGAAACATGCCAGGACCTGCAGCGTCTCATGGCTGAAATTCAAGACTTGAAGAGCAAAGGCAGCAAAGATGTTGTAAGGCAAAGCAGAGGCTTGTGATTGGGCAGAATGAAATGGAGCAGTAGGCTTAGTCACCAGAGAGAACAGCTGCAAGGTCAGAGAGATTATACCAGTGATTTGGGGCCCACAATTGTTAGTGTTATGATTGGTTGTAGGGGGAAGAAAGGCATTAGATGGTTCTGCAGAATTTAAGACCTAAAAGTGAGGAGTGTACTTAAAGAAAAAATTACTTTATAGTGTGCCTGTTTGTTAGGAGAGGTTCTTGCAAATAGTAGTTTGTCCAGGATGGAGCTGTGGGACCAGATGATGGTGCTGCTACTGAAATGTCCTGGATGGGATTGTGTAGCTGAAGAGCAGTGTCATAGCATGTTTTTCCAGAGGCTGGTACTCCTGATTCATTTTAGAGTTCTAAAAATAGACCTTACAAGTATTTGTATTGGACCAAAATAGCATATTGAGTGCTTAGAGACACAGAGCCTGTGTGTATGTAAGGGAAAGTATTGTCAGAGAGCATTGTAAGACCAAAAGAGTAGCTCTTCAATTAGTTAGATTACTAGAAAGATGTGAAGCCCTGAAGACTAGACTTGGGATGTTTGATATGTGAATTGGATGTCTATAGCCTCTAAAGTTACAAATGGGGGCAATAAGTACAGAAGTGAGATATGAAATGATTACAAACACCATAGTGATTAAGCTATAGATCAATGCCTTTTACATGTGGTGAAATAGCGGATTGATTATTGAAAGAGCCCATTGAGCTCCATTTATTAAACAGCCTAAAAAATAAATAAAAGTTTAAATGGCTCGGGTTATTTTTTATGAAGACCTCCTTGAACAGCTTGTGGAGAGGCAGATGCTCACATCTGAGGCTGCCGGGATCAGACATTGCCGCTCAGCCTGTTCTACTACTCAGATTGAAATGGTGGCAGAGAAGCTTAGTCTACTGTGGCTTGTATGGAATACTTGGTATTGTGTGAAAATAAACTGTGCAAAGCAAAGGCTCAGTGAGCAAAGTAGTATGTGGTGAGGATGTTGAAAGTTATTTTCTGGTGTACTCACTGAGCGTATACTCAGTGAGCAAGGTTGTATATGGTGAAGTGTGGAAAGGTATTATCTAGTGTGGTAAATCTTAATCTTATTTAACATGTCACTTGTGCCTCCGCTGTTCTGTTCCTCCAGACAGCAGAGATTGAAGAACGCCGTATCCAGAGCTGTGTCCACTTCATGACCCTGAAAAAGTTGAACCGGTTGGCTCATATCCGGCTAAAGAAGGGGCGAGATCAGACACATGAGGTAGGGTTAAACACTGGGTGGTGGTTGTCATAGAGTAAAAGGGAGCAACTGACTTTGCATTTTCTCTTCATCTCATATCTGATCAGACCCCCTTTCCTGTTGCAGGCAAAGCAGAAGGTGGATGCTCATCACCTGCAGCTGCAAAATCTGTTGTACGAAGTCATGCACCTACAAAAAGAGATCACCAAGTGCCTCGAATTTAAGTGAGTACCAGAGGTGGTTTCATAAAGCTTGGTAGTAGAAATTAACAAGAGCAAGAAGCATCCACGGCAAGCAAGTGTATATCTGAATCTGGTAACTGGTTCACAGCATAGAGTAGGATATACTTTTGCATATAGTTTTCAGATTGAATATGTGGATAAGCTTAGAGCTACAGACACCTTCTAATTCATCCAAATAAACCACATCTTTCCAACAGTCTAACCAACCAGTGTAGAGTTATGTTCGATAGCATGTATGTCTGTAGATACATATGCACTGAATGCTCTTGACGTCTAGTGCTGGGTCTGGAGTGGTGCAAGTTGTTTGTCTTTGAAGAAGTGTTTCGAGTCACAGGATTGACTCCTCTCGGTGGTAATTTGCATGGGCATTGACTCCTTTGTTAGATTGTTTTCACTCTGCTGTCGGGTTCAGACTTGTGTGTCTTTGCTCCTTCTTTCGACTCGCTCTGGTTCAAAATCTTTCTTTCTGTCTTCTCTTCTTTGATGGTATTGTATTTTGATTGGGCATTCCTGTCTAAGTGTTGGTCTCAAATTGTCGGTCTGGGCATTGACCTTGCGCCTTTTGGGGTATCTTTGCCCTTCTCGGGCCTACCTCACCACGCAGCACTGACCACTATGCTAAACTGATGGAACGAACACTGTTTAACTTCTGTCCTCGGTGTCACGCTAAATTTCCCCACACTGACCAACATCTTCTGTTTAACATGCACCTTCCCCCCTAAATGACCATGAAGCTACCTATGACACCAGCAGAACTTATCGGCAGAAGAAGTTGCTTCGGGATTGAAAGGTGCGTTGACTGGAAATGGCGCACAATACTCAGAGTGACACCCCGGACATCTTTGGGAGAGGAACACGCTCAGGAGAAACATGAACAACAGGAGGAGGGCTTCTCTATCCAGGACTCCAACTCCAACGTGCAGTCAAACATCAAAAGCCACAAGGTAACATCTGCACAACCTGTGAGTATCGTGGTCCTCCTACCCACCCCAAGACGGAGAAAAAGTACCTTTCAGAGGTGGTCAGACTGCCTTCAGGCCATGGCCGGATCTGAAAATCCATTTTGGTTGCCCTGCCCTCTGGCTCTGAAAACAGCCAAGACAAAACCATTGTCTGCGGCTTCGACTTCGTGTCCATCTCAGTCCAAACTTCGCCTCCTGCCTCGACCATGGTGCTGACAAAATCGCACCGACCGAAGACTTTGGTGCCGAAATCCACAGATCCAAAAACCTTGAAGCAGAGAGACTACAGTCAGTCTTCAGCCACAACTTCCCAGGTGGAACCTACTATGAATGCTCATCAGTGCCGCCTCCATTTCCAGGAGGGTACAGGACGCATTATTACTTCTCCCCCTGTACTGATCAAGAGGAAGATGTGTTTTCAAGAAGCTCTCAACACTTCTCCCCCTCCAAAGAAAAGAAGCTAGGAAAAGGTCACCAGCCCACATCACAAGCCTTCTCCGCCTCCTCCTCCTGATCCACCTTATCCTACTCCACCCTCTTTCTTCTCCTCCACCTCCCCCCCCTCCTCATTTTTCTGTTTGACCTATTCCAGGAGTTTATACCCCTCAAGGATCCCCTTTGTATGTTGGGGAAGATTTGGGTGGGACACAGCATGACCCGGATCCATGGGACATTTATGACCCTGAACCCATTCTGTCCAATGATTCAGACTTATACCTGCATACCCCTCTGCACCAGAGGATACTTCCTCCTTGATATGCTCACATCTACTCATAAGGATATCCCATTTCTCTGAATGCTCCTTGGGATGCTTTGTCATGCTGATGACATTTTTAAGGAGCCCGTCCACTCTAGGGTTAGCTCGCCTACAGTAGACCAGAAATCTAAGCCTTCTCCCTCACACCCATTATACATTAGGTCACTGGTCCCTCCAGGTTCAATAGTAGCCACCAATGCATGAAAACTTGACAATAGCCAGGCCACAGGTGACTCTTCTCCTCCTGAGAAGGAGGGCAAAAAAATCGATGGCTGCAGAGACAGCTAACTATTGGTGTATCGCCAGTTCACAGGCATTACTGGCTAGATATGTCCGGCTCACTGGGATTAAATGAAGGAGCTCCTCTAATTACTCCCAGGTGAGTACCACAAGAGAGGGCAACAGTTTGCTGAGGGGAGAACATTAATAATTCTATCCGTTGTGCCCTGGACACTGCAGATACAGCTGCACACGGCTTCAATAAGAGTGTCCTAATAAAAAGGCACGCATGGCTCTGCTGCTCTGATTTCAAACTAGAAGTACAGCAAATGGTCCTTAACGTGCCCTTTGATAAGTAACATCTTTTTGGCCCTCAAGTGGATTCTGCCCTTGAGAAGTGAAAAAAGGACAAAGACACACCAAGGGCTATGGGTACTCTACAGTCCCCCACACAAAGGGTCACTTTTTGCCACCCCACTTTCAGAAGTGACTACAGATCTACATCCTCTGAGGTGTCTACTTCCCAAACCAAATAGCCTCCCTCCTCCTATTCAAGGGGCTTCTAAAGGGGGTCCTACAGAGGCAACAGCGGCAGAAGTAAGAGCACTGCCTCCCGAGGCTCTTCCTCCACTGCAAATCAGTGACTACCTCCGTCTTCCCCCTGCTCACTCCACACCTGTCTGGGGATGGCTCCAAGATTTACATTCAGAATGGGTCAGCATCGCCACAGACCAATGGGTCCTTTTCATTATTCAACATGGTTATTGTCTGGAGCTCATTACCGCTCCTCCAAATATTCCCCCTTGTACTCACAGGCTATCCCACAAGCACCTCACCCTTCTCAGACAAGAGGATCAATCCCTTCTTCTCATAGGGGCTTTGAGCCTGTTCCCTTACAACATACGGGGTGAGGGGTATACTTCTCATATATTCTCATTCACAAAATGGATAGCTTTCTCAGGCCTTGTCTGGACTTCTGACAGAATGTACTGGTTTAATGATCTGTACACTTTCACATGGTTACTCTTCAAGATTTTATTCCACTTATGCAACAAGGTGACTTTGACAGCTCTAGATCTAGAGGACACCTACTTTCATATTCCCATCCACCCTGCACACCTCAGAAAAAAGAACATCCATATGTCCCCTTACCTAGAAGACAGGCTCATTCTAAGCCAATACCTTTCAACAGTGCCAATATTGCACTCAGTTGACAGTGGAACTCCTTCACACTCTGGGCTCCATGCTCAACTTTTGCAAAGTCCACCTCAAACCCCTTCAGACACAGCCCTACCTAGGAGCTATTCTCAATGCAGATTTGGGGCTAGCATACCCCAATCCAGTCCGCGTTAAGAGTTTTCATTCTCTTCTCCCCCAGTTTCAGGAGAATTGCACTTACGCAGTATGGACTGTTATCTGCCTGTTAGGGATGATGGTGTCCTGCATTGTCATCATTCCCCATGCCAGACTCAACATGCGTCCCCTACAGCAGTGTCTGTCTCGTCAGGGGGCTCAATCACCGGCTCACCAGATATAGTGTTGTTAGACTGCCATAATTGGTGCTCTCTGCAAAGGTGGAACACCACCAACCTGTTAAAAGGTCAGCTTTTTCTGTACCCTGTGCCTCGGGTCATTCTGACCACAGATGCATCACGGACTGGTTGGTGCGCTCACCTTTAAGACCTCACAGTATAGGGCCACTGGGATCGGAGTCACCAATCCCTACATTTCAGGTACCTCCAGCTTCAGGCAGTATTTCTAGCCCTGAAAGCATTTCTTTATCACCTGTCTCACAAGGTTGTCTTAGCCCGCATGGACAACATGATAGCCATGTATTATCTACAGAAACTGTCATCTCAATTGTCACCACTCTCTCAGACAATGTAGAAGAGGGTTGTCCACCACCAATTTAACCTGGTGGCAGAGTATCTCCCAGGGACAGACAACGACTTTGCAGACCTACTCAGGAGCATGCTGCAACAAGTCCTTCAAACATACTTCCCAAAGTGGAGAGCTCCTCAGATAGACCTTTTCACCACAGCACAAAACGCAGAATGCCCAAGCTTTGCCTCCAGATATCCATACCCTCTAGCCAAGGGCAACACTCTATGGATAGACTTGTCAGGTATATTTGCTTACACATTTCCAATTCTCCCTCTCATTCCATTTCGGGTTCAGAGGATCAGGCAAACGTCTCACCATGTTCCTTGTAGCTAACATTTGGGCGCGTCAGCCATGGTTCACCTTTCTTCTGGAACTATCAGTAGTTCCTCCACAAGAAGCTTCGCAACAGGCCGGACCTTCTCACTCAAAATCAAGTTTGGTTACTTAGGATTGCCTGCCAAATGCATGGACATTCTCTGGGAAGCTTGCAGACCCACAACCATATCATGTTATGCTGCAAAACGGAAACGTTTTGTTTGCTACTGCCAACCCAAATGTATTTACCCCATTAACGCTAGTGTTCATGACATTGTTTGTTATATGCTCCATTTACAAAAAGTAAATTTAGCTTATACTTCCTTTCGCCTACATCTCACAGCGATAGCTGCATATCTACAGAACGGACATCATAGTTCTTTGTTCAGAATCCCAGTCAGTAAAGCTTTCATGGAAGGCCTTAAAAGGGCTGTTCCACCCAGAGTGCTTCCTGCACCATCCTGCAACCTCAATATTGTGCTTGCCAGGGTCATGTGCCCTCCTTTTGAGCCACTTCATTTCATGTCCTCTTCGATATCTTTCTTGGAAGGTGGTTTTCTTCGTCGCCATCACATCACTCAGGCTTCCAGTGAGCTCCAGGCCCTAACCTTGGAAGAACCTTTCTTTCAAATTCATAGAGACAAGGTGGTCCTTCACACAAACCCAAAGTTCCTTCCTAAAGTGGTTTCATAATTCCATATAAACCAATCCATTGAGCTACCAGTCTTCTTTCCGCAGCCCAACTCTGTTTGCAGAAAGAGCTCTCCATGCTCTGGATGTTAAGAGTACTAATGTTTTACATTGACAGAACTAAGGAGTTTAAGAAAATTAACACCTCTTTGTGGCCTTTTCATTATCTCACAAGGAAGTCCAATATCTAAAAACAGCACAGCTAGATTGATAGGTAAGTGTATATAGACTTGCTATGCCTAAGCAAAGAGACAGTTACCTATTATGCCTAGTGCACATCTTACTAGGAAAAAGGTGCCACTATGGCTTTCCTTGGAAACATCCCTATAGCTGACATTTAGCATGTACATGGTCTACGCCACATACATTCACAAAACATTACTGTATGGATGTACTAGCACCTCAGCAAGCCAGCGTAGGTCAAGCTGTGCTACGAACACTTTTCCAGTCAACTGCAACTTCCACTGTCTAGCCACTGCTTTAATGGAGGGACTGATTTACAGTCTATGCAGAGCATGTGTATCTACAGCCACACATGCCATTGAACGGAAAATGTTATTTACCCAGTAAGCATCTGATCATGGCATGTAGTTTTGTAGATTCACATGAGCCCTCACTCCTCCCAGGGTGCCTGTGGTCATTCCAGTTACACGATATTTGTAAATATTTGTACATATGTAGTTACATTTACATGGACACCTATTTCTCTATACTTCTTCTACACTCCTTTTCTCACCCACCTGCGGGAAAACAATCCAACAGAGTCGATATCCATGCACATATCACCGAGAAGAGGAGTCACTCGATTCCACGACACCAAACGCTTCTTTGAATCAAAACAACTTGAACCACTCCGGACCCAACACTAGATGACAGGGGCAAGCAGAGCATGTGAATCTACAGCACTACATGCCACAAACAGAGGCTTACTGGGTAAGTAACATTTTCCTTTCCTTTTAGCAACATTGGCTGAATAGCAAAAGAAAAGCCTCTTCATACAAGCTTGTTCTACAAACAGACCATGTGACCAAATTTCAGCTGCATCTTGTGTAAGTGTCTGGAAGGGCAGATTCTACCTGGTCTAATTTCCTAAGAGTAACATAATCCTCATGTAGAAATGTAAAGTTGATTAATTAGTGTTTATACTAAAGGGAGGTGTTTGATGTAGATACATACAGGGACCATTGAACTTCAGTAATGGATGACTCAACTCACCCTCCCACCTTTCCCAAGATCCCTTCTCGATTTGGAACTAACCTAGCTAGCCTGGGTCCTCTCAGGTTTGTGAGTATCTCAGGCAATTTATCTTTAAGGCAAGGTTACTAGAGGCAACGGGGTAGCCCTCTCTAGTACCCCTACTTGATGGAAGCAGTGCTGAGAAGACGTTATTGTCAAGGATCCTAGCCATTGGCTTAGAGTATAGTAGGTGGACTAAAGAGGGAACGTATTCACCCATCTGTGTAGAACCTCAAACAGGAAAGGCATAGCCCCACAGTTGAAGGCCTTCTCACCATGCAGTATTGCGGTACCTGACAGTATTTGAAAGAAGATATTTAAAACCAAGGACAATAGTCTCCTTAAGGTATACAGGTAGAATTTCCATTTAGAAATCAGTATGATCTAGATGGATTAAAAGGGATTTGTATTGGAGCAATCAATGGGAGATTAATTTGGCAACAAATGTATTACTCTGTTATACATGAAAGCGGTCTGTATGAGCAGCAATCCATAGCAGTTTTTGAAGGGTGGAGCAGGAGAGTTACCCACTGTGGATTTCATGGTTTGCAGCAGACTACATGCATTGATTATCTCCTTGGCTTTGTATGACACAATTAATTCTCCTTTGCAAAATTGAATGCCAACTTTGTGTGTGCCAGACACTTTTCAACAAGTTGGGTCTGACATTATGGCCTTTATTTTCCATGCAAGATCTGTATTCTTAGCATCTCCCTATAACCATCATATTTGCAATGTAGGGCCATGTGGAATAAATAACTCCTAATGTGGTAAGTACATTTTGGCTGTTCTTTGAAGCAGTGCCTGCATAATTCTATGATCTTTGGTAGCTTGTTACATATATGGACAGGTTTGCTCCATTAGTATATTTTCCCTTGTCCTTTTAACTGTACAGACTAGAAAACTATGAGGTCTGTTGCCTTCTGCGTAGCACCTCGCTTCCATTTCAGCTACCTTGTAGAATTTTTCTCAGTTTCCTCACAACTGATGATATATGAATTAATGTGATCTTAGTTTTCTTTTATGAGTATTCCCTCTAAATCTATAAAAAAGTTTCATTGCTTGTGCGGGATCACCAGTACATTTATAGAATATTTTTTGTACATTAAATGTTACCATGAAATAAATTATGACTTTAGAAACCAACATTTTCTGTCTGTTGTGGTTTTAAACATTTGAGTTGCTGAATCAGTCCTCCCATTTGACTAAAAACGCTGCTGTTTCTTTACATTTGAAAAATAAAGGGAAATGTAGCCACAGTGGAAATATTTACACAACACCTTTAATAATTAATTAAACAGAAGCTTCCTTTCAAGTCACACAATGAGAATATCCAGAATTACTACAATGCCGTACTTTGCTTCTGAGGAGACGGGAGATATGTTTTTTTAATTGAAATTGAATACCCATGATCGAAAACTAGGACTACCATTCAGTAAAAAATGTTCTTCTCCATCGCCTGTTGAAATATTGAAGCAGACTAGCAAGCCTTGTATCGAATTTGGGAGCCAAAAGGACAGAAAATAATTAAATCGAGCAGAGGGAAGCTTGGCCCACTATGATATCTGTTCTAGAGTCTGTGTTGATACAAATGTGTTTAGCAGAGTTATGGACTGAACAAATGTCTGGAATAAAGACATTTCTCAAAAAAGCATCAGCTGCTGCTTTCTTTTAGCAGAATGGACTTTACGTTTTCTTGGTAATATTATTTTCTTTATTTGATAGTAGGTTCTGATGCAAGAAATGATTTATCTACCTTTCTTTTGTAGAGGCATTATCTGTGTTAATACCCCGTGATCATAAGCAGCTGGCTGGAATGTGTGAAATCTCTTGTTTTTCTACATGTAATATTTCTTTGCCTTCTTGACTTCCAGTGTCTGAAAAGCCTTCTTTGCTGGGAATGAAGGGTAAAGGAAATGGTCCTGAAAGTGTCTGAGATGGAAATCTCAGATAACAGTTGAGAAGGTTAGAAGAGTGAGGTCTTAAGGATGAAAACAACATATATGGCTCTTGAGTGCAAAGAGCTTGAAGCCCTGTAACTCTGTGAGATGATGCTTATTAGAAAATTCACTTCCCAGTATGAGCGTTGGTGTTCTGACTTATGCTTGTGCAAAGTGGCCCCAAAAATCAGAATAGGGCACTGTTGAGCTCTCGGGGGAGCTGGAGTTCATACAGGAGGACACTTTCCAACGGCCCTTCAGTAATTTATTGACCAGAGAACGTGAAAAAATCTCTGAGAAGCAAACTTTCCATATGGAGTGATATCAGTCAAATATACTTTTAATAGAAGTGTAAACAAAGGTACATTTGGCTAAATTAGAGGACTTATGATGGTGTCTTTTTGTGAATGTCTCTGTTCCCCTTCTCATGGAAGGCATCAGATGCAGAATCTTTCCCACCTGATAGCATATGAAGACCCAGGTAAAGGATGTTTGGACTCTTAAAATGTTAATGCAGTTATTGAACAGGATCATATGTCCATATTGCAGATACTCCAGAGATTGTCAGTCAAGCTCGGTGACAGCAGGTTCAGATGAGGGAACTTGCATAAAATCCTGGATTAAAGTACTGGCCTGCTCTGAAGTCTTGTTTTTCAGTTATGTTTGTCCTGTTCCACAACACCCGCTTCTAGTTTACAAACCATAATCTGGCATTGTAATTCTACAGAAAGCAACTGAGAAAAAGTCCCAGTCGGACCCGCTAGTGACTCATACTCCTAAAACTATAGACCAAATGTCCACGTGTGACACTACAGGAAGTGGTCTGATGTTAATGTGGAGGTCGCATAGTCTTGTCTAATATTCAGGAGAGCCACCCCAAAAACCAAATGCACCCACTTTTGATATTATGGGGTCACAGATCTTTCCAGTACTTACAGATCCTGGACCTTGCTAACAACATTAAGTAAACAAAAATTGAGAGCCTTTAACTTTTATTTACTGTCGCTTCCTAGCCCAACACTCCAAGAATAACAGAAAAGCCACTGACCTTTATCGTCTCACCAGATATCTTTTGCTGTATTTTCTCAGTAATCTACAAACCAAGATGCACTGTTCCGAAATTGGGGGGCAGTCCTTGGTCCCCTTAAGCACTAGCTTTTTAGGAACAAAAGCCCTCACTCGCAATTAGGTGACCTACTTCATCATCGGGCCATGCTCCTTGTCAGGCCGGCACTGCAATGCCTAACAGCCCTTCTAGAGGGCTCTTTGCTGGAGATCTTTTTGGAGGAAGTTGCCGGTGATGAATGGACGTGTGAGGCGCCAGAAAAATTTTACTAAAATTGACCATGGATGTCAAAAATACCATCTTTACTCCAAACTGGCACATTTGCCAAGATTTAAAACAGAGAAAGGTAAAGCAACAGATTATAAATGGTCTGGATCCTTATAGAGTGACAACGTGAATACCTAACACCTCAACTGTTGGTGTATGTACGGAAAAACTATGTGTGGGTATTCCCCACACTATAGAACCAGTGGTCAGCTTGTTTCTCGCCTATGCAGTCTGATGGATCTTGTGGCGACTCATCAGGACCTAGCACAATTCCTAATCCTCACTAAGAGACTAATAATGCTCTTTGTCAACTGTGTATTTGGCATCTTAGAATCTTCTAATAAGATATTGCTCATCAATGTGCAGGGACTTGAATAAAAGAAACATAGTGGAAAAATAATTGGATATTCACCAAATTTTGAACACAGTTTTCACCCTAAAAACAAGTGCCTTGTGGCGTGTCCAAGATGGCGGCGCGCTAGGACGTGTCCGTCCGAGCTCCGCCGCCCGACCCGCAAAACTGCTGTTCGGCCCGGGGGGGGGGGGGGGGGGGGGTGGGTGGGTGGAGGCCCCCCCACCCCGAAGTTTGAAGTACCCCCATGGGATTTGTGCTTCCCGGCAGGATCCCTGAGTTGAGCTGCGGTGAGAGCGGCGGTCGGCCCTGGAGTTAGAGCGGGGCTGCGGAGCGGCATGGGAGGCGGGCCCTCACCCGGCGGCCTTTTGAGCTCGGCGCCGGGGGGTCCGAGGGCCTTGAGGGCTCAGTTTGGGCCCCGGGAGCAGCCGGACCACGGCTGGGGCCTTGGCCCTGGGACGCCCGATCACTTTGGGTGTGGGGGGCGCCCCCGTATGTGGAACTTGATCGGGGGCTGGAGGCTGGTGCCCCCACCCTGGCGCCCATGCACGGGGCTGAGTAGAAGAACGAGGCCCCGATAGAAGACGGGGGGCTCTGCCGCTTTGCCCCAATACTGCTGCACTTTATCACTGGGAGTTCAATTAAGTGTGGGCCCGCATATACGGTGGAAGAGGCAGTTAAAGCGGAGCTTTGCAGGCGGTGGCTGCCAGGTGTTGGGCCCAGGCGCGGTCTCTGACACGGCGGCATTTGGGGATCAGTCTCAGACGGAGACTCTGGAGGACCTGCAGGACTGATCCGGCGAACCGAGATTAGCCCGGTGTGCCATGGCGACGTCTAAATCCAAACGTGAGCGCTCAGTGAGAGAAATGCTTACAGGGGCACGCCTGACATCGGGGAGTATGGCCGAGGACTTACCTGCGGCGAAAGCCCTGGAGGGTCGGGTGGAGACTGACCCAGATGAGAGTTCTCCCGTTACGAAGGGCTTTTTGACCTCCCTGTTTGATTCGCTTCGGAGCGATATCCAAGAGCTGCGTAGGGGAATATCACAGGAGGTGAAGGAGTTGCAAGGAGAGGTTACCTCCTTGGGAGAGCGAGTTTTGCAGCTGGAAGATGGTGAGATCCCTCGTGGTGAAGAAGTGGCGGGTCTGGAACAGGAGGTAGTTCGCCTCCGAGAACAGCAGGATCTCCTCCAGATAGTGGTCGAGGATTTGGAAAACCGCTCGAGGAGACAAAATATTTGTATCAGAGGGGCTCCGATTGGTGCTGAAAAGGAGGACATTGGGGACTATGTGGCGGGCCTGTTTCGCTCTCTGCTTGGCCCGGACGAGACACAGGAGGTGGTCCTGGATAGAGTTCATCGCGTCGGACGTGCTGGTGGCCCTGGAGACCGCCCTCCGGACATCCTAGCCTGTCTCCATAACTTTGTTCTTAAAGAAAAGATCCTACAGCGGGCCCGCAATCTTCAGCAGGTACTCTACAACTATTTCACAACCTATTTGTGCGGACTCTGCAGAGGCGGAGAGAATTTAGATCGATCACGGATCACTTGCGAGTGAACAATGTGTCCTATTCTTGGGGCCACCCGTTCCGCTGGGAGGAGCAGCTCCGGCAGGTGATGTTTGTTTTGGAAGCCAGCCGTATCTTGAGTCTGGAGGATATAGGTCAAGAGGCGAGCGAGGGGGCAACCCTGCCTGTGGGGGGTCCTCCGCATTGGCGGTGGAAAGAGAAAAGAAGGAAGCTGCAACGCCCAACGGCCTCTGAGCTGAGGTCAGAGAGAGAATCTGTTTTGAACAGCGTAGCCGCAGGAACTTCAGCCTAGGGAAGGTAGTCGGGATGCCCCGGATTGCTTTTGGCCATGCTGCTAACAGCATGCTGATCATCGAAGAGGGTCGGGGCGGCGGGGCGATGGACCTGGATACTAAACATGGTTGGATATAATGACCCGTGGAGTCTTCACCTTGCGAAGATGGACGTTCAAGGACTTCTGTGTTCTATGCACCTGTTGTGCGTATTAGTTGAATGTTGTTGGGTTTCCCTGCGATACTGGCTCTTTGTAGAGATATCCTCAGGCCCGGGTGTTACAGGTGGTCTAGATCTTGATACGGGGTGGTTCTCTTGTGTGCTCCCTTCTCTCTTGCTTGCTGCCCTCATTATATTATAGGATATGATTATTAAATGTACAAGGTTGAATGTTTGGGGGCTCAAAAACCCTACCAAGAGACTAGCCATTCTGTCTGCCTTAGTGAGATCGGAGAGTCATATATGCCTCCTGCAGGAGACGCACCTTGTCTCAAAAGATACTTATCGTATGCGCTCTAAGTGGTTCCCCAGGCAGTTCTGGTCTTCGTTACCATCAAAGCATGCAGGGGTGGCGATACTTCTAGCGCGCTCATTCCCTGGGTAAGTGATATCAAAACTGCACGAGTTCCAGGGAGGCTTTTAGCGATGAGATTGAGACTGGGGGGTTTTTCCTTCACAATTGCTTCCCTATATGCGCCTAACTCCCAGCAGAAAATCTTCCTAAGACAGGCTTTGACCCGCTGCTGCAATCCCCTGATGGTGCCGTCTTGCTGGGGGGCGATTTTAATTTGGTGATGGACAGGGACCTGGACCATTCAGGCCACCGGTATGGGCAGACAGGGTCTTTGACGGTGACTGGTCGTCAGTGGCTAAGTGAATGTGGTCTGATGGATGTGTGGAGGAGTGCGCACCCCACGTTAAGAGACTATTCCTTTTATTCAGCAGCAACTAAAACATACGCTAGGTTGGACCTTTTTCTGGCATCGCAGGAGCTTCTCCCCCAGGTTAGGGATTCAGGGATTGAGCCGCAAGCCCGGTCAGATCACACCCCGGTTACAGTTGAGATTCATATGAATACGGAGCGCGTAGGCGCATCAGGATGGCGATTTAGGGACTCAATGCTTAAGAGTGGTGCAACGTTGGAGACGATTCGAAGGGCAATAATAGACTATCTCAGCTTTAACGATGATGGGACAACAAGCATTGCAACGCTGTGGGAGGCACTGAAGGCTGTGCTGAGGGGCGAGGTGATGTCGCTCTCTGCTAGGGACAATAAGGCAAGGAGACGACTCATAGAGGATTTAGAGCAGCGAGTGAGGGTGTTGGAGCATTCACATAAGCACACCGGCGCACCTAGAATATGGCGAGAGCTTGAGAAAGTGAGGAAGGAGGTTGGACTGGGACAGGGCAGAGTATGCGGTAGT
The DNA here is from genome assembly GCF_031143425.1 of Pleurodeles waltl. Taxonomy (NCBI): domain Eukaryota; kingdom Metazoa; phylum Chordata; class Amphibia; order Caudata; family Salamandridae; genus Pleurodeles; species Pleurodeles waltl. Next base: position 807,565,536 of record NC_090450.1, on the reverse strand, counting down.
CCGCCCTAAACATAAGTACTATGCGGGAAGTAATAAATGCGGGAAGCTACTGGCACATAGGCTGAGAGCGCAGTGCGCGGCGTCAGTGATAAAACTGGTTCGCTCTCCCTCGGGAGCAGAAGGGGGTACGAGCGACCAAATAGCAAAGGCTTTTGCGGAATTCTATCGGGGACTATATGGGGCCGAGGAGCCCGGTACCTCAACTCCGGAATCCTTCTTAGAGGGTATAGCAATTACTCCCCTGACTGAGAGGGAGGCGACTTCGTTAGATCAACCTATAAGGGCAGAGGAGGTTATATCAGCAATTTCGCGGCTGCAGACCGGGAAGTCACCTGGCCCGATGGTTTCTCTGCGCTTTTTCATAAGTCCTTCTGTATGGAACTTGTACCCGTTTTAGTGCGACTCTTTAACTCCTTTGGACACACGGGGGCTCTCACGCCTAGCATGTTAGATGCTATTATCGTGGTTATTCTGAAGCCGGGGAAGAACCCCAAGGAATGCGCCTCGTACAGGCTGATCTCCCTCCTGAATATTGATGCCAAATTATTCGCTGGCATTTTGGCATATCGTCTCAACTATTATATGCCGGGGCTTGTGGATCCCGACCAAGCGGGATTTATACCGCATAGGCAGTGTAGTGATAATACCAAGCGACTGCTTCATCTATTGGATAAAACCGAACGCTCGCGTAGGGAGGCGCTCTTCCTATCTATCGATGCTGAAAAGGCGTTCGATAGGGGTTAGTGGCCATACCTGTTCAAGGTGCTAGAGCGCTTCGGGCTGGGCCCAGGTTTCATGGCATGGATTCGCTGCATCTATCAGGCACCTTGGGCGGCGGTCCGAGTTAACGAGATGCTCTCTTTATCATTCTCTGTCCAAAGAGGGACCCAGGAGGGGTGCCCGCTTTCGCCCCTCTTGTTCGCGCTGGAGCCCATGGCGCAGAGGCACCGGGACAACCCTCAGATCACGGGCGTGAAGTTTGGGGGAGATGAGCATATCATATCGTTATATGCGGATGACGTCATTCTTACTTTGGCGGAGCCTGCGACCTCACTGCCGGTGCTAATGGGTGTATTAGAGGAATTTGGACGGGTCTCGGGATACCGGATGAACATGCTAAAGTCGCAGGCTATGGGAAAGTTTATCAGTGCTGAGCTTGAAAGGGACCTTAAGGCCCGATTCCATTTTATATGGTCTTCTTCGGGGCATCCATACTTGGGGATCGAGTTGGGCTCCACGGTCGCCCGTACGGCGTCGTTGAATTACACAAAACTAATCCAGGAGGTGCAGCGTGATTTAGAGACATGGGGGGAGACTCAAACTGTCTTGGTTGGGCAGGGTGGCGGCAGTGAAGATGACCATCCTACCACGTATATTGTATCTGTTTCAGGCGCTTCTGCTAGAGCCCCCACCGTGAACGATAGCAACCCTCCAAACAGCGGTTCTAAGATTTATATGGGAAGGGAAAGCGACGCGGCTACCGCGACGGGTGCTGTACTGCCCTAAGCAGGAGGGCGGGCTGGCGGTCCCCTGCCTCCTTCGATACTTCCAAGCTGCACAATTGCGTTTCCTCTTGGAATGGAGCCGCCCGTCTTCCGAGAAGCATTGGTACTTTATGGACCAGGCAGTGGTTGGCTCACATATGGAAGGAACCCTGGCTTTGGCGCCGTCACAGAGCGCGGGGTTTGTATGTATCCCCGGTCACTGAGGTTTCGATGAGGGTGTGGGATAGGGTGGCCAGCAGGGTGGGCTTGACGACCTTCCCATCCCCAATGACTCCCTTGGGTGCGAACCCTGATTTTGGTCCGGGTATTCAGTCAGAGGCACTGCGTCAATGGTATGAGGGGGCTGTAAAAGGGTGGGATATTTATTCGATGAGCAGGGGGTGATCCCCTTTGACCAACTGAGGGAGACATATGGCCTAACCGAGGCTGACAGGATGATGTATTATCAAATACGACACTGGGCCCTGCTTGCAGCCAATAGGACATTAATAGATAGGCTGTTAACAACGTTTGAAAAATGGATTCTAATGAAAAAGGGCGATAAGTGCGTGATTTCTGAGCTCTACGCTCTCCTGCGGGGGGAGGCCCGTTCGCCTAAGACTAAGGGTCAACTGAGATGGGAGAGGGAACTGGAGAGAGAGCTCTCAGGCGAGGAGAGAGAGCTCTCAGGCGAGGAGTGGGAGAGTATTTTTTATAGGGCGCACCACACAGCTTACAATGCAGCAGGTACAGAGACAGCCTACAAAGTGGCCTCCTCCTGGTACTACACCCCGGCAAGGATCCATGTTTGGAAACCCGCTAAATCTAGCCTCTGCTGGAGAGGGTGTGGGGGAGGGGGTCGCTTGTTCATTTACTATGGCACTGCCCCAAACTACATCGGTACTGGGAGAACATAATAGACATTATCGACCCAGCGTTTGACACTCAGATACCTAGATTCCCTGCGTATATTTTGCTGGGCCTTCCCAACCCTCTCACTTTCCCCCTGAGATCATTGAAGGGACGGCAGATGGCCTTCGCTTTAAATGCGGCAATACAGCTGTTGCTATCCGTGTGGGGGACTGACCAGATCCCGACAGTAGTTTCATGGCTGCACAAGCTCTGGTTTATCCTCGCTATGGAAAAGCTTACTCTGACTTCACAGCAGCGGGGGGGACGACTTTAAAGAGCTTTGGCAACCATACTTACAAATTCTGTCTGGGGAGTTCTCAGAATTGACATGTCCGACCTACTTGAAGGTTCTGAACTTGAATTGAGTGTATGGGGGCGAACCTATATTGGAGATGTATACATAGGGCCAGGACTGTACTGTAACGGGGCCTGGGACCGTTTGATTCTTGTATTATATGCCAGCTGTGGGAAACAAAGTTGTATTTTGTATTTAAGGTTTTCTACCGCTGCTCATGGAGTAAGCTGTCTATTAACGTAATTGTAATATTCTGTTGTGTTGCGTATGTGATGTTCTATAATTGAAAAGCCAATAAACAGATTTGATCCATAAAAACAAGTGCCTCATGGGCATTTGATCAATGCTCGCCATGCTTGTGCTCCTTGTGGGGTGTATAGTGTGAATGTAGACCTGCATAAAAACACTGCAAAACACGCCCCACTGAGTCACTAATACCCTTTTAGATTCAGGTGTAGGCCGACCTGAGGATCACATGGACGCTAGCTGCTCCTCCAGCAAACTAATCTGCCAATCGTGGAAATAACCAAAGTAGAGTAAAGCATAGGGTCTCCCAGGGTCGTCCTGGCCTTTCGCTAGCCAAATATCTGTCTCCCATTCTAGGGAAGGCTACATCTACTTAATGAAGCTTTGAAAGCAAATCGGCATGCTGACCCCTCAGAAATACAACTTCATATTGAACTTCTGACTGAATCTATGGCACCTTGTTTAAACTAATGGCTTCCGCTGGAAGCGCAGACAACCAAAGTAGTATCATTAAAAAATCAAAGACTTGCCGATGATTAGTCTCAACAAGTTGATGTCTACCCCAAAGTGTCAGCTCCCACCAGCTTGGTTGTCTTTAAGATATGGCACCACTAAGCGTGTATTTTAGCCGCCTCGTATTATTGAATGTGGTGTATGGTATATGTTAACTGCTCACACAAGAAATGTAATATATATTTGGTGTACTCTATATATCTCACATCAGGGCACCTTGCGGTACAAAGACTGGTATGTAAACCAAACAAATATTTTTTTACACAAATCCTCAGCCTGTCTATAATTGCTATCGGCAGCTCCTCCTAGCTTGGTTGTTCCATAATTAGGGCACCTCTAAGTCCGTCTTGTATTGGGGAATATGATTCATCGTAAATATACGCCCTGCCCGCTAAAAAGATAGTATTAAGGTGAAATTTATCTATAGTCCCTCATAAAAACTGCCAATTAACTTGGTCAGAGGCTGAGCATACATCTTCCAGACCTATCACTAAAGGATTATTATACTTGCAAAGCCAACTGTGACTATTGCATATCTTCTCCAGTCTCCCAGGTGTCTTGATGAAATAAATCTTCTAGCCCTGATGTACAAGATATTCAGCCTAGTTGCTAAACTTCTTGTAAGTATTTTTTTATCTGCATTCAGTAAGGATTTAGGTCTGTAGCTCTCACTCCTGGTTATTCCTTTTCCTGGCTTGCATGTTATGTAGGTGATCGTCTCAGCCCAGGAGTCTTGAGCTAAAAGCGAAGAACAAGTATTATGATTAACATAACCAGGAAGTATGCAATTTGTTACCCTATCAGTTTGTTAACTTCACCTACGAGCCCAAAAGGACCCACCAATTTCCCAGATGTCATTTCCTCATTCAACTGCCTCACCTCTATGTCCTGATCCAGCCTATCTTTATTCCCTGGACTCTGGGCCAGATATGTTACACTTGGCAGCGATGTTTTACACTTTTTGGGTCTCTGAGTTCTTTTTATATTTATAACTTTTTGATAGAACGTTTTAAAGCCTTTATTATTTTTATCTGATGTGTGCTGCTGCACAATACCACAAGCAACACAACTGCTTGTGTGCTGACCAGTTTAGGCAGATAATTGTCTGTGGTTGCACCAACTAAGTTTGGGCAGTGACTAAGAAAGTGAGAGATTTGAAAATTAAACTGTAAGGTAAACTGAACATTTTTAAGAAGGAAGGCACCTGTGTGGTAAACTCTTGGGGCGGATAACCAAAATAAATGTGGACCTGTGTTGTAAGCTGGAAGTAACATGGTAGCTGAGCCTTCACATAGAGCTGGGGGAACCCTTGTACTACTAGGACTACTCTGCTACCGTTAGTCACATTCTTTTAATTGCCTAGTGACCTGTGTAGTTACCCCAGTCTGTGTCGTATGTTTATTATTACATTGTGAAGTAAGTACATTATTTATTTTTATACAACAAAGCATTGGTTGTACAATGGTTTATTATGTGGCATTGGGGTTCTGCTGAGCGAGACTTGTAAGGCAAACCTAGTTATTATGCTTTGGAGTCTCATTGTGCTTAGCCAGGAATGACCAGTGTAGGAAGTTGGCTCTGTATGTGCTATTTCAAAGTAAGGAATAGCATGCACAGAGTCCAAGGGTTCCCCTTAGAGGTAAAATAGTGGTAAAAAGAGATAATACTAATGCTCTATTTTGTGGTAGTGTGGTCGAGCAGTAGGCTTATCCAAGGAGTAGTGTTAAGCATTTGTTGTACATACACATAGACAATAAATGAGGTACACACACTCAGAGACAAATCCAGCCAATAGGTTTTGTATAGAAAAATATCTTTTCTTAGTTTATTTTAAGAACCACAGGTTCAAAGTTAACATGTAATATCTTGTTTGAAAGGTATTGCAGGTAAGTACATTAGGAACTTTGAATCATTTCAATTGCATGTATACTTTTCAAGTTATTCACAAATAGCTATTTCAAAAGTGGACACTTAGTGCAATTTTCACAGTTCCTGGGGGAGGTAAGTTTTTGTTAGTTTTACCAGGTAAGTAAGACACTTACAGGGTTCAGTTCTTGGTCCAAGGTAGCCCACCGTTGGGGGGTCAGAGCAACCCCAAAGTTACCACACCAGCAGCTCAGGGCCGGTCAGGTGCAGAGTTCAAAGTGGTGCCCAAAACGCATAGGCTTCAATGGAGAGAAGGGGGTGCCCCGGTTCCAGTCTGCCAGCAGGTAAGTACCCGCTTCTTCGGAGGGCAGACCAGGGGGGTTTTGTAGGGCACCGGGGGGGGACACAAGCCCACACAGAAATTTCACCCTCAGCGGCGCGGGGGCGGCCGGGTGCAGTGTTAGAACAAGCGTCGGGTTCGCAATGGAAGTCAATGAGAGATCAAGGGATCTCTTCAGCGCTGCAGGCAGGCAAGGGGGGGCTTCCTCGGGGAAACCTCCACTTGGGCAAGGGAGAGGGACTCCTGGGGGTCACTTCTGCAGTGAAGGTCCGGTCCTTCAGGTCCTGGGGGCTGCGGGTGCAGGGTCTTTTCCAGGCGTCGGGACTTAGGTTTCAGAGAGTCGCGGTCAGGGGAAGCCTCGGGATTCCCTCTGCAGGCGGCGCTGTGGGGGCTCAGGGGGGACAGGTTTTGGTACTCACAGTCGTAGAGTAGTCCGGGGGTCCTCCCTGAGGTGTTGGTTCTCCACCAGCCAAGTCGGGGTCGCCGGGTGCAGTGTTGCAAGTCTCACACTTCTTGCGGGGAGATTGCAGGGTTCTTTAAAGCTGCTCCTTTGGATAAAGTTGCAGTCTTTTTGGAGCAGGTCCGCTGTCCTCGGGAGTTTCTTGTCGTCGTCGAAGCAGGGCAGTCCTCAGAGGATTCAGAGGTCGCTGGTCCCTTTGGAAGGCGTCGCTGGAGCAGAGTTCTTTGGAAGGCAGGAGACAGGCCGGTGAGTTTCTGGAGCCAAGGCAGTTGTTGTCTTCTGGTCTTCCTCTGCAGGGGTTTTCAGCTAGGCAGTCCTTCTTCTTGTTGTTGCAGGAATCTAGTTTCTAGGTTCAGGGAGAGCCCTTAAATACTAAATTTAAGGGCGTGTTTAAGTCTGGGGGGTTAGTAGCCAATGGCTACTAGCCCTGAGGGTGAGTACACCCTCTTTGTGCCTCCTCCCAAGGGGAGGGGGTCACATCCCTAATCCTATTGGGGGAATCCTCCATCTGCAAGATGGAGGATTTCTAAAAGTTAGTCACCTCAGCTCAGGACACCTTAGGGGCTGTCCTGACTGGCCAGTGACTCCTCCTTGTTGTTTTCTTTGTTTCCTCCGGCCTTGCCGCCAAAAGTGGGGGCCGTGGCCAGAGGGGGCGGGCAACTCCACTAGCTGGAGTGTCCTGCGGTGCTGTGACAAAGGGGTGAGCCTTTGAGGCTCACCGCCAGGTGTTACAGCTCCTGCCTGGGGGAGGTGTTAGCATCTCCACCCAGTGCAGGCTTTGTTACTGGCCTCAGAGTGACAAAGGCACTCTCCCCATGGGGCCAGCAACATGTCTCTAGTGTGGCAGGCTGCTGGAACCAGTCAGCCTACACAGATAGTCGGATACGTTTCAGGGGGCACCTCTAAGGTGCCCTCTGTGGTGTATTTTACAATAAAATGTACATTGGCATCCGTGTGCATTTATTGTGCTGAGAAGTTTGATACCAAACTTCCCAGTTTTCAGTGTAGCCATTATGGTGCTGTGGAGTTCGTGTAAAACAGACTCCCAGACCATATACTCTTATGGCTACCCTGCACTTACAATGTCTAAGGTTTTGCTTAGACACTGTAGGGGCACAGTGCTCATGCACTGGTACCCTCACCTATGGTATAGTGCACCCTGCCTTAGGGCTGTAAGGCCTGCTAGAGGGGTGTCTTACCTATACTGCATAGGCAGTGAGAGGCTGGCATGGCACCCTGAGGGGAGTGCCATGTCGACTTACTCGTTTTGTTCTCACTAGCACACACAGGCTTGTAAGCAGTGTGTCTGTGCTGAGTGAGGGGTCTCTAGGGTGGCATAATACATGCTGCAGCCCTTAGAGACCTTCCCTGGCATCAGGGCCCTTGGTACCAGAGGTACCAGTTACAAGGGACTTATCTGGGTGCCGGGGTGTGCCAATTGTGGAATCAAAAGTACAGGTTAGGGAAAGAACACTGGTGCTGGGGCCTGGTTAGCAGGCCTCAGCACACTTTCAATTCAAAACATAGCATCAGCAAAGGCAAAAAGTCAGGGGGTAACCATGCCAAGGAGGCATTTCCTTACAACCAGCCAGATAATTTATTTTACAAAAGCACTCGTCATGCGCATAGCTTGCATATTACAACAGGGTTGGATCAGCAGCAGATTCTCCTTATCCTATTTTTTCTCAGTTATTCTCGGCAATAAAAATACATTTTTCTTTAGTTCACTGCCAAGAAAGGATAACTTTGAGTACTCTCAAAGACTGTATTCTGCTTAGTCCCATTCTAGGATTGCTGTTGATGAATGACGTTTGCCAACTGTGCCTTTTCTTTTCTGAAAAGAGGGGTAGTATGTATAGTTTTCTTTTGTGTTTGGTCATTTGGGGAATAAAATATAATTCTGTTGAATAACGAGGTCTATTCACTGCGTTGTCACTTACAGGAACTGGAATGATTCAGGGAAAAATATCAACATGAACGGATCAGAATTGAAGTCCAGAGGCACATTATCTTCTACTTCCTCTGTTACCCGAAAATGTTTGGATTGTAAATAGGATAGAGAAAAAAGGAGTTGTCTGCTTTGGGGTAGATAGCATTGAAAATAGAAATGTGCCCCCCCCCCCCCCCAACCAGTTGCCTTGGCTTCAGTTATTATTATTTTTTTGTAGTTCTGTAATTCCTTACATGTGTTTTGTCACATGAGTTGGTCACCAGCTATTGTGGTTTTCAGAACTCACACAGCCATGATACCTGCAGACTGGAGTATGCAACAACAAAGAATTAAAGAGTGGATATTGGAGCTCTAAATTAGTGCCACCTCCCTATAACACAGACTTCATTTAGGGGTCACAGCTGTGACTCCCTGCTTTTGAAGTAGCAAAATCAATACCAGGAACACAGGTATAGCTTGTCCTTATGGGCCTCGGTAGGGGCTCTAATCTCCTTATTTGTTTGTGAATTTGTGTTAAATAGTGAATAATAACATAATAACTATTACTGTAATAAAAAATAGAGTACCATTAGCTGGCATATGACCCTACTTCACTGCAAAGGTAAGTACAAAATGCTTTTAAATGTATGTTGTGTGCATGCATGCAGGTGAGTGTTTAAATGAAAGAGACTGTGTGTATGTGTAAGCGTGTGTATGTGTGAGTGAACATAAAAGTCAACTGGTGAGTTATGTCAAATCCACTACCCCTGGTCCTTTGGTGAATTGACATTCGTATATAATAATGTGAAACACTTGCTTCAGATGACCACTAGTTTTTAAATTCCTTATAAAGTAGGTTGACATCGTATACTTTAAGATGTGTGCATACATGAAACTTAAGGGACTGCAAGCAGTGCAAACATTACCGATGTCAGTATGCTTGGAAGCAAAGCAGAAGGGAACAACTTTTGGGATTAACCTAGACTTAAGGCATAGATAATTTCTTATATATTTGTGTGCAGCGTCCTAACGCTGTATCTAATATCATTCCTCACCTACAGCGTAGTCTAGGAAAGTACCTTTTTTGACATGGTAGCCCCACTTTTTGCCACTGAAGTTTTTTCTTTGATTGAAGGTGCAGGTCTCCAGTGCATATGCTCTTTCCTGAAAGCAACGTATACCAATCTAATTGTGTACAATTGGCACACACTTTAGCACCCCCTGTAAGTCCCTAGTAATGGTATCCCTGGTACCTATGCCATGGGTACTAAAGAGGGTCTCTAAAGGCTTCAGTATGTATATGCCACCCTAAGGGACCCCCCGCCCCACACACAATACAAATTACATGCAGACTACCCTTCCGGCTGCATGACATGATGCAAACCATGAGTGAAAACATGACATGGCACGCTCATTGTGTGCCATACCAGAGTCACTGCATATAATCTTTGTAAGTCACCCCTACAGCAGGCCTTAGAGCCCTAAGGAAGGTTGCATTATTATATTTTATGCGAAGACATATCTGCATGAGAATATATGTGTGTCCCTTGTAGGAAGTTGTCTGTCTGTGCAGTATACCAAATGTAGGGGTACACTATGCAGATAGTGCAAGCGACCCTTATCGGTTTACAAGAGTAAAAATAATAATCCCATACGCTGTTTTTTATGGAAGTGTAGGTGAGCAGCTAGATTTATTAGAGGGTAGTGCTAAGCATTTGTTGAACACACAGAGTCAATAATTGAGACACACTCAGGAAGGAACTCAAGACCACTGTTTGGAAAAATATTTACTTTGCCTATATAATGTTTCAACACCAGAAAACTTCAAAGAACCTAAGTACTGTTGCAGTTGTATTGATTTAACAACTAACACTTTTACCCAAATGTGCTTCTACCCAGTAATGACTTAGAAGTACTTTTACTGCATAGGGGTTCTTGCAAACAGTTCTCGGGGGTCCCCAGTGGACTGTCGTGTACTAGGGTGGAAGGTCACAAGCAAGACCAGTGATACAGTTTTTATCAGCCCTGGGGCACCGGGTGCAGTGGTGCTAGTCTAATCGGGTGCCCTGCGCACTGCACAATGCTCTCTTAATTCCACTTCCAGTGGTTGGGGTACCCTTTGAAAGGGTAGAGGTTGACAAACAGCCTCAGGGATCAAACCTATACTGGTAGTAGTGGATGATGCCACCAGGTACCCTGAGGCAATTCCCATTAGGACTGACCCTACAGTTGCCAGAGCCCTCCTCAGTATCTTTACTGGGGTGGGCTTCCCTAAGGAGGTAGTGTCAGACTGAGGTACAAACTTCATGTTTGCTTACCTCAGAGCAATGTGGAAGGAACATGGTGTGACTTATACATTCACAACCACCTTTCCACACACAAACAAATAGTTTAATTGAGAGATTCAACAGAACCATGAAAGGTATGATCTTGGGGCTCCCTGAAAAACTCAGAAGGAGATGGGATGTCCTCTTGCCATGTCTGCATTTTGCATGCAGAGAGTTACTTTAAAAGGGAGTGGGCTTTAGTCCATTTGAACTTTTGTTTGGCCGTCCTGTTAGGGGACCACGAAGTCTAGTGAGTGAAGGCTAGAAGATGCCTCTCAAAGAGTCCAAACAAGACATAGCGGACTATGTGCTTTGCCTACGTTCCAGGATGTCTGATTACATTGAAAAAAACAACAAAAACGTTAAGGCAAGCCAAAAGCCCTAGAAGCAATGGTTTGATCAAAAGGCTTCACTGGTGGAGTACCAACCAGAGCAGAAGGTTTGGGTGTTGGGGGATCTGTGGCTCCCTAGGCCCTCCAGGAAAAGGGGAGTGGACCCTACCCTATCCTTGAGAGAAAAGGAGAGGTCACCTATCTGGCGGACCTTGGTACTCCCAGGAACCCTCACAGTCATCCATGTGAACTACCTTAAACCCTATTATGACAGAGCTGATATGACCATGCTCACACCATGCTCATGGTCACTAATGAGGGCTAGGAAGAAGAGGGAACCTCTCCTTTCCCTCCTCTCCCACACCCTGCAGATAGCTTAGTTGAAGGAGTGGTCTTTTCAAGCACCCTCACTTCCCAGCAGCAATCTAACTGCAGGCAAGTTCTCAGGCAGTATGCTGGGTTCTTTTCTTTGACCCCTGGACAGATTACCTGGTGTACCCATGATGTGGACCCTGGAAACAGTATGCCTGTCAAGAGCAAAATCTACAGACAGTTTGATCAAGTCAAAGAAAGCATCAGAGCAAAAGTAAGCAGGATGCTGGAACTTGGGGTGATTGAGCCCCGAAAGTCCCTGGGCTGGCCCAGTGGTCTTAGTCTCAAGACCTCATTCTATGGGAGGTAAACCAGAGCGGAGGTTTTGTGTTGACTACAGGGGCCTCAGTGCTGTCACTAAGCCAGATGCATATCCCATTCTAAGGGCAGATGGACTAATTGACAGGCAGGGTTGCAACCAAGTTTCTCAGTACTTTTGATTTAACATCAAGATACTGGCAGATTGGGTTGACCCCAGGAGCTAAAGAGAAAACAATATTCTCGACCCCAGATGGACATTACCAATTCACTGTAATGCCATTTGAGTTAAAGAATGCCCCTGCCACCTTCAAAAGGTTGGTGAACAATGTTCTTGCTGGATTGGAGTCTTTTAGTGCAACATATCCAGATGATATTGCGGTTTATAGCTCTACTTGGCAGGATCACCTGATCCATCTTGGAAGGGTCCTTGAGGCTTGGCAACAGGCAGGCCTCACTATCGAGGCAAGCAAGTGCCAGATAGAGCAGGGCACTGTTTTATATGTGGCCCCCTTGTTGGTGGAGGCCAAGTTCAAACTTTACAACCCAAGATCCAGACAATTCTGGACTGGGAGGCTCCAACAACCCAGACCCAAGTCATGGCATTCCTTGGCTTAACTGGGTACTATAGAAGGTTTGTGAAGGGGTATGTCACTATTGTGGCTACTCTCAGAACTCACCTCCAATAAGCAACCTAAGAAAGTAAACTGAACAGTGAGAGTGAGTTGTCAAAAGGCTTTTGACAACCTGAAGGAGGCACTGTGTTTAGCACCCATTCTAAAAGTTCAAGATTATACCAAGTTCATTGTGCAGACAGATATCTCTGAGCATGGGATAGGAGTGGTCCCATCCCACACTAACAATGATAGCAAGGACCAACCTGTTGCTTTTAATGGTAGGATGCTATTCCCCAGAGAGCAGCTTTATAGTGCCATTGAGAGGGACGTTTTTGCTGTGATTTGGTCCTTGAAGAAGTTCAGACCATACTTGTTTGGTACTCACTTAATTGGTTAAACCGACCACAGGCCTCTCAGGTGTCTGATGCAAATGAAGGGAGGAAATTTTGAGGAGGTCCATCTTCCTACAGGTCATGGACTTTACAGTGGAACAAAGACCAGGTACTGACCATGCCATTGCAAATGACCTTTCCAGGTTTTTCTACTTAGACAATGAAGACACTCTTGGGAAAGGTTAGTCTCATTCCCTCTCATTTGGGGGGATCAAGGGGTGTACGAAGGCGCCCCTTTTGGTCAGGGTCAACCCCTCTGGTACTGAGGTTTTTCGAGTGAGGTGCACTCTGTCCCTGCCAAACAGTTCCAGTGCTCTTTCCCTACAACAAGGTAAAATGTGTACGGTTGGCACACACTTCTGTACCTCGGTAAGTCTCTAGTAAATGGTACCCCTGGTACCTTGGTACTGGAGAGGGTCTCTAAGGGCTGCAGCATGCATTGTACTAGCTTCAGGGACCCCCTAAAAAGATGCACAGAGCTGCTATTGCTGCGTGTCCTGGTGCAAGCCAGAAAAAAATACCCAACTCACTGCATCTAAATATATGTATGTCACCCCTACCGCAGGCCTTGAATCCCTAAGCCAGCATCCATTATATATGATAATAGGACATATCTGCAAGAGCAGGTATGCACCTGTGGTGTCTAGTTTGATTACTGGATTTTGCAAGTGAACAGGGAAGCAGTCTTAAGGAATGTACTAGACACTCATCATTACGAGTTCCCCAGCTACATTATGGCTTCACTGAAACCTAAGGTGTTTGGTATCAAACACCTGGTCTTAATAACTCCAGGCTTGGATTTATTTTGACGTGCACCCAGATTGCATCTTTGAGGTGTCCCCTGAAACATACTAGTCCCTTAAGGTGCTGGCTGGCTGGTATCGACCAGCCTGCCACGACAGACATGTTTCTGACCACCTGCAGGTGAGGGACCACATTCTCAGAGGCCAGAAACACCTACGGGCATCCCTTTGGGTTCTGTCGGTCTGGTCACCCAGTCCCCACTTGCAACCTTTATCGTGTAGTATTCGAGGCTACCACCGCTGGAAGCACTTCTGCACCCTCTGTCCTTCCTTACCTTAAATTCAGAAGAACAGCACTGTAAGTCATGTGCAAGTAACCCTATGCAGTGTATGTTTCTCCCATAGGATAACATTACCACATTCGAGGCTCATGCTTCCAATCCGACATCAGTATTCTTAAAAATTGCTAACTCAAAAAGTGTTTACCTGATCTTGAAGCTCTTGGTGTCTAAATTAATATAAAAATCAGTTATTTTTCTGTTTTGGTCTTGAGTTTCTTCTTGTGTGTGTCTCCTTTATTGACTCTGTGTGTTGAACAAAATGCTTCACATTACCCTCTGATAAGCCTAAACTGCTTGCCCACACTACGACAAACAAAGCATTTAAGATTTAAGCCCTGCAAGCCAAAAAGGATAGTCTGGCCTGCCTGCATGGTGGCCAGATTGTCCAGATGGCCAGCTTCCTACATGGTGTAGGTGTTATTTACTGTTTCCCAGATTCCAGAAGAGTTCAGGTTAAAGGAAACAAATCTGCAGCAGTAAATACTGTCCTCCATGTTTGAAATGTACAGTGAAAAACACAAACATGGGTGTGTGTGTTTTATGGTGGATGGGACCTCATGCATGTCTAAGTGCATTATGTAAAAGTTGATATTTATTGCTCGTTTTTTTTTTTTTTTTTTTTTTTTTTTAAATCTGTTCACAAAGCATGGATGGAAAACCTCTAAATGAGAGTAGTGACAACCTGTTTTGCACTAGGTGAAGTGAACCTAGGTTTGCAGCAGGATAGGTGGATTTGGTCCTGAAGAAAGCCAATGGATGTGTTTCTCACCTCTGAAACATGTTGGCAAAAGTACAATTGTGTGGATGGTATTCTAAGAAGTACCTAGTATCTCCCACTCCTAGAGTTTTTTTTCCTATTGTACGAGACAGGCTAATTGGGAAGAATAAAATTAGTAGCACTCTCTTGCTTCAATACTGTTTTCAAAAGTATAAAGCTAAGACCATCCCGAAAAGATGTTTAACTTTCATACACAGAGAACATAAAAAGACACCAGTAGCTCTGGATGAACTGGGCTTGCATTATTGAGGTGCTAGTGAAGGAGTTTACCTATGAGGAAGCATGCCACCAAGTGTGAAAGGTGGGGGGGGGGTGTTGTGGAGGGGTTGGGGTCCCATAATGTTTTAGTTCTTGCCTACCAGACATCACAATCTTCCTGGTTGAGAAATCTTTGTTGTGGTCTTACTATACTAAGAACTTACAGGGGCTTTCTCATCCCACCCCCGCCGCCCGCACTACTTACCAATGTTAGCTTTGTCGCTCCCATTTGCTTGCTGCTGCTTCTATTTTTAATTTGTCCCATCTGATCCATCTTGTGTTTGTTCCTCCCTGGGAGCATAGCCTATTTACCACCACTTTGATTGGCTGACTTGAATACTTCCACTGTTCATGTTTAGGGAACTTTTTTTCTTTTTGAATAAACACTTCATGAGAGTGCATGTGTTTTCCACCTTTCTCCCTAGTGTCCCCCAGCTAAATGCCTACCTAGTGTTGCATGTTTATATCTCCCCTGTCTGCTTCTTCCCCACCCAGAGTTTATCTCACTGTCGTTTTCTTCTCTTCAGCACCCCTGTTGGTATCACCCTTGTGAATTTCTCACTCTCTTGTGTGCTTTTCCACCTGCACTCCATATTCTGCTGTCCATCATTTGCGCCTCCCCAGGACCGGTGTCGCTCTTTACATTGTGTGCTGCTTTTCCAGTCTTTATATTTTTCTTCCACATTTTTTAATTCATCAACCCGCCATCACACGCATGACTCATCACACATGCATGGACTAGCGGAAGGAAGTCACATCCTCATTTTTTTCCATTCTTTTTTTTTTTTTCTTGCTGATACTGCCAGACGTTTTGTTTATTTTTCCCCAAATGATGTACAACATTGCCTTGTGGTATTAGTAAAGCCAATAAACTAATTGGCTGTGACAACGATTGTTAAGAACTGTGCTCTCTTTTTAATAAACAGCAGTTTATATCTAGGTTACCGATCAATTTTTTTTTTCACTTACACCATTAGGTGCATAAACAAGTATACTAGAGGCTAATTATTTGCTCCTTCATGGAACAGAGCCTACATGTCTCTTCATTCTGATACACTGTCATATACTGTTATTATGGAGTCAAAGAAGTGTAAAAAGGAAAAACAAGGCAAGAGGCTTTCTCCATCAATTCTCCCAGACCTGGAACACAATCCCATATCCATTGGGGCCACCCCAACCCTTCTCCAATATAGGAGAGCTGAAGATGCACCTATTTAAAGAACATATTACTCTGATCTACCCAAACAGTGGGCTCAGAGTTTGAATTGGTTGAAGTCTACTACTGTGGTATCTTGGTGTACTTTGGTACATTTCAGTAGTGCAAACACAAACCAGTAATGATCACAGTAGTAAAATACATTTCCTCAGAACCTAATGATTGAAAAATCAAGTGTAAAAGAGTGGATCAACTTAAGGCTGCAGTTAATTACCTGTCCTATGTCTGCAGACCCCTTTCCCCACCACCGCCTCCGGTGATGGAGACCCGACAGGCCACTGCACCTCCGCAGTCAGAAGCCCCGAGCAGAGGAGAAGAGGAATACTGGTGTCCCTGCATGCCCCCAGGCTTGTGAGACCTGATCTCACTTGTTGGTTCGTTTGGCCTGGACCCACAGTCCACGCCACAAGCCTGTCTCTGTCAGCCCTCTACTGCAACGCCCAAAGGGGATGGTAAACCAAATGGTCCAAACCACCACTGCACCCCGGTGTCCCAGACCTAGGAGAACAGGGACACTGGTGTCCCTATGTCCATAGGCATTGCAAGAACTGAACCCCCTCAGTGGTTTACCTGGAGTGGACTCTCAGTCCACTCTGCTGCATCTTTGTGACCGGACTGGCCCCATAGAACTACACTGGTCATCAGATGCTGAACTGCACCACTACACCTGGCTGCCCCAGTGTCACCAGAGGTGACCTGTTAGTTTGTCCTAGGACCCTTCTGCGTACTCACCCTAAGACCGGAAGATTGGTCCTGTAAGTTGCTGTGAAGTACTTGTGTTGCTCAAAAGTGGATTTACCTTAAAAAATTAGACAGGAGGCGTTTGGCAAAACAGGAACAGTTGGCTTAATTAAACACAGCGACCGGGAGAGCAGTACAGAGTTTGGGTCTGATAACTATCTCCAAGTACATTGATTCTGACCGCCATTATATACATTTCTCGATGTGTAATAAAACAATTCTATCCATTCTTTGGAGAAAGGAATCCGGGCCTAGTCAGGTTCCTAGTCATAAATTTGACCATCTGATAAATTGAGTAGGTGGGTCTTGATCTTACGGGGACATAATGCGGCCAGTAGGTAACATGTCCAGATGTCTGCATTGGAGGCACGTGATCACTGGGTGTTGTGTGTGCTGTGTCCTGATTGGATGAGTGTTCCTAACTTTGTGTGACATCTTACTTTTATGGTGTTTTGGAAACGAGCACCACTCTGGCCACATGTGTTTTATTGGGGACCAATCTCCTAGGACCATTGTGGTGTTGCTGCGTATCTGAAGGCTTGATCTAGGTTTTTCATGTTTGCACTTTTATCTATAGGCTACGTGTCCTCCCACCTATGGTCTGTCAATCAGTTGCTTCAGGCCTAGGTCGCAGGGCTGGCCTGACCATGTATTTCTGAATTGTGGTTGATAAGGAGGTCACATTGGGTGGATTCGACACTAATGATGCTAGTTTGTTGTTATTCGTACACATTGACATTGTTTTTATCAATATGAACATTCACCCCGTTGAATTTTCAACTACATTATCCATCCCATACTTCATGACAGTCTGGTTATTTGAGGTTTGGCATATTTCTGTTGTCTATTACCTTTTCCCTAGTTACTTGCATTCATCCTAATTTGAAGACTTCGTTATTACAGCAGGAAATTCCCACTTGTAGGAAACAACACAAGAATAAGGATCGACAGTAGTGACATGCACAGTCTGGTCACCTACCGGGGGAGCCAGGAAAGCCAATCAAGTAACCAGTTCTGCTCATGGTCATCTCCCTCTTTCTTAGGTTTGTAAATGATGCAGTGCTAGTTCCTGCAAGTGGCATGTGTAGGAAAATGCCTTTGATGACATGGTTACCCCCTAACTTTTTGCCTTTTGTTGCTGCTAACCAGGCCTCAGCACCAGTGTTCTTTCCCTAAACTGTACCTTTGTCTCCACAATTGGCACAGCCCTGGCACACAGATAAGTCCCTTGTAAATTGTAACCCTGGTACCAAGGGCCCTGTGACCAGGAAAAGTTTCTAAGGGCTGCAGCATGTATTATGCCACCCTGGGGACCCCTCACTCAGCACATGCACACTTTCTCACAGATTGTGTGTGCTGGTGGGGAGAAAAATACTAATTCGACATGGCACTCCCCTCAGTGCAATGTCCTCAACCCACTGCCTGTGGCATAGATAAGTCACCCCTCTAACAGACCTTACAGCCCTAAGGCAGGGTACACTATCCCACAGGTGAGGGCATAGTTGCATGAGCACTATGCCCCTACAGTGTGTAAGCCAATTCTTAGACATTGCAAGTGCAGGGTAGCCATAAAGAGTATATGGCCTGGGAGTTTGTCAAGCACAAACTCCACAGTTACATAATGGCTACACTAAATACTGTGAAGTTTGGTATCAAACTTCTCAGCACAATAAACAACCCACACTGATGCCAGTGTGGGATTTATTGAGAAATGCACACAGAGGGCATCTTAGAGATGCCCCCTGTACACCAGTCCAACTACTAGTGCTAGGCTGACCGGTTTCTGCCAGCCTGCCACATCCAGATAGGTTTCTGGCCACATGGGGTGAGTGCCTTTGTCACTCTGTGGCCAGGAACAAAGCCTGTACTGGGTGGAGGTGCTTCACACCTCCCCCTGCAGGAACTGTAACACCTGCCGTTGAGCCTCAAAGGCTCAAGCCTGGTGTTACAGCACCCCAGGGCACTCCAGCTAGTGGAGATGCCCGCCCCTCCGGACACCGTCCCCACTTTTGGCATCAAGTCCGGAGGAGATAATGAGAAAACCAAGGAGGAGTCCCCCTCCAGTCAGGACAGCCCCTAATGTGTCCTGAGCTGAGATAACCCCTGCCTTAGGAAATCCTTTATTTGGTTTTGGAGGATTCCCCCCAATAGGATTAGTGATGTGCCCCACTCCCCACAGGGAGGAGGCGCAAAGAGGGTGTAGCCACCCTCAAGGACAGTAGACATTGGCTACCGCCCCCCAGACCTAAACACACCCCTAAATTGAGTATTAAGGCGTGACCCTGAACCCAGGAAACCCGATTCCTGATGACTTGAAGCAAGAAGAAGCCCTGCTGACCTGAAAGCCCTGCAGAGATGACAGAGACGACAACCAACTTGGCCCCAGCCCTACCGGCCTGTCTCCAGACTCAAAGAACCTGCACAGCAACGCATCCATTAGGACCAGCGCCCTCTGAGGGCTCAGAGGACTGCCCTGCAACCAAAGGACCAAGAAACTCCAGTGGATAGCAGCTCTGTCCAAGAAACCAAGAAACAACCATCTTTAAACGGACTCCAGCCTCACTCCGGAAGCGTGAATCCCCAACACACTGTACCCGACGCCCCTGGCTCGTGTCCAGAAGAGCCAACACTGCAGAGAGGACCCCCGGGCGACTTCAACGACTTGGACACCCTGAGACGACCTCCCTGCACCCCCACAGCGACGCCTGCAGAGAGAATCCGAAGGCTCCCCCTGACCATAACTGCCCAGTAACAAAGGAACCAGACGCCTGGAAGAAGTACTGCACCTGCAGCCCCCCGTCCCGTGAGAAACCAACTACCGGTACAGGAGTGACCAGCAGGTGACCCTCCTTGCCCAGTCGGTGGCTGGCCCGAGAAGCCCCCCTGTACCCTGCCTGCATCACCAGAGTGACCCCTGGCTCTCTCCATTGATTTCAAGTTACAACCCGACACCTACTTTGCACACTGCACCTGGCCTCCCCTGTGCCGCTGAGGGTGTATTTTGTGTACCTGTTTGTGACTCCCCCAGTGCTCTACAAAACCCCCCTGGTCTGCTCCCTGAGGACGCAGGTACTTACCTGCTAGCAGACTGGAACCAGTGCATCCCTATTCTCCATAGGTGCCTATGCTATTTGGGCCCTACTTTGACCTCTGCACCTGACCGGCCCTGTTTTGCTGGTGCTGGGTGTTTGGGGTTGACTTGAACCCCCAACGGTGGGCTGCCTACGCCTCGCAGACTGAACTTGTAAGTGCTTTTCTTACCTGAAAAACTAACCAATTCTTATCTCCCCCAGAAACTGTTGATTTTTGCACTGTGTCCACTTTTAAAATAGCTTGTTGCCATTTTTGCCAAAACTGTGTACATTACTGTTTTAATTCAAAGTTCCATATTTACCTATGCCAAGTACCTTACAATTTATGTACTTTTATTCTGAATCTTGTGGTTCTAAAATAAATTAAGAAAATAATATTTTTCTATATAAAAACCTATTGGCCTGGAGTTAAGTCTTTGAGTGTTTTATTAATCAATGAGCTCACTCCACTTTTGTGTACACATGCATAAAATGGAGTTACCGGACCCATCGTCATAGGTACAGTAATTGTATCTGGATTAGCTAAAGACCCAACCCTCTGCATATGTCCTGCACCTATGCTGTGCATTTGTGGAATCTGTATTTGAACACCTTGGGGGAGTATACCCTGTGGCTTCCCAGTCGACATCAGACCCTGGAGGGCTAGGAACTTTTTCCTCTCCCTGACAGATGGTGTCACTGTCTAGGACAGCTCTGAACCTCCCAGTCACCTGGGAGTGCTCTAGCGGACGGGTTGGAGTGAATGCTCCCCATGCTGCTGGTGTTTGAACGACTGAATGCAACAGACAGGCAGTCGAACTTGAGGGAAGCCTAGCGCTGACCTTGGATGGAGCTGGAATATTCTGGGCTAGCTGGTCTGGCGACCTCCCTCCTCATACCCTGGATCTAGCATTGCGCTGTCTGGCAAGGAACCCTCCTGGCCCCATAACGGACGGATTGGTGTAACTTAGTGCAGGAACGGCTGAGATGGCAGGCATCACAGAGAACATCTCCATACCTACGAATGTGGGGGAGTTGCGGAAAACGTGTTTGTGAGTTCTGGGTGGTTACAGGTCAGGGCTACCTCGAAGATGGCCCATATTTCTACAGATGCCTCTTTTAGCCTTCTTTCGCCCTACAAATTTGTTCTGAATGTATGTCCTTGGGTGTTCTGTTATGCTGGTGTCAAATGTTTTCCCCTTCTGGTCAGGGGGAACGCGTGTGCCTTAGTATGTGCGTGCCATTCACTGCAAAATGTATCTTGCTTTTTAGCCTGCCTAGGGAATCTAGTTTGCATGTGGCTTAGCTGCGACTCCATGATTAGTTGGAACCTTTTTTTAAGGTACTGGTATAGTTCTAACTTCCTTGAGTTTTGAATCATTTTAAATTCTACTCTTATTGTGTGGAAATATGCACCTGGGATTATGGTGGCAATAACTGTTAGCAGCAAACTCAACTTTAGACAAAGATGCTTCAGACAGACTTATCAAAATACAAACAACGCATATGGAGGGTCACACCCTGAAAGAAAGTGCAGTGGCTGATGCAAAAGATTATGAACCGTTTATTAGCAGCGCAAAAGGAGATATGGAATAATGATTTGTCTGAGAAAGATAGCGACTTCTTCATGAGCATATTAAATTTCTTAATGAGGCATAGCATTTCAACATGAAATATAGTTGCAATAGTTCATCAGCACCACAACATCAACAATGCATCAGTTGAAAACCACAATGGAAATGAAAAAAGAGAGAAAAATGTGACAGAAACAAAATGGTGACTTAGTCCCACAAAATTAAAACCCTGAGCCTGCTCCTAGCATGTGCTGCCTGATGCCGAGAGGAGGCCCTGCACGGTACACAGGACGAAGTGAGCCCAATAGTCTGTCAATATTGATTGGCTCAGGGGCAAAAATAGCAACAACACAGAGAAGAAGGAACAGCTCGTCAACTACAGGCCCTCCTCAGCCAAGCACTAGCTAACCTAATCTCCAAGATTCAAATCTATCCCTAATGGTGAATTGCACCCTACAACACACCCAGGGGTCATGCATACCCATGTCTCACTTCCCACCAGTGTTTAAAAAAAAAAAAAGCAATGGTGCTGAGAAAACCCTTTTAGACTAAGACTAAAAAAAAAATAAGATTGAGGTGGTGGCCCCATATCACGCCCAGGCCCTATGTGTACCATCTGTGTCACACCAAGTGGTTCAAGCAGTAAGGCCTTGCCCCTGTATCGCACTCAGGGTCCAAGGGTACCATCTGTGTCACTTCCAGTGGTCCAAGCGACTAAACAACATTTTCACCCTTAGCCGTGTGAAATTTAAAAAGGTGACCACTGTGGGATCACCTTGGAGGCCCCCTTCTACTCAGTTCAGACACATAAATTGTGTACCATGTCAGATTTCTGTCAGTGGCAGGGCAATCCGGTTAAATGTTTACTCTTCTTCCTACTTTGCCACATGTCAGATGCGGTGACTAAGGGTCAGATGTCGTCCCTTACCCACTCACTGCAGCTTCAGGATGACCTAAGCCCTGCAAGTTCAGCAAAACTTTCAATCAATTGTGGCGTCTGCTCACCTCTTTTGTTGAGCAGATGTGAATACGTATAGGTGGAGTCCACCTCCTTCAGCAGCAGTTTCGTTTGAAAAAACAATTTCTCCTTGCTGGCTCGTCAAAATGTTGCTCGAATGTGGATTTACCTTAAAAAAAATTAAATACCAGAGGCTTTTGGCAAAACAAGAACAGTTGGTTTAATTTAACGCGATGCTCAGGAGAGCAGTACAGAGTTGGGGTCTGATGTCTGTCTTCTAGTACATTGCTTCTGAGCGAGATTATATACATTTCTCGAAGCCTCATAAAACAATTCTATGCATCCTTTGGAGAAAGGAATCCGGACCTGGTGACGGAGTCATAAATCTGAGCATCTGATAAATTGTGCAGGTGGGTCTCAAACTTATGTGGACATAATGCGAGCCATTATGTAACATGTCCAGATGTCTGGCATGGAGGGGGAGGGGGTCACGATCTCCCTGCATGTAGTGTATGTGCTGTGTTCAGATTGGCTGAGTGTTCCTAACTTATTGGCATTTGGTTTTAAACTTAAGGGTTTTGTAGATGACCTTCAAGCTTAGAAGTATTGCTCTGTTTCTGCTTTTTATTGATTTGTATGGCCCTGGTAGACAACGTTTTTGAGTGTAGAATGCAGACATAGAACCATTTAGGAAGGTTTGTCCTTCTGGAACTGGACTCGACTAGGTTCTGGTCTGCAGAACTCTTTGGGGCAGGAGGGAACAGGGGGAAGAAAATATGGGTGTTGGAGTACTCTTTTCTATTTAGGTAGAGAGTATGCAAAGTTGGTTGTGTCACAGTCAAGCTTCCTATATGGGCTTTTGCTTGTAAAGCTACTTATATTGTGTCTGTCAAAGAAGAATTAATATTGAAGTTAAAAATTCAAAAATCGGCCGGAGGGTTGCACTACGTACAGGGTTATGGTCTTGGGTGCAGAATCGGGTATATTGGGCTATTGGATGCAGCCAGGAAGCAGGGTTTACTTCCAAGTTAATTTTAGTAAACTTTGCTTTTGTATGTTTTTAATAATGCTGATTCTGACACTGGTTGCAAGTTTTAGGCCACCATGAGGATGAGAGCAGTAGAAGATTAATAAATAAGCACACAAGTTTATGGAGCACTGGTTTTCAAGGACAGCTATGCAATGTCCTGTTGTTGAGTAAGGCTGTACTTAAGTTGCTCTTGGGTCTGTACTGCAATGTGATGGTTTGTTTCTTGGCCGCATAAACTTTGTGACTATATAAGCATTGCGAGTCATTTTGTATGCCTACTATTGGTATGGCAAATAGCCAATGTGGCAAGTGCTCAGTCATCAACTGGAGCAGGAGCTTAGTTCAGTTTTCTTTCTTCAGCATGGGCCAAAAGAAGCATGGCAGCCTCAGAAGATTGCCATGCCCTTTGAGGGGAAGGACTGGCTAGAATGGCAGCCACAACTCATTTCATTTAATTTCATTGGGACCCTTAAGCTGACCTGCTAAGTGCGAGTGTTTAAAAAAAAATCAAAAAAAAAAATCCCCAGGAACCTTCACCTTACATCATGGGAACAGTCAGCAAATGCGACGTTGCTGGTGCAATGTTCAATGGGGATTGAATCGTGTATTTCTTGGTCGGTACAGTGCGAGAACAGAGAGAACTGCCATATTGGTGCATTTTGGAAAACATATCTTACAAAGGAACAGTATTTGCTTTAGACTGATCCGACTGCTTTCCACAGTTTCCCGCACCATCCTTCTAAAGCGTCTCCATAACACAGCTACCTGCCAGTTATCACTTCAACGATTCATGTTCTTCAGCTCACACTGGACCCAGTCGGTTTCTTTCCCTCCCTTCCAGCCTGATGCAGTTAATATATTGTGCAAAGTATCAAGGGGGGCTCCCTCAGCCCCAAACTCTTTAACCTATACATGGCGCCATTAGTAGCCTTCATCACTTCTTTTGACTTTACAATAATCTCCTACACAAGTGACGGGCAGCTGATCCTTTCTCTTTTAGATGACACAGAACTCCCACTCACTTCATTAATTGTATGTCCTTGGTAGCCGACTGAATGAGTAATAAGTCTCCAGCTCAACTGTGAGAAAACTCAAATTGCCCTGTTAAGCAGCTGTACCATCCTGGCACAAATGCTTTGTAGCTGTTAGGTCTGGGAACCTCTCCCATCCCTCCAAAAACACCATGAACATGACCATCGTTGTTGATAATCAACTCACAATGACCAGCTCACTAACCACTGCCTCTGCCTGCTGTTTTAGCATCCACAAATGCTTAGGAACATCTTTTTAAATGGCGGCCTCTTGTTTCTCAGAGAAAAAGTCACTCAGTCGCTCATCACAAGCAGATCAGATACCGCAGCACACTGCATGGGTTTCGTGGCATACCTCACCAATAACCTACAGGTTGTACAGATCTCAGCTGCCTGTTCTAAAGGTGCCCCATCGCACTTCCATCACTGGTCACTTACGCAAACTTCACTGTCTCCCTGTGAAAATGTGTACAATGTTTAAACTTTTCGGTCACATGTACAGGGAGCTCAACAATATGGGCCCCTCTTAGCTCAGCAGCAAAATTCGATTCAATGTCCCCTCCAGACATCGTCACTTACCGTTCTTCCTGCTTGCCCACACACCCAACATCCGCAGTCCCAGAGCAGCAGGCCCCTCCTTCTCTAACCTTGTCCTGACATCGTCGAACAGACTACCACTCTTTCTTTTCCATAAGTTCATTTTTGAAATTTCACCCAAAACTCTCAAATCCTCCCGGTTTTAAATTGCCCTCTTTCCTTTTTCAGTCTTTCTTCATTGCGGTAGGATACTCTCTTTTAGGTGATGTGCTGCAAATAATGGTAACCTGACATCAGAATTATTGCTTAACCCCACTTAAATAAGCTTTGCCATTATGTATATTGTATTGTGTGTACAGTGTAATTTCTCTAGAAATGCATATTCTACCTTGTTCCTCACTTGGATGCGATATTTCAGGTTTTTGGAAGAAGTCTTATGTCCGCATACTTCGCTGAGGTCATGTATTCAGTGTTTTTGCATATTGCTGGGACAACTGATGGGTATTTAAGAATGCTAGATGAATGTGGGAGAGAAGGGGGAAACAGTCCGTCGTTAGTCTTTCTTTCCAAATGTTCAATTAAAGAGACGGGTGATTGGATGCTCCCGTAATATTTTTTCTGCCATTACTAAAGATCTCTTTTCAGTCCTGTCCACGTGTTGCAAGTTTTTGTGAGTAAGCGTCTTCAGGTAACACGTTTTGTTCCATCAGTTTTTGATTCCCTTCTCCCTTTTTTTCCTGCAGGTCTCAGCATGAGGAAGTCGAGCTAGTTAGTGTCGAGGAGTTTTACAGAGAGGCACCTCCTGACATTAGCAACCCCCAAATTACACTCAATGAACCCCACCAGCAGACCCTTGCTCGTCTGGACTGGGAGCTGGAACAAAGGAAAAGGTGAGTCTTGAAGTCCCTTGCTCTCTTGTGATGCGTACACTTCTATCCAATTACATTACCAGGTGCTAGGATTGACGGTTGCACACCTAAGAAACAGCAGTGTGTATGGATGTTCATTAATAAAGCTTGATTGACTCCCACTAGGAACAGTTTAAATGGAAGTGTTGCAATGAGAATAGGTCCATGCCACACAAAACCATGCTTACCCCCTAAATTTCGTGTCTTATCCTGATGACCGATAGAACCAGGGCCGCACATGTTGTCATATTTGTTTGGGGCTTCTCGCATGCACATTCTAATTTTATGCTGAGTGAGGTCTTTGTTCACTGATGCTGTTCCAGGGCTGTCCGGTGTTGTTTCCATAACTGGCCGTTGTGTAACCTTGCTGTGTGTTTACTCTTAGGCTGGCAGAGAAGTACAAAGAGAGCCTGGCAAGCAGAGAGAAAATTTTGAAAGAGATTGAAATAAAGAAGGACTATTTGAGCAGTTTACAGCCAAGGCTTAACAATATCATGCAGGTGAGCCCATACCAAAATGGTATTACTAGGCTTTTTGCAGAGTGAGCTTTGCGATGAACACCAGAAATGTAAAAAATGTTATAGCGGGCTTCTATCTAGGTTTTTTGTTTCCGGATGCAAACCTACCTTTTCAACGAAACTTTATTGGATGGATCTTTCTTTAACGTGATGGGAGTGAAAAGAAAATATCGAGTACAGAAACAAAACTTGTTATAATCCAACTGGTTTTGTCCCGCTCGGTGGCATTTCTGCTGCAGCATATATCAGGTTATTCAGTGCTTTAAATGGAAATGTCTAATCGTAGCTACTCACTCTTCTAAGACCAGTTCGCTCTTGAGAAGTGCCGGTACTCTCCCATTAAATGTATTGCAGCAGTGCTGAGAAGTGCAGGTACTTCCCTCCAAATGAAAGAAGTGCTGGTACTCAGTACCTGCCCATTTAAAGCACTGAGGTTATGTCAAGCTTACGTTGTTGCATCCTAGTAACAAAATAATTGAGGTAGTTACTTTTTAGATTCTTTTCCGTACATCTGTGTGTAACGTTGAAGTTACTCTTCTAAAGAAAGATGGAGGCGACACAAGGTAACAGATGTTTGTGGAGGGTCATTGTTGCTGTGAGTGATGTCCTTTTACATTTACATGGGACTCGGCTCAAAGACCATAAGGATTTAATGAAATGGAGGTAATGTCAGATAAACTGGAGACGAGAAGGAAAAGAAAAACATATTGTTCTGTCTTTGATTGCATTCCTGCTTCAACTACATGTGAATAGTGCTCTTCTACCTGTGCGAAAGTATATACTACCCAAATACAATATACATACAATGTTTAGAAACATTTGCACAGTATTCCCTACATTCAAATTTAAATCCTGGGGAGTTAGGGCTAAGGAGGCCCAAACAGTTTTGTAATCAGGCCTCTGGGCTGCAGCCAAGGGACTCTCACTGAAAATTTTGCATGAAGAGGAAAAATCTGCGTCAATATTTAGTGGGAACTTTGCTCTTTTAATATATAGGGACATTGGGGGAAAGTGGAGGCTCACCATTTTGCTCTCTTTCACAATCTGATATCCCAGTTAATTGTTTTTTAAATAGCTCTTTATTACTGTTTACATTTTTTGATTACAACCACATAGCACAGTCCTGTTACCAAATAAAGTATGACTGGAACAACATAAATTAGTATATCCTCCCCTTCCATTTTAGTGGTGTATGTGGTCTTCTACTTTTTCTTGACTGATATTCCTAGGTCTATCCTCCCCCTGTGTTGAGATTGGCACACCCAGGGAAGTGAGAAGAGCTCATAACAAAGTGTGTAACTGAACCAAGTTAACTTCTGACCTTCCTGCACAACAGAACCATGCCAAGTCGTGAACCCCGCCCACTCCCATCTTTCCTACCCGCTTCCAGAGTCAGCACGAGATCTGGCATTCGATATTCCAATTTATTCTTTTCATTGGTAGACATCCAGCTCAGGAGTCAAACACCTTGGTGTGGGATCATTACCCCACCTACCAGTTATGATACATGTGTCTGTACGTCTGTCCAGGCATTCACGGTGCCGGGCACTCCCACACCTTGTAGTAAAAATGCCCTCAGATGCGCAACACCTAGCGCACTTTAATGACAAACCCAGTAACATTCAGTTGATGCAACTCAGGGGCAAGTAGGTTTCATGTAGGTGATTCAGGTAATTAAACTGCTGTAGCTTGAATCTAGAGTTATGAGAAACCTGATTTTTGTACCTCTTAGTTGCCGCAGCCTCCCTCTCCTGGTTGGTTTTGGCCCCAGAGACCCCATCCCTCGAGGCCCAGTGACATTTTTTTATGGAAAGAGGTCAAGGACCCCCCATTATATATATTTTTTGGGGGGGGGGGTGGGGAATATGCACTACCCCACCTTGTGCCCGGGATCACATCCTCTGGAGCCTGGCCAAAGTTAATAAGAGTGAGGGGGGCATGCAGCCCATCCTCCCCATGCCTGGTTTGGCCCCGGTACCACCATCTCCCAATGTCCACCCAAGTACTAAATGGGGAGGGTGGCTGCATGGACTCCATCTCCCAGGGCCCAGCCGATAAAAGGTTGGTACTCTGGTACCCCCCCCCCCATGTCCTTGTTGGGGACTGTGGGATGGTGAGTCCCACGGCCCCAGACTGCTCCCAGCGGGAGCCAGCATTGCTCCTGCCCGCTGGGAGCAGCAAAAAATGGTGCTCCCTGCAGGTGGGTGCAACATTCATATCTGTTATGGTGCGGGGTAACATATCTGAAGTCCGCTCCCAGCAAGCAGGAGCATTTTTCATGCTCCTGCCCGCCGGGAGCGGACTTTTTGTTTGATCTTGCTCGGTGGCAACTTTGAAATTCCTTCCGCCACGTAAGAGCAAGCACATGTTTCCCTGCCTGCGACAGTGCAGGCAGGAAAACTGCTAAGTCCTTGGGGTGGGCACCTGGGACATAGCAGAAGCTGGCCCTGTTAGATGGTGCCTCCAGGGCCAACCCTTTCTAGTTGCAGCCAGGCCCCTGGGGTTTGGTTCCCTGGGTCCGAAATCAGCCTGGGGGGGGGGGGGGGAATCATGTGGGCCCCACTCCCCATTACTATCACAGCTGGGGATGTGGTTACCTTAGGGCACAAGTTATAGTTACTTGAGATAACTGTAACTGCTGAACTGCTATGGTTCTGTGTGTGTAAAATCTGAACCCAACTATAACCTCCCTGTAACCTTTGTTTTTTTCATTGGATATATATATAATCTTATAAAAAAAATATATATATAAAAATATATATATATATATATAAATATATATATATATATATATATATATATATATATATATATCATTGGGAAGATTAGCAGTTCTCCTTAGGAAGTTGGACCAGGGTCTGTTCAAAAGCTCATATTAGTCATTTGATACTGTTGATAGCTGGACTTGGCACACTGAGAGTCTTCTGGGACAGACCCATTTTACCCCAATCTCAAATATTATGCCACTAAGAGGTAAGAAACTAGTAACTTGACAGGTCCCAAAACCCAACCCACAGCTAAAAAAAAAAAAAAACAAAGAATGTGACTGGTACAGGAAAGTGGCAAATCAGTAAAGAATTAGATATCACTGATTACTGACTTTGGGACTGATGCGGTCTCTAACATTACACAAGTGTCTTCAAAGGATCAGTTTTTTTTCTCAGCCTTCAGTCATCCTGTCTGAATCTAAAGACTAATCTGATTAGAGAAATTCTTATAATTGATCTCTGGGAATACTTAAATAACCCAGAAGACTCCTATGAAGTGTTTACTTTAATACATTTAGTTTACAATCAAGGTCCAAAGTTTGTGATGCACCCAAAAGAATACCAGATGGAGGGTGATAAGCTCTTTCACAGTGAAAAGGACTGTAGCCACATACAAGCAAAAACCCTCTTGAAAGTCAGTCGGATAAGCTGCGGAGTGTAATCACCGTCCTGTAGAAGGAACAGTGTAATTTAAGTGGTGCAGTAATATCCAAAGGGCTGGTGTGAGCTGGGCATCTCAATACGTGTGCCATCCGTTTTTATATTACCTGGCCACTTTTAGGATGCTGCTGCTCTTGCAAGACAGTTATTCCATGTCTCTTTTGGAGTGTCACTCTAGAGCTGCAAAGTCATTCCTGTTTCGCTGACAAAAAGATCAGTATAAAAGTGAACTACAATAACTGGTTTCTTTTTTTCTTTCTAACCATCAGGCCTCTCTTCCTGTGCAAGAATACCTTGCAATGCCATTCGACCAAGTGCACAAACAGCAGGAGACAGCCAGACACCTGCCTCCTCCTCTTTACGTTCTCTTTGTCCAGGCTACTGCGTATGGTCAAGCCTGTGGTGAGTATCCAAGGAGCAAGTTTTTAGAGGATTTAGAGAACATAGAACCTTAACATAGCTACATGTGAAAGCTTAAAAAATTCTCCATTTTAGATGTGGCTACTTCCCCATAGTATTCCTAACTTGGTAGGATGGGCATTAGGAGGGATAGCTCTAGCACAGCGACTTGAAGTCATAAAATGCTTCTCTGTTCTGAATATTGGATGTGTGCTTGTGATAACTTGCCACCGAGAGGTTTTCATTGCTGATTCTACCTCTTCATTCATCCTTTTTCTACAGATAAGAGGATGACTGTTTCAATAGAAGGAAATGTGGACGATGCTAAAGCCCTCTTCAAGCCTCCTGAAGAATGCCAAGGTGAGTAATCTGCAGAGCATTGTCTCCTAATCACACATGTGCATCATGTTTTTCTCTTCTTTTTAAATTCCTTACGATCCTGCTCAAGGCAAGAAAGGCTTGCTTAGTCTCAATTTACAGCTTTACCCATCACTGTGTGTTGCTCAATGGAATGACGGTGCTTAGGTTGGTTCAAAATCTAATATTTATAGAGCACATTTGGAAAATATTAGAATATCCTTACCTTTTAGGAAACCAACAGTGAAAGAAGGATACATCATAATCAGGAGTGGAACTTTCTCATTATAGAGCACATGTGCTGACTGTAGAAATGCAAAGTACAAAGAGATATAAAGAAAGTATAACCCATTGAATTTGAATATGCAAGATATTACTTCTGTGAAAAAGCTTGTAAGATACATTTTAGGTTGTGTCTTGAACATAAGTTCCAAAACTGGCTTGTTTTCTTGAAAACGACTCCTGTAATAATAGGAGGTACGCGGTGAACAGCAGTTAGGTGCAAGTGATTCAAGGGTGAGATTTGTAGTGCCATCAGAGTACACTCACTCAGTAGGCATCTTGATTTTATTGCTACTCCTGATTTAATTTGTAACTGGTACCATTCCACTTTTTTCAATACAGCAGATGAAGAGAGTGATTCTGACGCAGAAGAGGAACAAACTACAGTGAGTAAAGAATGCCTCTGGGGTATTCTCATTATGGATTGAAAGCCATCATTGAATAGTTGAGGTGTGGTTTCTGGGAAGGAAAAGTCCTGAGAACCTGATGCTGTCTCTACTACTGTGGGACTAGTTAATGACTCTGTTGCAAGTTAAGTTTCCGTTAAGAGGTTGTGGCTTTAGTTAACGCCACAGCCCATCATCATCTCCCCATCATTCTGAAGGTGAACTACAGTACAGAGCTAGGCAAAAGTGTTCTCACCCTACCTGACACCCCATCTGTTCCCTGTGAAACAATGTACAGAGGCTGTTTCTTATTAAGCATTATATTCTCTCTATAGCCCCAGCTTGTACATGCATGCAAAGGCTAGATTGGATGGGACCTCTGCTAAGTTGCACCTGGCAACACACCCATGATCAGTAGTCTGAATGCTCATCAGCCATTTGAGTTCAGCCATCTGGGTTCAGCATTGAATACTCACTTTGACATTTAATGAGGTAATATTAATAGTGGCCTCGCGCTAATGTTGACAGCATGGTTTATTACTGAATGTACTTCCATGCATCTTACTGGCAGTAAAGGTAAGGTGGTGGGTTTGGAACCCCCTGGCACTATTTATGTGCAGGTCCAACTGAGGACCTGCTACCTTGTTCACTTTGCTCTTGGCACAGCAAGGCAGTGCTCACGCTGTTTTTCAGTGCTATGATGTTTTAATTGTGTATTGTGAGAAGCCTTTTCAGATGCCACAGATCTATCTAAAATGATACACTGGCTGACCTGATCTAACTAGAGGAGGCAACCATCTGCCATGCAGGTATAGAGAGTCTTGATTGAGTACTCTACTGAGTTCTGTGATTGATTCATAGTAGTTGATGGTTTATTGAGAGGGTGAAAATGCTCTGTGCACATCTCCTATTGGCTGCCTTATGTGACAGTTCTACACATGGATTAGTGTAAATTGAATAGCTACTGGTTTCGCTTAGAACAAGGAGAGTGGCATGATGTTCTACTTGTGTGGGACAGAGAGCGTGTGATTGGCTAGAGGGATGGAAAGATCTGCCTCAAGTCTGCTTGGCCAGAATACTTTGTGTTGGGAGTGCCTGAGGAGGAATCTCTAGGTTTGCCTTCACTGAAGGCTTATGCTCAGAATTCAGAATTGGATCCCCCTAAGGATGACTGTACCTTGCTTAACCGAATTTATAGGACAGGAGGGGGTAGGCCCATCCTGAACCATTGCTGATTGTTCCCTTTTCCCCGCCCTGCCAAAAGAATAAGTAGCTTGGACCTGTTAATACTGTGGTCTCCTAAGTAAGAATAGTTTGCAGACATTCATGTGATGTGGCCACTAAGATCACTTTCTGGATGGGACTTGCCAGTCCCTTATATGTGTCCAGCTTAGTGGTGCCCTTTGTCGTAGCTGTTCTGGCAGCATCAGCTGAATCGTATTAGAAGTCTTGGCAGCCTAAGGCCATGCACTGTCAATTATGAGTGTTTTTTAACCTCTACTCTCTGGTTGACACTGTTGAGGAAGCCCTAGAAAATAAGAATAGTGTACCCTCTGTGTCCCGGAGAGAATATGTAGTTACAGTATGTAGCAGCCTGCGTTCCTTTGTGTTGGGGGCTTTTAGGGACTGGAATACTTGCATTCCTTGGATGGTTTGTAATCAAGGCACAGAACAGGAAACATGGTATGGGAGCTATGTTAAGCTATTGGTTTTTTTCCTATGAGACATCACTCATAGTGACTACAGCCAAAACTGCTTGTTTGGAGAGATACGTCGTCGTCTTCCTCCTCCTCCACTTGCCAGCCCTCCATGGACTTGTCCGAAATCATACTCTGTTAGAGACTACTCCGCAGACGAGAGCTACTAGAGACAAGTCTTTCTGTAGTAAGCTGTAATCCTGAGAAGATAGTTTGTCTGAAAACTGCCTCTATAAAGTGCAAGGAAAAGTTAAAAAATAAATCTTCTCTCCTAACTAAGCAGGCTTTGATCTAATCCACGGAAGTGAGAAATCGCTTGATCCCTCTATCTTCTGTTTGTTCCCTCTACCCTCTTCTTTGCAGTTTAATGATTATATTTAGCAAAGAGTCACCTTAGTTACCTTCTCGTCTAACAAGTTTATCTTCTAAACTTATCTTCTATACTTCGAAGTTAGCAGACAGCCCTCATTTACTTATTGAGATTTGATACGGTTTCTAAAATACATCAAGACTGCACATATGAACCGTAGCACCTAATACCCCCCATTTTTTTTTTAAAGTGTGGCGTTGACATGGATAGAATGCTTCAGTGACATCAACTGCCAGTTCTACCGAACCTGACTCTAGTTGTATTTGTTTTTATGTTCCTGATGCCTCCTCACTTGAATGGCTACTGGCAGCTTACTACACCAAGAATCCATGTGTTCTACTGCAGAGCTAAGCCTTTTCAACAATACAGACTATTGCAGTGGATAACTCTCTTTATGTTAATGGCTGAATACAAATCATTGTGAGCAATTTGAGTGACTTGGGTATATTCTGCTAATGCTGGTATGTAAAGCATGTGTTGAAGGGCACCATGCAGTTCCAGCAATCATCCGACCTTTCAGCTAGGGAAGAGATATGCCCAATTTATCATTGAAATCTTCACCATCCCTACTATCCATCCTGTATTTAACAATTTCTTTAGAAATCATTATAAGAGTAATTGTAGACGCTAAGCGGCTCATTGTCTTGTATGAGTAATGTACTAAAACCCAATCTTACACTGGCACAATGTTTTAACTTTCTCATCCCATGAATTGAGTGCTCTTGTAACATGCGCACTATCAGCTGGTTTCCACGCTCCATGTATTTCTCCAGTGCAGCTATTGCCTGCAACTCTCTGGCCACTCCTATGAGAGTAGACGGCCGCAGCCCGTATCCCATGCTATTATCAATGTCAATAATGTTATAAAATGCATTATCCTCAAATAGAATATTACTATACACGAGTACACACCAATTAATTCATTAGATCTTGCTCTGAAAGTCATCTTTTACCACATTTTACAGTTTCTCGCACTACTCATACCAATGATGTCTGTTTCTTCTCCGCAGTTATGATATACTTTACATATTTTTGCCTTTGGCAAAGCCTGTTTTATCTTTCTAGAGCGAACCAAACAATGTCTGTGGTAATTCCCCAGTGGGTTGTCTTTGTATGCTACTTAGACATTGCCTGCTTGTAGCTGGTAGAAAACCGCTGAGCAACGATATATCCGCTGAAACTGTAGCATCCATTTTTCATGTTCGCTCACACCCAGGTGTTGCTTACAAGCATTTTAGTTAGTAACAGTTAATAAATTGGATCTTATATTTATCACAAAACTTTTAGCAGTAGAGCTCTAGCCCAATTTTAGCAATCTCTATTCCAGAAGCATATGCAATTCTCAATCATTACTGAGAACGCGACAGCTGTATGATTACCCGAAAATTAGATGATTGGGATCTCTAAGTGTTATATTGTAAATGCATTACCTCTCTGAATTGATGATATCATTTTTTATTTAACATTCTCTGAAACAAAGGGACGGGCTTGCACAATATATCTGCCTGATCGGAAAATAAAGTTACTGTGCGTCTGTGTGTAGCCTGCCTTCTTTGGATATTTGTCAAGCAAATAATTTATTTTAAGGTACTCTGCCTGATGCCCTGAGTGTATATACAAAACAGAAAAGTAATGCTTTTGAAAGTTTCATTTGCTGTATTTCCCTCACAATCTTATTCTTTTAATTAATTCAACTCAATGGTTTAGGGGGCAAGTCACTTTTTTTCTTAGGTCTTATGCTTTGTAACAATCTCACACTGCACCTTGGATTGATTCACTCACACATATCCTTTTGAAAGGCTGATAAAACTTGTGAACTTTCTGCTGAAACTGTGTTTTTTTTTTAACCATCTTTATGATGATTATCTTCATTAATGTCTAGAACACTGCTAGCTGAATCTTTTTTTTAGGATTAGAACACTGATGCTTGAATGTTCATAACACATGTCCTTTTGGTGAGGATAAAATCAAATTAGTCAAAGTTCCTTGATTGCAGTTAGAAGGGTCAACTGCTTTTTACTGTGTGCCAAATTTGCTCGACTTAAACAATTGTTAGCTGGCCATGGAGATAACATTTCATCATACCCTGCTGACAACGTTTGTCTCTGTGGTCATTAGTATCTCACCTTCCCCTTCCCAGCCTTTGCTTAAGTACATCCAAAAGAAAGGGCACAGGCACAGCAGCTTTCAAGAGCATGTGGCAGACAGGTAATAAGTAAAACAAGAAGAGCAAGTGTAAAAAAGGAAAGTTGATGTCTAGATTGCATGAAATAACAATCTCTTAGGGTAAATAGGGGACACCTCTAGTCTTTGGTACTCTTCACAACACATTGGTGAAACACTCACTATTTCAACAGGAAGCCAATATTGTGTAACCTAAAAACAAAAATGTTTAATTAAAGTGAAAGAACAATGTAACAGTCTGTGGGTGGCTCATATTTGTAATTTATTTTTATCAGAGATTCAGTTGTTTCCCATGTAGAAATCCTGCTTTTTGAAACTTATTTTAGACATAGATAGATTAAACTGGGGTATGTACTTGAAGTATTTCCACTCAGTTAGGTCTGTATGTATTCCAATGAATTCTACTTGGTGGAGGCTGTTACTTAAATTGGTTTTATTCAATAATGGTGATGATTGATTGTTTGGTACAGAACAAATTAAAAATTTAGCCTCTGCTCTTTGTCATGTATGTGTGTGAATAAACAGTAGCTTGATTACCCTTACTTGAATGCACATTTGATCGTCGCACTGTGCACATTTGATCATCGCACTGTGCCCATGTTCAGAGTGGTTGTACTGGTATGCAATGGGTAACTTCTTAGAAATGGCTTTGTTCCAAGTTCATTTTAACAGTGCCATGTTCTAGCTTTAGATTGTGGGATTCAGGTAATCTTAATGAAGTGGTCTTTACATTGTAAGTAAGCTGCAGTATACAAATCCCAGTAGTCGGAAATTACTCAGTAGATGTAAAAGCTGGTCCTTTAGAAACAGGGAGTGAACCAAATTGGAGTCATTAATATGGGAGAATGCGGTTATGATTGTAGAGCAGTGAGACATGAAGACCTCTGGAGAATGGTGCTGACTGAGAACTGTCTAGTGGTCAAGGAGTAGAGAGGGATGGAGTCTAAGATATTGACAATGGTGTACCATTGTGAATTGAGCTCTGGGAGACTGGCATCGAAGATTACATTATGGAAAGCTGCAGGGATAGACTGTGGATGAAATAATGATAGAATATTTTGTTGTTAGCGCTTGCCTGCCTTCATACTTGACTCTGTGTTCTTTCCCCAAAAAATGTTTTAGAAACGCAGGCGCCCAACACTGGGAGTCCAGCTTGATGATAAACGCAAAGAGATGCTGAAGAGCCATCCACTGTCTGTCTGCATTAACCTAAAGTGCAAAGGTAATAAGTTTGAGTGAGAGCAGTGGTAGGGTTGCAAGGAATGTATGAAGGTCTTGCAATGTAAATAGCAGATGATGACCCAAAAGTAATTTATTTGTAAGCATTGACATTGGTTTACAATGACTGGACTCCTAGATGAAACATTGACCTGATAACTGTAATGCAGTGAACCTACATAGTTGTTTCATTAATAAGTTTGTGCTTTGTGCCCTAGATGATATTACATGATGAAAATGAAAACAAATGAAGCCATCATCATGTAAATATTAGAATATGTCCGCTTATTTATAATAACCCTGTGTCCATGGGTGGATCTTTACTCTTCACAAAGAGGCTCAGAATATCCATTAGTCAAGTGCCCTCTCTGTCTTTCAACCTTCTACATACCATTTTGACATATGTGACACTCCTCTGTGGTGTGAGTCTGAGAGACAGACTGTTCATCTTTTCAAGACTTCTCACCACCACAGAAGTAACACTTAAAGCAACAAAGCAGGCACAGTGCATCCAAGGGTAGCCAAAGAAAGAATCTCCCAGTCCGCACAAAACATTGAAGAAAATGTGCTGATGTTGCTGTACCTGGAATGAGGCAATTGTTTTGAGAACAAGAGTCAATGTGGGAACCCAAAGAAGCACTTAGAGTATCAAAGATTTGTTATTGTTTTCGATAGTGACAGTTGTACTACGAGCTGCTGTATAGTTGACTTCATTGAGGTGGTCTCCTCTCCTGTATACATGATTCTGTGCTGCCAGTGCCACATCGTGATTTTTTTTTTTTTCAGGCACCTCCCTTCATTCTCAATTCATGTTTTTTTATCAAAGGTTCCTTTGCAGGACATTGTGATCTACGTCAGTTAGACTTAGGCATCTATATTCTGTTTGCCCTGTTGTTGAAACCATTAATTAAATTGCATATATAACAGGGACACAGATTTGTGAATTATTCAACAATGTTATGTTGTAAAAATAATGTGCAGCAACGTTTATGCACTTGTGATTTGTTGAAACTACAGTTAATTTAATGTGATACATCTCATTGAGGTAGGCTGCTATACAACTTCTCTGACTGCTTACAGTATTAAATACTTACAAGTTATTGACAGGTTTATGCTTGGGTGAATTAATTTTCCCCCAAGTACTGTTACTGTGTGGCTTAAAATATGTCACACTGGCACTGCAGTTGGTTTGTTATGCTGAATAAAACTAGGGAGTTCATTCTAAAAAGATTGTTTGTTAGCAAAATGTCTAACTAAAGTGTCTTTAGGTTCATGGATGTTTGCTTTAAATAGAAGAACAATTAACTGCTTGTCGTTCCTGTGCATTATATCAAAGTGAAGCTCCTGGAATTCTTAAACGAGCAGTGTCGCAATTTCCACAACATGTCCCTTGTGCATTCTATTGGTCTTTTTGGGAAAGGGATTAATAGGAGATTTTCTGTCAAACTATATCTATAGTGCTGAATTCTCATTGGCTTCGTTAAAAAAGGACATTAGAACTGGCCTTCTCAAGATATGTTTTCTTTGAAATGGTATTGAAATTCTGTCCAAACATTAACTTTATTTTAGGAAAATGTGTTTTGGGATCTCACGCTTATGCAAAGTCGTTCATGTATTCATGAATTTAAAGATGTTCCAGATGAAGAAGTAGGATTTCAATTATGTAATTTCGCCTTGTACTTATCGTTAGGCGTCCAATGTAGCAATATGTTCCAGTACCCAAGTGATCACTACAGAGCATAATCTGTCTTTTGTCCACCACATTACCTTTAATCACTATAGCTGGAAAACATGTTCACATTTCCCATCGTGGCAACTTTGATATAGAGATTTGTAAACTCCAGTCCTCTAAATAAGTCTGTCACAAAAAAAGAAATCCAGCATACCAAGTGTGAAATGTCTCAATTATTTTTCTCCGAAAATAATAGGGCCATCCCTAGCTTGTATTTGTTTTTTTTGTTTTTGTTTTTTTACATTTAGTATTTTATCAAATTGGCAGAACAAACCTTATCTTGTCTTTAAAACAGTCTAGCTTGCCATCAAAAAGGATAAAGCACCTTCCATATGGCGGCAAACAGAGGAGGGGTTATTTATTGTGTTTTGTTTTTAATAACACAAGGATTTTCTTGCTGTAAGTAGAAGATAATACAACAGTCAGTGGTTTGATTTTACATATTAAAAACACCCAAATAACAATGACATTTCATTTTGTCCTTTCCAGTTTCTGTTTGTGCCCAGCAGTTGTTTTAATTACTAGACATAAGGTTTTGTTATCACTCAAAGGCTAGCCAGCAGCATACTGAAGACAGATGCGTGCCTTCTGTGATTGGTCTTCAATGTCTATTAAAAGAGGCAATTGAGGTCTCGTGTTCCATCTCAATTGACAAAAAAAATATTGCCATTGGTGTACTGTATCCTCATAGCCGTGACCCTCATTACAGCAACCATTGTATTCTGAATCCTGCCGTTAGAAACAGTTGTTGTTTGTCGGCATCTACAAAATAACCTCTTCCAAGGTGTGGGCACTGGTGTCATCTGCCTCCTAATCCAGCAGCAACCCGTCCTCTTAATGGAGGTGCAGGCAACCCACTCATCCAGACTCTTTAGAGCCATTGGCAGTCTTCATCTCTTAAGTCTAGTATGAATACCTCCTCAACACAGTCTAGGAAAGCTACAACAGGCAGCAGTCTGATCCTTGTGACCTGGCACCTCAACGATCAGCTAGCCACTCTTTATCTTGAAAATACTAATTTTATTTGAACATCCTGTTTGCAAATGCTTTAGATAAGCTTTTGTTTGAGAAAGCATGCTTTCAGTCTGTTAGCTGCTTTAGGGCACAGTGCAGGTTTGTGTAAAGTTAATAATCTGATAAGTGGTTTACTATTTTTAAGCCAAGTCAATCATTGACATGTTATTTACTTCTGAAGGGTAAAGGTTGACCTCTTCCTCATTCAGGCCTGTGAGACTGATTTCTTGTAGTGATCTACGGTAGATGTGTTAACAGTGATAATTCGCACTAACTAGCAAGGGAATGCTTTAAAGAAACAGTCTCTTAAGTTGACCTCAGAAGTGACCCATGTCCGTTGTGTCTGCCTTCTCTGGACACAGGAGGGGAGAGATGAGCAATGATGAGATCAGATTAAGGAAAGGAGGAGGTGTAGAGGATGGAAGAAAAGAGTGTATGAATGAAACTAAGAAATGAATGAATGACAGACATTGGAGAAGGAATCTATATCCTTAGTAGGAAGCCTTATAGCCAAAGAAATCTGGATTCTAACCCTTGTGTCCCTACTGTACCAAATGTATGCAATCGGGACAAATACTTTTATATTGCTGTACATCAGTGCTTCTGATACTGCTATTCTACCACATTTACCAGTACTTCAAAGTGTGATGAACCCCCGTAATAGGTGTCCTATCAAAATAAATTCAGTAGCACAAAGAGGCAGAAATGAATGCAGATAGCACAGCTTTTCCTTTTACTCATAGATATTGGTTCTTTGACTGGTATCATGGGTCCCCTCCTTCACCCCTCCATGCAGCCCCACATCTGTTGGAACAAATGGACAATTTGTTCCAACACCCACATCACTTGTTTAGATACCCACATTACCAGACAATGGTGGTTACCAAACCTTCTAACAAGGATCAAGTGTATCTGAATGATCTAAAACCACAGTTTATTCTTATTGGCAGTCCTTCACTTTGATAAAACCTGCAACTGATGGCCAGCTGGAGAGCTCAGTAAGATTTTCTTCTAATGTTACATGGAAATAGTTTTTTTAGTACAAGTGTAATCACACCCAGAATGTTTTTTTGTTTTTCTTTTTCAAAGAAGTAGCACTGGTCAATGGTCCTATTCATTGTTTGAACTGCTGTTATTTTGGGTCAGTCATGTGATCATCAACTACGAGGAGTCCACATTGAGGGAGTCCACATTGAGGTGAGGAAGTAGACTCCATAGGCGAGTGTTGTGAAAGTGACCACTTTGCCGGGAATTGAAACCAAACAAGACAGCTTTTTACATTCAGTCAATAAAGTCCCACATCTCTAAGAAGTGCACTGTTAAGTTGATACATGACATTGTTTTTTGCCCATCCCTGGACTCTATTTTCAGAATTCAAATGCGAACTGAAACACTTAACATGAAAAGGCTCTTTAATTTTAGTGATTACATCTTCTTGGAGAGTTCTTCAATCCCCGTTCCTCTTGACGGATAAGTCCATTTAAATCTTTCAATATTAGTTCCTGTTCAGGGTGCATCCTTATGGTCTTCCAAAAATTGGTATACATTTTCATACTAGTCAGTCTGCCTTCACTCATTTCCAAGTTGGTATGCTCTGAACCGTACAGTACTACGTAGAATAGAATAAGAGATGTAAGACTATATAGTAAGTTTTAGTTTCTTATGGCCAAGGTAGGGTATAAAGCATCTAAGCTTATGCTCATCTTGGAATTCAAAGCATCCATTTCATATTGGTGCTTTTTAATAATTGTCTCTCTCTGACAATAGCTTAGTAGTGTGATCCTGGGGCAGTCAGTAGTTACTGCACAGGGTTAGTGGTGGGTACTAGTAGTGATTAATAGTGTCCTAGGGACACTAGTTCTAGTGCATTCCAATACTTAACCACCAAGCTTATTTTTGGAGCTTCACTCTCCAGGGCTAGCAGGGGCGAGTATTTAAGAAGTAATCTAGGAGGCAGTAAAGGTTACTGGCGCAGTTAAACCACAGAAAATTGCACAAATTGAATTTACAGTCAGAGCTTTCACTTCTACAAAGAATATGCCTTTAGTTACATGTAGGTAACGTAAATGAAAACATGTATACACACAAAAACACAGATGTTACTAGCCCCTCATTGGGCTGAGATAAGGCCAAAAACATAATTATAGAGTTTATATGTACTAATCCTGGGTTTTCTCTGACTTAAAACTCTGTTCAGTATTAATCTAAGCAATAGCGATCTGGTGTTCTCTAGTGTTGCCTCTCACTATAGTCTTTCAACTCACAATAGTCATTTTGGTTGTAGTCTAAGACATTAATAAACAATCTGTTGTGTTCGATATGATGTTTGTGACCATTGACTTGATATTTTTGTTGCTCTGGGAGCAAGTCAGCAGTTTGATAGTCCTCCAAAAGCTTTTGTAGCAAAAACCATTCCATAAGACTAGATGGGGAAAAAAAAGCAATGACCAAACCAGGAACTTGAGTGCAAGCATAGTTGTGTGTGCCAATAGGCTAATTAATGAAGGTATCTTTAGACCACTTAACGGGGTTACTGGGTGTTAATATTTGATGTCCACCGAGACCAGTTGTTGGAGAGATCAGTGAAAGACTGAAGAGGTCTGTCACAGCCTTCAAAGGTAGAAGTGTTCCAGGACGGTGCTAACGTTCCAGAGATGTCCATGATCAAGGTGTTGGTTTAGCACACACATACTGGCATGCAGGCTCAACCATTATCAATAAAAAACAAAGTTTCTGTCCAGCTGTGACTTGTATATTAAGAGAACTGCCAGTGCTTGCTCCAAGATCTAGGTTTGAAGAGGCAAAACCTCTGTGCCTATCTACATCAGGAACCAGTGTTCAGGAGGTGGACTGTGCAGGCTCACTGCATTGTCAAACTGGAAAGCACATCCGCCCAGTGTGGCTTCAAGGGCCTCCTTGCTCCTGGTCGTTTATTTTCTCTTGACTTGCTATACATAGGCTTTCCGGCAACTCGGCAAATTGCTGCTCCTCTCCTCAACAAGCAGTGCATCATTTTCTACTGGGTGGTTTACAGCTACAGAGGTTCTTAACAGATTAGGGATTGTTCTTTAGTCTTTAATTGGGGACACCATTTACAGGGCCCTATACTTTTATAAACGCCTCTCTGTGCTGCTGCAGAAAGAGTCTGCTCTCGACATCTATGCGGTTATACAGTCCAAGACCTATGAGGCTGATATCGTCCCACTTGAGGGATACTGCCAGGAACTGAGACCAGCTGAAAATTATCCTTTAAAAAGTATGTTTTATCCAGATTTGAAGTCTTTCTCTACTTGGGAGGAAGGTTTTCTTTTATTTCTTTATCCGTTTGTTCTGGGACAGACAAGTAGAGATCAGACTGGAGAGAGCCAGCATAATTGTGTGTTTATATCTAGATGGTTTGTGCTAAGTTTCCCTTGTTGGTTGGCAATTGACAATACAACGTCAGAAAGGGTAACATGAGTGCAGGGAAAGGAAAACTGATTTTGCTGGTACAAAATGATGAAAGTTCTCCGCAGTCCACCGGACAACTTCAGTTTGGGAGAGATGTCCCAGGAAAAAAGCATTTTTATGAAGTCATACCTGCTGTGGATGAAAGCAACCTACTTTTTACCACCATCATTTTCAGAATCACTGTTTGCTTATTCAATATCAGTCAGCCTGCACACAGATTCTTGGTCCCTCACAAACCAAGTACATGTGACTCCTTACATGACACTCACTCACTTTTTTTAGAGCATGCACGGATCCCTGTTATGGAGGACTGGCCATGTTTTACTTTGAGGTTCAGGTGACGGGTCACACTAACCAGGGCTCAAAAAATCATTAAAATGTTACTAGACCTGCTGGTTGAGTAACTTAAATAATCTACTCGACCTAACTGTAATGTACTTAACCCATAAACTGGTCTCAAATTCTGTTATCCTCCGCAAATAGTTTACAGAGTCACCTTTTTCCTAATTCTCCCATATGATTGCACCTTCAAATACGTAAGCTCAATATTTCTGCAGTACAAAAAAAACTCTTTTGTTTAAGTAGACTTAAGTTTGCTGCATGCATTAGAAGAATGTAGCCCACATACCCATGAGGTGTAGCCCACATAACCTAGGACTTATTTTAGTTTACTAACAACATTGCCATCAGGGCAGGAGTGTTTCTCAGTTTGTTTAAACACTCAATTTTAATAAATATATTACTAAACATGATGTGGTAACATATTGTCATCTACACATAGTAACTTTCCAAGAAATGTCCAAAAACCTCTCCTCTAATTTGCAGCCTTACTGATAAAACTATATAGTATATTGACAATCTGTGCAAATTGGGTTTCAGAAATCATATTGCACATCAATATGTAAAGTATTTTGATTTTTTTCATCCTAATAAAATATTTTTTTCATCACACAGAAATGTAAAAAAAGGGCTTTCACAACTACTGAAATATAATTTGATATGTTTGCACAGTTGATTTAGTCATTTAAATGTTGTGTGTTAGGAAAAACCTGACACCCTATATCGTTTTATTTTACATTTTAAGCAGAAGGTCACAAAGTTAACCTCACAAAGTCCTGGAACTCTGCAGTCAGAAGGAAAATT
Organism: Pleurodeles waltl; assembly: GCF_031143425.1. NCBI lineage: Eukaryota > Metazoa > Chordata > Amphibia > Caudata > Salamandridae > Pleurodeles > Pleurodeles waltl. Next base: position 807,521,828 of record NC_090450.1, on the reverse strand, counting down.
AATTGTAATAAAAACTGACTTTTGACCTCGGTCTGTGAACACAGAGCAAATGTGACACAAGAACAAGATTTAAAGGCATCTTTTATTGCCCCTCCACTTTTCAACTGAACAGAACACCTGTTCAGTGTCAACTCGCCAGACGAGTAAGTATTAAAAATAGCTTGACCTGATCAACTAAGACTCGCCAATGCAAGTGGTTGATTGGATTTTTCGAGCCCTGCCACCCATTCACCTTGGACCTTGGAAAAGTCACCTGTACAATGCCAGTAACCTCCAATTGTCCTATAGCCTTGTATGAGCAAGCAGGAGCTACTTTTGCCTGTTGGTGAGGGTATTTATTTGGTGCATGGCGAAAGCCCCCCCAAAAAAGCTTGACATGGCTTTTTCCATCACTGCTTATGACCTCTGTGCCTTGAATCTATGACTTGGAAGTACATTCACGCTGTCACTTAGATTCCCACACATGAAGAGATTTTGGGGTTTGTAAAATACTCCCTATGGGATAGTTTTGAATTTTGTAGGCAAGATATGTTCCACTCAAATTAGAGCTGCAATTGAAATAAGGCTTTCACCTTTTCTTTGCGGGCTGCAGTTTAAACTGTTTTTCTTTTAAACGTTTTTTAAAAGTTATTTTAACGTGAAATTCGAAAAAAACATCTTCATAGGTGTTTTGGTATTTTACTTGGAGGCAATATGTCTGGAGATTCTCCAGTATTAGGGTATCTTTCATAGATTCACATGCTTGAATCATTCCCCGTCGTCGAAGTGGGAGTCCCACGGTACATAGAAAGCAATAAATAGAGAAAAACCTCTCTTTTCTTTTTTTTTTTTTTTTTTTTTTTTTTTTCATTGAAGTCAATAGGAAAAAACATCTTCAATTGTAGAACCATCAGCCTCTTTAGAAAGAGCCCAAACTTCAGCCAATCAGGCGCGACCACCCTCTTAGAACCCTCAGCACAGAGGCTCAGTCTGTCAGATTTTCTACCACACGTCGTGTGTAAGGGAGTCTCCCTGAGCTCTGCTCAGTTTTCCATCTCTTCAAGAGAAATCTTTAGAGAATTTCAATTCAGTTTTTCTTCAAGACTTTTTTCCATCATGTCTACAAGAAAGGGCCTTTTTAGACCTTGTGGGACCTGTGGCAAATTGAGACTTCATTGTGAGGACCCTCACAAGGAATGTATCTATTGCTTACATCCAGAGCATAAGGTCAAGGACTGTAAGATCTGCAGGACCTTTCCTAATAAGACTCTGAGGGACAGAGAAGCCAGGCTCCTACTTTGGCTCCAGAAAAAGAAGGCAAGAGAAGCTCTTTCCGACGAAGACAGTGACACAGTGACCTCAAAGAAAAGAAAGAGGTCTGTGGAGAGCCTATCCCCTGCAAGCGCTAAGTCAGCCAAGAAGCTGCATGCTTTTAAGGACACCGGGGATCTACCTTCAACATCTAAGGTAGCAAGTGGCAGGGTTCACTCAGAACCATCAACACCTGCTTCTTCTTCATAGAAGCTTAAAAAGCCTTCCAGTTCTCTGCCTCCGTCGACGTCCAAAAAATCGACACCGTCGACGAGCGCTCCGTCGACGACAGCTCTACCGGTGACGACGACTACGATGACGGCTACGTTTACAGCCCCTCCGTCTCCGATGATAGTGACTTCATCTCCGCTGTCGTCTACGACGATAACATCGGTGAGCCTTAAGTATGGTCCGTCGTCGTCGCACACCTTAAAGATCATTAAGAAGCCGTCGACGGGTAAGAGGTTAAAATCTTTACCATCGACACATTCATCGACGAAGAGGTTCAGGAGGTCGCCGTCGCTTTCGCCGACGAAGATCCCGTCGACGCACCGGATAGTGAAAACTCCGTTGTTGTCAACCCCGTCGACGGGTGACGCAGTGACATTGGCTTCGTCGACGACTACTTCGTCGACGATGATACCACCAACTACACCGACTGTCCCGTCGACGCCCGCTCCGTCGACGCCCACTCCGTCGACGACAGCTCCGTCGACGACCGCTCCGTCGACGGGTCATTTTCCTGGAACATCACCTTACCTTCCGCAAAGGATTTTGCCTGTACAAGTAAGGTCCTCTATATTACAACCATTGCATACATCGCCCAGCAAGGTTACACCCGTCCCTCCGCAGCATCTTTTTGCGGATGATGATGATGATGGTGATGGATACTCGGATGACGGATTTTTCCCGGTAGCGCGTAGTCCGTCCGAACTACGTATAAAATGCCAAGAAGAGGATGAAGAGGAGGATCTTCAGCAATTTTCCCACCAACAGGATCAGGGACATTTCGAGCAATCAGAAGAGACAGTACAAATGCCGGTATCATTAATTAACAACCTTCAGCAAATGATGCAGGACTATTATGCAAGGTTTCCACCGCCTGGTTCTTCCACACCGGTGCAACCTCAGCAGACACCAGTGTCCACTCCGGCTAGACCTTCCACATTTCCAGACCCTATCACAGTACCTCCTTCTGTTCAGAGCATTGGCTCACCGTCAAGCGAAGAGGAACGGGAAGAAGGGGAGATACAAGATTCAGACTCTTTAATACCGGAATGGGATGAGTACCAGATTCAGACTCCATCTCCATCTACACCACCGCCGGTGGACTCTCCTCCGCAGGACATTGGAGGTTTCCATTCTGTCATGGAGAGAGCTGCCAAGAGATTCCAGCTACCGATTACGTCTAAACAATTAGATTGTTTTCTTTATGACTTTAAAGAGGACACAAGAAAATCAGTGAGGGCCATTCCCATTGTCGACTTCGTCTGGGAAGAAGGCTTAAAGGTCATGCAGACTCCGTCCTCCATTACTGCAGTCTTGCCCAGGCTAGAAAAGAAATATAAGGCACCTGACAACTCCCCAGCATGTCTAATCAGCCACCCTAAACCGGATTCGGTTATCTCCCAAGCAGCACAGAGAAGATCCAGGAATCCGTCAGCTTCTCTGACCGCACCTCCAGACAAGGACGGCGTCTGGACTCCATAGGTAAAAAAATTTCAACCATGGCTGCCACCACTGTTAGAGCCGCCAACTCTCTAGCAATACTGGGGAGATACGATCGTCAGATGTGGTCTGACATGTCACAATTCATTGACATGATACCTGAATCCAGTAGACCAGAAGCACGCAGAATTCTTCAAGAAGGAGAAAAGATTTCGGCCGAAATCATAGACTCTGCCATTGATGTCTCTTCCACAGGTTTTAGACAATTGGCCGGTGCTGCGGTTCTCAGACGCCAAGGGTGGCTAAAGGCTACCTCTTTTAGGCCAGAGGTTCAGTTGAAAGTTCTAGACATGCCATATGATGGAGAACTTTTATTTGGAAAACATGTCGACGATGCATTGCAGTCGATCAAGTCAGACACTGAAACAGCCAGGTCACTTGCGGCGCTTCAGTACAAGAGGCAACCCTTTCGAGGAGCGAGAGGGAGAGGTACTTTTTCTCACAGAGGAGGCTTTCAACAATATAGACCGTACTCCTCTTACGAAGGCCAATATCGCTCAACGTATGGCCAGCAACAACAGCATTCCTTTCGCCAGCAAACATCGGCTCGCTTCAGACCGCAAACAAGAGGAAAATCTGCTTTCAGACCCAAGGATACGACTAGAAAACAGTGACCCTCATCAAATGCCTGCACCCAGCCCCTGCACCAACACTCGTATAGGGGGCACAATTTCCGGGTTTCTGCATCAATGGTCCAAAATAACAACAGACAGATGGGTTTTGGATATTATCAAGCGGGGGCATACACTAGAATTCAACCAGTCTCCTCCTCAGGTACCGCCAGGAGGCCCCCCGCCAGCCCACCTCAACGAGCTTATGGAACAGATTGCTATCTTAATGAGCAAGGGAGCAATAGAGATCGTACCAAGAAATCAGAGGGGAATAGGTTTTTACTCCAGTTTTTTCCTTATCCGGAAGAAGAACGGAGATTGGAGACCTATTCTCGATCTTCGATCGCTCAACAAATACCTCAAGAAGCAATCTTTTCGCATGATCTCTCTTCAAGACGTTCTGAGCCTCCTCAATCGAGGGGATTTTATGACCTCGCTAGATCTTCAGGACGCATATTTTCACATTCCAATTCACCCCAATCATCGGAAATTCTTTCGGTTCTGGGTCGCAGGCATTCACTACCAGTTCAGAGTACTTCCATTTGGCCTCAAGTCGGCTCCAAGAGTGTTCACCAAGGTTTTGGCGCCAGTGGCAGCCCACCTCAGACAATTAGGGGTACAGGTCTTCCCTTACCTGGACGACTGGCTAATAAAAGCACGTACAGCGTCGAAGGCTGCCAGAGATACGGAAACATGTCTCTCCCTTTTCGGAGCTTTGGGTTTGTCGGTCAACTACCCCAAGTCTCACACAGAACCCACTCAGAACATCACGTTTCTAGGAGCCATCTTGGACACTTTACAAGCAAAAGCCTTTCCTTCACAGGACAGAAGACAGAGACTTCGAAACTTAGCAGCTCGGCTCAGCAGAAGAAGGTCCGTTTCAGTACGGACTTACAAGTCTTTTCTAGGGATACTATCGTCATGCATTCCATTGATAAGGAACTGTCGCCTCCACATGAGGACTCTTCAACAACAACTAGACAACCAGTGGAAACAGACAGAAGGCTCTTTCGACGAGCTAGTACAAATCACCCCTGCAGTGAAACAGGCTTTCACGTGGTGGAAAGAAACTCCCCTAGTCTCAGACGGGCTGTCATTTCTGAAGGACAGGACCATGCACATAGTAACAACGGACGCATCCCTGGAGGGATGGGATGCTCATTTACAGGATCTTTCCGTGAGGGGAAAATGGTCTATGCAAGAATCAACTCTCCACATAAACGTATTAGAGCTCAGAGCGGTGTTTTTGGCACTCAAGTCCTTCCTCATGAACATCAAAGACTCCTCAGTGTTGATAAGGACAGACAACACCACGGTCATGCACTATATCAACAAACAAGGAGGCACAAGATCTCGAGCATTATCCCTGGAGGCACAGGAGCTGTGGCATTGGGTAACTCGGCATGGAATCACCATCCGAGCAGAACATCTCCCAGGGATCACCAACATCTGGGCAGATGCCTTGAGCAGGAGTCGAACCAGCTGCCACGAGTGGGAAATCAATCAGTCGGTTCTCGACAATCTCTTTAACCTTTGGGGCAAGCCCACCATAGATCTATTCGCGACCAAGGACAACAAGAAATGCCGACACTTCGCAAGCTGGCATCCGCAGAGGGGTTCGAGAGGGAATGCGTTTTTGATCAGATGGTCAGGGATTTATGCATACGCTTTTCCCCCGCTTCCACTCATCCCGAGACTTCTGCTAAAGATGAAGAGGGAACGATGCAGGATTCTTCTAATCGCTCAAAGATGGCCACGCCAGTTCTGGTTCACAGAACTTCTATTGCTATCGGAACAACCTCACATTCGGCTGAAGGCAATTCCGGATCTGCTAACAATGAGCCAGGGTCAGGTTCGTCATCCCAACCCGACATCTCTTTGTTTATCAGCCTGGCTCCTGAATTCTATTAATTTGATGGTTTGAATATTCCTCCGGAGTGCAGAGAGATACTTGCCTGTGCCAGAGCCCAGTCTACAAATCGCACATACAAATTCAAGTGGAAGAGGTTTTGTTTGTGGTGCGCTGCTTCCAGCATCCATCCTCTGTCATCATCCCCTGAACAAATTTTGCCATATTTACTACATTTGGCCAAATCCGGTCTTTCGCATTCATCAATTAAAGTGCATTTGGCTGCCATATCTCGTTACAGACGGACCCCTCAGTCACCTTCACTATGGTCTGCCAGAATAATCAAACAATTTCTTAAAGGTTTGTTCAGAAAATATCCACCAATTCACCGTCCTGCACCACAATGGCATCTGAACATTGTGCTCTCCCAATTAATGAAACATCCGTTCGAGCCTATTCATAGAGTGGATTTGAAGTTCGTTTCTTTTAAAACGGCCCTTCTTTTAGCCTTGACATCGGCAAGAAGAGTCCGTGATATTCAGGCATTTACAATTTCTCCGCCTTTCCTTCAATTCAAGCCGGAGGTGGTCATTTTAAGAACAAATCCAAGGTTTATACCTAAAGTTCCATCATCTTTTCACTTAAACGAACCAGTAGTTCTGCGAACATTTTTTCCAAATCCTCAAACGGCAGCTGAACGAGCTCTGCATTCGTTAGACATTAAGCGCTGTTTAAAGTTCTATATAGATAGAACAACTGCTTTCCGTAAATCTGAACAGTTGTTTATCAGCTTTGGAAAGGTCAATCGTGGTAGCGCAGTTACTAAACAAACTATAGCGCGTTGGATTTCTGCTGCCATTCAGTTGACCCACCAGTTGGCGGGAAAGCCATTATCATCTAAGGTCCGGGCGCACTCCACTAGAGCAGTTTCCACTTCCACGGCTCTGTTCGCTGGAATTCCTTTGGACCAAATCTGCAAGGCAGCGACATGGACACGTCCTCATACTTTCACCCAGCATTACTGCCTGGAAGCTACGGACAAGGTGGATGCTGCGGTAGGACAAGCGGTTTTGCGCAATTTGTTCACATAAGGTGAGCCTATAAGCCTTACACTCCGTCCTCTGTGTCTCATTTCATATGTAATTTAGAGTATATCCTTCTTATATGCAGTTAGAGGTACTCATATTTTTCTTTGCTACATGGAATATATATATATGTATATGTATAAATGTTTATATATAGATTTGTATATAATGGATGAATACTACATGTACTTAGGAATGGTTAGCTCTTAATTTGCAGATTTAATCGCTTATATACATTCAGTCAACATGCAATATATTTATGCATTCTGTTGGTACTACAAGAAAATAATAATTTATCCATTTACTGCTGACTATTCTGATTCAAGCATGTGAATCTATGAAAGATACCCTAATACTGGAGAAGAAAATAAGTTACTTACCTGTAACTGTAGTTCTCCAGTATTGGTATCTTTCATAGATTCACATGCGACCCACCCTCCTCCCCAGAGAGGCTCACCTTTTGGAATTTTTTCCTGTGTACACTAGTGCGGAGAAACCTGACAGACTGAGCCTCTGTGCTGAGGGTTCTAAGAGGGTGGTCGCGCCTGATTGGCTGAAGTTTGGGCTCTTTCTAAAGAGGCTGATGGTTCTACAATTGAAGATGTTTTTTCCTATTGACTTCAATAAAAAAAAAAAAAAAGAAAAGAGAGGTTTTTCTCTATTTATTGCTTTCTATGTACCGTGGGACTCCCACTTCGACGACGGGGAATGATTCAAGCATGTGAATCTATGAAAGATACCAATACTGGAGAACTACAGTTACAGGTAAGTAACTTATTTTCTTATACGCTTACTAAATATAATGGATAAGTGACATTTTCTTTTTACATAGATCACAAGTTTTCCCAGTCAGTTTGTTCAACGACAGCTGCCATATATTGGAAAATAATCTTAAAGTGTTAATTTGTCACTTGCTTGTATTTTTAAATGTCACATGATTCCTTTCCGCCTGTAATGATCCATGAGTGAGTTGTTTGGTCCTCTGAGTCACGGAATTTTCAAAAGCATGTTCCTATCAATGTGATCTGACCCATATATCTTGGAAGCATTTTGTTGTGGAAGCAGGCTCTTGAGCCAGTTGGTAGTTGTAGGAAAGTGGATTATTATGTGGTCTGGTTGTGAAACCTCACCATGTAATAATGCCACAATCTTTATCAGATCCAGTTAGTTTCTTAAATAAAAACCCTTAACTCAGAACAGAGCAGTCAGGCTTAATCAAAGGAGCAAGTGTAAAGCCTTTACAAGTACCAAAACAGCCAGTAAGTACGAAACACAGCTTAATAAAAATCTGATATCAATGTATAAAAATATCTTTCATTTTTATTATAATACCAAAACAACAAAATTATATTATGGGAAACTGGAGATATGATTTTTTAAAGGTAAGTAAATTGCTGTAGTTCAATTTTAGGAAAGCATTCCTTTCATATTAGTTGAGTGTCATCAGCATAGGAGACTGTATTGTGTCCATAGGATCTGACGATGTCTGCGAGGGGGGCTCATGTAGATGTTGGACAGGACTGGGCTAAGGGAGGATCCTTGGGGTATGCTGCAGGTGATTTTCTTCGGTGTAGAAGTGAAGGGAGGAAGACAGATGTTCTTCAGGCGGTCTGAGAGGAAAGAGGTGACCCACTTAAAAGTGTTTTGTTGAATCCCTATGTTGTGAAGTCTGTTGAGGAGAGAGTGGTGGGAGACTGTATCAAATGCTGCGCAGGGGTCCAGAAGGATCAGAGCTGCTGGCTCCTCAGTCGAAGAGGATCCTGATGTCTGTGGCGGCGATCAGTGCGGTCTCTGTGCTGTGGTTGGCCCGTAATCTAGATTGTGAGATGTCGAAGGTGGTTTCATTCGAGGTAGTCGGTGAGCTGTTGGTTGATGGCTTTCTCAAGCACTTTGACCCAAAAGGGGAGCAGGGAGAACAGTCTGTAGGTTTTGAGGTCACTGATGTCCGTGGAGAGTTTCTTTAGCAGGGGTCTGATCTCTGCTTGCTACCATTCATCCGAAAGGGTTGCTGTGGAGATGGAGGTGTTGAGGATGCAGGTTAGTTTTGTGCTAATAGCGCTGACTCCAGGGTTGAAAAGCTGATGGGGGCAGGGGTTGGTGGGTGCCCTGGAGTGAATAGATGACATGATGGCTGTGATGGTGTGTGTAGTAATTGGGAGGAGGTTATCATGTGGCTGGTGTTCTCTGCTTGAGAGATGTTTTCTAGGCTGAAGGTGGAGGGTTGGGGGTTGAAATTATTGTATATGGTGGTGATCTTGCTGTTCTTGCTGCTGGGGAAACAAGGTAAGCTATTTTTTCTTTATGGGGACCAGGGGCCGCTTAAAGTTTGGCTTCAGGTTCCACAGACTTGGGACACCTTGGGAAGGTTTGGCCTCAGTTCCTCAGTAGATGCAAAGGCGTCAGGTGTTTCTGGGCAGCTTAGCTCTGGAGGATTCCAGGTTTCCTTAACTTTTGGTCGTCCTGCAGCTTAGGCTAGCCAACAGGCCCTTGGAGTCACTTCTTCAGTCCTGGCACAAATAGGGCTCTTTTCCACAAGTGGGTGTAGCTGGCACAGTCCTCCTTGTGGATTCTCCAGGTTAATCACATGCAGTCCAGTCTGGTGCAGTTTTTCTTTGCTGGGTCCAGGGAGCAAGAGGGTAGCCCTTCTTCTGTCATATTTCCAGCCTGGTAGTGATCTGAGGGCTGAGTGCTAGGGCTGCCACTTTTATGTCATTTTCATGTTTTAAGGAGGGGATGATTCACCAGCCAATCGGGCAACAGTTCCCATGTAGCAAGCCTTCCTGCTTTACATCATGTCCTGGGCGTATGACCAAAAACAAACCCAGATTACCCATTTCTGCTTAAATCCAAGATGGCTCAGGTCTTCTTCTGTGTAGAGCTCTGGGCACAGACATAGATCATCAAAAGTGGGAGTGAACCTGCAAAGAAAACAAACGCCTCTACAGTTGAGCAGTTTGCAAGAGTCTTTCTGGTGGATGTTGCTGAGCATCTAGAAATTACTGGTATGACTTTGGACTCAGAGTTGTTCAGCCCACTCTCCTTTTCTCGATTTATTAAGCTTGTTCATCTGGCCAGGTTTCTGATGGGTAGGCACAGAGGTTTGACATAGTAGGAGGTGCTGGTATGCTCAGCAAGGATGCTTGGTTGCACCTTTCATTAAAAAAGAAACCTAGCTTGACACAGGAGCCATTTTCTTTGAGCTCTATCGAGGCTTCCCTGTAGTTCCAAATCACAGATTTGTGTATGTATATATGTTGTGTTCCTACAGGGCAAACCTAGCCAAGAGTCAGAGGAGCACTGTACAAGTTTAAAGACAAGCTTAAGGTCTAGGAGTGATAGGAGAGGTAATTGGTTGATAGATGGTTAATGCACTGTGATGTAGTGTTCTTGTATTTATGGTAGTGGTTGTAGTGTAATAATCTTTTGTTAATTTGTTTTTATTTTTGTGTCCTGCAGATGACAGTGCGCTCCACTTGACCTTCTATTTCCTCATTAATTTAAACATCCTCACTGTGAAAGCAAAAATGATCCCAGCAAGTGAGCTTTGTACAGCAATCAGTGCCGGGTAAGTGGCTTGTGACTCGCCAGCACCATTTCCCAGGAAGATGTATACTATTGCTAATTTGTAAAATCTAAAACCTATCTTAAGATATCCCTCACCTAGGTTGGGCTTAGACCTCCTCAGTCCATAGCCAAGCCACTGAGTTCCATTAAATAAATAGACTTCTTTTGACATTAATGGGAAAAGTTAAGCATTGAAGTAGAATATCTTAAAGCTATACCCTTGGTATTTCTTTTTGTTTCCTTAATTGTATTGTGCAGGTAGAGCTCCCACAAAGCTCACATATTTCCCTTCAACAGCTATACACTGGCAATATCCATCCTTTTTTCTATAATTAATCCAGTCTTTTGTGTAAAAGCAATTAAGCTGCTTCATGTTTAATTTTCACCCCAAGGGAAATGGGGTAGGGCGTCCACAAGGAAATATTGTTTGTAATTTAATATACCTACTAGTTAATTATTAAATATGTATTTATCCAAATAGTCTCAAGCAACACAGCCTGGTTTTGCATGGGCAACAGTGTGATACATGCCACAGTGCAACCAGGTTCCCTCCAGTAAACCAACTTGTAATTTTGCTACTTCGTGGTAACTCCATTAGTTGGAGAAGCTGTCATCTTTCAGGACCTATATTGCTTGTGCTTTCAAGGGTTGGTTGCCTCCAGTGTTTTCTACTTAGCATGTACCTCAACCCTCTGCTTTCCCATCCCAGAGGTAGTTCATCTTGCTGCCCAGGTTCATTTAAAACCACCCTTCTTCTCTCCCCCGCACATGTTCAACATCCTATTTCTGCCTCCTGATGAGTTTGGCCTGTTCTCCCTGGGGCAACCTGTCTCGGTAAGGCAGGGTTTAAAGTTGACATCTTAGTACTAGCTCCATGCTGTCAGGGGCAGGTTCTCACCATCAAGCCTTTTTTCAGGATAATCACAGATTTCTTTTTTTAAGCAACTTTATTTTCGCTTTAGACAAAGAAATAGTCAACAAAATTACACATACAAAAACAATATGTTTCTCCCCCAGAAGCAAGCATTGCAGAGCATAAATAGCCACAGAATTAATAGTACATTTATTCATTGGATATGAGTGATGATCCCACGGCAATCCACTTTAAAGATAACAGGAACAATAAGGGAACCAAACAAGCATATTCCTAACAGGAGTAAGTATTCCATCAACTCCCCCGGACATCCCCCGCTCCCTACTTCAAATCAAACCAACTCTACCCCACCACAGCCTACAAGGCCTGCAGTAGCTGTAAGACCCTAGGTGCCCACATGTGCTATTCGTGCCTAATTATCTTTCACAAAGGGGTCCATATTTAGTAAAAACCTAACTTCATGTCCCTCACCATGGCTGTTTGACTATCCATAGCGCATATATTCCAACTCTTGGCTAAGCACAATGTAATAGTGGGGACCTCTGGGCCTTTCCATCTGAAGGCAATCCCCAGCCATGCAGCCAACAAACAATGTTTGATTAATTCATCTGGAGGGGGATTGAGTGGGTAAAGTCCCCTCTTAATCTGGTGCCCCCTTGAGCACCTGAAGGGTGTGGGAGTTGAGTGTAACTTGTAGGATCTCAGCAATTTGCTGAAACACGTTTCCTAAAAGCAGGGCCCACCGGCCATTCCCACCCCATATGGAGATATGTGACCCGCGTCTCACACCCCCTCCAACAGCCATTGCTTGACTCTGTCATGTGGAACAGGCAAGCTGGAGTGAGATACCAGCGCAGGGGCATTTTGTAGACACTTTCTTTATATTGGATGCACATAGAGGACTTAGCCGCTCTCTGCAATATTGTGCCCCAGCCCCACTGGCCAACTTCCGTTCCCAGATCCTGTGACCACTGTACAATATATACAACCTTGCTAACATCCAAAGGGGGGTTTGAAAGCTCTATAAAAATGTGAAATTCCTTTCCCCTTATGCCTTCCACTCAGAATCGCTTCCAGTAAATGAGTGGTGGCCTGACAAGCCCAGTGAGTCAACTGTGTCTCTCTATACAATTCAGTGCGATCTTATAAAAAGTCATTTGCATCCTTGTCTCTGGTCTTGGGCACCCTGTCAATATATAAGTCTTGAAGGGTCGTTGGAAGCTGGCTCTTATTATAGTGGATCAAAATGAGGTACACTGTGTAAAGAGTCTAAGCAGGTCCCCAAAGGTATCACAGAAGCACAAATGACATCCCAAATGTTTTCTTTTTGGGTAGTGTGGTCGAGCAGCTAGGCATATCAGACGTGCAGGGCTGTTTTTTGGTGTCAGGACCGGTATTGGAGTTCCTCGTGGTTGCAGGTGCTCTCGCAGAAACCCTCTGCAGTGTTCAACATGGAAGGCACGCATTCATACAGTGAGAGAGACGCACGCTCAAGAAATCCAATACCAATTTATTAAAATAATTTATAAAAATAGGATGTACGTTTACCCCTCTGTCCCTCCCCCCCCCCCCCCATCACACACACTTTTTGCTTGGTTTATGGTGCAATTTAGACTGAAAGTGCTCTGGGTCCCTGCTAAACAGGTCCCCAGTGCCAGATCTCTTTCCTTAAGACTACAGTTGTTTTTCCCAACTGGCAAACCTTTAGTTGCCACTGTAAATGGTACTCCTGGTACCCAGGGCATGGGGTACTAGAGGAATGCCCCTGAGGGCTGCAGCACAGACTGTGCCACCCTCAGGGAACCTCTCACTCAGTTCACCCACTGTTGCTTTTCCAGGCTGCGTGTCTTGGTGCAGACCTAAAAAAGAAAACATGACATGCCACAGCCTGTGTGCCCTGTCCACTGCACACAATATATGTAAGTCACCCCTCTGGCAGGCCTTCCAGCCCCTAAAGCCAGGATGCATTATTTTACATGTGAGGGCAGATATGCCCCTGCTATGTCTCTGTCGATTCTCAGACCTAGTAAGTGAACAGTGCAGCCTTTTTAAGTACATGTGCTGGACACTGGTCATTACGAGTTCCCCCAGCTACATGATGGCTTCACTGACAATAGGGATGCTTGGTATCAAAGATCTTGTATTAATAAACCCTCACTGAATCGAGTGATGAATTAATTAATACATCCACTCCGAGGGCATATTAGAGGCCCCTGAAAACCTACCAACTCCTAGTGTGGGCACTGACTGGACAAAACCAGTACAGCCACCTTAGACAGAGTTTTGCCCCCCTGAGGTGAGAGACAATTTTCTCAAAGACTCAGAACAAAAGCCTACTCTGGGCAGAGGTGTGACTACCTCTCCCAGGCAGGATAGGCATTCCATTGCGGAAAGCGTCAAAGGCCTTGCTGCCCTTTGAAATGCGACCCAGGCCTCTCCAAATGGTGTAGGAGGCTGAACTCCATTTCCTGACTCCTCTTTTGGCAGCCGGACTGGCAGGTAAATTAGGAGGAATGATCACTCCATGCCAGTCCCACCCCTAGGGTGGACAAGCTGAAATGAACACTGCTTTTGAAATTCCTCCATCTTGCATGAAAGGAATTAGGCAAACAGGGTTAGGGCTATGCCACTTCTCAAAGGAAGTGGTCATAGAAAGGGTGTATTCAGCCTAAAGATGAGTAGCCCACTGGCTAACACCTGGCACCCACTGTAACACCCCTAAATTCAGTATTTAAATAGCACCCTGAACCCTAGAATAAGATTTCTGTAACCTAAGAAGAGCCATACACGTCACCAGCTGAGAAGACTGAAGACACGATCTGATGTGGCCCTACCGGCCTGTCTGCAGCCTTCAAAGAAACCTTCACTCAGAAGTCGAATGTCCTGCAGCCCAGTGACCTTTAACACCTTGGGAAGACTGCCTGCCTTCGAAAAAGACCAAGAACTCCTGTGGACAGCAGACCTGACTAGAAGAAACCATATTTAAAGAAGAGGAAATTTGCTTGAGGAACCCACCACCCCCACTCCCCCATCTCCATTGACTAACATTGCGCACCGACTCTGACTTTGACCTCTGCAGCCAGCTGCCCCCATGCCAATGTGGGTGCACCCTTGATACCAGCCTGAACCTTGCCCCAGTGCTACCCTAAAACTCTGAAGACTGGGACTGTAAATTGTGTACTTACCTGTGAAACTGCATTCTTGTTGTTCTCCTATAGGTTAACATTGTAGACTCAGAAAAATGCACTGTTGATTTTTTTTTTTTTTTAAATAGCAAACTATTTTAAATTTGAAAACTGCTTACCGTATAACGAAGTTCTTTGGTTCAAAACATATATAAAAGCAACTGTTATTTTTCTAAATTGGTCTCTGCTTTATTCTTTGGGTGTGTCTCTCATTTATTGCCTCCTTGAATACAACAAATGCGTAATATGACTCCTTTATAAGCCTAACTGCTTGCCCACACTACCACAAAAAGAGTACTAGACCTATCAAGCTCTGCCTCTTCAAACCTTCGGGGATCCCCTGGACTCCCTGCACAGTATACTTCATTTTAGTGCACTATTTAAAGAGCCAGCTTTCCTACAAATCCTATGGAGGAAAACAAAGATGAAAAACCAGGTACAATACAGTGACTTACGGGACCAATCTCCTGGACTTGAGAGAAGTTTGAGCGAAGGTCCAAGGCCACACCAACAGGTCACCTCGGGAAGCCCTGGTGTGTCCGGTGCAGAGTGTTATGGCTTTGGGTGTCCCATTCAAGTCTATGGGGATCGGTCTGATTGCAAAGTTGCTGCAGAGATGGTCTGGAAGGACAGTCCTGGGAAACATATATATAGGGGGGCTCGACCCATGAGGTCCTCAGGCACGTGGGGACACCGTCCGTCCACTCTTCGGGCTGTAGAGCGCGGTTACAGGTGTGTCTTCTGATATCGGGTATGGTTCTGGAGATCTTGCAGTTGTAGGGGGGAGGGCACAGAAACACACTGCAGGGGTGGACTGAGGGTCCAGTCCAACCAAGCCAACATGTGGGCTCAGGTCTCACAATGTGGGAAGACGTGGGGGCACCCTTGGTTCTCTTCTCAGTCTGGGGCAGATGGGTGCAGAGGTGTCCCACGGGCGTTGGGTCAACATTATATTACACAGGAAAAAATATCCATCAAAGTTCCTTCATGTCCATCAACAGTACATTGTTCATGTTTTGTTGGTCAGTTCTCCCTGACATTGCAATCTCAGAGTGCTGCATCTTTCCCTCGGGATGGCTCGGACCCTGCAAGCCCACAAAGTCTCTTTCCTCAGACAACAAACCCAACAGCTGCATGGCCTCATTTACAGAGGAGAGCACACAGGCTTGTCCTGGTAACGAAAGAGGATCTTAAAGGGGAATCCTCAACAATAAGACATTAATGCTCTGGACATGGTCTGTATTGAGCATAAACAGCTTGCATTTCATCATGATATGGGTGGATATGCTGTAGTAAAGGTGTGACGTCGAGCCTTGGTAAATTAGAGCATCTGAAGACTGGGACTGTAAATTGTGTACTTACCTGTGAAACTGCATTCTTGTTGTTCTCCTATAGGTTAACATTGTAGACTCAGAAAAATGCACTGTTGATTTGTGTTTTTTTTTAAATAGCAAACTATTTTAAATTTGAAAACTGCTTACCGTATAACGAAGTTCTTTGGTTCAAAACATATATAAAAGCAACTGTTATTTTTCTAAATTGGTCTCTGCTTTATTCTTTGTGTGTGTCTCATTTATTGCCTCCTTGAATACAACAAATGCGTAATATGACTCCTTTATAAGCCTAACTGCTTGCCCACACTACCACAAAAAGAGTACTAGACCTATCAAGCTCTGCCTCTTCAAACCTTCGGGGATCCCCTGGACTCCCTGCACAGTATACTTCATTTTAGTGCACTATTTAAAGAGCCAGCTTTCCTACAAATCCTATGGAGGAAAACAAAGATGAAAAACCAGGTACAATACAGTGACTTACGGGACCAATCTCCTGGACTTGAGAGAAGTTTGAGCGAAGGTCCAAGGCCACACCAACAGGTCACCTCGGGAAGCCCTGGTGTGTCCGGTGCAGAGTGTTATGGCTTTGGGTGTCCCATTCAAGTCTATGGGGATCGGTCTGATTGCAAAGTTGCTGCAGAGATGGTCTGGAAGGACAGTCCTGGGAAACATATATATAGGGGGGCTCGACCCATGAGGTCCTCAGGCACGTGGGGACACCGTCCGTCCACTCTTCGGGCTGTAGAGCGCGGTTACAGGTGTGTCTTCTGATATCGGGTATGGTTCTGGAGATCTTGCAGTTGTAGGGGGGAGGGCACAGAAACACACTGCAGGGGTGGACTGAGGGTCCAGTCCAACCAAGCCAACATGTGGGCTCAGGTCTCACAATGTGGGAAGACGTGGGGGCACCCTTGGTTCTCTTCTCAGTCTGGGGCAGATGGGTGCAGAGGTGTCCCACGGGCGTTGGGTCAACATTATATTACACAGGAAAAAATATCCATCAAAGTTCCTTCATGTCCATCAACAGTACATTGTTCATGTTTTGTTGGTCAGTTCTCCCTGACATTGCAATCTCAGAGTGCTGCATCTTTCCCTCGGGATGGCTCGGACCCTGCAAGCCCACAAAGTCTCTTTCCTCAGACAACAAACCCAACAGCTGCATGGCCTCATTTACAGAGGAGAGCACACAGGCTTGTCCTGGTAACGAAAGAGGATCTTAAAGGGGAATCCTCAACAATAAGACATTAATGCTCTGGACATGGTCTGTATTGAGCATAAACAGCTTGCATTTCATCATGATATGGGTGGATATGCTGTAGTAAAGGTGTGACGTCGAGCCTTGGTAAATTAGAGCATCTGAAGACTGGGACTGTAAATTGTGTACTTACCTGTGAAACTGCATTCTTGTTGTTCTCCTATAGGTTAACATTGTAGACTCAGAAAAATGCACTGTTGATTTGTGTTTTTTTTTAAATAGCAAACTATTTTAAATTTGAAAACTGCTTACCGTATAACGAAGTTCTTTGGTTCAAAACATATATAAAAGCAACTGTTATTTTTCTAAATTGGTCTCTGCTTTATTCTTTGTGTGTGTCTCATTTATTGCCTCCTTGAATACAACAAATGCGTAATATGACTCCTTTATAAGCCTAACTGCTTGCCCACACTACCACAAAAAGAGTACTAGACCTATCAAGCTCTGCCTCTTCAAACCTTCGGGGATCCCCTGGACTCCCTGCACAGTATACTTCATTTTAGTGCACTATTTAAAGAGCCAGCTTTCCTACAAATCCTATGGAGGAAAACAAAGATGAAAAACCAGGTACAATACAGTGACTTACGGGACCAATCTCCTGGACTTGAGAGAAGTTTGAGCGAAGGTCCAAGGCCACACCAACAGGTCACCTCGGGAAGCCCTGGTGTGTCCGGTGCAGAGTGTTATGGCTTTGGGTGTCCCATTCAAGTCTATGGGGATCGGTCTGATTGCAAAGTTGCTGCAGAGATGGTCTGGAAGGACAGTCCTGGGAAACATATATAGGGGGGCTCGACCCATGAGGTCCTCAGGCACGTGGGGACACCGTCCGTCCACTCTTCGGGCTGTAGAGCGCGGTTACAGGGGTGTCTTCTGATATCGGGTATGGTTCTGGAGATCTTGCAGTTGTAGGGGGTTGGGGGGGGGCACAGAAACACACTGCAGGGGTGGACTGAGGGTCCAGTCCAACCAAGCCAACATGTGGGCTCAGGTCTCACAAGGTTGCAGTTGTAGGGGGGGGGGGGGCACAGAAACACACTGCAGGGGTGGACTGAGGGTCCAGTCCAACCAAGCCAACATGTGGGCTCAGGTCTCACAAGGTGGGAAGACGTGGGGGCACCCTTGGTTCTCTTCTCAGTCTGGGGCAGATGGGTGCAGAGGTGTCCCACGGGCGTTGGGTCAACATTATATTACACAGGAAAAAATATCCATCAAAGGTCCTTCATGTCCATCAACAGTACATTGTTCATGTTTTGTTGGTCAGTTCTCCCTGACGTTGCAATCTCAGAGTGCTGCATCTTTCCCTCGGGATGGCTCGGACCCTGCAAGCCCACAAAGTCTCTTTCCTCAGACAACAAACCCAACAGCTGCATGGCCTCATTTACAGAGGAGAGCACACAGGCTTGTCCTGGTAACGAAAGAGGATCTTAAAGGGGAATCCTCAACAATAAGACATTAATGCTCTGGACATGGTCTGTATTGAGCATAAACAGCTTGCATTTCATCATGATATGGGTGGATATGCTGTAGTAAAGGTGTGACGTCGAGCCTTGGTAAATTAGAGCATCTTTGTCTCAAGCTACCCTCAGAATGTCATCCTTAAGGCGGAAAAAGTGAACTTAGACCAGAGCATCAGGGGTGAGTTTATTGCGAATTTGGTAGGCGTTTGAACTAGACTGGATCCACTGGGTTACAACTTGTTGATCCTTCGGTGCAGCCAGCAAGGTGCGAAACAGGCCAAGGACATATCCCTGGAGCTCAGAGGCAGAGAGCAGAAAATGCCTCAAAACTTATAATCAAGTGAAGAACTCAAAGAAAAAGGAGAAACAAAAACAATTCTACTTATTCATCACTATCTACTCCCTCTACACCTTCTCCCAGGAATAAAGAACTCCCTCATGCCACCTCTTCCGGCACATCGAAGTCAAGTAAAAAATCTTTCTTTAGAATTCTGTTGATGAACCATCACCATTGACGGCAAGATCGTAGACAATGACTATCATTATCTTGTCGTTGAGGCCATCGACGGCAAAAGTGATGACAGCCTCCATTGATGCTCCCATCTCGTCGACGAAGATTGTGGGGGCAACTAAGGGCATAGCTACGCTGTAGACGATGGCCCTGCCAGCCCTGCCTCTTCTGCCGACGGCCTCACTGATGTCCCCGTCGAGGATGACTCAGTGAACGACAACCCTACTGACGACGACCTCACCAATGCCTCTGTTGACAAACATCAAAATGACCAAGATCACCAGGACATCATTACGACCTGGAGTTTCTTCATCCACAAACCTATCTCCTCTAGTTGGAAGCCTTCTATTGGATATTGAGGATTCAGATGACGATGGCCCGTTTTGACCAACTCACAGCCCCTCTGAACTTCATGCCAAATGCCAGAAAGAGGAGAAGGACTTTTATGAGGAACGACATGATTATCAGGAGTATTCTAATCAGGCTTCTGCCCACAGAAATCTGTACAGTTCAGTCACTATCCCGACCCTCCACATAGGCAGGACGATTTCTTTATGCTGCGTTTCTTGGACCAGAATCATCAGGCAATGCTTTCTGACTGAAGAAAGCGTTTTCCACAACAGCCAGAAGAACAACCATTGGCACCACCAAGACCTGCTTCTCCAGTCATTCCTCCACCTTCCACTCCCAGGATGGCACCTCTGTCCCAATAAGCTCCACCACCTAGGAACGACCCATCGTCATCTGATGGCGACATAGAGGAGGGCAAGATTCTGGAGCTCAAACCTTCATCTGATGTTTGGGACGATTGTTATACCCACACCGTCTCCACCTCTGCAACAACCTTATGGAGAGGGTAGCAGCCAGATTCCATCTCCCCATAGCAGTCAACCTGTCCAACTTATTTCTTTATGATTTTAAAGAGCAGACAAGGAAGTCAGTCAGGGCGATACCCATAATTCATTATATCTTGCAAGAGGGTATCAAGGCCATGAAGAACCCCACCTTAGTGACGGCTGTTCTACTGCATATTGTTACAAAATACAGAGCCCCAGAGGGTTCCCCTGCATGCCTGGCAGGACAACACAGACCAGATTCCATCATTTCCCAAGTGGCTCAACACAGATCGAAAAACTCGTCCTCTCCAATAGCATTACCACCAGACAGAGACGGGCGTCGTCTAGACACTATAAGCAAGAGATTCTCCACCATGTCGGCGATCACTGTCAACTCCTTGGCTATTCTAGGTCGTTATGACTGGCTGAGGTGGTCAGACATGAGTACCATCATTGACCTCATCCCTGAAGATCAGAAGCCTGAAGATCTTGCAAGAAGGCGAGTGTACCTCTGCCGAGATTGACTGTGCAATGCACATTGCCTCCACAGGATTCTGGCAACTTGCAGGCGCACGTCTTAAGACGCCAGGGGTGACTTAAGGCAACTTCATTTAGATCTGAGGTCAGTTGAAAATTGGATATGGCACGTGATGGGGAAACACTTTTTGGCAAGCACATTGATGAAGCTCTTCTTGCCATTAAGACCGATACTGACACAGCTTAATCCCTCGGAACACTGCAGTATAGGAAGTTGCCCTTTCAAGGCGCCTGGGGTCGTTGTTTCTCCACCTATAGAGGCGCTGACCATCTTTCCCAGCAGCATCAGTCCTGTCAACCACAGTACAGGTCGTCATACCAGCGACAGGTATACCGCCAACCAACTACAGCGGATTTCTCCAAACAAGGTCTAGGAGGCTGGACTGGCTTGTAGTGAGTACCAAGGGGTACTTGCACCTTGCACCAGGCCCAGTTATCCCTTATTAGTGTATAGGGTGTCTAGCAGCTTAGGCTGATAGATAATGGTAGCTTAGCAGAGCAGCTTAGGCTGAACTAGGAGACGTGTGAAGCTACTACAGTACCACAAGTGTCACTTGCACAATATCATAAGAAAACACAATACACAGTTATACTAAAAATAAAGGTACTTTATTTTTATGACAATATGCCAAAGTATCTTGGAGTGTACCCTCAGTGAGAGGATAGGAAATATACACAAGATATATATACACAATAGCAAAAATATGCAGTATAGTCTTAGAAAACAGTGCAAACAATGTATAGTTACAATAGGATGCAATGGGGACACATAGGGATAGGGGCAACACAAACCATATACTCCAAAAGTGGAATGCGAACCACAAATGGACCCCAAACCTATGTGACCTTGTAGAGGGTCGCTGGGACTATTAGAAAATAGTGAGAGTTAGAAAAATAACCCTCCCCAAGACCCTGAAAAGTGAGTGCAAAGTGCACTAAAGTTCCCATAAGGACAAAGAAGTCGTGTTAGAGGAATAATGCAGGAAAGACACAAACCAACAATGCAACAACAATGGATTTCCAATCTAGGGTACCTGTGGAACAAGGGGACCAAGTCCAAAAGTCACAAGCAAGTCGGAGATGGGCATATGCCCAGGAAATGCCAGCTGTGGATGCAAATAAGCTTCTACTGGACAGAAGAAGCTGAGGTTTCTGCAGGAACGAAAAGGGCTAGAGACTTCCCCTTTGGTGGACGGATCCCTCTCGCCGTGGAGAGTCGTGCAGAAGTGTTTTCCCGCCGAAAGAACGCCAACAAGCCTTGCTAGCTGCAAATCGTGCGGTTAGCGTTTTTGGACGCTGCTGTGGCCCTGGAGGGACCAGGAGGTCGCAAATTGGACCAGGAGAGAGAGGGGACGTCGAGCAAGACAAGGAGCCCTCTCAGCAGCAGGTAGCACCCGGAGAAGAGCCAGAAACAGGCACTACGAGGATGCGTGAAACGGTGCTCACCCGAAGTTACACAAAGGAGTCGCCGGAGACCAACTTAGAAAGTCGTGCAATGCAGGTTAGAGTGCCGTGGACCCAGGCTTGGCTGTGCACAAAGGATTTCCGCCGGAAGTGCACAGGGGCCGGAGTAGCTGCAAAAGTCGCGGTTCCCAGCAATGCAGTCTAGCGAGGTGAGGCAGGGACTTACCTCCACCAAACTTGGACTGAAGAGTCACTGGACTGTGGGAGTCACTTGGACAGAGTTGCTGGATTCGAGGGACCTCGCTCGTCGTGCTGAGAGGAGACCCAAGGGACCGGTAATGCAGCTTTTTGGTGCCTGCGGTTGCAGGGGGAAGATTCCGTCGACCCACGGGAGATTTCTTCGGAGCTTCTAGTGCAGAGAGGAGGCAGACTACCCCTACAGCATGCACCACCAGGAAAACAGTCGAGAAGGCGGCAGGATCAGCGTTACAGAGTTGCAGTAGTCGTCTTAGCTACTTTGTTGCAGGTTTGCAGGCTTCCAGCGCAGTCAGCAGTCGATTCCTTGGCAGAAGGTGAAGAGAGAGATGCAGAGGAACTCGGATGAGCTCTTGCATTCGTTATCTAAAGTTTCCCCAGAGACAGAGACCCTAAATAGCCAGAAAAGAGGGTTTGGCTACTTAGGAGAGAGGATAGGCTAGCAACACCTGAAGGAGCCTATCAGAAGGAGTCTCTGACGTCACCTGGTGGCACTGGCCACTCAGAGCAGTCCAGTGTGCCAGCAGCACCTCTGTTTCCAAGATGGCAGAGGTCTGGAGCACACTGGAGGAGCTCTGGAGACCTCCCAGGGGAGGTGCAGGTCAGGGGAGTGGTCACTCCCCTTTCCTTTGTCCAGTTTCGCGCCAGAGCAGGGCTAAGGGGTCCCCTGAACCGGTGTAGACTGGCTTATGCAGAATTGGGCACATCTGTGCCCAAGAAAGCATTTCCAGAGGCTGGGGGAGGCTAATCCTCCCCTGCCTTCACACCATTTTCCAAAGGGAGAGGGTGTAACCCCCTCTCTCAGAGGAAGTCCTTTGTTCTGCCATCCTGGGACAAGCCTGGCTTGACCCCAGGAGGGCAGAAACCTGTCTGAGGGGTTGGCAGCAGCTGCAGTGAAACCCCAGGAAAGGCAGTTTGGCAGTACCAGGGTCTGTGCTACAGACCACTGGTATCATGGGATTGTGCCAACTATGCCAGGATGGCATAGAGGGGGCAATTCCATGATCATAGACATGTTACATGGCCATATTCGGAGTTACCATTGTGAAGCCACATATAGGTAGTGACCTATATGTAGTGCACACGTGTAATGGTGTCCCCGCACTCACAAAGTCCGGGGAATTGGCCCTGAACAATGTGGGGGCACCTTGGCTAGTGCCAGGGTGCCCTCACTAAGTAACTTTGCACCTAACCTTTACCAGGTAAAGGTTAGACATATAGGTGACTTATAAGTTACTTAAGTGCAGTGTAAAATGGCTGTGAAATAACGTGGACGTTATTTCACTCAGGCTGCAGTGGCAGGCCTGTGTAAGAATTGTCAGAGCTCCCTATGGGTGGCAAAAGAAATGCTGCAGCCCATAGGGATCTCCTGGAACCCCAATACCCTGGGTACCTCAGTACCATATACTAGGGAATTATAAGGGTGTTCCAGTAAGCCAATGTAAATTGGTAAAATTGGTCACTAGCCTGTTAGTGACAATTTGAAAGAAATGAGAGAGCATAACCACTGAGGTTCTGATTAGCAGAGCCTCAGTGAGACAGTTAGTCACTACACAGGTAACACATTCAGGCACACTTATGAGCACTGGGGCCCTGGTGAACAGGGTCCCAGTGACATATACAACTAAAACAACATATATACAGTGAAAAATGGGGGTAACATGCCAGGCAAGATGGTACTTTCCTACACAACCCCACCCCCCCCAAACGAAGGACAATAAGACTAGCCATGACCTGATGAGTCTTCATTGTCTAAGTGGAAATATCTGGAGAGTCCATCTGCATTGGAGTGGCTACTCCCAGGTCTATGTTCCACTGTATAGTCCATTCCCTGTAGGGATATGGACCACCTCAACAATTTAGGATTTTCACCTTTCATTTGTTTTAGCCAAAGTAGAGGTTTGTGGTCTGTCTGAACAATGAAGTGAGTGCCAAACAAGTATGGCCTCAACTTCTTCAGAGCCCAGACCACAGCAAAGGCCTCCCTCTCTATGGCAGACCAACGCTTTTCTCTAGGGGTCAACCTCCTACTAATAAAAGCAACAGGTTGATCCTGGCCCTCAGAATTAAGTTGTGATAGGACTGCCCCTACTCCTAATTCAGATGCATCAGTTTGGACATAGAATGTTTTAGAGTAACAAGGGCTTTTCAGGACAGGTGCAGAGCACATGGCATGCTTCAGCTCCTCAAAAGCTTTCTGACAGTTTGCTGTCCATAATACCTTTTTAGGCATTTTCTTGGATGTGAGGTCATTAAGAGGGGCTGCAATGGAGCCATAGTTCTTATTGAACCTCCTGTAATACCCAGTGAGGCCTAGGAAGGCTCTCACCTGAGTCTGAGTGGTAGGGGGAACCCAATCAATAATTGTTTGGATTTTCACCTGAAGTGTTGCAATCTGTTCCCCACCAACAAGGTGTCCCAGATAAACCACCTTACCCTGCCCTGTCTGGCACTTTGAAGCCTTGATAGTGAGGCCTGCCTTTTGCAGGGCCTCCAAAACTTTCCATAGGTGGACCAGGTGATCATCCCAGCTGGAGCTAAATACAGCTATATCGTCCAAATATGCTGCACTGAAAGCTTCCAGCCCTTGCAGGACTGTATTCACCAACCTCTGAAAAGTGGCAGGTGCATTTTTCAAACCAAAAGGCATTACAGTAAACTGGTAATGGCCTCCAATGGTTGAAAATGCAGTTTTAGGTTTAGCATCTTCTGACAATTTGATCTGCCAATACCCTGCAGTCAAATCAAAAGTGCTTAGATACTTGGCAGATGCCAGTGTATCTATGAGCTCATCTGCCCTGGGTATAGGGTGAGCATCAGTTTTGGTTACCAGGTTGAGACCTCTATAGTCTACACAAAACCGCATTTCCTTCTTTCCATCTTTGGAACGGGGTTTTGGTACAAGTACCACAGGAGAAGCCCATGGACTTGCAGAGTGCTCAACCACTCCTAGTTCTAACATTTTCTGCACCTCTTGCTTTATGCAGTCCCTGACATGGTCAGGTTGCCTATAGATCTTACTTTTGACAGGTAAACTGTCTCCAGTATCTATAGTGTGCTCACACCAAGAAGTGGTACCTGGCACAGTAGAGAAGAGTTCAGAGAATTGATCTAGGAGATTTATGCAATGGTCTTTCTGCTCAGCAGTAAGACAATCAGCCAAAACTACACCTTCCACAAGAGCATCTTGTTCTGTGGAAGAGAAGAGATCAGGTAGAGGATCACTGTCTTCTTCCTGTCCCTCATCAGTTGCCATGAGCAGGGTGAGATCAGCCCTGTCATAGTAGGGTTTCAGGCGGTTTACATGGAGTACCCTAAAGGGACTCCTTGCAGTGCCTAAGTCAACTAAATAGGTGACTTCACCCTTTTTCTCAACAATTGTGTGGGGACCACTCCATTTATCTTGGAGTGCTCTTGGGGCCACAGGCTCCAAGACCCACACTTTCTGCCCTGGTTGGTACTGAACCAAAACAGCCTTCTGATCATGCCATTGCTTCTGGAGCTCTTGGCTGGCCTGAAGGTTTTTACTGGCCTTTTTCATATACTCAGCCATCCTTGATCTGAGGCCAAGTACATAGTCCACAATATCCTGCTTAGGAGCTTTTAAAGGTTGTTCCCAACCCTCCTTTACAAGTGTGAGTGGACCCCTAACAGGGTGTCCAAAAAGAAGTTCAAAGGGGCTGAAGCCCACTCCTTTCTGGGGTACCTCCCTGTAGGCAAAAAGGAGGCATGGTAACAGGATATCCCATCTCCTGCGGAGTTTTTCAGGGAGACCCATAATCATGCCTTTGAGAGTTTTATTAAATCTCTCCACCAGTCCATTTGTTTGTGGATGATAGGGTGTAGTGAACTTGTAAGTTACACCACACTCCTTCCACATGGCCTTTAAGTATGCAGACATGAAATTGCTTCCCCTGTCTGATACTACTTCCTTTGGGAAGCCCACCCTGGAAAATATTCCCAGGAGGGCCTTTGCCACTGCAGGAGTTGTAGTGGTCCTTAAAGGAATAGCTTCAGGATATCTTGTGGCATGGTCCACTACCACCAAGATGAATCTATTGCCTGAAGCAGTAGGAGGGTCAAGGGGGCCAACTATGTCAACCCCTACCCTTTCGAAGGGAACCCCAACCACAGG
This sequence comes from Pleurodeles waltl, assembly GCF_031143425.1. Lineage (NCBI taxonomy): Eukaryota > Metazoa > Chordata > Amphibia > Caudata > Salamandridae > Pleurodeles > Pleurodeles waltl. Next base: position 807,495,918 of record NC_090450.1, on the reverse strand, counting down.
CAGTGGAATAAGGGGTGCCTTTGGGGTGCCACCGGTCTTGCCACTGGCTTGACAGGTTTCACAGGACTTACAAAAATCTTTTGTGTCCTCAGACATCCTAGGCCAATGAAACAAGGGAACAAGTCTGTCCCAAGTTTTCATTTGTCCCAGATGCCCAGCTAGGGGAATGTCGAGGACAAGAGTTAGGAGGAACTTTCTGTACTCCTGAGGAATCACTAATGTCCTGGCAGCTCCAGGTTTAGGATCCCTATGCTCAGTGTACAAGAGGTTGTCCTCCCAGTAAACTCTGTGAGAGTCACTGACATCCCCATTAGCCTGTTTGACAGCTTGCTGTCTTAGACCCTCTAATGTGGGACAGGTTTGCTGTGCCACACTCGGCTCCTCCCTGGCAGGCCCCCCTTCACCCAAAAGCTCAGCAGTATCTGCTTCAAGCTCCTCTGGTGTAGGTTCTGCACATGGAGGGAATTCTTCTTCCTCAGAAGTAGAATCCACTGTAGAGGGAGGGATAGTAGGAAGTGGTTTGCTTCTACTAGCCCTAGCTTTAGGGAGCACTTGGTCCATTGTTCCAGGATCCAAGCTTCCCTGTCCTTTTTGCTTTTTGGCCTGAGCCCTGGTTAAAGCAAAAATATGCCCTGGGATGCCCAGCATTGCTGCATGGGCCTCCAACTCCACATCTGACCAAGCTGATGTCTCCAAATCATTTCCTAGTAGACAGTCTACAGGTAAATCTGTGGCTACCACAACTTTCTTTGGACCAGTTGAGATTAACAACAGCCATGGGGTGGCTAAGTGTGTTGTTGTGAGCATCGGTTACTTGGTACTGGTGACCAAGTAGGTGTTGTTCAGGGTGGACCAGTTTCTCTATGACCATAGTCACACTGGCCCCAGTGTCCCTGTAGGCCTGAACCTCAACACCATTTATTAGGGGTAGCTGCTTGTACTTATCCATATTAAGGGGACAAGCAACTAAGGTGGCTAAATCAATAGCCCCCTCAGAGACTAACACAGCCTCTGTGGCCTCCCTAACAAGGCCAACCCCAACTAAGTTACCAATAGTGAGCCCAGCTACTCCCTTGGATTGGCTATTAGTAGGTTTGCTCCCACCACCACTGCTATTAGTAGGGACACTAGGTGTAGCAGTAGGGGTTGTAGTGGTAGGAGCCTTGGTGCTTTTCTTTGGATAACTGGGATCTGTTGTCCAATGGCCTTTTACTTTACATAAATAGCACCATGGTTTCTTTTCTTTGTTTTGATTAAAGGAGGATTTGGACCCACCACCCCCACCAGAGTGTTTTTGTGGGCCTGATGAAGACTCATTTTTAGATTTGTCCCCACCCTTGTCTGAAGACTTACCATCCTTCTTTTTGTTGCCATCTTTGTCACCCCCTGTATGAACTTTTCTGTTCACCCTTGTTCTGACCCATTTGTCTGCCTTCTTTCCCAATTCTTGGGGAGAGGTCAGATCAGAGTCCACCAGGTACTGGTGCAACAAATCAGACACACAATTATTAAGAATATGCTCTCTCAGGATCAAGTTATACAGGCTGTCATAATCAGTAACTTTACTGCCATGTAACCACCCCTCCAAGGCCTTCACTGAATGGTCAATGAAATCAACCCAGTCTTGTGAAGACTCCTTTTTGGTTTCTCTGAACTTTATCCTGTATTGTTCAGTGGTTAAGCCATAACCATCCAGGAGTGCATTCTTAAGAACTGTAAAATTATTGGCATCACTTTCTTTCACAGTAAGGGGCCTATCCCTACCTTTTCCACTAAATGATAGCCATAGGATAGCAGCCCACTGCCTTTGAGGGACATCCTGTACAACACAGGCCCTCTCAAGTGCAGCAAACCACTTGTTAATGTCATCCCCCTCCTTATAAGGGGGAACTATCTTGTGCAGATTCCTGGAATCATGCTCTTTTGCAGGATGACTATGGGGAATACTGCTGCTGCCACCATGGGTTTCTAAACCCAACTTCTGTCTTTCCTTCTCTAATTCTAAAGACTGTCTATCCAAATCCAGCTGTTGCTTTTTAAGCTTCAGTCTGGTTTGTTCCACCCTCAACTTATTGAGTTCCCTTTCTAACAATCTGTCATCAGGGTTGGTGGGAGGGACATTTCTAGATACAGAGGTATGATGGGAATGAACAGAAGGAGACCTGTCCCTTACAGAGGACACCCTAACAGCTTGGCTGACAGTGTAATGTGAGAGCACATCATCTGTATGATGTGACTCCACCTCAGTAACAACTATGCTAGACTGTCTTGTAATGGGAAGGCTAAGAAGTTTCTTTCCTGAACCTTTTCCTGGGGGAGTCCCTGGATCAGATTGAGAACCATTAGCTACTTTTTCAACAGATGGGGCACCTTTAGCCTTATCCTGTTCTCTAAGCATATTAAGTAACAGTTCTAAGGAAGGATTCTTTCCTACACTCAAACCTCTCTCTATGCAGAGACTCCTTGCTCCTTTCCAGCTAAGGTGATCATATGCAATCTTAGACAGGTCAACATTTTGGCCTGTGCCAGACATTTTTAGAGAGAGTTAAAGTGATAGAAAAAGAGAAAAAGTTTGTCAGAGCTTTTAGAAAGACAGAGAAAAAAACTTTTAAAACTTTTTAGAGCTTTTTAGAAAGTTAGAAGTACTTTTCAGCCCTTAGAATACAGTGAAAAGAGGAAATGCAAAACTTTTTGGCTATGTGTATATACACTGAACTTGTTTTGTATATTTTTCTCTTATGAAAAGTACAATGACAAGAGTGGTAAGTAGTCTCAAAGCACTTATCCCACCGCTGCACAACCAATGTAGGAGGCTGGACTGGCTTGTAGTGAGTACCAAGGGGTACTTGCACCTTGCACCAGGCCCAGTTATCCCTTATTAGTGTATAGGGTGTCTAGCAGCTTAGGCTGATAGATAATGGTAGCTTAGCAGAGCAGCTTAGGCTGAACTAGGAGACGTGTGAAGCTACTACAGTACCACAAGTGTCACTTGCACAATATCATAAGAAAACACAATACACAGTTATACTAAAAATAAAGGTACTTTATTTTTATGACAATATGCCAAAGTATCTTGGAGTGTACCCTCAGTGAGAGGATAGGAAATATACACAAGATATATATACACAATAGCAAAAATATGCAGTATAGTCTTAGAAAACAGTGCAAACAATGTATAGTTACAATAGGATGCAATGGGGACACATAGGGATAGGGGCAACACAAACCATATACTCCAAAAGTGGAATGCGAACCACGAATGGACCCCAAACCTATGTGACCTTGTAGAGGGTCGCTGGGACTATTAGAAAATAGTGAGAGTTAGAAAAATAACCCTCCCCAAGACCCTGAAAAGTGAGTGCAAAGTGCACTAAAGTTCCCCTAAGGACAAAGAAGTCGTGTTAGAGGAATAATGCAGGAAAGACACAAACCAACAATGCAACAACGATGGATTTCCAATCTAGGGTACCTGTGGAACAAGGGGACCAAGTCCAAAAGTCACAAGCAAGTCGGAGATGGGCATATGCCCAGGAAATGCCAGCTGTGGATGCAAATAAGCTTCTACTGGACAGAAGAAGCTGAGGTTTCTGCAGGAACGAAAAGGGCTAGAGACTTCCCCTTTGGTGGACGGATCCCTCTCGCCGTGGAGAGTCGTGCAGAAGTGTTTTCCCGCCGAAAGAACGCCAACAAGCCTTGCTAGCTGCAAATCGTGCGGTTAGCGTTTTTGGACGCTGCTGTGGCCCTGGAGGGACCAGGAGGTCGAAAATTGGACCAGGAGAGAGAGGGGACGTCGAGCAAGATAAGGAACCCTCTCAGCAGCAGGTAGCACCCGGAGAAGTGCCAGAAACAAGCACTACGAGGATGCGTGAAACGGTGCTCACCCGAAGTTACACAAAGGAGTCCCACGTCGCCGGAGACCAACTTAGAAAGTCGTGCAATGCAGGTTAGAGTGCCGTGGACCCAGGCTTGGCTGTGCACAAAGGATTTCCGCCGGAAGTGCACAGGGGCCGGAGTAGCTGCAAAAGTCGCGGTTCCCAGCAATGCAGTCTAGCGAGGTGAGGCAAGGACTTACCTCCACCAAACTTGGACTGAAGAGTCACTGGACTGTGGGAGTCACTTGGACAGAGTTGCTGGATTCGAGGGACCTGGCTCGTCGTGCTGAGAGGAGACCCAAGGGACCGGTAATGCAGCTTTTTGGTGCCTGCGTTTGCAGGGGGAAGATTCCGTCGACCCACGGGAGATTTCTTCGGAGCTTCTAGTGCAGAGAGGAGGCAGACTACCCCCACAGCATGCACCACCAGGAAAACAGTCGAGAAGGCGGCAGGATCAGCGTTACAGAGTTTCAGTAGTCGTCTTAGCTACTTTGTTGCAGGTTTGCAGGCTTCCAGCGCGGTCAGCAGTCGATTCCTTGGCAGAAGGTGTAGAGAGAGATGCAAAGGAACTCGGATGAGCTCTTGCATTCGTTATCTAAAGTTTCCCCAGAGACCCTAAATAGCCAGAAAAGAGGGTTTGGCTACTTAGGAGAGAGGATAGGCTAGCAACACCTGAAGGAGCCTATCACAAGGAGTCTCTGACGTCACCTGGTGGCACTGGCCACTCAGAGCAGTCCAGTGTGCCAGCAGCACCTCTGTTTCCAAGATGGCAGAGGTCTGGAGCACACTGGAGGAGCTCTGGACACCTCCCAGGGGAGGTGCAGATCAGGGGAGTGGTCACTCCCCTTTCCTTTGTCCAGTTTCGCGCCAGAGCAGGGCTAAGGGGTCCCCTGAACCGGTGTAGACTGGCTTATGCAGAATTGGGCACATCTGTGCCCAAGGCAGCATTTCCAGAGGCTGGGGGAGGCTACTCCTCCCCTGCCTTCACACCATTTTCCAAAGGGAGAGGGTGTAACACCCTCTCTCAGAGGAAGTCCTTTGTTCTGCCATCCTGGGACAAGCCTGGCTTGACCCCAGGAGGGCAGAAACCTGTCTGAGGGGTTGGCAGCAGCAGCTGCAGTGAAACCCTAGGAAAGGCAGTTTGGCAGTACCAGGGTCTGTGCTACAGACCACTGGGATCATGGGATTGTGCCAACTATGCCAGGATGGCATAGAGGGGGCAATTCCATGATCATAGACATGTTACATGGCCATATTCGGAGTTACCATTGTGAAGCCACATATAGGTAGTGACCTATGTGTAGTGCACGCGTGTAATGGTGTCCCCGCACTCACAAAGTCCGGGGAATTGGCCCTGAACAATGTGGGGGCACCTTGGCTAGTGCCAGGGTGCCCTCACACTAAGTAACTTTGCACCTAACCTTTACCAGGTAAAGGTTAGACATATAGGTGACTTATAAGTTACTTAAGTGCAGTGTAAAATGGCTGTGAAATAACGTGGACGTTATTTCACTCAGGCTGCAGTGGCAGGCCTGTGTAAGAATTGTCAGAGCTCCCTATGGGTGGCAAAAGAAATGCTGCAGCCCATAGGGATCTCCTGGAACCCCAATACCCTGGGTACCTCAGTACCATATACTAGGGAATTATAAGGGTGTTCCAGTAAGCCAATGTAAATTGGTAAAATTGGTCACTAGCCTGTTAGTGACAATTTAGAAAGAAATGAGAGAGCATAACCACTGAGGTTCTGATTAGCAGAGCCTCAGTGAGACAGTTAGTCACTACACAGGTAACACATTCAGGCACACTTATGAGCACTGGGGCCCTGGTGAACAGGGTCCCAGTGACACATACAACTAAAACAACATATATACAGTAAAAAATGGGGGTAACATGCCAGGCAAGATGGTACTTTCCTACACAAGGGGCATGCGAAAACAGACACATTAGACCTGAGACACAGGTTGCAAGCAATGACCTTATCTAGGTACCAGGTTACGCCAACTTCTTCTTCCCATCCCATAGCTGAGAGCATCTCTAAGCATCTCCATCGTTGGGGAAAGTATCACAATAGACAACTGGATATTGGACCTCGCCAGTTATGGCTATACCTTGGAGTTTAAGGAGAGACCACCAAACAATCCATCAGGAGAATCGCACACCCCTCGTCATCACTTAATAAGAAAATAAGCCCTAATGATGCTTTCCAAGGGAGCAAAAGAGAGGGTTCCAGTTTCTCAGAAGGGAAAAGGATTCTACACCCTTTTTTTTTCTCATGCACAAGAAATCAGGGGAATAGAGACTTATCCTAGATCTTAGGAAGCTAAACAAGTCTCTTTGCAAGCAATCATTTTGGATTATTACTCTCTCCAACATCCTTCACCTACTAAACAACGGGGACTACGTGACATCTCTAGACCTGGGAGATGCATATTCCCATATCCCCATTTGTCCTTCCATTTGGCCTTAAGTGAACTCCTCACAATATTATGAAGTCCTTAGCCCGTGGTAGCCAGTCTCGGAAAGCAAGATCATCAGGTATTCCCTTAACTAGAAGACTGGCTTCTAAAAGCTTCAACTCCAAGGCAAGCCGCCAAAGCCACGAAAGCCTGCCTGATGCTATTTCTCAAACTGAGTCTCAGCAATAACCAGCAAAAGTCCTCAAGCACGCCCACTCAAAGGATAACGCTTCTAGAAGCTTACCTAGATACAATTCAGAACAAAGGCTATCTTTTGCAGGAGAGACAACAGAGGCTAGCAGACTTGGCGCGCAAAATAGCAGGAAAAATAGTACATTTCTGTGAGACTGCTCAAGTCGCTCCTGGCCATGATTTCTTCCACTACTGACCTAGTCCCATTTGCATGCCTCAAGATGAGACCATTACAAGGACTACAGCTTCAATGGGTCGAGTCGCAACGCTCCTTCAAGTACTTGATATCCATAACCCCAAGGATGATAGACACACTAAGGTGGTTGTCTCACAAGTCTCATCTATCACAAGGCCTCACATTTCTGCCATTGGTTCCTGATTTAGTCATCACCACGGATGCTTCAATGGACGGCTGTGGGGGCCACTTACAGGACCTACAAATCCAAGGGAAATGGTCAGCAAGTCAATAGAATATGCACATCAACAGCCTGGAACTATTAGCCATTTTTCTCACCCTATAAGCTTTTCTTTGACGAATAGCAGGATCTTCAGTGCTGGTCCGTACGGACCAGTTGACCAGCATAGATTCCATCGACGGCAAGGAGGAATCAATTCCCTAACGCTCTTTTACGAAGCCCAGGAGCTATGAAGTTGGCTCAAGACCCACAAAATATCCCTGATGGTCGAAAACGTGTCGGTACTACACAACACTCTAGCAGACACTCTCAGCAGGACCAGAGACCATTGCTACGAATGGGAACTGGACCAAAGAAAGCTGGGTAAAATGTTCTCACAGTGGGGGAAACCAGCACTGGATCTGTTCACCACAGACAGCAGTGCCAAATGCCAGTTTTGCACCAGTCAATACCCCGTTCCAGGGTCGTGTGGCAATGCCCTTTCAAATCGATGGTCCGGAATCTATGCATACGCATTCCCCTATTCCCACCGATTCCCATGGTCCTCAGCAAGATGAAAGCAGAAAATTGTTGCCTTATTCTAATTGTTCCCAAGTGACCTAGGCAACACTGGTACACGGAACTGATTCTCCTGCCATTGACCAAACCAAAGATTCGAACACTTTTGTGAATCAGTGCCAAATATTACTTCCGGAATCATCTTCTCTACATTTGCACGCATGGCCCATTAATTCTATGAATTTCAAGACTTAAACATCACTCAAGAATCCAGAGAGATCATATCCAAAGCAAGAGCGGAAGGCACAATAAAGACGTACAGGTAAAAGTGGACAAGGTTCTGTTCATGGTGGCGACAAAATAATTTACACTAGTTCGAAGCCTAACCCTGGCAGTTTTGCCATATCTCCTATCACTGGCCAAATCCAGCCTCACTTAAGCTTCTGTAAAAGTCCACCTGGCCACAATTTCAAGGTACAGGCTATCTGCACAGACTCTCTCTCTGTTCCACAAGACTCATTAAGAAATGTATGAAGAGATTGTTCACAGCTTTCCCTCTAGCACGAGCTCCTCCTCCAAAACAGCATTTCAATGTGGTCCTTTCGCAATTGATGAAATCTCCTTTTGAACCTATTCATAAGACTGAGCTAAAGTTCCTCATGTGGAAAGTTGCTCTGTGCCCTAAGGTAACTATAACTCGCACCCCTGCCAGGCATAGTTTTTCCATCAAAAATTTTACTGCAAATATTACATTGATATTATCAGTGATCTTATCAAAGCTGTCTTGAATGCCTTAAATTGTGGGGAAATTAGCAGTGCATGGCGAGGGTGCGGGTTATAGTCACCTTAGGGCATGAGTCACAGTTACTTGAGAACTCCAACTATAACAGGTGAATTTGTGTGGTTTTGTACATTTAAAATGTGAGCCTAACTATGACGTCCCTTTAACGTTGGGTTTTTTCTGTGAATTTCTATGTTTTGTTTTTTAACGTGTAGTAATTTAATTACTATACGTTAATCCAATCACCGCTGCGCATGGCCACAGGGCCGGACAGGCCAATCCCCTACAAGCATCCAACCTTTCACTGTGCACAGCCTTTGCCCGTGCGCAGCAGGGGCTGCCCGCAAGGCCTGGCTTACAGCCAGTCCCTGCGACCAACCCCCCTTAATCACACAACCCTACTCTGCACACGGCCTTTTGGCCATGCACGGCAGGAGTTGGTCACAGCCTATCTCTCTGGGTTTGATAATAGGTGTAAGAAGGTGTATCTGGGGGTGAGAGTGGCTGTGAGAGTCTCTGTCTGGATGTTAGATTGCATGCTTCAGTGTCTTAGTGGGTGCGTCAGTGTCTGTGCAGGTCTGTGAGTGGGTGCATGAGGAGGTCTGTGAGTGTGTCTCTGAGTGGTTCTGTGAGTGGGATCATCAGTGAGTGCGTCAGTGAGTGCGTCTGTGCTTGGGGGTATGTGTGAGTGGCTCTGTGAGTGGATGGACAAGGGTTTGAGTGGGTCTGTGAGTAGGTGCATGATTGAGAGTGGGTCTGTGAGTGTGTTTGTAATGGTCTGAGTGGGTGTGTGAGTGGGAGAAGGAAACTGAAAGAGAAAGAAAGGGAGAGAAAGAGTTCTTTAAGCTTTGATGGATGATCTACTTAAAATGAGATTTTTCCGGACATATAGCAAAGAAAAATGTATTTGTCAATTAAAAAGAGTGAGATCGCCTTTCAGTATGAGCATTTGAAATTAAAAAACAAAAAAAACGAGGGAAATCATCACACACACGCCTGGAGTAGAACCCCCAACTTCCAGTGTGAGGGTCTAAGACCTTGAACATTAGGTCACTTTTTTTTTTTTTTAAATATATATTTTCATTTTGCGCCCTTTATGGGCTATCTGGGTCTTCATGGGTAGCCTCAAGGCCTCCCCTTGCGGTCCCAGCCGGCTCCTGCGTGAGCCGGCATTACTCCAGCAAGCAAGCAGCTGCTTTTTATAGCAGCTCCCTGTTTGCTGGAGCAATGTTTTTATCTGTCTTCCCTGCACACATCTGTGTGCAGGGAAGACAGATGAAAAATCTGTTTTCTGACAGTGGAAACTATTTGACAGATCCCGCTGTCAGAAAGCGGAGTTATGTTTGCATTTGCTTGGTGGGAGTGGTCAGGTCCCACCTAGCAAAAGCAAACACCTGTGTTCCGGGGGACATAGGAGTTAGCCCTGTGGGGATGCGGGAGGACGACTCACTGGCTGCTCCTGCAATGTGGAAACTATTCCAGGGAGGTGGTGATCCCCAGGGCTTGGGGGGAGGGGTCCAAAACAGACCGCTTTTACATTTTTTACTATGTGGGGAGGTGGTTGTCCCAGTCCAACTCCCTCCAATTCTTTCAGTGCCCTTTGCGAGGAGGTGGTCGTCCCTGGGGCTGCGGGGAGCGGCGCACATCCTCCCGCACCATATTAGTTAAAAGCCCAGGGGAGGTGGTGGTCCCTGGGGCGCAGGCCACAAGGCCCCCCTAATTAACCCCTCCCATGTCCCAGGCAAGCTGGTCTCCTCCAGGCACACGGTTGCCGTGTGCCTGGGACGAGACCAGCTCGTCCTGCACCAGTCCCACGGGGGAAGTGCTAGGGCTCCCCTGTGGGCCCCCCCACCCACACCCCTCCATTAGGGATGAAAGGGGAATCGCTTCCCCTTTCACCCAGACCCCCCACTCCCCAGTGACATCTGATGACGTCAGCGCGCAAATCGCCTCGGATCGTGCTGGAAGCTTGCTTCCAGCAAGATCCCGGAAGAGAAATGCTTTTGCTTTTCTCTTCCGACCGGAAGGTGGGGTGGGATGCGATCGGGCAGCAGAAATGCCCACTAGACACCAGGGATTTTTTATTTTTGGGTATTACAACAAGAGGAGCGGCCTCTTGGGCAAGGGCTGCTCCCCAGGGGGGAAAGTTATTTCTAGGCCATTTCTGCCCCCCCCCGTGGGCCGATCGGCCTAATATTATTAGGCTGATCTGCCCCCAGAGGGGCCAGAAAACCACTAGACACCAGGGATCGTTTTTTTTGTTGTTTTTTTTAATTTCTTTTAGGTTTGGGGAGCGACCCCTTAGGCAAGGGTCGCTCCTGGAGGGCAAAGTTATTTTTAGGCCATTTCTGACGACCCCCCCCCCCCCCCCCCACCCCCCACCCAGGGGAATATCGGCATAATATAATTAGGCTGATCTGCCCCCAGGGGGTGCAGAAACCACTAGACACCAGGGATTATTTATTTTATTCATACTTGCGTATAGAGGGAGAGGCCCCCTGGGTAAGGGCCACTTCCTGGGGGCAAATTAATTTTTAGGCCATTTCTGCCCCCAGGGGGGGCAGAAGCCACAAGACACCAGGGATTTATTTATTTATTTTTTTATACTAACGCTTAAGGGGAGCAGCCTCTTTGGCAAGGGCCACTCCCCAGTGGGGGCAGAAAACTCTAGGCACCAGGGATATATATATTTATTTATTTTTTACTTTGTTTTTATGTATGAGGTACGACCCCCTTAGCCAAGGGTCATTTTCCTGGGGGGCAAATTGTATTTAGGCCATCTTTGCCCCCCTTGGGGGCAGATCGGCCTATTTTTGTTGGGCCAATCTGCCCCCAAAGGGGGCAGAAACCTCTAGACACCATGGATTGGTGTGTGTGTGTGTTTTGTTTGGGTGGGGCAGCCCCTTGGGCCAGGGTCTCTCCCCATGGGGACACATTACTGTTGGCCATAACTGCCCTACTTGGGGGCAGATTGGCCTATTTTCGGAAGGCCCATCTGCCCCCGAGGGGGCAGAAAGCCCACCAGAGACCAGGGAAGATTTATTTTTCAAAATAAGAGGTTGGGGGTCTGGCCATACTCCCCACCCCAAATAAATGGGGCCAAAGTTGTTCTGCCCACCAGTGGGCAGATTGGGCAATTACCCCTGATCTACACCCCAGGGGGACAAAAAGTCTATTAGATGCCAGGGAATAAAAATAAATAAAAGAAAATAGTGGGGTGGTGGCTACCAACCAGTATGGGCCTGGTTTGAGCTCTCCCCCGCACACTAAAACATCTTATCCCATGGCAAGCAAGAGGACATTTGAGTATTTTTGGTTTTTGTTTTACATTTGGGCCATGAGAGCTTGGTAACTCTCAAAATCGTCCCCCTTGGAATGGTGGGGGCTGCACTTTTTTTTTACTTTGCAACACTGCCATGTAGAAAAATCTACAAGACCTAGACACATCTGAAAACTAAACATCTGGTTGATTCCAGGGTAGTTTGCTTCACATGCACCCCGCACCAGTTTCTTACCCACAATGTCCTGCAAACCTGCAACTTTGCTGGAAAGTACACATTTTTCCTACCTTTTTGGAACATTCCGGAATCTGCAGTAATCCACAAAATTCCTACCACCCAGCATTGTCTCATCTATACCGATAAGAATTCTGCTGCAAATGTTTTTTTTCAAACTGCCCTTTTGGACACACTTTGGTTCCCCCTCAATTTCAACATGTTTTTGGCTCTTCCCTGTCATAAGCACTTGGCCCACCTACACAAGTGAGGTATAATTTTTACCGGGAGACTGAGGAAAACGTTGGTTGGTAGGAAATTTGTCCCGGTGCGGTGATCCCACACAGAAATGTGGGAAAAATGTTTTTTTTTTTGTTTGTTTTTTTTAGCTAAATTTGAGGTTTGCTGAGGATTCTGGGTAAGAAAATATTGGGGGATCCACGCAAGTCACACCTCCCTGGACTCCCTTGGGTGTCTAGTTTTCAGAAATGTCTGGGTTTGGTAGGTTTCCCCAGATGGCTGCTGAGCCCAGGACCAAAAACGCGGGTGCCCCCTGCAAAAACAGGTAGTTTTGTATTTGATAATTTTGATGTGTCCACGTTGTGTTTTGGGGCATTTCCTGTTGCGAGCACAAGGCCTACCCACACTAGTGAGGTACCATTTTTATCAGGAGACTTGGGGGAACGCTGGGTAAAAGGAAATTTGTGTCTCCTCTCAGATTCCAGAACTTTCTGTCACCGAAATGTGTGGAAAAGTGTTTTTTAGCCAAATTCTGAGGTTTGCAAAGGATTCTGGGTAACAGAAGCTGGTGAGAGCCCCACAAGTCATCCCATCTTGGATTCCCATAGGTGTCTAGTTTTCAAAAATGCATAGGTTTGGTAGGTTTCCCTAGGTGCCGGCTGAGCTAGAGGCCAAAATCCACAGGTAGGTACTTAGCAAAAAACATCTCTGTTTTCTTTGGAAAAATGTGATGTGTCCACGTTGTGTTTTGGGGCATTTCCTGTCACGGGCACTAGGCCTACCCACACAAGTGAGGTATCATCCACAGGTAGGCACAAAAAACGAAATTTTCACTGTATTTTGGCTAATTTCTTGGTCTCCTTCAGGGGAACCCCCAAAGTCTGGGTACCTCTAGAATCCCTTATGTGGACAAAAAGTAATGAGGGCCTAAGCATGCCCTGCCCCAAATAGCCAAAAAAAGACCTGCCACCTAAGGGAGAAAAGGCCTGGCAGCAAAGGGGTTAAAAGAACAAACAAAAACAAAACAAAAAAATGCCCTGGGGACTTGGCCTAACCGGGGGCTTATTAAAAAAAACAAGTGCGGGAGCCCACGCTTTTTTTTTTCCCTTGTGAATTTGCATCTTCGTTGTGATTTTGCGGTAAGAATTACCTCTGGGACACCAGCACCAGCGCTACCTTGGCCCCTTGTCATTTATTTATTTTTATTACACTTTTTATGTGGGACTCGGCTCAAGCCAAGTCCCAAGATGGCTGCCAGCACTTCCTGGTTTGAAGTGTTGGCGGCCAATCAGAGCTGTGCATTTCCCCGCATGTGCTAGTCATTGTTCGCGAAGGCTTAGTGATCACAGCTATACAAATATGGATTTCCTTTAATATATCAGACACAACTGAACAGATTTACACCAAATAGAAAGCAAAATCTGCGTACCAAAAGCTAGCTTTCTGCCAAATTTTGTGTAATTCTGTCCAGTGGTTCGGGCTGTAGTCCTGTCTAAAGGTCCTACGGGAATTAACATGAGAAACGCAACTTTTTGGACCTCCACCCCCTTTTTTTCCCCTCGGCCCCCACTTGACGGATCACCCCGAAACTTTGTGCACAACAAGAATCGCCGGTGCACTTTTTTTGGGAAACGTTTGTGAAGATTTGTCAAACGGTACCAAAGATATAGGCAAGTCAGAAAAAGCTTCTATGAAAACATGGTCCTAGCTATAACTATTGGTGGCGACCGCCACTAGGTAATATTTATATTTTTGTTATGTTGTATGGTTTATTATGAAAGTGTACTTTTTTTACCCACCATCCTCTAAAGGTACTTCTTTTCCTACAATACTGCTTGCTATTCTGATTCAATCATGTGAATCTAGGGAAGATCCAATACTGGATAGGAAAATTAGTTATTGACCTGTAACTGCAGTTATCCAGTATTGGTTTATTTCATAGATTCACATGCGAAGCTACCCTCCTCCCCTGAGAGGCTCCCCTTATGACTAAGGATGTTATTTTCATGTGTGCTCGAAAATCTGAGGGATTCTACCTCTATTAGGAGCGTTCTAGAGGGCGACTGCACCTGTTTGGTCATTGTTTGTTTGGTCTTTTTTAAAGGACATAGATAGGCTATTAAACTGATGGCCTAGTGCCATTATGGGCTATGATAGCTTTACATACTGCTTTGCCAAGGTACCGAAGGACCCCCACTTATACAATGGGGAATGATTCAAGCATGTGAATCTATGAAAGATACCAATAATGCAGTGGTTCCCAAACTGTGCGCCGTGGTACCCCAGTGCGCCCCCAATCTCAGCCAGGGGTCACTGCAAAACTATCAATGCTGCACACATGCAGCAATGAACCTTTGCAGATCGTTCCAATGAACTGCATTTCCTATAATAGCCACATGATGCCAGTATCAGCACAGATTTCCAGACTTCGGAACAGCAGCTTTAATTGCATCATTTGTATTGCTGAAGGACAGCTTTAGTTCTACTTTTCCGTGTTTCCACTTTTGTAAGCCACCTCATCCAGACAAAAAGTGCAGTTTTTCAGACGAATGGTACCCCTGCCCTACACACTCAAGGTGACTCAGTTTTGTTTTCATTATTGCATTCTCTCAGCTTTGCTGGAATACTGCTGATATTTTACTCTCTTTTGAAGTAGTGAAACATGCTGGTGTTAAAATGTTTTTCTACATTCCTGTGTTACTAACAGTTGGTCAGGCCTTTAAATTATCATAGATTCTCAGGCTTACCCCTGCAACAAATTGATATAATTTTGATTCCAGAATGTATGCAGTAGGAATTTACACACATCTTTTTTCATTGTCTGATGGTGTACAGAAACAACAAGCTGCCAGGATTGCATTTGGCATTTTAATGTATTCTCTTTTCCTTCACTGTGAACTGATGCTACATTAGCCATTGTTATACAAAGTCTTTGCTAGATGGCTGATGAATGAGAATTACAGTGCACACTGTAGCCCACCCCCCGCCTGCCAAATAAATGTAATGTAATGGGGAGCCATGACCAATTGGTCAAGGGAGCCGCGGGTTGGAAAGTTTTGGGAACCACTGCAATAATGGATAACTGCAGTTACAGGTAAGTAATAACTTTCTTCCCCTGCAGTAGTACCCCTTCAGTAGTACCCCTTCCAAAGTTTGTTCTGTGGACAAGACCACAAATCCATGTGGAGTGACACTGCCTTATTAGGATTCCTAGTCAGAGGTGAGGATCTCAGTTGTGAGTATTGCAGTATGTATATGGGAGGAAGGCGCTTGAGTTTTGTAAGCAGACGTGGCAAGCATTGGATTTCATATGTTTCAGGTTTTGGACAGTTTCAGTAGCATACACAGAGTGGTGCTGTTCGGACGTTTTTATGGAAGACTTAAATATTAAAATATTCAAAATGTGCTAAGACAGCTTACTGACCGCTAAACAGTTTATTTAGATGCAATAGTATTCTTGAAGATGATCACATACTGCTCTTTCCTCAGAGACTTGTTGTGTCCAGAGACCCTCCTCACCTGTCTTTATCCAAAGGACCATGGCCAGAAAACCCCAAACCCTGCCAATCGCTACCAGTTTGATAAAGTTGGGTAAGTTTTCTATCCTGTCTGCCTATTACCCAAAGATTGAAAATTATCATCAAGAAAGGTATTGAAAGAAATTGCAGAAGTTCAAATTGCATAATTTGTCGGAGGCCAAGCATCTCTCCCCTAATTTTCATCATATCACTGGCATCTTTCTCACATCTTGCTTGCATGCAGCCTTGACATCCCCATCTCAAGTAACATTATTCCAGCAAGTGCTAGAACTACAGAGAAATCGGTTTTAATTTACATATAAAATGTTGCCCAGGTACTTTTGCCTTGTAAACTCTTGCCAATGTCCTGTTTACATTTTTCTCTGATACTCATGTTCTTCTTAACGTACAGCTCAGCTCCTGCAATTTCTTTTTTCGTTTCAGGATAGTTTCCTTTAGTGACTATGTAGTAGAGGTGGGACACCCATACTTGTGGGTGCAGAAGTTAGGAGGACTGGACTTTCCCAAAGACCAACCCCAGGTAGGTAGATTTTCCCAGTTAACATTCAAGATCCTCTTCTTAAGTAGTAAGTTTTTTGACTCATTGCACCAAGGATACACAACTCCTGGTTAGGGATCTTAACACTCCTCTAATCTCAAGTGGCTCCTCTGAAATCTATAATTCTTAAAAATTTCCCTCATGTTTCCAGCATCGAAGATTTGACAACCAAGAATGTCCTCCCAGACTATACAGTCTCAACACTGACCTGCTTGAAAACCCTTTTCTAATGTAGATTTCCTTAGACTTGAATATTCTTCACGCATGTGGGCAGCTGTCCCACTCTGCTTTACCTTGAACACTTTCTCTCCATTACATTTCTTCTGACACCTCACATTGATGCTCTGACATCGGAGAACACCAAATAGGCTTTCTGCACTGATATTCAAGAATCTCCTCTCCATCATTCTCAACACTTACTACCTGATACACCTTTCCCTTGCGTATACAGGTCCTTTATTAACCTTCCCCACTCAGCTAGGAAGTTTTGGAGCACTGAGATTGCAGAATATAACCCATTCAAGTATGCAGCACCTTAACTCCTGACTTCGAAAGACATTGTTCTACAGGAAGCCTACTCTGTAGTAAGACACATTCCTTCAGTATCCTGCAGTGGAACTTCCTACCTGTGTAAGGTGTTCTTCCTATTTGCTGCAGAGACTCTATAGGCAAACCTTGCCTTGTGCCCTGTGTATAATACACACTCCATGTTTTGGAGACATCAACATGCTAAGATACTCCCAGTAAGTAGGTTATCCCACAATGTACTCTGTAGAGACTGTTCTCCTCATACTGAAGTATACCTTGTAGAAAATACCCACCTTGCATGCCTCAACTATCTTCCCTAACTGTCAGATGCATGCTACCTGTTGAAGTTGGTTAAAGTGACTTTATCGTCTGGACAGTCGGAGCCAGTCATTTGTTGATCTACTGCCAATGTGTCTGACTGTTCGAATTACTGTATTGCTTCAGTTTGGTGCTAGTTGTTTCCCATGTGTATGCTGGAACAGAATGTGATGGTGGTGACTATGAGTAACAGTAAGAGCTGTATGTCTGAAGTACTGTGAAGGTATATATTGAAGCTATACAACTGCACAGAGGGTGATGAAACATATTCCATGAAAGGCAGTGGTGGCAGTGTTTTTTGCGATTCTCTTACTGCCTGTTTCCCCCCTCTTTTCCGCCTGCCATTTTTAGCCAGTTTTAGCAGCTGATAACTCGTTGAGCGCCAGTTACATGGAGATGACCATGAAGCTGCTCAAGATACGGCTACAGTCCCGTCTGGCTCTTCATAGACAGTTTGCTTCACTTGGTAAGGATGTTATGGTTGTTCACTTATATTGCCTTTTTTGTCTTGCTGGGGAGTTATTGATAACGGAAGTGGCTTTTACTAAAAGCTAGAGCTGAGCAGGTACCACAACAATGAGGAATAAGGAAGATTAACGTAGCAAGATGTTGTGATCTAATGCACTGACCTGGCCAGTGCACAGACCCTCAACTTGCATGCCCAACTTAATCTCACTATCTCCAGTCCATTGTTCTTTGATCTGATATCCTAGTATCTGCTTTCTATTGATGTACTCTCTGACTGCTGCTTACATTTCAGCCTTGCAAAAGAGTTATCTTTGCCACAATAGTTTTGCCTCTGGGTATTTTCAGCTGCTGTCTGTAAGCCTTCCAAGGCATGCTCTGCCTACATAACTAATGTGAAGTAATTGAAAACATTCTGCTTTTGGTATTACCAGTTTTTTCTATCTTTTGCTAATTTTACCTCAGTTTCTACCTCGTCTGTTGTATCTAACAGTGGACTTAAAGACTCAACTTTCACCCATAGAGGTCCTGTTATAACAAAACAGTCAATAAATCAATCAATCATTATACTTGTAATGCGTGGCTAGTCACCCGCTAGGGGCTCAAGGCACTGGAGGGGGTAGGGGGCGCAGTAACCTAGTAGTCGTCGATGAACAGAGGGCATCAGACGAAGAGCCAAGTTTTGAGGTCTTTTCTGAATTGCGATAGAGTGGGAGATTTTCTGAGGTGGATGGGAAGGGAGTTCCAGGTCTTGGCGGGGTAGTGGGAGAAGGATCTTCCTCCGGCTGTGGCCTTCTGGACGTGTGGGATGGCGGTGAGGGGACGGAGCGGAGTTGTCTGGTGGGAGTGTGTTGCCGTAGTCCAGGTGGCTGCTGACAAGGGCCTGGGTGACTGTTCTATTGGATTCAGTTGGGATCCATTTGAAGATCTTCTGGAGCATGGGCATGGTGTTGAAACAGGCAGAAGAGACTTCGTTGACTTGACGGTTCATCGGGAGTGCTGAGTCCAGGATGAAGCCGAGGTTGCGGGTGTGGTCGGTGGGGGCCAGAGAGCTTCCGAGTGCAGTGAGCCACCAGGAGATGTCCCAGGCTGAGGGGCTGTTGCTGATGACTAGGACTTCTGTTTTTTTGGTATTTAGCTTGAGGCAGCTCTCCTTCATCCAGGCGGCCACTGCCTTCATTCCCTTGTGGAAGTTGGCTTTGACTGTGTGCAGGTCGTTGGTGAGGGAGATGATTAGCTGACTGTCGTCGGCGTGTGAGACGATGTTGAGTGCGTGGTGTCTGGTGATGGTGGCTAGGTGGGCTATGTAGAGGTTGAAGAGAGTGGGGGCTCAGAGAGGAGCCTTGTGGGACGCTGCAGATGATCTTGGTGGCCTCTGAGTAGAAAGGGGGAGTTAGACTTTTTGGGTCCTGTCGGAGAGGAAGGAGGTGATCCATTCTAGTGCCTTGTCGCAGATACCGGCTTCATGGAGACGAGTCCGTAGAGTGCGGAGGGAGATGGTGTTGAAGTCGGCGGACGGGTCGAGAAGGACTAGAACCGCAGTCTCACCCCGGTCTAGGAGGGTGCAAATGTAGTCTGTGGCGGCGAGGAGGGCGGTCTTGGTGCTGTGGTTGCTCCGGAAACCTGACTGTGGGGGGGCCAGGATGTTGTTGAGTTCGATGTGTTTGGTGAGTTGTCTGTTGACAGCTTTTTCAACTACTTTAGCTGGGAAGGGGAGTAGAGAGATGGTCTGGAAGTTCTTGAGGTCGTCTGGGTCTGCAGTGGTTTTCCCTAGTAAGGGCTTGATTTCGGCGTGTTTCCAGATTTCTGGGAAAGTGGCAGTTTCGAAGGAACGGTTGATGATGTGCTGGAGTTTGGGTGCAGTTGTGCTGCTTGCTTTGTTGAAGATATGGTGGGGGCAGGGGCTGGAAGGGGAGGGGGAGCCAGAGTGGATGGAGTTCATGATGTTGTTAATTGTTTCTTCGTTGGAGATGTTGGCCCAGCTGAGTAGGTGGTGGGGGTTTGGAGGAGCTTCAGTGGTGGATATGACGGTGGTGGGTTTGAAATGGTCCTGAGTTGGGAAGCTGTCGTAGATGTCTGCTATCTTGTGGCGGAAGTTGGTGGAGTAGTTGTTGCAGAGTTCTTGTGAGGGGGGATGTCCGTGGAGTTCGCTATGGGGTTGGTCAGTTCGCCGATGATCACTAAGAGTTCTTTACTGTTGTGTGCGTTGTTGTTGATGCGTTCCTGGAAGGCGTTTATTTTGGTCGTCGTGATGAGCTGATGGTGTGTTTATGGTTTTTTTGAATGCTTCATGGTTGGTGGGGGTCTTCTTGTGCGCCATGTTCTTTCGTCAGAGATACTAAAAAACAACGCAGCACTCTTTATTTGCCGCTCAGACTACCACTTTCTGAAAGCAAAATAGGGCTTTGCGGTGCTTAATTAGGGCTGATGGTTGCAAGAGGTGGATACCAGCACTTACTTGTGGGGACCAGGACTAATTTTCCATCCTCAAACTTTGACTGCGAGCCAGAGAAAGAAAGGAAGAAGAAGAAATTAGGAAATTCTGTAGTTTGGGGAAGGGAGTACTCCTGTGGAAAATAAAAAGAAACCTTTAACTTAAAAAGAAGTATTTCATTATTTAATTTATACAATTGTTAATTCATTGAAAACAGATTAGATGAATACAATATAAATAAAATTTAATTAATGATGACGTGAGCCAAATCTAAAGAAAAAAGCTTTAACTATGACAAGATTCACTTCCAAATTTCATTAAAGTCAAAAGAATACAGTCAGTCAAATGATTAAAGCCAACATGTGTTTTGTAATATTATGATAACCACTTCTACAAGGCATAAATGTAAGCCGATTCACTCTCACCAAAAAAAAGATTATCGCTCACATCTTCTTGTATAACCTTCTATTTTTCTTCAGAATTGATTGAAGCACCAGAAGGCAGTCCTTTTAAAGCCCTTCATTCAACATAAACATTGGTTCTCAATCACACCTATCATGTAATTACGGACTCAAATGTTTTGTTCTCAAAGCATTCATTTCTGACCGGAAAGTACTTGACAATGTACTTATAAACTGGAGTCTTTCACCAGCCCCCAAAATAGTCACTTTGCATATTGGTAGAATCGTGTGAACCTCAATGTTAAAAGAAATGGCACTCTGCCTGGCTGCGCTTCCTTTCACAGCCATAGACTGGTTTTCTGTACATCAGAGTTTGGCATTTGAGTCAGATGATTTTGACTGAACCGCTGGTTAAATCTTTCACTTTTAGAGGAAGCCAAGAGAAGCTTGGAAAAAAGTGAAATCTTGGTAGAAAGTGAAAGCTGGCTCTTGCCATGAACACAGCAAAGTTTGCACTGCATCGAAGTCTGCAAACCTTAAGTAATCTTTCATACTGACCTGTCCTTCCCGTAAGTCAATGGGGCTGCTAAGTCAGCCTTTTACGAGTTTGGATTTCTGCAAGTGATCTTCATTCTATTGAGCCATGCAGGGATGTGCTGATTTGCCCAGTTATGCCAGATTCTGTTACTGCAGCAGAATATATGCTGAGATCTCAGCCAAAATGCAGTGTGCCCAAAACTGTTTTGCAGGCCTCTTCTTTAGCGTAAAACCACTGACCATATCCCATTAACCATGGAAAAATTAATTTCCGGACTATGAAACTGAATATTGATTATAGAATTTTATGCCTGACCGAAACAAATGTCTATTGCTGCATACTCTGCCTTCTTACTAGAGCATTCCTTTTTTGCCAGACAACTTTGAGACAGAAAATTGATTCTAAAATGATATGCCTGATCCAAACACGTCTATTGCTGCATACTCTGCTACCTTACTAGAGTATTTCTTTCTTGCCAGACAACTTTGAAGAGCTTCTTGTCAATTTCCCAGTTAAACACATAGGTTTTGGAGGCCGATGCATTCAAAACAATGCCCCCTCTGCATCTCTGTCCTGAAGTTTAGAGGCACAAACTATTCAGCTTTTCATTGCAAAGGGGAATATACCATTTACACCACATGTGACTTCTTTATATATGGCACTTATCACTCTGAATCTGCCATCCAGTAGCATAATTGCTATCTAAATAAATATAATATAAAACTAACATGTTGGTCAAACAAGGAACAGCTCTTCTGAATGTCAGTGGACCATATAGTTGCTCACCTGGTAACCTCTCAGATTATATAATATATAGCAATTTATTTCAAATGTGCTTTCTTCTCGCTGTGTCATCATCTTCAAGAATTTCCAAGTTGCAAACTTGATTTGGATGTTTTTCATTGTCCGCAAAATGATGTTACAGTGCCATTAGTCATTGTGAAAGTGACCTAGCAACTCCACAAAAGGCCATTGCAGATGCTTGTTTTCTGTGTTAAAGGGATTTCACAAGCCAGTGCCATTGGCTCAATAATTCACCTACTTTTTTTAAAAATGTTTTCTTTATTAACATTTTCACAATTAGAACAGTCTTCTCCCAAATCTGTGCTTTAAGCCTAGTCCACTATACTGGAGGCAGATGTTATGCTACTGGAGCTTAGACCCCCTTTTCCTGAGATGTCAAAGCGCTAGCGAAAAGCACCCAATGCCAAACAGAAAACAGAGAAGCCCCAATACTAAAAGAGTAGGAGAGAAAAAAGCCATGTTTTCAGCAGTTTTTTTTAACATGGTAAGAGTCAGTTTCTGAGATAAGGACAGGCAGAGTATTCCACAATTTGGCAGCAGCCTTCGAGATGGACCAACCTCTCAATCTGGCCTTGTGCAATTTGAGAACCAACACCTGCTTGTGAAAGGGGGATCTGAGAAGCCTACTCACAGCAGATTCTTACTGTGGCTGCTGCTGAAATAAGTTTTGCGAGGGATCAGGGATATTGTGAGCCTCAATGAATTTAACAAGTTTATCCCCCAGCCAAGAGTAGACTTCCATCTCTGCAATCCTGTTGGAGATGCAGAAGTTCAACCGAGAAGGGGATGGGTGAGGGTGTGTGTTGAGAACCAGGGTGCCAATGGTTTCCTTCTGGTAGCCGTTTTAACCTTAAGTGGGACTACGCTCAGACCTGCCAACTCACATGGTGACAGTGCCACATGCGACACACGGTCTCCCGTTGTGGAGGCAGTATTACACTGTGGCAGAGAAAATGAGCTGAAAACCACTGTAAATCGTTTTTGGAGGCTTTTAACTGCTGATGTTCAGTAATGGGTGTGAAAACACCCTAGGATATCAGCAGCAGCCTTAGTAAGATTTTTAATTTTTTATTTTTATTTAGGAGAGCCTTTTTGGCCGGGGCAGGGGCAAAAGTGCCTCTTTGGAGCTTCTCAGCACAAGGCCACGCCCCATCCAGGCCCCGCGCCCTCCTCACACTGAGGTTTTTGGTGAAGTTGTCAGGTCTGTAGGTTATCCAGGGAGGTAGTAAACCAAGCTTGAAAGCCTTCGGCAGAATAACCCAAGCTGTCCACATGAGTGGCTCTGGAAAGTAGCAGAAGTAATTTTGCTCACACTTCTTCAAATGAAAGGAATCTGGCTGCCCTAGACATAGAGTGAGAGAGAGGAACACTAAATGCGGTAGTCTGATGGTCTGTCCAGCTAAGAGGGTGAACACAGTCGACAGTTGTGTCTGAATAATTAGAAAAGACCCCATCAAGATCGTAACCAGAAGTGTGGGTAGGCACACAGATCCACTGGGAAAACCCCAGGTTATACATAAGTTCAAGGAAGGAGGCCATATCCTTACATATGGAGTCCTTAAGATGGAAATTAAAATCCCCCAGAATGCTAATAGGATTATGTATCAGATATGGTTCCACAATTGAGCCAGGAGGACGGTATACCAGAAGGTCAGACAAAGTATTGTTGGCTGAGATTTTAAGCCTAGCAAAGTCAGGCTTTGTGGTATACTCTTTGCTCAAGGTCACTGAATCTAAAGTGCAACCGTGTCCATCCTCTGCTGTAACTGCCAGTCCACTTCCCATGCAACACTGGCGGTCAAGTCTAGGGACGATATAAACTGACAGGATGGCATCCACCAGGCCAGGACCAAAGTGCTCTCTGGCTCATGTTTCAGTTATGAAAAGTCAGTCCAGGGCTACAGCCAGAATCAAATCATGAGTTTTAGTCCTATGTTTAATGAGAGACTGGGTGTTAAGCAGAGCGCAACAGAGCCTTTTTAGGTGGTGAAATCTAAGATTAGTGGCTTCATGCCCCAGGGGGTGAGGAAGAAGTGACCGATGGACCATCACAAGTGTTAAAGTGGAAGTTACAGCTAAGGCTGTGCTTGACTTTGCTATTGCAGACATCTAGCATAGACTGAAAAGCCAAGTTAGAGTCCCGATACTGAAGGTCTGTGAGTTGGACATGGGAATAACACCTTACCATGGCCAAACTCTGATCGAACTATGAACCAACAGCATGCGAGGTGTCTCCCAGGCACGACCTGGTTCAGAAGGGCTTACCTTTGGAGCGTCCGCGCTAATATGCGCCTTAAGTAGGTGCAAAATGAAGGAACTGTAAAATCTAGACTGCTGACCACCAGAAAGGCGGTGTGGTACTCTACAAACAGGAAGTGAGAGAACAAATCTCCTGTGCAGCGCCAGCACCCTCTCTGCTCAAACAGCCAGAGATGCTGTGGTGAACTGGTGGATAACTGCCAAAAAGCAAAGTAAAAGAAAGTCCCGCCCACCCAACACAGACCCAAACAACAAAATTAACATATGTTTTTCAGCAATTAAACAGTTATGTGGTGCGGGGAACCGGGGCTTGTGTATGACCTACATTCACTGTGTATTTGCTGTTCCAGATCATGATTCAGGGGTTTCTAAAATATGCTGCCTCATGCTTCTGAAACCTGTTAGGAAGAGGGAGGCAAAGCTTTTCACAAACTGTGAGGTTTTACATTGCAAACTCCATCACCTAGTTATTCTCAAAGAGGAGTCCTATTGTCAAGCTAGGCACCTTAAACATGAGAAACATCCTCTGATTGAAAGTTTGTTCGTATGGAGCGGTGGCATCATAAACAAGACCAAGTGGCCAAAGAAGATGAGTCTGAATTCATCAAGCCCCATCCCAGTGCTTTGGAAACAGCAGCCCTAGTAGGGAAGATTTCCTCTGCAAGGAGCAAAATCTGAACAGGCACGTATTTGACTTGCAATAAGCAGTTGTAAACCCTAACCATTTGGAGCCCCTTATTTATTCATCAGTCTCAAGAGAATCCTCCTGTTCGTTTAATTGACCCGCATGCCAGGATCTAGTCCTCCCTTTTCTTCCACCATGGTTATGAGGTAGGCTTTTGTTGCATTAGATGCAGAGGCACTCTGATGCCAGCACAAAGCCCTTCTGACATGATGATGCGGAGCATGCTCCACAAGATGTAGATGGTGATGCTAACATCATTA
The DNA here is from genome assembly GCF_031143425.1 of Pleurodeles waltl. Classification (NCBI taxonomy): domain Eukaryota; kingdom Metazoa; phylum Chordata; class Amphibia; order Caudata; family Salamandridae; genus Pleurodeles; species Pleurodeles waltl. The sequence goes on along the minus strand of NC_090450.1, from coordinate 807,471,200 downwards.
CATTGTGTCCGCAGATGCCGCCTTCTCTATCCATTGTACTCTTACAACAGCTCTTCTGATGTAAGCCACTAAGAAAAGAGTATCTGCAGTGTTTTCTGAAGATAAGCTCTCTTTGAACAAAAATTTACCAAAAATCAAGTGACTCCAAATGCTTTAATGCACATTTTGTACTCAGTTCAGATGCCCACTGGGTTTAGTCATACCCTCCCAGAAATGAGAAGGATGACAGTGAGACAGACAATCTATTACCATGTGAGCATTCTGAGACCGGGTTCTTCCTGGGGACTGCCAGCAGGATTGAGCCATCGCCAGAGGAGGATTTTCATATTTCTTCTTACCTCTCTTTAAAAAAAAAAAAAAAAAAGAAATAACTACCTAGACTGTACTCCAACAAATCCAGCCTCTTCACCAAAATTCTGTCACCTGCATCACATTGTCTTTTCAAGCTTGCAGTACAACATCGATGTATGTGATTTTTGGAGCCTGTGAAATAACTGACTAAAGCCCTGCTGTTAAGAGGCAGTCCCCAAACATGAACCTGCACCATCTCCCACTAAGCTTCCCTTGATGCATTTTACTTCGGCTGGCTTGTGTGTGCAGAATTATCAGTCAAACTAAAGCACAACACCTTTTCTTTTGTCACCCTCCCCCAAATCGCGAATCTAAGTAGCTTGTTGCAGTAGGGTTTAACATTTTGGAGGCATTCTCCCAAAATATTTGATGCTCCCGATTGCCCAGAGTGGCTACACTCTTTCTTAAAATAATTTCACAGTCCCTTATTTTTGTCCAGTATGCTCACATTTTCAAGCATTTTATGGCAAATTCACCAGTTACTGTAACTCTGCATTTAATGAGACTTCTGTCCCTCTCAATTTAGTCCTTGCCAAGAGATGTTCCCCTGTATCCATGTTCCAAGATTTGGACAGGTTCTGTATGGTGAAAATGTCAGCTTCAACTATAATTTGGACATTAAACCTGTACTCTCAAACACCTAATTAAGCTCCAACAGAGCTCCTTGTGGTGCTGCAGACACTTGGCCCTGACTTTGCCATGAATGATTAGCAGTGATCAGTTCCAGTCCAACCACTGGGGTGGTACCTGAACTTGGAGAATGCCCAATATTGATTTGTGTAATGCAAACCATTAGTGTCCTATGACGCTCTTTTTTGGAATGAGCAAGTCCAAAAGAAACTGGTGATTCAGAACTGTTGGAGTTCCTAGTTGAATCAAATACACTCAGTATCTGACAGTTGAATGTTCACCGGGCCTGAAGAATTAACTCAGCTTGGCCTGGATGAGACCAGGTCAGTTATTGATAGTGGTGTGTTTTTTAGCACGAGTGATCTCAGAACTCTCTGCTGCCTTTGATGCTTTGGATCTCCGAGTATTCATCCAACACCAGGCTCACGCTGGCTTTGTATGTTTTGTTGAGCTGGTTTGAGTCATTCATAGAAGTCCAGTTTCAGTCTTAATTGTTTCCACTTTCAGATAGCTAATCTGAGCTTTTCTCTTTGGGATGCCTCGTCGTCTTCCTTTCACCCATGCTATTTATAATTTGCATCTGATCTCTGTTTGATTCTTACCACAGAATTATCCATCACTGTCATACTGGATGTAGGAAGTTGGCTCTGTATGCACTATTTCAAAGTAAGGAATAGTATGCACAGAGTCCAAGGGTTCCCCTTAGAGGTAAGATAGTGGCAAAAAGAGATAATACTAATGCTCTATTTTGTGGTAGTGTGGTCGAGCAGTAGACTTATCAAAGGAGTAGTGTTAAGCATTTGTTGTACATACACACAGGCAATAAATGAGGAACACACACTCAGAGACAAATCCAGCCAATAGGTTTTGTTATAGAAAAATATCTTTTCTTAGTTTATTTTAAGAACCACAGGTTCAAATTCTACATGTAATATCTCATTTGAAAGGTATTGCAGGTAAGTACTTTAGGAACTTTAAATCATTACATTAGCATGTATACCTTTTTCATAAAACACAATAAGCTGTTTTAAAAGTGGACACTTAGTTTAATTTTCACAGTTCCTGGGGGAGGTAAAGTAATGTTAGGTTTCAGAGGTAAGTAAGTCACTTACAGGTTTCAGTTCTTGGTCCAAGGTAGCCCACCGTTGGGGGTTCAGGGCAACCCCAAAGTTATCACACCAGCAGCTCAGGGCCGGTCAGGTGCAAAGGTCAAAGAGGTGCCCAAAACACATAGGCTTCAATGGAGAGAAGGGGGTGCCCCGGTTCCAGTCTGCCAGCAGGTAAGTACCCGCGTCTTCGGAGGGCAGACCAGGGGGGTTTTGTAGGGCACCGGGGGGGGGACACAGGTCAGCACAAAAAGTACACCCTCAGCAGCGTGGGAGCGGCCGGGTGCAGTGTGCAAACACGCGTCGGGTTTGTAATGGTTTTCAATGAGAGATCAAGGGATCTCTTCAGCGTTGCAGGCAGGCAAGGGGGGGCTCCTCGGGGTAGCCACCACCTGGGCAAGGGAGAGGGCCTCCTGGGGGTCACTCCTGCACCGGAGTTCCATTCCTTTAGGTGCTGGGGGCTGCGGGTGCAGGGTCTTTTCCAGCCGTCGGGAAATGGAGTTCAGGCAGTCGCGGTCAGGGGGAGCCTCGGGATTCCCTCTGCAGGCGTCGCTGTGGGGACTCAGGGGGGACAACTTTGGTTACTCACAGTCGTAGAGTCGCCGGAGGGTCCTCCCTGAAGCGTTGTTTCTCCACCAGTCGAGTCGGGGTCGCCGGGTGCAGTGTTGCAAGTCTCACGCTTCTTGCGGGGAGTTGCAGGGGTCTTTAAATCTGCTCCTTGAAACAAAGTTGCAGTTCTTTTGGAGCAGTGCCGCTATCCTCGGGAGTTTCTTGTCTTTCTTGAAGCAGGGCAGTCCTCCGAGGATTCAGAGGTCGCTGGTCCCTTGGAAAGCGTCGCTGGAGCAGGTTTCTTTTGGAAGGCAGGAGACAGGCCGGTAGGACTGGGGCCAAAGCAGTTGGTGTCTTCTGTTCTTCCTCTGCATGGGGTTTTTCAGCTCAGCAGTCCTCTTCTTGTTAGTTGCAGGAATCTACATTCTTAGGTTCAGGGGAGCCCTTAAATACTAAATTTAAGGGCGTGTTTAGGTCTGGGGGGTTAGTAGCCAATGGCTACTAGCCCTGAGGGTGGGTACACCCTCTTTGTGCCTCCTCCCAAGGGGAGGGGGTCACATTCCTATCCCTATTGGGGGAATCCTCCTTCTACAAGATGAAGGCTTTCTAAAAGTCAGAGTCACCTCAGCTCAGGACACCTTAGGGGCTGTCCTGACTGGCCAGTGACTCCTCCTTGTTTTTCTCGTTATCTCTCCTGGACTTGCCGCCAAAACTGGGGGCTGGGTCCAGGGGGCGGGCATCTCCACTAGCTGGAGTGCCCTGGGGCATTGTAACACGAAGCTTGAGCCTTTGAAGCTCACTGCTAGGTGTTACAGTTCCTGCAGGGGGGAGGTGTGAAGCACCTCCACCCAGAGCAGGCTTTGTTTCTGTCCTCAGAGAACACAAAGGCTCTCACCGCATGAGGTCAGAAACTCGTCTCTCAGCAGCCGGCTGGCACAGACCAGTCAGTCCTGCACTGAACAATTGGGTAAAATACAGGGGGCATCTCTAAGAGGCCCTCTGTGTGCATTTTATAATAAATCCAACACTGGCATCAGTGTGGGTTTATTATTCTGAGAAGTTTGATACTAAACTTCCCAGTATTCAGTGTAGCCATTATGGAGCTGTGGAGTTCGTTTTTGACAGACTCCCAGCCCATATACTCTTATGGCTACCCTGCACTTACAGTGTCTAAGGTTTTGCTTAGACACTGTAGGGGCATAGTGCTCATGCACATATGCCCTCACCTGTGGTATAGTGCACCCTGCCTTAGGGCTGTAAGGCCTACTAGAGGGGTGACTTACCTATGCCACAGGCAGTGGGAGGTTGGCATGGCACCCTGAGGGGAGTGCCATGTCGACTTAGTCATTTTCTCCCCATCAGCACACACAAGCTGGCAAGCAGTGTGTCTGTGCTGAGTGAGGGGTCCCTAGGGTGGCATAAGACATGCTGCAGCCCTTAGAGACCTTCCCTGGCATCAGGGCCCTTGGTACCAGGGGTACCAGTTACAAGGGACTTACCTAGGTGCCAGGGTTGTGCCAATTGTGGAAACAATGGTACATTTTAGGTGAAAGAACACTGGTGCTGGGGCCTGGTTAGCAGGGTCCCAGCACACTTCTCAGTCAAGTCAGCATCAGTATCAGGCAAAAAGTGGGGGGTAACTGCAACAGGGAGCCATTTCTTTACACTGGAGCTGTAATTTGTTTTGTGAGCAGTAGCCCTTCGTGCCAGTAGGTGGTGTTATTTGGCTCCATGTGTCGTTGTTGGTGTAGCTGGAGGTGGCGTTCTCAGTGACTACATAGGGACTACCCAGACGTGTTGACGTCAGTTTGTTTCTGTCCAGGCCAGCCAATGCAGGTCCAGGGAAGAGCTACCCCTTTTTTTCAACATTTTGTTGGCTTCTTTTGAGGTTTTTGCTCCTTATGTAGCAGAAATGTCATCCAAGAAGGCTGGCTTCTAGCCCTGCGGCACCTGTCATTGCCCAGTGTCGTGATGGACCTGCATCTTGTTAGCCTTTGGTGCCTGAAGCATGACCCTAAGTCCTGCTCTGACTGGTGCGCATAGGGGCTTGGCATGGTCCCTGTCAAGAGGAAGGTCCCGGAGTAGTTGTGGAGTCCGAGATCTTCATCGCACTCCAAGTCAGGGTCACTCGAGCAAGTCCTGCTATAAGAAGTCTTCGTCAAAGAGGTATTCGACTTCTCCACATCTCTCGGCCAACGAGACAAGGGAGAGGCCACATTCGGGGCCTGGGCCATCTCTGCACCTTCATGATTTTCTTTGAGATAGAGCGACCCCTGCCCAACTTAAAGACTTCTATGAGGCCATGTGTCTCTTTTTTGGGTTGCCCGGCCCCTCCAGCGCACCTTTTGGGCCCCAAGAGATCAGTATGGCCTCCTTCTGGTTCTGCCCTTGCTGCTACAGACCCAGCCCCAGTATTTCCCAAGGGGTCCATTCCTGGGTCCAGACCGCCGCTAGTCGTACCACCTCCCCTGGTACCGTTGCCAATGCTCCCAGCACTGGCGCCCCCATTCTGGTCTTCATCTCCAGCACAGACCCGGTGGGGGGGAGGGGGGTCGGTGGTGGTCACCCGATGCCAGATCTGGAGCCATGCCTTCCAGGCCGGAGCCTGAGTCCTAGTCCTATGAGATGGGACATGGGGAGGAATGTGAGGGTTTGTTGGACCCTGAGGAATTCCAGCCATATGACATCTTGGACTGGTTTGAGGATCTGGGTGAGGCCAGTGGACTGGTTACTTCACCAGATATTGGTTTGCAGGATACTAGTCTACTGGACCAGAAACAAACACCCTACACGTGACCTACCTCCTACTTATTCAGTCCTGATTGATGAGAGAAACAAGTGCAAGAAGGCAGTGTGAAAGATCACTGAGAGTCACGATCCATCCTTCACCCTTCTACTGTATGCAGGGATACACGCTCAGTTAGGCCACCACCCAAGATTCACCCCCTTGCCGCAGACATTTAGACCCCATCTAAAACCATATGAGTGATAAAGAAAAATTATTCCTCCACCCAGGACTTAACTTCTGCCTATCCCCAAGAAGGCTAGGTATGGCCCAGCAGGGGAACCGAGGGGCTATCTATATGACAAGGATACCTAAGCTGTCTCTGGGGGTGCATGAAGATAAAGTCACTTTAATAAATAAGTGGACACACCATATAAGGACCATACGTAGTTGTTACACCATCATTTGCCCAGACATTGTGTATGCTAGATGGTTCCATGACCGTTCAGCCAGATTTGGGCCCTTTGGCTTCATCAAGCCATCTCTGCAATCTAATATCTTGGCCGATAGGATAGTGATTTTGGAATTACGCAAAGAACATCTCCCTAATACCACCATTAGGCTCAAACTAAATCCACCCCTTGCCTCTAGCCTACAAACTTGCCCTTGCCCAGCAATTTCTGTCTTACTGAATGATCTGGGCACCTCTATGGTAGACTGACTGGGGAGGGGTAGGCTCCATCTGGGTTCTACTAGGGGAGCGGAGCACCTGGAGCCTAATGAATCATCACATTTGGTTTATGTCCCAAGGAGTTTAAGCTATGTGGATGCGGACCTAACGTCCGTGCCTTTAACCTCCCATTTGGATGACCACTCTAGAAATCTCACTGTAATAACTTGTCCTGGAATGTGGCACGCATCGGATCAAAACTAAATGACCTTGCATGGGGCATTTTTATAGAGCAGTTTGATGAATGTTTATTTCAAGAAATCTGGAGCACTGACCCTATTTTTAGGCCAGGTTATGTTAAATTCTTCATTCTTGCATGCATACAGGAATGAGGGGCGCCTCCTTAAAAGGGAAACTATGTTCAATTGATTTTGCCTCTATTGATATTCAAGGAATAAGGGTAACTGGGGGTTGACTCTCGTACACTCTATAATGTTGAGAATTGTGGGTTGAGGCTGGGGGTGGGGCAGAGGAAAACACAGACCATACAGAATCTCACTGCATCTAGGAACCTTTTCGCTACTCATGTCCTGCTAATTATTGCGGGGCATTTTAACACAACATATGAGCCTTTAGACGGCTGTAGCTCTTCCTCTTTGATGCAGAAGATAAGGCATGAGGTATTCAGTCCACAAATGCTCCTTCTGTGAAACGTTGGGCAAATGAAGCTTACCAGTTACTATCTTTTAAACTATCCTTTGGACTGAAGGCTTACAATAGCTGTGTCCATCCTACCAAACTATAACACATACTTTTAATCGATGTGGCCCTCCCAGTAGAATAGAATACAAACTGATTGCCCTCTTTCTCTGGTGTTCTTTCGTGGACATGAAGGTGCCACCTATGATAGAAAGTGATCATAACACACTACATTGCTCACTGAGAGATATATCCCTAAACAGTCTGTGAGTGTCCTCCCGCCCCCTTACTCCAGAGTTACTACAAACAAATAATGTGAGCTGGGTAAGTTGGGCCAGAATAGCAGTTCAATATGATCTTAGGACTAAAATGAATAGAGCTTTGCTTAATGCCATCTCAGCCCTTGATTATTCCTTTCTTTTGCATGATAAAGATCTTGTAGCCCAGGGATAAATGAAAACCTTTTTTTGCACCCTAGGCAAATGCTTTACACAACACCACGCACACAATCGCAAGGCCCTTAAAACGGCCCACACCTAGTTCAATAAAGACCGCAAAAAGGCAAAAGTTGAGATGCAACAGGCCCTAGAGAGGTGATGCCACTGATATTAGAGCCTGTAGGAAGCATTATAAATTGACCAACAAAAAGCACAGCAGGAATGGGACACCCATTTGTGTGATGATATGTACTAGGCTACAGCTAATAAAGGCACTAGGAAATTCTGGCAGTTAGTTGCAAACCAAGGGCAGTGCCCAGCAACCAGTATTGTGGACTCCATTCACCCTACCATGGCTATGGAGGAGAGAGCGTCATTCTCCATGGTGGTGAGAAGGGGGCATAGGTCCTGGACCTCAGTTTGCCTTTAGTAGCAGACAAGATGAACGTCTTGGAAGAAGTGCCTCAGCCGGAAATATCTCCATCAGAACTTCTCCTCCCCTTTTAATGAGGCACTTACTGATGTCCTGCTTCGGACTTGGTCCAATCCCAACACAGAGGCTTCTGTGAACAGGACTATTTCCTGCCGCCGTCCTGCACCAGGGGACCCAAGTTACTTCGCACAACACCTCATTCCAGATAGCTTGGTGGTCCAAGCCTCCACTTCAAGTGTAAATCCTGGCGCATTCCCAATTGCACCACTGGATCGGGAATCCAAGAGGCTGGAGACTTTGGGAAAGACTATGATTTTTTTCTACCAGCCTGGCACTGCGGTCCATGAACACCGTGTGCCTTTTAGACTGCTGCTCCCATGCGCTGTGGGATATGGTTGTGCTAGTGCTGCAAAAGGTCCTGGAAGACTATGCCACCCTCAAACAGGATGATGGAAGACCATCTTTCTGTCCTGTCTGCCAGGAAGCGAAGGCTCTCTTGGCCAAGGATGCCATAGAGAGGGTGCCAACACGAGAACTGATTTGTGGTTGCTATTCCTGCTACTACCTGGTGCCCAAAAAGGACAGTGGGCTCCATCCTATTCTTGACCTAATGACTGTCAATTTCTTCCTAAACAAGGAGAATTTCAAAATGCTCACTTGGATCCTGTCTGTGCTGGACCATGGAGACTGGATGGTAGCGTTGGACTTGCAGGATGCACACTTTCACATCCCTATCCTGCCTGCCCACAGAAGTTACCTGCAGTTCATGGTTGGTCAAGAGCACTTTCAGTTCATCATGCTCCCCTTTGACCTTACCAGTGCCTCTCGGGTGTTCACCAAGGTGATGGCAGTGGTTGCAGCTCATCTGCGAAGATCAGGGATGCCAGTCTTCCCTATCTCATGGACTGGCTGTTGAAGGTGGGCTCACACCAGACTCTAGTCTCCCACCTCCAGACTACTGCGGACCTTCTACATTCTCTGGGGTTCACTATCAAGGTGCCAAAGTCACACCTGACTCTGTCAGTCTCTTACTTTTATTGGAGCTGTTCTGGTCTTATGCAGTTTCGGTCTTATCCTGCAGAACGGCAAGCCAAGACATTCAGGCTCTGATACTGATGTTTCAGCCTCTGTCCTTAATTTCAGTGAGTCTGACTCTGAGGCTGCTGGGAGTCATGGCCTCCTGCATCCTGCTGGTAACACATGCCTTCTTGCATATGCGGGCTCTGCAGTGGGACCTGAAGTTCCAGTGGCTGCAGCATCAGGGGGGCCTCTCCGATATGACCCAGATCTTGGAGGGTTCTGCAGATGGCTTGCAATGGCAAACACCTCTCCCTTCCCCAACCAGATCTGAGAGTAGTAACAGATATCTGGTGTAAGGAAATGCCTCCTTGGCATGGTTACCCCCTGACTTTTTGCCTTTGCTGATGCTATGTTTTGAATTGAAAGTGTGCTGAGGCCTGCTAATGAGGCCCCAGCACCAGTGTTCTTTCCCTAACCTGTACTTTTGATTCCACAATTGGCACACCCTGGCATCCAGATAAGTCCCTTGTAAGTGGTACCCCTGGTACCAAGGGCCCTGATGCCAAGGAAGGTCTCTAAGGGCTGCAGCATGTCTTATGCCACCCTGGAGACCCCTCACTCAGCACAGACACACTGCTTGCCAACTTGTGTGTGCTGGTGAGAACAAAACGAGTAAGTCGACATGGCACTCCCCTCAGGGTGCCATGCCAGCCTCTCACTGCCTATGCAGGTATAGATAAGTCACCCCTCTAGTAGGCCTTACAGCCCTAAGGCAGGGTGCACTATACCATAGGTGAGGGCACCAGTGCATGAGCACTGTGCCCCTACAGTGTCTAAGCAATACCTTAGACATTGTAAGTGCAGGGTAGCCATAAGAGTATATGGTCTGGGAGTCTGTTTTACACGAACTCCACAGCACCATAATGGCTACACTGAAAACTGGTATCAAACTTCTCAGCACAATAAATGCACACTGATGCCAGTGTACATTTTATTGTAAACTACACCCCAGAGGGCACCTTAGAGGTGCCCCCTGAAACCTTAACCAACTACAGAGATGTAGGCTGACTGGTTCCAGCAGCCTGCCACACTAGAGACATGTTGCTGGCCCCATGGGGAGAGTGCCTTTGTCACTCTGAGGCCAGTAACAAAGCCTGCACTGGGTGGAGATGCTAACACCTCCCCCAGGCAGGAGCTGTAACACCTGGCGGTGAGCCTCAAAGGCTCACCCCTTTGTCACAGCACCGCAGGACACTCCAGCTAGTGGAGTTGCCCGCCCCCTCCGGCCACGGCCCCCACTTTTAGCGGCAAGGCCGGAGGAAACAAAGAAAACAACAAGGAGGAGTCACTGGCCAGTCAGGACAGCCCCTAAGGTGTCCTGAGCTGAGGTGACTCTAACTTTTAGAAATCCTCCATCTTGCAGATGGAGGATTCCCCCAATAGGATTAGGGATGTGACCCCCTCCCCTTGGGAGGAGGCACAAAGAGGGTGTACTCACCCTCAGGGCTAGTAGCCATTGGCTACTAACGCCCCAGACCTAAAACACGCCCTTAAATTTAGTATTTAAGGGCTCCCCTGAACCTAAGAATTTAGATTCCTGAAACTACAAGAAGAAGAGGAATGCTGAGCTGAAAAACCCCTGCAGAGGAAGAACAGAAGACACCAACTGCTTTGGCCCCAGACTTACCGGCCTGTTTCCTGCCTTCCAAAAGAAACCTGCTATAGCGACGCTTTCCAAGGGACCAGCGATCTCTGAATCCTCTGAGGACTGCCCTGCTTCGAGAAAGACAAGACACTCCCGAGGACAGCGGCCCTGCTCCAAAAGAACTGCAACTTTGTTTCAAGTAGCAGATTTAAAGACCCCTGCAACTCCCCGCAAGAAGCGTGAGACTTGCAACACTGCACCCGGCGACCCCGACTCGACTGGTGGAGAACCAACACCTCAGGGAGGACCCTCCGGCGACTCCAAGACTGTGAGTAACCAAAGTTGTCCCCCCTGAGCCCCCACAGCGACGCCTGCAGAGGGAATCCCGAGGCTCCCCCTGACCGCGACTGCCTGAACTCCATTTCCTGACGGCTGGAAAAGACCCTGCACCCGTAGCCCCCAGCACCTAAAGAAACGGAACTCCTGTGCAGGAGTGATCCCCAGGAGGCCCTCTCCCTTGCCCAGGTGGTGGCTACCCCGAGGAGCCCCCCCTTGCCTGCCTGCAACGCTGAAGAGATCCCTTGATCTCTCATAAGAAACCATTGAAAACCCGACGCGTGTTTGCACACTGCACCCGGCCGCCCGCGCGCTGCTGAGGGTGTACTTTTTGTGCTGACTTGTGTCCCCCCCGGTGCCCTACAAAACCCCCCTGGTCTGCCCTCCGAAGACGCGGGTACTTACCTGCTGGCAGACTGGAACCGGGGCACTCCCTTCTCTCCATTATAGCCTATGTGTTTTGGGCACCTCTTTGACCTCTGCACCTGACCGGCCCTGAGCTGCTGGTGTGGTGACTTTGGGGTTGCTCTGAACCCCCAACGGTGGGCTACCTTGGACCAAAAACTGAAACCTGTAAGTGACTTACTTACCTGTTAAAACTAACATTACTTTACCTCCCCCAGGAACTGTGAAAATTGCACTGTCCACTTTTAAAACAGCTTATTGTGTTTTATGTAAAAAGTATACATGCTAATGTAATGATTCAAAGTTCCTAAAGTACTTACCTGCAATACCTTTCAAATGAGATATTACATGTAGAATTTGAACCTGTGGTTCTTAAAATAAACTAAGAAAAGATATTTTTCTATAACAAAACCTATTGGCTGGATTTGTCTTTGAGTGTGTGTTCCTCATTTATTGCCTGTGTGTATGTACAACAAATGCTTAACACTACTCCTTTGATAAGCCTACTGCTCGACCACACTACCACAAAATAGAGCATTAGAATTATCTCTTTTTGCCACTATCTTACCTCTAAGGGGAACCCTTGGACTCTGTGCATGCTATTCCTTACTTTGAAATAGCACATACAGAGCCAACTTCCTACATTGGTGGATCAGCGGTGGGGTACAAGACTTTGCATTTGCTGGACTACCCAGCCAATACCTGATCACATGACAAATTCCAAAAATTGTCATTAGAAATTGATTTTTGCAATTTGAAATTTTTCTAAATTCTTTAAAGTCCTGCTAGGGCCTTGTGTTAGTCCCTGTTAGCATTTCTTTTAGAGTTTAAAAGTTTGGTAAAAGTTTGAATTAGATTCTAGAACTAGTTTTTAGATTCCTAAAAAGTATTCCAACTTTTAGAAGCATAATGTCTAGTGCAGAGATGAATGTGGTGGAACTCGACACCACACCTTACCTCCATCTTAAGATGAGGGAGCTAAGGTCACTCTGTAAAATAAAGAAAATAGTAATGGGCCCCAGACCTTCCAAACTACAGCTCCAGGAGCTGTTGGCAGAGTTTGAAAAGGCCAACCCCTCTGAGGATATCAACACAGAGGATGATGATAGTGACTTGGAGGGTGATTCCCCACTACCAGTCCTATCTAGGGAGGTCAGGGCCTCTCAAGCCCTGACTCCACAAATACTAGTCAGAGATGCTGGTTCTCTCACAGGAGGGACCAACCTCTCTGAAATCACTGAGGATAACCCCAGTGAAGAGGACATCCAGTTAGCCAGGATGACCAAAAGATTGGCTTTGGAAAGACAGATCCTAGCCATAGAAAGGGAAAGACAGGAGATGGGCCTAGGACCCATCAATGGTGGCAGCAACATAAATAGGGTCAGAGATTCTCCTGACATGTTGAAAATCCCTAAAGGGATTGTAACTAAATATGAAGATGGTGATGACATCACCAAATGGTTCACAGCTTTTGAGAGGGCTTGTGTAACCAGAAAAGTGAACAAATCTCACTGGGGTGCTCTCCTTTGGGAAATGTTCACAGGAAAGTGTAGGGATAGACTCCTCACACTCTCTGGAAAAGATGCAGAATCTTATGACCTCATGAAGGGTACCCTGATTGAGGGCTTTGGATTCTCCACTGAGGAGTATAGGATTAGATTCAGGGGGGCTCAAAAATCCTCGAACCAGACCTGGTTTGACTTTGTAGACTACTCAGTAAAAACACTAGATGGTTGGATTCAAGGCAGTGGTGTAAGTAATTATGATGGGCTGTACAATTTATTTGTGAAAGAACACCTGTTAAGTAATTGTTTCAATGATAAACTGCATCAGCATCTGGTAGACCTAGGACCAATTTCTCCCCAAGAATTGGGAAAGAAGGCGGACCATTGGGTCAAGACTAGGGTGTCCAAAACTTCCACAGTGGGTGACCAAAAGAAAGGGGTCACAAAACCTCCCCAGGGGAAGGGTGGTGAGACAGCCAAAAACAAAAATGGTAAAGAGTCTTCTACAGGCCCCCAAAAACCTGCACAGGAGGGTGGGCCCAGAGCCTCTTCACAAAACAATTCTGGGTACAAGGGTAAAAACTTTGATCCTAAAAAGGCCTGGTGTCGTAGCTGTAGTCAGTCTGGACACCAAACTGGAGACAAGGCCTGTCCCAAGAAAGATACCACTTCTAACTCCCATCCAGCTAAAACTGGAATGGCCAGTCTCAAAGTGGGATCAACAGTGTGCCCAGAGCAAATCAGGTGTCACACTGAAGTTACATTAGTCTCTGAGGGTGGGGTGGATTTAGCCACACTGGCTGTCTGGCCCCCTAACATGCAAAAATACAGGCAGCAGCTCTTAATTAATGGGACAAGTGTAGAGGGCCTGAGGGATACAGGTGCCAGTGTCACTATGGTGACAGAGAAACTGGTTTCCCCTGGCCAATACCTGGCTGGACAAACTTATCCAGTCACCAACGCTGACAATCAGACTAAAGTACATCCCATGGCTATGGTAACTTTAGAGTGGGGAGGGGTCAATGGCCTGAAACAGGTGGTGGTCTCCTCAAATATCCCAGTAGACTGTTTGCTTGGAAACGACCTGGAGTCCTCAGCATGGGCTGAGGTAGAACTGAAAACCCATGCAGCCATGCTGGGTATCCCTGAACTGGTGTGTGTCAAGACAAGGGCACAGTGCAAGGCACAGGGTGAAAAAGTAGAGCTGGAGTCTGGAAGAAAGGCCCAGCCTACCAAGAGAAAAGGAAAGTCAGCTGGGAAACCAGCTGCAACACAACAAGAAAAAGAGAACCTCTCTTCTCAGGAAGAAGTTCTGCCCTCTGAGGGAACTGAGCCTATGGAGCTGGAACCTTATCAGGTTGAGCTCTTAGGCCCAGGGGGACCCTCAAGGGAAGAGTTGTGTAAGGGACAAGAAACCTGTCCCTCTCTTGAAGGCCTTAGGCAGCAAGCTGCTGAAGAGTCCAAAGGCAAGAAAAATGGAACACATAGGGTCTATTGGGAAGATGGACTCCTGTACACTGAGGCAAGAGATCCCAAACCTGGTGCCACTAGGAGAGTGGTAGTGCCTCAGGGTTTCAGAGAGTTTATTCTGACCTTAGCCCATGATATTCCCCTTGCTGGGCATTTGGGACAAACCAAGACGTGGGAGAGGTTAGTCAACCACTTCTACTGGCCCAATATGTCCCAGAAGGTTAAGGAGTTTTGCCTCTCCTGCCCCACCTGTCAAGCCAGTGGTAAGACAGGTGGGCATCCAAAGGCCCCCCTCATTCCACTTCCAGTGGTGGGGGTCCCCTTTGAAAGAGTGGGTGTGGACATAGTTGGTCCACTAGAACCTCCCACAGCCTCAGGAAATATGTACATCCTAGTAGTAGTGGATCATGCTACTAGGTATCCTGAAGCTATTCCCCTTAGGTCGACTACTGCCCCTGCAGTAGCCAAGGCCCTCATTGGTATCTTTACCAGAGTGGGCTTCCCCAAGGAGGTGGTGTCTGACAGAGGTACCAACTTCAGGTCAGCATACCTAAAACACATGTGGAATGAGTGTGGGGTGACTTACAAGTTCACTACACCATATCATCCACAAACTAATGGCCTTGTTGAGAGATTCAACAAGACATTAAAGGGCATGATCATGGGGCTCCCAGAAAAACTCAAAAGGAGATGGGATGTCCTCCTGCCATGTCTGCTTTTCGCTTACAGAGAGGTGCCTCAGAAGGGAGTAGGGTTCTCACCCTTTGAACTTCTGTTTGGCCACCCTGTAAGGGGACCACTTGCTCTTGTTAAAGAAGGCTGGGAGAGACCTCTTCATGAGCCTAAACAAGACATAGTAGACTATGTACTTGGCCTTCGCTCAAGGATGGCAGAGTACATGGAAAAGGCAAGTAAAAACCTTGAGGCCAGCCAACAACTCCAGAAGTTGTGGTATGACCAAAAGGCTGCACTGGTTGAATTTCAACCAGGGCAGAAAGTCTGGGTTCTGGAGCCTGTGGCTCCCAGAGCACTTTAGGACAAATGGAGTGGCCCTTACCCAGTACTAGAGAGGAAGAGTCAGGTCACCTACCACGTGGACCTGGGCACAAGCAGGAGCCCCAAGAGGGTGATCCATGTGAACCGCCTTAAGCTCTTCCATGACAGGGCTGATGTAAATCTGTTGATGGTGACAGATGAGGACCAGGAAGCTGAGAGTGAACCTCTCCCTGATCTCCTCTCATCAGACCCTAAAGATGGCTCAGTGGATGGAGTGATCTACTCAGACACCCTCTCTAGCCAACAGCAGTCTGACTGTCGGAAGGTCCTGCAGCAGTTTGCTGAACTCTTTTCCCTAACCCCTGGTCAGACACACCTGTGTACCCATGATGTGGACACAGGAGACAGCATGCCTGTCAAAAACAAAATATTTAGACAGTCTGACCAAGTTAAGGAAAGCATCAAGGTGGAAGTCCACAAGATGCTGGAATTGGGAGTAATTGAGTACTCTGACAGCCCCTGGGCTAGCCCAGTGGTCCTAGTCCCCAAACCTCACACCAAAGAAGGAAAGAGAGAGATGAGGTTTTGTGTGGACTACAGAGGTCTCAACTCTGTCACCAAGACAGATGCTCATCCCATTCCTAGAGCTGATGAGCTAATAGACAAATTAGGGGCTGCCAAATCCTTAAGTACCTTTGACTTAACAGCAGGGTACTGGCAAATCAAAATGGCCCCTGGAGCAAAAGAAAAGACAGCATTCTCCACACCTGATGGGCATTATCAGTTCACTGTTATGCCCTTTGGTTTAAAGAATGCCCCTGCCACCTTCCAAAGGTTGGTGAATCAAGTCCTTGCTGGGTTGGAATCCTTTAGTGCAGCTTATCTTGATGATATTGCTGTCTTCAGCTCCACCTGGCAGGATCACCTGGTCCACCTGAAGAAGGTTTTGAAGGCTCTGCAATCTGCAGGCCTCTCTATCAAGGCATCCAAATGCCAGAAAGGGCAGGGAACTGTGGTTTACTTGGGACACCTTGTAGGTGGAGGCCAAGTTCAGCCACTCCAGCCTAAGATCCAGACTATTCTGGACTGGGCAGCTCCAAAAACCCAGACTCAAGTCAGGGCATTCCTTGGCTTGACTGGGTACTATAGGAGGTTTGTGAAGGGATATGGATCCATTGTGACAGCCCTCACAGAACTCACCTCCAAGAAAATGCCCAAGAAAGTAAACTGGACTGTAGAATGTCAACAGGCCTTTGACACCCTGAAGCAAGCTATGTGCACAGCACCAGTTCTAAAAGCTCCAGATTACTCCAAGCAATTCATTGTGCAAACAGATGCCTCTGAACATGGGATAGGGGCAGTTTTGTCCCAAACAAATGATGATGGCCTTGACCAGCCTGTTGCTTTCATTAGCAGGAGGTTACTCCCCAGGGAGCAGCGTTGGAGTGCCATTGAGAGGCAGGCCTTTGCTGTGGTTTGGTCCCTGAAGAAGTTGAGACCATACCTCTTTGGTACTCTCTTCCTAGTTCAAACTGACCACAGACCTCTCCAGATGGCTGATGCAAATGAAAGGTGAAAATCCAAAACTGTTGAGGTGGTCCATCTCCCTACAGGGAATGGACTTTATAGTGGAACACAGACCTGGGACTGCCCATGCCAATGCAGATGGCCTTTCCAGGTTCTTCCACTTAGAAAATGAAGACTCTCTTGGGAAAGGTTAGTCTCATCCTCTTTCGTTTGGGGGGGGGGGGGGGGGTTTGTGTAAGGAAATGCCTCCTTGGCATGGTTACCCCCTGACTTTTTGCCTTTGCTGATGCTATGTTTTGAATTGAAAGTGTGCTGAGGCCTGCTAACCAGGCCCCAGCACCAGTGTTCTTTCCCTAACCTGTACTTTTGATTCCACAATTGGCACACCCTGGCATCCAGATAAGTCCCTTGTAAGTGGTACCCCTGGTACCAAGGGCCCTGATGCCAAGGAAGGTCTCTAAGGGCTGCAGCATGTCTTATGCCACCCTGGAGATCCCTCACTCAGCACAGACACACTGCTTGCCAGCTTGTGTGTGCTGGTGAGAACAAAACGAGTAAGTCGACATGGCACTCCCCTCAGGGTGCCATGCCAGCCTCTCACTGCCTATGCAGGTATAGATAAGTCACCCCTCTAATAGGCCTTACAGCCCTAAGGCAGGGTGCACTATACCATAGGTGAGGGCACCAGTGCATGAGCACTGTGCCCCTACAGTGTCTAAGCAATACCTTAGACATTGTAAGTGCAGGGTAGCCATAAGAGTATATGGTCTGGGAGTCTGTTTTACACAAACTCCACAGCACCATAATGGCTACACTGAAAACTGGGAAGTTTGGTATCAAACTTCTCAGAACAATAAATGCACACTGATGCCAGTGTACATTGTATTGTAAACTACACCCCAGAGGGCACCTTAGAGGTGCCCCCTGAAACCTTAACCAACTATCTGTGTAGGCTGACTGGTTCCAGCAGCCTGCCACACTAGAGACATGTTGCTGGCCCCATGGGGAGAGTGCCTTTGTCACTCTGAGGCCAGTAACAAAGCCTGCACTGGGTGGAGATGCTAACACCTCCCCCAGGCAGGAGCTGTAACACCTGGCGGTGAGCCTCAAAGGCTCACCCCTTTGTCACAGCACCGCAGGACACTCCAGCTAGTGGAGTTGCCCGCCCCCTCCGGCCACAGCCCCCACTTTTGGCGGCAAGGCCGGAGGAAACAAAGAAAACAACAAGGAGGAGTCACTGGCCAGTCAGGACAGCCCCTAAGGTGTCCTGAGCTGAGGTGACTCTAACTTTTAGAAATCCTCCATCTTGCAGATGGAGGATTCCCCCAATAGGATTAGGGATGTGACCCCCTCCCCTTGGGAGGAGGCACAAAGAGGGTGTACTCACCCTCAGGGCTAGTAGCCATTGGCTACTAACCCCCCAGACCTAAAACACGCCCTTAAATTTAGTATTTAAGGGCTCCCCTGAACCTAAGAATTTAGATTCCTGAAACTACAAGAAGAAGAGGACTGCTGAGCTGAAAAACCCCTGCAGAGGAAGAACAGAAGACACCAACTGCTTTGGCCCCAGACTTACCGGCCTGTCTCCTGCCTTCCAAAAGAAACCTGCTCCAGCGACGCTTTCCAAGGGACCAGCGACCTCTGAATCCTCTGAGGACTGCCCTGCTTTGAGAAAGACAAGACACTCCCGAGGACAGCGGCCCTGCTCCAAAAGAACTGCAACTTTGTTTCAAGTAGCAGATTTAAAGACCCCTGCAACTCCCCGCAAGAAGCGTGAGACTTGCAACACTGCACCCGGCGACCCCGACTCGACTGGTAGAGAACCAACACCTCAGGGAGGACCCTCCGGCGACTCCAAGACTGTGAGTATCCAAAGTTGTCCCCCCTGACCTCCCACAGCGACGCCTGCAGAGGGAATCCCGAGGCTCCCCCTGACCGCGACTGCCTGAACTCCATTTCCCGACGGCTGGAAAAGACCCTGCACCCGTAGCCCCCAGCACCTAAAGAAACGGAACTCCTGTGCAGGAGTGACCCCCAGGAGGCCCTCTCCCTTGCCCAGGTGGTGGCTACCCCGAGGAGCCCCCCCCTTGCCTGCCTGCAACGCTGAAGAGATCCCTTGATCTCTCATAAGAAACCATTGATAACCCGACGCGTGTTTGCACACTGCACCCGGCCGCCCGCACGCTGCTGAGGGTGTACTTTTTGTGCTGACTTGTGTCCCCCCCCCCGTGCCCTACAAAACCCCCCTGGTCTGCCCTCTGAAGACGCGGGTACTTACCTGCTGGCAGACTGGAACCGGGGCACCCCCTTCTCTCCATTATAGCCTATGTGTTTTGGGCACCTCTTTGACCTCTGCACCTGACCGGCCCTGAGCTGCTGGTGTGGTGACTTTGGGGTTGCTCTGAACCCCCAACGGTGGGCTACCTTGGACCAAAAACTGAAACCTGTAAGTGACTTACTTACCTGTTAAAACTAACATTACTTTACCTCCCCCAGGAACTGTGAAAATTGCAGTGTCCACTTTTAAAACAGCTTATTGTGTTTTATGTAAAAAGTATACATGCTAATGTAATGATTCAAAGTTCCTAAAGTACTTACCTGCAATACCTTTCAAATGAGATATTACATGTAGAATTTGAACCTGTGGTTCTTAAAATAAACTAAGAAAAGATATTTTTCTATAACAAAACCTATTGGCTGGATTTGTCTTTGAGTGTGTGTTCCTCATTTATTGCCTGTGTGTATGTACAACAAATGCTTAACACTACTCCTTTGATAAGCCTACTGCTCGACCACACTACCACAAAATAGAGCATTAGAATTATCTCTTTTTGCCACTATCTTACCTCTAAGGGGAACCCTTGGACTCTGTGCATGCTATTCCTTCCTTTGAAATAGCACATACAGAGCCAACTTCCTACATCTGGGATGGGGTCGTAATCTGGGAGAGATGGAGATCAGAGGACTCAGGTTAATGTGGAGTCTGGAATCTGCCAGAGACTAGTTGAAGCTCCATGCATTCTGCCTTTCTACCTTCCATCAAGGGAAGGCTAGTGCAGGTGTTCACGGACAACACCACAGCCATGTGGTATTGCAACAAACATAGCGGGTGTGGTGGTGGACCCTTTGTCAAGAGGCCCTGCATCTCCGTACATGACTGGAACATCAGGGCATATCCCCTGTGTTTCAACATCTGGCAGGATCGCTTAGCACCAGATTAGGCAAACTCAACCAAAGATGCCTAGCAGATCACAAGTGGCATCTCTATCCTGAGGAAGGGCAAGGTCTCTTTCAGCAGTAGAGCAAGCCTTGGTTAGACCTATCCGCCGTGGCTGAGAATGTGCGATTTCAGCAGTTTCCAAGGTGGCTTTCGCTCTGAGATGCTTTTCCTCTCTAGTGGAGCTCAGGCCTCCTGTGTGCCTTTCTGCCTATACCACTCCTACGCAGAGTTCTCAAGATCGGGTATGACCAAGCCCAAGTCATTGTTGTGGCTTGGGACTGAGTATAGTGAGTCTGGTATCCTGAGCTGTTGAGCATGACCATCAGTTCTCCGAACCTTTGGGAAATCTTCTGTCGCAGCAGCAGGGAGAGGTGTCCTTCACCCAAACCTGTCAAACCTTTGTCTTCATGAGGGGATATCGAGCAGCAGGAGTTGACAGCTTTTGACCTTCCTTCAGTAGCGAGGTGATGTTATCTTGGTAGCCAGACATCCCTCCAACAAGATGGTATACGCTTGCCGTTGATATAGTGTATAGTACTCTTTTTTTTTTTTTTTTTGGCATGGTTACCCCCCACTTTTTGCCTGCTGTCAATGTGTTTGACTATGTTCACTGGGATCCTGCTAACCAGCACCACAGTGACTGTGCTCTCTCCCTCTAAATTTGGTTGTTCCTGGCTATGTGCACCCCACAATTGGCATACTGGTGCCCCCATGTAAATCCCTAGTATATGGTGCCTAGGCACCCAGGGCTTTGGGGGCACCAGAGGTTCCCCGTGGGCTGCAGCATGTATTATGCCACCCATGGGAGCCCATGTGAAATGTGTCTGCAAGCCTGCTGTTGCACCATGCTTGAAAATGTGCATGCACCCTTTTACTACAGGTCACTGCACCAGGTCACTGTAAGTCACCCCTATGGCAGGGTGCAAGTACCTGTGTGTGAGGGCACCCCTGCATGAGCATAGGTACTCCCACGAACTCCAGCTCAATTTTCGTGGACATCGTGAGTGCGCGGGGAAGCCATTTGACCCATATACTGGACATAGGTCACTACCTATGTCCAGCTACACAATGGTGACTCTGAACCTGGGCATGTTTGGGGTATGATTCTGACATGTTTGATACCAATGCTGTTTCCAGTATTGGTTGCATGATCCCATGCACTCTGGGGGCTCCTGAGAGGACCCCCAGCATTGCTCCTACCAGTTTGCATGGTTTCCCCCAGCACACTGTGCTTCTGCCATCCTACGTACAAATTCTTGCCCTCCTGCTGCCTGAACAGCTCAAGCCCAGGAAGGCAGAACAAAGGATTTCCTTTGGGAGACGGAGGGAGCACCCTTTCCCTTTGGAAATAGGTGTTACTTGGCTTGGGAGGGGTAACCTCCCCAAGCCACTGGTATGCTTTGAAGGACACATTTGGTGCCCTCCTTGCATAAACCGGTTTGCACCAGTCCAGGGACCCCTGGTCCCTGCTCTGGCATGAAACTGGACAATGGAAAGGGGAGTTACCACTGCCCTCCATCACCTATGCAGGGGTGGTGCCCACGGCTCCTCAGATGGCCATTTGATTCTGCCTTCTTGAATCCAAGGTGGGCAGAGGCCTCTGGGAGCATCTGAGTGGTCTGGTCAGGCAGGTGACATCACAGCCCCCTCCTGATAGGTGGTCACCCTGCTAGGTGACCAATCCTCCTTTTAGGGCTATTTAGGTTCTCCCTCTTGGGTGGACCCCAAGATTTGATGTGCAAGATTCCAGCAGGACTCCTCTGCAACGTTTACTTCAACCTCTGGCCACTGGAACCGCAACTGGACTTCACCAGGAACCTACAATCAGCAGCTCCAGCGATGACTCCACTCTGCAACATTCTTTCTCCGGCTCGACTGTGCATCATCTGAGGGCGGCAAGTCTTCTGCCTGTAACAAGCAGCAAGAAGGAATCTCCCTTAGAGGGAAGGAATCACTCCCCTATATCCGCAGGCACCAACTGCAATGACGTCCGGCTTCGTGGATCCTCTCTCCTGCAACTCTTCGTGGATCCTGCAAGACTGTACCCCTGTGCACTGCGACTTTTGCAGCTACCAAGGCTTGTTGGCTCTCTTCCAAGGGATCTTCAGGCTCCGTGTAGCCCTGTCCTCCAGCACTCTTCCCTGCAAAGAAAAGTTTCTTGCCTGCTGCTCCAGTGATGTGGGACTCCTCTCCGGGTGTACTGAGTGGGTCTCACTGCACCTCCTGTGCCTACTGCCTCTGAGTTGCCTGTGGGGACTGCATTCGCGACTTCTTGCTCTTCTCACTGCTGAGTGTTGCCTGGGACTCCCCTCCTTGGGTTGAGTCCCCACAGACCTTCCTGCTCTCCAGCAGCTCTGCAACTCTTCTTCTGCAACTCTTGTCTTTGCCACGGCATGTTGGTGGTTTTTCCATACCACTGATGGACTGCAAATCTTCTTCCGACATGGGACCTTGACTGCATCACTCCTGGAAATCTTCTCCTGCTCCTGTGCTGCATAGCTGACTCCTGGTCTTCACAGTCTGCCTGGTCCTGCATCTTCAGAAGGGTGGGTAGTGGTTCCTGCCCCAGCCGGACACTCCAACTGGAACTGGACTTGGTCCCCTTCATTTGCAGGTTCTCTTCTGTCAGGACCCATCTTCTGTTTTCTTTCAGTCTTAATTGGGTCTTGCACAGTCCTTTTACAAAGTTTACCTGTGAGTTTGAGAAAAAACAGGTACTCCCCTCTTTTCTCCTGGTCGTTGGTGGGGGAGGGGGGCACTGTGATACTTACCTTTTGGGGTTCCTAGTTCCTCCAGCCCCCCTCTACAGATTCCACTTACCTGGGTGGGGGGAGGGAGGGGGGGGGGGACTGCATTTCACATCCCATTTTGTTTAGTATATGGTTTGGTCTCCCCCTAGGGTCTCTGTTGTTTACTGTTATTTCACTGTTTTCTATTGCTTTCTATGCCCATTCCTGATTACTAAGGTTTATATAATAGTGTGTTTATTCACCTGCTAGTAGAGTATTGCCTAGACAAGATTTTAGTATTTGTGTTACTATAATAAAGTACTTCTATATTTCTATCATGGTGTGGTTCTTTCATGTGTGTGAGTGATGTGTGACTACAGTGGTATTGCATAAGCTTTGCATATCTCCTAGAAACGTCTTGGCCGCTCAGCCACAGCTATCTCTAGAGTGCCTGGCTTCCTAGACACTGACTACATCTCACTAATAGAAGATACCTGGACCTGGTGCACAGAAAGACAGATTGATCCCTCGTTCTGCCCCCTTTTCTCAACTTCTTCTTTTTTTTTCTTTCCCTTGCCCAGCAGGGCTCTGCATTGGGCACTCTTAAGGCCTACCTTTCTGCTATTTCTGCGCTTGCCAAACCAGCCATCCCTCTTCAAATCCCCCTTTTTAAGTAGGTTCTTAAAAGGTTTGCAAAATGTTTCCACCTTCCCCTCTCGTTATGCGCCAGTGTGACTTAAATCTTGTCCTCACTTTTCTTATGTGTGCTCCTTTTCATCCTTTGCACAATTGCCTTCGCAGGCTCCTTACTATCAAAACGACCTTCCACATGGCTATCACATCTGCCTGGAGGATCATTGAGCTTCTTGCTTTATCATCCAAGCCTCCTTATTTACTCAGACAAGCTGACTCTTCATACCAGAGCTTCCTTTCTTCCGAAGGTGGTCACTCCCTTTCCCAATCCATCAGTCTGCCTACTTTTAAACGCTACGCCACATCCTTCCAAGGAAGAGGAGCAACTTCACAGTTTGGACCCAAAAAGACCGTTGTTGTTCTACTTTGATCGAACAAAAGAGTTCTGGGTGGATGACCATCTCTTCTGAGGATGTCTCAGAGCAAAGAAAGACCGGGGCGAACAAAAGCAGATCATCTCCAGATAGATTGTGCTATGTATCAAGATCTGCTATGATTTGCCAAAAAGCAACCCTCTGAGGGTTTGCATGCTCACTCCACCAGTCAAGACTGCGACCGCTGCATTAGCATGCAGAGTTCCAGTCCTGGACAACTGCCAGGCAGCAACGTGGGCTTCCTTGCACATGTTCACAAAGCAATACTGCCTGGACAGTCAGGTCCGTCAGGATGGGCTTCTTGCCCATTCAGTCCTCTAGGATGACTTGTGTGATCTATTCGAAGGTAAGGAATCTGCAGTTAGAAGTCTCTTTAAGATGAACAAGTTACTTACTTCGGTAATACCTTATCTGGTAGAGACTCTGTTTAGCCGCAGAGTACTTACCATCTCACCCATTGTCCCTGGTCTGCGAAATTACTTCCAGGGACAGGGCTGTTCCCTGTCAGGGCCCTAGTTGTCCACACCAGTGGTCAGTATTCTTTGTAGGCCCATGCTTCTGGTGTGGAAAGTCATAAAAAGAAACAGACGTCAGCAAGCTGGCTGGTGTCGCTATAGGCACCGTGCTTGCCACTTCTGGGGCGGGTGACATGTTCTGCTCAGGAAAAAAAATTACGGACCCTTTCTGTCCTTGGGGATAATTCCTAAGTAAGGAATGTACAACTAGTAGTATCTGCCAGATAAGGCTGTTACTGAAGGGAAGTATCGTGTTCATCAAGGCCCTGCTTTAACTGAAGAACGAAGCACTGAAAACCTATTAAATGTTGACTCAGATTTGTGCATCTTTTTTTGTTGGTGTCTTTAGATACTGACAATAGACATTGTGTTTCCATTCCCAACTGCCTGAGATTTGAAGTGGAGACAGGGTATTTTCAATTCACAGTACTACCCTCCATTCTCATTTTGGCTTCCAGAGTATTTATCATAATGTTGCAAATAGTTTGTGTTCTTATCCGCAGCCAGCAAGTCTGTGATTGTCTGATAATGACAACAGTGACTGAAAGGGAAGCAGATCATCTGAAGTACTCATGCAGTCTTTTCCATACAAGCAGTTTTTGCGTTATATAAATACAATGAAAAGCATCAGTAATTAAATCCCTGCACATTCATTTTATAGGGATGGTACTGGACACTGCAGTGGTAAAGTTTTTTTTCAGTCGCAAAAAAAGGTAGATGGCATCCAAGAAACGACATCCCTTATTTGCTTGTAATTTAGGTAAATACATTTTTTTCTTCAGGCTTTGTGGACTGATTGTTCTGCACTTTTCTCTCATACTGTAAAGGGAGACTTTGAATTAGGATCTTAGCCAAGATTTATGAAAGTCACCCTTTGGTGAGAGGATCTATAGGTTCTCTTAATGGGCAATCCCTTGCAGATGTGATGCAGTCAGGCACCTGGTGACATGTGCATCTCTCATAGTTTGGTTTACCCACCTGCATGACTGTCTAAACAATGGCAGGATTCAAAGCTCCTCATAAATATACTTGAATTAAAAGCCATATAACTGCTAGTGATAGCCATGTACGTATGTTGTGTTATGTGTATAGTGTTAACTAACAGGGAGAGATTGGGAGATAGGTCTTCTTTCCTCTTATATAGGGTTGTGAATTGTAAGTACAGATGAACATTACAACAGGAATGAACGTTGTGAACTAAAGGGTTAGAATGAGTTACAGCACCCTGTGGAACCAATCTTTCTACCTGTGGATCTAGTGGGAGTGCGCAATTTGAGAGTTAATCTTGTTGACTAAACAACAAACAGATCTACTAAACCTTAGTATCAATCTTCTGTGGGAACCTACACTCTGAAAGTATTTATTGCCACAGCCCAAAGGATTGGTTCTTCACCCGCACTTGCAGATTTGTCTCCTTTAAGCTTGGAGATTTTCAGGGGGAAACATTGCAGGCACAGTGCCTACATGAGAAATAAAATGTTCCTCTCCGAACACTACATTGGTGGGGAGATGAAGTCGATTATTTTTACAGGAATGGGTGAATTGGCTGACTATGGATGTACATACCTATGGTTTGCAGTTTTCTTATACCACATTTGGCTTATGTGGGGCTTCTGAAGGGATTGGTAGCAGCAATTTCCACTTCTGTTTATACTCACCGCAGGGTTATTTCTCTGGTTACCACGTAAGGCAAAAATCTTCTGCTCAAGTCCCTTTTATTGTAAGTTTGTAAAATCTCAACCAAGTTCTCAGTTTACTCATGTGATTTCCCTTTGACGATTTGCAGAGGCTATTTGTTGGCTTAAAACGGTTTCTTGCTGCCTTTACAGCCACCTGGAAAGTGAGGGAACTACAAGTCCTTTAAGTAAAACCATTGCATAGTGTTCAGTGATCATCTCTCCTTTCTTCTGGAAATGAATTGCCACTTATTATCTGTCTCGTACATTAGAGGCAGAAGAGCATTTTAATCGTCTTGACCCTGAAAGATAAAATCTAAGATGCAAAGAACTGACAATGAGAATTCCTTTGTTTCTCTGGTGCTCGGAAGGGTAGTGAGGACAACGCATTCTGTTGTCTAGAGAGTCTTTAAAATGAGCAATCTGCTGCCAGATGAAATATTCATCAGAAAAGGGCTTACCTGAGGTAAGCAATATTTTAATTTAACTTGCATGTTGTGACATAAATCAAAGTGGCCTACATCCATGCCATCATTTCTAGATAACGTATATACATTTATCTTAAGTGGACATCCGGAAATTCTTGCGGGGGTCCTGCTCTTGCATTGGATGCTCCTTGTCATAAACATGTTACTTAATCGGAATTTAGAAGGCAAAGAAGCTCTACTGAATTCTCAGGGCTGTAATTTGTTTCCTTTTTTCAGAACATGGCATTGTTCCGGTATCCAGTGACAGCCAGCATCTCTTTCCAGTGAAGGTGATGTCGAGGCTGATAAGATGGAGTGTGCTCCCATTTGAGGACTACCTGGTAGGTAACAGTGTTATCCATAGCTCTGCTCTAATACGTTCTCTGATTTGAAAGGGAGAGCTGGGCCCAAGTGGTCTCATATTCTTTGCGGATAATACCCAAAACTAGCCAACAAATCTTCCTATTCCTCAGTTATTTACCAATTTGTCAGGCTCTGTTAAAAAGTGTATTTCCTCAAATTGAGTCATTAGAATGTGATTTGAAATTACTATTTTTCTTTTCAGAAGTACGTGGGGAAACAGCTTTAGTCATAAAAAATATGAAAGAAGCCAGCTATTTTGCGTCATGTAAAAGTATCAGTTAGACATATATTTTATGAAAAAAAAATGTGAAAACTTAAATAAGATTGTAATAATTACTAAGAAGAAAAATAATTAATTGAATTTACTTTCAAATAATAAGGCAAAGACTAACACTTTCTGTTCACGTTTTTGTTCACCATCAATACTCAACACTAGACCACTAGACATTCTTGTTTAAATAATTGTTATTTTGCATTTAATTAAAAGTAACGTTAAGAAAAAAGGAGTACCAAATAAAAAAGGAAAAGAGATGTTCATTTTATCATTGCCCTAAAGTATCTGAAAGTTGGGGTGTTGTACCTTTTTGAACATCTCAAACTGTTTTCTCTGCCACAGAACTTGATGTTGTTTCAACTATTCCATTACCGCTGCAGATCGGTTTAATTTTTTTACATTGGAGAACTGGGGAAACACTTTGAGCAATATGTAAGAAAATTATTGGAACATTTGACACCACCTCAGAGCAGAGTTATCTGGAGAGGCAGGGACCAACTTGGGTGAAAATGACTTGTTTGAGGGGTGTATGGAAAATACGGCATTTAAATTCTGCTACTCATGCAATTGCAAGTTTCTGAGGTCTGTAACCTGTGTCTTCCCAGGGATCACAACAAAGCTGACTGTTTGGTGTGCAGTGCTTTCCATTGCAATTTGGCTGGAGGGACCATAGTTGGGCTCATTATGCCGAGATACAGTGCTAGAACTCTAGCAAGACACCTTTAGGTTTAGTGACTAAAGACCTCAATAGTTGTGACTCAAGGATTTTAGGGGTCTTCAAGCACTGCGGAAGCCTGTGAAAAGTGAGTCCAATTTCTGTGTCTTGCTAAGACTCTGAAGAACAAGTATTTCCAGTGGCCTAAAAAACCTACAAGGAGGACAAAGACGACAATAATGTTTGCTGGAAAAGACCCTGCAGACTGAGAAAAACATTGACGCTCTCAAAAGGACACTCCCCAGTCACATTCACAGGATCTTCTCTCTGAGGATGAACCCTGAAATAAGCCACTCCTCCACACCAAGAAACGGCCCTGAAAACGCCATACTTTGCTTAACACACCAGGGCCGAAATATCTTCTACAGTCGGCTCTGCCAATGGTTGTCAAGACTGTTTGATGTTGAAAGGCCCCTTCAGCAACCGAGGAAGCTGGAAGTGGAAACATTGAACCCAGTAATTGAAATTCTTCACATGTGGTCAGCAACAAACCGACTTCAAAGCAGAAGAAGATTTCAATCCCGAGCATACATCCAGAATGGGACACCCCCCCACTTTCTGCACAGACAGATCAGAAAAAAAGAAAACTCACTTTTGAGGAAGAAATATCTGAAAAATTATGGGCTTCCCACTTCCACAGAAACTTAAGAAATACCATCCCATGTAATTCTTGACCACATGCCTCAACATTGCACTCAATGCATTCTGATTCCGAGCTAGAATCCACATTAGACCTAATGATGGATTTTCAGTAATCCTCTTCCCTTGAGTCATTCCCATTTAAGTCTTTCCTATCTGATTGTACGTCTGCTTGTACCGCAGTGATAGCAAGAATGTGCTAATCATAACGTTCAGCTGCATGTAGTGGAGGAACATGTTGACTTCCTAATAAAGACATTGGGCCTGAATTTGAGTTTGAGGTAAGCCAGTTCGAGCAGTGGAGGACTTTACCTCCTTCATCCCAAGAGCCACCAGTTGCCAGATTTTTAGTTATCCGCCAGCCCTATGACCAACTCTGTATGTTGACAGGATTCGCCTTCACTGTGGTTCTTGTGAGCATCGGAACTGTTTGAGCTTCACCGTCAAACATGACTGTTGGCTGTAATACTTTTCCTCTGTTTTTTATTTTTCAAAGCCAACTTCAAGAGTGGGAGCTTGCTTTAAAAAAACTTTGAAAAAACGAATGCGCCAACACCACAGGAGAGTTGTGTGGAGGTCACTTTTTTCTCTTTTTATTGTCCCTCACGGTCAAGATGTTCCGGGCAGTGACCCATCCATTGTTTAAAAAAAAAAAAAAGACTGCAGTTTTTTTTGTGTTTTTTTTTAACGTGGTAAAGTCTTCCACTGCTCGAACTGGCTTAACTCAAATTCAGGCCACCCACTTCTCCCCACAAGGTGACCTGAAGTCCAAGGCAGGAGCTTCAAAGGAGCCCATCACCCTTGGCATGCTGATCTGGCCTTTCTCAGAGGAAGATGCCAACCTGTGCCCCACGTCCCACCTGGCACTTGGACAGGTGGGAAAATTAGCTGTGCAGTAGGCATGTCACACTTTCAGACTGGGAGCACCCCTAGGGTGAAAAGCCTGAAGTGGACACAACTTCAGAAATTCCCCCATCGTGTGTGTGATGGAATGTAGGAGCTCTGTACAGGGTGATGCACACTCCCCACAGGAAGTGGTCATCTAGGGGGTGTAGTAACCCCATGGGTAAGTAGCCCATTAGCTACAACCCTTCATTTCTCTTAACACCCCCTAAATTGAGTATTTAGGGGACCCCCAGATACCAAGATCCTCAGATTTCGCTGGACACAAAAGGAGTGGACAAGAAGCCTGTTGAAACCGAGCAGCACGACTGACTGTTGCACCCGACACTCGAGGAGCAACTGACCTGCCCTACTGCTGCATCCTCCAAGAAACTGGGAGAGCTGCCAGTGCTTCACAGATCGCTAAGAAGAACTCCCTTTTTGTAGAGGAGATGCTCCCCTGCATCTGCAGCCTCCCAAAAAAGACCTGTGAGGACCCAGACCGCCAAAAACCTGATGCAGACATCACCATTGCACCCAAACACCCGAGCCACATAGCCTGAGCTGAAGAGGGCCAGTGGTGTCAGCGTGGTCCACAGGCCCTCCCGAGATGAAGCCCACCCCACGCTTGCCCTCTGTGGCCTTCCCTACCGCATCTGCTGCCTGATACTGCAGCCACACCCCCCTTTCACAGCGACGTCCTCAGGTGATGGAGACCTGACGGTTCACTGCACCTCTGCACCCGGGTGCCACGGACTGAGGGGCACCTGTGGTCCTCTCCTCCTATGTCCCCAGGCTCGTGAGACCCAAGCCATCTGTTGGTTCGGTTCCGACTAGCCTTCCCAGTCCACGCCTGCAGCATGTTACTGTGGGCCCCCTGCACTGCGACTGCCTCCGATAACAGTAAACCCGACAGTCCAAACCACCTCTGCACCCATACGTCCCAGGCTGGGGAGAACAGAACCACTAGTGTCCCTACGTCCCTGAGCATTGCCAGAACTGAACCCCTTCAGTTGTTCACTCGGTTTGGACCCCAAGTCCATGCCTGCAGCGGTTTCTGGAGGGCCCCTGCACCATGACTGCCTCTGGTGATTATAAACCCGATGGTCCAAACCACCTCTGCACCCGGCTATCCCAGGTCGATGAGAACAGGCCACTGGTGTCCCTCCATCCCCGAGCATTGTAAGAACTGAATTCAATCAGTGGTTCAGCCCTACAGCAACTTTGTGACCGGACCGATCCCCATAGACTTTCACAGGGCCCCTGTGCCATTTGAGGTGTCTTGTTTGTGTGGCCTTGGATCACACCCCATACTTACCCCAAGTGCAGGAGATTGGTCCCATAAGCTGCTGTACTCTACCGTATGCAGTGCTTTTTCTTCCTTCATAGGAAAACATTACCACATCTGAAAAATGCACTGTCGACTTTTGAAAACTCTAAAAATTCATTACTCAAAAAGTACACACCTGACTGGTGATGTTGGAATCAAAGTTTATATACGAGTATGTGTTATTTTTATAAACTGGTGTGGGATTTCTTTCTTGTGTGTCTCACTTACTTGCATGAGTGTGTGCCTTGCATCCTTAGTGATCCTCTGATATACCTAACTGCTCGGAAACACTACCCAAGAAGAGAGCATTTGGGATGTAATTTGTGCCTCTGTGATACCTCAAGGGATTGCTTGGACTCCTTTCACAGTGTACCTCATTTTGGTGCACAATATAAAGAACCAGTTTCCTAAAGACCCCTACCCCGTTGGGCCTTCAGAGGAAGGTTTACGCCGACTGAGTAAATTTACTCTGTGTGCGTAAACCTTCCTGTCTGTCCACCTCTAAAGAATAAAGATCTGGACATGGAAAATGACGTTTTGGTCCTCAAGTAACAACAACAAAGAACTGTATTTTAGAGATAATAGTCAAAGCAGACTCTATGTCCAGGGCATCCAGGACAGAGTAACACAAGGTAGAGGTAGTGATAACAAAATTGTCTCATTCTCCCTGACTACCCAAGTCTTCTCATGGGGAAAACTGGGGTATACCTTTCTTACTTGGAGGAAATAACCTCAGCTCAGGGTTTTGTCCACCATCTTTCATGGGTATTGCTTGGAACTTTGCACCATATCTCATTATGAACTATCCCATCCTCACAAAATACAAAAGGACCATATGATTCTTTTTATTAGCAGCAAAGGTGCAGACATGTTTACAAAAATGGTAAGTGTAATAATGCCCATACGTTAGTTAGGACAAGGAGTGTACTCTCCATACTTCCTAATCAATGAAAAGGACAAGACATAAAGAATAATTATGGACTTGAGACTGCTCAATCGTTAAATCATTTCTAACCACTGCAAAATCCTCCCCTTGCAGGATTTCATCATGGTAAACTACACAACTTGTGATTTGTGCCTTCCTATGCCCATCCATCAGGGACATAAACAGTTATCAAAGGTTTTTGGTCAGTGGAGTTCATTACCAATTCAAAGTCCTGCTTTTGAGAGTATCAGCTTGTGTTGCTGTACTTTAAACTAGGAGGAAATGATGCCACAGAATGCAGCACTCTTAGTCTGAGTAATGAATTTATTGAGGCACTTCCCTGATATCAAATAAAAGCATACAAAATGTGAACATAAGCATTTAACTTGAATGCAAGTAAACATGTGTATATGCCAAAATACTTGCAGCATTTAAACAATGATAGGCAGAAAATGTGCAATACATCAACAATGAATATATGCTGTGGAAAAAAAGAAATATATATATTCAAGCTAAATAAGAATTAAAATGCATCACCATAGGGGTTGAATCCATCATCCTTGCCAGCTTCAAGCTGAGTAACCCTGAGCGGCTGAGGCAGGAGGCAGTCCCCAAAATTTGATTTTTCCCTGAACAGTGCGCATCTACTTTCAGGCGAGCTCCTTTCTCAGTGCCAAGTTTCCCCTGCTATTATACCTTAAACCAATTCAAGAGGAAGATTCTAGCAACCCTCCTCACTTCGGTTGTGAAATTCAAGTGCTCATTGTACTCGTTCTGGGTCGAAAAACATGCAGAGGAACAGGCCCTGTCCCAATGTGCATTTCAGAGACAGAGCTGTACTTTTCCTTGATGAAAAGATTCCTAGCCTAAGGCTCTCTTATGTCTACTTTCCACATCCCCCAGGTTTTGTTCCAGCATGGTCTAACCCTGTTCTGGTGAGAAAAGCATGCTCTTTGTGAAAAACAAGCTTGGTGTGGAAAAAAAACCTGCGCCGCCGCTGTGACGGCACCTGAAGCTAAGCACAAACTGGAGTCAGTGGTCAAGATGAAGTCGGTGGTCAAATACACATAGCATTACACCGCTTCAGTAGCGTTTATGAAGTTTGCTGTGTTGAAAGTGTACTTGCAGCACAGTCTCATTCCTGTATTCCCATACTTAGACAATTGGCGGAAAAGGGTCAAGTCAGGCGTAATGCTTTGCTCACAATCGGGAAGTTAGTTATGATCTACATAAATAAGGTCTTCACAATTATTGCCAAAAAGTCACACTTGAGTCCACAGCAAATAAAAGATTTTCAGAAAGCTACAATTGGTGCAGTCACAGTGAAGGCTTATCCCATCAATGAGCCGGGGATGGCATTTCTAAAGCTGCTCTCTTTACCAGACATCATGTCCTCCAACGGTAAGAATAATAATGGAACTGCTCTGGTCCAAATTCAAGATTATGCATGTGTCCCTTGTAGTAATATCTACCCAGACAATGATCACAAGCGACACGTAAGCGGGAGGATCTAATGTTAACGGAGCTTAGTGTTCAGCACAAAAAAATACAATGGGGCCCAAAGAAACTTTCTCAATAGGCAGATGGGTTTTTGACCCACAACCACCAGTGATGTCAAACATATCCCAATCAGGTTATGGAGCACACTTAATCAGTCTAAATGTACAGGGTCGGTGGTCGTCACAACATCCTTCACATCAGTGTTTTGAAGCTAGTGGCAGATCAGTAAGCCTCTGTCGTTCACAGCCCTCTTAAAATCTACTTGACCCTTTTGCTGTGGCAAGTCAGAGTTTATCTGTAAGGGCTGATTTTAGGGCCAATTGGTCCATTGTGGTGTAAGAGCTCCAGCTGCCAAATAACAGGTGGTTTGCTCTTCAGGAGTGAATGAGCAACGAAGATGTCTTTAAATCTTATTTTTATCGTGTCACATTTGCTGTGTGCTCAGAGGTCAAATGTCAGCTTATGGCTTCGTACATAGTGCTGCTGTTTTTATCTTGGCGATTGGTTATTTTTCTCTCTCTGACTGCAGAATTCGAGTGTTCTGGAAAGTGACCTGTCTGACAGTAGTGCTTGGGTGCAGCGAGTGTGAAATTAAAGGATGTAGGAATTCGCATGTAAATGAACTGTGCAACTATTTTCAGAATATATCCGCAGTTTAAAAAAAAAAAAAAAAACACGTTTGATTTGTAATTCTGGAATGCTATGGAAACATTTTTTTTAATAGGATCTAACAATGCGAAACACTTAACTTGACGATGTGCAAATGATGAATGTTAGATGAAACCCGATTTCCACGCATTATCGGCTGTAAGTTAAATAGTTTTATCAGTAAAACTGGATGTGAGTGAGAAGTTCTATGGCCATTTCAATGGCAAATGTGCTGTTTGTAAATAGCAGTATACTACCGCATAATGCTTCAGTAATATATGTATTAAAAATGAGTTTTTAAACGTGAACTGTGAATATATTTTTTTTCCTCAGTGATGACAATGCTCTTTGTGAACTAAGAGACAAGTGTGGGGTCATGTCTTTCCTTTAGGTGGGCAAGATTCTTTCTATACGTGGAGTAACATTTATTTAGTCTATTAAATAAAACAAAATATTTTTCCACAGACGCACATTTTAAAGGTGGTCTCATATTTGATAATGAAGAAAAAGGCGGCTCAGTGAAATAAAATATTTGCCCAGGATTACACTACTTGAGACCAGTTTAGGGGATCACGAGCATTACTGGTACAACATCTCTTTGGTGTAGATAGTGAGTTTGCTTCCTTGCTGGATAGAACAATATGAATGGGAAATCAACCCACACATTTACCACCAATGTTAAGGGAACCCAGCAATGGATCTGTTATCCAACAAAAATATGGGTACACTTTCAAAGAATCCATAATGATTTTTCTGATCACTATTCTAGGAGCTGGCGTTGGCAAGACTGCTGCATGGAATTCCATCCACACATTTACCAAACACTACTGAGTGCAGACATTCATGCCCGACATTAAGCAGTAGAAATGTTACTTAAAATATTGTACCACTCTTCTTTCAGTACTGCTTGCAAACCGGAGCTACAGATGTGTGTTTTCTGCATTTTAGATCATGCATACATGTGATCTACAGCTATAAATTCTGTAAACTGAAAACCTTTTTTTTACTATTAAAATAGGTTGGCCTCCTGTAGTACATTAGAGCCATGTGCACCCTTCCGCCCCCTTCCTTGAAGCAAGGCCTGTGGTCATGATCTACATATTTAAATGTTTATTTCCCGTACACAGCGTCCTCATGTTTCACCAGTACACACATTTACTTACCCTTATGGAAAAAAGCAATCTGAGGTACAGTCTGTGCCCTGGTGCATTTTGTGTTTTAGAGGAGGTACCTCCAGTCCCCATGAAACCGAAACTCCTTCTTTGAAGAAAAACATCTTATAACATTCCTGTCATGATCCACAGCCTATGCTCATGGGCACAAGGAGTGCTTCCTGAACTTCTTTGGTGCTAGTTTTCTTTTGCTGAGGAGGTCAGTGGTGTGCGCAGTGTGTGGGCTCTACTTGATGTGAAACTTTACAGATGCATCACTTGCCCTATGCAAAATACACAAGTGAAGTCAAGACAGACTACATATCCCAGAGCACCATGGTACACTCACGAGATTTGAAGTGGTGGTGGCTATCTTAGATTCATAAAGTATATCTTCCTCATGTTTCAGAGATTTGCAGTGGTATGTAGTGATATACTTAGGTACTGCATCCTTGTTTCCAAGGGATTGAAACTCGTCACACTTTCATTTGGAGTTATCAAATATTTACTGGATACAGACATATTCTGGGATGCCACTAGAAATCGATGATTTAGACATTGATTACCCCAGTCATCCTTTCCAAGAATTGTGAACTCTGTCCAATATTTAATTCTCAGAAGGAGCAGGATAAATCATCAACTTGTAGAGACGTTGTTTTTATTACTTTGAGTTACATCTGGTATTATTGTATTTCTAGTTGTGGGCAAATGAACGCTTAGTTCCAGAACGAAAAGCACAACAATATTGCTGAATTTGAGTTGCCAGGTTAGTGTAACCGGCAGAGTACTCAGCCGAATGCTAGAGAGGACTGTGTGTGGGTGTGTGTGTGTGTGTGTCTGAATCTATAGCACTATGCTGCAAACTGATTGTTCCAGGTAAATAATATTTTCCTTTATCTGCATTCAATTAAATAATGATTGCATTTGATTAATCAAAAAAAGAAGCAAAACAGTGAATGTACACACAAATCTAAAAAGTGTTAACAGGTAATAAAAAAAATAAGGAGAGACTGATAATCGGAACAAAAGGCATGCTCGTGTTTATTTTACTGATTATTTTCACATACACCAGCTGTTATTTTTACATCTATTATAGCCCTATGCATTTACATATACTTTATCATTCACCAAGGTTTCTTCGCTGTGCCTGCCTTTGGTTTTTCCTCCATCACTGTTCGCCTTTAACCGCATAACCACTGGCATCTTATTGTCCTTTTAATTTTATATTGTACGTAACTAGACTTCCCTTTGCAGATGCTCCCCCTCTTGAACTACCGGATGCTGGTTTTCAGCACTGACAGTGCACGGAAGCCTTTTATCCAGGCTCCAGTGCTCCTTCCCCTAAAAAACAAAATACTCAATTCTAACAGTTTTTGTTGTTAAGGGTGAGAATGTTTCTCTGCATGGCTTGCTGTTTTGTCTCTCCCTGATTACTGCTTTAGGAAGACTGATAACAGACAAACACTGTTAATAGAGTTTTACTTCATCCAGTTTGCAGAGCCATATTTGAATGAACACCAGGACATTAGTGGCAAATGGCCTCATCCAGCTGGTTGAAGCCCAGTAGCCCTGGTCTACTCTTTGTATCACCAGGCTGGTTGTGACATATATTCACCTTAGAAATCGGTGCAGCAGTAGGGTGTAGCAGGATTGTTGAATTTATACGGGATCAAAATAATCTGTCACAGAAGGAGGAAGAATATCTTATACATCAGTGTGAGGTCACCCTGGAAAACCAACTTATTTTGGATGCTCCTGGACAGTCCCTTGTAAGTTAAAAGTCTAAAATGTGGTAGCCCACCAAAATGTTCAGCTTGGCTTCAGCCATATGTTCCGGTAGGACTAAGTCAGGATTCTTAAGATATAGCACACGTAAGGCTGATACAAAGCAGGTGCCACCACCGGTACAGTGCTGAGCATGGTTCAAACTAGTGATGGTAACATTGTCACGTAGGCTCTCATTATTCTAATGAGACTACTGGATTTGAGCGACAGAATCGCCTGCAGTGTGGAAGACTGAGTCTTAACCCATTGCAGGTGACACCTGTCGCCCTAATCTGGGTTTTGCTCTGGCTAACTAGAAGTGCCTCATCTCTACCAAAAAGCAGGGATGATTGGGCAGCCGAGCGCATGACACATTTGACTCCTCAAGGAAATCGTGGTTACTCGGATCTCATCCGTTTCTCTCAGTTACAGTAGTCTCACATATACATTGACAGACAGAGGCGGTATATGTTTCAATAAGGTTTTAATGAAGCAACTGCATCTTAGACCAGTGGTTCCCAACCTGTGGTCCGGTGACCCCTGGGGATCCGCAAAACCACGTTAGGGGGTCCGTGACTGCTTAGAAAATTAAATAATATAAATAGTTTAGGTTCCCCGCTTTAGGTAACGACATAGTGGGGGTCCCCGGATTCCAATCGTGATTCAGTGGGGGTCCCAGGGTTCCAGTAATGATAAAGTGGGGGTCAACATTAGTCAAAAGGTTGGGAACCACTAGATAATAAAGTATGGACTGCAATAACCAGGACGATAAAGCTTGGCAGGATTAAAATTGTGACCAGGGCAGTAAGGCATAGAAATAACGCTACCGTATTGCCACTAGAGTCAAGTAGACTAATTTCTACCTAGACTATACTAGAGCACAGCATGTTAAGCTGTAGTTCTGCTTTTCAGGTTCCCCCAGGAAGACATCATTCCCCATACCTGAGCAAAGGCCTGAAGTCTGCATAAGCAGCTGTAGCGAAGCGTTCAGCAATCAGCATACACTTGTGGTCCTCTGGCTGGAATCTCCCTCTAACGTGTATGGGACAAGGAAGTGTTTTTATAATAAAACAACTGATGTTCTGAGAAAATTTCCCTACACAAGGATGTACGAGGCTGGACTGGCTTGTAGTGAGTACCAAGGGGTACTTGCACCTTGCACCAGGCCCAGTTATCCCTTATTAGTGTATAGGGTGTCTAGCAGCATAGGCTGATAGATAATGGTAGCTTAGCAGAGCAGCTTAGGCTGAACTAGGAGAGGAGTGAAGCTCCTACAGTACCACTAGTGTCACTTGCACAATATCATAAGAAAACACAATACACAGTTATACTAAAAATAAAGGTACTTTATTTTTATGACAATATGCCAAAGTATCTCAGAGTGTACCCTCAGTGAGAGGATAGGAAATATACACAAGATATATGTACACAATACCAAAATATGCAGTAATAGTATTAGAAAACGGTGCAAACAATGTATAGTTACAATAGGATGCAATGGGGACACATAGGGATAGGGGCAACACAAACCATATACTCCAAAAGTAGAATGCGAACCACGAATGGACCCCAAACCTATGTGACCTTGTAGATGGTCGCTGGGACTATTAGAAAATAGTGAGGGTTAGAAAAATAGCCCACCCCAAGACCCTGAAAAGTGAGTGCAAAGTGCACTAAAGTTCCCCAAAGGACATAGAAGTCGTGATAGGGGAATTCTGCAGGAAATACACAAACCAGCAATGCAACAACAATGGATTTCCAGTTGAGGGTACCTGTGGAACAAGGGGACCAAGTCCAAAAGTCACAAGTAAGTCGGAGATGGGCAGATGCCCAGGAAATGCCAGCTGTGGGTGCAAAGAAGCTGCTACTGGACAGTAGAAGCTTAGGTTTCTGCAGGAACGACAAGGGCTAGAGACTTCCCCTTTGGAGGACGGATCCCTCACGCCGTGGAGAGTCGTGCAGAAGTGTTTTCCCGCCGAAAGACCGCCAACAAGCCTTGCTAGCTGCAAATTGTGCAGTAAGGATTTTTGGATGCTGCTGTGGCCCAGGAGGGACCAGGATGTCGCAAATTGCGTCAGGAGACAGAGGGGACGTTGAGCAAGACAAGGAGCCCTCTCAGCAGCAGGTAGCACCCGGAGAAGTGCCAGAAACAGGCACTACGAGGATGCGTGAAACGGTGCTCACCCGAAGTCGCACAAAGGAGTCCCACGTCGCCGGAGACCAACTTAGAAAGTCGTGCAATGCAGGTTAGAGTGCCGTGGACCCAGGCTTGACTGTGCACAAAGGATTTCCGCCGGAAGTGCACAGAGGCCGGAGTAGCTGCAAAAGTCGCGGTTCCCAGCAGTGCAGTCTGGCGTGGGGAGGCAAGGACTTACCTCCACCAAACTTGGACTGAAGAGTCACTGGACTGTGGGGGTCACTTGGACACAGTTGCTGGATTCGAGGTACCTTGCTCGTCGTGCTGAGAGGAGACCCAAGGGACCGGTAATGCAGCTTTTTGGTGCCTGCGGTTGCAGGGGGACGATTCCGTCGACCCACGGGAGATTTCTTCGGAGCTTCTAGTGCAGAGAGGAGGCAGACTACCCCCACAGCATGCACCACCAGGAAAACAGTTGAGAAGGCGGCAGGATCAGCGTTAGAGTTGCAGTAGTCGTCTTTGCTACTATGTTGCAGTTTTGCAGGCTTCCAGCGCGGTCAGCAGTCGATTCCTTGGCAGAAGGTGAAGAGAGAGATGCAGAGGAACTCGGATGAGCTCTTGCATTCGTTATCTAAAGTTTCCCCAGAGACAGAGACCCTAAATAGCCAGAAAAGAGGGTTTGGCTACCTAGGAGAGAGGATAGGCTAGCAACACCTGAAGGAGCCTATCAGAAGGAGTCTCTGACGTCACCTGGTGGCACTGGCCACTCAGAGCAGTCCAGTGTGCCAGCAGCACCTCTGTTTCCAAGATGGCAGAGGTCTGGAGCACACTGGAGGAGCTCTGGGCACCTCCCAGGGGGGGTGCAGGTCAGGGGAGTGGTCACTCCCCTTTCCTTTGTCCAGTTTCGCGCCAGAGCAGGGCTAAGGGGTCCCTGAACCGGTGTAGACTGGCTTATGCATAAATGGGCACCAAATGTGCCCATGAAAGCATTTCCAGAGGCTGGGGGAGGCTACTCCTCCCCTGCCTTCACACCATTTTCCAAAGGGAGAGGGTGTAACACCCTCTCTCAGAGGAAGTCCTTTGTTCTGCCATCCTGGGACAAGCCTGGCTGGACCCCAGGGGGGCAGAAACCTGTCTGAGGGGTTGGCAGCAGCAGCAGCTGCAGTGAAACCCCTGACCACTGGGATCATGGGATTGTGCCAACTATGCCAGGATGCCATAGAGGGGGCACTTCCATGATCATAGACATGTTACATGGCCATATTCGGAGTTACCATTGTGAAGCTACACATAGGTAGTGACCTATGTGTAGTGCACGCGTGTAATGGTGTCCCCGCACTCACAAAGTCCAGGGAATTTGCCTGA
The DNA here is from genome assembly GCF_031143425.1 of Pleurodeles waltl. Taxonomy (NCBI): domain Eukaryota; kingdom Metazoa; phylum Chordata; class Amphibia; order Caudata; family Salamandridae; genus Pleurodeles; species Pleurodeles waltl. Next base: position 807,431,329 of record NC_090450.1, on the reverse strand, counting down.
ACAATGTGGGGGCACCTTGGCTAGTGCCAGGGTGCCCTCACACTAAGTAACTTTGCACCTAACCTTTACCAGGTAAAGGTTAGACATATAGGTGACTTATAAGTTACTTAAGTGCAGTGGTAAATGGCTGTGAAATAACGTGGACATCATTTCACTCAGGCTGCAGTGGCAGGCCTGTGTAAGAATTGTCAGAGCTCCCTATGGGTGGCAAAAGAAATGCTGCAGCCCATAGGGATCTCCTGGAACCCCAATACCCTGGGTACCTCAGTACCATATACTAGGGAATTATAAGGGTGTTCCATTAAGCCAATGTAAATTGGTAAAATTGGTCACTAGCCTGTTAGTGACAATTTGAAAGAAATGAGAGAGCATAACCACTGAGGTTCTGGTTAGCAGAGCCTCAGTGAGACAGTTAGGCACCCCACAGGGAACACATACATATAGGCCACAACCTTATGAGCACTGGGGTCCTGACTAGCAGGGTCCCAGTGACACATAACAGACATACTGAAAACATAGGGTTTTCACTATGAGCACTGGGCCCTGGCTAGTAGGATCCCAGTGAGACAGTGAAAACACCCTGACATACACTCACAAACAGGCCAAAAGTGGGGGTAACAAGGCTAGAAAGAGGCTACTTTCTCACAAAGGATATGTGTGTTTCTATGAATACCAGAGGCAAAACGTTTACAACGTTCACCGGCAACCTATCATACTGTAGCCTTGAGAGAAGCACAGAGTGCTTGTTTAAGAACACATATCTGGCCTAAGCAAAGAATAGCCAGATAGAAACTTCAAGCTCATATTCAGCAATATTCAGGACTGTTCATATTTTTGGTGGCAACTGTGGTGTTCTGATGCATAGAGATCAAACATTTCCGTCAGCACACCCTCTGGGCATGGAGAAAGATTTATCATGTCTGTATGAGAAGCTATAGGGTTATCTTGTGAGGCACAGGGCACCCCTGGAAGCATGCTGTGGATTAAGATGGATGGAAAGGTATAAAGTGTCTTGTGCCTAATGCTTCAAATACGAGTATCCTTTAGGATGACCTTGGTGATGAGAAAGGTCTGTCTTTGAATGATGAGAGACCAGGACATCCTCTGTGGCACCCTTTAATACATGGTGTATGTTCTGATAGATGTGGAAATGTGCAGTCTGTGGTGTCTAGTGGTTAGAGTGATGTGCACCCTCTGAGAATGGTCTTGGCAAGGGGAAAGTAAATTATGTTTAGATGTCAAGAGGTTGGGAGCACCATCTGAGGCATACAGAATACTCTGAGACATGTTGTTGATTCTGATAGTTGCGATGTGGCAGCCACTGGATGCCCAGTAGTTTGAATGGGGACATCTCTATGGTCTGGATATATAGATGGGTCTCTTATATTTGGATGACAAGAGACGTGTGCCCACTGAGGCAGACTGTAGCTTCTGATGGATTGGATTATAAATGGTGCTGGCTTGGTCAAGAACTTGATTGCATCATCTTGAAATACACAGAATGGATTCAATTGATCTAAACAATGCAGACCTATCAGCCCACCCTGTTGTTGCACAGAGGACTTATAACCTGAATAGAAAGTGTAGAAAAACTGATTAGATTCACTTCTAATTGTTTGTTCTAGGGTTTCGTGGTTGCCCGGGAGGTATGTCATCCTTCTCCCTCCAAAGGGACAGTGAATGCTCAACAGATGTTTTGGGATAGGGATTTGTTTGCTCCTTGTAGGTTCAAACATGTTTTGCTAAATGTGATGACTCGATAGGTCCAGTGGTAGAATGCTTAATACAAATTCATAAAGGAAATCTGAATGTTTAGCTCAGTTTGCTCTAATTACTTGTGCATATTTATTTTTATTTAATCTCTTTTGTCCTTTCCTGCAGGAGTTGCCGTTCACAAAGCCGGTGATGGAAGCTGGTTTGGCAGAGGCTACTCACATGTACTATTCCCTGCTGATTGAGAGAGCAACAGGTATCAGTGGATGGAAATGGCTGCCTTTAGATGCATGCTGCTTTCTGTGGTGAGATTGTGAAATGACATAAAGGTCCCCACCTATGTAAAAGCCTGATTGGAGCATTTCCGTCTCACACTCAAACACTCTTACCCATCCACAAATAGAGAAGAGGGTTTGGGGAACTATATTCAGCCGACCTCATTGTTGACCAGTCCCAATTGAGAATTTTATATGTATAGAGCTATGATTTCCCATCGCTGCTACCCATTGATTCCTGACTTTTCATGTATTGGCTGACATCCACTGATCAATTGAGGCAATACCATGCAGTGGCAGTATTGTGGGATGCAGCTGGTTTTAAATGGCATAGAATTATAGCTGCAACAGAAGGGAGTGTAATAAGAATTTGTAAGAATATGAACAACTATTTGCACTTTTGAGTTGATCTGCCAACATCTCAAGCACTAGAATGTCAGTGTATAATCCTGCTGGGCATTGTTTGATTTGGTGTGCTCATCCTGTTCTTTTACTGTCTTTCACAGCAAAGCTCCATGGTGTAGTGGTGTTGAACCCAGGCTATTCAGCCACGCCACCCATCTTTAGCCTGTGCCTGAGCTGGAAAGGGGAGCGGAATGCGAGCAATGATGACAACATAAGGGTAAGACCCAAAGGTGGGAATGCTGAACGAAGGCATGGCCTCATGGAAGCCCTATTATATTGTTCTTTTTGCATCAGTCCCTACCACTGCCTACAACTAAGGTACCTTAATTAACTTGAAGTTACGTGATGATAGAATCAAATTGCAGTTTGACAGCCAAGGATAAACACTACCTTCCTGTTGTCGGGCCCCTACATTTATATTTAGTTTATCTGGCATATTATGTTACTGGTCTAATTTATTGAGTTAAAAAAGCCAAACAATGGTAGATTGCCATGCTCCATGAGAGAGGCTATCATCATCATGGTATTCAAAACCAAGAAGAACCCCCTGGAGCCAACCTCATGCAGACACAGTTCAATGACGAATAATGATGTTAAACTTCTTTGTACAGTGGTGGCTGTAAGAAATGCCTTCTTTTTGCATGATCACACCCATACCCCCAAGTATTTGGACTGTGGTGCTGCTGGTATCTTCATCTCTGTAGTGCCCGGGCCCCAGGGCATGTGCTCCGACCCCCCTCTGACCTGATTGGCTTGTTTTTTTGATAAACAATTTTTATTATTTTCATAAGGAAAGGGGGAATGGGAAAAAAGTGCAAAGCAAAAGACACATGTATCTTATGAAGTTCCATTATCATCTCAATAGCCATAGTCGCAGTCGACAACAATATTGGTAGTGAGACTGGCAGTAGTTCTAATAACAGTTTGTCTCATTACAACAGTATTAGCTGTGTGGTCTTCCTGGATTATGTCAGTAGTTCTAGCCATTGTCCCCATATCTTCTCAAATTTTTGTGGCACCCCTCTAGATTCAAATACCAATTTCTCCTGGTTTGCACACCAGTCCACCCCTTTTCTCCATTTCCGGAGTGATGGGCCTTCGGGGGAGTTCCAGGCAGTGGCAATATCTTTTTTTGGCGACCAACAGCGCCGTGGCCGTTAGGACGCGCTTTGCACGCGCTCCTCCCATTTCTTCCATCACTCCCATTAGGATTCATTTCGCTGATTTTTGTAATTCTGGTCTCAGGGCCTTTTCCAGTTCCCGGACCACCCCATTCCAATATTTCTGTATTATTTGGCAGGTCCATACCATGTGGAAGAAATCTGCTGGGTCACTTGAGCATCTTGGACATTTGGCAGAGGGGCGGGTTCCCATTCTGTATAGTCTGGACGGCACCAGGTACACTCCGTATAGATAGTAGAATTGTATCACGCGGAGCCTAGCCGACACCGCCAGTGTTTTTGGGTGCCATCAGGGCCTCCCTCCATTCCGTTTCATCTAGAGCACCAACCCAGGACTCCTGTTTGGTCTTAATTAGATTTAAGTTATCGGGGGCATTGTTAATTAGTGCTTTATAAATTTGAGAAATGCCCTTCCCCTCTAGATTTCCCATGAGCAATTTGGCTTCGAGTGGATTAAATTCCGGTATGGGGTTTGTGGTGGGCAAGTGGGCCTTTAGGGCGTGTCTTAGTTGGAGGTATCTAAAGAATTGTGTCTGATTTAGTTGAAATTCTTTCTGCAGGTCTTGAAATGTTTTCATGGTTCTTCCCTTCCATATGTCACCCACCAGGGAAATGCCTATTAGGTCCCAGTCTGCAAAACCTTCCAGCGCAGATGAAGCATTTAGCCATTTCCCTCTCCATAACGGGGTCTGAAGGGTGACAGCGGCACTCCAGTGAGTGTACCGCAGTGCGGCGCGCCATGCCAAGAATACCACCTTGGTTACTTCTTCCATATCACAGGGAAGTGGTGATCTGTATAGTATGTCAAGGATATGTGGGAAACCCAGGATTGCCAGTTCCGTCCGATAGGCCTGGTCATCCCATCCTCCAGTGAACCAATCATGGATCACAATTAGTTGGGTGGCTAAGTAATATAAATATGGGTCTAAGGCACCCAGGCCCCTGTCATATACCCCTTTTCGGCAGTGTGCATACAAAGCGCTTCGCTCACATCCTCAGCGAAGGACCCAATTGGACCCATTGAAGCACACCATATATTGCACATATTAAGTATTGGGTAATGTCTATTGCGAAATATATTGTAGAGCTAACTGGGACATTTAAAAGTGAAAAATCATTTACTTAAATCGAAATATTCAATTATAACAAAGTAAAAATGTTCTTTGCAAAAAAAAAGTATTCAAAGAGAGGTATCAGCATTACAGTACTCAAATTGTTGTAGATCCGATACAATTGCTGGATCATATTTTCAAGCAATTGTTAAATTGGCTAAGCATACCCCATTTCAGTGCAGTGGCGCTGTTGGATGGAAAGCCGCTGAGGATGTGAGCGAATCGCTTTGTATGCACACTATGTTGTACCCCCTTTTTTCAAATTTGCTGGCTCTCGTGTATTTCAAAACAGAACTTTGCATTGTATTGAAACATGCAAGTGTATAGTTGTGGTGTCTTAATAATAAACTATAGTGCTGTACCAAGTTTGCATGACTAACGGGAAGCAGAGGTGAACGCAGTGTTGCAGAAAGAGAAGTAACGGATTTTACTGCATCCTACCAAGCATGCTGAATGAAAAGTCCAAGCAGAGTATTGTGGAGTTTAGTACAGAGCATTCTTTTAATGCACGTTTAAAACCCAGCTTTTCTCAATTGGGAAGTAACATTTGTAATCAATGATGATGCCCTATAACATTGAACATAATTTATCAGTTCCTAAAAAGTATTTCACACTAACACTTTCTCAGCTGTACTTCTCATCTTAGTAATTAAAAAAAAAAAAAAAAAAAGCTCAATGGAGTCAGCCGTAGCGAATAGGAGGTGGAAAGATATACCACCTCAGTCGCGTCGGGAAGCAGCGAATGGGCATTGATTAAGTTCAGTCAATCTCTGCTTGGTCCCTGCGTCACAGAAAGGGATGTTTGGCCTGCGCTGGCCAATTAGGAGTCTGCAAAGAAAAGTGACACAAACCAAAAAATGGTAAGAAGTGGGCAGGCTCCAAGACCTTTATGTAAACAATAGCATCTAGCAAGTGAGAGTGCATGCTTATGGAAAGTAAGATCCTTGAACAGGTAAGTACAAAAGAAAGTAGTTTGTTGTAATAGAAAGAGTCCATGTTCACCAGGGCTCACTCATGGGAGATCTTCAACTGACCGCTAAGCCAGCGGTAACAAACTCCCAAAAGCAAGTGGCATGAATGTGTAACTACCATTAAAAGAAGACACATCCATTAAGTAAATACATAGCATATACAATGTACAAGTGTAAACTTGAATACAATGGGCATGATATTGCCGGCACAAGTACAGTGTGTGAGTGTAAGTTTGAATACGAACATATATGTTATTGCAGGCACAAGCTCGTATGCAAGCATGCTACTGTCATTACCTCATTACTTTGCCCTTTTTCAAACAAAAACAACAAAGAAAATAAAACTATTTGTGCATACAGAAATAATTAAATCTTGTTGGAAGGTTTACAGTGCAAATGGTTCTACGTTGAACACTTTCCCTGTTCAGGAAGCAATTAGATTAATTTCCCGCAAGGGTTAGCTGACCATCAGAAACTCCTTCTAGAGAATCTCCAACCCCTGTAACAGCTGGTGATATCACAGATTCAGAAGAAGAAGCATCAGTTTCATTAGCACCAAACTACCAAGAACCACCCAAAGGACTAGAAAGCACTTGGGGCTTTGGAGTCAGCAAATTATTAGCTCCATTGTGCGTAATCTTCACTAAATGTCTTTTGCTCCATCAACCTTTGCCATCAATTAGAACAGCACCTTTAGACACTCTGGAAATCTCCATGGGAGGCATGAACTTAGATTCCTCTTTTTGTATCTTATGGGGTGTATTTTTACACATACCCAATGCCCAATATTAAACACAAGCTATTTTACCTGTCAAAAAGCTCTTTCGAACATCTCTGACAAGTCCTAACTAAATTGGATACCTTAGAATGCAACTTTTCAGCAAGTTTTGCTGAAAACCTACTCTTTAACCAACAAGGACACAAATTTGATCTGGGATGTGTATCCCCATGAGCTTAAACGAAGAGACACCAATGGTGCTGTGCAGTGTCACTGAGAAGGCCCACAATTTTTTTATTTAAGAATACCTCTAAATCCAAACCACTAGCTAAAGCTCTTCCTTCAAGAATCTATTCACTCTTTCTGGTGTACCATTTAGATGTTGAAGAGGATAAAGCCACACGCAGGTGAGTAGTGTGTTTAACTTACATGAGTTGTCTCATATCACTAGTAGTAAAATGTGTTCCGTTATCAGTGACTAGAATAGACAGAACACCTTCTGTCTGAAATACTCTTTTCAGAAACTGAACCACAAAAGAAGTGGGAGAAATGGCAAAATCAAAGTATACCCACTTTGAGTAATAATCAACTAAGACTAAGAGAAGCCTTGTCTCCAATGCTAGTGTGTCAAAAGGTCCAGTAAAATCCAACTAAACCTTATCCCAAGGATTCTCTGGTAGTTAGGTGACATTTAATGGTGACTGTTTTCCAATGTTTGTCTGGATGGTGAGAAATACTCCATGAATTTACCAGTGCAGCTACTTGAGAATCCATAGAAGGCCACCAGTAGTATTGCTTTAAATTGTTACAATTGGCTCTAATACGCAAATGACCCTCATGAGAACATTGACTCAAAGAATTTCGATTGGAAATGGGCGGCAATACACAAATCATGGCACATAGGCAGATCATTAACTATGGCTAATTCTTCAGAAATTTGGCAAAAGGTTTGAGTTTAATACCCAAATACTTTTCTTCTCGACACACTTTTCTTTTGAATTCAAGAACTCTTTTTCTCACCAGGAAGATTTTTTGTATTAAGCGGAAATTCCTGAAGGTGTGCCTGAAGTCTGACTAGTCTAGATGAAGCTCTACCTGTGCCATTACCATTAAGCAGATAAATCAATGGTTTGTGGTCAGTGAAAATTTCAGATTTGGATCCCTGCAAGAAAGTTTTGAATTTTTCCACTGTCCAGTAGCAAGCAAGAGCTTCACCTCTCAGTTGTAGAGTAATTAGTCTCCGACTGCTTAAGACAATGGGAGTAAAACACCACTGTGTGCCCTTTACCATTTACCCACTGTGAAAGAACGGCACCAAATCAAAGGATGCTAGAGCAGGTGCAGATGTAATCATCCCTTTAATTCTAGAAAAAGCCTCATTAGCCATGATGTCCCATATAAATTTTGTGGCATTTTTGGGCATAGTATATAACGGTTGTATAATAAGAGAATAGCCTCGAATAGTACTCCATGAGATCCAAAAACAAGCAAAGTGAGGCCTTGTCTTTGGGAGGTGTGGCTTCTTGAATGCCTTGCACAAACAAGAATTTAGGTTTGATACCTTCAACCGAAATGTGGTGTCAAAGTTAATCCGATTCCTTTAGCAAGAATCCACACTTGTAGACTTGAGGGTGACCCCTTTTAAAAAATTTGTAACACCTTTTCAATGATGGAATTGTTTTCTCCGCAAACTCTGCAAAAAATAATACATCAGTCTGAGAGCCACAGCTGCATCACTCAGGATGACATTCATGAAGCTCTAAACTACACTGCAATCTGAGGCTAGGCCAAAAAGAAGGCTTATAAATTGATATGCCCCAAATGGCATAGTAAATGTAGTAAGATCCTGAGACTCCTACGCTAGGAACAGGCTTATACATTTATATGCCCCAAATGGCATAGTAAATGTAGTAAGATCCTGAGACTCCTCAGCTAGATGAATCTTATGATAGGCTGGGTGCAGGTCAATAAAAGTAAGATATTTTGCTTTACCCAAGTTTGCCAGCCTATCCTGAACTTTAGGGAGAGGATGGAAATCAACCACAATAATTTTATTTAAAGTGCAAAGGTCCATTCACGTCTGAATTTAACTAGATTTCTTCTGCATGATAACAATGGGACTGACCAGTTCTGTAGATTTTATGGGTGCAATTACTTTTTCGGAAGTCACTTTTGGAAATAGCTTCTTGAGATTGTCTTACACTTAAAGGGACAGACCTGACCCTGTGAACCATTGGCAGGGCATTAGTTGTAAGCTTGATATTCTGTTCAAAATTCTGAGTATATAGAAGTTCACCAATAAAAACTTCTGGGATTTTCCTAATGACATCAGTTGTGGATATGTCAACCCCATTAATAGAATACATTTCATCACCATCATCCTCTGAAGTTTTCTTGACCACATCAGTTTGGGGTGTCAAATTAGCACCAACTAATGATAGAAAGGCAGTAGACAAGCAATTATTCCCAGCACCCAACTTCATTTGTAAATCTGTAATGAAGGTGCCAATTGCTACTATGAGAGTATCTGTGCCAGGAATCAACTTAAGACACAATATCAAGACATCCAACCAAATTCCTGCCCTTAACAGCAACATATGTTTTGTGGTGGCTGTTCTACCTAGACATGCTAAGTCAATATTTTGCTCTCCAAAAGCTTTAGGAGATGTGCTAGGCTGTTCTAGAACTATTTTTCACCCCAGTGTTTATGGAAATCGATATCAGAAAATATGGTTATTGGGGCACCTTAGTACATCATATTTTATTAATAGTGTTATTTCCAAAAGCAACCTCCTTAAATTGTATCACACACAGTGAAACATTGCCTTGGGAATTGCCCTGAATATTAGGAATAACTTTTGACAGGTCTTAAAAACAGGTCATTCACAGTCAGGTCCACATTGCTGACCTTAACTAATGGTTTTCCCCCGTCTACCGGCACTTTGAAAGTGGCCTACTTTCTTACATTTTATGCATCGTTTGCCTGAAGCTGGGCAGTTGATATTGCCAATATGAGATTTGGATCCACATCCATCTAAAACAAAATCGATGATTTCTCTTGGATACACTTTTGTCATACTTATCTTTTGAGGAAACAGCATTGACTGCACCTTGCTCGGAACAGGAGTACACATTGGTACTGACGTAAATTTGCCTCAAACTAATTTCCCAAGCCCTGCAGTGTAGATTCCTAACGGAGTCTGAAGTATCCCTGCCCCCTTTAACTCCAGCCAGCGCTTATATCTGCAATCCTATAGATGTGGGCTCTTTATCCTCCTCCATGCCCAATCTCGAGGCTGTCTCCGTACAAAGCAGTGCCCAAGTATTCCAAATAACTCCTTGTCAGGAATAAAGCATAAGGGAAGAACTGAGGGAATAACAAAATCCAACATTCCCAACTGGTGGAACCAAAGAATATAAGGTAAACAAATGGAAAAAAAAGTGTATAACTGATGCATCTCAGGGAAGCAGCCCTCAGTCGGGGGTGTGCACCCCAGGACTAAGAAAATCTCAGTATGTGCCGGCTGCTTGTGTATGTCAAGTGGCTATTACAAGAACAAGTGATCTCTACATCTGGAGGTGGGACGTACTATTCACTGCACACATCAGCCTGGAGGGAATAACCTATGCAGTGTTTTTCTACATTTAACTAGAGTAACGGCCAGATCTAGGAACCCAGTGCCCACTTTGTGTTTTCTATCTAGGAAAACCTCCTGAAAGGCAGTAGCGGCTCGCGGGGCGGGGCACGGGAAAAAATAATTAATTATTATAATTTTTTTTAAACGTACCTCTGCTCCTGCGCCGCTCCTCTCCTGTCGCTGCTGCAGGCACAGGCTCCCAGCCTGCCCTGCGCCAAACCTGACGCTGCGCAAAGCAGCATCAGGATTGGCTGGGAGCACCCATCCAAGGTGCTCTCAGGCACACTGGGAGCCTGTGGGGGCTCTCTCCAGCCCAGCAACCATGCCTGAGATGGCCGGCCAAACACACATGCGCTCTGAGAGGAGTGCACAGAGCACTCTCCTTGGCTCGTCACCCCCCAATGCTCAGCCCGTTTTACATGAAAAGGATAATAAGTTTATTATCCTTTCTGTGTAAAATGATTTGCAGTGCTTGCTGCTGGTGGTGGATGACGTTCCTCCACCCATATGAAGGAGCCACGCCTGCTAAAAGGCAGGTCTCTATTGTGTGAGGGAGCAAGCTTCCCAGTGTTACGCATAACCGGAGGAGTACTGTCGTCCAAACAATTGAAGGGCAGCGCATCCCCATGTCATATGACTGAAATCAGTGTCAGCCTATCTACATCTGGGACATGTACCAGCTCCCCATCATAGGTGACTCTTAATTTTAAGATACGTCATATGTGCAAAGTAAAATTGTATGAATTTTAGCCGCGTGTTGTGGGATACTTTCTCCATTCCCTATCCATGACCTCACAGCCCAAGACTTTACCACATCTAGTTGTGAGTGTCGCTAATGATCTCTTCCCCGTATCTTTCAGAGATCTATAAAACCATGTCACCAAGTGTCTATTGCCAGCACAATTATAGTGCGCAGGCGTAAGCTCGAATACTAAAATGTGTATGTAATTGCACGAGCACAAGCTTGAGTGCAAGCATGCAAATGTCATTACCTCAGTGTGCTTGAGCGTGCTCTCGCAGTCTGGACCGTAAAAAAGACCACACACTTTTACATGAACTAGAAGGCAAGATTACGCATTAAGTAAATTTGTTATCTGGCGCTATATTTAGCGCACAGTGTATCCTCGCATTACTTGTTTTTGTGCCAAATAGGGCAAAAACACAACTGTGCGAACAGCCACTGGCACTCTGGCTGTTATGATGATTGTCATTCTAAAGAACGAACAGTGGTTTAACAGTAACACTCATGGGAGTTTTAAGACCATACCATCAAGTAGTGATACCGGGGGGGAGGGGTTACATTTCTTTAGAAAAATAATAATGGAATCAGAGGCAGGGTTAGGCAAAAAAAAAAGATGGGGATAACTGTCATGTCTACTAAAGTGTCATGTGTGGTTAAGTCTAAATTCAAGATCTTTAATTTTGCATCAATTATGAGAAAAGAAATTACACAGATTTAGCACTGGGTACTTATTCCTTCAAAGATAGCAAGAGCCCCAGTTACTAGTGTTAGCTAACTTAAAGGATCAGTGTTCCTTTATTAGCTTCATGAAGCTATGCATATCCAACACACAAAAGGTTATGGGAGGAATGCTTGCAGTAAGTCTAACCACTTGCAATCACTCTAGATAGGATTCCAACCCCCTCATTCTTTTGGCCACTGTGCCACCTAATTTTAGACTCAGCCTAAGCAAATCAGTCTTTACCCTGCTCCAGTAAGAACTATCCAGCCCAAAAGGCCACACAAGCTCCTCCCTGAACAGGAACAAGCAACCCAAGAGTGTTTTTGCCCCGATTGGAGCTCTTCAGTTAGGTGTATGATCCAGTGATGCAGTGAACAATGGGGCCATGTCTGGGCATACCTTTGGCCAATTAGAGTGTTGCATCAAACAACAAAAATGTGATGGGAGGAATGCTTGCAATAAGTCAAATATCGGAAATCACCTAGGTTATGATCCCAACAACCCGTTGCTCTTTTGCACACCATGTAAAGTCAGGACCGGGCACATGCAAATCAGTCTTTACCCTGCTTTAATAGGAACAGTGCAGACCTAATTGCCAGTCCAGGTCCCTCCCCTCCCCGAACCAGAACACAAGCATCCCAAAACCAGCCTTATATATTTCATTGTCTTTTTTTTTAAATAGTTACAAGTAGTTGAAGCTGCAACTTTTTTTGCTGTAGTGGCCTTTCTAATTACAATGAATTGCTTCTTTATGAAAAAATAAGGCCAGCTTGTTTTTGCCGATAGGTGCTTGTATAAACAGGCACGCATTTTGTGTCTCTATATAGGTGTGCCTTGGGGTATTATAGAAGTTGTATTATCGTTTTTTAGTTAGAGCGCGCAAGCACTTTGACCTATTGTAGGTATTGTGGGCTTTTAACCACGTCCATCTCACGCTCATCAATTTCATTTGTTCGTGGACTTGCCTTTCAAAAATCACTTGAAGTCAATGGTAAATGCCTTACACTCGTCCCGCGTTGGGGCGATTTGATTACTGTCTTAGACACCTACTCCATTACAAGGATAATTGCATGATTGCTAATATACTTCAGCATGGGCAAACTACTTTTTTTGTTTTTGTCTGTGCTTCGTGGCTGCCGTGCCGCTCACAGCGCAAACTTGATTGGCACATGAGTTGTTTTGGAGGTCCCGCTGTAAACTGCTTTCTTATTTTATTGGCATTTGTAATGCTTTTTGAATGAGGCATTTATCGCAGATGTATTATTTTTTTAAATCTTTATTACTCATCACTTCTGTAAGGCCAGTTTGAATTAAACTGTACTCAGTCAGGCACACACAAAGTATCCCCGTGGATCACATGAGTGACAGTCAGCCTTGCTTTAACACCGCCGTTAAAGTGCAGATCGCCCACTCCGATACTACAATATACACTGCACTCTGGGAAACTCGACCCACAATGATTTGCGGGACATTTCTTTTACAGAACCAGGTCACCCATTCCTCTCAGTTGCCACTAAGGTGTTGCAGTATCAGGGAGGCATCTCAGCTTCCAAGGACTTGTTTTGATACTAAACTTCTCCCTTTTGCCCCCTTTGCCCCTCCTCTTCCCCTCCTCTCCGCTTGCTATCTACCCACAGCCATTCTCCTTAATAATCTGCACTCCTTCCCCTTTGCCTCTCCCTATCACCTCCTCCCTTCCCTCCTTATCTCTCTTTTTCCCTTTCCTTATCACACCCACCACTACCCCTTCTCCTTTTCTTATTTAGACTAACATGTACCACAAAATATCGCTGAAGTTTTTTTGTTTTTTTTAAATATATAATTGGTGAAACAGCTGGATGTTCAGGAAATCTTGCACAAATTGTCCTGTCGTTTCAGAGTTCATTTTAAGAAGTCCTGGTTGATTTCAGTGTAACTGTTCATCCGATGTCATCGGTGTGGTTTTAACGTTTTTACCTGTATGACATCTCAACAACAGTCTAGGACCTTCTGTGTTTTTATATGCCACACTGCACTTTAACAGCAGTGTTGAAAGGTTATACACCCTCGTGACATTTCATTAAACTTGGAGATACAAAACTCAAAATGACAGAGGAGCCACGCAAGATGGCTGACTCTAGACGGCCTCTCGTGAGCTCCCGGGCATGCGAAAAGAGTCCTGCTATAATCCTGTAGTATACCCAGCCATCGCCACCTGGTTGTACCCCCCCTGATTGTAGCCACACAGAGGGGACTTTCTACACTCCCAACTGAAACTGATTTGCTTTCCCCTTAGCAGCGGTTTGGGGCTTGCGGTCCAACCGCAGGAGCGAACAGGTGTGTCACGTGGGAGGAGGCTGGCACGTGGTGGCCGGAGGAAGCTGCCTGTCCTGAGGTGATCTCCTGACTAATCAAGCAGTGGAGCTGGAGGGGCCTGGCGGGCGACTGGCGAGTGTGCGACTCTCCCCCATGTCCAGTTGCCAGTTTTCTTCCTGAGGCTCAGGGCGCGTTGGGAAGCCTCCAGCCGGAGATCGTGTGTTGCGGTCTAGGGCGGTCCCGTTGCTCTCCTGGTTTCCCTCCCCTATCTGCTCCGAGGAACCGGTGGAACGGCCATTGCAGATTTTGGAGGGTGGTGAGCAGGGACGGCGCTCTTGGACTGCTGTGAGGGAGGTCTGTTAATGGGGTGGCCCTGGTGATGTCAGCCCGAGGCGCTGGGAGACCGACAGAGGAATTGGGTGATTCCCGGGCCTGACCCCCTGTACCCTGCCTCCTCAAATAATATAAACTTGCCAGATCACCTATCTGCACACTGAACACCTACAGTTTCCCAATTGAGTATATGTGTCCCCAGGGCTCTCTACTTTATTACCTGGTCATTCTGTTGTATGAACTTTGATACAAGACTAAGGCACCGTGTGTGATCCTGGACACAAGGAGGTGGGTGCTGGACATTTCTTCAGCCTGTTGCCCTGCAACGCTCCCCCCTCACCTAGATTTTTCTCCCCTTCAAGAGACTTGGAGCCACAAGATGTTGATGCCTACCCATTTGAATGGTGCCATGATGTATCCGCGGAGTCGACAAGGCCTTTTCTTTAAAAATTAGTCTGCATCTTTCACTGGACACTCCCCAAAGTTGATGTTACTTAATCAACTTTGCTCTGAGTGACCCTTTTGTGAGGGGGAGGGGGAAACACCGGAGGTCTTACCAGACAGGAATGGAAGGGCAGCCAGAGCTGTCTCAAACAACTACTGTTTGGATCGCTCCCATAGGCTTTTCCATCTCTCATTATCCCGCAACATGGTGTGAACCTCACTCTCTCTGAGACAGAGGTACTGATCCCTCTGGCATGGGCATGTGGGGGGGCAAAGGGGGACTACCCCACCACTGGCACCCTGTGGAGCGCCCATGGGACCCCTTAAGTTGTAACCTGTGCTCATCCGAGGGGGAGGTAGTCTGGAGCCCCAGGGATCCACTTTTGAAGCCTGCCCTTCGACTTGGGACACAGAATATCCTGCTGTAACATACCTATCCAGGGTAAAAATAACAATTCATTAGCTGCCTAGGCAAACAAAATAAGCAGCTATACCCACTCAATGCCCCCTGCTGACCGGGTGGAGGGCAGGGGGCTTCGCAGCACCGAGATGCCCTCCATGGACCCTGCAATTCAAACCCCTTTGCCGTTGGATTTAATGAAGGCGATCCAAAGTTCCAAATCCAAAGTGGTTATCAAGATTGAGGACACAGTGGTGGATGCCACCCTTCTCTGAGCTGACCTTCAGAAGGTTTCAGAGAGGGTTACCTTAGCATAGCAAAATGTAGAGGAACTTCACCAGGACGTCCTCACTTACGCACCACTGTTATCACTCCAGAAACGTATGGCACGCCTTTATGAACACGTAGAAGACGCCGAGGGCAGATCCACGAGTCACAACCTCCATTTTGTGTTATTCCCTGAGAAAGCAAGGAACCCTCCGCCGAACTTTTCCAGTAGGAATGGATCACTACAGTTCTTAAACCCAAACATCTTTCCAAATTATTTTCTTATGAACAGGCCCACAAAACATTAGTGCCCCCCCACCCCCAAAGCTAGGTGTGCCAGTCTGCTCTTTCCAGCGAAACTTCGGATCCAGTACAAAGGCTTGAATACGTTTTTCACTCAACCTTTGGAAGCAAGTGACAGGTTAGACATGCTGCCCCACACCTCTGAGGGGTCCCCACCCTGCAACTCGCCTCCGAGGTGTAGCCGGTCGGCTCGCCCGAATCGTTTGGGACAAAGGAGAGAAAAATGCCATCTCCGACCCATTCCAAACTGGGAAAATCATTGTGTGCCCGAATGGTACACTCATAACAGAGGATATAATCCCAGACTCGAGGTACTCTCATCAAGAGTCTCAAGATCTCTCGGGATCACACAGTGATGGCCCCGGAGCGGACTGAACACTGAACTTCATGATGGTACTTGGAAGTTGCTTTCACCAACTCGATGTCCTGTTGATTCGGGGTTGCTTTTTGTATGTGGATGTTTTCCTTGTTTGTAAGGAAGGATGGAATTTGTATCCTGTTTTCAGATTCCTACAATGGGAAGCTCCAGGAGAGAGTTGTGAGGGAGGGGGAAGTGAGCTTGAGGACTTTTTACCTTGTTTCCCTGTCTCTCTCTTGCGATTCTAGCAAAGCAACTGAGTATCCACATTGCATTATTAGGTTTATGTTTTGATTTGCAACAAGGTATTGCCTTGGGAAATGGGGCGGCTGTTCTCCTACCCCCTACCATGGCCACTTAGTGTGGTGGATGTACCACTACTGCCCATAGTAAGGGGGGAGTTGGGTATTTCTCTGAGAGTTATTAGAGTATATAGGTTTGACATGTACTCTGCTCTTGTGTACTGTTGCAGCATCCACCCATACCGAAACACCCTCACTAAAGTACAGGACCAAGGAGGGTTTTCAAGTACATATCTGAGAAAGGTAGAGACTATGGTAAACCTATTACAATGTTTTAATGGCTGTAAACATGGCTAATGACATAGAATGTCCGTAGTGTTGCCCAACTGGATATGAGGAGGAGGGTTTATTCATATTTGAAACGTTATAAGGTCTCTATCGCTTTTCTGCAAGAAACTCACATCTGGGGTAGCTGTATATCATTTGTGAACGGGAGGGGACAGATCTATACCACGTCTTTTTTCTGGTTTTGCCTGGGTGGCCCCAGGGGTCCCATTTTACATTGTCATCATGTTTTAGAACCCGAGGTCTATACATCACTTTATGTGGCACTTTAGATGGTAGAGAAATCTGCTTTATTAACATTTAATCTCCTAACACCGATTCTCCAGACTTTTACACCACTATAACCCAGGCCGCTGCTCTGTATTTAGGGGCAGAGGTGATCATGGCAGGGGACCACAGCTGTGTAGTAGAGGACCATAGAGACCCTCTTCACCCACGACTCCACATCAAACCTCATATGACAGAGTGGTATACAGGATCTCAAGCGAGAACTACACTTGTGAGACTTATGGTGGGTCTGGAACCCTGAAGTTCAACAATTCTCATGTTATACCCCAGCCACAAGCACCCATAGTATGCTGGACTATGGCCTCATTTCTGACTCCTTGGGTCCATCACATTTCTTATTTATCCAGGTACTTATTAGACCATTCCCCTGGCCTGTTTGATCTGGGATGCTAGAGGCCAGGCCAAGGATCCCACTTTGAAAGCTTTGTTCAGAAGCCCTCACAAATCTGTCCTATGCAAATACCCCTAGAGATGCCCTAGTCCATTATTTCCAGGAGAATTGGGGTACTTCATCTAGCAAAGCAAACTACTGGGATGCAATTAAATCAGTGATTTGAGGGATCTGTCTTAAATCCACTTATGGAGTACTACAGGGACATCACTCCGAGGGAACTGACCCTCTGTGATGTTGAGAGGGCTCTCCCTTCTCACCCAGAGCGCCTAGTGACCTGGAAAGATACACACAAGTCCCTATCAGACGATTGCTGCGTCCTCAAAAAAAATACCTTTACGGCATAACGCCAAAGACTCCACGTAGAGGTAGATAAAACTGGCGCAATGTTAGCCAGACTGACCAAACAGGAACACTCAAAGACCCTGATACTATCTTTAGATGCTAAGCCGGGCCATCCTGTTTATACAGAAAAGGCAATCAATGACGTCTTTTATGCCCAAACTAGGCGTATGTAAGCCGTGAATAACCCCAACCCGACAATGTAACCGAATACCTTCTTGCTACCCCACTCCCACCGCTCTCTGCTGAGGATGGTAAGTCCCTAAATGACCCTTTCACACAAGAAGAGCTCCTCGCAGTTACTCATATGTTGAAAACGGCTAAACCTCCAGGGAACAATGGCCCTCTGGTGGAGTTCTACCTTAAATATTCTGATATCCTAACTGATAAGTTACTAGAGGTCTTTGAGGATGCTCTTCAAAGAGAAACCCTCCCTCAAACGCTCCGTGAAGCTGTGGTAGTAATGATCTCCACACCTGGCAGGGACCCTACCATACCCACAGCTTATACCCACCTCTCCTTAATGTAGATGTTCAAATTCTCAGTAGTGTCCTTGCTAATCACCTTCACCCACATCTTCAGTCCCTCATACACCCAAACCAATCGGGGACTGCTTTGCCCTCTACAGGAATACCATGGAAAGCCCAAGAATTCAATATTTGGGGTTATTCCTGGCCCCTACGAAGACAGAATTCCTAGAACTAAATATAGGAGGAGTTCTCCTTGGTCTTAAGATATCAGTCAGTTTCTGGAAAGACTTGCCGGTCTCCCTTGTGGTAAAAATCGCAATAGCTAAAATGATTGCTCTCCCCCGCTGCTTGTACGCCCTCCAGGGCATTCCTTTTTCGAATTCCCCATCATTATTTTTGGCAGATAGTCGGTATATTGACCGATTGTTATGGGCTGATAAATGTAGACGTGTCAGCCTTTCTACCCTAAAGCGGCTGCGTTCCTGTGGTGGAATTGAGATCCCACACTTAGATTGTATTATATGGCTCCACACTTACAACATTCCATTCATCGGTTGTCTGATGAAAAGACACAACTTCTGGAAGGTACTTAAGAGCACACAACACTTCCTACATTACTGATTGCTACCTCCCCCAGGTAAACCCTACACAATCCGTTTAGTGGCCGAGATCTGGGAGGAAACGGTTAAGAGGGTGCTCCAAAAAGTCCCTTATGCCCCAGATCGCCCCATATGCATATTGCAACCCTTTAGCAAAATCAAAGACTGTCAATACAATGTTGGAAAGCTGGGGGATGTCTATTACTTGGAGACTTATATCAGTGGGGTCGGTTTATCAACTATGGGAGACGCAGTACACACATTCACCTTGGGTCCAGGCCAGTTTTTACAATAACAGAAATTCTCAGCCACAGCCTGCGAGATATGGACCACATTTCCTAACACCCCATCTCCCACTTATACTCTCATCACAAAGCTACAAATGGGTGGGGGTCGATCCCCAATTACACATCTAAATAGGGCACTGCACTGCAGGATGATCTCCCCACTTCTCCTGCTACGAATCCAAGCTAGATGGGAGGAACTACAGTCTGATCCCTTAACAGAAGGGATCTGTACTGCAAACATGAATGCTTGATTTAAACTCACACAATGCAACTTTGTTCACCAAACATACCTCTCTCCGTCACACTCAGTTGGATTTACTCCACACACTCTGATAGGTGTCCACGCTGCCAGGCTCCGAATGCTGACTTTGTACATATGGTCTGAAACTCTACTATCTTTTCACCTTATTGGACCCAAGTGCTAGATAGCCTTCATAGTGCCACGGGTTGGACTATTCCATCAGACATGTCAGACTTTTTTCCTTTTGCAGGGTCATCTCCAATCTTTTTGCCTACTGCCGCCTATTTTTTCTGACCTGTTTTTGTTGACTTTTGAATTCTGAGCACTTGACCCCTGCTAGTCAGTGCAAAAGTGCATATGCTCTCTGTGTAAATTGTATTGTTGATTGGTTTATACATGATTGGCATATTTTATTTACTAGTAAGTCCCTATTAAAGTGCACTAGAGGTGCCCAGGGCTTGTAAAACAAATGCTACTGGTGGGCCTGCAGCACTGGTTGTGCCACCCACATTAGTAGCCCTGTAAACATGGCTCAGACCTGTCACTGCAGTGTCTGTCTGTGTAGTGTTTAACTGCCAATTTGACTTGCCAAGTGTACCCACTTGTCAGGCCTAAACCTTCCCTTTTCTTACATGTAAGACACCCCTGAGGTAGGCCCTAGGTAGCCCCATGGGCAGAGTGCAGTGTATGTTTCGGGTAGGACATATACTAATGTGTTTTATATGTCCTGACACTGAAATACAGCCAAATTGGGTTTTCACTGTTGCAGGGCCTGCCTCTCTCATAGGTTAACATGGGGGCTGCCTTTAAATATGAATAAAGCGTAGATTCCCTTTGGGAGCAAATAGAAATGTGGAGTTTGGGGTCCCTGAGCTCACAATTTAAAAATACATATTTTAGCAAAGTTGGTTTTGAGACTGTGTGTTTGAAAATGCCACTTTTAGAAAGTGAGCATTTTCTTGCTTAAACCATTCTGTGACTCTGCCTGTTTGTGGATTCCTTGTCTAGGTCAGTTTAACAGTTGGGCTGTTTGCACCTCTCTCTAGACAGTGACACAAAGGGAGCTGGGGTGTAGCCTGCCTATCCTGATGAGCCATCTGTGCTAGAAGGGATGGGAGGAGTGGTCATTTACACCTGAAAGGGCTATGCCTGCCCACACCCAATGCAGTATCCAACCCCCTGGTGTGTGTCTGGGGCCTGGCCTGGGCAAGGCAGGATTTCACAAAGAAGAGAGGCTTTCCTTTGAAGTAAGCCTACATCGAGGAACCTCTGCCTGGTAAAGAGCTGAGGAGAAGTGCTGCCCTGCCTGTGCTTTGTGGAGCTATCCTGCAGTTGCTGCTTCTGCCTGTGCAAGGGGACAAAGACTGGACTTTGTTGTGCATTCCTGCTTGTGAAGAAATCTCCAAGGCTTGTCCTGAGCTTGCCTCCTGTTGTTGAAGTCTCAGGGCCATAAAAGGCCTCTCCTGCCAGCACCTGTACTCTCTGCTGTGACTCCTGCCCTGCCAAGTGGTGCCCTATCCAGTTCCTGGGGCCTTGGAAGGTGAAGCTGGCAGACCAAGACTGAAAATGCATGCACAGACCGCCGTGCGGGGAAAATTTCGATGCACCTTCCGAGACGCGGCTGAAAAACGACGTCCCACCGGCTTTGCAGCAGAAATGGACTCTCCACCTGCATCACGGCTGGAAAATGGGCGTACGCAGCTGGAGAAATGACGTGCAACACCCGCTGACGGAGGCTGATAAAATCACAACCCACACAGTGCGGTTTCCTGATACTGTGCGGCTGGATTTTTGATGCAAACCTTG
The DNA here is from genome assembly GCF_031143425.1 of Pleurodeles waltl. Classification (NCBI taxonomy): domain Eukaryota; kingdom Metazoa; phylum Chordata; class Amphibia; order Caudata; family Salamandridae; genus Pleurodeles; species Pleurodeles waltl. Next base: position 807,410,442 of record NC_090450.1, on the reverse strand, counting down.
CTGGTTGCGGAAAAACGCCACAACGCCTGCCCAGACCCGAGTGCTTGCCTGGATCGACGCATCGCTTTCCTGTGGAGAGGAAAAACGACACACCTGGATATAGGCGCACATGACCCAACTGGAGAAGGAGAAACGACACGCGGTCTCACTTGCGGATGAGAAATCAACGCATCACTAACCTTTTTTGACGCACACTTGCCCGTGCGTGTGATTTTGACGCTACCCAGGTACCTTTCAATGCTAACAGTGTTTTTACTGGTTACTAAATGATTTGAGACTCTTTTGCTTTTAAAATTAATAACTTGACTTGTGTATGTTGGATTTTTGTCATTTTGGTCTTGTTTTGTTGAGATGTAATGTAAATGTAAATGTAAATTAGCACTTGTATAGCGCACTACTCACCCGTTAGGGTCTCAAGGCGCTGTACTCATACCGCTATGGAACCCCTCCTGGCTTTTCCCTGTGAGGCGCCCACTCCTGAGCACCCCCAGGGTGAAGCCAGGCATCCAAGCGCTGTTGGGGCCGTTGTGGAGATTAAGCAAGCTATTGCCCAGAGTTGCAGAGTGGGACCCATGAATTAGATTAGGCACCGAGGCGAGAATTATCTGGTCAAGGGGAATTGAGCCCAAGACCTGCCGAAGCGGGACTTGAACCCTGGTCTTGAGCCAGATCTCTGCCTCAGGGTCTGCCGCTCTAACCATTGAGCCACACTTCTCCACTAAATATTTCCTATTTTTCTAAACCTGTGTTGTCATTTTGTGGTGTTACTGGGTTACTGTGTGTGTTGATACAAATATTTTACACCTAGACTCTGAAGTTAAGCCTGCCTGCTTGTGCCAGGCTACCAAAGGGGTCAGCGGGGGTTAACTGAAGGTGATTCTCCTTTACTCTGACTAGAGTGAGGGTCCTTGCTTGGACAGAGGGTAACCTGACTGCCAACCAAAGACCCTATTTCTAACAAGACACACAACATATACTCCTAGGCGTCAGGCCTTCTTCGGTTAAGAAACTTAGTAGAAAATTACTTATGTTGGGTTTGACATTAGTCATATAAAATGGTTGAGCCCTTCGCCTCCCTTGCGCTCTATCTGGTTGAGGGATATTATCGAATGGGCTACTGCAGAAGAAATTCGCATTAAACATGTGCACCGATGATAAATTGGCAGCTGACTTAGGGACAAGGCAACCATGCTGACGGACCTTAAAGACACCTCTTCTGAGGATAACTCTGATCATTCATGTGAAATACCCTGTAACACGAACAAAACATAAATGTCTGCTAAGCTTGAAGATATGTACTATGATGACTGTTATGTTTGTGAAATACTTTTTGCAGGAGCAGAGGGGGTTTTGGGAAGGGAGTCTAATATGTTACTATGATCTTATTGATGAAATGTAAACCTGAGAGAACCTGCGGCTATTTTAGATTTGTCGAGTGTATATAATGTTGAAACATCAATAAAGCTTTTTTTTTTTTTTTTTTTTGTCAAAACGACAAAATGTACCCAAAATAAAAACAACTCACACCATTCAGTGTTTTTTTCAAGCTCTTTTATGTTTTATAGCTGGGTGTAGTTTCTGTTTTAAGGGCCTTGTTTAAAATAGTGTTCCAGTAGGCCTGCTAGCCCTTATATGTATATGCAGGGCCACTGGGGTTATGTGGCAAGAAAAGTCCAGTTATGCAATTACAACTCCAATAGCTCTAACTCAAGCAAATGCGAGATCAATTGCATTGTAAAGGCTTGTTAGAGTGTTTCTTGATCCTTTGACCGCTGGGTGGGATTATTTGACTTCAATTAAGATTCCCATGTTAGAGCAGTAAGGGTTACTTGTCAGTAGTTTTTTTCCCTTTTTCTTTCTCATCTGCGTTTTGACTATAATTGGGTTTGACCTAAATGTAAATTAGATGTAGATAGAATTAATTGCTTTGTAAATAAACTTCTTTGCTTGCCACCGCTCTCTGGTAACTGTGATGCTTTTTCACACCTTGTTAATTGCCACCTTTAATCTACATTGGCTCTTATCACCTCGAACGTCGGTGCTCGTAACAGGATATCCCCATCTTTTCCTCACTGGAACTGCTTGACAAGTTAAAACCATGCACTAATAAATTGTCTTTCGTTATCTGAATAAAACGCTGGACAACTGACCTGTACTGTCCGATTAAAAAGACAGTTTCACAAAAAATGTTTATAAACGCTTACATTTCATTTTTGTCAAAAATCTACCACAACAAGACTGCATAACAAATCTGATGTAATTCTTAGCTAAAATGTACTCTGATGTTTCGCATTGTAGCAGTTATGTAGCTGTTTCTTTTTCTGCTTGGCTGGACTGGGCTAATGGGCTATATGTCATCACCTTAAATTGAATGTTTCTTTGCCAAATATGCATGCCTGGTCCAATGGTAGCCCTGCATTTCCTGAGAATGCGGTACTTAAGGGAAGATGTATTAATGATGTGCTTTTCATGTGCACTGACGCTCAAAAGTGTTTCATAGGTAACCTTCGTAACAAATACATTAACATTGAAATATCTAGGAAGGGTCTTGAGAACGGCCCAGCAGGTATAAATATAAATCGTTACTAAAAATGGGAAACTGAAATCTGTAAGAAATTCAGTTCCTTATGCAACGAGTGAACACCAACAAAGTCAAATTGACATAATTCTTGGAGAATTTGAATCTCAACTTTAGCCAACAATCACATTTTGCGAAAGAATTACTGGTACACCAGATGTTTTTAATTGAACATAAACTACATTGGTAAATAAAAATGTAGTGGTTCTGTTGAAGAAATTTTACCTTAGTCCTAAAGACGCAGACACAAAAGCAAACAGATTCATTACACAAGCTTTGGCACTTGATTGAAAGATTTGATATAAAATGGGGTTTAGGTGCAGAATGGGTTCATTCCTTTATACTCTCTCCAACCCCATTATCTCCCTACAGGACATGATTACCTTTGTATTGGGGGCCTTTCAGTGGATGGTTCTTGCGTGTAATGATTACAAATTGAAGAGCTGCCTATTTGTTTTAGGATGGGGGGATGCGCACTGTCCTCTTAATTTGAGTAATAATCCTCGCTAGTCTTCTTGGCATTTGTTGTAAGGTAGGATCTTATTTGACATATAATAGTGTCCCTTTTGTGGAATTTCAATTTTACTCTACCACTACTGTGCCGCTGTGGAAAACAGTTGGTGACTCACAGTAGGAAAAATGGAACATCTTTATGTGCGTGAAGGGTTGTGAAAATGATACTACTCACAGTCTATGTAAAATACTCCCGAAAACCTCCAATTACACTTCTGTTCTTTTCGTCACATAGTCCAAGAAACCAAACTGCTGAAGTATTCTAGAGAGCCTAATGGTGTTAACTATTTTCCGAAAAGGTGTGCCAATGCATCTATTCCACATTAGAGAACAATTATTTTGCACAAGCCGTACAGTGATGCCCTCACATCAACACGGTCAGTGACGGACTACTTCTGGTGTGTTTACCAAATCCTCAGGCTACATTGAAGCACGCGGTATAGGCTGAGTCAGTCTTAGTGAGTATCTTTTTCAAGCTTTGTCTTTTGAGGGACAGAAATCTATTAGTTCCCTGGAACTTACTAGACCGATCTGAAAAGTGTTCAACACTATTCATTATAAGCTCCTCCTTTTTAGAGATTGTGCTAAAGACCTTGAAGTCGAGTCAAATGTTCCTGTCTAACAGGACCCAGTGTGTTTGTTTTCCTACTACTTTATGGAATTATGTGCGGCATTCTACATAGATACTGTCTTTCTGTGTATCTTTTTATATCGTTTTAGGTCTAACATACAGACCGCTATAGCTTTTTCACTAGCCTGTTTTTTTTTAAAGTAGAAAGAATTGCAATTAAAAATCAGTATATATTCAAATACATAAAGGGACTTTTGGTCTGCCCTTTTCAGCCATCGATCTGTCAACGCATTGTTCACATTTTACTTCCACCCACCACAGCGTACAGCATGTGGGTTGCACATGTGTACATCGTTTTGGAAAGTAGTTGACTTCAGTGCAGGGCTGGTTGATCAGTCTTAGCTTTAATTTGTATTATAATTGCATGCTTTTTTTATTTTTGCAGTGGGTCATTATTTATTTTTGACATTCACCCATGTTTACTTAGCAGCACCTCATGCATTTGTAACTCCCATTTACTCTAGGCTATGGAGAGTGAAGTGAACGTATATTATCCAGAGCTCTACAAGCCGAAAACTGGTTTCCAGCTACTCACAAACCAACTACAGCGTCTCTGCGTGCTACTGGATGTTTACTTGGAAACTGAGAGCCACGATAACAGCGTGGAGGGCCCCAAGGAATTCCCACAGGAGAAGATGTGCCTCCGTCTGGTCAGGTAGGACCCATGTCTAAATCTCGAGATAGGACTATGTTAGGGTCTTGTGAAAAAAGACATAGAGAGTCTTGCTTGTATGCCTTGCAAATGCTAAACATTTCACCCATTGACTTCACTAATGTTCTCTTAAAATTTTTCATCCTTTTCCAGGGGTCCCAATCGTTTGAAGCCATTCAAGTATCAGCATCCCCAAGGATTTTTCAGTCATCGTTAAGCTTTGTGGTACACCGGAAACCATATGAAACATGATTCTGTGCTGACCACAATTCCTCTTGTATGCTCAGTGTTAGCTCATTCTGTCATTCTGAGGATGTTACCTTGTTCATTACTTGAATTTTTAGTTAATTAAATTTTAATATGACTACTCCAATAATAGTGGCCTCTGCATTGTCTACTCCCTTGCATATTTGTCATTGATAAAGGAGAGTACTGTTTGTGCTGTGGGGTAAAAGGTGGTTTGCTTTCACGGCCAACTTCTTGCTTTATTTTGGAGTGCTCCAGCTCTGAGTTTAGACACCTCTGATATCAGATACGAAGATGTCACTCGTGGTACAGTGTGCTCACCCAGACCAAGAGTGATGAACTAAATTACAAGACTGTGGTGAATTAGATCCTAATCTCTATGCCCTTCATATTAATGCACAATCATTTCCTCATGTTTGTTTTTAGGTAATGTATTTTATTGCACTGATCAAATACCAGGATTGGCTTCCAAAAACACTAGTTTGAGGAAAAGTATTGTTTGAGGCAAGTGTGGCTATAGATACACATGCTGTTCATACTCCTGCCATCTAAAGTTGGGCCCAGATGTACGTAAATCGTTTTTCTTCAAAGAAGTCTTTCAAGTCAAGAGACAAAGTGACTCTTCCTCTTGGTGATAAAACGCATGGTCATAGACTCCATTGTTAGATTTTCTTTCTGCCATTGGGTTCAGGTGTGTGTTCCTGTGTTGTTGTCCGACACAGTTGCAGTGGTCTTTTCAGTTCACACGTTACCTTCCCTCCATTGGTATTGTACTTAGATCGCTTTCCCTTACTTTCCTTTACAGGTCGACGTTCAGGTACTTTGATCGAGCTGGATCTTATCAATTACAGCCCGTCCTAGGCCGCGGCCATCAGGGCCTACTCCTTTCTCAGTAACGTCTCTCTACCATGCCTCGACGGTGATGGTAAGACTGCCTTTTCGCTGCTGTTCTTGCTGCCATGTGAAATACCCTCCTACAGATCTGCATTAGTTCTGTAATTGGTGTCTGTTGCTGGAACACAATGAGGCAGACTGTGACACCTGTCACGCATTACGCGCTGGGAAGATTCTTTGTGACTGTCCGCTCAATGTCGCAGAGCAACATAGAAAACACACCAGACCTTTTTGGTCCTGACAGCGTTGAGGGCAAACAGCACCCACAGCTATCAGCTGCAAATGAAGAGGTTTTCTCCCTTAAAGGCAGCTCTGACCTGGCGATCGAGGACCTCCGCCTGCTCAGCAGTCTGAGTACAGCACCAGCATCCTGAGAAGACTTTTTCCAAGAAGCATGTAGCCCCTAAGGAACATCAGAGATGGGCTTTTGGACTGCCACTGCCTTCAGGCCATGGTAGGCTCTGAGCAACTGCTTCCGTTGTCTAGCTCTGACTCTGCGCTGAAGAAACCTTTGAGACCGAGCACTTCAGCTCCGACCACCCCAGCACCAAGCTGACCTTATGGCATTGACTTCATCAGCCTCTACTCCGAGCGGAATATTTGCACCAAAACAAAAGGCAGTTTCAGAACCAGAGACTTCAGCGTCGACCTCCAAGTCCAACACTAGCACAGCAGTCAAGTCCCTCCTCCATAAGCTCAAGGAACTACTCTAGATCGGACAAAAAACGTTGGTCATGCACCGTCACACAGGCCACGTTCTTACCCGCACTTCGGGCCCTGCTGCTCCATCCTCCAAACAGCTGTCCTTCCAGGAAGTTTTAGACGGTCCAGTTCCTGCAAAACTGCGCAAGAAGGCAGATAAGACTACCAGCTCCTTACCTCTTGCACCGCCATTGCCACCAAACATTTCCCAACCTTTGGAGTTGTTGGACTCCAGGAACCGAGGCCAGGGTAGTTCCCCAAAAGGAGCCACACCCACCACCAGACCCTGACTTGCGTCGTCTTCTTCCCGATCACACAGGTGATGCCTAGAGTGTTTCTTTCCCACATGGGAAACCTTCACCTCAGATCAATGGGTTGGATATTTTCAAACATGGTTATTGTCTGGAGTCTCACTTCCACGCCTCCCACCATTCCACATTGCAAACACAGACTATCAGCTGAACATCAAACACTGCTCAAAGTGGCTAAAGAACCCGTCCCCAAGGTTCAGCAGTGTACTCACTTTACTTCCTCATAACCCCAAAAATGGCCACCTCAGACCCATTCTGGACCTCAGGCCCCTAAACAAATACATCTTATCACAGCACTTTCACATAGTAACCCTTCAGGATGTCTTTCCGCTTCTCCAGCAAGGCAACTTTATCGCTGAGCTTGACCTAAAGGATGCCTATTTCCACATCCCAATACATCCAGTTCATCGCCGATATCTCATGTTTATGGTTTGCAGAAGGGCACCACCAGTTCAAAGTCCTCCCCTTTGGGGTCACTGCACCTCTGGTATTCACCAAGTGTCTTGCGTTGGTAGCTGTTCACCTCGACAGACAGGGCAGTCATGTTTTCCCGTATCTGGACAATTGGCTCATCAAAGCTGCTACCTGTCAGTAGTGCCAAAACACACACAAGTCACTATAGATCTGCTTCATCCATCAGTGTTTACCATTATCGCCACCAAATCTCACCCCCTCCCCCTACAGATCCAGCCTTACCTAGGGGCTATTCTCAGCACAAAGGTAGCTTGGCCTGGCCCAATTCTGCAAAGGTCTAGTCTTTTCAATCACTGATCTCCTTGTGCCAACTCAGTCAGGACAGTCATGAGTCTCATAGGCATAATGGCCTCCTGCACAACCATAGTACCTCATGTGAGGCTTAACATGTGTCTGTTGCAGGAATGTTTAGCGCAATAGTGGCCTCAGATGGAGGGTCACTGGGATTATCTAGTGTTGCTCAGCCACCACGATCATCACTCACTGCAGTGGTGGAACACCAACAACCTGATGCAGGGTGCAGCCTTTCCTCAACCCTGTTCTACAGACCATTGTTATATTGGATGCCTCACTGATGGGGTGGGGCGCACACTTGCAGGAGCTGACTGTGCAGGGTCTGTCTGAAACGAGATACCAGGGTCTCTACATCAACTACCTGGAGCTTCTAGCTGTTGACCTAGCGTTGAAAGCTTTCCTTCCTCATCTAATAAGCAAGGTTGTACTTGTCTGTATGGACAACATGACAGCCTTGTACTGCCTTCAGAAACAGGAGGCACATTCTCCACAGCTGCCTGTTATCCCAGACTATTTGGCATTGGGCTGTCTGCCACAGCATTCATTTGTTAGTGGAATACCTTCCTGGTTTGGACAATGATATTGACGACCTCCTCAGCAGGATGTGGCAACAAGTCCACGAGTGGCAACGCCACCCGCAAGTCCTCCTCCTTTACTTTCACAGATGCAGTTTACTCAAATGGGTCTTTTCGCAACTGCAGACACCGAATGCCCATGCTTTGTCTACAGGCTCCCACAATCCAGCATTAATGCTTTGTTGATGAATTTGTCAGGAGTATTTGCCTACGCTTTTTCTCCTCTATCTCTTATCCATTTGTGGTTCGAAGTCTTTGGGAGACGTCCCCCATGCTCATCCTGGTAGCTCCCACATGGACTTGCCAGCCATGGTCCCCAATTCTTCTCCTTGGACCTTCTCACACTAACCATGGAGAAATCGGGCGTCCCTCAACCTGGCAATCTGCCTCCTGAAGTCGTAGAGTTTGGATACCTTAATCTTCTTCCTCAGAGTATGAGCTTTCTTAAGGAAGCCCGAAGACCAACCACCCGTGCCTGCTACGCGGTCAAATGGAAGAGGGTTGGTTGGTACTGTCACTCAAAACAAATTGACCCTTTTACCACTACAGTACTAGGTATTGTTTCTTGCTTACTTCTCTTACAGGTTTCCAGGGTAGCCTTCAGTTCTGTATGCTTGCATCTAGCCGCAGTAGCTGCCGCTCTTCAAAATAGACAACACATCACTCTCTTCAAGATACTAGTTATTAAAGCCTTCATGGAAGGTCTCAAATGGGTGATTCCTCCTCGGGTTCCACCAGCAGCCTCGTGGAATCTTAACATTGTACTCATGCCACTCAGAGGCTTTCCATTTGAGCCCCTTCACACTTGCCCCTTCAATTACTCTTTGAAGGTGGTATTTTTAATTGCTATTACCACAGGCGTGTCAGTAAGCTTCAAACATTGAACCCTGGAAAAATCCTTCCAAATTCATAGGGACCGGGTTGTCCTCTGCATAACCTCAAATTACTTCCTAAGGTACTTTCTCAATTCAGTCTTAGTCGATCTACCTGTTGTTTCCCTCAACCAGACTCTGTTACAGAATTGGCTCTCCATAGTTTGGGTGTAAAGCAAGCCTCATGTACTACATTGATAGGACAGTAACATTTAGAAAGACTCCAACTTTTTGTTGCTTTCTCCCAACCTCATAAAGGGAACGCTATATTACAGTCAGCATTGCTAGATGGATAGTTAAATACAGTCATAAATGTTATGCTAAAGCCAGGTGGATTCTACACACTCCTCATAGAGCACACACTACTCGAAAGACACAAGCTTCTATGGACTTCCTTGAAAATATCCCAATAGCTGACATTTGCAAAGCAGCTACCTAATATATATCACACACTTTCAATAAACAGTACTGTGTGGATGTTCTATTCCACCAGCTAGCTATTGTTGGCCAGGCAGTTCTCTGTACACTTTTTCAAACCACTGCAACGCCCACTGGCTGGCCACTACTTCTGGGGAGGACTGCTTTACAGTCTGCACAGCATGTGTATTTACAGCCACTTGTGCCTCGAATGGAAAATGTTACTTTTCCAGTGAGAATCTATTTGTGGAATGTAGTGCTGTGAATTCACGTGCCCACCCCCCTCCCCAGATGTCTGTGGCTGTTGCAATATCTTCTTATATCTCTTTTTCCTCTCATGCATCGACATCTCTTTACTTATCACTTCATTTAACACACTATCCTCACCCGCAGTGCAGGAAAACAATCTAACAATAAAGTGTATGCCCATGTGCATTATCACCAAGAGGAGGAGTCACTCTACCTTGTGACTCAAAAGATGTCTTTGGAGAAAAACAACTTGCACACACACCCTGGCCCAACACTAGATAGCAGGATTATGTAAGGCATTGCAAATCTACAGCACTACATGTCACAAACATATGCTTGCAAGGTGAGTAACTTTCTCCTTATCTTTGCATCCTTCAAAGTGTTATTTAACCGTAGAGAGTAGATTAATCTGGCAGTGAGTGAGAACATAATTGTTTACTTCAGAGGCCTTTGTAGACATACGATAGGGGCTTAGCATTCAGGCAGATTCCCAATCCCCACCGCACCCCTTTTCCCTGGTGCAGACTTGTAAAGAATTCATATATTACTCTGTACATGCATTCGAAGCATACAGCATTCTGTGGAGAAGGTTTCTACTGTTCACAGGCTAAGGCTAATATAGGCAGTCAAAGGAGATATACTGATACAGACTTCTAGCTGCAGATTCCTTACCTTTTAAATATTCCCTAGATGTCAGACTGGATCTAGAAATGTTTCTGCAGTACCTCTGCATGCCAGAAGGCAGCACTGTGCGGCTCCACACTGATGCTCTTCCGCTCCGGAAATTATGTGCAGAGCTTATGTAGGTGCCACTCCAGCATTGCTGATTGATGTCAGTTGCATTCTTTCTGCCCCTCTAAACTCTGACCCAGAGTTCTTAGTTTTTTTCTGTGATGTGACATTTCCGCAAAACTTCATTCAGTGTGCAAGGGATGTCACCCCAAAACAGCTGACTTTAAGCCCTGTAGGGAATGTCACAAACAAATAATTGTGATGGATCCTCATCAGATGTGCCTCAGGTACCTGGGCTCAACCTAGGACTTCAAGGCCTACAGCAACTGCTCAACAATGAGCCCGAAACCCATCAGGGAATACGAGATGAAACTTGATGTCGCCAGGCATAAGAAGACTGCTCACTGGGACTGTTCTGCCTCCAAGGTTCTATTTTGGTTCTGTTTCCCTTCCCAGAGTTGACAGAGCTGCTCCAGAGGTCAGTCTTTGTTGTGCTGCAAGTCCTCAGGAGAGCAAAAGAAACTCAAGAAATTGAAGCGGGATTCTACTACCTCATGCCACTCACATTTGCCTGAGCAGGCATGGGGGCGGCACCACCCTTCTCAATCTCACTCTTGCAGCTAGTTAGAGCACAACCGGAGCCATTCTGCATCAAATCAGTTCAGGGCAGCCATGCTCTGGCTCTCTGGATGGATTCCTGCTGACTCCCTCTGGCATGCATCCATGCCCCATGGAGCTGAGAGGCCTCCCACCTAGGATACTTTTGATGCGTTTTCCTTCTGCGCCAGGTGCTAGGTGGACCTTCTGAGCCTGTTTAGCCACTTGTTACAACCTCACTACTGGTGCCACAACCCACCCCAGTCCTGGGCACTTCAGCGCTGATGCTGACTTCACCAATGACAGAGGAGGTTGCCCAAATGTTCTCTCCTTGACTGAAATAGTGCCCAGCCCAGCTCCTCCTGAGGTGCCACTTCCCCAACTTGATTTGTCAGAACGGTGCCAACTCTCCGTTTTCTATTTTTGGGACAGATTTGGATAGTGACTGTGAACCTGGTGAGGAGTTCGCTCAGCCCTACCAGGATGATAATTAATAGAAGGACTTACTGGAGACTGGTGGCCTCAGTACCTCTGTGGAAACAGGTCTTTTTTTTCTCCCACTGGATCAGCCACAGAGGAATTGGCTTCCTATGCCATGGTAATGCATAGCGTGACCGAAGTTCTTGACCTTCAGCTCCCCCACCTTGGAGAATAACTTGACCGGGGCAGACATCATTGGAGCCACTTCTTCCTTTCAATGAAGTTCTGAAAGATGTCTTATTGGTAGCTTGAACCAAACCATGCATTGGCCCACCAGTCAACCCACAAATTCCTAGACCATTGCCCTGCACCAGTTAAATCTGGCTTTTCTTTTGCTCCATCCCTCACCTGCAAACCTAGTGGTGCAGGCTCCACCAGCCACTTTAATACCAGCACTTTTCTTACCACTCTCCCTGATAGGGAATCTAAGCAAGTGGAAACATTCTGCAAACTTGCCTTTTCCTCTACCACCTTGGCCCTCCGCTCTGTTAATGCCAGATGTTTATTGGAGTGCTACTCTCATGCCCTTTGGGATTCGGTGGCACAAGTCCTTGTTGGTTTGCCCAAAGACCTTTGCCCTTTGTTCTCTCAGACAATTCAGGATGGTTGTGATGCAGCCAAGTTCACAATTCGTTGTGGCTTGGACACCACTGATTCTAGCGAGTGGGCTGTGTGTGGCTGCAATCAATTGGGTGAAGATGTCCAGTGCTCTAGGATGGACATGCCCTTTTATGGGACTCTCCTGTTTAAGGACAAAGCTGATTCCACTCTTAAGCATTTTAGGGAAAGTGGGGCTAACATTAACTTTCTGGGCTGTTCCGTCTGCCTTACCCACTACAACAGTTCCATTGCTCCTTTCATGGCTTCAGCCGAGGTGTCTCGTACTACCAGCCTGTCTGGCCCTCACAGGGAGCAAAGATGTTTTGCTGTAGAGGCTGTGGTACTCACCACCCTCGAGCCAAGGTCAGCATTCTGGCCAGTCTACTGACAAAAGTGCGTCCCCACCTGTGAAAACCGCTTTTGCGTGCCCTGGTGAGAGGCAGAATCCACAGTTTCATACTGGGTTGCAGGCGATCTCTTCGGAGAGGTGGGTCCTACAGATTGTTTGCAGGCAACATGCCCTAACCTTTCTTTCTTCCCTGACACACCTTCCACCAGCGACTGACGGAGGACCAGCTCTCCATTTTGTGGCAGAAAATGCAAGTTCTTTTAGTGAAAGGGGCTCTGAAGAGGTTGCCGGCGCCAGAAGTAAAACCTGGTTATTATTCTCGCCACTTTCTGGTGCCTGAGAAGGATAGTGGTCTTTGGCTTATTTAGATTTGTGCTTTCTCAATGCCTTTCTCTGGAAAGAGGAATTCAGTATTCTCACTCTGACCCAGGTCCTGACTTCCCTTGACCCTAGAAACTGGATGGTGGCGCTGGACATGCATCATGCCTATTTCCATATGTAGGAAGTTGGCTCTGTATGTGCTATTTCAAAGTAAGGAATAGCATGCACAGAGTCCAAGGGTTCCCCTTAGAGGTAAGATAGTGGCAAAAAGAGATAATACTAATGCTCTATTTTGTGGTAGTGTGGTCGAGCAGTAGGCTTATCAAAGGAGTAGTGTTAAGCATTTGTTGTACATACACACAGGCAATAAATGAGGAACACACACTCGGAGACAAATCCAGCCAATAGGTTTTGTTATAGAAAAATATATTTTCTTAGTTTATTTTAAGAACCACAGGTTCGAATTCTACATGTAATATCTCATTTGAAAGGTATTGCAGGTAAGTACTTTAGGAACTTTGAATCATTTCATTAGCATGTATACTTTTCACATAAAACACAATAAGCTGTTTTAAAAGTGGACACAGTGCAATTTTCACAGTTCCTGGGGGAGGTAAGTTATTGTTAGTTTTAACAGGTAAGCAAGTCACTTACAGGTTTCAGTTTTTGGTCCAAGGTAGCCCACTGTTGGGGGTTCAGAGCAACCCCAAAGTTATCACACCAGCAGCTCAGGGCCGGTCAGGTGCAAAGGTCAAAGAGGTGCCCAAAACACATAGGCTATAATGGAGAGAAGGGGGTGCCCCGGTTCCAGTCTGCCTGCAGGTAAGTACCCGCGTCTTCGGAGGGCAGACCAGGGGGGTTTTGTAGGGCACCAGGGCGGGACACAAGTCCAAACAGAAAGTACACCCTCAGCAGCGCGGGGGCGGCCGGGTGCAGTGTGCAAACAAGCGTCGGGTTTCCTTTAGTTTTCAATGGGAGACCAAGGGGTCTCTTCAGCGATGCAGGCAGGCAAGGGGGGGGGCTCCTCGGGGTAGCCACCACCTGGGCAAGGGAGAGGGCCTCCTGGGGGTCACTCCTGCACAGAAGTTCCGTTTCTTTAGGGGCTGGGGGCTGCGGGTGCAGGGTCTTTCCCAGCCGTCGGGAAATGGAGTTCAGACAGTCGCGGTCAGGGGGAGCCTGGGGATTCCCTCTGCAGGCGTCGCTGTGGGGGCTCAGGGGGGACAACTTTGGTTACTCAGTCGTAGAGTCGCCGGAGGGTCCTCCCTGAGTTGGTTGTTCTCCACCAGTCGAGTCGGGGTCGCCGGGTGCAGTGTTGCAAGTCTCACGCTTCTTGCGGGGAGTTGCAGGGGTCTTTAAATCTGCTCCTTGTAACAAAGTTGCAGTTCTTTTGGAGCAGTGCCGCTGTCCTCGGGAGCTTCTTGTCTTTTTCGAAGCAGGGCAGTCCTCAGAGGATTCAGAGGTCGCTGGTCCCTTGGAAAGCGTCGCTGGAGCAGGTTCTTTGGAAGGCAGGAGACAGGCCGGTAAGTCTGGGGCCAAGGCAGTTGGTGTCTTCTGTTCTTCCTCTGCAGGGGTTTGTCAGCTCGGCAGTCCTTCTTCTTGTAGTTGCAGGAATCTAAATTCTTAGGTTCAGGGGAGCCCTTAAATAATAAATTTAAGGGCGTTTTTAGGTCTGGGGGGTTAGTAGCCAATGGCTACTAGCCCTGAGGGTGGGTACACCCTCTTTGTGCCTCCTCCCAAGGGGAGGGGGACACATTCCTATCCCTATTGGGGGAATCCTCCTTCTACAAGATGGAGGATTTCTAAAAGTCAGTTTCACCTCAGCTCAGGACACCTTAGGGGCTGTCCTGACTGGCCAGTGACTCCTCCTTGTTTTTCTCATTATCTCTCCTGGACTTGCCGCCAAAAGTGGGGGCTGTGTCCAGGGGGCGGGCATCTCCACTAGCTGGAGTGCCCTGGGGCATTGTAACACGAAGCTTGAGCCTTTGAAGCTCACTGCTAGGTGTTACAGTTCCTGCAGGGGGGAGGTGTGAAGCACCTCCACCCAGAGCAGGCTTTGTTTCTGTCCTCAGAGAGCACAAAGGCTCTCACCGCATGAGGTCAGACACTCGTCTCTCAGCAGCAGGCTGGCAGAGACCAGTCAGTCCTGCACTGAACAATTGGGTAAAATACAGGGGGTATCTCTAAAATGCCCTCTGTGTGCATTTTTTAATAAATCCAACACTGGCATCGGTGTGGGTTTATTATTCTGAGAAGTTTGATTCTAAACTTCCCAGTATTCAGTGTAGCCATTATGGAGCTGTGGAGTTCGTTTTTGACAGACTCCCAGACCATATACTCTTATGGCTACCCTGCACTTACAATGTCTAAGGTTTTGCTTAGACACTGTAGGGGCATAGTGCTCATGCACATATGCCCTCACCTGTGGTATAGTGCACCCTGCCTTAGGGCTGTAAGGCCTGCTAGAGGGGTGACTTACCTATGCCACAGGCAGTGTGAGGTTGGCATGGCACCCTGAGGGGAGTGCCATATCGACTTAGTCATTTTCTCCCCACCAGCACACACAAGCTGGCAAGCAGTGTGTCTGTGCTGAGTGAGGGGTCCCTAGGGTGGCATAAGACATGCTGCAGCCCTTAGAGACCTTCCCTGGCATCAGGGCCCTTGGTACCAGGGGTACCAGTTACAAGGGACTTACCTAGGTGCCAGGGTTGTGCCAATTGTGGAAACAATGGTACATTTTAGGTGAAAGAACACTGGTGCTGGGGCCTGGTTAGCAGGGTCCCAGCACACTTCTCAGTCAAGTCAGCATCAGTATCAGGCAAAAAGTGGGGGGTAACTGCAACAGGGAGCCATTTCTTTACACAATATAATTGTCCCTCCGGCCTATCAGTGCTACCTACAGTTTTTGGTGGAATAGGAGCATTTTCAGTTCACTATGCCCCCATTTCTTCTCACTATCGCCCATCTGGTGGTCTTCCCCTACATCGATGACTGTCTGTTGAAAGTGGGTTTGGTCCAGGCAGTAGTCAACCATTTACAGATTATAGTAAACATCCTGTCATCTTTGATGTTCACTATCAACATGCTGAAGTCACACCTGACTACTTCTTGGATGCACCCCTCCCCCCTTCATCTGAGCCATTGTGGACATTGTTCTATATTGTGCCTTCCTCCCAGAAAAGAGAGTCCAGGACATTCAAGCTATGAGCCCAATCTTTCTGTATTGGTCCTAAATTTCAGTGAGGTAAACTCTGAGGCTGCATGGACTAATGGCCTCCTGCATCCTGCTAGTCAAGCACGTAAGGTGGCATATCTGGCTCTGCAGTGGGATCTGAAGTTATAGTGGACCTCACATCAAGGGGACCTCTCCAACCATGTTCAGGTTTTCGGAGGAGACTGCAAAACATCTGCAGTAGTGATTACTGCAGATCCCTCTCCTTTCCTCTCTCAGAACTGAGAGTGGGGGGACTGATGCATTGATTCTTGGTTGGGTGGTCCATCTAGGAGAGGTGGAAATCTGAAACCTCTGACCCCAGCTCCACATCAACCTTCTGGAGCTGAGAGCCATCTGCATGTTGAAAGCCTTCCTTCTGTACATCAATTGGATGCTGGTACAGGCACTCAGGGACACCACTGCCACGTGGTACTGCAACAAACAGGATGGGTGGGATCAGAGACCCTGTGCCAAGAGGCCTTGCACCTTTTGAAATGGTTGGATCGCTAAGGAATTGTCCTGGTGGTGAACCACCTGGCAGGATCATTGAATGCCTGAGTGTACAAGATCAACCATCTGTGCCTAGCTGATGGTGGTTGACCGTTACACCCACATATGGCACAAGATCTCTTTTGCAACTCTGTGCCGTCCCCATTCTGAACCCTGACTCTAACATGGAGGGACGTCGCCCGGTGCCGGCTGAAGCCATGCCTTCTAGGCCAGAGCCTGAGCCCTATTCTTATAGGCTAGGACTTGGGAAGGATTGGGAGGGCTTCCTGGACCCTGAATACCAGCCTTTCATCTCAAACATTGGCTGGTGTGAGGAAAGCCATTGGACTGGGCACCTCTCCAGAAAACTAGCATGGCTACAGAGGAGGGAGCTCCTTTTGCAGTAGCAGTGAGAAGGGCAGCAGAGGTCCTGGACCTTTGCCTGCCTCCTGTGGTAGTCAAGACGAATGGTAGTGACCCATTCAGAGCAGCATCTCCCTTTTAATGATGCCCTTGCAGATGTGCTGCTTGGGGCATAGTCCAAGCCCAGCACAGGGTCTCCTGTGAACAGGACGATTGCCCACCACTACCAGCCATGCCAGGATACCCCAACTTCCTCACACACCACCATACCCGGAGAGCTTGGTGTTCCAAGCCTCTTCGTGCCACGTAAATCCTGGTGCATTCCCTGCCACACAACCAGATAGGGAATCCAAGAGGTTGGACACCTTAGTGGAAGATGTTTTCTTCCACCAGCCTGGCACTGCGGTCTGTGAACACCACATGCTTTTTGAGTTGCTGTAGGAGGCTGGACTGGGTTGTAGTGAGTACCAAGGGGTACTTACACCTTGCACCAGGCCCAGTTATCCCTTATTAGTGTATAGGGTGTCTAGCAGCATAGGCTGATAGATAATGGTAGCTTAGCAGAGCAGCTTAGGCTGAACTAGGAGACGAGTGAAGCTCCTACAGTACCCCTAGTGTCACTTGCACAATATCATAAGTAAACACAATACACAGATATACTAAAAATAAAGGTACTTTATTTTTATGACAATATGCCAAAGTATCTGAGTGTACCCTCAGTATGAGGATAGCAAATATACACAAGATTTATGTACACAATACCAAAATATGCAGTAATAGTATTAGAAAACAGTGCAAACAATGTATAGTTACAATAGGATGCAATGGAGACACATAGGGATAGGGGCAACACAAACCATATACTCCAAAAGTGGAATGCGAATCACGAATGGACCCCAAACCTATGTGCCCTTGTAGAGGGTTGCTGGGACTATTAGAAAATAGTAAGGGTTAGAAAAATAGCCCACCCCAAGACCCTGAAAAGTGAGTGCAAAGTGCACTAAAGTTCCCCAAAGGACATAGAAGTTGTGATAGGGGAATTCTGCAGGAAAGACACAAACCAACAATGCAACAACGATGGATTTCCAGTCGAGGGTACCTGTGGAACAAGGGGACCAAGTCCAAAAGTCACAAGCAAGTCGGAGATGGGCAGATGCCCAGGAAATGCCAGCTGTGGGTGCAAAGAAGCTGCTACTGGACAGTAGAAGCTTAGGTTTCTGCAGGAACGACAAGGGCTAGAGACTTCCCCTTTGGAGGACGGATCCCTCACGCGGTGGAGAGTCGTGCAGAAGTGTTTTCCCGCCGAAAGACCACCAACAAGCCTTGCTAGCTGCAAATCGTGCGGTAAGGGTTTTTGGATGCTGCTGTGGCCCAGGAGGGACCAGGATGTCGCCAATTGCGTCAGGGGACAGAGGGGGCGTCGAGCAAGACAAGGAGCCCTCTCAGCAGCAGGCAGCACCCGCAGAAGTGCCAGAAACAGGCACTACGAGGATGCGTGAAACGGTGCTCACCCGAAGTCGCACAAAGGAGTCCCACGTCGCCGGAGAACAACTTAGGAGGTCGTGCAATGCAGGTTAGAGTGCTGTGGACCCAGGCTGGACTGTGCACAAAGGAGTTCCGCCGGAAGTGCACGGAGGCCGGAGTAGCTGCAAAAGTCGCGGTTCCCAGCAATGCAGTCTGGCGTGGGGAGGCAAGGACTTACCTCCACCAAACTTGGACTGAAGAGTCACTGGACTGTGGGAGTCACTTGGACAGAGTTGCTGGATTCAAGGGACCTCGCTCGTCGTGCTGAGAAGAGACCCAGGGGACCGGTGATGCAGTTCTTTGGTGCCTGCGGTTGCAGGGGGACGATTCTGTCGACCCACGGGAGATTTCTTCGGAGCTTCTAGTGCAGAGAGGAGGCAGACTACCCCCACAGCATGCACCACCAGGAAAACAGTCGAGAAGGCGGCAGGATCAGCGTTACAGAGTTGCAGTAGTCGTCTTTGCTACTATGTTGCAGTTTTGCAGGCTTCCAGCGCGGTCAGCAGTCGATTCCTTGGCAGAAGGTGAAGAGAGAGATGCAGAGGAACTCGGATGAGCTCTTGCATTCGTTATCTAAAGAATCCCCAGAGACAGAGACCCTAAATAGCCAGAAAAGAGGGTTTGGCTACCTAGGAGAGAGGATAGGCTAGCAACACCTGAAGGAGCCTATCAGAAGGAGTCTCTGACGTCACCTGGTGGCACTGGCCACTCAGAGCAGTCCAGTGTGCCAGCAGCACCTCTGTTTCCAAGATGGCAGAGGTCTGGAGCACACTGGAGGAGCTCTGGACACCTCCCAGGGGAGGTGCAGGTCAGGGGAGTGATCACTCCCCTTTCCTTTGTCCAGTTTCGCGCCAGAGCAGGGCTAAGGGGTCCCTGAACCGGTGTAGACTGGCTTATGCAGAAATGGGCACCAAATGTGCCCATGAAAGCATTTCCAGAGGCTGGGGGAGGCTACTCCTCCCCTGCCTTCACACCATTTTCCAAAGGGAGAGGGTGTAACACCCTCTCTCAGAGGAAGTCCTTTGTTCTGACATCCTGGGACAAGCCTGGCTTGACCCCAGGAGGGCAGAAACCTGTCTGAGGGGTTGGCAGCAGCTGCAGTGAAACCCCAGGAAAGGCAGTTTGGCAGAACCAGGGTCTGTGCCACAGACCACTGGGTTCATGGGATTGTGCCAACTATGCCAGGATGGCATAGAGGGGGCAATTCCATGATCATAGACATGTTACATGGCCATATTCGGAGTTACCATTGTGAAGCTACATATAGGTAGTGACCTATATGTAGTGCACGCGTGTAATGGTGTCTCCGCACTCACAAAGTCTGGGGAATTGGCCCTGAACAATGTGGGGGCACCTTGGCTAGTGCCAGGGTGCCCTCACACTAAGTAACTTTGCACCTAACCTTTACCAGGTAAAGGTTAGACATATAGGTGACTTATAAGTTACTTAAGTGCAGTGTAAAATGGCTGTGAAATAACGTGGACGTTATTTCACTCAGGCTGCAGTGGCAGGCCTGTGTAAGAATTGTCAGAGCTCCCTATGGGTGGCAAAAGAAATGCTGCAGCCCATAGGGATCTCCTGGAACCTCAATACCCTGGGTACCTCAGTACCATATACTAGGGAATTATAAGGGTGTTCCAGTAAGCCAATGTAAATTGGTAACATTGGTCACTTGCCTGTTAGTGACAATTTGAAAGAAATGAGAGAGCATAACCACTGAGGTTCTGATTAGCAGAGCCTCAGTGAGACAGTTAGTCACTACACAGGTAACACATTCAGGCACACTTATGAGCACTGGGGCCCTGGCTGACAGGGTCCCAGTGACACATACAACTAAAACAACATATATACATTGAAAAATGGGGATAACATGCCAGGCAAGATGGTACTTTCCTACAGTTGCTACTCCCAAGCTCTGTGGGATATGGTTATACAGGTGCTGCCATTGGTTCCAGAGGACGCCTGAGCAGTGCTTTCCCAAGCTGTAGCCGACAGGAGAGATGCAACTAATTTCACTGTCAAATTGGGACAGGATACCACTAACTTGCTGGGCAGTTCGGTTTCATTGACTTTGGCCTTAAAGCACCATGTCTGGCTGAGGACAGTTGGTTTTTTCAGGGCTGTCCAAACATCGCTTATAAACATGCCCTTTGATGGGTCTAGTCTCTTCAGAGATAAGGCAGATTCAGTGCTGGAGTGGAGACTGGTTCTTGGGCCTTTTCATGGCCCCCTGCAACTCCCAATCTGCCTTTTGCTCCTTTTGTGGCCTGGCAAGGGGCTTCCCGCTGCGTCTATACGCACAAAGCCACCACAGTGCACAAGCTTCCAAGCCTCTTTATGGCCAAGAACATGGTTCCCACAGACACTGTGAGCTGGGAAGCCAAATGTTGGGCAGTCCATCCCCTCCATCAAGGCAGCTGCAGCCTTGAAACCATTATAGTCTGCCCTCTTACCTTCATGGCACCACTGGTGAGGCAGGATACACCATCATCTGCCCCACTGGTGGTCTATCACATCTAACCAATAGGTCCTCTGTATAGTCTGAAGGGGATACTCCTTCCCATTTGTGTCAACCCCCCGCTTTAATGCCACCCACATGTGACAGTCTGATGGAGGACTATCTGTCTCTTCTCTGACAAAGTCACAGTTTTCTTTGCTAAGGGAGCCACCAGAAGTAGGTTGTGGTTGCTATTCCCGCTACTTTCTGGTGCCCAAGAAGGACAGAGATCTTAGTCCTATCCTGGATCTGTGCCCTCTCAACTGCCCCCTCAATAAGGAGAAGGTAAAAATGCTCATGCTCGCTGAAGTCCAGCCCACCCTGTACCCAGGAGACTGGATGGTAGCATTGAACTTGCAGGACGCATATTTCCTCATTCCTGTCCTGCCAGCCAGCAGGCATTACCTGCGGTTCACTGTGAGTTACGTGTACTTTCAGTGCACCATGCTCCCTTTTGACCTTACCAGCATCCCTCGGATGTTCACCAAGATGATGGCGGTGGTCGCCACTAATCTGCAGAGATCAGGGGTGTCAGACTTCCTTATCTCGACAACTGGTTTTTGAAGGCAGGCTCGTCCCAGGCTGTCATCTTTCACCTCCAGACCTCGACGGACCTCCTGCACTTGCTGGGGTTCACTATCAACGTGCCGAAGTCACACCCAACTCCCTCTTAGACTCTTCCTTTCTTTGGAGCTATTCTGGACATGGTGCAGTTTCCCAGCTTATCTTCTTGCCGAACGGTGATTCCAGTATATTCAGGCTATGATATTGATGTTTCAGCCTCTATCCTGGATTTCGGTGAGACTGACCTGGCGCTGCTGGGCCTCATGGCCACCTGCCTTCTGCTTGTGACACATGCCTGCTGGCCTATGTGGGCTCTGCAGTGGGACCTGAAGTTCCAGTGGACGAAGCATCAGGGGAACCTCTACCACATGATCTCAGAGGGAACAGCAAAAGGCTTGCAGCAGTGGCTAACAAACCACGATTGGGTCAGCCGCAAAACCCTGTCCCTTGCCCAACTAGGTCTGACAGTAGTGAGGGGGCATCACTCCTGGGATGGGGTGGCCATCTTGGAGAGATGGAGATCAGAGGACTCTGGTCTCCGACGGAATTTGGGTGCCAGATCAACCTTTTGGAGCTCCATGCTATCCTGCTGGCATTAAGCCTTTCTACCCTCCATTCAGGGAAGACTAGTGCAATTGATCATTGACGACAACACCACCATGTGATACTGCAACAAACAAGGCATGATTGGGTCATTGCCTCTCTGGACCTGGTAGGGACATTAGGGCATATCCCTGATTGATAAACACCTGGTGGATTCTGAACGCCAGGGGAGACTAACTCAGCCAAAGATGCCTAGCGGTTCACAAATGGCAATCCATCCAGTGGTGGTGCAAGGCCTCTTTCACTAGTAGGGAGAGCCTTGGTTAGATCGGTTCTCCATTGCTGACACCTCACTATGTCAGCAGTTCTTCGTGTTTTCGTCTCGAGTGGAGCTCAGGCCACCTGCACACCTTTCTGCCCATACTACTTCTGTCCAGAGTTCTCAAGGAGATCAGGAGTGACAGGGCCCAAGTAATCCTTGTGGCTCTGGACTGGGCTTGCAGAATTTGGTATCCAGAGCTGTTGAACATGGCCATCAGTCCTCCGATCAAGCTACCTTTTTAGGAGGATCATCTGTTGCAGCAGCATGAATAGGGCTCTGCACAAACCTGTCTACGCTCCACATTCTTGCATGGAGACTGGGTGGTGACAGTTGACCGCTTCTGCCTAAAGTCTGCAATGTTATTCTGCCAGCAATGCTTCCCTCCACCATAATGGTGTATGTCTGCTGCTGGGGGCAAGTTTGTGGCATGGTCTGCAGACAAACAGGTTGACCCCTTTTCTGCTCCCCTTCCAAAGGTTCTTCTCTTTGTTCTTTCTCTTGCCAGGCAGGGCTCTGCTCTGGACACCTCAAAGAGCTATGTTTCTGCATTTCTGCAGTTGCCTGAGCGGCCATCACTCTTCTAATCCCCTATTGTACATAGGTTTCTGAAAGGATTGAAACATATGTTTCCTCCTTCTCCTTTTATTATGCCTCATTAGGACCTTAATCAAGTCATGATGTGATCTCCCTTTCACTGTTTCTGTAAGCGTCCTCTCAGTCTTCTTCCCATCAATATGGCCATTTTGATAGCAATAACATCTACCCCGGACGGTCAGTGAGCTGCAGGCTTAGTCATCCAATTCTCCAACATCTACCCAGACAAGCTGGTTCTGCAAACTAGTGCTTCCCTACTACAGTATCTCGTCACCTTTCTTGTAGGCCAGTCCATCACTCTGCCTACTTTTTTTTCATTCTGCTACATCCCTCTAAAGAAGAGGAGCAACTCCACCTTCGGGACCCAAAAAGTGCGTTGTCATTCTACCCTGAATTAATTAAAGAGTTTCAGGTGGACAACCAGCTCTTCGTGGGGTATGTCGGAGCGAGGAGGGGAAAGACTGTGCAGAAGCAGACCATCTCCTGATGGATCATGCTCTGCATTAAAATCTGCTATGCATTGGCCAAGAAGCAACCCCAGGGGGCTTGTGCACTCATTCCACCAGAACTAAAGCCGCGTCCACTGCCTAAGCACACGATGTTCCGGTCCTAGATACCTGCCAGGCAGCAATGTGGGCATCCCTGCACACGTTTACCAAGCACTACTGCCTGGACAGTCAGGTCCGTAGGGATGAGGATTTTACCTGTTCGGTCCTGTGTGACTTTTTGGTTTTAAATAATTTCGCAGATAAACCGCTGGGGAAGAATTGCTTAGGTATCTAGTCTAAGGTAAGGAATCTGCAGCTAAATAGTCTTTCTACCAGATATGCATTACTGAAGGTAAGTAACTTTGAAACACAAGAGATAGCAAAGCTTTCTATTATTCATTCGAATAGTCCCTTTTACATTTCAGTTTCACACTCGGGTAGTACTCAGAATATGGATTTTTGGGTTAGTAAGAAGGGGAAAGCAAGTGAGGCATCTATGATTCCCTTATAGGCTCATAACATTCTGTTGCAAGGATATTGGGTCATTTACAGCCAGGTTTTTAACCTCAGAATTATTTCTCTAGTCTGCCTTCTGTTTCTGCTTAATGTGTTAATATTCTTGTGTTTTCATTGGGATAACTGGCGGGATGTATGTAAACAAGCAAATAAATCACTCTGTACAAACAAAAGAAATTTGTAGTTATGAGCCTTCCATAAGAGCATCACCATTTATGTGACGCATGCAGCTTGCAATTTCAGGAGGCCAACAGGCACCGCAAGTCGCACCATGCTGCACTTGAAAAGTGAATCCATGTATTAAGATGAGAAATAAAGTGAGTCCTAAATGGATCTTTGTCTCTCTGGCATATGCCTTATGGATGTATGAGGTCTGATCCTTTTTTGGAAGCATGTTGTTCCGGATCCAGTTGGCAATATTTTACAAGCCTTTCCTACAACTCCAAAAATATTCAGTCTCCTCATTGTGCACCATACCTTGTGATCCTGTTGGCTTTCTCATGATCCAATAGATTTTCGTTATCTGATTTCTTGACTATCAACAGTAGTGATTTATTTACCAATGCTTCTCATACCAAATGTGCTTAAAGGACTGGTTCTTGAAACAACCACCTTTAAATGCCTAAGCCTTCTGTGTGCCAGTGGCACCAGTAACTGGGAGTTGCTACTTTAATATAGCTTTGTTTGTTTTGTTGAGCAGCAAGTCTCACTTTTCAGTAATGGCCAAAACAATATTCTGGAGTAATAGTTTTCTTTAATTAGCAAAATAAGTCATGGTAGTTTCGTGAATATGCTGCACATTTTCATGTTCATCAGGAAAGCCCATTGCACAGGATTTAACCTTTTATCATCAAATGGTTGAATACTGGTATTCTCGGAATCTCCTCTAGAATGTTGTGCACAGCAGCACTAAAACAAATGTAATACAATGGACTTTAGGTAATACTCTTGATTATTTGATCTGCACTGCAGCCCCTGCTTCATGTTTAGAGAATCCTCTGCCTGAAATACTGCTTGATCAGCATTCATTCAACAAGGTAATCAGTTTAAACGGTACGAACTGCCCAGCCATTCACATGCTGCTTTGTAGCAGATAACTGATGCTCATATATTTATTTTCCTATGGACTTCTCCACTTTCAAGTGGAATCCACTCAGGGGAGTATCTTTATTGGCTTAATTTCATCATGGCTTACACTCCAGGCCCCACAATGTCTACAAACATCTATGCAGGCAACGTCTACGTAGAACATTTGTACTACTTTTGACTCAGTATTGCTCCAAAGGATTATTAAATTCAGCAGTTATTTCCTTCAAGACCGTTGTGTGCAAGAGAAGTTATTTACCCCTCTGTCTTACCGTATTCTGGTAAGGACTCCATCAACATTTTTGCTGTTTATAAAAACACCCCAAAACAGATCGTTGCTGACTCGTCAACACCTGCAAATGAAAGGTGAAAGACTGAATTGACCCAGGTCCCCCATTACAAGCTCTCTACATCTTTGGTGAAGAAAGAAAGTGTGATCCCTACCTTAGCCATCTGAACTTGCTCCCTCACTAACAACTCACTCATTTACATCACCGATGTCAAGTCTTAATTCATGAGACACTTATATATGACTTCCTTGTCAGTAATGACATACTTATCATCAAAAAACACCTTATCAACGAAAAGACCTGCCTCATCGTTGACTGATAAACCTTATAAATAGTTGATTACTTTATCAATGACTAAGCTAATGGGACAAATAAAGCCTTGCAAAGTTTTAATTTATGTGAATATTAAAATGTTCATGCCGTTGTTGGTAATCGCATTGGGTATTGTAGTTTGTCAGATTAAGGTGCTTACATAATTTCTGAACATATTGTGCAGGAAGAAATGAAACCGGGAAAAAGTTACATCTCCGAGAAGCTGTCTTACCCGGTCTGGTGGATAAATGCTTCCTGGATTGGTGGTGAACACCAAAGGAGATGGATGGAATGTTTGAATTATTCTCATCCACTGCTAATAACTGGGGTTGGATCCCAGACCATTTTGTTTTTGTATACCATGCCACATAGATTAGTCTTAACCATATGCCAGTCAGCCTTGGCCTTGTTCCAGTAAGAACAGTACAACTCGAACAGCCAAGCCATGTCCTCTCTGAATCTGAACACATGTAACCCAAGATCTGTTTAAATCTGTTTGTGCCTCTTCAAGTGGGTGCAACTTGGTTTCAGCGGCACAGTGAGCATGGGACCCACGTGTGGTTATACCTTTTGTACCTAGGGTGTCAAAATGAAGAACAAAAAATAATGGTTGTGACGCTTGAATTAATATCAGCCTCTAGTATTTACTCGGGCCTCATCTCTGTCCATCGTACTGCATTGGTGGTGGCACAGAGTTTGATAACTGGGCAGGAAGAATTCAGGCCTTTTTCCAAATTGCCAAGTACCAGAAGTCTCCACTGGTCCAAGTCTAAACTTCTGTCCAGGAGACAGTCCGGAGTGCATACAATGGGAAGTAGGGAGACGACCTGGGTAGAAGACTCTGACAGATGCGCCAACAAAGTATTATCTTGGCTGTGTGTAGCACTTGACAAATCCTTAACCCTAACGCAATTGATACTTATCACCACCTGGTCTTGAGGACCTTGACTTGACAGATGTGGATTGAGCCCTGGTGTGGAAGAGGGTGACAAACTTGAGCCTGCCTCCAGCACAAGGCAGATACATTTAAAATTGTGCTGAGATGGTCTTTGACCCCTGTTTGCCTTCAAGCTATGATGGGAGTCCCTGACATGTTAGAGGGGATGTGGATCACAAGGGACATATCTCCATATGTGGTGGAGCATTTATGACCGTACTGGAAATAGGTCTTCACAACCGTAAAGAATATAACAAATGTGACACTACCAGTAGCTCAGACTACTTTGTTGGGTCATGTTGAAGAGGATGAAACTTGACTTCTCTCTGCGACCATGAACAAACTGCTAGCCCCCTTGCTGTTGGCAGCCTGATTAGTGATAGCCCAGAGATGGCAGAGCTTGACTCTGCCATCAAGGGATCAGTGGTGGTATAAAATATGAATGATATATGCTGTGGAATGCCTCACTGTGACGCAGAGGGCCACTTTATCCCATTTCGACAAAATATGAGGCCCCTTCCACACTTACATTAAGCAAGACTTCCGAGTGCCACATCCTCCAGAATTGCTGAGACAGGGGACACTGCGACATGGAATGAGACAGTGGGACAGCTCTAATCACACAAGGGCTAGCAGGCTTTAGATGGACCTGGGGCTGTTTACCGTGGCATCCTAAGGCCCTTCTCATCTCACTTGTGTTTTCTCTAGTATACCCAACCTTGGGTCCCTCTTGACAGTGTGTATGTTGTTCTTTAGTGATTCCAATTCTATTGTCTTTCACCCTTTGTACCTTATTTCAATGGTGTAATATTTTGCATTAGAAAACTTTCTAAATGAAGATGTTAAAAAAAAAAAAAAAAAAAAAAGTTTGATCCCAGTCCCTTTCGAGATCCTGGAGTCATTCCAGCTGTTGGTCTTCCTCTCGATCAAAGTGTATGATTAAGCTGAAAAATAAATACGAATTTTAAGCGGGACTTGTCCCTTTCCCACCACTCTCGCTGCTGTTACAAGGGGCGGTGCCATACATTCCGATCTCGCTCCCTAAGTCGTTTGACTTTGGAGTTGATCCCACAGCGTAATCGGGCACAACCTGGGTTTCTCTGGCTTTCTACTACACCTAAACAGATCAAAGAGTTCACTGAGGAAATGCGGTCACTCTTTGGATCCTTGCCAACTACCTCTGGCATGCCTGCAGGCCCTACAGAGCCAAGAGGTCCTCCACCTGGAGCATCGCTGTCAGGTTTGCCCTCTGCACCATCTGGACCCTCTGACCCCCACACTGGTCCACCTCCAACTGTAGGCTTGACTTCACCTCAAGTGCAAAGATCCACGTTGGTTCATGGTACTTCAATGCTGATGCAGACTCCATTCACAGTGTAAGACGAGCACCCAGTTGTCCTCTGCGCTGGTTTGACCAAGACCGCATTTGACCACCATAAAGGGCCCGCTTCCTCTAGATCTGCCTACACCAAGATGAACACACTCCCTGAATTCCCTGTTCAGCACAGATTCGCACAATGATTACGATACAAGTGATAAGACTGACCAACCTTATCACGAGGAGAACTGGTATGACAACCTGCAGAAGGCTAGTAGCCTTGATACCTCCCCTCAGCCGGGGCTTTTTCTCACCTCAGGTGCTGCCACTGAGGACAGTGCTTCTTAGGCCAGGGTAATGTGTAGGTTGGCTGAAGTCCTTGACGTCAATCCCCCCACCTTGAAAGTCAAGAAAATGTTCTTAAAGAAGTCATTCAGCTGGGACAAACATCCACTGAACCCCTTTTGCTTTTCAAGAAGGCCCTTATGGATACTTTGTTGGGGCATGGACCAATTTTTGCTCTAGCCTCAAGCCAGCCACCAGATTACACAACTCTATCGCTGGGTCCCATGTGACTCTGCCTTTTATTTTGGCACTCCTCTTTTGAAAGCTTGTTGGTGCAGGCATGTGCAATAAGACTAACCCCAACATGTTTCTAACTACTCAAAAGGGCGGATACATTCAGAAAAAGAGCCTTCTTGTCCACCAGCTTTTTGCTTCAATCAGTGAATGCCATATGCCTACTGGGGTGATAATTCGACCTCCTTTGGGATTCTCTGGCTTAAGTTCTCCCAGGGGTCCCTAAAGATGTTCAACCTGTCATCACCAAGGCCATACAGAACGGTTGTAACACAGCCAGTTTTACAATTAGTTGCTGCTTGAACACCACCAATACCATCAGGCCGGCCATTGATGCCAGTGTAACCATTTGCCTCCATGCCTTGATGCATTCCACTGGTATTTTAGGTGATGTCCGGTCTTCCCTCATTGACATGCAGTTTGACGGGATTCACTTGTTTGAGGACAAGGCAGATTTCACTCTTAAGGGGTTGAACCAAAGCAGGGCCTCCTCGCCAACCACATTAGCACTACAGCTTCTTTCACAGCTTTGCCATAGGTGTCTGATACCACCAACAAATTCAACTTCTAAAAGGCACCCAGCAGTTTTGCGGTCAAGGTCAATGATCCACCCGGTCTACTACTTCTAACTGCACCCTCATCTGCTAAACCCCTTTAGCGTGCTGTTGGCAGAGCAAAGTCAGCCAGTGGGAGGCAGGATTCAATGATTCTTGCCACTTTTTCAGGCAATAACATGGGACAAGTCCTGAAAATTGTTCTGAAGGCTTGTGCCTGACAAAGGACCATCTCTCTGTTTTGCAGAAGGAAGTGACACCCCTTTTGATCAAAAGGGCTATTGAAGGGGGTCCAGAAGGATGTGGTTGTTGTTCTCATTACTTCCCTGTGCCCAAAAAGATGGTGCACTTCGTCCTATTTTAGATCTGCGCCCTCTCAACGGCTTCCTCCAGAAGGAAAAGTTAA
This sequence comes from Pleurodeles waltl, assembly GCF_031143425.1. Lineage (NCBI taxonomy): Eukaryota > Metazoa > Chordata > Amphibia > Caudata > Salamandridae > Pleurodeles > Pleurodeles waltl. The sequence continues at coordinate 807,381,362 of NC_090450.1, read as the reverse complement.
AAATCCTCATTCCGGACCAGGTCTTGTCTTTGCTCGACCCCTGAGACCTTTGGACCTGCAGGATGCCTATTTCATATACCAGTCCTGCAGGCCCATCGGTGCTACTTGCGGTTTGAGGCGGGACAGTAGCATTTTCAATTCCCTGTGCTCCCCCTTGGTCTCACCAGTGTCTTTCTGGTGTTCACGAAACTGATTGCTGTGGTGGCAACATACCTTCGGCAGTCTGGGATGCCAGACTTTTCCCCTACCTTGATGACTGGTTGTTTAAGGCAGACTCACCGCAGGCAGTTATCAACCACTTCCAGACTATGACAAACCTTCTGTTATCTTTGGGGTTCACTATCAGCATGCCAAAGTCATGTCTGACTCCTCAGATTCTTCCCTTCATCGGTGGCATTCATAGTTCGGTATTGTGCCTGTTCCACAGGAAAGAGAGCCCAGAGCATTCAGGCTATGATCTCGATCTTTGAGTCTTGGGCCTGGGTTTCACTGTTTTCGATTGAGGCTCCTAGGATTGATGGCATCCTGCTGGGTGAGCTCACCAGGTGGCATAAGCAGCATCTGAAGTCTCAAGGAGTCCAACATAAAGGGACCTCTCCGACTACATTCAGATTTTGGAGGAGACTGCAAAACATCTACAGTGTTGTGTACTGGATTGTGATCGGATTAGCGGAAGACCCCTTTCCCTTCCTCACCCAGCTAGCGGTGACTGATGCTTTTGGGAGAGGTGAAGATCAGAGTCTTGGCACCACATCAACCTTCTGCATCAGAAGGTAATCCTTTTGGCATTGAAAGCCTTCTTTCCATCTATCAAGGGGAAGCTAGTGTACTTGTTCAGAAAACACCACCATGTGGTGCTGCAACAAGCAAGGTGTGGTGAAGCAGAGTGGAACTCGGCACTTCTCTGTGCCTCTCAACCTATATCACCCCTCCCTGAAGTTCTCAAGAAGATCAGATCGACCGGTCCCATGTCATCCTAGAGTCTCTAGATTGGGCAGGGAACTTATAGTATTCAGAACTACTGGACTTGATCATCTGTCCTCTGATCAGGCTGTCCATCTGGGATGATCTACTGTCGCAGCAGCAGGGCAGGGTTCTGCACCCAAGATTTTGCTCTCCCCTTCTTTATTCTTAGAGATTGAGCGATGGCTGCTAAACACCTTTGACTTCCCACTGGAGTTGGTTGATGTCATCTGGGAAGGCAGGCGTCCCTTGACAAAAACTATATACACCTGTTGTTAGGACAAATTTGTGGCTTGGTGTGGTACTCAGCAGATAGACCCCCTCCAGGCAAAGATATCTGATGTTTTATTCACTTTTCCCTGGCCCAGCAAGATTTTGCTTTGGCACGAATAAATGGTACCTGTTGGTCCTTTGGGCTTTTTTGTTGTTGCAGTTGCTGGATCATCCCTCATTGGTTAAGTCCCCAATTTTAATTCGCTTATTTAAAGGTTTACACCATTTGTTTCTTCCTTCTCCCTTTGTCATGCCACAGTGGAACCTTAACTTTACCCTTGTGTTACTCCATTTAATTCGCTACACAGCTGCTCCTTGCGAGATCTCACCCTCAAGACACTGCTCCTTGTTGCCATAACATCCACGCAGGATGTGAGTGAGCTTCAAGCTTTCTGTGCCAACCCGCCATATTGCACCATCTTTCCCAGACAACTGACTTTATGGACATTGGCTTCCTTCCTGCCTAAAGTTGTAACACCCTTCCACGTCTGGCAGAACACCATCTTGTCGGCATTCCATGTTCATCCCCATCCCTCCAAGGAGGAGAGACTCTTATTGCATGGACCCCAAGAGAGCGCTGAGCTTTTATATAGATTGTACAACAGAACAGTGGGTGGAAGGTCAGCTCTTTGTGGGATTCTCTGGAGTAATAAAAGGTAAGGCTTTGCAGAAGAGAACCATCTCCTGTAGGACCTTATTCTGCACTAAGATCTCATATGTACTGGCTAAAGAGCACCCTCCAGAAGGACTGAATATTCATTCTACCCAGGCCAATACTACTGCCACTGTATAGGCACATGAAATCCCATTCCTCGACATTTGCCAGATGGCCACAAGGGCGTCCCTACATATGTTCTGTAATCACTATTGTCTGAACAGTCAGGTTTGCAAAGAGGGGCCCTTTGCCCCCTCAGCTTGCAGGATGTTCTGGTTTGAGTCCATCCCTAGACCCACCTCTAAATAAGTACTGCTTTGAAATCTAGTCAGTCAGTGAGGGATATGTAGCTAGAAATCTGTAGCAGAAGAACAAGCTACTTACCTTCTGTAATGCTCTTTCTAGTAGAGATTTTAACCGCACCAACCCTCCCAGCCCTCCTTTTCTGTGGTTGGACTCTATCCATCAATAGGATTCCGAAGCCTAGGAATCTGCACACTGGTCACACCAATTTGCTTTTAATGGCTGTGCTTCTTGGGGCATGGGCTCTCTGGAAAGTATCTGATGTCCTTGGCACCTGTATAGACTCCACACGCCATTTCTGGAGTGGAACAGTGTCATTGTGGAGCTGCGTGGCTCTACCTACCGTCATGCAGAGGTATTGTTGAAAAGTTTCGGAACCCAGTCTGACACCTGGCGAATAGCCGAACAATGAGGCGTCTGTGGTTAGTCTCTGCAAGAAAAAACGTTACCCAAGGGTAAGTAACTTGTTCTTAACGTGAAGACATGCTGTACTTTAGAGGCAGACTTTCTCCAGAAGTAAACCAAATTAATTTGACCCTTCCACAACCCCTTTGGGATCTCTTTCACCTCACTGTGAGCCCAGAATCTCAGTTGTGGACACCTAAGCCTTTTTCAGAACACCTTATGTAGCATATTTGCCAGCATTGCAACAAGCAACGATTAGCTTACTGGCTTGTTCTAGTTAATCGAGAGCTCAGAGGCTAGGTCAAAGTCCGTAAGTCAACACCATTATTTTCACCAACACAAAAAAGTCAGGATCCTTCCTGTAAATCAATTTAACTTGTGAAGAATTAACCCACTACCTAATTAGCGCAGGTGGAAGAGGCAAGGTAGAAGCTCCGAGGCCAAAGCGAAAATTTGAGGTGAGAGTAAGCAGGGCTATATAGTGCCTCGTTTTTACTGAACATTATTTTGAAATCCTCTCTTAGTATACAACCTTACCAAAGGTTCACTATGTAAAAGTGACAGGCAATAAACAAAGGGTATGCCAAGCCAGAAAGCTCTAGCAACAGCAACATGTCCTGGCATTCATTCACATCAAATGTATGCTGTGTGTTCAGGGTGGCTGTTGCTCGGACTGCTGTATAATCAAAAGTGAAGGGACAGTAGGAAACCGCTCTTGATGTGACAGAAATGTAAGGGTGGCTGCAGGTCTTCAAGCAGCAGCTGTAGTCAGCATTGTGGTAAAGTCGGCTGTGGGCGTGTAAGTGGGCCAGCTCTTAGGGAGATGTAGGAAATGAAGCATGATCTTCAGCTGTACCAGCGGTCCAGAATGCTGCAAGGGCCCCTGATGTGAGGGGATGCAGGAATGGTGTAATAGCTCTAGCTGAAGATGCTGAGTCAAATGCTGCAGGGATTCGGTGTTTTGCTTTCCTTATCTTATGACCGAACTGACAAAACGTCTCTGGAATGCACTTCTAGTTTAAAGAAGATATTTATTATTACTTTACCACGAGGTTCCTGAAAGACGAGATTAGTAGGTTGGAAGCACACGTTGAAAAGTAGTCGCATCAATGAAAATAAAATATATCAAAGTACTTCTCAATTGCAATGTACACAGCAAATACATGTGATTATATTATAGCATACCTTCAAAGCAAAGAATAAAAGTCAAAATTGCATCACCGTAGGGCCTATCACTGCTCGTCATCCTTCTCATGCCTGCAAGTTGATGGCTCCTGTTCAACTGCGAGAAGGAGATTTTCCACCCAAACAGGAGGCCAGGCAGCTGACGTCCGCCTCTGACTGAAGTCCTGGAGAATCTCCCCTTTCTGCTGCCCAGGGCCACTGTAAAAAGCCTGGCCCCTTCCTCTCAGACCTGGGAAAACAAGCCTTTGGAGATTGGCCAGATCTCCTAAGCCTCTACTCTTCCCAGGGCTGAGCAGAAAGGAAAACACCAAATATACGCTCTCTTATCACGTTAGGGTTCGTGTGAATTCAATTTGAAAAACACAGCTTGGTCTACCATGTGGAAAAACACAGCTTGGAAAAACACAGCTCATCTGCAATGTCTCAACTGCAATGTCTAACGTTAAAGCCAATAGGTAGCTTGTGACGGGTCGGACCGGGCCGACCCGCACAATATCTCGACTGGTGCTGACACTACATGGGTTGACCCGGATTTGCCTCCGAGGTCAACCAATCCGGTAGGCTCGGGACTCTCTCCGCGGGAACCTGGGAGGTCAAAAGGCCAGGTCGCGGAGTTGGTGGGGGGAGACGGCGGATGATCGGAGAGGAGTCGGAAGGAACGCCACCGAGGACCCACCCAGAAGACTCGTGAGGACCCAGGGATCGAGGAGACCCCTAGAACTATCGGCACCCCTCGAGTGCGGTGCAGGAGCGGAGAAAGGAATCACTGTGGTCCCAACCAGGGATGAAGAAAGCCGGCCCCAGGAAGCAGAACCTTAGGATCCGCCACGCTTCAGGAGAAGCGTGGCCAAGTCAGGTACGGGGCTGTGGAAGTGCAGGGTTTGGGAGTCCGGGAGGGAGGTTATACTTCAGGGCACGTTCACCAGAGGCGGGAGTAAAACATAAAAGGGCACGAAAGGATTGGGCACATAGTTAGGGAAACGGGAATGGGGAGCACAGAAGACACAGAAAGACATTACCAATAAAAGAACAGGTTCCAGTTACAGACAGGAAAGTAAGGAGAAAGAAACTATAACGATAAGGAAAGGATACTCGAGAGATAATAGAGAAAAGAAAGAGAGAGAATATACAGGAAAGAAAACAAAGAACAGCCAGAATCAACCACGACCGGACAGACCTGAGTAAGACAGAAAACAGGAGAAGAAGGAAGGAGAAGAAACAAGGATCAAGGAAAGGGTTCTTTATTTTTGTTTGTTTTGTGGTTTATTTTATCTGATTTGTTTTCCACCCACCTCTAAAGAATAGAGATAAGGCCAGAAGAGACAAGGAAAAAAGGCAGAGAGAAAGAGAGAGAGAGAGAAAGAAAAGAGAAGAAGGGAAAATACTTGCATAATCACTTACCATGCCTATTCTTCTGCCCACACATGCTTCCTGAGAGGCCTATGAAGAAAGCAGAAAGAAGAAGAGATCAGTCAACCAAGGCTGGAGGAGACGTCCGAGGAACAGAAGCCTAATATTAAAGACTTACATCACCAGAAAGTATTATGTATCGCAAATAAACACTATTTACCTATAGACTCAACTAGTCCGGTGTGATTGATACCGGCCAGCCTGTGACAAAGTGGGGTCAGAAGTGGGGTCCGGGAATAACTCCATAATGGAGGACAAACCCACCATGGCAGACGTTATTACACAGTTGGCGGAAGGACAATGTCACCTACAACTAATGTGGGAACAACAAATGAAGGAAGCAAGAGAAGAACGCAAGGCCCTACAGACTGCCCTTAAGAGCCAAGCCACAATCATGGCAGGCAACCAACTGGTCCATGAAAACGCCCTAGGAAAGCTTACGGACACCATAGCCCACACGAAGGTGCATCGCAATGTACCAAGCAGCGTCTTACAAAAAATATCAGGACCAGGAAGATCCTGATTCCTTTTTCCTCAATTTTGAAAGAGTGGCAAGCACGGCTAGTTGGCCAGAGGACAAGTGGGGGCAGTATATCGCCCCTTTACTGACTGGGCATCTACAAGCTAATCTACAGACCAAGCAATCAATCCTAGTGGTACTCTAACCTATAAAGAAATCAAGAAGACCACCTTAGAAAGGGTAGGGCTGGACAGTGAGAGTTACCGTTACAAATTTCACCAAACTAAGTGGCAAACACAGGAAAACCCTTGCACCCTGTACTACAGGGTGCAACATGCTGCCGGTCGATGGTTGCACCCCACCGAAAAGACCTGAGAAGAGATGTTTGACGTCATCGTCTTGGAGCAGTTTCTAGACGCCCTACCTAACACTACCCGTAATTGGGTTCGACAACACCCAGGGTTGACCAATGAAACAGCCATCGACCTTGCTTGTGCCTTTCACAGGAGTCTGTACTTCAGCGCGACCTCTAGCAGAACCCCAGTCCCTTCCCCTGTGTGCCGCACCATAGGGAAAGGAGCAACCCCAAGGCCAATGGGGACTCGAGACCCGGAGCGTATATGGATACACCATCCCCCGCAAACAACCTTTCCCAATACGGGTCCTCAGTGTTATAACTGTTCAGAATGGGGTCATATAGCCCGATATTGCCCCCAGAAAAAGGACATGGAAGAACCAATGGAGATTGGAGTTGCAAAGGGAAGAGTGTTTTGGGCCGGGGGAAATAAACCCACCTACACACTCCCTATCCTTCTCAATGGAGTGCAGAGGGTAGCACTGATTGACTCCGGCTGCAGCCAGTGTGTCATCCGTCAGGAATTGATTGAACCAGGTCAAGGGTTACCCCAGGCACAAGTGTTGATCGCCTGTGTCCACGGGGACCAAAGATATTATCCAGTGGCTGCAATCAACTTCCAGTGGAGAGAAGAACAAGAGACACTCAAGGTGGGAGTGTTACCTCACCTGGATGAGGACATTATTATCGGAACTGACTATGTAGCCTTTCCCCTTTTGTTGACAAAAGCAGGACAGGAGCACGCTCTGAAAATGTGGTGGAGGGAAGTCCCATATGAGGCCGGGGAGGGAGTAAGCCGGAATCCTAGAGACCATCTAAGCAAACGGCAGAAAAGGATACAATGACAACAATATGCACAAAAACCCAATGGAACCACCAGGCTAAACCCAGGAGTCTCAGGCAAAGTGTGTACTGTGGCAGGAGACTTCAGACAGAGTCAATGTGACGATCCCTCCTTAAAGAACGCATGGCAGCAAGCCTTGAATCACGAGGAACATGTGGTAGGTCCGAAATTCCTCATACAGAACCAACTCTTACATTGAATTCCACATTCAGAAGACGGAAGGCAAAACAAATTGATAGTACCTAGTAGTCACAGACAACAGGTCCTGCATCTTGCTCATGGGGACAAGGGGGAAGGGCATCTAGGTAGGGAGAAAACAGAGGAGGCCGTACTCAGGCGGTTTTATTGGCCCGGGGTTTTCTAGGATATCTGTAGACATTGTTCTGATTGCCCGAAATGTCAATTGTATAATCCCGCTTCACACCCACCCTCTCTACTACAACCCTTACCAATCATAGAGACCACCCCCCCTTTTTCACGCGTGGGCATGGATATTATTGGCCCCCTCAACCCATCCAGTAAGGGACGGCAATATGTCTTGGTGTTGGTAGATTACGCCACCCGGTATCCAGAAGCTATTCCCCTCCCAGCATGCATACAAAAGTAATTGCACAAGCCATGATTTAATTTATTTCCAGGGTAGGGTTCCCTAAGGAAATCTTAACCGACCAAGGCACACCCTTTATGTCCAGACTCATGGCAGAAGTAAGCAAGACCTTAGGAGTAAAACAGATCAGAACATCAGTATATCATTCACAAACTGATGGTCTTGTGGAAAGATATAACCGGACTATTAAGTCCTTACTCAGAAAGAGTATCACCGAAGATGGTAGAGATTGGGAAAATAAATTACCTCTTGTATTGTATGCGATTCGCACACACGTTCAGTCTTCTTTAGGCCATAGTCCTTTCGAATTGTTGTTTGGGCGACCACCCCGTACCCTTCTCGAGATGCTAGCTGAACAATGGGAAGAGTCAGACGATGAGATTGAAGATCTCCTAACATACACCAGGGAGTTGAGGGATACCCTACATTGAGTATGGTAAAAAGCCCACAATGCCTTACGCGAATCCCAAGAGAAGCAAAAAAGAGGGTATGACGCTAGGAGTGTGCTCCGTAGTCTAAATGTATTGGACAAGGCCTTAGTACTCCTTCCCAGTAGTGAGAACAAACTATTGGCTCGGTGGCAAGGACCATACGAGGTGCTCAAACAAATTAACCCCACTACCTATAAATTGGCTCTACCCCATGGCCACGGTAGGGAACAAATATATCATATAAACATCTTTAAAAAATGGCAAGAACCCGTGAGTGCCCAACCAGTCCGGTATATCACAAATACCAGTACAGAGGACATCCCATTCCTATCCCTTCCCTTGACCCACTGTCCTGAGGAGTCTAGGCCTCAAACCAATGCAACCCTTCCAGATACACAGCTTGTTCCCCTCTTACATGTTATTGAGTTGTATAGGGATGTTTTTTCCAAACAGCCCGGACGTACCTAGTTAGCAGAACACCCGATTCAAACCAAAAATGAGTCCATATCCCGACAACGACCCTATCGTATCTCAGAAGCCAATAGAACCATAACTGAACAAGAGGTCCAAACAATGTTAGAAGCGGGTATCATAGAACCCTCCAACAGTCCCTGGTGTTCTCCGGTTGTATTGGTCTCAAAACCGGATGGGAGTACTCGGTTTTGCGTGGATTATAGACGGGTCAATGAAATAACCTATTTTGATGCTTACCCTATGCCACGCATTGATGAACTCCTTGAAAAATTGGGACAAGCCAGGTTCATGTCCACCCTGGATCTCACAAAGGGGTATTGGCAAATCCCATTGAGGGTAGCAGATAAGGAAAAAACTGCATTTGCAGCCCCATCAGGTCTTTACCAATTCACAGTTCTCCCCTTTGGGCTCCATGGGGCCCCGGTCACGTTTCAAAGACTCATGGATAAGGTATTGCGTCCCCATCAGCCATATGTGGCTGCGTATCTAGACGATATAGTGATATATAGCAATACTTGGACAGAACATCTAGAACACTTGGGGGCGGTCTTGCAGGCTTTACGGGAAGCCCATTTAACTGCAAACCCTGAGAAATGTAAGTTAGGGTTTACGAATATCAGATATCTTGGCTACGTATTAGGTGAAGGACTGGTTCGTCCCCAGATAGAGAAAGTAGATGCCATCCAACAGATACCCCTACCAAGAACAAAGAAAGATATACGTGGTTTCCTCGGTCTTGTTTGGTATTACCGGCGGTTTATTCTGCAATTTTCAACAGTAGCAGAACCTCTCACCAACTTGCTCAAGAAGTCTACTCCCAAAACTTTATCCCCGCTTCCCGAAGCTGCACGCCACAGCTTTGACTGTCTGAAAAATGCCCTATCCACCAACCCTGTGTTATGCTGTCTGGATTTCCAAAGACCCTTTCTTTTACAAACGGACGCATCTGATGTAGGACTTGGGGCGCTGGTATCTCAAACCCAGACGGATGGGTCCATCCACCCAGTACTGTACATTAGTAGAAAACTCCTGAGAGAGACTCACTATCCCACTATTGAGAAAGAATGTTTGGCTATTAAATGGGCTATTGAGGCATTGCGCTATTATCTCACTGGGCAAACTTTTACACTTCTTACGGATCATGCACCCCTCACCTGGCTTGCTCGCAACAAAGACTCAAACGTTCATGTTCTAAGGTGGTTTCTCTCTTTGCAACCCTTCTCCTTCCAGATTCTTCACTCTCCGGGCCGCCACATGTTGAATGCGGACTTCTTGTCTTGCTACCCTACTCCTGAGCGTCATCGACTGCCACTCTCTAGGGGGAGTGTCTGTGCCGAGTCGGACCGGGCCGACCCGCACAATATCTCGACTGGTGCTGACACTACATGGGTTGACCCGGATTTGCCTCCGAGGTCAACCAATCCGGTAGGCTTGGGACTCTCTCCGCGGGAACCTGGCAGGTCAAAAGGCCAGGTTGCGGAGTTGGTGGGGGAGACGGCGGATGATCGGAGAGGAGTCGAAAGGAACGCCACCGAGGACCCACCCAGAAGACTCGTGAGGACCCAGGGATCGAGGAGACCCCTAGAACTATCGGCACCCCTCGAGTGCGGTGCAGGAGTGGAGAAAGGAATCACTGTGGTCCCAACCAGGGACGAAGAAAGCCGGCCCCAGGAAGCAGAACCTTAGGACCCGCCACGCTTCAGGAGTGGCCAAGTCAGGTACGGGGCTGTGGACGGCAGGGTTAGGAAGGACGGAAGGGAGGTTATACTCCAGGGCATGTTCACCAGAGGCGGGAGTAAAACATAAAAGGGCACGAAAGGATTGGGCACATAGTTGGGGAAACGGGAATGGGGAGCACAGAAGACACAGGAAGACATTACCAATAAAAGAACAGATTCCAGTTACAGACCGGAAACTAAGGAGAAAGAAACTGCAACGATAAGGAAAGGAGACTCAAGAGAAAATAGAGAAAAGAAAGAGAGAGAATATACAGGAAAAAAAACAAAGAACAACCAGAATCAACCACGACCGGACAGACCTGAGTAAGACAGAAAACAGGAGAAGAAGGAAGGAGAAGAAACAAGGATCAAGGAAAGGGTTCTGTATTTATGTTTGTTTCGTGGTTTATTTTATCTGATTTGTTTTCCACCCACCTCTAAAGAATAGAGATAAGGCCAGAAGAGACAAGGAAAAAAGGCAGAGAGAAAGAGAGAGAGAAAGAAAAGAGAAGAAGGGAAAATACTTGCATAATCACTTAACGTGCCTATTCTTAATCTGTCCACACATGCTTCCCGAGAGGCCTATGAAGAAAGCAGAAAGAAGAAGACCAGATCAGTCAACCAAGGCTGGAGGAGACGTCCGAGGAACAGAAGCCTAATATTAAAGACTTACATCACCAGAGAGTATTATGTATCGCAAATAAACACTACTTACCTATAGACTCAACTAGTCCTGTGTGATTGATATTGGCCAGCCTGCGACACAGCTAAACTGAATACCAAATGTAATGTCTAATGCCATGTTAAAGCCAATAGGCAGCTAAACCGAATACCAAATGTAATGTCTAATGCCACGTTAAAGCCAATAGGCGGCTAAACTGAATATAGAATGTAATGTCAAATGCCATGTTAAAGCCAATAGGCAGCTAACTTAAATGCCAAATGTAATCTCTAATGCCACGTTAAAGCCAATAGGCAGCTAAACTGAATACAGAATGTAATGTGCTCCTGATGAACATTGAACAACTAATATGTGCAGTGATGAAACAGTCATTGGTCAAACACAATTAATGGCATGACATCTCCACCCTATGACCAATGACTTTTGTTTACATTCCTCTTATTTCAAACAAAAAAACAACAAAAAACATTATAAGCAAATCAGATTTGAATGATAAAAGCAATCACTGTAATGCAATGGAAGTGGATTAACATATTGATCTCATAACCTTTCACATCAGATACACCTACAATGAAAAGACTGAAGCTTATTTACTCTGATTGGGATAATAAGTGATTGAATAGTGTCTCTAAAACAGCAGGTTGATGTAGCATGAGTTTTACTCATGAAAAGGTACACGGTCCACCTGAAAGGTTTGCTGGAATGTAAGTGAAAGCCAGGGTTCCACACGAAAAAAAACACAGTTAACTGGCAATGTTGCTTAGTTCCAGTGGAAGAATGTAATCAAACAAGTTGACAAACTTTTATATTGATCCCATGTAGAATTTGAACTGAAGGCTCCAGTTGCGCAAAATGGATCCATGGGGTTTGTACTTTAATCCATCAGGTTCAGGTTGGGGGTTCAGTCCCTCCCCCGACCCCCCCCCCCACACACACACCCGAAGGGAGACCACACAGCACACTCATGGTCAGTAGCGAGTCATGGTAGGATCTGCAAAAGAAAAAAGTATGACTTTTCTTGCAATTAACATTTGCCATCTGGAATATGTTCCCAATTTTCCTGCCCTGGTTTCATGATCAACAGAACATTGTTGGGACCCTTTGCTATAAGTTCTGCAGGTTCTGGAGGGTCACCTGGGGATTCAACCCACACTTTAGCACTGAAGTTTTTATCTGCTGCCCCACATCTTCCCTTTCCTTGCACTGTCAGAAGGGCTGGGGCAGACTCCTTCCTTACCAAACCTCCATTCACTGCACTTATGACAAGTTGGGCAATTCTGTCTCCAAACTGTATGAATGAATCAGATTCTCTTCTAGTTATCAGAATAACTTTGATTTCTCCTTGGTAATCTGCAGCAATCACTCCACCTAAAACCTGATCAATTTGCCATATCTGTCCTGGTAACTTTCCTCTCCCCAAGTGATCTTTGACTGTTTGTGGGACATATCTCTGTTGTGTGTGCTGACAAATAGGACATTGCAAAATCACTGTTTTTATCAAATCTAGGGGAATGTGCATCTCTCTAATCTCTGCCCACCTGTAAGTGGCTTTTTCTCCCAGATGTCCACATTTCTGATGCACCCATTTAGCCATCCCCACCAAGTCAGAATTCTGGGGGGACACTTCTGTCTCTGAATTTTTCTCTTTAACATCTGCAAGGGAATTGAACCAGTTATGTACAAGCCATGTGGAAAACCAAACGTCTAATCCATTGGCAGTGAACCAAGAATCAGTGTAAAAATGACACGTCTCAAGCTGCTCTTGCTTTAAAGTCTGACACACATTGTACAACTCTGCATATTGGTTACTTTTTCCTTCTCCTGTGGTAGACAACAACATTTCAGTAACTGGATTGTATAACACTGCTTTCCATTGTCTTTTAATACTCATGCATTTCCATGAATCATTAGTCAAACAAACGCGCTTTTTATCCTCAGGGGACAAGAATTCAAATGGTGCACTCAATTTCACTGGTAACTCTTTTGCCTGTGGTACCTTCTGCACTCTCTCCTCCTCCTGTAAAGGGACTTGTAACACCTGTTCATGGAGGACTGCAGTGACTGGAGCCCTGTTTTGTATGTACCAGATCAAGTGTATGATACTAGCCTCTTGTGCCTGTCCTATACTGTGAGATTTCGGTGAACTCATCACCCACTGCATGATTGATATTTCAGGTTTCAGAATTACATTATCATTTAATGTCATTTGCTCAGTATTCACTAGAGCCCAATAACAAGTCAAAAGCTGTTTTTCAAAAGGAGTACATCGCTCCACAAAGTCAGATAGTTTTCTAATCCAAAGTTCCAGGGGCACTCTTGTCTTCCCCTGATTCTGATTTACATGTAAATCAGTGTTTCCCTCTTGCACTGTGCATAAATTTAAAGACTGTTGAATTATTTCATTTGCCAAATCAAAAACACGCAGCTGCTTTTCACTCCATTTAAATTAATGTTTTTTCCTAGTTACTTTGTACCAAAGTGTTAAGATTTTACTCAGATGAGGGCTATACTGTTTCCAAAAATCAAACAAGCTTGTGAAACTCTGTGTCTCTTGCTTAGTGCAAATAGTAAGAAACTCTAAAATCTTTTGTTTTACCTGTGACAACATCTGTCTATTTTCTGGATTCCACTGAATTCTCAGAAACTGCACATTTTGCGACAGTACTGCTGCCTTGTCTGAATTCATTTTACACATCATACTTTGAAAAAGCGGTCTGAAAATAACATTCTCAACTTCGTGCTCAGTTTAATCTTTTAAGGAATGCACTTCAACTGCCAACAACCGTGGGCTGCTCTGCACACTGAGATCTACGCTCTTCTCAAAAGGCTCACACTGGCCCCCACCTTTTTTAACCTCCTCATTACTGGAAAGCCAGATTCTTCTGCAACAGTTTCATTATCTTGCAATAATTTGTTCTGGCTAATTTGCTTGCGTAAATTCTTATTTTCATGTTCTAACTGCCTGCATCTCGCATGCATTTTTCTGTAAGCAGACAAAAGTATCCAAACCCTTCTGTCAAGAACAAAAGGGACATCATTTCTGTGAAAAAGCACATTTTCTAAATATGAAAACACTTTTGCTTTATCCAAGCACTCATCCCAAGACTCACAATAAACCTGATAAACAAGAAAACATGTTTCTCACAGCACCATAAGGCAGTTTAACTTCACATGCATTTTCAAACACGGTCTGCCGTGCTTCTTTAATTCTCTAAACAACAAAAACAATTACACTTTTAAATAGTGCACTTCCAAGTTCCAATTCGACTCCCAGACTGTCGACTAACGCCAAAATGTTTTGCTTTCCTTATCTTATTACCGAGCTTACAAAACTTCTCTGGAATGCACTTCTAGTTTAAAGAAGACATTTATTATTACTTCACCATGAGGTTCCTGAAAGACAAGATTAGTAGGTTGGAAGCACACGTTTAAAAGTAGTCGCAGCATTGAAAGCAAAATCTATCAAAGTACTTCTCAATTGCAATGTACACAGCAAATACATGTTATTTTATTGTAGCATAACTTCAAAGCAAAGAATGAAAGTCAAAATTGCATCACCGTAGGGCCTATCACTGCTCGTCATCCTTCTCATGCTTGCAAGTTGATGACTCCTGTTCAACTGCGAGAAGGAGATTTTCCACCCAATCGGGAGGCCAGGCAGCTGACGTCTGCTCCTGACTGAAGTCCTGGAGAATCTCCCCTCGCTAATGCCCAGGGCCACTGTAAAAAGCCTGGCCCCTTCCTCTCAGACCTGGGAAATAAAACAAGCCATTGGAGATTGGCCAGATCTCCTAAGCCTCGCCTCTTCCCAAGGCTGAGCAGAAAGGAAAACACCAAATAAATGCTCTCTTATCACGTTTAGGGTTCATGTGAATTCAATTTGAAAAACACAGCTTGGTCTACCACGTGGAGAAACACAACTTGGAAAAACACAGCTTATCTGCAATGTCTCAACTGCAATGTCTAACTCCACGTTAAAGCCAATAGGCAGCTAAACTGAATACCAAATGTAATGTCTAATGCCATGTTAAAGCCAATAGGCAGCTAAACTGAATACAAATGTAATGTGCTCCTGATAAACACTGAACAACTAATATGCGCAGTGGTGAAACACAAAGTCATTGGTCAAACACACTTAATGGCATGACATTCAGACGTTGAGAGAGCAAAAGAGAAACATGCAGCCTGAGGAGGAGCACTTGGGATTTGAGCTGGAGCTCTGGCTGCGGTAGAACTGTAGGTGGTAAAACAGCATCTGCAGTAGGTTTACTGTTTGGCGATGTAGGGATTAGTGAATGTGCAGGAACATTAGTAGTGTGGGGGTCTCTAGGGAACAATGCAGGGGCAATTACCTGGGTGTAGCTGTATTAAATGGTATGGCAACACAGACTGGGGGTGATAAATGCTTAGTCATCTGGCTCTTTATAACCTACTGTCATCTGTCCTAATCATGCCATCTTTTCCTATTAAAAAAACTCTGAAGCAACTGCCATGACAAGTAAAGTATTAGGAGGACGGACCGATGTGTTGAGTCTTTCCCCCTCCAGAGAGCAGTCCATATGTATGCCTGCCCATTTACTCCTTTGAAGAGGTGGGCCTCTATTCACCGTTATTATTTGGAACTTGTAGAGCAGCTAGCCTGCCAGTAATGCAGCTTCATAGCGCTTCCTTTACTCTGCTCATTTTGCATGTTTCCATCACACACTTCTGCCTGATAGCAATGTGCAGTGCTCAAAATGATCCTCACAGCAAGAGAAAACTGGCAAACTGTTCTTACACAATGTTGGGGCAGCACACAAACAAGTTTTTTGACAGACCTTCCAACAAGTGTTGTAATTGGAGAAGAGATTGCCAGTTTATCAGCATCAACAACTGGAATTTGCCCCTTTATGGGGCAGATAAGGAGCAGTTACACTCACAGCTCTACTTATTGCGTCTTTCTTGTAAGGCCGTTATCAAGGCTAAATACTGGTACTTGCAGAACATCAGTCACTGGGTAGGCTAATGTCATCCTAAACGTGAAATAAATGGGTACAGAAATATGGTGTGATGTGTTTCCAAGTCTTTTTGGTGTGTAAGTTAATGCTAACTCCAGTCAGACCAGGCACTGAGAGGTCAACCCACTGAAGGTTGCACTTCATAAGAAAACAAGTACCTGTAAAGTAAGACGGTTTGTATCTGAGTCCAGCAGTACTCAGTATTATGATGATGGCCCATTATTTAGGGTGATCCCAAAACCTAAAAAGAATTTAGCCTTTGAAATGATGGTTTCTGCTGAAAAAGCAATGGCTCATGTTACTTAAAGGCTTAGTTTAACTTCAGTTACAAGCTTCCTAAACATTTGGCTTGTTTAAACTGCCTAATGGAGTTCGTCTTGCAGAATAACAGTTGAATAATTGCATAACAAACCTCAACCTGAATTGCTTAAAATTCAAAGAAGGACAGGGATGTCCCTTCATCAAGCTCATGGTCCTCGACAATTGAGCCAGCTGCCAGGACCAAGTGTAACTCTGGATTACTTAGAGAGCGTAACCTGGCTGTGCCATTACGCCTCTTAAATCATGAAATGAAAGGGTGGTTGTTTTCTGCTGAACACAAAGAAATGTTTCTTTAACATGGTGCATGGTAAGAAATGCAAGTTAAGTGCAGAGACGAGTGCAATGCTTTATGTATGCCATGTTTTATCTCTGTTTGAAAGAATGTTTGTTACAGTATTTTAGAAATACAATTCTTTATAAACCTTTCATATTTGACATGTGAGACATTTGGAATTCATTTATCCTGAAAATGTATTCATGTTCAATTAGTTTGGCCAGCGTGAAGGTCCTTAACTTTTCTTCATTTAACTTTCAATGTGAAGTTTGCTTTTTGAATGTTTTTCTAAAGCTGCAGGTGTCAGGCTCTGAGACCACGTTAATAGGGAGCTCATTGTTTGAGATGGTAAGAAAAGCCCGACAGAGTGCTTATCGAGAATGTGAGGAGTATCCAGAGCTGACAGCTGTAACTCTTATGAAATTCCAGAGTGCGAGGGTGTACCAAGGTCGATGCCCAAAACCCAGAACACCAAAGTTCCGATTAGCAACTTATAATTTGTCACTATGTTTTTGAACGAGGGAAGGTATTTGTCTATGAAATCATCCATGGGAGAAACAAGATTTCAGTCTGGTCTAGTCAGCAGTGAGATTTAGATCCCCTCTGCCCCTAGCTGAGAGCAGGCCTACTTAGATACTTCTCTGGAACTCTAATTTTGTGGCTTCATGCCACCATACCTCTCTTGATGGAAACCTCCAGAAGGTCTGTTGTGTTGACTACTTTTTTGACCCCACAGAATATTAGCATAGTTCGGATTTTAGATGTAATGGTTAGGCAGGAAAACTTGGATTCAAACTCTCAGCATCAATTGTTTTTCCGTATTTTCTGCATTATTGCTACTGTGCTACATTTTGATTATCCTTTGTTTATTCTGTTCATTTATACTATGATTTTGAGACAAATTTATGTAAGTTTGACTTTCAGTCTAAATATATAGCCCTTTGAACTATAAGTTGGTTTCTGGAATTGAATGGGTGACTATCGAGTTGCACTGTAATTAATTTGAACAATTTGATTTATTGTCTCCTCACTCTTTGGAACAGAGAAAGAAAATCATCAGACCCTGGTATTTAGAATTAGGGCCCAGAGCTGGAGCAGTACTTTTCCAGCACCAGGGCCCAACTATAACGATGCAACCAATGGTTGGGAAGTGCTGGTTCAAGAGTAGGGTGCACAGGAAACTCCTATAGGTGCAGGAGAGTAGCACTGCCAGGCAGTGACCACTTCCTGGGATGCTTATCTGCTTTCAGGTTATTGATGGGTGGGGTTTTCTGCCTCAGGCAAGGTCGTTACTGGAGGATTTGGGCCTATCAGGTTGGCTTCTAAGTATGTCTATTTTCATTATGAGAAGGGTTCTTCTAAGCAGTTCTTCAGGTAAAAAGAACCATGGGGTTACTGGCAGATCTCTTCAGGCCCTTGGAGACAGCACGCATATCGTCAGAAGAAATGTTCAAACTACTAACTCTTCTAAATCCACAATGGGTTGTCATCGTCATCATAATAGAGGGATGCATTACCCACATCATCTCCACTGTCATTGCCCAGATAATACTGACAGAATCACAGCACTCCTAGGCAATGTCCGGTTCTGAGCCTGAATTAGGTTGCATCTGGACTTGCGCTCAATGTGAGTTTGGTCCAGTTGTGTTGGGTTAGTATAATAGTCAGACAAAAAAACGGTTCCACCTGCAGCATCGGGCCAGCATTGGCATGTCAGATACAGGAGTGGATTTTGGCCCTGGAATTGAAGTCAGGTTGGGTGTTGGCCCTGGAGTAACAGTGCAGCCCGCAATGTGGTCAAAAGGCATAGACATCATCAAGGACAGCTCTGCTGACGGTAATCTGAATGGAGGCCTCTCTGAATCTGTGGGGCATGAAGGTGTGCCAGAGGGAGCTGTAAGGATGCTAAATATTTGCAACATGGCTTCTTTTAAAACCTCTATCTGCTGTAACTTTGCTGATATACCCAGGAATTTGTAGTGTATCAGGACAAGTTGGGGGATTGGTTCCTCAGTAGGAGCCCAAGAGGCACCTTCACATCCATAAGACTGCATGGTGAAACAGGAATCAACCTTCATTTTCTTTCCCTTCGACTTACTGGAGGATTTTGAATGTGAACATCATTTGCGGAAACGGCCGCTGGACAGCACCTTTGACACCGGGAGTGGGAATTTTACATCTTCCATTGATGCTTCATGAAGTCTTAGGTTTCATCTGGGCAAGACTTCAAGACATAAAAAAAATGCTACACAACACAGACATACCACGTGGGAATCTGTCTCTTCAAGGCTTTTAAGCCCTGTGATTTTAGATAGGAAGATGTTCCCTTGCACACTCTGAAGGAATTTCAAGCAAAAAGCTTGTCAAAGACAACGAAAAAGGTTTGGGACCAAGCTCCGGATCTACGTCAGGAGGCCGAGAAAGAAACAATCAGACATCAGCATGCCGGGGTGGAGCTTTTATCCGACTCTGAATTCACATCCACAGCAGATGACCTGCACAATGCCACCTGCTGGCATGCCGGGAGCAGTAGCCTAAAAAATCTCCAGATCCAGTCTAGTGCTTCGGGTCATTCAAAATGTTAGGGATCAGGATTGGAAGTATCCATCAGAAAATGTAATTTTGGAAAATGATACAGCTGCTGTATTAATATCAACATTAGTCAAGGTAAGGGAATGTATGACAGACACGTTGGGATCTGCAGTGGCAGACTGGCGGTCCAAATGCGATTTTGATTTCCCCCTTTTTGCATACAAAAGAGATCACCTGATCCCAAGGAAAGTCCGGTGTTGCTGCTGGAAGAAAAGGTACACCAAAGCCCTTCCACTCAAAGGTTTGATATTATTTAGGGTAATGATGTTATTGCTGTGACCCCGGGGACAGGTCCAGCAATTCTCTCCAAATACAATCCAAATAGTCCTTCTGTAACGAGGAGTAATTTTCCTACTCCTCGACTGTGTGGGCAAAATGCAATGTGCAAATGGGATTGTAAGAAAGAGCTATAATAAGAACAATAACTGGTGTTAATTAGTATCCAACTCAATGAGACTGTGTGCCTTTTGTTGACAAATAGCGATGATTGAGGTGCAGCACTCTTCGGATTAATTGATTTCCTCCCTTAAACAGACTTAGTTGGTGGATGCAGCAACTTCATACAGGATGGGAGCAACTCAGCCATGTTCCAAATCTATTTTTGGATCACCTTAAAACATTAGAAAATGAGGCTACTTGCTGAAATGTAATAGACCCTTTTGTCATGGTGAAGAACGCATAAAAGTAATTGTATTTTGTGGGGCCAAAAACATCACCTTGTCAGACTAGCCCTAATATATTTTGGCCGTGATTAACCCAACCTGTGGCACTGTCTTTTGAAGACACCACTAGTCATTTTCTAAAGAACTATACTAGGAGGTATGAGTCTTGTTTATTGTTGTTTTTACACTCTGTGAACTATTCTTCACTCTGAAATGTCTGATACACTGAGTAGTATCATCACTCCATTACCACCTACTCAAGATGGTTTCTGTATGCATTTGTATATGATGTACAGTGAATTGTTTTGTGCCCTTTTTTCTTTTTTTGTGTGTGTTTTCAAGCTCCTGGTTAGACATCACGAAGTATGTTAGCTTATGAAAGCTCACAAATTGGCTCATCGATAACCTCATATTGGATAGCAATTAAAGGTTTGAATATCCCTGTGCTGCCAGTCGACAGAAGAATCAGCATTGGATGCTGTAGTGATGAGGCATGTGACCAAAGTCTTGGACTTGCAATTACTTTCTACAGAAGTCAAAAATAAAGTCTTGACAGAGGTTCTGAAGCCTAGGCAGGCTTTGACTGAGTAACTTTGACCTTTTATTGATGTCCTCATGGACACGTTAATGGGCACTTGAGTCAAGATTTGCCCTTTTCATCTGGTAAATAGGCAAATGGCCAGATGCCATAGATCTGCCCCAAGTGACCCTGCTTTCTTCAGTTGGCATCCCATGCATGAGCCTATTGCTCCAGGTTTCTACAAGTAGTATGAATCTAAGCTTGATTCTTATGAGGACTCCTGATAGGGAATCGAAATGTTTTGAGTATTTGTTAAGTACTAAGTACTATTTGTTAAGTACTAACTTTGTTAAGTTAATTTAAGTATGATTATCTCAGCCAGTATTACTTTTTGCTCTTTCAATGCTAGCTGTCACCTTAGATGATATTCACATGCATTGTAGGGAATTGTGAATAAAATCTTGCTGGCAGTCCCTGTGAATACGGCTTCAACCTGTTGCAAATCATTCAGGGTGGCAAAGATACCATCAGTTGAGGACTGGACTCCTAAGACTGTTTAGGCAAAGTAGTTGGTACCAGAGTGGTGCTTCGGTGCCATGCGTGGATGATATTGATATGTTTTGTGGGTGACAACCAAGTTTCACTGATGGATATGCCTTTTAGGGAACCCGTATCTTTGGAGACATAATAGACTCAGCACTGGAGCACTTTAAAGAAAGCAGCGCCACATAACCTTCCCTCTGCCTTTTTGTCTTCGCAGTATCTCCAACAATTCCCTTTCTTTCAAGGCTTTGGAAGGGGTATGACTCACAGATGACATCAAGGCCCATTACCTCAGCAGCAGGCTCCCAGTCCTTTTAAGGCAGGGGAGCGAACCAACAATGTCCACATTAGCAGGGACAACATATTACCCAGTCCCACACCACTTGTGGTTGAGCTTCCAAGCTGCTTTAGTTTGCCCTCAGCTGCAATGGCCACCCTTTAGGAGGCAGGATACGTTTTTTCCCTTTCTTTATGAGGGTGCCACAGCATTACAACTGACCAGAAGGTCCTCTAAATATGCCAAAAGGGTTGCACCCCGCCATTTCAATCAATCCAGCACTGACATCCAGACATCTTTTGGGGGCACATTTGTCCATTCTGCAGCTGAAAGTCCAGGCTGTTTTGGACGAAGGAGCCATTGACAGGGTTCTGGCACAGGAAGCACTGAATGATATTCCGGTTCAGTCCTGTTGCCGAAGAAGGATGGAGGTTTTCATCCTATTTTAGATCTTCACCTTTTCAACTTCTTCCTGGAAAACATGACAAACTCAAGATGCTAATATTGGCCCAAGTTCTATTTGCCCCAGACCCAGGGCACGGGATAGTGGTGCTGGATATGCAGGATGCTTATTTTTACATTGCAGTTCTGCAGTCCCGCATGCATTACCTGTGGTCAAGGTATCCAACAGCATTTCAGTTTTCTGTGCTCCCTTTCAGCCTCAGTGCCCATCAGGTGTTCCTGAAAGGGATGGAGGTGGTCGCAGCACATATTCAGAGGTTGGGTATAGCAGTCTCCCCCTACCTCGACGATTGGCTGTTGGAGTAGGGCTCGCCAGTCAGTCATAGATCACTGCTAGATGACAGCGAACGTGCTAACATCCTGGGGGTTCTCGATTAACATGTTATAGTCACACCTGAATTGGACTGGTGGCAAACCTCTCTCCCTACCACACCCAAAGCTGACACTGGCAACAGACTTGCCTCACAAAGTTTGGGGATGTCATCTGGGAGAGGTGGAGATCTGAGGATTCTGGTCTCTAGCAGAAATCCAGCTCCCCGTCAACTTGTGGGAGTTGCTGCCTATTCTCCTGGCATTGAAAGCATGCCTTCAGACTGTTAAATGAAGACCAATTCAAGTCCCAATGGATTCAGGTCGCCATGTGGCATTTCGCCAAACAAGGCAGGGTGGGATCTGGGGTCATGTGCCAGGGAGATCTGTGCTCTGGAACAGGCTGAGCTATCAAGGCATTTTACTGGTCCTGAACCACACATCCAGAACTATTTACAATATGGTGGACAAATGCAGATGGGGATACCTAGCAGATCATAAATAGCAGTTACAATCCGAAGTGGTGCAGTGCACCTTCTAGCAGTGAGGAGAACCCTGGCTTGACCTATTCACAACTGCTGAAGAGGTACAATGACAACACTTTTATGCGCTGAAATTCCCATGACAGCTTTCCCTCTGGACGCATTCTGCCTATAGTGGAGCTGGGGACTCCTGGATACCTTCCTACCTATACTCTCCTGCTATGAGATCTGAAAAAGATCAGGAACGACTGGGCCAAAATCATCCTAGTGGTTCCAGAGTGGGCCTGGAGAGTGTGGTACCTTTAATGTCTGGCACAAGCATCTGTCCTCCAGTCAGGCTGCTACTTTAGGAAGATCTGTTGCAGCAGTAGTGCAAAGTCTTGCACTGAGCCCTGTGCAATCTACACCTCCATGCTTGGAGATTGAGCAGTGGCAGTTGACTGCATTTGACCTCCCTTCTAAAGTCGTGTCATTAATGTCATTTTGGCGAACAAGCTCCCATCTAAAACAAATCTGTCTATGCTGGGCATAGGGACAGGTTTGTGGTCTGGCATGGTTCTTGCAGTACAGACTCATTTTAGGCACAGCTGTTGGGTGTCTTGTTTTTGTGTTGTCTTTAGCCCAGCAAGGACTTGCAGTGGGCACTGTTAAAGGTTAAGATGTAAGAAATTGGGTTATTGATTGAGTGGGTGGAACCCTCACTCAGGCAACAACCACAGTCTTTGTCAACATGAGCCAAGTAAGTCACTAAATCGACCTGTGCTTAACCCTGTGGTAGCTTGCCTCAAAAGCAGTCAGGCTTAACTTAGAGGCAAAGTGTGGAAGTATTTACGCAGCGCACAAACTGTAAGAAAGTGAAAACACAACAGAAGAAAGATTCCAAACCCATTAAGGAAAATAGAGTTAATTTAAGTAAATAAAATGAGACCAGAATGACAAATATCCAATCAGTAGAACCAGAGATATTGGATTTTTAAGTGTTATCTAGATATAGTGCCTAAAAGCACAAAGTGCTACTCAAGGTCATCTGGACGAGGGAAAGTCACAAGTTCATGCCAGCTGCGATGGAGTGCAGCCCACATGGAGGGACCAGGTTAGTCCCACTGAAGAGATTAATTTCTTAAAGTCATTGACAAATAGTTTTCATTCGCGGTGGAGGAGGCAGGAAGAGCATCGCGGATGGGCGTCGCTGTACTTCAAAAAGCAGGCCTGACGTCGCAGGCCATCATCGCTGTAGTGCAAAGATCCGATCAGGCATGGCAGAGGGTTGTTGCTGGAGCTTCCCATAAGTTGTCACTGTAGGCTATCATTGATCTAGTGGGAAATGAAGATCTCGCATTGCAGGTCGTCACTGGTAGTCGCTGTAGCGGGAAGAGCGTGGTTCACCAAAGCTTCATGGTTGCGGTCTTCACAGGCAGCAGAGTATCAATGTGAATGGACTCCTTTGCGGTCGCAAAGAGTCAAAAACTTCAGCATTTCACCTTTCTTCACAGGAGGAGCTTGACTGATGCCAGCTAAGCGCGCATGACCTGAGGAGGGACCTCTTTGGTATCTGGAACTCACACAAGCAGAGGCTAGCAAGGCTTAGGCAAGTCCAATTACAGGCCAGGCAGGTCCAGTGCAGCAGGTCAGCTGGGCAGTTGCAGAAAAGCCTCTGGAGCTTGTTGTGCCCCTGCAGCTCAGATAGGAGGTCAGCCTACTGACCCTTGGAGCCACTTAGGTTAGCCTGGGATGAAGGGGACAGGTATAGTCTTCTCAGGGAGCAAGGTAGTACTTAAGCTGCAGGGCAGTCCTCTAATGGGGAGAGATGAGTAAGGCGGTCCTCCTTCTGTAATGTCCACAGGTTCAGGAGTGTACTGATGAGTGGCTCTGGAAGTCAAATGTTTATACCTGGTGTCAGCATTTGTGGGGGAGATCCCCCCCCCATACCACCCCCACATCTGGTTCTGGAAAATTCTTCTCTTCCTCTGTCAAGGCTCCGAATAAGAAATCTGGGTTGACAAAAGACTGGTATCATGTTCCTTTGTGTGTGCTGGAGGCAAGCTCTTTGACGTGAAGTAGTTAAGGGCACAGCTCCTCCCCCAGCCATCCTGGCAGGATGGCCCATCTTGCCCACAGCTAGTTTTCTTTTGTGTTTCTGTCTAGAAGGAATACACAAACACAAACTGCAGACCAATTCACAGTCATGTGACCCAGGACACTGGCAGATGGTACAAATGGTTAGGACAAGAACATGCAAACTTTCCAAAAGTGCCATTTTCAGTATTATTACTTTAAATCTGACTTTACCTTTGAGTGTAAGCACCATATTTCTATTTTCGTCCATTCTAAAGTTATCACTTTTTAAATGCAATAAGGTAACCAAGGTTAGAGGGATAGGCCTTACAACAGTGAAAAACAACTTTAACCCCTTCGCTGCCAGGCCTTTTTCCCCACAGGTGGCAGGCCTTTTTTTGGCTATTTGGGGCAGTTTGCGCTTAGGCCATCATACCTTTTTTTCCACATAAGCTACCCAAGCCAAATTTGCGTCCTTTTCTTTTTCCAACATCCTAGAGATTCTAGAGGTACCCAGAGTGCCAAAATACAGCAACAAATTAGTTTTTTTTTCAAAAATATGGGAAAAAAGGACTGCAAAAGAAGGCTTGTGTTTTTTTCTGAAAATGGCAGCAACAAAGGGTGTGTGGTGCTACAATCACCATCTTCCCAGCTTTCAGGAACAGGCAGACTTGAATCAGAAACCCCAATTTTTCAACACAATTTTGGCATTTTACTGGGACATACCCCTTTTTTAATGATTTTCTGTGTGCTTTCAGCCTCCTTCAAGTTAGTGACAGAAATAGGCGTGAAACCAATGCTGGATCCATCCCAGAAAGCAAAAAATTTCTGAAAAGTAGACAAAATTCTGAATTTGGCAAGGGGTAATTTGTGTAGATCCCACACGGGTTATCTACAGAAAATAACAGCTGAAATAAAAAAAATATTGAAATTGAGGTGAACAAAAACAGCCATTTTTCTCCACGTTTTACTCTAACTTTTTCCTGCGATCTCAGATTTTTGAAAGCAATATACCATTACGTCTGCTGGGCTCTTCTGATTGCAGGGATATACAGGGTTTGTAGGTTCATCAAGAACCCTAGGTACCCAGAGCCAATAAGTGAGCTGCACATTGCAGTGGGTTTTCATTCTATACCGGGTAAACAGCAATTAATTTCCTGAAATATAAAGAGTGAAAAAGAGGTATCAAGTAAACCTTTGTATTTCCAAAATGGCACCAAGATAAGGTGTTGAGAAGCAGTGGTTATTTACACATCTCTGAATTCTGGGGTCCCCATACTAGCATGTGAATCACAGGGCATTTCTCAAATAGCTGTGTTTTTTTTACGCACTGTCTTACATTTGGAAGGAAATAAAGTAGAGAAAGACAAGGGGCAATAACACTTATTGTTCTATTCTGTGTTCCCCCAAGTCTCCCGATAAAAATGGTACCTCACTTGCGTGAGTAGGCCTAATGTTCGCAACACAACATGGACACATCACATTTTTATATTGAAATCTGACATGTTTTTTGCAAAGTGCCTAGCTGTAGATTTTGGCCTCTAGCTCAACCGGCAAACCTACCAAACCTGCGCATTTTTTAAAACTGGACACCTAGGGGAATCCAAGATGGGGTGACTTGTGGGGCTCTCTCCAGGTTCTGTTACCCAGAATCCTTCGCAAACCTCAAACTTTGGCCAAAAAAACTCTTTTTCCTCTCATTCCAGTGACAGAAAGTTCTGGAATCTGAGAAGGGCCACAAATTTCCTTCCACCCAGCATTCCCCCAAGTCTCCCGATAAAAATGGTACCTCACTTGTGTGCTTAGGCATAGTGCTCGCGAAAGGAAATGCCCCAAAACACTATCTGGACACATCAAAATGATCATATACAAAACTACCTGTTTTTGCGGGGGCACCTGCGCTTTTTGGTCTTGGGCTCAGCAGCCATGTAGGGAAACCTACCAAACCCAGACACTTGTGAAAACTAGACACCCAGGGGAGTCCAGGGAGGTGTGACTTGCATGGATACCCCCAATGTTTTCTTACCCAGAACCCTCAGTAACCCTCAAATTTAGCTAAAAAAAAAAACACTTTTTCCCACATTTCTGTGTGGGATCACTGGGACAAATTTCCTACCGCCCAACGTTCCCCTTAGTCTCCTGGTAAAAAGTGATACCTCACTTGTGTAGGTGGGCCAAGTGCCTGTGACAGGGAAGAGCCAAAAACATGTTGAAATTGAGGGGGAACCAAAGCGGGTCCAAAAGGGCAATTTGGAAAAAAACATTTTTAGGCTGACAAGTGCAGCAGAATTTTTATCAGTATAGATGAGACAATGTTGTGTGGTAGGAATTTTGTGGATTCCTGCAGATTCTGGAAGGTTCCATCACAAAAATATGGGAAAAATGTGTAATTTCCAGCAAAGTTGGGGGTTTGCAGGGCATTGTGGGTAAGAAAATGGTGTGGGGTGCATTTGAAGCACACCACCCTGGAATCAACCAGAGAGGTCTTGTGGATTTTTCTACATGGCAGAGTCCCAAAGCCAAAAAAGTGCAGCACTCACCATTCGTAGTGGGATGATTTCTTTAGAGTTTCCAAGCTCTCATGGCCCAAATGTAAAATAAAAACCCCAAATAATTAAATGTACTCTTGTTTGCCGTGGGATAAGATGTTTTAGTGTGCAAGATGAGAGCTGAAAGATTGTTACCCCCTTCAGTTGGGGTGGGGGCTTAACCAGGCCCATACTGGTTGGTAGCCACCACCCCACAATTTTTTTTAATTCCATGGCATAGACTTTCTGCCCCGGGGTGTGGATTGGGGGTAATTGCCCCATCTGCCCACTGGTGGGCAGAACAACGTTGGCCCCATTTATTTGGGGTGGGGGTATGGCCATACCCCCAACCTCTTATTTTGAAAAAGAAATCTTCCCTGGTCTCTGGTGAGCTTTCTCCCCCCCTTGGGGGCAGATGGGCCTTCCAAAAGTAGGCCGATCTGCCCCCAAGGGGGACAGATATGGCCAACAGTAAAGTGCCCCCATGGGGAGCGACCCTTGCCCAAGGGGCTGCCCCCCAAACAAAACACACACATACACACACACACCAATCCCTGGAGTCTAGTGGTTTCTGCCCCTCTTGGGGGTAGATTGGCCTAACAAAAATAGGCTGATCTGCTCCCAAGGGGGGCAGAAATTGCCTAAATACAATTTGCCCCCAGGGGAGCGACCCTTGCCTAATGGATCACCCCCCATACATAAAAACATAAAGTAAATAAATAAAAATATATATATATATATATATCCCTGGTGTCTAGAGGTTTCAGCCCCCCCTAGAGGCAGATCGGCCTAATTTGTTTAGGCCTCCGGGGGGCAGCAAAGGCCTAGAAATATTTTGCCCCCCCCCCACCGGGTAGCCGCCCTTGCCCAAGGGGCCGCTCCCCTTATGCGTTAGTAAAAAAAAAAGAAAAATCCCTGGTGTCTAGTGGCTTCTGCCTCCCCTGGGGCAGATCGGCCTAATTATATTAGGCCGATCTGCACCCGGGGCGGGCGAAATGGCCCAAAAATATTTTGCCCCCACTGGGGAGCGTGCTTTGCCCAAGGGGCCGCTCGCCTTATGTGTAAGTATATAAAAAAAAATCCTGATGTCTAGTGGTCTCTGCCGCCCCCTCCCTCCCTGGGGGCAGAAATGGGCTAAAAATAATTTGGCCCCCGTGGAGCGGCCCTTGCCCAAGGGGCCGCTCCCCTTATGTGTCAATATAATAAAAAAAAAACTCCCTGGTGTGTAGTGGTTGCTGCCCCCCCCCCCCCAGGAGGCAGATTGGCCTAATTATATTAATAAATGGCCTAAACACAATTTGGCCCCCCAGGGAGCGACCCTTGCCTAAGGGGTCACTCCCTACACATACAAGAAAAAGAAATGGTCCCTGGTGTCTAGGGGTTTTCTACCCCTCCCTCCCCCAGTGGCAGATTGGCCTAATTAGGCCAGGGGGGCTGAAATGGCCTAAAAATAATATGACCCCCTAGGGAACGACCCTTGCCCCAAAAAAAAGCAAACAATTCCCTGGTGTCTAGTGGGCATTTCTGCTGCCCGATCGCATTGTGATCGGGCAGCAGAAATGCTGTGAGAGATAAGAAAGGAAAGGTCTTTCCGTTCCTTTCTTGTCTCTCCTGCCCCACCTCCTGATCAGAAGAGAAATGCAAAAGCATTTCTCTTCTGAGATCGCGCTGGAAATATGCTTCTAGCGCGATCCGAGGTGACCTCTCATGAGGTCAGCTCGCGATTTGCACACTGATGTCTTCAGACGTCACTGGGGGGGGAGGGTGGAAGGGGAATCTATTCCCCTTCCATCCCTGACTGCGGTGTGGGCCGGGTGCAGGCCAAACTGGTCTCGTCCCAGGCACACGGGAACTGTGCGCCTGGACGAGACCAGCTCACCCGCGGCACCCAAGGGGTAAAGAGTTCTTCACTGCTAGGACATACGAAACGTAAACCCACATGTCCTACTTTTTAAAAACAGTGCACCTGCCCTATGATCCTTTATTGCCTTCTCTAAGGGTAACCTATGTGTTTTAAAAAGGAAGGATAGGACTGGCAAGTGGCAGACCTGGGACAAATTGTGAAAGGCTACTTTAGTGGGTAGCACACTAAGTAGTGTATGCACACTAGTAGCATGTAATTTATAGACCATGAGTATATGTAGTACCATTTACTAGGGACGTACAAGTAAATTAAAAGTACAAATCAGGTAGCTGCCAATTATACCATGTTTTAAGGCGAGAGCACACACACATTTTACCACTGTTAGCAAAGAAAAAGTGCAGAAAGTTCTAATGCCAACAAAACTGGTTGAGCAAAAGAAGGCAAAAATCCAGTGGAGACCCTGCAAAAAGGGCAGGGTCCAACACAGACCAACCATTCTTGTTAAGGTCATCTGTTGTGATGCACTTTCATAACGGCTTAGTACATATGTTTCCATCTAAACGCTTTATGATGCCTCAATGGGACCTTGCATTCTTTTATGTCTACCCCATTTGAACCAATGCCCAGCTGTCCTTTGTGTCCTCTGATTCTCAAAACAGTCTTTTTCATTGAGATTACTTGAGCTCATTGCTTGAGTAAGTTTCAGGCTCTTTCAGTCCAAGCAACCCTACCCCACATTTGTACCTGACAAACTGGTGCAGTGGACCAGAGCAGCATTTCTGCTGAAAGTCGTGACTCCCTTTCATGTTGGACAGTCCTTTACTCTTCCAACATTCTTTTTCTCCACCTCACCCCTCAAAATAGGAAGAGCGACTCCATTGTTGGGATACCAAAGGTGTGTTCAGCTTTTACATAGCACATACTAGGGATCATCGGGTGGGCGATCAGCAATTTGTTGGATAATTGGGTGCAAAAAAGCAAGGTAGTTTAGAAGTGGACCATATCACAGTGGATATTCTACTGTATTAATATCTACTACGCACTCGCTAGGAAGCAGTTACCTGAAGTTCCAAGGGTGCATTCCACCATGGCCAAGGTTGCCACCACTGTATTGGGATGTTCCTAAAGCACTAATGCCTTGACAGTCAGGTCCGTGTGTGTGGGCATATCGCCAGTGCGGTCCTGTAGGACTTTTTGGTCCAGCCACTTCACATACCTACCACCTTGGGGTACTGCTCTGGTGTCGGTTCACAATCTGCTGTTAGAAGTATCCATCAGAAGAACAATTTATATACCTTCAGTGACGTTCTTTCTGTTGGCTACTCTACCTAACTGTAGACTCCTCTCCTCCCTCCCACCTCCCCATTCTGTAGAATGGTCTTTCTTTCCATACACAAAAAGGTCCCAATCTAGAGATCTGCACTCTTTGATATCTGATCAGTTATTGTGCTCTGCATCTGAGGGAATGGACACGGTCAAAAAAGAAACTGATGTCAGTTTGCAGATATGGTGCTTCTATGTGGCTCCGAAGTCACCTTTGGGGCAGGACAAAGCGCATGTGGAGCCCCACAAAGCCACCTGCTGGCATGCAGGAACAATACTTCGAAAAACTTCAGGTCCAGTCTGGTGCCTGGGAGTATGCGCATGTTGAGAAATCTGTGGTAAGATAGAGTGTCCACAAGAAAGAGCTTTATAGATGGTAATTAATATGTCCATTTACATTTATGCAAGATGTACCTTTCCTTGGTGTACAGATGCTTTCACTAGATCTCTGCCCTAGGGCTAAGTTTCAAAGCAGATCTGAAGACATCCATGCTGTACCAGAAGAACAACCTGAAGGTAACATAAAATGTGTGGTTAATGCTTAACTGTGTGACTGCCATTTCAAAACATCTGTATGACAAGCATTAAAGTTGATTTATGAGACGTATGATTTACCTGCAAAAAATCCTTCTCTCGATGAAGCTTTGGATATTGCCAACAGTTCAAACCAAACAGTCAAGGAGCTTAACAAAAACACTAATGACACTATTCTTGTTGTCAATGGAAACAAAACCAATATGAGCCAACCTACAGATCAGAAATGTGAATGGAAATTATCTTTGTTATAGTGGGATCAAATTTCACATTGCTGACTTCAAGCAATGCCATGCTCTTGGAACAGACTCTGCCAAATGTTGTTACAGGCCATTTCGCAAGAGTGTGTTGTTTGAATACTAAGAAAAATACTATAAATGTTGTCACTGATGATACTGAGCAAAAGTTGAAAAGCAGTATAGACCATGTACTCTTGTGTGTCCGAATTCGTGAAAATGATTTTCCTGAATCCAAGGATCCTATTGAGAACTTTGTTGTTGGGGAATTGCACCTTTCTGTTCTAATAGACTCTGGATGTAAGGTCACTGTTATTTCAAAAGAGGCCTTTGTAACCAAATATTCAGTAACAAATATGTTCCCTTCTCATAGGTCTCTCCCAGGGTACAATGATAAAAACATTGATTTGGAAGCTTTTTGAGACAGTTATAAGATTCAACGGGTGACATGCACAGGGCAAAGTTAATGTTTCTCTGGATGGTCCTTAAATCCTTGGTTGACATCTCCAAGGATGTCTGGGTATTGTCCAAAACCAGAAAATGCCCAACAAGTTTTATGTAAGAAGCCATTTTGATCTCAACCTTAATGATTAAAGTGCAATGTTAATGGCATACAATATCATATTGGAAGAAAATCTTTGGCGCTTGGATGGGTTCATGCATGTGATCAAACTAAAAGAAGGCAGTGTGCCTGTTAAATACATATTAAGGTGAGTTCCTTTGAGTATCAGATATGTTTGGAGAAACTTCATGGTCAAATATATGAAAAAGGGCTGACAGAGCCTGTGGACTCTTCTTTATGGATGTCACCCAATGCTGTTCTGCACACAAATAATGGTACCTTGGTGATGTGTAGATGTTTATGGCCTGAACAAAGCTATTTGGGTTGATGGGCATCCTTTCCTCAAAACTGATGGGAGTGATGTTTTTCTCAAAATTGGACATGAGGTCAGCTTACTACCAGGTAGGTCTACCCAAAAAGTCTATGGATCTTGCTGCTTTTGTCAGACCCTGTGAGGTATTTTAATTTTATAGAATGCCTTTTGGCCTAGCTTCAGCTGCTGTTATTTTTCAGTGTGTGATTGGTAACATTTTAAAAGGCTGGGAGGATGTATTGGTTCTTGAGGAAAACAGCTGAGTTTATGGCAAGGATTGTAAGGAGCATGATCATTTTATGAGACTAAGGGGGTTATTCTAACTTTGGAGGAGGTGTTAATCCGTCCCAAAAGTGACGGAAAAGTGACGGATTTACCACCAGCCGTATTACGAGTCCATTATATCCTATGGAACTCGTAATACGGCTGGTGGTATATCCGTCACTTTACCGTCACTTTTGGGACGGATTAACACTCCTCCAAAGTTAGAATAACCCCCTAAATGTTGTTCTTGTTGTCCTGAAAGAGAAGGGATTGAGGCTGAGGAAGAATAAGTGTGAATTTGGTGTGCAAGAAGTGGAGTATCTTGGTCATTTAATTTCAAGCAAGGGCATTGGTCCTCCTCCAGGTTTACTCAAAACTATTGATGAAGTGCCTACTCCAGGAAATTGGGATCAACTCCAAGATTTCCTATGAAATGCAAGCCTCTGCGTATTCTGTTAAAGAAGAATGTTAAATTGGTATGGAGTCAGGCACAGGATTCAACTTTCCAAGAAATCAAAAGAGGACTTTCCAGTCCACGCCTTCTCAGCTCCTAGCAACCTGGAACACCTTTGTTGATTACTGATGATACTAGTGGTGTTGGCCCTGGGACAGTTTTGTTCCAAGTAAGGATGCTTCTGAACGGAATACCACAAGAGCAACCTTTTTGGGTAATTGTGTGAGAAATGCTCACGTTCATTTCTGCAGATAAACAGTCCCAAGCTTATGTATGGAGAACTAAGTATAGTTTGTGCATTGATCAACGTTAGTGCCTATTATAAGTGGTCCCAATGTTCAGTTCACGAAAGCCACAGCCAGGTTGGTGAGGTTGATTGTGACACTCTGAGAATGTCAAATTTCTGTTGAAAATATGCCTGGTGGAATAAATTAGAAAGGAAATGTCTTTCTCGTCTTCCTTAAGAAGGTGATGATGGAGGAGAGATTTTTGTTGAACAGCAGGATGCATCTCGCCTCATCAAAACTCTGGTGTGGATTGAAATTAAGGGGGTCATTCTGACCCCGGCGGTCTTAGACCGCCGGGGCCAGGGTCGGCGGGAGAACCGCCGACAGGCCGGCGGTGCCCCGCAGGGCATTCTGACCGCGGCGGTAAAGCCGCGGTCAGACCGGCAACACTGGCGGTCTCCCGCCAGTGTCCCGCCGCCCTATTGAATCCTCCAAGGCGGCGCAGCTAGCTGCGCCGCCGAGGGGATTCCGACCCCCCCTACCGCCATCCAGTTCCCGGCGGTCCGCCCGCCGGGAACCCGATGGCGGTAGGGGGGGTCGCGGGGCCCCTGGAGGCCCCTGCAGTGCCCATGCCACTGGCATGGGCACTGCAGGGGCCCCCGTAAGAGGGCCCCTACAAGTATTTCACTGTCTGCTTGGCAGACAGTGAAATACGCGACGGGTGCAAGAGCACCCGTCGCACCTTCCCACTCCGCCGGCTCGATTACGAGCCGGCATCCTCGTGGGAAGGGAGTTTTTCCCTGGGCTGGCGGGCGGTCTTTTGGCGACCGCCCGCCAGCCCAGGGAATAACTTAGAATACCCTCCGTGGTCTTTCGACCGCGGAGCGGTATTTCGGAGGGGGAAGTCTGGCGGGCGGCCTCCACCGCCCGCCAGACTTAGAATCACCCCCTAAGTGTGTTGGTGAGCAAGAATGAAGGAGTGCTCCAGTTAAGGACATTTTATTGGAAACAGTCATAGAGTACATGAGGAATAGTTAGCCCAGGGAAGGTAATCTTTCTGTAGATTTTTTATTAACAGAGCAAAATACAGATAGAATTATGAGTTGAGTCAAGATTGTTGTTTAGAGCGGACAAATGATCCAACCTAGTCTTGTCAGGAATATGTTGTTGAAAATTAGTCATGAAAGTCATTTAAGTATGATTCTTAAGAAGAAAAGGCTAAAGGAGATCTATTGGTGGCTGGGCTTGGAAAGAGATGTGAGATGTTGGTGGTAAAATGCATGATTTGTACATTCAATGAAAAAGGTCTCAATGTGTCAGCCACCGATGAGTGAGGTTGAAGGTCAGAGTGATTTTCAATTTTTAGGACCATTTTTCTAATCTTCAGTGCTTTGCCATTGGCTTATTTGAACGGCTATCTAAGTGGCTGGAAGTTAAACCTGTGCTTGAAACTAACAGGCCTGTCTGTTATTACCTTTCTTCTGATGTGTTTGCCAGAGAAGGTTTTCCTTTTGAGATAATATCTGATAATGCTGTGCAGTTTGTTTTTTGAGAGATGAGGGATTTCCTGTTTGGTGAAAGGGGAGGCGTGTTTTATCTGAGCCTCTTCTCGGGCTCCTACCTTTTCTTCTATGATAGAATGTAGAGTGCACTGCTCTTGCTCCAGCAGTCTGATCAGAGAGTGATGGATGTGACGAAGAGAGGACGGCTGGTTCTCCTCTTTTTTCCTGAACAGCTGCTTGTTTATCTGCATTTCTCTTTTTAAAAAACGAACCTTGGGCCATATGTACAAACACTTTTTCCCATAGACACAGAATGGGGAAAAACCTTTGCTACATCTGGCCCCTTGTTCTTAACACCGCCTGCTGCCTCGTACTTCATGACCACAAAGTATCTGTGGACATGTCAGAATCCTACTCTACTTTATCTATTCTGGAAGGAAGCCACTGGGGCTCTTCCACATGTCTCCTCTAAACAGAAGAGAAGTAGAGAATTGTGCACAAGTGCTGGAAGTGTGGGAGATGTAAGGAATTGAACAAGAGGGCTACATGTGGAGGGACTTGAGGGGATAATATAGAAGTGGGTGTATGTGGTGGCATATGGCAAATGATGCAAGTGCACTGTCTCTGAAGTGTCTCTAATGCCCCCGCCACCACTTTTAATCACTTCCTGAATAGCCGTAAGAGAGTGAGTTTGAACCTTGCTGGGTGGATTCGAGGGCGGGGATCCAAACACCTTTCCCCACCACACCACACCCCAATATATATATATATTTCATGGGGCCACGGTGCACTTAACAGTACAATCTTCACAGAATTTGGCCAAAAGCTAAATGTTTCCAGACATTTTTAAAGGGGTGCTAACCCTATGCTCCTTTAGGAACCAACATTATTTACACAAATTCTTCCACCAAAGAAAGTACCAAAAACTATAATATTAAAGCTGTTACTTACTACTTTATTGGTCACAAACAAAAAACACTTTAAGATACCCTGATTTCTATATCTGCGTATCTAGCAAGTCTCAGGGTTTGATACTGGTAAGATAGTTCAGGCGACTAATGCACTTGCTTCAAACTCTGTGTGTAATCTCTTCTCACTGGTTTAAATCATCATAAAGTAGCTCAGACAGTCAATGGTCCTTCTGCAGAACTTTAACGTGTAACCTGCTGGCATCACATTTTTGTTGCAGTATGATGACTTGATGAGTTAATGCACCTGTTGCAGAGATGTTTGTATAACCTGCATAACACTCTATTAAACTATATATGAATGAAGATTGTATAGGGCTACCTCTCCTGATTTACTTGCAGGTGCTCGTACAATTAAGGACACTGATTTACTATGACATAAAGTTATTTGCCCTAATAGCATGTTTCGCCTGGTGTGTAAGCTGGGATTTCAAACCAGGTTTCCTGTCACACGCTGTGCAATTTAGCTGCAGGATATACCTCTGCTCTAGAAAAATAGGCCCAAATAGTCACGCAGCACATTGCAGCAGCAAAGGAGCTCGCTCCTCCCCTCCCCCTGGCGCAGCGCTGATTTGAGCTGTCGTGAGTAACTCTCACACCTTTGCGCCATATTGCAAGGGTGTGTTCAAGCGTGTAGCATAGGTTTTGTACTGGAAGGGTACTCTTCCAGTACAAAATACAATGCTTAGACACACTTTTATAATTTTCCCACATTGTATGTGTGCTGCACAGTGCAGCATGCATGCAAAGTCAGGAAAAAAAGGAGAAATGAAAACATTTCTCCTTTTAACGTGTGCTTTTAAAAGGTGTGAAGATTTTCTGCAAAATCCTCTCTACTATTGTTTGTAGATGGGGGTTTTCGTCAAAAGGCATGAGTGGTTGCATGGGAACGTCTATGTACCACCCATGTAACGTCCCTTGGAACTAAATAACGCAAAGTGATGCTTTGTGTTGCCTTTAGTGTACTTTCCAATGGTGAGTACATTAGGAAAATATTGTTTTGTGCTGGTTAGCGTAACGTTTGTGATGCTAACCCAGCGCAAAATGTTTGTTAAATCTACCCCACAGTGTGTGAGCTAGTGCTGTAATTAAAAAGATATTGGATTTGTCTGTGTGTTATTTTATGAATAATATGATATTGATCCATTATGCAAAACAGCACCTGAAATGATTGATTGTGCTTAAATATTAGATGCTAGCATTAATCTGAACTACATCAATGGCACACCTATCGAGTAGTTGTGTGGACAGATGTAAAACACACAGACAAGCATATTATGAAAGATCTAGCAGGACTTGCTCTGCACACCTGGAGGGGGAGGGGAAGGGAAGGGAGAGAGAGAGAGATAGAGATAGAGATAGAGAGAGAGACAGACAGACACATCCCCACGCCTCCCTCCGGCACACCCACCCCAGCAATTGGTTCCTAACTGTTACCGGGGAAGTGATGTGTCGGTTCCTTACTGCTAGGCAGGGGAGACAAGGCATTGGTTCCTTGCGTGTGGCGAGGCATCGGTTCCTTACAATAGGGTGGTGTAGATAAATCCAGAAGGTGAAGACGCTAGGCGTTGACTTTACCCTTGTCACAATCACACCACAGGGCCACAGATGCTGCGGCAGAGTCGTAATCAGGTTTCATGTATGTCGTGACATGGCATTCAGGGCTCATGCTGTGGCGGGACTTCAGAGGTGCTGCGGCGGGATCACAGTCATTGCATTCAGTGGGGACCACAGCTCCAATGCAAACAGCACGAAGTCAATCTGTAGTTGATGTACTTGGTTTCTTCTTGTTTTTAACTCACTACCAAAGGCCCAGAAACTGGATTTAGCACCACTTGGTGCTGGCAGATCAAGTCTTTGATGTCTGTGACACTTCTAACAGGAGGCAAGCTCAGTTCAAGCCCTTAGAGAACCTTTGGAGGTAGGATGTACAAAACAAAGTCCAGTCCTTTCACTTCCAGGACAGAAGCAGCAGGCCAGCATGGCATTCCCTCCTGCAGGATCTAGCTCTTCTTCCTGGCAAAATGTTCTCAGTCCAGAAGGATTTTAAAGTTGTGGTCTCAGAGGTCCAATGCTTACACTTATTTATGCCTTTGAAGTAGGCAAAGTCTTTGTAGTGCGCAATACCCTACCTTTCCTGCCCTGGCCCTGGCCCAGACACACTGTAGGGGTTAGAGACTGCTTTGTGTAACAACAGGTACAACCCTATTCAGGTGCAAGTGTCAGCTCCTCTCACCACTCTAGCCCAGGAAGGCCCATCAGTATATGCAGGGCACACCTCAGCTCCCTTCGTGTGACTGTCTAGAGTGAATTCACAAACAGTCCAACTGTCATTTTGACCCAGACAGGTATTCCCAGACAGACTTTCTAAAAGTGGCATTTTCAAACTTACAATTTAAAAACCAGCTTCACCAAAAGATGTATTGTTACATTGTGAGTTCAGAGACCCCAAACTCATTATCTCTATCTGCTCCTAAGGGGGAATTACACTTAAAAGATAATTCAAGATAATCCCTGTGTTAACCTATGGGAGAGCTGGCCATACAATAGTGAAAACCAAATTTAGCAGTATTTCACTATCAGGACATGTAAAACACACCAGTACGTGTCAGACCTTTTAAATAAAGTGCACCCTCCCCATGGGGCTGCCTTGGGCCTACTTAGGGGTGACTTACAGTCAGTAAAAGGGAAGGGTTGGGCCTGGCAAGTGGGTGTCAAGATGACAGTTAAACATGCACACTCAGATACTGCAGTGGCAAGTCTGAGACATTTTTACAGGGAAACTCATGTGAGTGGCAAAATCAGTGTTGCAGGCTCCACTAGTAGCATTTGAGCTATAGGCCATGGGCACACACAGTGTACATTACTAGAGACTTACAAGTAAATCAAATATGCCAATCATGAATAAACAAATTACACTTCAATTTAGACAGAGAACACTCGCACTTTAGCACTGGTCAGCAGTGGTAAAATGCCAAGATTCCTAAAGCCCGCAAAAACGAAATTCAGCACAGGATGAAACAAGCAGTTGCAATGCAATGGGTCTCGCATTTGCTCGAGTTAGAGCTATTAGCGTTGTAAATTTTTAACTGGACTTTTCTTGCCACTTAAAATGAAGATGAAAAGTAAAATAGTCGACATAAGCGAGCCGGTTCAAAGCGCCAGGCCCACCATGAGCATGAGCGCGAAGGAGAGGCACAAAAAGAAAAATACGTTTACTCGCAGTCAAACGTATCAGAAGTCATGCAATTATCCATGTAACAGGGGCATTCTGCATGGCGGTAACAAAACCACCGCAAGGAGGGACAAAGGTAAGGCATTTACCAATGATGATAAAGATTTTTGAAAGACAAGCCCATGAACAAGTGAAAAGTGCGGTGCGGTGGCCTGGTTAAAAGCCCACAATACTTACAACAGGTCATCCTAAAAAACAGGAGGTCAGAAGTGAAAAAACAGGGGAAACCCTGCAGAAAGGGCCATTTCTAACATAGATGTCGACACAGGTTGAGTGGGGCCCAGCAATAGCATGGAGCGGAGGGTTCACAACTCCACTGTAGTAGCATGGTTTGTGGGAGAGCTGCATGGCTTGGTGCTGTAGCCACAGATATGCAGATGCTGTGGTGGAGGTTTAAGTTATATAAAGTTGGTGTGACTGGTGATGTTTTGAGAATGATGCAACATTGCTGCAATAAGATGGTGCTTTGACGATAATTTGAAATTTTCTGATTTATGCAGTACTATGTTCAAAAGCTAATGTTGACTGTTGTGTTACTGTCTCCCTGACTGAAGTCCCTACATTTTAAAGTGAAAGTTGTGCATTGTTTGATTGTTCCTCTCATGCTGTTACTGTTGAGCACCGTGTGTATAATCCTGTCAGATAATTGCACAGTTGCGGAATGTGTGACCATGCGGCGGCTGCCGCATAACTTGAGAGCGGAGGTGGGTGGGGAGGAGGGCAGGGGAGATTGAAGAGACGAGGTGAAAATAAAAATTAAAAAAAAATAATAATTAACTTGTCTCCGTCCCTGCCACCTCGCTCCTCTTGTGGTGTCCCATCATTCACTGCTGGGACACCAGCACAGACTCCCCAGCAATCCTGCTGCTGCTTTTATGCTAAACTTAGCAAGAAAGCAGCGATAGGATTGGTTTGAGCGGGTTAGACTGCCACTGAGACACAGCCCTAGGGTCTGTGCAGTTTCTCCTGCCCAGCTGTTAAACACAGCCAGGCAGGAGAAATCTAAGTGCACATGTGTGTTTGGCTATCCTCAGATGGCCGAACAAACACACATGCGCACTTAAGTGCACTTTCCTCTCCTCCCACCTTCTGTGACCTAGCCCCCGCCCATCCCTGCACTACTGGCTCAGCCAGAAGCAGAAAAATAAAACAATAGTTTACAGTGGAGTGATGCTCCTTCGCCATAGTGAAGGAGCTGCCCCTGTATGTTACTCTCTCTTCCTACTAGGGTCACCCCTTCAAGTCCAGCAAGGGCCCAGCACTGTTCACTCAAGAGGCCCTGAAAACCAGTCAGCCAACCGCCCTCCAGAGCCATACAAGATAAGTCTCCCCGAGGCATTCTACATATAACTAGATTCATGGAGTTATGCCTGTATTCCTGTAATTAGCAGGTGAAAATGCCACTAGTCACAGTGAGGCCCACCGCAGCAAGCAGAAGGCGAAGAGCAGTAGGTAGCAATTAACGTGTTGATGCAGGCTTCCTACACTTGACGCTGAAGATTGGCTTTAATGTTCATAGATATTGACTCACCTCTAATGTCTCCTGAGTTGTACGGTTCATCAGCATGAGGCGCCCAATCTCGGCACCATCTTGGCCACCCCCCCAACACATTATTCACTTTATTCTGCCTTTGTGACTTTCACTGTGTGTTTAATTATAAAAAGGCCTAATTTTGGAGGTCAGTCATCGGGGAGTTACCCCGACTCTTGGAGAGTGGAACCTTGGCAGTCTAGCTCATGCTTAGAACTTAGAATACTTTCTCTGAGCTTGACCCGGTGTCATACCTTCGGCTGCATTTGAGTGAGTCTAATGCTAATTACCTAAATCTAATTTATGATGTATTTTGACTGATTATGAAACTAACCATATTTTCTCTTCTGTAATAAACGTTATTTATCTATTAAACCTTCATGGTTTCTAACTTTTACTTTTCTAAAGAAGACACCTTTAATTGGTTATGTTGGTTTATTTGCTGTTTTTCTAATCTCCTTGGGGCACATTGCCTCATATGTTTTTGAGGGCAACACCCCTAGCTGATCCACCATAGGTGCTTTATCTTTTATTATCAGATAATATAGTGCTAACAGTTTTGAAGGAGAATGCGGACAATGCAGATAAGAGATTAAATAAAATATAGAGATTAAAAAAAATCTCCTTCTGTTGCTCTGTCTGCCGTTTTGTTCCTATGGTCAGGTCAAATTGGATTATTTCCTGTGTTTCGTTGTTCCTGAGCGAAAGGTGCAGTACACTGTTTATATGGATTCCCCATAGCTGGCTAAAGAGCGGATTCTGCAGTACTTATCTCAAGGTTGTTAATTAGCATAAAATAACCTCTAATAATTGATGTGTTCCACTAAATAGCACAGATTCTGCACTAGTTATCCATGCACATATTTTACACTGTTTATGTGCATAATAATGTGTTTCTTTTACCACACTTCTGTCATTACAAACTGTAAATACTGGGTTTTACTCTTTCCCACTATAATGGCACTGAGGATATCCTGTTAAAACGCATATCATGTAGCATGACCATGTGCATAATATCATACCAACAGTATAATCAATAGAATAATGGGAAAGACTTTTTATTTGTAATTAATGCTGCCACTTCTCCAGAGAACAATACCCTTGTCAAATATCTCAGATCCAGTCATGGCTCGTGGGGGGAAAAAGGGGCGGGCAGGTGAGGGAGGAGGGGGAAAAAATGACAAAAAAAACCTAATAATAAAAAAAAAACGTACATTCCTCGGCTCCTCCTCTGTGCTGCTCCTCAGTCCTCACTGCAGGCATAGGCTCCCAGCCTGCCCTTCAGCCAATCCTAAAGCTGCTTTCATGCTGATGGCAGCATGAAAGCAGCGTTCAGCTTGGATGGAGTACCCAGCCAGGGTGCTCTGAGGCACAGTGGGAGCCGTGATACCACCAGATTCAAGTTAGCCTGGCTGAGGAGGGGTGACACCCCGAAACCGGTTCCAGGATGCTTGTTTCTGGTCCAGGGAGGACCTGGTCTGGCAGTTTGGGCTGGTCTGTTCCCTTTGGAACAGGTTCAAGACTGATTTGCATATGGCTGGGTCCAAACTGAAATGGAATGGTGAGCAAACAAATTGATGGATTAAACCCAGATCTGTGACTGGGGGTCCATGTTTGATTTTTTCTGCATTCCATCCTTCAACTGTTCTTTTTGTTCTTTTTATTTTGGAAAGTAGGCATTTTCTTGCTTAACCGTTCTGTGCTTCTGCTTTGCTGCCAAATAACGGTCTTGGTCAGAATAACAGTTGGGCTGTTTGTGAATTCACTCTAGACAGTGACACAAAGGGACTTGAGGTGTGTCCTGTATATCCTAATGAGTC
Organism: Pleurodeles waltl; assembly: GCF_031143425.1. Lineage (NCBI taxonomy): Eukaryota > Metazoa > Chordata > Amphibia > Caudata > Salamandridae > Pleurodeles > Pleurodeles waltl. The sequence continues at coordinate 807,339,742 of NC_090450.1, read as the reverse complement.
TTCCTGGGCTTGTGTGGGAGGGGAAGCTGACACTTGCAATTGAAAGGGCTGTGCCTGCCCTCACACAATACAGACTCCAACCCCCTACAGTGTGTCTAGGGCAGGGCACGTAAGAGGAAGGGTCTTGTGCATTACAAAGACTTTCCTTTGAAGTGTGCCTACTTCAAAGGCAGAAATGAGTATAGGTATTGGACTACTGACTCCACAACTTTAGAGCAGTGGTTCCCAACCTATGGTCTGCGGCCACCCCCAGGGGGTCCGCAGGCCTGGGACAGCAAAAAGGCTCTTCTCAAGTTGGGGCCGCTGACAGACAAGTGTGTGTTTTTTTATTTATTACTTCCTTTGTGCAGCAGGTTTAAAAGAACTGCAAAGCAATGTTCTGGCAAAAATAAAAGCATCAAGATAACTTTGTTGATTAATGTACCTGCTGGAGAGAGATGGGAGTTTTGTCTAGTGGCAGTTTTGAGTCATCTGAGGTAGCACAGATGGTTAATATGCCTGCTGCAGAGAATGTGTATAATGCACAGAACATTATTTTATGTACATAGCACAGTGGGTTACCTTTTTTTGTTACAGAGATTATTTTGTTACTGAGCAGTTCATAAATTCAACCTTAATCTAGCACAGTGAGTATAAACTGTCATCAAAGAGCTGCATGCAAACTACATGGCACAAATTAGAAAGTTATGTTTTTATTTCCAGTCTTTCAATTTCCTTATGGTGCTAAAAAAGTTTGCTTGCGTAGAAATACATTCTTGCTATTAAAGTCAATGCTAACCACTGTGTTATGGTCTGAATCCTAAGTGTTTGTTTCTCCAGATCAAGCACTCTAAGAAAATGCCAACCAGTGTGGATGACATGTGAATCCTACACCTTGTAGTCCCTGTAAAGTGCTCTGACACCCTACACTGACACGAGAGGTGCTATAAAACAAATGAATTACATGTGACAGAGAAGTTATGAAGAGGAGCGAGCCCCTTATGATTTTACTTCTTTCCCTACCACATATTATGTGAAAAGGTTTTCTCAGATCATATGTACCTAAAAAATAAAAAGAGAAATTGTTTGGGAAATGTAGAATCTGACCTGAGGATTTAGCTTTCCTAAATAAAAACAAACATTCAAAAGTTAGTTGTTGAGATGCAGCGCCAACCTTCCCATTAAAATGTTTCGATTTTTGCATATTTTTTCAATATAAAATAATTATATCTTTAGCAATTTGAATATTTGTATTTTTTGTGACTTATTGTTTTAATGTTTGAAATCTAAATCGTACAAATTGCTTGGGGGTCCCCAGCCTCCAGTAATGATTCTGTGGGTGGTCCTTGGGAGTCAAAAGGTTGGGAACCACTGTTTTAAACTACTTGGCCTTTAACCTCTAGGATTTTTCTTGCTGATATAAATCTGGACTGTTAGTTAGATGTGTCAGGCAACCATGCCAAAGACATTTTTATTCTTTATTCTATAGAGGTGTTTATTACAGACACAGGGAGAGACTTACTTTGGCAGGTCCATTTGTTTTTTATCCTACGTAAGCATTCATAGTTTCTCTCTTCCTGATTTGGCCGCCTTCAGATGAGTTCCCCACCAATTGTATAGCTGTTCTTAACCTTTTGGCAACTACATGATTTAACTGCTAGATACTACTCTCGCAATTCTCAACAACCAATCAGAATTCTATTCCGCATCTAGGTTTTACCAATACATACAGTATAGGGCCTGATTCACAAAGGTAAATCTATAGGTGTTTATTTACTACTAAAACTAAGTATGGTGTAGTATCTTCTGCTACTTACCATTGCTGAATGGAGATTTACACCCTCACAGATTAGGTGGTGGAGCTTTTTATAACAATATTTATGGGTCCCCACCAAGGTGGATATCCTCTATGGGAAAGTTAGAGAAAATAATTAAAGTTTATTATTCTTGAAAACAAATACTATGAATATTTTAACGTAGACAATACAAGTAAAGTGATTAAAAATATGTATTAACTTAGTACTGATAAAAGAAAATGTTGCAACACATTTATTCATCAAACATTGTCTATTTTGAATGCTAAATTAATTATTTTGTGGTGTGGAGTAGACAGAGATGTCAAAGGATGGATTAATCAATGGTCAACTTGTTTTCAGAGTCAGGAGTGCTTAGATATGTGCAGATGACCTTACTGTACTATGAAGATCCTAGTAGAGGTGTGGCAAATATTAAGGTTGAGCTTTATGGGACCAATATATATTTTGCCCCAAAACCGAGATTTGTGGCAGTTTTTAGTGAAATACAAGAGTAAGTGGATGGAAGTCAGTTTTTTAAAAGAAATAACAAGACAGTAGTAACAGAAATGGTGTCAAATTTACATCTCACCAAATGAAAGAGTATTTATGGAAGAACAGTGTGAAACAATAATGTAGCCAATTCATGTAGATAAACAGGTTGTAAGTTTTTTGTATCAGTAGGTTACAGGTTACCTAGTTTAAGGCCATAACAGGAGCACCATCCTCCTCTGAGCCCACTCTCTCTTGCACAGTGACTAATCAGCATTCTATAACCACATAACGTAGGTTGGGCAAAGTAGGGAAAGCATTAATAACAACAGGTAATAGCCCCAGTCTTCTCTTGCCATTCTTGGTGTGTTTGGGCCCCGTATGATTTTCTAACTGCACTACTAGTGTGCTGCTATCAAAACCATAATTCCCTCTTTGGAATTTACCAACCTCCACTAGCAAGTATGTGAAACCACCCACTCAGCCAGACATAACTTGGACGTAACCATAGCATGGTCCGATAGCTCTGTTGTGTTACGTGTGATGGAGCTTGTATCTTCTAACATTTCCTGCATGTCCCATATCAAGTCAATCCTAGAGTATTATCTAAGAAGAAGGGAAACACATGCCTACCCGGATGTTTGTTTCTTTATAAATCCATAAGGCCTAAGTCCCTCATCCCTTGTAGCAGTGCCTTTGACATTATCCATTGTAGATATCTATCATGTGTCTGTCTAACAACGCATCTGGTGCTACGTCGAAGTCCCCGATGCAGAGCAAGCTAACCTGGTCTCACTCCCCAATTTATGTCAGAAGTTGTAGTAGGAACTCTTCCTGGCCTTGGTCTGGGGAATATACATTAAGAATATTGAGAGGAATCCCCTGTTGCCGACCCTCCAGCATCTTTAATCCCTTTTGTTTCTTCAAAATGGAATGTTTAATGGAGGTCAATCATGATCTCCACACTCCTTTCCTTGGTGTTAGTGTTGGGTGAAGTATTGCTGAGTGTAGAGCCTATATTTCATTTAGTGGGTATCAGAAGTTTTAAGATGAGTCTTTGGCAGATATAAGATGTCTGGCAGAACCTCTTTCATCTCCCTCCATATCTTGTGGCACTTAACAGGAGAGTTCAGACCATTTATGTTCCATGTTGCGATTCTAACCATTGTTCTGATTGTGTAAGTTTACACGTATGAATGTTGATGTGCACTGGGCCTTCTGAGAAGTACACTTGATAGCAAGGAAGTGATGAAAGAACTTCTAAACAACAAAGTGATCTGATAACCTGCCGGAGATCACGTTCCGGCCCCCACTTGCCCTGTTCCCTGCCCCCCTCGAGACCCCGCCCCCAATCAATCGCTCAACTGTTTCCAACTATTGCAGAAAAGTGATAAGATACATCCCTAGCCAAGTGATGACTCACTTTTTAATCGACTACCCTCCAGCTCGGTCCGCTCAACGACTTTGCAAGACAGTAACTACCACTCAAGAAAGAGTGAATACATTGCAATTCTCTGATTTGTATCCTCTGAGCAAATATTGCCCTAACCTCTTGCAAACATACTACAACATTATCAGTAATAAAATTCTTATACTCTCCAAGAGTTATACAGTCCAAGCAGAGTACGAATGTTCATGTTTTTGTGGCTTTGGCTGACATAGTCGACGATTAAGTTCAAAGCAGTAATCCCACAAGTTGATGCCTCTATTTCATTTGTGCATCATGCAGAGTGGGGTTTTGAATTTCTCCTATTTTCCTCTGGTGGCCATTCTCTTCCTACATCAGCGATTGTGGGTGCTCTCTTGATGGTCCCAATATATCCTGCACTTCTTCCGGGGTGCGTATCATGTGTATTTCAAATCAATCTGGAACCACAAGTCAAAAGGGAATGCCCATCTGTAGTGGATTTGTGTCTGCAGAGTTCACGTATCATGAAGGACAGTGTTCATCTATTATTCAGAGTTGTTTGATATAGGTGCTGGAATAGTTCGATGTGTTGCTCCTGGAAGGTGAGCTGATCAATCTTCCTTGTCTCCCTCATTATTCTATGCTTTAGCTGCTAGGAGCCCAGCTTAGCTATAATGTCTCTCAGTCTTGCCCCAGATGCAGACCGCAGTTTCCCAACTCTTTGTGCTCGAATAGGATGGGAATTTTGTACCTTTGGTTCTCTACAAGTGTGAAGTGGAACAGCGATTTACAGGACATGGGCACACATCAACATCAGTGCACCAAAATGCCAGGGGTAGCAAAATTAACCTTACACACCGTTTGACTTTCCCTTTCACTCACACACACACACTTACACTTACAAATACACTTTCACACTTACGTGTTCTCTTTCACATGAATACACTCTCACCCGCAAGCATGCACACAATAACTACTTAAAAGCATTTTTTTTTTTTTTACTTTTCTCAACTGCCAGGAAAGGTCTAATTCCAGCTAATTGTGCTCCATTTGTATTACATTATTAGTGAATAATGTATTATTATGCAGTATTAGTGCAATAAAAAATAATAGAAAACAAAGAGAGTGGAGCTGCAACTGACGCCCATAAGGCCAAGCTGCTTCTGTGTTTCTGGCACTGATTTTGCCACCTCTGAGATCAGGGGTCGCACAAGCAGTGCCTGGGTTCACAAGGAGCAAGCCAGGTGTCGCAGCTGCGACCCCTGGCGACCTCTAAATGACGTCTATGGGGGCACATCGTCACCCTCCTTCTCGCAGACATTGCAAATGTGAAAATTGTCACACCTTGACCGATCCTTAAAATCAGTACATTTCTCCCACAACATTTTGATCTCGTCCTCCATGTTAGCATTAGAGTCTTGCATTTTTTTAAATACTTGACTCATTGCAGTGATGCCATTTTCAATGGTGGTCTGCGCCCCTCCCCCTCGGAGCTTGAATTTCTTTACCGTATTTGAGAGTTTATCAGATAGGTTGCCAATACCTAGGCAGGCTTGTGAATCTTCCTGTGTGAAAATCGACACAGTCTCCATTTTTTTAGGGGAATTGCTACACCTGTCTCTGTCAAGGATATCCTGTCAGTTAATGCTGTTGTAGAAAAATGTGCTTGCCCTCCGCAATCGCCGTTTTTTAGGGTCGAGCCTGCGTTGCATGCGCTCGCGCATGCGTATCGCAGCGAGACGCTTTAGTATTTAGAAAAGGGCTCGGAGCCCTGTCAACTTCACGTCAGTGTTTTTTATTGGTTCGTGGGCTTGCCTAATAAAATCTGCTTGCTTTCATTAGTCGAAGGCACGCATACGTCATGCCTTTTCCGGTAGCTAGCCCTCCTCGAGCGCAGCGACCAAGTACAGAAAACATGCAAGGCTCGCTGTTTTCCATCGGGCTTGTGGACTTCTTTTTCTCTAATTTACGAGCGCCATCTCGCTTGGCAGAAGTCGAGCGCTTTACATAGTTAATTTAACTTTTTCGGGTTATGTACATAAATGCACTTTTGCCCGATAGGTGAAAAGTCGGGTTAGGAGTTTACAACGCGATCAGCTCTAAGATGCGCAAACGTGAGACCCGTTGCATTGTAAATGCTTGTTCTTTTCTGCTTTTGGTCTCGTACTCATGAACAAGCCAATAGTGAGTCCGTCACAAGTGTGTGACGCGTGTTCAGCTCCAGGGGGCCAGAAGGAGGCGAGTGTGAAAAGCAGATTTTGACGACTGTGTCCGCTAGTCCTCACAATATGACAACTAAGCAATTAGGGTGAAACATTCTATGCGCCTATGGAAGTGCCTCTTAAGCGTGCGTCAGATATTTGGGTTGGTGCTGAGGGAGTTGTTGTTATAATGCGAGGCAGTGGTTCTAATGCCCCAGTCTGTAAATGCTATTCTGGTGGTTTTACCATGTGCTCTGTTCTATGGGGTGTTCGCTCATTAGAGATTGCCGGATTTCATAATCCATAAAAACGCAGAGCAGTCGTATACTTGTGATGGCGGAGTCACGCCCTTTCCAGTCTCCATCTACTTCGAAATGCCCCAGACACCACCAGCTGCACAACAGGATCTCGGGTGCATCACAAGTTCAGGCAGGACTGGCCTCGCCCCGACAGCCACGTAGCCAAGTTCAGGTCGGCCTCATTGTCACTATTGCAGTATTTGGGCCGAAGATGGGCACTGCTGTACGTGCGCTCCTGGGGGAGCCCCTTCTCTCGTTCTGTGCCTTGCCTAGGGCCTCAGAAGTTGGCTCCCTAGAATTCAGGAACTGTAGCCCGCTTCAGCACACTATAAAGTTTCTGAGCAGCCTTCATGGTAACCCCAGGATAAGCGCTCATTTGTTGGATGCCATGTTTGTCAGTCTACATGCCTTGCCCCTGCAAATCAAGCTTGTAAGGGGTGCATGTGGAGCATGGCATGCGGTACAATAGAAATGCACAGGACCATCATTCCTAGAAGGATCATGATGGTTTTGATCATGTGTTGGCAATTGGGATGAAAGCAGGCAGCAGCTGCTGGAATGCCAACACCCTTTGGTGGTTGGTGTAGGCTTTCCTTGTAACTATGTTGAACACATAACCCAGGAAGAGATGAATCTCTTGAGGTGGGAGTTGGGACTTGGTGGCATTTGCAGTGAATCCCAAGTTGTGGAACAGAAAAAGTGTCGGTTGAGTGTGGGTAGGCATTGTTGCCTACCACTGCTGTGGATCAGTGGTTGAAGTAGGGGAAGATGTAAGTGCCTCTCCATCACAGAAGGAGTGCCACCATAGAAAAGCACTTTATGAACCACACTGGAGCTACCAGCGATGGGCAGGGTGAATGAATATGTGAGAGTAGATATCCATGAGGTTGCATGCCGTCAAGTAATTGCCTTTTCGGAGAAAAGGGATGGCTTCCAGTAGTGTTGTTATATGGAAATGTTTCAACATGATATATTTATTTAGAAGCCTTGAGTAGCAGGATAGGTCTGAGGGAGCCATCCGTTTTGGGAATGACAAAGTAAAAAGTGTAGACACCCATTCCCTGATAGAGTGGAGGCACTCTATTGCCCTTTTCTGGAGGAGCACTTGTACCTCTTCCTCAAGAAGTCTGAGAGGTCTCTGCTGAGATCGAATCTGTGGATAGGGATGTTGGGAGGGGTTGTGAGAAGTTCTATACAGTAGCTGTGGCAAACAATCTCTTAAATCCATTGGTCTGGTATTATTTCCTCCCAACAAGAGAGGAATCGTGTATTCTCTCTACAACAGATGATGTATGATCAGTGTTTTAAGTGGGGTGAGTCACTGTTTAGAAGTGGTAGCTCCATTTATCAGAGCCACCTCTGCCCTTCCCTCTGTTGTTACCCATGTATGCACCCCTAGTGAAACCCTTGCTGGCTTGCAGGTGGAAGGTATACTGGTATGTCTGTTAGACTGCGGCTGGTCTGGAGAGGTGGCCTTGGCGTCTCCACTGGGCTGCTGTTTGAGAAAGTAACCTCAGGGGCATAGCCCCAGGGGTGGTGTTTCAGGTGTTCCATCCCCATTAAAAATTTATTCTGTAGTAAATGCCTGGGTACAAGTGCTTTTAGTCGGGTAGGGTGAGGTGACTATTGGATTTCACCTGGGATTTTCACATGCACACAGACAAAACACACTGACTCTCTTGCCTCTGTTTTGGTTAGTTTGAAAAATATTTTGTATTAGGTACTTCTAACGCATGCACCTGCTTTTCATATAATGTATATTCAAAAGATACTCCAGCGTGATTGTTGGAAAAATCTTAAATTCCCTCCCCCTCAGTCTTACTGACCAGGCTACACCCCTGAGCAACCTCTTGTGGTTGGAGTTTGCAGAGCTTACATATACTTGGTACTCTCCATGTCCTTTTTAGGTCTTGACTACTGGACAGTGCATGTGCTGTCTTTTGCAGAGACTCAGGCCCATATTTCTACTCTGTTTGTGCTGAATTAGCGAATTTTGTTACGCTAATTTGGCACAAACTTAACTCTATATTTATACTTTGACGCTAGTCCTGTCTAGTGTAAAAAATATGGAGATAACCTCATTTTATGAATCCGTGAAGCCACCTTGCATCAATGAGATGCAAGGTAGGTGTTCCCGTCCAAAAATTGACTCAAAGCCCCTAGCGCCATATTTATCCAACAAGCAAAAATGACGCACAGGTGGGAGGCGGACCCAAAAAATAATGTTAACTCCGATTTGCGTCAAATTTTAATGCCTGGATCAGGGTAGGCGTTAAAATGAGGCAAACCCACCACTACTCAAGGAAAACACATACAAGCAACATCACAGACCAACAGGACAGCATGGAGGTGTTACTGATGCAGCTTGCAAGACAACTCTGAGCACAGGACCAATGGCAGCAACCACCACCAGCCTAAGGCGGCCCACAAAGGCAACTCAGAAGGCAGGAGAAACTTTTCAGAAACAGGACAACCCTCCATGGCCTCAGGGAACAGTACATAATTCGGCGCTATCGACTCAACTGCCAAGCCATACTGCAGCTGCTGTGCCATATTGAGCCACAACTAACAGCTAGCCTGCAGACACCACACAACATACCACCTGTGACCATGCTGCTAGCTGTCCTGCATATGTTGGCAAGTGGCTCCTTCCAGACAACAAGTGCCCTGGTCGCTGGGGTACCACAGCCATCATTCTTGGCTTTCCTGCACAAGGTGTTAGATGCCATAATCTCCCTGACAACCCGCCACATCAGCTTCCCCAACACCCAGCAGAAGCCGCAGGAGAGAAAACAGGGGTTTTAATCAAATCCATGGCTTCCCGCATGTGCTCGGTGCAATTGACTGCACCCATGTCCAGATCCTCCCACCTGCAGTGACAAAGCACCTATTCAGGAACAGTAAGCAGACGCATTCTATCAATGTGCAGGCTGTAGTTGACCACCAGGGACTGTTCAGTAACATCTTGCCCAAGTGTCCTGGGAGTGTGCATGACTCCTTCATATTCCGGCACAGCAGGATCAATGAGCACTTCCAGGATGGCAATGGCCTAGTTGTCAGTAAGTCTCCAAACCTAGCAATATACACACAGCACAACAACCTTGTAGGACACACAAGACCTACACCACTACACTGACACATGGGCAGGGTGACACTGAGGTGTGACACTGGTAGTTATGTTGTACACCCTGACACAATGGGATAAACACCCTTGGACAACTGACAGCTGCCACAAACATTAGCTGTCACTCATGAACACCAAGGGACCACCAATGTTAAAGCCCACAGTGACAATGTCATGGCCTGCACTGTAAGTACAACTTGGAAGATGAACTATTTCCAATTACTTAAGGCCACGTATTCAACCAGCCACCCTCTCAAGCATTATGTAGTGTGGAAGGAGTGTTCAATGTGTGTTGGAGCAGATCTAATACCATGAGACACATAGCATGATGATGCTGACTCAGATGTAGGTGACATGGAAATACTGAGGCAGTGCCAACATCAAACACCACTCCAGTGGTGCCATTTGCAGGTTGCAATAAGGAAGCGGACTGTGCTATAAACACATAATAATGTGCCACCAATGCATATTGCACACTGCTGCACACACTGAAAGAGCCAATTGTCCATCAAAATAGCATATGTATAGGGAGATGGCCCATCCTGCACAGATACATCCACCTCCACAAGGCAGTTAGCCAGGTTCCTTGGTGCAAGGTCGGTAGTGTAGGTGCACGGCTGCACATGAGCAACTGGCAGAGGGAACAACAAAGGGTTGCCTAGAAACAAGTCACACATGGCAGAAATGTGCATGATCAATACTGAACACGTCAGTGCTGCCAATTTTGGAGATGTGTTGTGCATTGTCACCTACCCAATTGAAAGGGCCTCAGTGTCGCATTTCTTCTGCAATTACACATGTCTAAATGGATGGGATGTCCAGGCCATGTAGGTCAATCATGTTACCACCACATCTGAACCCATTGCGTGTGTGGATGTATCATGTCCCCTCCAGTGAAAGCACACTGATACATATGGGACACTACACAACGCATGGTACCCACAGAGTGCCCAACAGTTAGGAAACCAAATCATATATCCCAGGTCCTTGAGCCTAACAATAGCTGTCATGTCCAACAACCCATGACAATCGTGTTGCAAGCATTAACAAAATACTCACTCCTATAATCTTTTGCAGCTGATCAGGGTTACGGGATCAGACCGTAGATCATGACCCCAACCCAAACACCGCAGCAGAGCGTGCCTATAATGAGGCACATCGGAGGACACGCACCATTGTGGAAAGGACTTTTGGCATCCTGAAGTCCAGATTCAGGTGCCTGGACATCACAGGAGGCAGCCTCCTATGTGCCCCACACATTTTTCGTAAAATTATACTTACCTGTGCTATCCTGCACAACATTTGTGTGAGGATGAACATCCTATTACATGAACCGGACCAAGAACTGCCTGAGGAGGAGGAGGATGGTGACATGAAAAATGTGGGGGAACAGCAGAACACAGCTGCTGGAATGCGCAGCAGGCAGCAAATCGTGCACAACTTTTTCACCTTATAGTCACTCTACACACCTTGTTAATATATGTAAATAAACACCTTATTTGATCACACAATCCTGCTCTTGTGTCTTCTTTCTCCATCACATGCACCTTAGGAATGTGAGTATTACCTCAGGGAGCATGTCACAAATAGAAATCTGAAAACTTCTGATGCAATATCACATGTGATGCATATGATTATACTGCAACCATCACATACATCACAAATAGACCCATCACTTGAATGTCAAAATGAAGGACACAATCAATGGACCACAACATATCCACGTTGCCAACATGTACAACTGTAGCTCATGACACACAACGATAACATCTCCAATAATGAGGTAGACAAGGGCCCCATACACGAGGCAGTGGATATAAAATATCAGAAGGACACTAATGTATGAACAGAACGCTGACATTGCTAAGTGTGACTCTTGCAATGTCTGCAAGGAGCTTGTGTGATTAGTGGGGCATAATTTCTGACAATGGATAGCATGATTGTCCAAGGTATGACACACAATGTTCAAAACACTTGCCCTGCGCAGTCCATCCCTGGAAATCAGTCCTGCCACTGCCATGGAACCCAATCCTGACACAGGGTACACTTGGACTGGACACTTCTGTGGAATGCACATCAGAAATAATTAGAACACATGCAGCTAGGGCTGTAGGTCCACCACAACAACACAAGAAACATAGCTAATTGTAATGAGTTAAAACTGACAAGTGTTCAAAACATTATATGGGGGGAATTTAGGCACACTGTGTCAATCACAGTATGTACCAAATATGTACACATGTCAGACATTTGTGTAGTTCACACAAAAGTCACTATGAACTCATTAACAACATTTAGAGACAGTTGAGGAGTAGCATATTCTACATAGCACTCATCAACCATCATCAACAATGCCTGAATTGTGTATGTCGTCTTAAATGTAATGCCCTCTAAGTCAAACAACTACACACATCACATGAGTCAACACATTTCACAAACATACCATGACTGTTGTAGATCACTGACTGCCATCAAATGTGGATACACAGTTTTCACACATTAATGCATATGCATGATGTCCAAAGTTTGCATCTCGTTCATTCAGAAACACACACATCGGTGTAACAGACCATACATATCCAAATTTCAAAGTTTCATGGTCTACCACGTGACCATACACAACATTACACACAGCAGCCCACCCCATCCGCATGTTGATACAGGGTGCATCCATGGTCAATGGAACAAATTCACCAATCATGAATAGAGTCATAAATTTGACACAAAAGCGTCGAAAAGATCCGCAAACGCAAAGTTCAGAACCATGGGCCCTCAGCCTGAATTCCACCCTCAAACTACACTCATGGGGAGAGCCTGTGAAATCGAAGCCTACAAGTAATGCGTTGTATATTGCAGCACACGTAGATAATGCATTGGAAATAGTCATGCAAACATCTTATGTGTCAAAAAATACACGCATGACGTACACATGATGCAAGGTGACAGGAAGTGATGTAACAGGAAATCCTGTTTACAGGCATGGTACAGTGGGGTACTTTCACTTTACAGTCTGTGCAACTTTAGACTGTGTGGCTGTGTCTTGGTGTTGGCGGTGTGTTTTCGGCAATTTTTTTATCTTGTGGTGTCTCTCTTGTGTCTGGTGTGAAATGGGACTGTTACGTGTACCAGTGTCTATGATTTTGTGTAGTTTACTCTATTTCTCTTTGTACTTGTACTGTGGGGTGTCGGTCCAGGTATTAGATTGGTTAGGGTTAATAAGTTTGGGCTGTATGTTTCCTTTTTTGTCAATTTTCATATTCCTATTTACCGTTTTACATTGTGCGTGAGGGACATGTCAGGAAGGGCGAGGCTGACATGGATGGGGAGGAGGAGCTTGGAGGCTTCATGCGGCTCCTGTGCCTCCTCTTGCCAATGATGCTTGAGATGGGGGCAGAGTGATACAGGGGTATCAGACGGAGCAGAGGCGGTTGTGGTGGGGCAAAGTGCTCCACCTCTTGAAGAGGGTGTACCGAACCAGCCGTAACGAGCACCAACTGAAGCATCGCTGGGCTGATCTGGTGGCCAGAGAGCAGGATCTGCTAGACGATCTGGGTGTGGTGATCGGTGGCCCTGTTGGTGAGTATCCCATTGACATACGTTTACTGCAGAATGCTCCTGACTGACTGAAGCAGATGTGTTGGTGTGCTGCATGCAAAGCTTGTGGACAGGTTGAATGCAACCAGAACGAAGTGTAACTGTGCCAGTATTGAGATGGAGTCCACATCTCTATACATTTTAACCATGTAGGTCAGAGGTTTGTTGAGTCATGTAAGACTATCACTTAGTCACACATTACAGGGGCCATGGCAACACCTGTGCCTCTGCATTGTGTCAATGACGATAAGGCAAGACACCGGCAGCATATCATATTTCACTGGATCCTGACAGCAAAGTGGGAAATCCGGGTATAGCGCTACATTGTCATTGTTACACACACACACACACACATGATCCCTGCCATTATGTTGACAAAGGGGGCATACCCGCCTTAGGGGACACTGGCAATGGGGAATTTGTTACCAACATACAACTGTGCCACATCAGCCATGGACCACTGCACGCATGATAATTGCAGACTAAAAATTGAGCCCCATGTCCATCAAACAATTACTCAGTGGGCCTTGAAGCACAAGCCACAATTCCTGAGTCACTTGTATTGCAGTGCACCAGGGAAGTGCCATGGATTTTTCACCCAAATCCAAATCATGCCATGGAGTACCATCTTAAATGGATTGCCCACATATGGTTGTTGAGGGTATAGCACTATATGAGTCTTAGGCCCAGTGCATGTATGCATATGTGTGGCTCTCAAGCACCGGAGTATCAGTGTCCATGTGAGTTTGAAGTGGTATGTCTGTTGTACTGTCTTCAAGCAGGATCACTAGCTCACTCATCTAAAATGTTACACACTATGATATGTTGTCCACTAGTAGTGATAGTGATATGACACTGAGCATGTTTTTCAGGTGGACCTGCTCCCTACACCATTCGAGAAGTGGCAAGATTTCAGGACTCAGATGTATCCAGTAAGTGTGATAATGTCTGTCCTGTGTATTGATTGCGTCTGTTGTGTGAGTGAGTCTTGTGCGTTGCACTCAATGCTAGATATGATGAGCTGGCACATGATAAGATTTCAAAGTAGGTTGGATGGTGACACTGTGTCCCATGCAAGGGTTACCCATTCACAAGCAGAGAGTCATTTCTTGGGAGTCTTGTGCTGCGCAATGGGCAGCAGCATGTGAACAAGGTGAAAACTAGCCACATGTAGGCCCATATGTGACTTGGGAGTGCACCACTGTCAGTATATTGGCATTGGGTCATACTGTCATACTCACAACACAGTGATGCACCAGTCTTCCACACAAATTGGTGCATCCCTGTATTGTATTATACATGTAGGACTGGGTGGGTAACTGTCCCCCAGCATGGTGCCCCATAAGTTGTACTCCATTTACGTGACACTTGTGTGGTATGTAATAGGCGTGCATGCAGGTCAAGGCCAGACGTGTGCTGGCATCAATGTGGGTGTTTAGGGAATTGTGTTGGCAGATCAGGTGTTGATGGGTGTCCACACCCGGACACATGAATGTAGATGTGAATGACCTATGGATACCTGCTTCCTAGGTGGCAGCCCTCCTCACATGTGGTCCACTCCCTAACTCCATGTATAAGTGGACATGCCTTAGTGGTTGACCTCAACAGTTGTGATGATGGATTTCATGCCCATCCCCCCTGAGGCACAGGGGTAGGGGAACAATATATTTGTAGGTAGATGTGATGGTCACAGTGTAGATAACAGTCATCTCAATCAGGTTGCATGTGTCTCAATCAATACTGACCCCTTATGATTAGCAACTGCATACCATACTCCCAATGACATCTACTTGTTACTGGTGTTGTGTGGTTTAAAGTTGACTCAGATGATGAAGATTAGTGGGCCTGGTCCATGTGAAATTGTTGCTGCCTTTGCATTGTGACCCCTTGCACTAAATCAATGCACAGATGAGTTTTTTTGGTTCCAACTCTTGTTGTGCATTGCTTTGGTGTCAATGACATGATGGGTAGGCAGCGTTGCCGTTACATTCATCAGGGACATTGTATTATCTGGAATATGATTTGGAGTGCATGTGCAAATCGAGGTAAAGTGTTAGAGTGTAATCTGTACATACATCACACAATGCTGACACTGATGGATGCCTGTCTCAATTTAACAGCTGCCAACATGGACAGTGAGGAACTCAGGGCATTCCAGAAGAGGGCAGTGCACTATCGCCACATATTGGATGAGGAGTCTGGGTACCGCAGGATGGCACTATGATATCGAAAGGAGCGAGCCACTGGGGAATGGCGGGCATTCAGCCAAGGGGGACCCACACTGCCCACAAAGAGTGGACCGAGCACCACAGCTAAACAGGGGGCCACAGCCGCCACCGTCACTTCTGCCCCACCTGCAACACCCTCTACATCGGCACCACAGCCCACTACGCCTGCTGCAATGGACATGTCGGCAATCAAGGACCTACAGAGGGACATGAAACTGGTCCTCAAGAAGTTGGAAAGCCTCAAGAAGGAGGTGGATCGCATCTCAAACAGAGTGAAGGCCATCAAGAGGACACTCAAGAGGGCCAACCTATGAACTGATGCCTCCCATTCATCCCCAGTTCAGTCCCCTCCCTCCTAATTTGTTATCATATCTTGTAGTGGGTTTTAGGGGGTTAATGATAGGTTAGATTAGGTTAGTTGTTTAGATAGGATAATTAGGTTTGGTTTTCAAATTATTACATGTTAGTTTGTGTTAGGTAATGTTGGGGCATATATGTTTTTAATTTCTTTTTAAAATATATACCTATATTTTACAAAAAATATATACAGAAAACATATATGTGTTTAGGATTAGGTAGAATATGAATGGGTTAGTATATGTTGTCCTGCATGTGTCTTGTGATATAATGGGGGTTGGGGGGGGGCAATGTTTAGAGTGTGTTGTTAAATGTGGTAAGTAAGTTTAGCATAGGGTAGTTAGGGCCAGTTGTAGGTAATGTATAGGCGGGATGGATTAGATTAGGTAAGGATAGGTGTTTTTCATAGTATTTAATTCAGATGTATACATATATGATAAAAGTTTGGGTACTCCCTTACTGCATGTGTCATATGCTTGGGTCACAGGGCCTTCCCATGGGTGTACAGTGAGAATTGTGTGATGGCCTGGGGATTCCATCCTGCTTCCAGATCCCTCTCTTGACACCCACTTACAACTGAGGTGTCACACTGGCAGCTACAACACATCTACTTGTCAATGCATCTGCCAGCCAATGTACCCCCCACTCCAGGTGACTATGTTTCCCATGTATTTGACAGGTAGGTGTGGTTTTTAAGCTGTCATTGTTTGGGTCCTGTGTTTGGAATGTTGGGCACTGTGGGACATCTGACTACAGCCTGCAGTTCATGTCAACACTGCTAAACTGAGCAGTGGCAATTTCAAATGAGGTGAAGTATATCTATTTCAGAGCAATGTGTTTCACTGGTACTCCCAGCTGACGTTATTGCCCGAGCACTCTTACACAGCCATTCCTGCTGTATGAAGTGGGTGAGGCATACATGTGTTCAACATATTTCACATACACAGTGACTTGCTGGTAGGGGATGTGTCCAGCATTGACGTTCATCATGAAGGTACCTTGTGCATAGATATTTCTGCACTCTTGTACTGACACTCTGTGACTATAGACATGTTACACGCATCACAAAACTACAGTAAGGTAGATGTGTCACATTACAAAGAGACGATGTGGCTGTATAGGTGCTGTTTATTTACAAGTGCTGTAGTGCAATATTTACATTGTCCAGGTCTGTGACCGCATTGGTGAAAACCATTCTATTGTGACACAACACAAGTCTAGGGTTGAGGGACATGTCATTAGACATGCTTGGTTAAAGTGTTGTTCAGTGCAGGAGAACATGAATTGCCAATTGAATAGTGAGAGACAATTGCAGTTCATAGTGGAAAGGTTAACAGTGTGTCGGTGAAGAGTGCATGTCACCAACTGTAGCAACACCGGCATGATGTCAAGCACAAGACAAAGGAGAATCACTGCCCATGTGGCATGGGCTGGTGCTACTGGATACTCCTACGTGTGAAGATGATCTGTTCCACATCTTCATCCTCTGATGTGTGTGTTGTCTCCTCTGCCCTTGATGGTGGTGGTTGTGGGGTAGAGGGGGGCTACACACACTTCAGTGGTTGGAGAAGTGGACACCAAATTCCCGGCAGCTGCTATCTGTGGAATTACATATGGCATCACTGCATCAAGGAGGAGCTGCTGATTTTTGAGTATGGCAGCAACATCCCTGTGGTAGGCAGCCATGTGTTCCCTGAGGGAGGCCAGTTCCTGGTGCATGGAGTCCTGCTTGTTGTCATGCATACTGCAGCAAGATTGGGAGGATAGGTGTTGTGTCAACTCTCTCATGACAGTGGTTAGGTCCCTCAGACACTGCTAGACTCCATGCAGTGGGGATTGTGTGCCTTGTTTGGCTGCTGTCTGTTCAGTGGCCGTTATGATGCATGTGCGCATACCCTCAAGGCTGACTGCCATACTTTTCAAACCTACCCGCACCTCCTTGGCCAGCTCCTTCTGGACTCCCACTATTGTCCTCTCAAAGATGGTCCCTTTGTCCTCGGAGTCCTCAGCTGTGTTGGATCTGGCAGGTCGTACTATTGGGGTGGTGGGTGGGGCCTCTGGGATGGCTGCTACATGAATGCTCCTCCTTGCAACTGGAGGTGGTGTCTGGAGGGTTCCCAGGACATCTTGGAGAGTTTCCTGGCTGATGGTTGTCAGCTGGTCATCCAGGTCATCAGGGTAGTCCAGGACAAGGCAGATCGGCAGGAGAGCCATCGTCCTCTGCAATGAGATATTATACAATTAGAATGTCTGTGTTGTGGCAGTTGATGTGTAACGTCACTTACTTCCTATTGGTGGCTCATTGTCATCTTGGTTCCCATACATTGTTCCTGTACTTAATGTTTGCAGTCTCTCAGCCCTTTGCCCCACCTGCATGTCACATGTGGGGAAGGGCAGTTTGTGCAATGGTCTGTGTCACATCTTCTAGGTGTGAGTTATGTCCTATTTGTGGCTTGGCACCTTCTTGTCCTCTTCAACCCTCCCTACGCTTCCATTTGCATGCTTCCATGGGCATGCTTTCATGGGTAAGAACTCGACTGTCCGGACATGGGAAGAGTCTCCCCGAGCAAGTCCTCTTCCTCCGGAATGATGTTCATGTCCACTTTATTGTGTGCAGGAGCCCTCTGAGTGACCTCATGGTAGGCTGTGCTATAATTTAATGGGGATGCTCTAACTGGGCAGTGGTCCAAGTCAGGATTGCCTGGTTGAGGGGTGGGGGGGGGTCAACATTATAGTCTTTTTAGGACTCATCAGTGGGACCTGTGTTTATTGGCTGATCATATTGTTTGGTTAGATCACATAGACTGCAAGGATCTTACAAGGACTGGACTGTAGGGATCACTCAGGCACCTCTGTTGGAAGCAGAGGAGGTGTGTGTGTGAGCATGGCAGTGCAATGGAGGTGGTGGAGTTGGTTGCAGAGGTGGAGGTAGAGGTGGAGCAAATGGGAGAGGGCTTGTGCCACTGTCCCTGTGTTGCTTCCATGCTGGCTTGGAAGGAGCCTCTAGTAAAAGTTCTTCTCTGAAAGCAAACCTTCTCTAGCAAGGTAGTATCGCTGATATTCTGGTGACGGTGGTTTCATCAAGATTTTTTTTGGTGATGTGGTCAATTAAGAGACGCTTCTGCCTGGCGGTAAGCTCCTCCTGGAGTTGCTGCATAATTTATGCCTGCAATTCATTGAATCTGGCTGTAGACAAAGCTTTTGGCATCAATACGATTTTTGGCATTGAAGGGATCTTGAGCTCTGGCTTTGGTGTGGCCTTCTGGGCTGTCTTCATGTGTGAGTGGGGGTATTTGACACCTGTGTATCGGGTTGGGGGAAGCTTGACGCTGGTAGCATCGACACCCTTGGGCAGCACCTTAGTTGCTTAGTCTTCATTCAGAGGGTGACAGCAGACCTGGAGGTGTTAGTCTCTGATGTTCGTGCTCAGGGCTTGATCTACGACTCCTGCATTAGCAATGCTTTATGTCAACTTGGGAAATGCAACCCTGGCTTAGTCACATGGGTATCAGAAGTGGGTGTAGTAGTTCTGACCCTTTCTATAGTCTTAGGGACTGATTTATACTTTTTTAGCGCCGCATTTGCATCATTTTTTGACACAAAAGCGGAGTAAACTTACAAAATTAAATTATATTTTATAGGTTTGCGCAGTTTTTGCATCAAAAAAAGATGCAAATGTGGCACTAAAAAAGTATAAATCAGGCCTTTAGTTTGAAGACTGATAGTCTATGATGTTGGCTTGACGTCCTCCTTTTCCTCATGCTATGATGCACTCAAGAGTACAGTCTCTGGTTTAGGTGTTTGCTGTGCTGCTTGGATTCCGGATGGATCTGCATCTTCACCGTTTTTGGAGCCAAAGGTTTCTTCTTCTCTGAAATTATCAAGAGATTTGGAGGATGACTGTTGGTGCATTTTGCGATGTGCCCGGTGCCTATCTCTTTGGTACTTCAAGCTCTTCTATGACCAAAAGAGAAGGCAGGACACAAGGAGGCATTATTGTTGTCAGGGGAGGGACTCAGTTGCAGAAGTTGTGATGATCCAACACAGATACTTCAAGTTGCTCCTGGGGCAATGTTGAAAGGGTGTCTGTTTCATCACTCTCTTCCTGGCTGCATTCTCCAACATTGATGGTCAAGTAAAGACGTGGTCCCCAAAGAGCAGGGTGACACCTCTAGAGTGAGCTGCCTCAAGCGTTGATTGAAGGTCCACAGAAGGTGTCTGGTGAAGTAGTACAACGGCGAAACGTTCAGACACTGACTGTTCTTCCAAAACATCAGAAATTCAACCACATGGACTGAAAAACATGTAAAAACACAAACTTGGAGCCCTCTCGCTGTACATCTGAACCAAGTGACAGAAAAAAAACAATCTAACATAGGCAGTGCCCATGCACAATGTGAACCAAGGGAGCAGTCAGCCTATCCTATGACTGGAAACACTTCTCTAAAGATAAACAACTTGCACATGTCTGAGCACAACAATGAATAGCCAGATTATGCAAAGAATGTGTATCTACAGCCACTCACACTACAAACACATATATTTATGGCAGTTCATATTTTCGAGCCACCAGTACAAAAAAGCTGGGGCTTGATGTGGCATACTTAGAGAATGAAGAACTCGGAGTTCGACTATTCTTCGTGTTGTAGGCTGAAAAACCACGACTGTCTAAAAGTCACCCTCGTGACATGGGGCAGTTGTCAACTATGTAACTGTTTATTAGATATTTGACAGTCTAAATGAGTTGTGGCATGGATAACTACATATACTCATCTTGATTATATATATATATATATATATTGTAAACGTGCGCAGATGTGGAGTTAAGAACATTACATCTATATTTTCCTGAAGAAAATAGTGTTATTTGGTATTCTAGACTCAATATTTTCGTAAGTAGATGTGAAAAACTCGATAACGTATTAGAACAGAATTGTCACTTCACTGGAACCAAAACATTTGAGCACAGCTGACCTTGACTTCATGTTGTCTTTAAGCTCCAAATTCACAACCAGGACCCTGTGCACTGCAAGAACCACATCTTTAGGAGTAAATTGAGGAACAGTTCGGTCTGCACAACCTACAGCAGAGATTTTACTAAACCTTTATTAGGAAAGCTAAGAGTGCCTAATCCGTGCTGACTGTCCCTCAATGGAGTTTGCCAGTTGTCTGTATTAAGTTCATACCTCATCATCTTGACATGCTTGTGATGCCCTCCCAATGATTTGAGTAAAAAAGCCGTAGCCCCTGAGACACACCGTGCAGAGCAGA
Source organism: Pleurodeles waltl (assembly GCF_031143425.1). NCBI lineage: Eukaryota > Metazoa > Chordata > Amphibia > Caudata > Salamandridae > Pleurodeles > Pleurodeles waltl. Next base: position 807,318,996 of record NC_090450.1, on the reverse strand, counting down.
TCGCCCTGGATCAGACACAGCGCTATTGAATCGCTGATCCACAACCTCATCCTTTGCCCGAGTTGCCTCTTGCCATACTGGTGTGAATTTAAGTTTATGTTATGTATGTTGTGCCTGCCATCTGCACATTATTGAAGTTTGCGTTCTCTGATGAGATAAAAAAAGGGCCGCCATCTGTAAGTTGTACATGGAAAGGGCCGGTGTGTTAAAGAAACATCCTAGAACAAAGTTCATTTTGTGTACCTCGCTCTTCCACAGTTAAGAGTTTGGCGTCAACTGCAGTTATTTACCTTGCATTATATCCAACCAGTGGCAACACGAATATGGTTGTCTTTTGTTATTTCTAGCATTTTTTGCTGCGGCTGCCTAACAGTTTCACAGGAATTTGTCTGCCTCTTCATATCTATTAATAAACACTGTTTGTTTGTGAAAGTAAATATTAGCCACAGTACATCATGTGTGCTCCTTTCTGCCGCGAAGCAGCCAGCTAAGTGCTGTGGTACAAACCCACCCAAGGTTTTCTCTCCGATTCCTGTCTAATGTTGACGTTCTTTGTTGATGTGCTAATGTTCTTATGTTCTTACCAAGATTCCACCTTCTTACTTTCTGAGCGACCTTTCTGTGACTGACAATTCTTTTATATGCCACAGGGAACCACAGAATCGGATACCTAGTTTGTGTCCTTGGCAGAGCCAGGCAAGAATTCCGGAGAACTCCATGAAACGTGCATTGTTCTGCAACAGACACAGACGTTTTGTGCATTAGGTTTGCAGATTGGTTACCACGCCTGTCTAAGCTCACCTTCTCTGACAGGCGTCTGGTGGGATCTCTGGGGTACCTGGTGCTTCTGACATCCGATCCCATGAGTGTGATGGATTGGAGAGAGTGGCCTTGCAGAAGAATAGCTCATTCAGTGAGGCACTGCTTTCTGGACTTGCTATGGCAGATTTGTAAGCACAGTGGTTGAACACTCTGCTGTGACAGCATAGGTTTGGGAGTGAAGAACAACAAACGTGATACTGATCACAAAATCATCACTCTGTGCCAAAAGAAGATTCATGCAACCGGGAACTTACACAGCTAGGCTTGGCATTGTAGGCAGATCAGCAGAAGCAGTTCTGTGGAATTCGTGTGGATTTTGAACTTGGACGTTGCACTCAGGTCTTGGTATTTGCCTACCCTCCTCACTGTCTGGAATTTCCGCTTTCTGGTGTCTTTTGTAGGAGAAATGACTGAGTCTAGATAGGTCCCCTCAATCTTCTCAACTGGAGAGTGGTCTACTTAACCTCCCCCTCTGGCAAATTACTCTGTATTTCTTTTCTTCATTATCCATCTCTGGGTCCCATTGACCAGGGTACTAGGTCCTGTCTGCTTTAATACTGTGAGTAAGCGTGCATGGGATAAGTGGGCTGGTTAGGCTGCAGAACTCTTTCTTAACTCCACAGGAGTCACCAGGCACCAGGCACTGAGGAACATATACCCAGTTCCAGATGCCTTTTATAAATATTCCATTTAGCACCACTAAAAAGTGATTGGTGTGCTCTATTCCAACCCTGGCAATCCACAAAGGGTTAATACATCAAGTCTATAATTCGTTAGTGATTAGTTCATAACTTCCTAGGCTAGTTAACAATTAATGCACCTTTTGCTCTTTAATCATGTGTTCTTGCATTAAATGAGTGCTCTTGCCACATGTTTGGATTATGGGAAAATATTGTTTTCATTAATGATAAGTCATACAGTGCCTATGAAAATCAGGTTAGATATAGGTACAGAAATAGGCCCTTAGGCATACGATGATATTGGGAAACAGGTGAAATATAGATATGCAGGTAAGCCATCACTGGACGCTCTAAACACGCCCACCCAAATACTGATTAGGTATTTAGTTGCAAATCCAAATTGCTATTTGGTAACGTGTTGCCAAATACCAATCTGGGTTTGTTACATACCAAAACAGCCCAATCAAACCTTTTGCAAATGCAAAATGCCTTCATACATCTGCCCCCTGGTGTGATATATGTGCCGGATGAGCCATGAGTTACAGGACGCTAATAAAAACCTGGTGAGATATGTGAGCCTAGATAAGCCACGAGTCACAGGATGCTTATAGGAACAAGTGTGCTACATGTGCCCAGATAAGATGTGAGTCATACCTTGTGAATAGGAAACTGGTGCGATATATGTGTTGAGGTAAGCCTGAGTCATGGGTTGCTAATAGGAACCTGGTGCGATATATGTGCCAAGGGAAGCCACAAGTCACCAGATCCTAATAGGAACCAGATACAACATATATGCCTAAGTAAGCAGTGAGTCAAAGGATGCTAATAGGAACTAGTGGCCAGATGTATGATAATGAAGAATGGATGCGCAAAAAATGTCCACAATTTGCGCACTGAAGGCCAGATTTACAATGCTCTAGTGCCTCCTTGTGCCACATTAGCATAATTTTTTTTACGCTAATGTGGCTCAACAAGGCACAAATCACAGCGCGCATATTTACAATGTGGTTCAATGCGCGCATTGTGGCACTCTGCAACCCCTTGCGCCACATTATGCCTGCACCAGGCATAATGCATGCAAAGGGAGCGTTCCGGTGTTAGGAGGCCCTCAAAAATGGTGCAATTAAATCTACAAGATCAAAGCAGGTGTTAAAAGAATGCACCCATTTAAATCAATGGTCCTCCTTGTACTTTGCTCTACTAGTGTCAACATTTCTGATGCTAGTGGAGCAAAGTGCCACAATAGCGTAAAGTTTTTTGACACGTTTGGCCTAACTTGCACCATGGTGCGCCATAGTGTAAATACGGTGCACCCATGGTGTCGTTAGGTGGCGGTCAGTACTGATGCGCCAGATTCTTGTATATGTGGGCCCGAGTTTTTGTTAACCCAGCCTGATTTTGTGAATCAAGTTATGTACTAATAGGTCGGTTCACAGACTGACCTACCAAATGTATAATAATTAGGCAATCTTCTACTCGCGGCTACAATTACAAGACTAGTGGCCTGCAAGGGACAGCCAAAACACCATTTCACTGATCGCTTTTCAATGATGACACCTTTTTTAAAGCAGCCTAATTTCCTTTTAGGAAATGATGCAAGTTTCCAGTTTTTAAAAAGTTTCAATGAGTGTGGCCACCTAGACCACTTCCTACTCCCTCTGAAGCACTCAACCCAATTTGCAAGGTATAAAGGCACCCCTTCCCATATGTGAAGAGTACCCTAACTCGCAAGATGATAACATATCAATGGTTGTCACGGACCACTTGACGCATAGGGATGCAAATTGTAATTTGGACTGCCACAACACACCCCTTTCCAAATTGCGATTAGGTATAAATGAGCAAACTCATTTGAGGAGCCGGTAAAACTTTCTTTTTAAATTGCTTTTATTGAGTTTTTTCCTCATAAATAACAGCACACACAAAGCAGTAACTGCATTTAAAAGGCTATGGTTCCACCAGGTCATAATGTACATACAGTACAGCATGCAGCTGAAATGAGGGGGGTAAATGCAAATGAAAAAAGGGGAAAGCAAACTAGCCACTCAGCAAGCGATATAACCTAGAAATGAGGGGGCAGCCACTAATGCAACATCTCTCTGTTCAACAGTTTCGGGGATAGTCTCACACAAGGGCAACTCATTCGTAATAGCAAATGAGCATCACCCCTCCTTGCTAAGCCAGAAGCTGAAAGATAAAATTATATTTAATTATCGTTTTATCTTTCAGCTGCTGGCTCAGCCAGCAGCGTGTTCAGGGAGGGGTGGGGTGGGGCTGGGCCACGGGAGAGGGTAAGGGGGAGGAATGGAGTGCACTAAGCACGCATGTGTGTTTGGCCAGCCATCTCAGGCCGGCCAAACACACATGCCACTTAGGTTTCACCAACTCAGCTGTGTTAAACAGCTGGGCTGGAGAAACTGCACAGAACCCAGGGCAGTGTCAGACCAAGCCGCTCAGACCAATCCTTGTGCTGCTTTCATGCTATTTTTATTATGAAAGCAGCACCAGGATTGTTGAGGAGTCTGTGTTGTCCCAGGGGCTGCTGGGACACCACAAGAAGACCAGAGGAGCAACGCGGCAGGAGGCAGCAGTGGTGACGGGAAAAGGTGAGGTTTTTTTTTATAATCAAATATTTTTTATTTGCTCCCCGTCCCCCATCCCTCCCCTACCCCACCCCTTGAGATTTGCTACAACGGACACTGGTCTCACATCCCTCTAAGGGCCACGAGACAGGACTCCCTGCCGAGGATGACACCCCCATACCATGGTTAGCCAGTTCAGCAGGCCGGGGAGCAGAGGGGGCATCGCTAGAGTCCTCAGGCATGTCCATATATAACACAAAGAGGGAACCATATATATGTGGGCCGGGAGCAGACCAGCATCAGCTCCCAATAAGCGTTCAGCTGCTCCCAGCAGAAAGCAGCATCTCCGAGCCACCTGTCCCTGCGTGGCACCTGGAGTCTACCCCAGTGCATCACCATCCTGCGCTTGACAAGTAACAGGATGATTGCAGTCAGTTTGTGCACCTCCGGCAGGACCTCCTTGACATATTCAAGTACTGTGACTTTCAGAGAACGCTCAGATGCGTGATCTGTGATTTTTGTTAGATTGCCAAACACTGACGACCAGAGTGCTGTATCCCAGGAGTGGGAAGCTGGCACCCTGTTGCAGTACCTCACACACACCTTTTGCCTGGTTTATGGATGCAACTCGGACTGGAGTGCACTGGGATACCGCTAACCAGGTCCCCAGTGCCAGTGTCCTTTCCTTAAAAATGGCAAAGGTATTGATACAACTTTAGCTGCCCCTATAAGTCCCTAGTAAATGGTACTTAGGTACCCAGGGCATGGGTACTAAGGGTACGCCTCTGAGGGCAGCAGCACAGATTGTGCCACCCTCCAAACCATGCATCCAGATGCAACCAGCACTTGAGGAAATTCGATTTTTAATACGATCGTATCGACCCGCCATTTTGTGGCCCGCCGCCATTTTATGTTGCCTTCACTCAGGCAGCACAGCGAACGAAGTCCATTCTGCCTTTTCTGCTTATTCTGCAACATGGTGTTCAAAACAGTCTTCTGCCTCTATCTTTACAAGACTGGTATTAAGGTCTGACCGAGTACACTAATCCCTGTCTGGTTTTCTAATCCTTGTTTCAACTATCTGTAGGCTCACACTATTCTCCGCCGATCTTATCTTATCGTCTGGCCTTCGCTGTCCTTTGCTAGTATTCTCTCATTTCACAACTGTCTTCCAAACGCACACAAACTTATCGCACCACATGCAACTTCGTTGTGGATCGGTTAATGAATTAGTTCAAGGGAGGGGTGACAAACACAGCTGGAGGGGAGGCAACCTTAAGTCACTTGATACTTTGTTCTGTCTTGTTTTCCGACATTTCTATTGACTCTGCTCTATCTTTACATCATTCTTACTGGCTCCTTTCTATGTGTTCTGGGAGTGTATGTAGTTAATAAGTGTTTTTATACGGTATATAAGATTGTGCGCCACAAAGTAAAGTGGCAGTCTCCTGAGAACATACCTTGTGTACTTCTTGGACAACTGTACTAGCTGCAGCTAATAAAATCTGATCTTTTACGCCTGACAGAGTGTCCCGTGTCTCTGTTAGTTGAGGCAGGTGAATCCAAGGAGATTTTAGGCATACCCTGCGCCGCCAGGCCCAAAAGGTTCTGGTTCTTCAACTGGCGCCCAACGTGGGGCGGCTTCAGCGGTACCGGTTCTGCCTGAAGGTCGTGAGGAACCCCGCAAAAAAATTCTGGAGGAATCGCGAGCCACGTCAAGCGACCCCTGTATGTCGAAGTGGTCCGAAGGTCTTTTTCAGCGCGGTTACTCCTTCCTGACGGCTACTGACGACTGCTGCCCTGACTGCCGCCCTGCCTTGGCCCTTTCTTTGATGATGTATGGTAAAGCGAGACGATAGACGGGCCTCTGTTGGTGTAAGAAGACATCCTTAGTTAAGTATTTGGTGGGTCGCGCCCACAAATTTTGGTCTTTGTTTTGTCCTTAGGTTCTTAGATTTGGCCATTGCAGTGGCCAAAGCCGAGGGGTAAGTGCATTTGTGCTGTGTAAACTGAAAGTTTTACCCCCTTGATGTTTGTGAACAGCCAGTAAAAATCGTGAGATGTCTGGTCTGACTAAGTTTGGAAAACTTTGTTGCTTTGGTTGTAATAGGGACTCCCAGCTTGAGGACTCCTGTCCGATTCCTTCGGTTGGAACTCCCACATATGAGCTCTATTCTAAACATGGTGTTGGTCCTATTGCCTTTAATAAGACATGGACCCGATATACAAAGAAAGATGGTGTTTTAAAATGGCCAGAAAATGGTAGTTTCGAAACTGATGTGCTAGATAATTTGGAAGCAACGTTATTTAAAAGAAAAGCCCGGCCGGCAATGTTTGACTCTTTTCGCCTTTGGCGTAAGGAAGCCAAACAGAGAGAAATTAAACAAGCGAAACGAGATAGGAAAACACAGGGAATGACGATTATACAGGCTGCTCAGCAATTCAAAGATGATGAAATAGATAATGCAATGGAAATTTCAGACAGACAGCATCGAATGGCAATAGATAAATGCTATCCGACGTTGCCTATCTCTTCCCTTGATAAAAGAAAAGATTTTGAGGAAGATTCCTTAATGTCCCACTTATTGAAATTGCCTCCGCCCTATGTACAAGGTGCTAATGCACCCCCGATGTTACAGCCTGTTCAGCCGCCAGTTGTGCTTCCGCCTGCTCCAGCTTTTCCACATTTGCCTCCTCAAGTATTGCCTATGCCAGCTTTGCCTTTAACTCCTTTGCCTTCTGCTCCTTTGGCAATTCCTAATGCTCCTTTAGTTAATTCACCTAATACCTTGTCCCCTATCCTTATGTCAAATTCTCCATCTACGCGTAAGCGATTTACCGATACTGTCTCTGGTCTCTTATCACCTTTCTTTGAAGCTTTAAACGTGTCTCCAGCTTTTTCTCGAAGACAGTCTCGTAGTCAATTCCCAGACTCCGAAGAGCGAGAAAAATTGGACTCACTTGCTTGTAGATGGATCAAGAAGGGTCCCCAATATAGTATGTCTGATATTATGTCCACCTTTCTGCAATGGAATGCACCTACGCAGAGATATGTTTTTAAAGTTATGTGCGATACTCTCGCTAAGGAATGGGAGGATATGAATTTGGGTTCGGTCCCACAGGATCTGTTAGATGTTCAGGCTGACTTTGACAAAAGACTTATTGTAGGTCCTAAGGTTGAAAACGCTGTCAGAACACTTATTTCTTTCAGATCCCTATTGTTCTCACAGACTTTTCCTGATTCTGATCCTTCAGTTAGGACAGTACTGAAAAACTATCCCATGAGAGAGGTTTCTCCAATATGGAAGGAAGAAGTTGCAGCAGCAGGTGCTAATCCAGCTATTCCTGCGCATTTTCAGCGCATATGGATACATGTCCCCTGGAAAAGGTCTGAAGTTTTAGCACTTAAACAGTCACTACCAGATTCACGCAAAAATCCTGCTGGTTACTATAAAGAGTTGTCGCAAACAGTTGATGCATGTACTATGAATTTAGCAGATATTGACATGTTGATGGGAAATGTAGTTCCACAGACAATATGGGCTAAAATTCGTAGAGAGGATCACGCTCAAGAATTAGGCGGCGATTGGAACGCTATTATTGCCGCAGATAGAGGTCAAGTAGGTGGTGCAAAACCCGACGCTTTGATCTCAGAACTCCCTGGTAGGATTATTACATTAATGAAAACAATGATGCCTGCTTTGAGAGTTAATTGGGATAAGCTAGCAGCATGTAAACAAAAGAAAGATGAAAGTGTTTCCGATTTCTTTACCCGATTTGAGGAGACATTCATTGATCACAGTGGTCAAGATATGGCTACAGAAGGGGGACAGCTATTATTTGTGGATAAGTTCGTATATAACTTGCTTCCTGAACTATCACACAAGCTAAAAGACTCCGAGAGTTCATGGGCAGTTTCTTCTTCCGCCCAGATATTGGCTACTGCACAATATTATGAAAATAGAGACAAAGAAGAAAAGGAAAAACAAGAGAAAAAGACAAAAGAATTAAAAACTAAAGTTCTCTTGCAACAGGCTTATCCTCCTCGTTATGTTCAGCCTCAGTTTCAACAGCCTCCGCAGTTTCAGAGGTTGTATCAAAAGCCTGAACCATTCATTCCAAGACCTTTGCTAGGTCCCAATCAATGTGCTTATTGTAGGGAGGAAGGTCATTTTAAGAACAGTTGTCCGGCATTGTTGCAGCGTAATGGAGCAACATCTGCTTCACGAGGTCGTGGTGGTCTTCAGTCAGCAAATAGAGGTAGAGGTCGAGGTGTGTTAACCCAAGGGCAGCGTTCTTTTGTTCCTCCAAATTCCGGAAATTACTTTGACCAGCAAAATGTTAGGTCTACACAGTATTACAGTGAGGATCAGTATATTGAAGGAGGGAATGAAAGTCTTCATTTTGAATAGGACAGCCATGGACAAAGTAAGGGGGTTACGTCAATTCCAGTGGATCAGAATGGACCTTATGTTAATGTCACTACAATGGGTGTTTCAGAGCCATTTCTTTTAGATACTGGTGCCATGAGAAGCTCTATCATTCATTCTAAACTCCCTGGCGCACCTTTGTCTGGCTTAACGAATGTATCTGTAGGATTTTCTGGCGCCCCTGTTCGCAATCCAGTTTCTTGCCCTTTGCCTGTTTCAATAGGCCCTTATGATTTAGAAGCTCCGCTTCTTCTGACGAATGGTTGTGGTGAAAATCTGTTGGGTTTAGATCTATTAAAAAGAATGCATGCTACGATATATTGTTCACCTTCTGGTGTATACCTCACTCTAGGACAGAAAATGACTAGTCCAATGTACTTATCAAAAGATCAATTCCCACCTGAATTGCTTTCTCTTCCCGAAACGCTTTGGGCTACGGGTCCGAATGACGTTGGTTGTCTTGAGATCCCACCTTATGTTGTTACTCTTAAACCCAATGCTGAAATGCCACGTATTCCGCAATACAGAATCTCTACTGAAGGAGAGAAAGCACTTCTGGAAATTGTCCATGATTTGATTCAGAAGGGTGTGGTTGAGGAAACGAGAGGAAATATATGTAACAGTCCTGTTCTTCCGGTTCTTAAACGCACTGATCCTTCTCAGCCTCCTGTTTATCGTTTTGTAATTGATCTTCGGGAGGTAAACAAGATTGTCGTACCGCAGTTTCCTGTAGTCCCAGATATCACTGCTCTATTGACGATGATACCTTCTACAGCGACTTGGTTTTCAGTTATCGATTTAAAGAACGCTTTCTTTAGTATGCCCATCGCCGAGGAGAGTAGAGATATTTTTGGTTTTTCCCTCGGAGGCCGAAGCTTCCGGTTTAAACGCGCACCTCAAGGTTATTGTGAAAGTCCCTCTGTTTACAGTCAAGCTCTAAAATGTCATCTTGATGCCTTTTCCTTACCGTCCGGTGCCGCTCTCATTCAGTACATGGATGACTTGTTAGTTGCCGCTGATTCAGAGGAGATTTGCAAAAACGTGACCGTTGCACTGTTGCGTCATTTGTTTGATCTAAATCACAAGGTTTCTCCTTCTAAATTGCAATATGTCTGTCGCGAGGTGACTTATTTGGGTCATCTCTTGTCAAAGGAGGGACGACGATTGACCCCCGAACGAATTCAGGCAATTGCACAAATGTCAGTGCCATCCACACAAAGAGAGGTACGTGCCTTTTTGGGCATTACTTCTTATTGTAGACAGTGGATTCCGAGTTTCTCTTTATTGGCTAAACCGCTGTTGGCACTAACTTTAAAAGATACGCCTCAGCCTCTTCCGTGGACTGACGAGTGTCAGAAGAGTTTTACTGATTTGCGTATTGCTTTGTGTTCTGCTCCTGTATTGGGTACTCCTGATTACAGTAAGCCCTTTACGCTCTATGTCCACGAAAGAGAGGGTTGTGCATTGTCAGTCTTAACGCAGCGTTTTGGAGACCAACAGCGACCATGCGCATATTTCTCAGCTACGTTAGATCCAGTAGCTAAAGCATTGCCTAGTTGTCTTAAGGCGACAGCGGCAGCAGCAATTTCTATTCGACAGTCTGCTGGAGTAGTGCTAGATAATACTCTCATTGTTATGGTGCCACATGCAGTGGATATTTTACTAAATAGGACAAAAACGCAGCATCTTACGAGTGCTCGGTTGTCCGGATATGAGCTGACGCTTTTGGCTAGTCACATACACATCAAACGATGTAATACCCTGAATCCAGCTACTTTGTTGCCTCTTCCAGAAGAGAGAGATGTCTCTGAACAGCATGATTGTTTTCTCCGTACTGAAGAAGAGACTAAGGGTAGAATTGACCTAAAAGACACGCCATTGGTGAATCCAGATGGAACACTATGGGTAGATGGTTCTTGTTTCAAGCTCCCGAATGGAGATACAGTTTCAGCCTACGCTATTACCACTTTGCATACGATTGTGGAGACAGCACGCATTAGACATAATTCAGCTCAGGCAGCTGAATTGATAGCCTTAACTAGAGCGTGTGTGTTATCCAAAGGAAAAAGAGTAAACGTGTACACTGATAGCCAATACGCTTTTGGTGTAGCGTTTAACTTTGGGCGCTTATGGAAGGAAAGAGGATTCTTTACTTCCCATGGTACTAAGATACAACATGGTCAATTAGTGACTGAACTTCTTGAGTCACTTACAATGCCTACTCAGATAGCGATCGTGAAGTGTAGTGCACACAAAAAGATTGTGGACGATGTTGGTCGGGGAAATGCATTTGCAGATGAGGTAGCGAAAAAGACAGCCAGAGACAACACAAGTCGAATGTATGTTGCAGGTCCCGCAAACTGCGTAAGAGAAAAGGGAATGTGTGAAGATACAGTAGAGAGTGTGAAATCAATTCAAGGAGAGGCTACGGAGAATGAGTTGAGAAAGTGGAAGGAAAGTACAGGAATGTTAGATGAGATGGGATGTTGGGTTGAATTATCAGAACATCAACGTTGGCTGTTGCCAGATGCTTATGTACTACCTGTAGTTACTATGGCACATGGTCCAGCTCACCTAAGTGCAAAAGGAATATGTAAACTTCTGGCTCCAGTGTGGCAAAATGAGGGGATCCCAAAGTGTGCAAATAATGTAGTAAAACATTGTATTGTTTGCTTGATGTACAATCCGGGAAAGGGAACCCCAACTCCAGCAGGTCATTTTGCTCCTCCGACATATCCATTTGAGGTGTTGCAGATCGATTATATTCACATGGAACGATGCAACAACCTCAAATATGTTCTGGTGGTAGTATGTGCTTTTTCTAGATGGGTAGAAGCCTACCCTCTGAAGGACAATACTGCTTTATCAACTGCCAAAATACTTTTGAAAGAATTCTTCCCTAGGTTTGGTTTGCCGCGCATTGTCTGGAGTGACAATGGGAGCGAATTTGTGGGTCAAGTCATGCAAAAAGTTTGTGCAGGTCTTGGCATAAAACAGAAGTTCCACGCAGCGAATCACCCACAGTCGGCTGGTTTAGTAGAATGCTACAATGGAACCTTGAAGCTTAAAATTGCTAAGGTGCAAGCTAGCACAGGACTTAATTGGCCTGATGCTTTACCATTGGCTCTTCTGTCCACCAGAACAGCAGTACACTCTCGTTTGGGGCTTAGCCCTTACGAAGTGATATTTGGTCGCCCAGCTAATGTATGGGGAGTTCCTCGCCCTAAGAAATACTCAGACTTGCCATACCCGATGTTGATTGACTACTTGCATGACCTTACAACTAAATTGCGTGTTCTTCATCAACAGGTTCAGAGTGCTCTACCAGAGGCTTCCACAGACCCAGGTCATTCCATCCGACCAGGTGACTGGGTCTGCACGAAAAATTTCCAACGACAGAGAAATTTGGAGCCCAGATGGAGAGAGCCACGCCTGGTTCTTTTGACCACAAGAACAGCAGTTAAAGTCGAAGGAAAGAAAAACTGGGTGCATGCCGTGCACTGCAAGAAAGTGCCTTTGCCTTTGCCTTTCGATCAATGGGTCCGTAGAGGCATCAGTGACTCTGAAAGTGAGAAAGTTCCGCAATTTGTACCATTCAGTGATGCGCGTCTAATTGGAACACTTTCTGAGAAAGAGGACGACGACATCCTTCAAGAAGCAATACCATCGCATCGACGCTTAAACACGACAAATCCAGGAACATTGTTTCAAAACCAGACTGCCTCTGGACAGGAACGCTATAATTTGAGACCAAGACCAAAGAACTTGTAACTTTCTCTCCTATGTAGTACTCTATCCCGGTTGCAGGGTCACGGTAGGAGTCTTAGTCACGACCTGAGTAAGTGGCAATAGGCCTGCAGGACCTCACAGTGTCATAGGACGGTAGATAATCGTGACTACAGTGATTGAGGAAGATTGCCGTGAGCATCCACTTAGAAAGATGGAGGCTACATTAAATAAAAGAGAAAGTAAAAATGTACAGAATAATTGTAAAGAAATATGTAGTCGTTGTAGTATTGCTCTATGCGTCATTATATTGTCGTGTATTCTTTTGGCATCTGTAAACTGGATCATTATTACTCTGCAGCAAAAAGTTGTCTCTTCTCCTACCTCTACATCTCCTTCTACTATCTCTCCGCACCTATTCCACACTCTTCCCCAGCATGAACTCATTAGAAGAACTGAATACTTTAACAATTCCTTCGTCCAGTTGTTACATCAACATCAGTTAGTGATCAATACAACTGACTGTTGGGTGTGTGGACTCATACCACATACGGTAGAAAAAGGAATGCCATATTTAGTTCTTCCATTCTCCTATGAAGGTTCCGCTTGGGCTTATTTTGTCATTTTCAATAATGCATATCAAAGTAAAATTAAACAACCTGTCAGTTCACATAGTGTTGGTTCAGATTTCAGTCATAGTTTATTGATAAAGGGAATGGTAGCTATGGCTAAAATCATGGAAAAAAGTGAAGCTTCCATAGATGAAAGAAAAGCATATACCAATTGGAACATAACTAATTACATTTCCAGCCTCAATGATAAGGTTGAGCAAGGAAAATCTCCTCCGATACGGGTCATACCCCAACAAGGAAATTTCTGTCTGCAAATAAATGGAAGAACTCCAAACACCGGACAAAGAGAAAGTTTATGTTCCCATACATATGTTTATTCAGCCCTGAATTCACCGCCGTTAGTACCATCTCAAGGTACATACTTCGTTTGCCACGATAGGGCTTATACATGGTTGCCAGCTGATTTTTCTGGTACTTGTTATATAGCCTTTCTTCTTCCCCCTACATACACCGCTCCTGCGAACCATCATAAAAATAGATATGGCAGAGGGATTGTGGATTCGAAAGACACAGCAGGACAAGAGGGAGGAGATTTCCTCAAAGGATTTCTTCCCTTCTGGGGTCCAATGGCCAACAGCAGAAATATAAGGCAATTGGTTCGTGTCGTAGAAACCACCATAGACATCACTGTAGGAGCTTTAAGTAACATTACAGCTGAACTACAGGCTGATCGTCTTATGACCTTGCAGAACCGTGTTGCCTTAGACTTTGTTCTTGCGGACCGTGGTGGAGTATGCAAATTGATCGGATCAAGTTGCTGTATTTTCATACCTAATGACGCTCTGACAGTATACCAAGCTATCTCTAAGTTACACATAATCTCCGAGTCGATTCATCAGGACGAAGGAGATTGGTCCTTTTCAGAGTGGTTTTGGGGATTACTGTCCAAATGGGGTTGGAAGGTATTGACATTCTTTGGAGTAATTTTAGCTTTTATATTCTCTTGTTGTCTTTGTATGCACTGCGGTCCTGCCGTCTGCAACCTATGTGCTACTGCATGTATTCCCAAACCCAAGTCACAAAGAACAGAGAATATCAAAATGATGGTACAGCAACAGCTTGATGACCTCATGGCCATAGACATCGACTCAGATTAACATGAGTTTGTGTATCTTGCCTGAGTTCTGGCAAAAGGAGGGTCTGAGGAAATTCGATTTTTAATACGATCGTATCGACCCGCCATTTTGTGGCCCGCCGCCATTTTATGTTGCCTTCACTCAGGCAGCACAGCGAACGAAGTCCATTCTGCCTTTTCTGCTTATTCTGCAACATGGTGTTCAAAACAGTCTTCTGCCTCTATCTTTACAAGACTGGTATTAAGGTCTGACCGAGTACACTAATCCCTGTCTGGTTTTCTAATCCTTGTTTCAACTATCTGTAGGCTCACACTATTCTCCGCCGATCTTATCTTATCGTCTGGCCTTCGCTGTCCTTTGCTAGTATTCTCTCATTTCACAACTGTCTTCCAAACGCACACAAACTTATCGCACCACATGCAACTTCGTTGTGGATCGGTTAATGAATTAGTTCAAGGGAGGGGTGACAAACACAGCTGGAGGGGAGGCAACCTTAAGTCACTTGATACTTTGTTCTGTCTTGTTTTCCGACATTTCTATTGACTCTGCTCTATCTTTACATCATTCTTACTGGCTCCTTTCTATGTGTTCTGGGAGTGTATGTAGTTAATAAGTGTTTTTATACGGTATATAAGATTGTGCGCCACAAAGTAAAGTGGCAGTCTCCTGAGAACATACCTTGTGTACTTCTTGGACAACTGTACTAGCTGCAGCTACTAAAATCTGATCTTTTACGCCTGACAGAGTGTCCCGTGTCTCTGTTAGTTGAGGCAGGTGAATCCAAGGAGATTTTAGGCGTACCCTGCGCCGCCAGGCCCAAAAGGTTCTGGTTCTTCAACTGCCATTGCAGGTTGAGTGTTCTGATGGAATCCTAAAATGCTTGACGGCACACAGCCTGTGTGTCCTGTCCACTATACACTGCATGCAATATAGGTAGGTCACCCCTCTGGCAGGCCTTCTAGCCCTAAAGCAGAGAGCACTATCTTGTATGTGTGGGCATATATGCATGAGCAATATGCCCATACTGGGTCCTTGCCAAACTTAGGACATAGAAAGTGAACAGAGCAGCCATTTTAAATGCATGTACTGGACACTGGTCAGTGCAAGTTTCACAGCTACGTGATGGCTACTCTGAATCCTGGGTTGTTTGGTATCAAACAACTCAGAATGATAAATCCAAACTGGTACCAGTATTGGATTTATTACAAAATGTACCCGGGGTCACCTTAGAGGTGCCCCCTGCAAAAGCTAACTACCCTGGCATGGTTGCTGGCTTGTCACAACCAGCCTGTCACCACCAGACAAGATTCTGTAACCCTGGGGTGGGAGATCCTGCTCTCTGGGTCCCGGAACAAAGCCCTTCCTGGGTGGAGGTGTAAACACCCCCACCCTCAGGAATGTGCACTGCTCTGCTAGCGAGCTTCAAAAGGCTTACTGCCCTTGAAACTCGACCCCCAAGCCTGCTGCTGGCAGCAGATGGACGCTGCCATTGCAAACCTCAACTTTTGGTGGGAGGAACGGCGGAAAACCACACAAAAGGCAGGAGGAGTGGTCATCCCTAGCTTGAACCACCCCTAAGGTGTTGCATGCAAGGTGACCTCTCCATTTCATTTTCCTCCATCTTGCATTGAAGGAAAATAGCCAATCAGGTGTAGGGAAGTGATCTCTGCCCACAGGAAGAGGTCACCCAGTGGGTGTAGCCACCCTAAGGTAGATGACCCATTGGTTACTACTAGTTTCTCCCCTAAACGCCCACTATATACGACAATCGCCGATGAGGGTTTGCTTGGACACTGGACAGCCTCTACAATCCCCCAGAGGACTTCCACTCTTCAAAAATAGCCAAAGATCTCCCTCCAGAGTGAAGGCATCACTGTCCTGCAACCCAAGACGAAAGACCCAGTGAAGGACACTTCACTGATCGACTGCTGACCAAGAAACCGGACACCGCAGCTGGACCAATCTCCACTCAACAGACCGTGGAGACAAACTCTTCAAGTGTGCCAAGTTTGGTGACACTGCACTCTCCAGTGGCCAAACCATGCAGTAGCCCTAGCTATATGTCACTTTGGACACCAAGAAGGACAGTCCATTCTAGACTGAAAAAAGGACCAGGATGAAGCCCCATTTGAGGGACTTCAGAAAACAGCAGGACCTCCCACCAGGGTGCCCCTGCTAACATGAAAGGGACCTTTGAAGTGACCTACCTCCTGCTTCCAAGGGCCCCTTTGCGCACAGCAACTGTCTCACCGATTCGCTCTGCACCCAGTCGCCCTGTGCCCTGCACCGAAAATCCAACTGTACCCTAAGGGTCCCCCACCCCTTGCAACCTCGACACTGTCCACCTGTGCAGTGTTTTTCCAAGTGGCCCCCGCAGTGGCCTGGCACCAGCTTCAACAACTTTCTGCAGCTGCTCCCGCCGAAACCGGGTGCCGCCCTAACTTCTCCTCGACATACCTGCAAAAGGAGACATTGATAAATACATTGCCTAATTTTATGTGCATTTTCAAATGATTTTCTCCATTGATTCCTATGGTGCGTAATTACGCACAGAGACTACTTTAATTAAAACTTCATAAATTCATAACTTGAAAAGTACTAACCCAATTTTGATGATCCTACTCTTAAATTATTTTATAAAAATCTGAAACATTTTTGTAAATTTGTCTCAAGTTATTCTTTTGAGTGTGTGGTCTCATTTATTGATACTGTGAGTACAACAAATGCTTTGCACTTCTCCAAGACTAACGTAACTGCTCGACCAAGCTGCCATAAAAATTAGAGCATTAGGTGGTCTAGTTGTTACCTCTGCAAACCAACGTGTGGTTTCCCGGACCCTCTGCACAGTGTGCCTCACTTTGCACACTACACAGAGGGCCAGCCTCTTACACCGGGGCTTTCCCATGTCAAATGCAAGAAGTCAGCAGTAGGCGCAGCACAGCACGCGCAGCTCACATCTGCTACCAGGCCCATCCTGTGCAGTCTCTCAGGTGTGAAATACAGTTTATGTAGATGGTTAAAATGGACTAAACGCAGCCTGTAGTTCGGGGAGAGAGCCCTGGATTGTGTGTAGCAATACTTCCATTGCTCCTCACTAACGGGGATGTTGAGGTCAGCAGACAATGTTTGGCAGGCTGTGGGTGTGCGAAGCAGTGCTATCTCCTTCATTCCAACATAAAGGTGCATGACAAGTGTGCCCAGGGATGAGTTCATTATTTTCACTTCTAGCATGCTAAGTACTTGGAGGGTCCTCCAGAAAAGTATCCTGGATGGCTTGTAGAGCTGCCTGAATGTGGTCAAGATGGCAGCAGGAGCGTTCACTTGAACTCAAGTTCCATCCCAGCACAACCTGAATCCTAAATTAGCTGTAGCTGTTGATCTCACACCCTGTTGAAAATAGGGGGTAGCGACACCACCTACCACCCCTAACTGCAGTGGAAGGCCGGGCACCTGGTACGCAGCTCTGTCTGCAGCACACACAAAAAGTGCTGGAGAAGCAGGCGATCGAGCTAGCTGCTACAGGCACTCCAAGCCCAAATCGGGGGCTCTGAGAGGGTTGACTCGATACCGAGGCTTGGCGACGTGACACCCTTTCAGCCTCAAGGACTGTCCAGAGCTCCAACCTGGTGGGGAGCTGCACTGTGGCTGCAGAAGGGAGATGCAAGTCAGCTCCTCCTCCACTGGCATTGCTGCTGGCCCTGCACGATTGCAGAGACCGGCCACGATGCGCCGGCTCTGGGGACTCCATACTTGAGCCCGCAATTAGAGGAGAAGAGCTCCTGGCTCTGACCACAATCCTCCCAACATCCAGCCCATTCCACAAGGGGGCAGACCTACTCATCCCCGCACTGCTTCCCTGCTCTTCTGGAGAGGGCCCGGAGATGTTGGCTGGGGTAGCTGCTAACGTGCTGGACCCTGGAGGCCTACAATCATGACACTGGTGGCTCGAGCAAAGATGCTGGATGGCGGAGGAGCAGTCCCACCGGGCGGTGAGATCTGAGCAGAAGCATACACGAGGTAACATCCTCACCATGGGCCCCTCGCCCTGCCTCCCATGATGCTGTAAGAGCATAGGGGTCAATGCATGGCCAGGCAGGCCTGGCTGCAGCACACGAGCTGGTGACATAGGAGGGGGCAAGGGACCTGCACATAGTACTTTGAATCCGATCTGGGCCCTGCAACAAGAATGGCTTTTACTTGCCACACTTCAGCGCTGAAGAAGTAAAAAGCACTAAGGCCACTGATCATTGTTTCAGCTACGGACCCTCATGGACTGTGCATCCTGGCAGGACCTTGAGGCATAGATGAAAACACTGGGCAGTGGTGGCTTCACATGTGAGTTCTTGGAGGTGATGATCTCAGAATGTATCGCTATTCTCAAAGGTGGCACTATCACTGCCCAAATTGAAGACCACAGAAGGGACACTGTTGCTCACGTTAGGGGAGCGATATACGCCTGATGGTGCGGACTGCCTTCCTGGGGCACCTGGAAGACTGCGGGTGTACCACCCGATTGAGGAGCACTGCCTTGGATATATACACCATGTGCTGGATCACTTGCAGTGCTGGTACACTGAGCAATATGCGACAGGCACTGGTTGAGGCCATGCCGACAGTGATGATAGTGGGTGACCGAGGGGGGTGGTCTGCTTGACACCTGGACAATCCTTGGAATGCCATGATTGTGAAACAGAAAAGTTTTAAAGGTGGTGAGAACCATCAGGCCCCATTTTGACCGAGGTGCACTCTTCCCAGACTGGGGCACCTCTTATCATGGAGCATATGGTGCAAGACACTAATGCACAATTTACAGAACTTCTCACCACTGGGCACAATTTGAAGATGTCACTGGAGCCCAAGTTAGACACGTTGATCGTTGACATAGGGCATATACAGGATGAGCCCAATAAACTAAAGGCGAAGGTGATCACGCAGGAGACAACAATATCAGAACTGTGTTGATGACACAGGTATAGATTGTGGCACTTCAACAGGAGGTGGAACTACTGTGGCACAGGGCAGATGATGAGGAGGGGCAATCATGCTGCAACAATATCTGAGGTGTGGGATTAGCCGAGAAGATGGAGGGCCCGAGCACGGATTTCCACATGGAGCAACCTCAACCTTTTTCTCCCTGGATCAGGCTCATCGAGTGCCGTTCGGAGCACCCACACCCCGGGCATCTCCATGCCCAGTTGTAGCGTGATTTAATTATCACGACAGGGATAACATCTTGCTGATCACACACTCCAAAGCCCCCTGGCAGGTGAACAACCAGACAGCCACAATCTTGCTGTGAGAGAGAGCTTCATACTACTCATTGAGGCAAAAACTCTTAAATGCACTTTGATATTCCCAGCCAAACTCAAGGTCCTAGAAGGCAACAGGGTGCCCATCTTTCAGTCGGCAGAGGAAGCCTGGTAGTGAGTGGAATTCAGGGGATAACACCCACCCCCGATCAACTTTAGACTGGCGAAGGATAGAAGTCAGAGAGGAATAGGTGCAGATTAGACTGCAGGTTGTGGACCCACTCGACCAAGGAACAAGCGGCTCAGGAACCTGCACAAGTGATGGCGGAACTGGAAAGAGCTTGGTCTCCTGGTTCTGTTGGCCTAGATGGACCTGGGGTGCCCTCACTGTGTGGCTCCCTTCTGAGACGAGATACTGGAGGCCTTATTGGGGAGGCCCTTTGGTCACCCCGATGACAGCAGATCTACTATGAAGATCCAAACTTTGCTATATCCTTTATGCTAAATCCCTGGGGACAGCAGAGCTGGCCCTGTTGCCTAGTACTGCAATACTGGGGTTTTCTTTGGCAGTGTAGAAGGGTGGGGAGAACCTCACACAAGATGAGGAGCCGGAAAACTCACGGAGTACTTTAATTTCCTCAGCTGTTGTCATGCAGTAACTCGTACCATACACAGGACTTTTATTTTTGTTTATTATATTTTGTAAAGTTTGTGGCCAGTTGCAGCACTGCTGCTCAACGGCTTGGGAAGAGGAGTTCAGGGAGACTATTATATTTGACCAGGTATGGGAGTTGGGAGAGCTAGCCCACCCACATACCCTCGCCCCAAAGTACATTGAAAGTACAGACATATGGTCACTACATGCCCCCACAGAATTTCAGACTACTCACCTGGAAAGTGAGAGTCATTGGTTCATATGTCAAGTGCCACAGGGTCTATTCCTACTTAGGGAGATGACAGGTGCACTTTGTATGTCTTCAGGAAACACACCTTACAGCAGTGGAACTTATCAAACTCTGTCGGCGCTGGAGGGGCAGTGGTTTCGGCATGTCCTTCTCGAGCTATGCCAGTGGGCAGCCCCAAGGTTCCATTCATGGTCTCTCATACTATAATAGACCCCAATGGCTGCTTTGTGGTTGTGTGGGAAACATAGGATGGATTGCCACTGATTTTTGGTAGTGTTGTATGCACCAGGACAGGTGGCCTTTTTGCAACTCTGACACCTACCCTGCTGGTAGACCCTGTGGACCCTACAATCTGATGCGGGGTCTTCAATAGGGTCATGGACCTAATGACAGATAGATCCACCCCTCCCCTACTAATAGGGGCACAGACAGGTATGGTCTCACACCATCTGCGTACAAGGGCACAAAACATGCAGTTATGAGCAATCTGGAGATTGCTATACCCAGTGGATGGGGAATACTTACATTACTCAACACTGAATGCACTACACTCCAGACTACATCTGATGTGATCCCACAGTGTACACATGCAGAATAATTAGGGCGTACCATATCAGATCACAAGCCCTTAATGATAGCTCAAGTGAGGAAGACCCAGACAGAAGAACCCTACTTGGCGCCTACCTACATCTGCACTGGATGATGGAGGATTTATCACCCAAATAGGTGAAGCCATAGAGCGCTACTTTCAGGAAAATGAAGACACTGCCTCAGTGGCACTAATCAAATGGGACACATTCAAAATAGTCTTGAGAGGGCTGTTTTTAAAAATGGTATATCAGGTGCAGAAGTACATGACAACAGAGCTGTGCTCGTTGTAGAAGACCACTGAGTATTTCAGAAAGATGGAATAGCTGACCAAAATAGTCACCAAGCATTGAATACCTTGTGAAAAGACTATAAGACTAGCCGACTACCTAGTTTTGACTATAAGACCTACCTTCAGTGACAACACGAACAGGGGGATAGTGCGGGTCGCCTGATAGCTTGGCTTCTCCACTGGGTCCGGGTGGTATCCCCGAACTGCCAGATCATGGCTCTCCGCCTGCGACCACGCCAAGACGTGAATTCACCAACTGAGATTCCTGCAGCCTTTGAGGACTACTGTAAAGGGCTGTACTGGAAGATTCCGGAAATAACAGCTTACCTGGCTGCCGTGTACCTAGTGAGGATACAAATCCCACTGACAATCCCCCACAGAAGCAAGAGCTAGATAGACCGCTGACTCTAGAAGAAGTAAAAGAGGCCATAACACAAATGGCATGCTGGAATGTACCAGTCACAGATGGGTTCCCAAGTGAGTTCTATGCCTCCTATAAGACTCTGCTGCTGCCCAAACTACTGAAAGTGTATGAGGAGGAGGTGACCTGTGGGCATCCCCCACCCTCCATGAGAGAGGTGGTGATAGTTATACTCCCTAGGCCCAGCCGTGACCCCCCCTGAACGTGTCATCCTATCGGCCCCTATCACTGCTAAACGTAGACTATAAGATGCTCGGCAAGATCTTGGCTAATTAACTGGCTGAAGTGGTGGGAGTACTGATGCACCCCGACTAGAATGGTTTTATGCAAGAGTGGAATACGTTTCTCAACTTGAGGTGACAATCCATACCATGGACTGGACGAGGTGCACGAGGATGGCGGGATGGGTGGCATCCCTAGACATAGAAAAGGCATTCAACACCCTTGAGTGGCATTGTCAAAAAGAGGCCATGAGACATGGGATTTTGCCCTCTTTTTCTCAAATGGGTGGTGCTATTATACACTGGTCCTGTTGCCCGGGTACACACTGGGGAACTAATATCTGATGTATTCATCATAGCAAGGGGAACGAGATAGGGGTTCCCTTTGTCTCCATTGTTGTTTGCTCTGGCAATGGAACAGTTGGCTTGGTTGTTGTGGGACTGAACACCACAATGGGGCCTAACGGTGGTGGGGTAGCCCCAGATCATTTCCCTCTATGCAGATGATGCACTTGTGTACCTGAGGGGGGATGATGCTCCACTTCCTGAAGTCATGACGGTGCTAGAGCACTTTGGGAGTATATCGGGACTCTGTATTAACTGAGAAAACTCCTGCCTATTCCCCCGACACCAGTGAGAGATGATCAGAGAGAGGCATTGCCGGACACCGGGTTGACTTGGCAGTTTGACTCTATCAAATACCGGGGGGTTCAAGTGTATCATAAGGAGGATGCCCTACTAGAAGGGAACCTAGGTAAGGTGATGACATCCATTTGCTGATCACTTCCTTTTTGGACCAGCATACCTCTGTCCCCGATGGGAAGGATTGCCATTTCTAAAATCCTTTGTTTCTCATGGCAATCCCATTGGTCCTACTGAAGACATTCTTCAGGGAACTGAAGGGTCTATTAACACAACTAATATGGGGTAACAGTAGATGAAGAGTGGTTCTAAGCAAACTTTATGCAACATTAGATGAGGGTGGATTAAGCGCTCCAAATTACAATTTGTATCATGCAGCAGCCCAGCTGCAATGGCTGATGTAGTGGCTGGCCCATGCTCCACAGCTGGAATACTCAGGTGTATTACATGAATTAGGTGGACGACACCTTATACATAGACTACTGGATGCCACACCTCCCGGGACCTCGGATGATATTATGTTGCGAGTTGCAATACACACGTGGAGGCATTACGCCTGTGGTGGTGTGAGGTCCACGGATGATATTATGTTGCGAGTGGCAATACGCACGTGGAGGCATTACGCCTGTGGTGGTGTGAGGTCCACGCCCTACACTCCCAGTCTTCCATTATGGGCAATGCCAGAATGTGCAGGCTTGAAGGCAGCATACAGGACGAGGGATTGGGAAGAGGTGGGGATTCGCACATGGGCAGACGTGATGTCTGATGAGGGTTTGCATGCATTCAAGGAGTTGTCACTAGAATACAGACTTGGACCGGAGCAGTTCATGCTATACTCAGCCCTTAGAGGTCTGATGCGGAAGACCTGGGGCTTTATAGGGAGCATATATAAGCTTCTACTAGGGCTCCTCCGGCTTACTCACTCCTTAGCGCTTCGATGCTACGGCCAGAATGTGCTCTATAAATACTAAATACTACTACTACTTCCAACACAGGGTGTCCCACTGGATGCTGTACTGAATGGAAGGCACTGCTCCAAGGCTATTACTTACCTACATGCTGCTCTGGGGCAACATTCTACTAGAGGGACTGAGAATCTAAGGGACTGGTGGAGGACTGCACTGACTGTCTACATCCCAGACAAGAGAAGGACCATTTGTCTGCAATCAGTTAGGCGAAAAACACCAAATGCACGTTTCTGACGTATTCCGTTGTAATGCCTACACCACGCATACCTGTCCCCTAAGAGGATCGGGCAAATGTACCCAGGGGCCGCTAGTGAGCGCCGCAGGTGTGGGGGAGAGGAAGCAGGCTTTGTGCACATGGCATGGTCATCTGCGGTGATATCTCTCTACTGACAGCAAGTCATGCAGACCGTGACGAGGAGAATGGGCTTCCTGTTTCCCCTGAACCCAATATGGTGCATTCGCAATATAGGGTACATTGTTAAAAACAGGAAAGGCCTGATGAGGTTCCAAAATTTGGCATCGATTCTGGCAAAGTGCTGTCTAACAATGGCGTGGAAATCGTCTGCAGTGCCCCTGCTACACCAGTGGCGTGCTGAAAAACACAAGTGGGCCGTGGCTGAATTAGCAGTACATAGAGGACGGCGCACTGGGGGGCGAGGAGACGATTGGTTCACTGCTGGGATACCTACCTGTTAACATTAGAGGCTCACCCAGAAGCTCGCCCTCCGTGAGGACACAGAGGTTCCGTATGAATGACACTGGACAGGACAAGGGACGCACTTAACAGACCAGACCGCTGATGCATACAGGGGTGCAAGACATGGAGACTAGGGGCAACCAGAGAGACACCGCCTATCGTGGTAGGTGAAAGATTACACTTATACCAGATTGTGACACTAGGGGGCACAAGGGGGTGCGCGGGGGCAGGAGGAGGAGTAGGGCTAGACACACCCACAACTATGATTGTTGATCTCCTTTATATGCCGTATCACATTGAACTGTGAAAGCTCTAACCAACCTCCCTTCACCCATCTGGAGTATTGTTACAATATGTGATATGCAGATTCGTTCTGTTTATGTAACGCAATAAACAAATTAGAAAAGGTCCATATCCGGGGCTCCCAGTTTACCCAGTCCACCCTGTTGAAAGGGAAGTGTTAGTATTTCCCATGCCACCTGGGGTTGTTTCCCTGCCCATGCCAGTGTTATACGTGGGATCTAGGCCGCTTGGGAAGTGCACCTGTAAGGGAATCAGCATATTAATAAACAACTACAAGAAATCAGGAAGAACCACGTCTCAGCAATGGCCAGTCTCCCTGTAAGGGACAGTGGGAGCTTCGCCCTCCCCACCATGCGGTCTTCTAGCAGGTCATCAATCTGCCATAGTCGGCTCGCCCGAGCTCCTCTTAACTGAGCCAGATCTCCAGATAGGGCACTGGGCCTTGCGCCCACGTCAAAGGGAATTCAGACAAAACACCGTCTCGCTGCCCTTTAGTGGGGGAATATGATGGATTTAGCCCAATTGATGTTTATGCCTCCAATCCCACCAAAACAAGTGAACCCCCTAATGAGCAGATCCAGATTGTCCTGTGGGTTTCTAATCTACAAAGTAAAGTCATCCACATACATTGAAACCAGAACTCTACAGGGAGCAAATGCCAGCCCGCGGTGGGGTGATGCTGTGCAGTCTAGCTGCCGGAGGTTCCAGCGTGATCGCGAATGGTATGGGGCATAGAGAGTATCCCTGCTGGGTGACTTGATATCGTGAATGGGGGAGGATTGTTCCACTGAACCTCAACCTAGCAACGGGCTGGTTATAGAGTAGGCCAATAAGTCTTGCAAGGTTGTCTCCCACCCCAACGCGCGGCAGAAGCTTAAATAGGTAGGGCCATTCGAGCGAGTTAAACTCCTAAATTGCGTCTAAGGACACAGCAGCAGTGCTAAAGCCAGAATCGATTGTTTGCAAGAGAGCAAAGAAAGTTCGCAGATTGTGGGCCGTGTATTGGCCAGGTACAAATCCAGACTGATCGGGTGGACTATGGTCAGCAGTAGCTGGAGGAGCGGCGAGGCAAACAATTTTGCCGATATTTTATTATCTGTGTTTATTATTATCGACAAGGGTTGGTAGCATTCACGTATGTGGGTGCTCTTATCCGGTTTTAAAGTAGTGACAATCAGGGCCTCACAGAGGGAAGGGAGGAGTATACCTTTAGATAAGGATTTCTCATACTTAAGTAGGAGATGTTGGACAAGAATTTGGGCATACTCCTTATAGAAGGCGGCTGTGAGGCCATCTAGGCCAGGGGCCTTTTTGCCAGGTAAAGCACTAATAGCCTGGACTACTTCCTTCACCGTGAAAGTTTCTTCAAGGAAGCACCTGTGGCCCTATTGCAGCCAAAGCAACTGCACGGAGTCCAAGTATGACACGAGGTCGGGGTGGGGAGTAGTAGCTGAGAGGACGTATATAAGACGGGGAAGAAGGAAGTCATCTCGCGCTGTATGGAGTTCACCCTAGCATGCATGTTCTGCAGCTCGTCTAGTAATTCAACTATATAATCACTCACCCAGGGTTTTCACGGCATGCCAACCAGGGTCTTACCTGCTCTATCTCCCTCTCCGTACCGTCATGCTCAGGCCTCCATCCTCAGACAATGTGCTTCCATGTGCACTACTTTCTCGAACTCTGAGAGTTTGCTACGGATGGACACCAGGATGGATTTGCCACATGTGTCAAAGTATTGAAGTTCTAAGGCTCTAATCTCCACCTCTAGTCTTGTCAGCTCGCCCCACAGTATTTTAAGTAGTCTGGCTTGCTTAGCTAAGGTACTGAGCCTATGGATCAGTACCTTGAAGGTCTCCTGAATGATGGACGGGGAGGAGACTAACTGCTTATTGTAATCAAAATACTCAAGGATGGCCATCCACACCTGGCTAGGGAACACCTGGTCCCGGAGGGCACCCCCCAGTAATCCCCATGAAAAAGTGTGTAATGTGCAATCAAGAGGGGCCATTTCCATCAGGACTGGGGCATGATCTGACAGTGTCTGTGTTAGGAGAGCATCATTAGTGGTCCAAATGTCTCCATCTTTAGTAGCTAGCCAGTAGTCAATTCTTGACCATGTGTTATGTGTAGATGCAATACAAATGCCCTGTACACTGCCAACGTGTCTGGATCTCCATTGTCATTGTCTGACATTAGGATGTGCAATTGTGCTGTGGTGTTTGGGCGTGAGCGTTGGGAGTAACTCAATCTGTTTGCTCCTGCATCAAGGATCACATTGAAAGCTCCCCTCCCATACAATTGCCCCCAGGCCCACTGTCCCAGGTAACTTCCAAACCTCTGTGAAGAAGAGGGGGTCATCAATGAGGAGGTCATCAACGCAGGGACCATACACACATATCAGTATCAAATGGTGACCTTGTAATGTGTCCGCAGGTACAACATATCGACCCTGCTTGTCACATAGCAAGTAGCAGATGTGCCATGGAATGCCCTTGTGTATCAGCACTGCAACCCCCTTGCACAATTACAGTAATATGACACATGCCGCTCTGTGATCCAGCCCGCCCGTTGGCGTGCCTGAGTCACTTCGGTTAAATGCAGCTCCTGCAGAAAGCAGATATCAGCATAATGCCGCTGCAGATGCACCAGCATGTCTCACCTTGCCCCTATTGTTGAGCCCCCTTATGTTCCAAGTCACACATTTAACCAGCAACATCTAGGGATCAGGGACGAAATGAGACATCTCAATAATCAGGCATTGGCATTCAGTGTAAGGGGCAAAAAAAAAAACCTCAGTGGCTCAAAGAGAAGAATTCAAACAGTAACCAAGCATCAACAACAGTGTCCCATAATCTAATCCTCCTCCCACTTTGACCCCCCCAATCGAGCCAAATAGCACCCTCCCACCCACCTAACCAAGTCCCACTTGAAGCCAAAGATATCTGGAACGGAATCATCCGGGGGGGCATCCAGGAGACCCAGCACACTTTAGCCTTGTGGAAAGCCAGGTGGGGGCAGTCAGTTTTCCACTAGTCAGAACTCCAGCCACACACTGGTGAGGGAAGCAGATTCAAGAGGGCAGTCACCAACAACCTACAGAACCTTTCGCTGGTAAAGTCTTGCTAGGCTGTTTCACCAGGCCAACAGTACTTCCTTCCAATACCTTCAAGTTTCAGTCTTGTGAGGCAGTCCTTCAGTCATTGTCACTGGGGGGGCGTGGCCCGAGGCCGTGGGAGATGTCAGGAGTTGGGTATCAGCTGAAGGGAGTCCCCTAGCAAACTTCTCAGCGGCCTTTGGATCAGTGAAATGATGAGTTTTATCTGAGTGGGAAATATGAAGCTTAGCAAGGTAAAGCAATGAGTACCTGGTGATGGTTTTCTGCAGTTATGTGCTTCATTGGGAGGAATTCTCGTCGGGCTGACTGCACGGCCAGGCACAAAGCAGTGTCCATGACACAGTAGTTTAGTAGCCTAGCAATGATCGGGCGTGCATGGGTGACTGGGGGCAGCCACTGTCCCAGAGACCTGTGGTCTCTCTCTACAATTAACATGGGCAATAGTTCTGACCCAAATAACTACGGAGCATTGCCTCTACATAGTCTTCCATGCGTTCCATTGTCGTGGACTTGGGGACCCCTATCAATTATAGATTATTCCGTCTGGAAAGCTCTGCCAGGTCCTCATTTATGCTTTGTATGACCTGTACTTTTTCCATCTGAAGCAGATGCTCCCCAGCTGAGGAGTGTGCATCCTCTACTTCTGATGTATGATGATCCATTTGTTCAATGAATTATGTTTAAGGTCCAAGAACATGGAGTGGATGTCGCCTCCGGTGTGGTCCCCCTCTGGTCTGGGGGCCAGGCCCCCAGTCTACCATGCTTAGTTAAGTATTGCGTGTAACCCTGCGTGACTAAAACTGCAGCTTGGTCTGCTTATGTCAGATTTGCTAGTAGTGGTCAGTGAGGGTGTGGTCTAGACTCGTCCAGGGGCCACCGCTCCCAACAGGCCCTCCCAAATCCAGGGAGCAAGGCTCTAGCCCAAACAAGGTCCTCCCACTCACCCACATCTCCAGCCAAGGGGGCACCAGCGGAGGCAGCAGGCCCGCCCTGCTCAGGAACTCTTAAGCAAACAGTGGCTCACAGCAAAATTCAACGCTGCAGTGCCAACGGGCACTTTGGTGGTGCTCCTCGCTCTGGTAGCCCCCCCGCCAGGCCCCAACTCACTCCGAGATCCAGGAGTGGGGGCATGAACAGGCCCAGGGGCCCCTGGTAGGTTCAGTAGGTGAGGGTCCATGCGCCAGCACAGGTGGCAGATGCCATGGATTGAGGGTGCAAGCAGGGCAGGCCCCAAATCGGTGTACCCTGTCACCAGGTGGCCTCACGCCGGTGAGGGTTTCTCAGGTCTCAACAGGCTTGAGAGCTGGAGCACCACTGCCATCACATGTCCAGCGTAGCCCCACCCCCGAGTGCAAGTCATCGCCACTCGAGCACCCAGCCACTACGCATACCAGCCATGCTCCCGTAGTCAGCTCCTTCATTTGGGCCCGCCATCTCCCCAGAATCTCACACAGGGTAGACGAGTAGGCCCAAGCAAACTGATGAATTTAGGCGGGGAAGGAAAGGTTCCGCAGTGCTCAGGTGGCCCGTGCCACAGGGCCAAGCAGGCCCGGTTCCAGACATTTTTATCTGAATGGGCCAAGGGTGCGTTCCGGTGTGCCGATGTGTACCCAATTTTGGCAATTCTGTAAATAGCCTACAATCACTAGATTTACATATTTTCTTCCCAACACTCATACAGAGCATGTGGAGAGATATTTGAGAGTAAAAGCTGTTGTCTATACTCATCAGGCCTAACGCTCATAATTTTCTGCAGGCCAGGCCTCAATAAAAGCACCTGGACACCAAGCATATTGTAATAGTAGTTCATGTTTGACGAGGTCCCTGTAACCACACCCAACCCTTTTGCATCCTTGCACTAAGAAGACTGGCTTTGGGCTAGGCACAGAGGCACAGTCATTCCCTCATTTGCATGGGGCCATGCTCCTATGAAAACGAGGAAATGCCCTCTGAGATAGCACTGGCTCGAAATGTGTGTTAGTGCTATCAGTATTACAGAAGGGGCTGCACATGCGGCCCCCCTCTGTAATACCATAGGGCCCCAGAGTGCACAAAGTTGTCCGATGCACACTTGAGGCTTTCTGTGTGATACGCCCATAGGGTTACCTCTCGGACTGCAATTACCATTTAGGAAAACTGTTGTCAGGTATCAAGAATTCTGCTTTTTTAAAACTTTGCTGTTTTTTTAAACAGATTAAATTTTCTCCTAAAAATTGTACATATTTATTTTTAATATAGCTTTAACATGTATATACCGTGATGTACACAGAGACTATTCATTTATTTGAAAATCATACTATTAGCGATATCAATTTTAAAACGGTTTCTATGGAATGAATCATTTAGTTCTGAGGTACATTTGAATAACCAGCCGTAATGCCAACATGTGTATATCATGCCATGTTGCATAACTCTTGGTAGCTTGTATTACACTGAGTTTTGATCAATGCCATTACTATTACATGTGAAGAACAAGGTCAATATAAACAGGATTCCTGAAATTATGCGTTGTGGAGGACTACATTATGCAGCAAGAAAAGACACATAATGTGGCATAATAAGGCACATTGTGTGATAGCATTACCTCATTACGTTGTCATATTTATACACTTGTTATCACTCTCTGGGCATAGGTTGCACCTTAGTAGTAGAAGTCTACTACCCAAGTATAGCAATAAGCAACAGAAAAGTGACCAATCAACTTTTGCAAGGGGCTTCAACTGTGTGGCAGCACGAGTTGCAGTATTTTTAGTGACTTTTGATCCATTTGAGTTAGAAATATTTATTTAACGTCTGCAGAGTATGTTCAGAATGTGAATTATGGGGCAAATCCACAATTTTGCAGAAAACACCATACCTGCAAAATTGCATAATTCCATTGACCCCCAACAATAACCTGGGAATGTGCAATGCACTGTAACAAAATTTCAGAATATGAAATGCGCTTGCTTGTAATCCTGCTACAGTGGTGAGAAGAAATACAGTTTAGCACAATTTCTTACTTGAGATAAAACAGTTATTTACTTTATCACAGCATCGGGCAGAGAACAGATAAACGCACGTTCCAGTAGGCATTGTAATTCCACAATATGAACTGCTCATCCAATGAGGCATGTACTGCCACTATCTAAATGGTATAATGCATGCCCTATCCTAAAGTTTATTACTGCGCGCATCCTACACAGACTAAACGAGATAACGCTCTCAGTACCCCTACACAGAAACAACCATAACTGAGTTGCAGAAGGCTGTTCACCGCCCTGGTGCAACTGCACCTGCTGCATCATTGGCAGGTAAACCATTGTCCCTCTTCCCCAACACATACTGTCCCAATGCAGCTTGCCTCAGACACGAGCTAGGGTTGCCACTGGGCTGTTTGACATGATCAGCATTGTAATGACTCAGTTGGTAAAAAATAGGGAAAATCATCTGAATACGTATTTTTCTCCTTAGCAGTACATAATTAAAACAGCTATTATTAGAACAATGAACTTTAAAAGGTATTCTAGAGGTTCCTTGATGATCCCGGATGGATAATTAAGGGAAACAAAGTGAACAAAAATCACGTTTGGCCATCGACATGAGGGAAGCACTTAACAGGTGCTTTCTCTGTGGCCTCTTCTGCCATGGCTGGGAGGCCTAAAGGTCATGTTTGGGTGGATCTGGCCCACCAGCCCATCCTGTAGAGCGGGGCCTGGGGCCAAGGTCACACCACCT
Source organism: Pleurodeles waltl (assembly GCF_031143425.1). Lineage (NCBI taxonomy): Eukaryota > Metazoa > Chordata > Amphibia > Caudata > Salamandridae > Pleurodeles > Pleurodeles waltl. The sequence goes on along the minus strand of NC_090450.1, from coordinate 807,287,927 downwards.
CCATGCAGATGTGTCTCGCAGGGCCCCAGGCAACATTTAAGCTCGGCCTCACCTTTCAGGGGGCACTAGTCCCGATGCATCATTCTCTGCAACTCCCCTGCCTCTGATGCAGTCCACGATCGGGTGCCGGCGCCAGCAGAAGCGTGCGTGGGTCACGGGGCCCAGACCAAGCCTGGGAATGTGCAGGCGAGGTAGACCGCGCTAGGAGTCGCGGCCCGCACCTCACCAGGGGCCGTATTGCATGTTTTTCGTCCCCCCCACCAGCAGTAGCGCCTCAGATTGTGCAGCAGGTCATGAGGGATTTAATGCAGGTAGGTGAGGAGCAGATGCCGCCTGACGTGGAAGATAAATGTCTATTTACTGACCCCTCAAATGGGATTAGTAAATTAGAAAAACTAGTTTTACTGTTGCAATCTCTGAAATGTTTGTGAATCGCATCGTTTTGCGACTGCAGAATTATTAGTAGGGATCTAAGAAATCTGATATTTCTAGGGCTATAATCTGTAAATCACAGAATGCTGATAGACACCAGGAGAACTGCTGGTATAGCCATAACTCATCAAGCACAGGAGTCTAGTAGGAGTTAGGTGGCATGTAAGGAGAATCCACAAGCAGCAAGCTCAGGTAATGATGATAGCCTACAGGCTGGAGGGTGCATATCGTAACTAGGTGAGATATATGCAGAGAGACCCTTGAGATACCCAATGTTAATAGACACGATGATCAAATGAGGTATGAGATGCTGACAGCAACAAAGTGGTCCATAGGGTCAGAGATAACAAGCAAGCTATGGCATACTTGCAGAACCCAGGGGAAGCAAAAGATATAGCGATAAAGCAGACATATGCATCAGATGCTTATAGAAACCTGTTGAGATGTAAATGTGGAGATAGCTCATGAATTCTAATAAAAACCGGAGGAGATATACATATTGGAATAATCCATGAGGCTAAGCATGCCATTAGAAACCAATTGAGATACGAGTATGGGGATAGCACAAGAAATATAGGATGTTAAAGGAAACTAGATGAGTTATTATTATGACGATGAACACATGAGGTATAAGGGACAGAGAGAAACAGGCAAGCCATCAGGTTTCTAGCTACACCTCATGGAGATTACATCAAGGAATAGTATGTTTTGTAACAGTAGGTCATCCTTAGCTAAGCAGATTAAACCAGCGAGACATGGTATGCGAACAAGAAACAGATTTGAGAGACAAAGGTGAAGTGGTACTCCAGGAGAGAGGGGTGCTGAGGGCACAGAGTGCTAAGAGAAACCAGGCATACCCATCCAAGTTAAAACTTGCTTGTTTATTTTTATAACAATTTATTACACTTATTAGTAAGCAAAGAGGTCTTCTGTTAGTGCACCATTAGTTTCTGTATATATGTGAGTGTGTTGTGTTGGCATGTAAGCAGTTTGACACCCGTGCCCGACAAAGCCACTCTGTGTTTTTATTTTTAAAATAAAAAAACATTTTGAACATTAACGAGGAAAGGTTCAAGCATATATATGTCTCACAAGCACAGGCTGTGACCCTAGCATTTACACATACACCTGGTCTATAGGGTTGTCCCAGGCCTACACAGGTAGTAAAATAAATGCACTTATTTGAGAGGGGAGTTTTCCAAGTGGAAGTTTTAAGTTTTCAAACATGGCATTTGGCATACTCTCCTATTTTGCTACTTCAAGCTATCATAACATAATTGATCACCATTTGTGTCCTTGTGGTCGCCTAAACATATTGCTAATACAGTTTTTTGCTTAGAGAAGAATGGCACCTACGCCAAGCACAGTCTCTCTTGTCACAATGGCATATCTCTTAGGAGAAATCTTCTCTGTTTGGCCATCACTGATAGTGCTACTTCTTCTCACTCTTGGCTTTGTCATCAGAAGGTTTCTCTATGGCTATGTCATCTTTTGGGTCCGTGCTGGAAGACTTTTCAACCTTCTCAGTTTTGGGCTTGCTGGGTTTAGGGGATTCCTGCTCAGCCTCTGGCTTTTTTGTAACCTTGTCAGCTTTTGGTTTACTGTCTGCTTTCGGTTTACCATCCGATTTTGGCTTCTCCTCTTTCTCTGACTCTTTCTTGGATTCTTGCTTTGTGTCCTTTTTGGGTTCCTCTTTCTTTTCTTCCTTTTTTGATTCCGCCTTCTTTTCCTCTTTTTTTGATTCATCCTTCTTCACCACTTTCTTGGTTTCTTCCTTCTTTGTCTGGTCTCCCTTTACCACCTCTTTTTTTGACTCCTCTTTCTTTGGTTCTTTCTTGGGTTCTTCCTTCGTTACCTCCTTTTTCGCTTCCTCTTTTTTTATCTCTTTTTTAGGTTCAGATTTTTCTTCTTTCTTAGTTTCTTCCTTCTTCACTTCCGTCTTGGGTACTTCCTTTTTCACATCCTCTTTCTTCAGTTCCTCCTCCTTTACCTCTTTTTTAGGTTCTGCTTTCTTTAACTCTTTCTTAGGTTCTTCTTCTTGTACATCGTCTTTCTTAGATTTTTCCTCCTTTACTTCTTTTTTTGGTTCTTCCTTTTTTACTTCATCTTTCTTTTGCTCTTCTGCAACACCTTTTTTGGGTTGTTGTATCTCAGCCTCTTTTTTGGCTTCCCCTTTTTTAGTGTCTTCTTTCTTAGTCTCTTCCTTTTTTACCTCTTTTTTTGGTTCATCTTTCTTTATCTCTTTTTTGGGTTCTTCCTTCTTTACCTCCTCTTTCTTTGGTTCCTCCTTTTTTATCTCTTTCTTGGACTCCTCCTCCTTAGCTTCTTTTTTTGATTCTTCCTTTTTCACCTCTTTTTTTGATTCTTCCTTTGTTACACCCTCTTTCTTGGGTTCTTCCTTTTTCATCTCTTTCTTGGGCTCCTCCTCCTTAGCCTCTTTTTTGAGTTCTTCCTTTTTCACCTCTTTTTTGGGTTCTTCCTTTTTTACCTCTTTCTTAGGGTCTGTCTCCTTTACCTCTTTTTTAGGTTCTTCCTTCTTTGTCTCTTTCTTGGGTTCTTCTTTTTTTAATTCTTTCTTGGGTTCTTCCTTTTCTACCTCTTTTTTTGATTCTTCCTTGACCGCCTTTTTGGGTTCGTCCACTTTAACATCCTTTGTACGGTCTTTGGTCTCCTTAATTTCTGCCTTTTCCTTCTTTACTTCCTTTCTAGGTTCATCCTTCTTTATTTCCTTCTTTGGTTCTTCTTCCTTTAATTCTGTTTGGGGTTTTTCTTCTTTAACTTCCTTTTTGGGTTCATCCTTCTTTACTTCGTTTTTGGGTTCTTCTTTTTTTACTTCCTTTTTGGACTCTTCCTTTTTTACTTCCATTTTAGGTTCTTCCTCTAAGACATCCTTTTTGGGTTCGTCTTTCTTTATGCCCTTTTTGGCTTCTTCCTTCTTTGCTTCTTTTTTGGGAACTTCCTTATTTACATCTTTTTTGGCTTCTTCCTCTTCAGCATCCTTTTTGGGTTCTTCCTTTTTAACCACCTTTTTGGGCTCTTCTTTCTTGGCCTCTTTTTTTGGTTCCTTCTGCTCCTTATCTCCCTTTGGCTCTTCCTTCTTTTCAGTTGCTTTCTTGACGTCAGACTTTGTTTTTTCTTCTTCCTTGTGCACTGGTTCCTTAACTTTGCTATCCTTCTCTTGAGGTTTTGGCTCAAGCTTGGCTTCTGCAGGCAACTCCTCTATTTTCTTTTCTTCTTTTGGCTTTGCTTCCTTCACTTTTTTCTCTTCTTCATGCTCAGCCTTCACCAAATCCTTCTGCTTAGGGGCGGCACTATCTTGTACCTCCGTTTTAGGAGGCTTAGCCTTTGGAGTCACTTTCTCATCATCTTGTGCTTTATCCTCAGCCTTAGCAGGTTTGGTGCATTTCTCTTCTGCTTCTGCTTTGGGTGCTTCTTTCTCTTTTGGCTTCTTCTCTTCTACTGTAGTTTCCTCTTTAGATGGGGGCTTCTTTATAGATGGTTCTTCTTTTTTGCTATCTGTTTTAGGCATGGGCTTATCCTCAGCCCTCTTGGGAGGCTCTTTTTCTTCAGTCTTGGTTGACGTTTCCTTACTGTCTGCCTTTGTTTTTATTTCTGTCTCTTCTTTTTCCTTTTGGTTTTCTTCTGGTTTGGGTTTACTTGGTTGTTCTTTAGGAGCTTTTGATTTTTCTTCAGTTGGAGATGTTATGTCTTCTTTCTCTGGAGATTTGGCATCTTCTTTCTCCAGTGACTTTTTCTCTTCATCTGCAGACATAGCGTCCTCTTTCTGTGGAGACATTGCTTCTTCCTTTGGAGACTTGGCACCCTCTTCATCTGAAGACTTCCCTATTGGAGACTTGGCTTCTGGAGACTTGGCCTCTTTTTTCTTAGACAACTTGATCTTTTCTGTGAGTGGTGATTTGGCCTCCTCTTTACCAGGCAATTTGACATGCTCTGTTTCGGGGGTCCTGGCCTCCTCTGTCTCTGGGGTCTTTACCTCCTTTTCTGGGGACTCAGCTTCTTCCTTCTCTGAGGACTTGACTTCCTCTTCCACTGGAGACTCAGCCTCCTTTTCAACCTCCTCATCTTCCTCAGTTACCTCTTCTGTCACTTGAATTTCTTCAGTTTGCTCTTCTACAATGACTCTTTCCTTTTCAGACTTTTCCACAATTGTGGTTTTCTCCTTACTTTTCACCTTGATGTGTTTTGAAGCCGCAGGAACTTTAGAAGAACTATCTCCATATGGAAACACACTTCCTCCAAAACCAATGCGACATTCCTCTCCCTCCAGGAGCTTTCTGCAGGAAACAGAGAAAAGTTTGAGAGTTTAAAGCTACACATGGAATATGTGATTTGTAGAACAATTTAGGTAACTCTATCTCTTAAATTAAGTTTTGATCAGTGATATAATATAAAAAACGTATACACACTCTACTCCACACTACACACAATTGGGAAATCTTCCTCTAGCATACAAGAACACACTCTTGTAATGTGGATGAAAATAACCAAGTGCCTTGTAAAGGAAACAGTACTGACAAGTCTTCAAAAATGTAATTTGCTATGTTTTGACTGAGTCTCCATTTTTCACCCCTTGACAAACATTACACATGTTCCAAAATCTATAAAATCCATTTTATATGATGTAGGTTCTCATATGTCAGTAACCCCACAAAGCCGTTTTCCTGCATTATTGTGGAATGACCACCAAGGCAGTCATAGGTAAGGAGCTTTGTGAACAAGGCAAAGAAAAGAAAATGGAAAGTACTGTGGTCTGAGAGCTGCTGGTGCCTAAGATTTTAGCAGCATCAGCGTAGCTGGGGGTTGAGTCTGTAAAGAATCCTTGTCCTCTTTATAGTGTGGCTGATCTTGGTGCCTGGATTCTGTCGGCATGCATGTGAATGTGTTTGAGGATAATTGTGACAGAAAACAGTGCATTTTAAGCATTTTATGTCCGTATCAAACATAACCTTTTTCCAAACCTTATTATATTTAAAAACTTTCAGGTGGACAAAAGCTTGCACTTCATGCAGTTTCAATAATGTTTCTACTGGTGGTGCTTTTAGACCTAGCCCCTTGATATATCACTGTAGAAAAATTGTTGTCCAGAGATTTTCATTTTTGATTTGTGATTTTGAGTCATTAGAGAAGTAGTTTAGCTTGGGTAGACATTTCTTATCTGGTCGTTTTTTTCTGGACAACATTTTAAAAAAAGAGATGTGTTGCAGTGATGATGCAATATTTCAGGAACCATGAGACGTATATACTTCATTTTGGTGTCAAAACATATGTTTTGGGGGTCAAGTAGTCTTATAAAGACAGAAAATAACTTATAATTTGGAAAGCCCAGTTCCAGGCAGCTATCTGGGAGGTGCTGGGTGTAACATTATGAAAACGGTATTATTTAGTACACTTGTGAAGAGCAGTACGTCTGCACCAGCATCATGTAGTGGCATTCTAGCGTTTTGCAAAGTTACAGCAGAAGTTCATGGTCCCTATCCAATGGAGAGCCAGGAGCCATTGCTAGTATTCTTCAGTGGTCTCCCTCTGCTCATTACCACTACAGCCCATTGCTGATATGCCAATTCATATGCACTGGAAGTAGGTGCTGCAGTTAGTGCTGTGCCAATCCCCGACCTTGGTCATCTAAACTCCCACTTAGTTTCCCCTCAGAGAATCTCTTTCCCCTGCCAAGCAGAGCAGTTTGTCTGTGTGCAACGAGCAGAAGCAGCATTTTCTGGTACTTTGGTTCTGATGTGGGTGACTTATCTCCGGCCCGTTTGCTTCAAAGCAAATACTCTGGAACTCGCTTCTTGCTGCAGAAGACTTGTTTTAAGGAATGCAGCTTCTGCAGGGTGAAGGCCCAGGATACTGACCCCAGTATCACCTAGTAATGATTCCTAGTCCCAGTATCTAATCACCTAATTTAGTATTCGGATTCTTAATTGACCCGGACTTGGAAAGCTGCGGGGGCAGGTCATCAGTACAGCACACACTCACTTGAAGCTTCATCACTTCCTTGGTAGGAGAATGAGCAAAAACCTTTCTTCACAAGACCTCAATGAACTGGTTATCCCGCTAGATAGGTCAGAGAAAAAAAAACTCTCTAAGTCTCTCAGCGCACCATATAAGTACTTACCCGACCAGGGACTCCCTTCAAGTACCAATATGGTCATCCAAAGAAGCATATTGACCCTTATCTTCACTGGCACCACTTCACAGTGGTCCTACCGAGTTTCTAATGGGACCCTCCAGCAGGTATAGTTTAGGGCTTTTTCTAATTCCATGTCACCGGTACAATTGCTTATGGCACAGAGCCTATGGCACTACAAATGCGCTGCAATTCTGGGCACAGTCAGCCTAATATTCTGCCCTCCACAAACCCCTCTTGGGGATAAAGGTATAGACAAGGTTCACTATGAAAGGTGAGGCACACACAGTATCAGCGGTAGCAACAAGCACCCAAAGGCACCTGTGTCCAAACAGACCGATTGTGCCATAAGGAGAATGCTATTGCCTCGTACCACTTGGATTCACTCCACCGGAGATGACAAGTGTGGGTCCAGGAAGGCTGTATCCTTGCTAGTTTGTAACCATAATCGAATTTGGCTCCAAAAAACGAATTTACAGTGTATGCAAACGTATCTGACCTTTGTCAGTCAACTGTGCACTAAAGTTTTCATTTTCCCTGGACACTGTACATTAATGCCTCCCTTCTAAATAATTGTCGGAGGGCAGCCCCTGGAAGAATACAGGACATAATATTCAAGCTATTTCCCCATCCTTTACAATACAGAGCTAGTCATAAGTGCAATCATAAACCATTTTCATAAACCACCCTCCGTAAGATAGCTGTTAGAAACATGCTTGGTCACAGTGACTTGGGTTTTCTGTTATATCCTCTTTCCTCCTCCATGACAGAGATATTGATTGTGAAACCCATGACACCCTCCTGGGACATTTATCCACTTTAAGCTACCACCACAAAGATTCCCACCAAGGGCATAGCCATTCTTCTTTCTATGGCCTTATAATATCCCAGGGATATTTCATAGCCTGGAGATACATCATCTACAGTTATTGAGCATGACAGCTCATCCGCCCTACAACAAACTATTTTGCAACTACTATGTAGGAGGTTTCAGCTACTTCATGAGGAGTCAAACATTGACAGGATTCTTTCAAGAACTGATCTCATAGGTGTTTACCTTTCCACACTGAGCTGTACCTCAAAGCCAGCCAGTAGCACTTCTTGCTATAAAATAAGGACCTGAATGACGCAGATAGCACAGGTGACTGTGATGCATCATTTCATACAGGAGTTGGCACCAGCCTTAACCCCTATTGAACCTGATCGGTTAAGCCATCTTCTGAAACAATGATGGACCTACATAGGTTTTGTCTCAAGATGGATGGCAAGAAGAAGAACTTTTACATCAAGGGGCAACTTTTTCCCTTGTTGAGTACACAGTGAATAGGCTGAGTTGTATTGAAAGGGGTACTGTAAAGAAATGGCTCCCTGTTGCAGTTACCCCCCACTTTTTGCCTGATACTGATGCTGACTTGACTGAGAAGAGTGCTGGGACCCTGCTAACCAGGCCCCAGCACCAGTGTTCCTTCACCTAAAATGTACCATTGTATCCACAATTGGCACACCCTGGCATCCAGATAAGTCCCTTGTAACTGGTACTTCTAGTACCAAGGGCCCTGATGCCAAGGAAGGTCTCTAAGGGCTGCAGCATGTCTTATGCCACCCTAGAGACCCCTCACTCAGCACAGACACACTGCTTACAAGCCTGTGTGTGCTAGTGAGAACAAAATGAGTAAGTCGACATGGCACTCCCCTCAGGGTGCCATGCCAGCCTCTCACTGCCTATGCAGTATAGGTAAGACACCCCTCTAGCAGGCCTTACAGCCCTAAGGCAGGGTGCACTATACCATAGGTGAGGGTACCAGTGCATGAGCATGGTACCCCTACAGTGTCTAAACAAAACCTTAGACATTGTAAGTGCAGGGTAGCCATAAGAGTATATGGTCTGGGAGTCTGTCAAACACGAACTCCACAGCTCCATAATGGCTACACTGAAAACTGGGAAGTTTGGTATCAAACTTCTCAGCACAATAAATGCCCACTGATGCCAGTGTACATTTTATTGTAAAATACACCCCAGAGGGCACCTTAGAGGTGCCCCCTGAAACTTAACCGACTATCTGTGTAGGCTGACTAGTTTTAGCAGCCTGCCACAAACCGAGACATGTTGCTGGCCCCATGGGGAGAGTGCCTTTGTCACTCTGAGGCCAGTAACAAAGCCTGCACTGGGTGGAGATGCTAACACCTCCCCCAGGCAGGAATTGTCACACCTGGCGGTGAGCCTCAAAGGCTCACCTCCTTTGTGCCAACCCAGCCGGACACTCCAGCTAGTGGAGTTGCCCGCCCCCTCCGGCCCGGCCCCCACTTTTGGCGGCAAGGCCGGAGAAAATAATGAGAATAACAAGGAGGAGTCACTGGCCAGTCAGGACAGCCCCTAAGGTGTCCTGAGCTGAGGTGACTCTAACTTTTAGAAATCCTCCATCTTGCAGATGGAGGATTCCCCCAATAGGGTTAGGATTGTGACCCCCTCCCCTTGGGAGGAGGCACAAAGAGGGTGTACCCACCCTCAGGGCTAGTAGCCATTGGCTACTAACCCCCCAGACCTAAACACGCCCTTAAATTTAGTATTTAAGGGCTACCCTGAACCCTAGAAAATTAGATTCCTGCAACTACAAGAAGAAGGACTGCCCAGCTGAAAACCCCTGCAGCGGAAGACCAGAAGACGACAACTGCCTTGGCTCCAGAAACTCACCGGCCTGTCTCCTGCCTTCCAAAGATCCTGCTTCAGCGACGCCTTCCAAAGGGACCAGCGACCTCGACATCCTCTGAGGACTGCCCCTGCTTCGAAAAGACAAGAAACTCCCGAGGACAGCGGACCTGCTCCAAGAAAAGCTGCAACTTTGTTTCCAGCAGCTTTAAAGAACCCTGCAAGCTCCCCGCAAGAAGCGTGAGACTTGCAACACTGCACCCGGCGACCCCGACTCGGCTGGTGGCGATCCAACACCTCAGGAGGGACCCCAGGACTACTCTGATACTGTGAGTACCAAAACCTGTCCCCCCTGAGCCCCCACAGCGCCGCCTGCAGAGGGAATCCCGAGGCTTCCCCTGACCGCGACTCTTTGAACCTAAAGTCCCGACGCCTGGGAGAGACCCTGCACCCGCAGCCCCCAGGACCTGAAGGACCGGACTTTCACTGGAGAAGTGACCCCCAGGAGTCCCTCTCCCTTGCCCAAGTGGAGGTTTCCCCGAGGAATCCCCCCCTTGCCTGCCTGCAGCGCTGAAGAGATCCCGAGATCTCTCATAGACTAACATTGAAAACCCGACGCTTGTTTCTACACTGCACCCGGCCGCCCCCGCGCTGCTGAGGGTGAAATTTCTGTGTGGACTTGTGTCCCCCCCGGTGCCCTACAAAACCCCCCTGGTCTGCCCTCCGACGACGCGGGTACTTACCTGCAAGCAGACCGGAACCGGGGCACCCCCTTCTCTCCATTCTAGCCTATGTGTTTTGGGCACCACTTTGAACTCTGCACCTGACCGGCCCTGAGCTGCTGGTGTGGTGACTTTGGGGTTGCTCTGAACCCCCAACGGTGGGCTACCTTGGACCAAGAACTAAGCCCTGTAAGTGTCTTACTTACCTGGTTAACCTAACAAATACTTACCTCCCCTAGGAACTGTGAAAATTGCACTGTGTCCACTTTTAAAACAGCTATTTGTGAATAACTTGAAAAGTATACATGCAATTTTGATGATTTGAAGTTCCTAAAGTACTTACCTGCAATACCTTTCGAATGAGATATTACATGTAGAATTTGAACCTGTGGTTCTTAAAATAAACTAAGAAAAGATATTTTTCTATACAAAAACCTATTGGCTGGATTTGTCTCTGAGTGTGTGTACCTCATTTATTGTCTATGTGTATGTACAACAAATGCTTAACACTACTCCTTGGATAAGCCTACTGCTCGACCACACTACCACAAAATAGAGCATTAGTATTATCTATTTTTACCACTATTTCGCCTCTAAGGGGAACCCTTGGACTCTGTGCATGCTATTCCTTACTTTGAAATAGCACATACAGAGCCAACTTCCTACAGGTACTGGCTCCTATATTCCCAAAGTAAAACACACAGAAGTCTGGGAAAAGCAACTCTCCTTCAGTTTCCAATATAGAGAACTAAGAAAATGTACAGACAAGACACTTTTGTAATGTAAAACAGCAGCTGTTACACCAGAGTGTCAAAATCCCTGCACATTAGCTTAATAAAAACGGTGGTGCCTTATCCCTTTTCAATTTAATTGGGTAGACATAGGGCCCCTGGCTTAACATGGCGTTTTAGGGATTTTTGCTGAATAGGTGTGATGATGTTCACAAACTACATATGGGTGGAAGAAAGATGGTAAAGAGATGAGTCTTTAGTAGTTTCTCAGATAAATGGCAGTTTGATGAACTTGCCTACAATCAACTATCTTCCCAATTTAAATGCCCCTTCCAGTTTTAAACTTAAAGGCTATAGTTTCTTCTGTGGCTCATAATCACTTTGGATCCATGGTATCCAGTGATGCTACATAGATGACAAGCACAATTGTCTTTGATATTGCTGCTATGCCTGCCTATTAAAGGAGCCAATTCAAAAGGGCAGTGTTAGAACCCAATGCCTCATTTCTACAGATGATCCTATCAGATTGTCCCATGAAGCACAACATTTGTCTTGCAGTTTGCTTTCCTAGCCTTTCTTTGGATGTTTGACAGCTCTTCACAACCTTAGCAATGGTTTCAGGTTCTATCTCAAATTCACAAGGCCTTCTGATCCATGAAGTGACTCATTATTTACCATGGTCATCACCATGAAGAGATGCTGTCAATGGCCCTAGCGCACATTTGATACACTTGTGTAACTTTGACTGATACTATGCATTGAGGTTGTTTTCCTCTGGTTTTCATGCAGTTCTATTCAAGTCGACCTCAGTGAATTCACAATGCCTCTGAAGGTCATCTACAAGGCAGACAACTAGACATTCCCCCACACTTCTTATGAACGTCAGCATTCATATCATTCTTTGGTTTGGCAAAACCATGTTTATGAAGATTTTTGGCTAAACCGTAAAGGATGTTTGGTAGCTGTTAACCCATCAACATTTTCAGTTCCTGTGAATCATCCCACAACCATACAGCAAGGAAGGCGGTAGAGGTAGAAGGTATTAAAGGCTATTCTCTGTATTGGAATTACAGTGGCATTTTTTAAGTTGTTCTTTCCCTCTTCTGGGTAAAATGGCATGCAAATAGGGAGGAAGGATGTGTGTTGGACCAGAAGTTCAAGAGCTATTACTGTGGTGCATTATAGGATGAAATGCGCCAGCATGGTACAGAGATGGTCTAAATGTCGAATGTGTGATATTCTGATTGGTCCTGGTAAGTCACATTGTGCTGGTGTTCAGTAGTGGGTGAGGTGTTTGTCCTTCATTCAAATGCTATGTGCATCAGACTAGAAACAAGTTGAATTGTGTATATATGGGGGTCAGGCAGTGCATGCCTGCTGCAGAACTCTGCATGTAACCTTCAGAACACTGGTTTCAATCCTGAGTGTCCCAATTCAACCTTCAGCTTTTTCTCATTGATGCACACATCAGTGTGATAGCTATATTAATAAAACGACTTGCTAGTACTATGAGGTCATTCAGATTGCACTGTGTGCTGTGTACATGTTCAATATTATTATTAATTTACGATGTAATTGTTGCAATCAGAGTAGCTAGCGTGGAGGGACTTTAGGCATAGAGTGGATGGGCATAGAGTGGATAAGAGTGTCATAGAGTGGGGTAGAGTGCAGTATAATGTTATAGAGTGGAGTTGCATACAGTGGAGTAGAGTGTCTGACAGTGGAGTGGCGTAAAGTGGAGTATGGTATAGTGACATAGAGTAGGATAAAGTGGAGTAGAGTGGAGTATAGTCGAGTACACTGGAGTTGGTTAGTATAGAGTGGAGTAAAGTGTGATAGAGTGGAGTGGCATGTCAGAGACTATAGTGACGTGGAGTGCAGTAGAGTGGAGTGGCGTAGCATACAGTTGAGTAATGTGTCATAAACTAGAATACCATGTTCTACCGTAGAGTGTATTGGGGTGTCGTACAGTATTGGAAAGTGATGTAGACTACAGTAGGGTGGCATACAGTTTAGTTGATTTTTGTAGAGTGGAGTTGTGCTCAAGACAGTGCAGTGTTGAAGAGTGTGGTACACTAGTGTAGAGGACAATGGCATTGAGTGGCATAGAGCGAAGTGACGTACAGTGGAGTAGAGTGGAGTACTGTGTCAGAGTAGAGTGGAGTAAAGTGGGGTGAAGTGGCATACAAAGAGTTGCATACAGTGTCGTATAGTGGACTGGAGTATCGTAAAGTGGAGTACCCTAATATATAATCCTGCCATCATGTAAATTTCATGTAAATCTTTTCAGCCGCTTTCGCTCTACGTCAAATACAATAGTCAATGGAAAATGCATTGGTGGAAAAACGTGTTTTATGACCCCCTTTCATCTTTGCACCTCCCCCCTTAATGATTCACCACAAAAAAATTACATCATCTCAAAATGTAGAAATTGCTATACGTTTGGAAATGTTTGTGGTGATTCGTCAAATGGGTGGAAGGTTATTAGGGGGATAATATCCAAATAATTCCTAAATTTTGAAATAATAACTATCACTACAGAGTGGCAATCATATTTAATGTGATTTCTTTCTTTTTATTTATTGTGTTTGTTATGTATTTGTTTATTGTTTAACATAGTCATGTGACCATAAACGTGTCTTTAGTTGTTCATGTAGCAGTTGTGAAACTTTACATATGCAATGTAATTTATGTTTTTGGGCTTCCTTGCTGCTTTTAGTAGTATTGTGCTGCATATGAATTCCAAAGTAAATGAAATACAATCATTGTTGTTGTAAAAATTAAGATTATCATTGTTTTCCTAATGGCCAATTATCATGTCCTTTATATAGTAGTTTGTATAGCTGACTGCTAGGTCACTTTTCCATTTTGTTGCACAGGAGTACATCAGGATGATGGCTTTTGTTTGGCTTGTTGGTCCCAGTTTTATTTTGTGAGCCAGAGAGCGTGCAAAGAAAATTTATGTAGATTAATATGTATTCTATCCATTATATATTTGTTTATAGGTTTCCATTAGCATGTGACCATAAATGGATCTTTCAGTTGTTTGTGTAGTAAATCCGAAACTTTACACATGCAGTCTACTTTGTTCTTTTGGCTTCCCAGCTACATTTAGTAGGATTGTACTACATCTGAAGACCAAAGTGAATGAAAGGCATTCGTTATTGTTATAAAAATTGAGTTTTTTTTGTTTTTCCTAGTGGCCAATTATCATGCCTGCCAATAGTAGTTTGTGTGGCTCACTGCTAGGTCAGTTTTTCATTTTGTTATACAGGGGCAAAAGAAATATGTTTTTTGTTTGGCTTGTTGGACCAGTTTTATTTTGTGAGCCAGAGAGCATGCAAGGAAAACTCAGGTAGATTAAGGTTCTATTCGTTATGTATTTGTTTATAGATTTACATTAGCATGTGACCATAAACAGGTCTTTTAGTTGTTCATGTAGTACATTTGAAACTTTATGCAGTCCAGTTTAATTTTGTGGGCTTCTTTGCTACTCTTAGTAGTATTGTGATACAAGATATCACTAAGTTGTAATATTGCCAAATTTCATAACAATTCAGTTGACAGTTTTTGCGCTATGCGAAATACAAAAGTCTATGGAAAATGCATTGGATTTGAAGCCCGTTTTCAGACCCTTTTTTAGGTCAAGCGTGCAAGCGCTTTGACCTGTTGTAAGTATTGTGGGCTTTTAATCATGCCCAATCATTTTCACTTGTTTGTGGGTTTACCTTTCAAAAATCCCTTGATGTCATTGGTAATTGCTTTACATTTGTCTTGCCTTGGGGTGGTTTTGTTACCACCTTGCAGACTGACCCTGTTACATGGATAATTGCACGACTGCCAATTTACTTCAGGGTGGGTGAACTATTTATTTCTTTTGTCTCTCCCCTTCGTGCTCCATGGCAGCTATGGCCCTCACAGCGCCAACAGCGCAAACTCCATTGGTGGTATTGGAGTGCTGGTCACCTTGTTCACACTGTTACCTAACGCTTCTTTTGGCTCTCCCCCTCACGCTCCATAGCTTTCCCAAAAACACTTATAATTGATAAATGCTTTACTAAAAACATAGAAATCTACAACAGCGGCTCTCCCGGCACAGCAGGAGAGCCGATACTACAATATTCACTGCACTCAGGAAAAGTCGCCCCATAATGTTTTGCAAGCATTCTTTTTCAAAACATTTTTGCCCATAACTCAGTCCGTGGGGGTCCTAGGACAATGGGACCACCACCAAAACGTTCAGCATGATGCACGCCAAATTGGTGGGGACCCCAAAATAATAATCCCTCCCAGTGTCCAATCCCTTTTTAAGCTCTCTTATGGCTGGAACTTTTGTTTTATAGCTTGGAGTAGTTTGTTTTCTAAGGGCCTTAGTGTTTGCAGTAGGCCTGCTAGGTCTGAAAACGTGCAAGGCATTACGCTCTCTAGGGGCTAAATATATGGTTTCTCTGCATTATGTTCCTGACATTCTGTTTTCATGTGGTTATGCTTGCTAGGGGCTAATTATATGGTTACATGACCATGTTTCTTATAAATGACATTTTTATTGTGGTGTCCTCTAGCAGCTGTTCTGAACATTACAGTCTAATGATAAACATTTATTTCTGATAAAGGTTTTTATTGGGTTTATATGATAATTGTATATGTTTTATTTATCTCTCCTTATTGCAGTTATGACCATGATTCAGGCCAACCTAACTTCCTTATTACTCTGATTGTTTGAACACTCTTGATATGTTTGGGTGACCCTTTTAGTTTATTTCTCTTGTTACTCCTCCGTGGCTGTCTTGGTTTGGGAATTGTGTTGGCCAGCCAGCAACTCTGATGGTGGGGTGGTGAAAATGGTATTGTATTGGAATTAGCAAGGCAATTTAAATTAGGATGCTAAATGGCAACATTTTCATTTTTGGCTGCAGGAGAAGGTAAATGGAAGAGCTTCAGTTATATGCAGGGTCACTGGAATTATGTGGCAGGAAAAGACCAAATTAAGAGGCACGGTTGACCAATTTATGCTGGGGACTTCCAGCTTCCAAATCAAATAAATAGCCCTGTATGTCATCTAACAACGTCTGTTTGCAATAGATATAGGGAGAGGCTATAGCTTGGATGAACTCAGGATTTGGCATACCTAGCCTGATTTTGGGGGTAGGTGAAAAAAAGCATGGAACTGATGGCCCCACTGAACTAATTTGCATGTAGTTCTTGCTGTTTCAGGTTATTCCTTGTAAAAAAGGCTATGATTCTATCTCCTGAAACGGTTTAGCTTAAGAGAGGTGCTATAGGAAAGGGTTGTGGCGCCGATGTGCAACAAACATACAAGATGTTTGTTTGGTTACCTTGCTAGTTTGCCTTGTGGCCACTGGTGGCAATGGTGATGTCATGATGTATGTGCTTGGCATAACATTAGAGGTCAGGTGCCTATGAGCCTGCTCCATCTCTAGAAGTAGCTGACCTGTGGTTGCTGGATATAGAAGATGGCCATAAAGACTGTGGGGAATTACTTGGTGTTCCCTAGGACTGCAGTCACCATGCCACAGCGATGCGTAAGGGTTTATATGAAGTAAGATGTGCCATTATCAAATTTTGAGGGAATCTTGAAAGCAACTTCAACTCTGTTCCTCCATTAGAATTTACCTTAGACAAAATCTGTTTTCACCAACAAAATGTGACAAAATATGTGCAGCTGAAAAAAACACTTGGTATGACCACCAAACCTTTTATATACTGGTGTGAATGAAATCTCCTTGGTTTTGACCACTCAGTAAAGCAATGAGGAGTGTGCAAACTATCCCCCAGGGTGAGAACTTTATTATCATCTACCGGGTTTACTAAGCCTTTGTGCTGGCACAAAGGAACGCATTGTATTTACTATCCAGCACAACAGGTGTTTTGCACTTGAGAGGTGCAATTTTCTCAGTTCAGAAACTGCTTCACAATATTTTGCATCAAATGGGTGTTCCCAGAGCAGATCAGCGCTATCATCAATAGGCTTTGACATTAAGGCCCTCATCAAACTCGTACCGCCATAAAGCCGCCTGTGCAGCCTGAACACCGACGGCCCTATTAAGAGTTCACCCCAGGGCCGGCTGGTGGAAACAGTGTTTCCGCCTGGCGGCCCTGCAGTGAACAGGGCCTTAACATTGACACCGGCTCATAATGGAGCCGGCAGCAATGTGGCGATGCAGCAGGTGCAGTAGCACCCATCATGCATTCTACTGCCCGTAGCACGGGCAGTGGAATTTGCGACGGGGCAGTGCATGGGGGCCACTGCACTGCCCAGGCCAAGTGCAGGGGCCCCCAGGGAGCCCCCATTCCCCCAGCCTTTCCATGGCGGTGAAACCGCCATGAAAAGGCTGGCGGTATGGGGACTCGTATTCCGAATTACAGCCGCCGGGTCCGCCAGGCTGTTTCAGCACGTCTGATATTGGTTTAATTGATCATGATGTTGTCATTTTGGTATCTGATTCCCATCTGCTGATATACAATGTTGTATCAGAAATGGATCCTCTGGAATGTACAAATTGTTACAACTGTTAATTGGCAGGCAGCATTCAAGCAGGAGAGGTTGTGGGCCTTGACAAAGAATGTATTTTCTGCACATATAGCAAGATGGAGCTGATTTTCCACTCAAACGGTGAGCATCTTCAATGGTTGGGTCCATTCTTTTTCTGCAAAACCTCAGTAAAACCAACTAATAGACATGGGTGAAGCAGGTAGGAGAGGTCTTTTGCAGCCCCTGGATTATTGACTAATTCTGATGTTAACTTTTGACTGACATCTAGTCGCATTTGAAGCAGTAGTACCTGTAGGCAGCAATCTCAATGTCAAGGGCCATCTTCACATTGAGTAGGTCCTGGTACTCTCGTAGTTGGGAGGACATTTCCCACTTGGTGCCCCTCAGTTCGTTCTCCAGCTGTTGTATGGTGTCCTGTGGGCAGAAGAAATTGGGGAGAGATTTAGTAACTTGAATAAAGATCATTACAGCTGGAGAAGAGTTAACATGCTGAGTTCCCCCCACTCAGTGGTGACTCTTCAATTAAACGAATTAGGAGTTGAGAGAACTGATGCTTATTCTGTTGGCACTGGTAGGACATCCGTCATTATGGTTGGGTTGAGGCTTTAATCGCTACAGGAGGCAGATAAGTCATTCAGACTGTGGCTTTTCACAGAGTCTGCTTTTCAGTGAAAGAGGTGATTGCAGTGACGTCAGTATATCTATAAGTTAACACCAGTAAAAATTTGATTTCTCCAAATCAGGACATTATCGTGATATCATAGCCCGTTGCCAACAGCACTAAAGGGTGTTTAAGGCCTTCTTTATATTATGGGCCCAAGCCACAAGCAAGGGCTTATAAAAAGGTTCATGGCCTTTAGCAACTGTTACAACGTGAGGCAGAAGGTCTATAAGGCTATTAGAAAATTCCACTCACTGAGTGTGGAATGTCCTAAAATAAACAGGGAGAAACAGAAAGCCAAGCATGGGAATGTTAGCACAGATGCCCCATTCCAGCCATTATTCACTGTCAGCCACTCCATTCGATGGAGCTTTTCAAAAGAGCTTCAGTATTCCAATGTTTTAATATTTCTTCCTGCCATTAATTTTTCTAAATAGGTCTCAGCAAATGAGATGTCTGTGATGAGCAGCACAATGTTCAGAAGCCTCAGCTCAGTTGGTACACTGTGAGTTTAGGCACCTCTGAGTGTGTGCCTTGTAAAACCTCTCATAACTGTCCTCGGACCTGGTGTACTTTTGATTCTGAAGTCCAATGTGGAGTTTCTCACCCCCATGACAGAAAGGCAGATATGCGTATCTGTGCATACAGGCAATCTGAGGTGTGGCATCCTGTGACACAGAAGAATGGCCTGGCTTGAGGCTGTCATGCCTCTTTGAACACAGACACCTGCGTAATCTAGTGTAAGTGAGAGCTACATTCATAAAAGGTTTTTAGTATATTGTGGCCTCAAAGTCACCACTCTTTTTCTCCCATCTAAACTGGTCTTGTGATCGTTCAGACTTTTAAAATCGTCTTCCTAACATCTATTCCTAAAATTTAATTTCTAATACAGATTTTACAAAAACCTTGTTTACTACTTATCTATTATTTTGAACAAAGCTTGTTTCTATGCATTTTAACCTCCCATCTTAACATCCTTTTATTTACTTGTGTTTTTACATTGTATTTGGGCTTGTTTGATACCAAGTCAATGTAGAGAACTATCCCTGTTTGCATACTCGCAACCATTTTTTCCCCATAAACTTATAAGTTGAGCTCCCGTACCACACCAACCTTAAATATTTGGCTGCCACACCAAACACACACTTTCAAAAATGTGTCACCTCTAAGCATTTATAAGTATTGTCTTTTTTTAGCTTTTAGGTATTCCCCTTTTCTGAATTATATCGGTTGGTTATTAGATATATATGTCAAAATGTAAATTGCAAATTTATTCAGGCTATTATTCATTTGTATATAATAATCAATTCTGTTTGAATATATTCACGTTATTGAGTATGAACCAAATATGTTCTTTTAGTCATTGTTTTGAATGATAGACAAAGTTTCATGGAAGCTGATAATTTGACTTATCACTATTGTTTTTTAAACAAAAAATGTAGCTTCGCAGAAGTAAACTACATGAAAGGGTGCTAATGCCTTTTCCGCTAATTGCTTACTCTGAAAAATTCAACAAATAATAGACATGCCATGAACTAAGAAAAGAGTGTAAAAAGATAGAGGAGACTTCATGCCAGAAATTCGAGACAGAAGCCATACAGAACTGTATCACCTTTCTTTGCTGAAGACTGCCAGAATCACACTTAGGCCCATATTTATACTTTTTTAGCGCCGCATTTGCACCACTTTTTGACACAAAAGCGGTGCAAACTTACAAAATACAATTTGACGCAAATGCGGCACTAAAAAAGTATAAATATGGGCCTTAGATCTTCATTCTGTGGGCTTATCGTCGTTGCTTTCAGTGCAGATGGAAATAGCAGAAGGTATTAGCTCACTGAACATTGACTTGATTGTTCAGCTGAGACATGCTGGTGTGAACCGTCTTTGAAACTCAGAATTAGGCTTGTCTTTTGGCACTGGGGGTAGTTTCGCTAGCCAAAGGCATGAGGGTGGAGCTAGAATTTCAATGTAAAAGAATCTTATGGTCTTACCAATATGTGACAGAACTATTCGTTGTTCTATGTGATGGTAAATTTGACGATCACTATATTATTGATTTTTATAATAGTCACTTGAGTGTGCATTTCTATTGTGAAAGAGGGTTTCAATTACACAGACTGTCCCTGTGATATCTAGTAGGATTGATTGTCACCTAAAGCTCATCCCAATAGTGCCAAGTTGGCTTTTGGGTGGTTGCAGTCAAACTGACTTTCTCTCTTGGGTTGGCACATTGACAAAGTTCTTAGCACCGGGGCATCTACAAAGTCTATTCCCAGGCCATCTTCTTAAAGAATTATCCAGAAAAATTATCAGTGCCACTTACTTTAATCGTACTAAATTGTCTTTAGACATTTTAAATTGCTTTTTACATTTTCTGTTCGCTTTTTAAATAGTAAAACAAAATACAGATTAAAACAAATTCTTAAAACATTTTCAAACTTTACTGATGATTATGTGACATTCCATTCTCAATTGAGAAAAAACGAATTTTCAGTTTAGGGTCCATGGATGGAAATGCAAGAATAAGTCTAAAATATTATGGAGGTGGAGGTTATTTTAAAAGATGCTTCGAAAAGCAATTTTAGCGAATGGTGCTTAGAAAAACAATTTACTTATATGCTGCACTTTTAATGTCATCTAGTATTAGAGGACTTGGCCTGAACATCACTGGCTTGATGGTGGGTGGTTCCTCACTTTATTCTCCTTTCAGCTATACAGTGTAGGGTTCAATTACTACTGTGACTCTTAATTGCGAAACTGTTAAAGCCCACATTACATCAATCATTCTCTGATCTGACTAGAAAAAAATAAAATTGGTCTAATGAAGTAAGTGCCAGGAGATTACTCATACCAACTGTGCACTCTAAAAATAAGCAGCACTGATTAGTTGGAGGTCCAGGTCTACTTGGTGGTGGAGGTACCTGATAGGCCAGCACATCAGCATTGTGTTGGTCTTCCATATCCAAACGTTGCCTCTCCATGGACTCCTTGGATCCCCTCAGGGAGTCCAGCTCAGTCATCTTAGACTGCAGCTGACGGCGGTAATCTGAAATCTCATCTTGGCTGGAGCGAATGGCATTGGTGTTTACGTGGGCCGCCTCAGACAACTTCTCTAGCCTCACTGCCAGGGCAGAGCCGAGAGTGAGGAAGGAGGTGGGTGAAGATGAGTAGATGCAAAATTGGAGAAAAGAAAAGATGTGACAAGATATTAATAAAAGGTACGTACAGAGGTAAGGATACAACTAATTATGAAAGAGAACACATAACAAATAATTTATTTTTGATATAATGTTTCATGATAACGTAGTTTCACATTCATTAGCCAGTCTGTCGTCTCAGAGGAGGTTGATTAGACATGAAACCTCTAGTGCGTCTGTTTTACATCATTTATTGCAGCAGCTACTCATATGTGAATTCTGACAGCAAACAGCAAACCAGTTGAGGAAAGTCTGACCCCTGAACCTTTTTGAATAGTAAAATCAACCCCGAGTAGAGGTGGGCGGCTGGAAAGAGCCAGACAGGTGCACCACATGTCCCTGACTCAACACCGACCAACCATCTGTGGTTGGAGGAATCTTGCAGAGAGAGAAGAGAGCCAACTAGAAACATCCAGGCTATAACAAACAGCTGAATAACAGACCTAACAGAGAGACAGATAAGGAGAAAGCGAGCCAGAGAGAGCAAGTGAGAGGATATAAAGACATAGGTGGGGGAAAAATAAGATAGAGAGGAAGTGAAAGAGGAGAAAGTGAAAGGGAAATACAGGATGTGACTATGAGTGCCACAGAGATGTATTTAGTATTTATTGCAGCTGATAAATGCCAACACTCCTGGGTTTCAAATTTGTCAAGTGCAATAAATAGCTCCAAAATAGCACATATTCTGGGTTGCCATCAGCTGCGAACCATAGCATACTCCAAAATGTTCTTGTCCAGGTAATTACTGGATTTGCAAATGTAGACTTTTGGGGACAGGACTGGTTGGAATATGGTGGGGGGTTTCTCATTGTAATTTGCTAGGAGGGGGGCTAAGATTTAATTACACCATTGCATCTTTCTTTTATTTCTTGCCTTTAGCTCCTCCTCTTTTCTCCATCCATGTCACAGAGTTTTGTTACGGTAACACTCACCTGACCGTAGGAAATGCCATGGACCACCCAATTCGTCTAAAAAGTAGATATTTGCGCTTACAGGAGTTGTCAAACAATGTAATACATTACACAATGGGTATTAAACCTGAATGGACAGGGAATTATGCAGCAGTGGAGGACCACATTATGTGGCAGAGATGACCAAATTATGTGGAAGAAAAGGCAAGTTGTGCATCTCAACGTGACACAATATGTAGCAGTATAATTTCATTATTTTGTCATTTTATCAAATTTATACTCTATGGCAAAGTTTGCATCTCTTTCGTACTAGTTTGACACCTGAGTACAGCAGCTGGAACTGAAGGCTTCCAACAGATGCGCTTCTGTGTGAAACTATATGTGCCTCATTTCTTTAATAGCTTTTTCTCTGTAACCTAGAAACATTTTTGTAGCATCTGTAAATCATGATCAGATGCTGGATTATGTAGCAAAGGCAGCAAATCCATGATTATGCGGAAAACATCATGGCCGTAGAATTGCACAATTGTTGACTTTGTTCAGCAAATTTGAGAGAAAGAAATGGGATAGACCAGTGGTGTCCGGCAGTTGTCTATTACCACCAGCGCCATGCAAAAATCTCAGCATAATCACTGGCTATGTAATGATTCATATTTATATTAATTGTAGGTACATTTATCTCATGTGGATACCTCCAAACTCCAACACAGTTTCAACTTTCCTGTATCCAGTGCTTTAAATGGAAAAATAGAAGTGCAGGTACTCTCTATCAGAGTACCTGCTTGTTTCTGAGAAGTGCCGGTACTCTCCAATTAAAAGTATTACGTTTTTCTTGAGATATGCCGGTACTCTCCCTCTCAAAATAAAAAAGTGCTGGTACTCAGTACCGGAGAGTACCGGCCCATTTAAAGCACTGCCTGTATCTATATTTGATCCACCCTCTGGTATAACAATACAAAGTTCTCAGTGTAAAAGGCCTGGTTGATGACATGCAAAGAATGGCAAGGCCTGGTCAGGAGGGGTCTTCTGCTCTCTTCTTTATGATCATGTCGCTAGGCTTGCTGGTCCGACATCAGGAACTGGCACCTGAGTGTATCTGATTATTTTGCAGAGGAAGGAGACTTTCCACGTTTTTCAAGTGTGGAGTAGGGCCTAGAGAGAGGATTGGAAATGGGAGCTTGGTGCTTCTGAACTCTTCATTTCAGTATCCACCAATTTTTGGAGACCTGACATCTCTCTTGGCTTTCAAGGTCTTCGATGTTCAGTGTAGGTTGCTGGGTTTTATGCAAACCGCTTCCCTGTGCAGTGTCACGAGTCAACTCCCTGTGTCCCTTTGCTTCTGGTACTATTCTCTTATTCTTTTCCTACAAAATATTCCAGTTATGTCCGTAAGTAATTTATTTATAATAGAACGCAGCTGTCCCAAAAAGTCTTTTAATGTGGCTGGCGTTTGCGCTTTGACATATTAAGTGCATTTTAAGTCCGCTTTTTGTCTTTTTCTGCAGTTCCATGAACGTTTTGATTTTTGGAACCTGTACACGTGAAGCCATAATACCTTTCACTCATTCACTTAAGAAAAGTTGTTATCACTCTCACCTCTATGCAATGGCTTTTCTGAGCACTTACATTTTTGTGTGAATCACTTTTCCACTTGTATTTTGTTTTGCACACTTCTCATTGGATTGTTTGATTAGCTCGGATGTGAATTTCAGGCAACTGGTGTTTTTCTTTGTCCTGAGATAGCCTTTATAGCAAATCTCTCCCTCCTCTGAAAAACAAGTTTCAGTTGGGAGAATCTACATATGATCCTCGGGGGATTCTTCTTGGTGAAATTATTCACTCTTTATCTCTCCCAATTCCTTGCATCAGCACCAGTAACATCACTATCTGCCCCGAATAGACTAGTCTAGGCAACCTGCCCCTATTTCCCAGTACCCCATAAATATGGCAGATTCTTGGACGTCAATATTATCTGGGATAAAATTGACTCGAAGTCTTTTTAATGGCATGCAAAGACTATAGCACATCTTCCAAAGGAACACTGCAGGAATAGGTTGCATCTGTCCCTGGGGTGTCTTTGTATGCACGACCCAGACCCCTCTGCGGCATGTTTGTGGAGAATCCACATTTCATCTACTCATGAAATGCTGCATAATCTTTTGAATAAGTAGCCATTCGCCTGCTCATGATATGCTGAATTTTTGGACTGAGGAGTCATTCACATACCGCTAATTTAAGCATTGCTTGAGAGCACACCTCATTGCATCCCATTGATGCCCTTACTCAGTGCTCATGTTGGTGTCCAGATAAGTCAAATCTAGTTGGCACACGGGAAGGTTAGCAGTGAAGCTTTTCTTTAGTGCATGGTGTGATCATACTGTAATCTGAGACACCTCTCGATCCTGGGGAAATGCCTCTAAGGGTTGGTAAGAATGGAGATTAGGTCAGCAGGTATTTACATTGCACTGCCAGCTGGACTCTATCGATAAGCTAGACCACTCAGTTCTTCTTACATGACTAGTGGCCTCTAGAGATTGGTTCAAAGTTCTGAATCATGGAAAATCCTCTTATTTCTGGAGGAAGTGTTAACTCTGGTGGAGAAATCACTGGCAGAATGTCTTCCACATTGGGGATAGAATGGTAGAATGAACTGCACTATGGATTCTCTTTTGCATTTAGCACGTCCTCCATAAATCAGACGACCTGCTGTAACCACCCAAGTATGAATCAAATCCTAAAACCAAATGCAGCCGCCACAGTAAGTGCAATTCCCACTGCTGACTGGCTTCTATGCATTACAAGTAGGGCTTCATCAGGGCAAATATAACTCAAGTCCTCAGGAGTAAAGATCTTATTACGAGTGCTCCTGTAACTACAATACGACGTAAAAGGAGTTACTAGTCCCATCGAAATTATATTATCTGGGGTTTTACTTTGGATACCTTGTCTTTCACCAGAGGACGAAAGGTCTCATTACGAGTTTCTTGGTTACACCATTCGGGCTGTTAACACAAGTTACCAGCCCAGGAACTGGTAGCAGAAGTTACCAATACCACTGGAGTTATGAGATACACACAACCACTGTGGATCCGTTTAGAGTTCGGCTACTGCCAGCAGGTGAATTCTCTGTGGCACACTCTAGGGAAAATATGGAATTACAAGTGGAATCAAATCTGGAATTAGTGATTCCTCTGGTAATTCGTCATCTAGTGGGACTCTCAAGATCCCATCTGTAAACCCCAGTAACTCTGTTCCCCAGAGGTACTGATGCCTCTGATAGAGGGGTGAACTTACAGGGGATAAAAACAGGGACCTCTTAATGAGGTCCAAAATCTCCAGTTCAGACCACACAGAAACGGGGCGTAAGGTATCCCTGATTACGTAGTACATCCCCATTTTGAAGGGGACTGGGTCTGGTAAATATTTAAAATCAGAAATGAGGATTATATGGGAAATTATGCACTGACAAACCCCCTCCATCACTACCAGTCACCAGCAGTAGGCATTCCAGAATCTTCCCTTGTTTAGTGAAGTTTATTTTGAAACCGTTTGTGACATCCTTCACTGCTTGGCCCTTTAGAGGGATCGTGTTCAACCATTTTATCAATAGTAAACTGCTTTAAGCTAGAGTTCGGGTGTAAAGTGACTTGCAGTCCCTCCACCCAGCTAAAGGTGGCAGTATATTATCCTCACATTTGGTGTAAAGAATTGATCTAGTGAAGATCAAAGAGAACATGAATTGTAATTTCTACAAAAACGGGTTATAGTTTTAGAAAAGACTGTAAAAATAAAATAAAAAAAAACTTGTTCAACTAGTACCATATGTTTACGCCATCAGTGAGTAAACACAAAACATATATACTGTACATTACCCAGTGCTGGTTGGCTCCCTAGCTTCTAGAAGACTTTCTAAAGTTTAACAAGGGTAATTAAATCTCAGCACGTTTGTCCCATTACTAATATTTTTTTAAATTAGACACCACCAGATATGGTTGCACGTGGTGTTCCTAAAGCATGAAACTAGACAAAGACACAGGAGCACACCAATTCAGACTTTTTATGGGGCATGGCGCTAGAATATATCATGGACATCATGACAGAAATGTTGTGTTCCAAATATAATTGACATTGCAGTATTGGAGTTATGTTTATCTGTAGTTTTATTACCATAGTTATCTGTCTGTCTGTCTAACATGGTTTTCTGCCAAGTTAGAATGGTAAACTAAAGATGTTTGCTGTAGTGCGCCACGCGTTCTTAACAATGCATGCATGCACATGCGCTATGATGTACGCAAGAATACGGTCTAATGTGCATGCATTACAATATATGTGCCCATCATATTGTGTGAGCATGGATGCATTGTGAACCATGGTTCCATTCCTGTCTTGGAGTGGGCTTTCTTTAACGTAAAACCTGTTGCAGGGATACAGGCCATGTATGGGCCTGTGTCTAGATACATGCGTCTTGATGCATGTGTTTGCATGTGAAACTAGAAAGCATTGGCAAGGCCAATACCTCAGCCTTTTAGATCTGTGGCATGTTGGCATTGCCAATGCCTGTTTTTCCTCTGCCTCGGCCCCAGGTTGATCAATGTGATTTTGGCTACTTCATAAGAAGCTGTAGCATAAAAATGTTCATTGTTCAGCTATACACGTCTGGTGAGAGATACTACTGGCTCCATGGGCAGGGTTACTGCAGACGTTTGCCATGGGGCACCACTATAAACTGCAATAAAAATACAATCAAGCAAGGGTCATCGATGGATGAACACAGAAAAGATCAATTAACAGGATGAAGAAGAACGCCAGACCACTTCCTCAGATGGATGACAAATGCTGCTGGCTTTCTTAAACACAGAGACTTGCTTAACAACAAGCATTGGCAAAGTCAATACGTCTCACCTTTGGGACCCTTTTGCTTTGCTAAAGGTTTCAGCCAGCATCCTTGACACTGTCGGCATGGCTAATAAACAGGAAGAAAAGCCTACACAACTGACTGCATCATTTAATAAGCATGAGCACCATGTATGCACATATCTACAAAATGATGCAATCATATTTTTGTTTTTGTTTTCTCATCTGAGTTGGATCGGTAAGAAAAACAAAATACCACAAGCAAGTGGAGGAGAGAATACAGATAGGGGAAGCAACATGGAGATTGGAATTCTGGAGGGCAGGGAAGTAAGAGAAGAGCAGCAGAAGCAATACATGGGTGTGCCGTGTGAAGCAACACAGGGGGCGTGGGTGGGGGAAGCAACATGGAGGACGTAAGGAGGGGTGGAAACAGAGCCAAGTCAAAGTGGAAAGGGTGTGGAAGCAAAAGAACAAAAGAGAGCTGAACATGGAGTTAAAGCACTCGGCAGAGTGGCTTGAAGGGTAAAGCTGTATAAAAGTGAAAGTGCACGAAAGGGCCGCTCCGTGGACAAAGTTGTGGAAGATGATATTTTTATAATGTTACGAAACGAAATGTGATGAGAAAAGCAGGCAAAAGGGATGAATGGTAAAAACGCATGCACTCTCATGAAAGTTTTAAGAAACGCAGAGTTTAAATTTTTTACATTATAATAGTATAACGATAAGAAATGAAATGTGCACATAAAAGTATAGTAAAGGTCCTAGATGAAATGGTTGCACACTGATAAAGCATGAGAGGGCAAGTATAGAAAACAGTAAATGCAATGGGAGCGGCATGAAGGAAAATATGTTGAAAGTAGAACTATTATAATGTTATGAAAAGAAATGTGCTAAGAGAAGTGGGGGAAAAACAAAGAATGGGTGAAACTCATGCACTCTCCTGGAGTGCTAGTAAAAAAAAATTAAGAAAAGTTCCAGAAAAGTAGACACTTGTAGAAGGATAAAAGGAGCCAATCAGAAAGAAGGATCAAAGGCTATGCGCACTGGAGAGATAAAGACTAGATAGATGGGCTAAAACAATATAAGCCATCTAGAAGAAAGCAAGAAAATAAGAATGACAAAAAGCCAATGGACAGCAATGGGCAGAGTTGCTTTGAGGTCATCTATGAAGTGTCTACAATAAGTCTTTTACATCGGAATAGCTGCACTGTCTGGCAGCCTTCGATCTGAAAAGGGCTAGGCAGTCGCAGAGTGCAAGGCATCACAAACATTTCTTGAAGTTTTCGTTATGTATAAAAGATTAAATTAAGCTTTTGCAGTTTGGAAAATGTCTATTGAGCACTCTCACTCAACAAGCACCGGGTCTCTCTGTCCGTTAGATACACCCAGGGTTTAATTTATAAAATAATAAGTGGCATTGCCCTCATCAGGAGGCCACTACAACTCGCACCACCCATTGCCCCCGCCAGCTCTGCCAGCTACTGTACAAACACAACTAGCAACTATCACACTCCTACAAGTGGGACAATTCAGACTACTCCAGGCCACCCAAAGCCTTAAGAAGGGTTTGGGTGGCAGTACTGGTCATTCTTTTTTTTTAAATACTTCTTATTTAGTTTGTATAGTAGTAACTTTGCAAGCACAAGCCCCACATTATGTAAAAGAGTCTACAATAATTTACACATGAGTACAATTGTGGGTTGAAGCAAAAGGTAAACAATAGTGCCTTTAACTTTGGAAGTGCATATTAGAGGGCTTGCAACCAAATTAATGTTCATTGAAATTAACCGAACTGTGGTATGTAGTCACTTGCACTTGGACCAGTGCTTAATTTATAAATAAAGATGTGCCGGTGCCCAAAGCCCTCCTCGTAAACACACGGCTGCTGCAATTAATTGTGCGAGCAGGGAATACTGAGGCGGCATAATCCTGAAGACACCTCGGGCCTCTTTAATCCATTTAAAGCCACTCCCCGCCCCTTCAGCTCACTCTAGCAGCTTTCTACTTTCTCCCTTTGTGATGCTTTTTCGTTTTTCCCTTCCTCTGTCTTTCCCATAGGTGTCTTTTGCTCGCAGCAACTGCTTTTGGCAGAAGAATAAGCCCCGGCCCTCAAAAATAAGTGCCGGTGCTCAGCACCGGAAACAACAAGCACAAATTAAGCACCGACTTGGATGGGTGTCAGGTGTGGGGGGCTGAATAGGAGGGGATGGAGAGGGGAGAGAATGAGAGAGGATCGCTTGTCATTAACCAATGAGGGACTAGTGCCAATATGGAATTAAATCTGGACAGAAAACATGTTGGTGTTGCAAATAGTAATATAGAGCATCATCCTTAAGAGAGAAGAGTGAGCATGTGTCTTGTGTTCCCAGGAGTGAGGGCAGCGTAACATGCATTCAGGGTGGCCTGTCGTTAGATTTAGCTTCTACCTTCTCCAAATATTTGTTCAATCAGGAGGCCGGACCAGCGCCAAGTGCCCTGATTGGCCCCTATTCAGTGAGTGCCTGTTGCTCACCAGTATTCCAGAGCTTAGGTCTGACAACCACAGACGGATGTGGGAAGGGCCATAGCAGATTTGCAGCTCATGGTTATTCTAAGTTTAGCCGGGACGAAGGCTAAATCAATGAATTTATTAACAGATGTACGCACCGCAGTGCGAAACGCAATGCCCAGCAAGCAATGCAATCCCTCCCTCTGGAGCGGGGAGGCCAAGGCCTCGGAGAGGAACCTCGCTATCTAACCCTAACAAGGGTCCAGCTGAGGGCAGCTCCAGACCATGTGTATGAAATCTGCTCACTAGCCTGGCAGCGGGGGCAGGTGTCTGTGGCCCCCAGGTACATGCAAGTCAACCATTGCGGGGTAAGGTAGATATAGAGGAGTTAATTAAATTGCGTATATTTCAGTCTGGTGTTCGTGGAGATTAATTTTGGTATCCCTATACATTGTCCCATTGTTTGTCTGTAAGCGTGTTGTCAAGGGCAGCATCCCAATAGGCTCAAAGAGAGCAGATGGGACCTCCCTGTCAATGCACAGAGAGCTATACATTTCAGAGATGTGTAACAGCCCTGTGTCCCTCCATGCACCAGCAACACCTGAAAGAATAATGAAGTCTCCAGCTCTCCGTGTGTTTTACGCCAAACTGTGTGTAATTGTCGCGTAAGTGTAGAGTAGATAAGGAAGGAGCCCAGTGGTATACCATAATCATCCACAAAGCTCTCAAACGTACCAAGAACCTTGTCTGTCAAAAGATCGCCCTAAACCGTAAGGCCAGCCTCTGACCATGAGGTTGCATCTGGCTGAGTGTAACTCTGAGAACCCTGGTAATGCCCAGAGAGATTGCTCTGGCGCATATGGAGGGCAGATATGGTCTTGACTGTATATGTGATTCAACAAGTCTTAGCCACGTGCATAAGGACCTTTCCTCCCTTTCCAAGTATCTCTGCCTCAGAGCCCAACAGCCATGGCAACACCAGCAGTGGCATTGCCCTACCAAACCTGTATCCTAGTTCAAACATCTTCTGGCCTGCTAAACATCGCATGGGCAACTGCATCTGGGCAGCAGCACAGTAGTATTCATAGTTTGTGGAGCATATTCCACCCTGCTCCAAAGGAGTGTAGAGTTTGGAGACCTCATCTCGCCTTCAGCCCTTGCCCCATATCAGTGTGGCCAGGAGTGAGCGTAGTTCTGCAAATAGGACAGAGATGGTGGAAAATAAATACATTAACTTGGGGAGTATTAATATCTTGGAGGTGGCAATCCTACGTGCTGGGGAGAGCAAGACATTTGTCCAAAATGGGAGGGATGATCTTGCACCGGTAAGGACTCTGCCTATGCTGCTGTCTGTCAAATCCTTGTCAGAATGATACACTCGGATGCCTAAGTATTTAAAGGAGTCGCAAGGCCAGGGGAGTGGGGTATACAGACGCTCCCTCTGCTGTCCTTCTGACAAAGCTCTCAGGGGACACAGATGGGATTTTTCCCAGTTCATCCTCCATCCAGATGCTTCTACAAACTGTTGTAGGAGTTCCATAAGTCAGGGGAGTACCATAGCATCATCCATCAGGTATTTCAGAGCATCATCAGCATAAAACGAGATTATGTGCCAGCTGTCTCCGGCTTGGATTCCCCATTCCATGGCTTGCGCCTTGAGTGCACATGGAAGGGGTTCCATAGCCAATGCAAAACCTATTGGGTTTAAGGGGCAGTCCAGGCAGGGTAGGACATTTCCTCCCTTTCCAGGGAGTTTAATATTAAATAGGTCAGATGTAGGGCATCCAGTTTTCACGCAGGTTAGAGGTGTATTGTATAGTAGACCAGTCCATTTAAGGAATCTGGGACCGACCCAAACTCTTGCAAGGACTTCTTTCAGATATTCCCACCTGAGGGTGTCAAACGCCTTCTCTATGTCCAGTGATGCATCCCAGGGTTTCGCACCCGAGGTCCATGACCAATTCATCAGCATGAACAGGCAATGCAGGTTCAGGAACGTGTTCCTGCTGGGTATAAACCTGTTCTGATATGCTTGTACTACATGTTATGCCATAGGGTTCAGCCAGCACCTCACCTAGGATCTTATAATCTGAGTTTAATAGGGAGAGGGGATGATAAGAAACCACCAATAGGATGTACCTATGGGGTTTAGGCAGGACAACCAGTACCATCTCCCAAGTGAGGTGTAGAGTATATCTGTGGAATAGGCAGATATAAATACTTGGGGGGTGAGTTGGGATTTAAAAGTAGAGTAAAATTTGAGCGGTCAGCTGTCTGCCCTGGGAGTCTTGCCATACGCCATTTGTTTGATCGTGCCCGAAATTTCAATTTCCATAGGGTGCCTCAAGATCGGCCTGCTGGGTACGCCTGTAATTGCAGCAAGGGTATATTATCCAGGAACGACCTAATGAAGTTTGTATCTACCGGCCTCAGACTGTATATAGCTTGGCATAATTACAGCAAAAATGATATTAATGGCTTCTTGAGTATTGGGCACTGGTCCCGTCTTGCCACGAATAGTGGTAATTGGAACCCAGGGGGAATCAGAGGGGAGGAGCCAGAAGTATACCTGCCTTGTCACACTCCACATGTTTTCTCGCCAGATAGTCATTGTGGTCTAATTTGCCCAGCTCCTCTAGTGTTGTCTTGCGGGCGAGCCGTGCTCGCACAAGTGGGGAAGCCACTGTCCGGTCTGCAGACACCATCCTTTCATACCTCTGGATGTTCGTTTCCCAGGAGTGGAGCTCTCTACACAGCACTAACTTAGTGCCATACATCATCTTGTCCATGAAGGAGTACTTTGAATGCAACACGTTCTAAGCTGGTGTTCGAGGCCGTGCCTTCATTATCTTTGAAGTCTGAGGTGATAGGGTTCAATTGGGTATTGCAAAATGCTCTCTCTTGCAGGGCATCCGTGGGCCCCATGATAGTTGGAATTGTAATGGGAAGTGGTCTGAAGAGGTGCATCCCAGATATTCAGCATGGGTAACCCTTAATAGTGCCTCTGAGCTACAGTAAAATGGTCAATCCTAGTGTGTAGGTCATGTAACCCCAAATAGGAGGATTATTCTCTAGATGTGGGATGTAGGTTACACCACGTGTCCAATACCCGAGTGCGGGAAACCCAGCGTCTAAGTTGTTGGGTAAGAGCTGTGGATTGAGCTCTGGAACTGGTGGGCAAGAGCGGTCACGGTCTAAACCCAGAATTAAATTAAAGTCCTTGCCCCAGTAGCAATTCACTTGTGCAATATGCAGCAAAATAGAGATTGGTGGTCTCACCATAAATCCAATATGCATGTTCAATTCTTCACACTGTCAAAATGTTTTTGATTAATGCGCTGAGTCAAGTCAATGAGTCCAGTGAATATCTATTATAACACACTCCTGAAGCAACAGCCGACATGTGTTTCGCCCTGGGGCTTTCTCAAGGCTGTGAAAATATGAACAAAATAAATGAAATAAAATAAAAAATAGAAGAGTTACCCAATCTTGCTCATACCCAAGGTGTGAAAAAGAAGGAAAGATCATTCAAAAATTACTTTTATTGAATATGGTGCAAAAGGAAAAAGCCACTGCGTGTGAAAACAATATATGAAAGGAAAATAAAACAGAGAAAAACTGAATGTAATTCCATATATTAATCATATAATTGTGATAAGAAAATGCTGGATGATGCACCACAGCCGGGGGAGAGAACAGAGGAAATGGGTCAGATTGGTGTTGGGAGCATACAAAGAAACAAATGACACAGGGAGGCCATCAGGGATCCCTTCCAATACCGCATACCTCCCTTACAGATCTACCTTAGTGTGTAACACCTCCAGCTGTACCCCTGGTGCTACATATATGAGCGCGCCTCTAGCATATTGGGAATAGGTGGAACCCCATTAATGTGCCTTGCCAGAGCCTGTGCATGATCTCGAACTCCGGGGTAGTAAGATGGGTCTCCTGGATAAGTGCAACATGAATCTTGCATCTACGTAGATATTGATGCACACGATATCGCTTCATGTAACTAGCTAGCCCTCTAACATTCTAGGTCAGAAACAGGTATTGTGTCCCAGCTCTACCACCATGCACAATCTTATAACATTAGACATATAAGAAGCATCTCCACTACAGCCTCATGGACCCCCAGCCTCGGCCAGCCACCCCCCCGCCCCAAGCCCAGCAGACTGCACACCTATTAAAACATGCAACAAAGAAGCAACACTTAAAGAATAAAAACAAGCATACACTTGTCATCAATCACCCCCTCCTGGGCTAGTACACCAATGTGTGACTGGCCAGTAGCACTGTAATGCAACAAAGAAAGAAGTTATAAACCAGTCAATGTCTGTGTCACTGTCTATAGAAGGGGTAGTGACAATGTACCAATAACCATATCAATGGATGTGGCACTCACACCCCTGAGCCACTATACCAATATGATGCCCCCCACCCATGCAGTCTATTCAGCATTGTATGGTACTCACAAAATCATAGTGTAGGCAATTTCAAACCCGGTGAATATTTGCAACTATATAATTTACTCAGAACTTTGAGGAATTAGAACAGGACCCCTCCCAAGCAAGGCATCAACCAATGTTAAGGCGTTGTGTGATGTCTTGTCGTCGAGTTTTCCCGTCACTGATCCTGTAGGGGATGGGGTTGCTGCTCGCTGTTCCACTTCTGCAACTGCCTGTGCCCTTTCTTTGGCAGCCTATTGCTTTGTTGAGCCAGCTAGAGGGTGTTTGTTACGAGGTCTATGATGTCTCTGCACCTTCCATGCAGTGGAGAAGTCCACGTTCTCCAGAGGTGAGGCTGCAATGCCTCTTCATCCCAGCCAAGTCCAGGCCTCTTCCAGGGTAGAGCAAAAGATGGCACTATCTCTGTGCATTATCTGGAGCATATCAGGAAACTGTAGAGAAAGTCTGATGTCATGTTTGTGGAGGCACGTTTTCACGGCCAGAAAGGGGTACCCCCAGTGCTGCACCTCTGTGGTGTAGTCAGGGAAAATATTAACTTGAGAGTTCTCTATCTTCCACTGCAGTCGCTCTGTCTTGTTTTGGGCAAGCCATGAGGGTGAATCGCAATGCCAATGAGTAATGCTGCAAGGTAGTCCCAGGGGCCCTCTGTTCACCAGGTGTGGTATGTCTACGTTTGTGTCAGACACGGGGTATGTTAAATGGTGGAGTTCAAAGGAGCAATGGGGTGCAGACCCCACAATGTAGTTCATTGTGATCGCACCCCCCTCTCAGGTCAGCATCGGTTCCCCAAACAGTCAAGTATGAAAGCATAATATGCAGAGTTAGGGGCAATCGTAGAAGGACTGCACTGGGTCCCTGTTTCAAGGTGTTGTTACTAACTAGCGATAATGAGGTGGGGCGATCCCCTCTGTGATGTGCTAGGTTGTGCCACAGGGGCTCCGGCACCGGTGTGTGTCACTGTCCTCAGCAGCCCGGGGCAGCCAGCAGAACTACTCAGGACCTGGTCAGGAGAAGAAAGCCAGCAGGGAGGGGCAAAGTAATGGTGGCCATCCCAGTCTCCTCAGGGGAGTGAGGGGGAAGGACTGTGAGCAGACTTATGGGACACCTATGTTATACATTCACCTGGGTTACTACGGGGGGCAGTGCATCCATGTTACAGCAGTGGCTTCTCATGGTGCTGAAGGGGAGCGGCGGCCATAGTAGCACATCTTTACACGCGGCAGCTGCTTCATGGCCGCGCCCAATAGGGGAGAGCCGACGCGGCCAGGTGCAGCACAGATTGTCCTCCCGGCCTCCAGGGAGGCCAGTTGGCCGCAGAGCGAGTGGCTTCTGCAGTTTCCCAGATAGGAAGCTAACAGTCCGGGCATCTCAGATTTTGCTTTAAGGCAGTCTGGGACCCTCGGGCTGATGTGATCCTGCCAGAGGCCACATCCACAGGTAGCCATTCCTCGGCAGCTTCAGAGGCCTTAGCAAGGGCGGTGTGGGTTACTGCGACGTGCCGTCAGTGGACGGGGTAGTCATCAGCGTTACAGGTGGTGGGGGCCTCCGTGGTAGGTCAGGATGTAGGGATTAGGGCAGAGGGCTGAGGAATTCCATGTTATGGGTCTTGCATGGCTGCGATCTCGGCTCCAGTATTAGTCATTCTTAATGTATGTTTAATTAATAAACAACTGTTGTTGTGCTCATCTCTAAATTAGACAGACATCACCCAATGTGGCAGACTGTCGTAAGTGCCAGTGTTGACAATTAAGTGCCAGTGGCGAGCAACAGAAACCACTGCCTCAGATTCAGTACATGGTACACCTCAACCACCTACACGGCCAATGGACAGTTCTGGATGTGAGTCCAGTGTGCCCGGTGTGTTGACCTGCTTACTCCTGCCTCAAATGGCAGGAATTGTCTAACGTGCACTGTTGTTTTGGAGCCACAGAACTCCTCAATGTGAAGCGCAATTTCCCATAACTGCCAGAGAAAATAGGAAGCTTGAGCACTCGCTGCACTCTGCAAATCTGTTTAAATAAATAACTATACTGCAACATCCAGCCTACACCAAGGAGTGCTTCCTAGACATTACTGCAACAATTGAAATGCCCTCTTCTGAGAGGCAGATGTTTAAAAGTGTTCCCAAGGGGCAGTTCTGTATTCATAGAAAAATTCCAAATGGAGTAATGGGTGTGTCACCAATACTCACCGAAAGAAGTGTGGCTCAAAGAAGTGCAGTGTACACAAAATCCACGGATTACTTCAAAATTTACCTCATAACAACACAATTCTCTAAGGCCTCGGTTGGAAGGCCAGAAAACGACTCCCAGTGGATCACTCTTACGTTTGAAGTGGATTTCCAGTTTCATGGGGAGTCACAAACATTACCAGAAGTACATATAGTTATATATATATATATATCAGTCAGAATTTCCAGAATTTCTACAATAATATGTAGAATTACCATATGCAGAACTTGCAAGAGGTGGAAACGTCTGCATATAGAAATGTGCATTTACACATGTAACTTATCTTTTTGTGTTGCCCATTTAAAAATCTTTTTCTCTGTTGCGAAACCCATGCACCTATAACCCCCGTTAATTAAGGGGCGTTCCCCTACTTCCCTTCACCCTGACAATTCACTAGTGCTTTTGGCAGCAGCAGACTTGTGCGCGTATTTCGAATGGATCTTTACCTGGAAGGGGTTTGCGAACCTCAACTCACTTGTAAGGAGGTCACCCCCTCTAACGAGCCCAAATCTTCCCCTACCCACAAACCTGTAAATATTGTAACTCTACCATACTGACAGAATGTCCACATCCGTATAGAATTGTGAAGGTAAACTTCCACCAATTCAGAGTCAGGGTAGAGGTTTTTCTTCACCAATGTTCAACTTTGAGGGTGCTAAATGCTTATGACTTTGAGGGTGCTAAATGCTTATGACTATGAGGGGCTAAATGATTTTGACTCTTCCTGCAATTTCCACAGTTCCAGCGACATGCAGAGACCAGTGCTTGCAAGTACATTATACTGAGGGGAACTAGTGAGACAGGAGTCCACTGGGGTGTTAATGACTATAGAATTCATTTCTGAAGGCTGCCATTATGCAGGGGTGGCTCCTTCACTATGGCGAAGGAGCGTTGCTCCCCTGGCTCACCCAGCAGTACAGGGGAGGGGTGGGGCTGGGCCACCCAAGGTGGGAGGGGGAGGAGGGGAGAAGGAGGTAGTGCACTAAATGTTCATGTGTGTTTGGCTGGCTGTCTGAGGCCGGCCAAACAAACATGCGCACTTAGGTTTCTCCAACCCGGCTGTATACACAGATAAAAATGGTACCTCACAAGTGTAGGTAGGCCTAGTGCTCGCGATAGGGAAACCCCCAAAACACAACATGGACACATCACATTTTCCTAAAGAAAACAGACCTGTTTTTGCAAAGTGTAAATCTGCAACAGGCTGATGTGCCACCAAAGGGGCCAGAAATGGCCTAAAGACAATTTGCCCCCAGGGAGCGACCCTTGCCTAAGGGGTCGCTCTCCCACATGTAAAAAATAAAACAAAACAAAAAAAAATTATCCCTGGTGTCTAGAGGTTTCTGCCTCCCGGGGGAAGATCAGCCTAATTACGATAGGCCAATAATTTGCCCCCCAGGGAGCGACCATTGCCCAAGGGGTCTCTCCCCTCATGTCAATAACACACAAAAAAAACCATGCCTGGTGTTTTGTGGGTTCTGCCCCCCCCCCCCGGGGGCAGATTGGCCTAATTAAAATAGACCGATCTGCCCCCAAGGGGGGCAGAAAAGGCCTTTTAAAAAATGCCCCCCCCCCCCTTGGGGAGCTCACCTCATGCCAATTTCACAGAAAAACGAATTCCCTGGTGTCTAGTAGGCATTTCTGCAACCCGATTGCTTCACGATCGCTCAGAGAGACATCAAAGGAAAGGGCTTTCCTTTCCTTTTATGCCTCTCCCGCCCCCATGAGGTCCTTGGCGGGGAAGGGGTTAATTGAACCAAAAAACTAAATACTCCAAAAATAATCAGTTTGTCACAGAGTTGTACATTGCAGAAAGTCGGGAAGTAGAAAAGTTGGAAAAAGTTGGTGTTAGCATGAAAGTTCCAACATCCTGTGCATCTTTACCACCCCGCCATTTATCCTATGCCCCTGAAGAGTCACCTTTTTAAATTTTTGACAACAGTTTGTGGTGACCTGATTTCAAGGGCTCTCCAAACTGAAAATTGGTGATTCACAAGGAAACTATTTGGGTGTACTCTTAGAGAGAAGTCAATTCATTTGTCTCCAAATATTGTAGTTATCGGCGTAACCGCCACTGTGCACAAGCCTATTTTGATGGTGGCATATCATAGTTTTAGGGATGCAGTAGCGGAATCCATGTGAGCAAGCTAGTGACCATTTGTAAAAATCATGCCCAGATGAATGGGGGCATACAGGGATCCCATTGTGTTTATTATATTTTGTATGTCTGCACCTATTGTTGCCATAACATTTTTACAAGCTTAATAGCGATAATCAGAGTATGTGCACATAGGTAATGCTTTGGAAACACAACCAGTACATTTTTTGTTAGGAGTACCTCTAGCTATTAACAATCATTTTTTTCAGTAAAACAGGGAGTTGCAAAATGGAGGATGGCTCTTGGAGAACAAACCAATCCCCCACCTTTTCCACTGCTGATTCTCAGTTTACAATGTTTGGGGTTGTTAGAAGGGAAAGCACAAAGCTTCCCCCTGAGGAGTGCCTTGAAGAGCGCACCTGGTTCTCTCAACATTTTCATTGACGACTGCAATGCCTTCTGGAGAGAGAACCTCTCCAAAGGTCTCTCCAAAGAGAAGTATCCTGCCCCAATGTAATTAGTTGGACCATTTGAATCTCAAGGATGCATTTATGGGAATGGTAGTTGGTCATGGCCTACATGCCTGATCTTGGACAAATAATCTTCCCTATAGTTTAACATCTGGCTTGTCTGGACTTCCCTGTTTCCAGAACCTGGCAGAGAGAGCCTGTCAATTTCCTCCTGGGTAGCACCAAGTCTGAATGCTCCTTCTAATCGGATGGGGTTCCCAAGGGACCCTTCTCTTTTGAGAATGTTACAAAAATGAAAGTTAAACTGTTTCTTTTTTAAATGAATCCCATTTTCCTTGAAGGACAATGGGTTTCATTTAAAAAAAAAGCTTTATTTAAAAGCAATCATAGACATTGTGGTCTGCTGACCCCAGAAGGCCACCATTCCTGTGATGGCTGTAATTCCAAATCGGTCTCAAATTGCGACCTCCCTCATTAATATTCATGAGGTTGGTCAATTTGCAAAGTGCTAGGAATCCCTAATTTAAAAATAAAAGTTTCATACATTAGGAATAGCAATTTCCTAACTGAAATTCAGAGAAAATCATAATTTATAAATCGCTTATTCCATTGTTAAAACACCTGGCCCAAAATCTTTCCTTTGCAGGTTATGCATTCGCATTGTTTGAGGTTTTCGCAAACACAAATGTCTGAAACAATAAATCTTACAGTCTTGTAACAAAGTTGTTCCAATTTGGGTGAACACTTGCCTGTACCAAGTTCACTTTGAGGACAAACCATAAACTGCTTAAATACATGTTGACTGCAGTTGGAGGGACCATTCCAATAGCACAATTTAGCAAATTTGACTAAGTTACAAGCTATTTGTTGTGAGGTTGAAAATGTGCAGTTGAATTTCCTGGATTGAGGCCTGTGTGAACTACAGATGAGGTGGATTGTGATTAGCTCAGATGGACACTGGTGATCAAGATTAGGTGGATAGGTGAATGTCACATCATCATGCTAGATAACTTGAATGGAGACAAGAGTCTGACATAGTGGTAATTTTAGAATAGATCAGGAATACATTATTGTTGGATATTTGGATAAAGGAGATTAGACAGAGTGTTGTAGCAAGGGGAAATAAATTTGATCTGCCAGTGAGTGTACATGTTAAGTACTTTAATGTAGCCTTCATGGGTCATCTGGGCATGTTGTGTACTGAATGGAGAGTCATGCAGAATCTTTTATGATTGGCTTTGGATAGGGAGATTGAACATCTAATTCGACAGTGAACCAAGTGCAATAAGAGTGACTAGGGTGAAAGCAGGTACCCCATGTCCTACCCTGATGCCTTTTAAG
The DNA here is from genome assembly GCF_031143425.1 of Pleurodeles waltl. Classification (NCBI taxonomy): domain Eukaryota; kingdom Metazoa; phylum Chordata; class Amphibia; order Caudata; family Salamandridae; genus Pleurodeles; species Pleurodeles waltl. The sequence goes on along the minus strand of NC_090450.1, from coordinate 807,248,010 downwards.
ACACAAGGGAACCTGGCCAGTGATATTATGGGCCTTTTTTTCATTATAACACACAGACGTTTGTCATTTGCATTGATCAATTAATTTTTCCACGTGGCTAATACTGAGGTTTTCTAGCAAGTGGACTTTGTGAGTTGTTATTAGGTTTCTGAATGAGATGATTTAAAAAAAGAGTTGATCGTAAGCTGATATTAGATAATGAATGGCTTCAGTTTGTGACACAGAGTGTGAATATTTCATGACAGAAAGACATTAAGCACAGAAATTGGTCTGCACCATCAATGAGTGAATGATCAGGAGGCGCTCATGAAAAAAAGAAATAGAGTAAGAGAATGTGTGCACAAGGAGGAAAAGATCTGACTAGAAGAACAGAATGCCTTGATATCTAATGATAACCTTTATCATGGAAACTCGAGTGTTAGAAGATTGTAACCCTATCTTGTAAGATATGGTACCTCAGGGATATAGAATCCTGCGCTGCACCTGTCCCTCTAGATAATCAGTGGGATGAATGTCTGTATTTCCCATAAATAGATCCCAGTTCATCTTAAACCCTTTTACCAATTTAACAGCATTGAGACACTTTTCTTTGAAATTGGATTGGCTGAAAAAAACATTAGAACAAAAACATGATAGACTGTATTTTACTTTATCACTTATAAGTGACTCCTGGTTAGAAGAAATTGTTCTGCCTTGAGAATTTGGTCGTTTTTTGAGACTCTAACATTTAGGGGAAATGTAGTCAGGACTCCAAGGGCCATGAAGTATTGTCAGCACTAAACACCTTCTGCCTTGGTCAACACATTAAAGAACCAATTCCAATGGTAAGCCATTCATTGGCTTTGGTGTCTAGCTCACCAAATTGCCTTAGGACCACACACCTTGCACATGCATCCTCTCCTGGCCATTTTTGCATGAATTCTCCTCGACATAACAGGTCACATTAAAGGTAACCATACGGAACTTAGAAGAGAACCATTTACTCTGGTGATTGGAAGAACTTTACACCACCTGTCTGAATCCAATGATTAGATACAATGACATTGCACGCTATCAACAATTCAAAGAACTTGAACATCCTTGTATAGAGCGTTATGCTGTGATGAGTACCTACTTTAGATAACATTAGTCCCATACTGGAAAGAAACATTAATGGCAAATACTAAATATGCTAATGGTATATGCGAATACTAAACTCTGAAAAACAAACATTGAAGAAACTGAAGTCAAATGGTGGAAAAACTACAAAGACATTTTTTACTAAACATCCGCATCAATACAACTAGATAATCAACGCAGTCAAAAGAACATATTATTTACAAAACAAAATTCCTATGAGAACAGCTCTAGAGACATTTAATTTTCAATATGTTAAATTCCTGAGTCACTCCTGTAGAAGCTACCACTGATAATCTGCCCTCTCAGAAGTTGGTGAAAGCCATGGTCAAATCTTCGACAGCAATTTTTTCAAATTAGAGAATATTTTCTTTCAGTACACAGAGGTACTTTTGCTTTTGATGAAAACATACCTGCACACCAGTTTCCAGAATTCCAGCCACTTACAGTGCAGCAATGCGAAGATTGAATTGCAGCTAGTAACCCTTCTGGATACCCAAACGGTCCACTTCCAGGCCATTGTCGAAACCCATTAGAAAGCAAGCTGGCACCCCATAATGTGGAAATTAATAATTTGTTTCTGTGTCCCAGTTTGCTTTCTCTCCAGGAAACTTTCCAACTCTTCAACTTGTTGATTTTGAAATCAATTAGTGGCTACAAATATAGGCCCATACTTATACTTTTTTGTGCCGCATTTGCATCATTTTTGGACTCAAAAGCAGGGCAAACTTACAAAATACAATTACATTTTGTAATTTTGCGCCACTTTTGCGTAAAAAAATTATGCAAATGCAGTGCAAAGAAAACTTTAAATATGGCCCTTGATGTGCCCGGGTTTATTTCTGCTAAATGGAGTGGTATAGCCTTGAGGGTACAAGGAACTAGGCTCTGAAATTCTCTTCCAACCTCCTTAGGAGCTGACCCTAAATTATTAAAGTTCAGACACAGCCTAGAAACATGACAATGCATTTTATAACTTAGGGGGTCATTCTGACTTCGGCGGACGGCGGAGGCCGCCCGCCAAAGTTCCCCCGACAGAATACCGCAGCGCGGTCAAAAGACCGCCGTGGTAATTCTGAGTTTCCCGCTGGGCCGGCGGGCGACCGCCAGAAGGCCGCCCGCCCGCCCAGCGGGAAACCCCCTTCCACGAGGATGCCGGCTCCGAATGGAGCCGGCGGAGTGGAAAGGGTGCGACGGGTGCAGTTGCACCCGTCGCGATTTTCAGTGTCTGCTATGCAGACACTGAAAATCTTTGTGGGGCCCTGTTAGGGGGCCCCACGACACCCGTTCCCTCCAGCAAGGTTCTGGCGGTCAAAACCGCCAGAACCAGGCTGGCGGGAAGGGGGTCGGAATCCCCATGGCGGCGCTGCCTGCAGCGCCGTCATGGAGGATTCCTCAGGCCAGGGGAAAACCGGCGGGAAACCAACGGTTTCCCTTTTCTGACCGCGGCTTTACCGCCGGGGTCAGAATTGGCCTGGATGCACCGCCAGCCTGTTGCCGGTGCATCCGCGGTCCCCGGCCCTGGCGGTCTATGACCACCAGGGTCGGAATGAACCTCTTAGTCTTTACTGCTCCACTGGTTTGTCCTGTGGGCATGCACCCACAGCACCAGGAAACTCTATGGACGGGTGTCAGTTGCACTTTATAAAAAAACTCTTCAATAAAATAGTGACTGAACTGTCATTCAGAAGTGAGGAGCTGTCAGAATAAGTTGTGGATTCCATTAGAATTACGGAATTAGGGCACAACAACATGAGGATGGAAGGTTGCAGGATTGTGGAATGTTGAAGGAGCAGTCAAATGTGGTAGTGGAATAAGAATATTTGAGGGTAATGATGATTTCGATAGACAGGTTGATTTTGGTGAAGTACCAGGCATGTTTGGAAGAGTTGAAAATGTCGATGAAGCCACTAGTAATAGCATTTCCACAAGGAAATAGAGATAACAGAAGAATCTAGGGGGTAAGTATGCAGTGATGGTAGGGGGAGTTAATATGTTGATGACATTACCAGGTAGGTTTTAATGTTTTGTTACAGGATGATACTTGCTGTTTGTGGTGATCCTAGGTGGTTTTCTCCTTCAATAGTTTGCTGTTTGTTGTGGTAAAGACTGGGTGTGGTCATGGGAATGTAGGAGGAGCACAGACAGGCCTTGAAATCTAGGTACAGTTCTGTTGCAAAAGGTGTTGAAGGCGATACTTCTTCATCAAAGTGGGAGCTACCTAACACCATCCTGGTCTGTGGGTGTTCGATATCTGTTCAAATTGGTGACAAAGGGGCTGTTCTTGAACAATTTTAATGAGCGAGCAATGAGGAAGGCATCAGAGGTCATTACACCCTTCCTCAAGCCCAACACTCCCAACCACTAACTTTCAAAGCATCTTTGTCCCAAAATATTTCATGGTTCTGTGGTTTGCACTCTGTGGCTCAATTCATTAAGCAGAGGCTATCTTTCCTTCTAAATGTTGGGTCTTGCACTGATTTCTGACAAAAGTAGCCCTTCTCATTGAACAGTCCCAGAAGATTCCCAGGTGTCTGGAGCAGAAATTGCACCTAGAAGATCTTCAGACTTCTGACCCATTTAATTTGGGAGCATTCTCGTTCCCACCAGGTAAAAGTGCCTATATCTATGGTTGGGAAACAAAGGAGAGCAGAACGACTTGGCTACTCTCTTCTCATCAGGCTTCGATCATGGCACTGGCCATAGAGGTCGTGAGTGCCCAGCAGTCCCGCTCCGTACTCCCCTCAGACACTATAGTTCAAGTGCCGTAGGCAGTTCAGAAGTGTCTTGTGCGCTCTCCTTGATTTGAACTGACCTTACTACTTACAGACATACGCAATGGTCCGGTTTTTACCAGTTGTCTTTTCTTTCTACACAAACTCTACAGGCAACATTATGTCCTCAGTTGATCTCTACTTTCTTTTTGCCAGTGGATCTCAAACACTCTTCACCTTCCTTGCAGCCTCACTTCATGCTCAGGTAAAGGATTTTCTGCCTGGCGTCATTTATTTAGGAGCTCGTTTAGGGTTTGGCAGAGGAGGAGAGATGACATAAATCGTCTTGGATTTGCCCTACCAAACTTGAAGTTTTCCTGCCTCATTTAATAGTGGGGGGCCCTATGTCTCCAACAGCAGATCTTCAGCTGACCTTGCTATTGGAAACGAAAGCCCTAGTAGTCCATCAACCCCAGGTAGATTTGACCCCTGAACAGGCACTCCATCTGCAGAGTTGAACCCATTAATTCTGGGTCTGCACGTTATTCCCCGATCCAGGGGCAAAAAATATGAATAACCAGATTTAGGGGTCTGGATACTGGCGAGAAAAGTTAAATCCAGCTAACTTATACATCCTTTAGCCGGCTGCTGAGAGTAATACTGGTTGCTTAAGGCCCTGAACTGGAGTTATACGCCCAAGCTGAAGGTCTTAAACAACCTCTATTACCCAATGTACTAGAGCTGTAAGACTATTAGAACATTCCACCCATTGAGGGTAGAATGTTCTAAATTAAAAAGGGACAAACAGAAAGACAAGCATTGGAATGTTGGAACAGAACAGAAGGATTATGCCAGCCATTCTGCCACCAACTCATGGCATGAAGTACTTTTTTTTTTTACCTACGGCACCCAAATATGGCAATATATTCAGTCTTTCACCTGGCCTAAAATCTGCTACCTTCATAGGAACCTTCTAAACCATCCTAAAAATTTATTTTATTGTCAAATTGAAAAACCCTGACTCCACCATTGTTCTTCCTGGTGACATGCCGTCGGGTCTGTGAGGTACATCTGTTCTTCACAATGGCTCTCTGGACTTGGAAATAGCATTTGATGCTTTTGAGTGACCCCATCAGTTGTAAGTAGACACAAATCATAACCAATGTTCTACCAGCGAGCACTCACCCCTATCCTTGTGTTGTGCCTGCAGTCAGTTACCACTGTGATTGCCCCCCTTTCCTGATGATCAATTTGCTGGTGCTCACCCATGTGCTGTCTTCTCTGGTGTTGTTATATAGAAAAGTACACTGTTCCAAGAGACAACAAACCTATTTACTGTATAGGAAGATAGGGGCGAAGATATATAATTAATATCAGGAGAGCCCTCAAGCACCCAATAGGGTGACAGGTTTCATCATTGGGCTATCTCCTCGTCAGACCAGTGCTGCAATGTCTGGCGGACCACCCAGAAATTGGGATGGTACTCAACTGAAGGCAATTTGCCAAGTGAAGGTCTGGAACAAAACGCGTCTTTTTTTGGTCAATAAATGATCCCATGACGCTTCGTCAGGACCCAGAAAACTACTTCCATGCCTAGTAATACCTCCTTGGTTGAGGCTAGCGCGGTCCTAGGAAGGTCAATCTCGAATATGGGATGGTAAGCCATTCCATTTATTTTTATATGCGGCACTTTGGGGTGGGATTTGCTGTGATTGCACCATTTTTTATGCTTATTTGCACGTTGGCACTCCTTTTTACTTGTCTTTCACTTTCATGCAGGGCGACTGATTGACCAACTGACTTTGACAATTTTGTCTTCAGCTTGTAAGTGACATTCCAGCACTTCATAATGTTTTGAATAGGAGAAGTAGTTTTCTGGGTCCTGACGAAGCGTCACAGGATCATTTATTGACCAAAAAAAGACGCAAAACATGTTGACCACAAATAGGATTAGGTATACTACCCTTCCTTCTTTATAGAGTACAGTGGGACATTATTCCCACTAAGACTCTGAATGATTTTAATCTTGGCCTGAACCTTTCTTATGATTCATTAAAGTGATGTTTTAGGCTCAGGGCTAATTTTATCTTACTTACACTCTCCTTCACTCGCACACCCTTCTCTGTCCTCTTAGTCAGTTTTCGTTCCAGACCTTCACTTGGCAAATTGCCTTCGGTTGAGTACCATCCCAATTTCTGGGTGGTCCGCCAGACATTGCAGCACCGGTCTGACGAGGAGATAGCCCAATGATGAAACCTGTCACCCTATTGGGTGCTTAAGGGCTCTCCTGATATTAATTATATATCTTCGCCCCCATCTTCCTATATAGTAAATAGGTTTGTTGTCTCTTGGAACAGTGAACTTTTCTATTTAACAGGTAATTTTGGGAGACCGTGCACTGGACCAGTAATCTCCCTGTCCCTCGTTTGTAATTAATAATTCTCTGGTGTTGTGTCTGATGTGCCTCACCCCTGTGCTATGCCCTCTGTCATGATGTTCCAGCTGCTGTTCTCTCCCTAATATACAGTTGTCCAATCTATTGGTGCTCACCACTGTGTTCCCCAGTATATTGCAATTGTGTATGAAGTGACTCGCCCTTGTGCTCTCACCTCTATCCTGGTGTTCCATCAGTTGATGCTCTCCTCTGTGCTTCCCCTATTTATTATGGTGTTCCAATCTCTGATATTTCACCGTGAGCTCCCCCTATTTATCATGCTGTTGCACTGGTTGATGCTCTCCTATGTGCTCCCTCTATTTATCATGCTGTTCCATTGGTTGATGCTCTCCTCTATGCTGCCTTTGTATATCCTGGTGTTTAATCGGTGCAAGCTCTAACATATCCTTCCCTTATTTCTCCTGGTGATCCATCAATTGATGCCCTCCCCTCTTCTCCCTCTAACTATCTAGGGCCCATATTTATACTTTTTTTGTGTCGCATTTGTGTCATTTTTTGATGCAAAAGTGGCACGAACGTACAAAATATAATTGTATTTTGTAAGTTTGCACCGCTTTTACATAAAAAAATCACAAATTCGGCTCAAAAAAAGTATAAATATGGGCCTTGGTGTTCCATTTTTTGGTGGTCACTCGAGTGCTTTCTCCGTCTATCCTGATGTTCCATAGGTCGATGGTCATCGCTGTGCTCTCCCTTCTATTCTGGCTGTGTGCCTGCAGGGTCTCACCCATGTGTGCAGGTGCCACCCAGTGGTACTTAATTTGGGGATGGCACTTAATTTAGACTCATTGAAAAGCAGGCACTTCTGATGCTGACTGTCTCTAATAAAGTTGAGCGACTTTTCCCACCTGCTCTACTTATTTCAGCAATGGAAAGCAAAAGCTGAAATAAATGGATCAAGTTGACAAAAATCACTATAGTGTAGTCAAACTGTGAGCAGCAGCACACCCTCTACCGAGTCTCACCTAATATCACCATTTTCTCTGTGAATGTTTAAAAAAAAGCAAAAAAATCCAAAGAATTCATGTTGATAATGAGGTAAGCTGCCTAAAGCACTGTGAACAGCGGTGGCACTGACAGCAACAGCAGAAACTGTTCACAGGCACAGAAGAGGCACATCACTTGAAGTAGCAGTGCAAGATTCCTTAACACACAACACAGGTGAGGGACAGCTGGGGTGGGCAGAAGCTATCATTAGTGCAACAGGTACAGTGGCACATTCCTATTTTACCACACGTTTACCAAAGATTCTTGGGGAGAACCCCACTCATCCTTGAGGGAGTCAGGCTCACTCACAATACTGCTTTAAGGGGTACAAGTAGTCAGTGAAGGAAATGGCCAGCGCGAGTGATAGGAGGTAATGACATCAGAAAAATCTGGGCACCTGTACTTTTTTTGTTTTAACAGAGTACTGCTGTGCTCTCTCCTTTATCTTGTTACATTTCAGTGCTCATCCATGTGCTTTCCCTCTATCCTGGAGTGACTCGCCGCTGTGCCACCCCTCACTATCCTTAAGTTGCGTGGATTGATGCTCTCCCTGTGCGCTCCCCTCTATCCTGGTGTTCTGTTGTGGTGACTCTTCTCCCTGGCCATGTGTTTTCCACAGTGGGCTTGATATCTTCAACCCCACTGGAGGTGCTCCCCATTGCTTTGCATACTCCCCATAAATCTCTGCCAGATAAGTAGTGCCCACAAAGTGTACTACCACGGATAGTAAACGGTGGCTCCTGCCCCTTACATGTGTGGGGCTCCCCTCGAGTGCGTGGGTCCCCACCACTGCATCCCCAAAGAGATAGGTCCCACATACAGCCCCCTAAAGATGTTGATACGCTTGGGTTGTCAATGGTGAGGTCCCTTTCTGTTTCTAGTACCGTGAACTTATGGAACAGTTTGGAGTCTCATTAAGACCCAGAAACTGTGTCCAGTACCTCTTATTACATGCCATGGGGTTTGGGCGTCCTGGAGGTGCACCATGCGCCACAGAGAACTGACCCTGTCCGGTTTCCTCTTCTCAAAGAGAATCACCTGCCTTTTTCATTTGTGTAGGTTCCTAGTTTCCATTTAGGTGGTAGGGTACTGTGTTTTGGGAATGATCAAGTCAATACTGGCTCTGGCTCAGTAAGCTATTGTCCTTGAACCCTGAACTGCAGAGTTCTAGGACAAAGGACAGAGGGTTCATGATATCTGAGATACACTGACTGTTATGTAGCTACTGCACAAGGCAGTGTGCATGAAGTTAACAATACGTGTAAAGAATGAAACAGCCTTTTCTGTTATACCTGCTGCTCACTGTTAAAACCTGTAAGCAGTAGAATAATGGTTGTGGTTGCATTTGAGCTTAAGAAGGTGCTAACAATGGGGTCATTCTGACCCCGGCGGTCATGGACCGCCGGGGCCAGGGTTGGCGGGAGCACCGCCAACAGGCTGGCGGTGCCCCGCAGGGCATTCTGACCGCGGCGGTTTTGCCGCGGTCAGAAGTGGAAAACCGGCGGTCTCCCGCCGGTTTTCCGCTCCCCAAATGAATCCTCCATGGCGGCGCAGCTCGCTGCGCCGCCATGGGGATTCTGACACCCCATACCGCCATCCTGTTCCTGGCGGTTCTCCCGCCAGGAACAGGATGGCGGTATGGGGTGTCGTGGGGCCCCTGGGGGCCCCTGCAGTGCCCATGCCAATGGCATGGGCACTGCAGGGGCCCCGTAAGAGGGCTCCACAAAGAATTTCAGTGTCTGCTCAGCAGACACTGAAATTCGCGATGGGTGCAACTGCACCCGTCGCACCTTCCCACTCCGCTGGCTCCATTCGGAGCCGGTGTCCTCGTGGGAAGGGTGTTTTCCACTGGGCTGGCGGGCGGCCTTTTGGCGGTCGCCCGCCAGCCCAGTGGAAAACCCAGAATCACCGCAGCGGTCTTATGACCGCGGAGCGGTGTTCTGGAGGGGGGAACTCTGGCGGGCGGCCTCCGCCGCCCGTCAGGGTTAGAATCACCCCCAATGTGTTTTTTTCTGTGCTGTACCTCATTCTAACCACCCCACCTCTCCTATATATAACCATAGACCCATTTTTTAGGTTGAGTGTGCAAGTGCTCTGACCTGCTGTAATCTATCTATCCCACCTCACGCTCATCACTACCGCTTGCGCATGGGCTTGCCTTTCAAAAATCCCTTGTTATCATTTGTAAATGCTTTACTTTTGTCCCTCCTTGGGGTGGTTTTGCTACCTCTTTGCAGACTGACCCTTTTACATGGATAATTGCACGATTGAAAATAAGTTTGACTGTAGGCAAACTTCTTTTTCCTTTTGTGTCTCTCCTTCACGCTCATGCTCATGGCGGCCGTTGCGCTTTGAATCGGCTCACTTAGCTCAACTGTTTTACTTTTCATTTTCAATTTATGTGTGCAAGAAAAGTCCATTTAGGAATTTACAATGTTAACAGCTTCAGGCAACGCGAGACCCATTGCATTGCAAATGCTTGTTACATAGGCTGTAACTGTGAATGGACATTGTGATTTATGTATCATGCTGTACCTCACGTTCATTACCACCCCTGAAATAAGCCGGAGCTGCACGCCCGCACTAGGTTAGGAGAGTCACCTGGTGATCCCAAGTTTACTATAATAGTGACACCAAAGGCAAATAAGCCGTTCCCACCAAAGTCAAGGCCGAGCAGCCACAGACGTCTCAGAAGCCGAAGAGAAGGCCTGACGGTGACTCACCCCGGGCTCGCCGAGAGAAGGCCTGACGGTGACTCACCCCGGGCTTACCTTTCTGTTCCTAGTATTCTGCCTACAGGGCCTCTTCCCAGCGCTCAGTGATGTACAAAGCACGTGTCTAGAATAACAAATCATTTTTAAACAAATTGGTGATAGGATGACAATAGAGTGCTTTTTACGAGTGCACCGGCAGCTCTGGATGAAACGTCTGCTCCCACAGATTAGAAAAGAGCTCTTTTGAATGTTTTGAGGGATGTTTATAATAGTTCCTTTCTCGACATCACAGCTTCTTACGCCCGGCTTCGAGGCAGGTTCACTGACAGACTATGCAGGTGCAATAGAGCAGGACCCCTAAGCAACTTGTACTTCAACCCTTTCTTAGATAATGCTTCGTGGTGGCTTCTCATGGGCTGTAGAAGGTCTTCCTCTGGAAATGTCGTGTGTGGATGATCAGCATTGATAGTGCTTGGAGGCCGGATGAACAGCGGAAGCAAAACAAGCATTTGAGCAGGCTGCAAAAGAGTACTGTTGGTGGACTGCTGTTTTGCTTGGAAAGCTCTGAGCCTAAAAAGGGAGCTTACCCAGAATTCCTGTTTTGTTTTGGATTTTTTGCATAATTTATGTGTTGATGCCAGCTTCTGAGATGTTTGGTTTTACCTGGAGACCTATTCAAGCTGGGTCAAAGATATACTCCTGTGTCAAGCTTTTGGCAGAGCCAAACACATGCCAGGAGTTGCTTTTAATTTGATTCCAGGTGGGACTGGATGGTGTTGATCTCATCCAAAACCTTTAATTCTTTGCCTGGGAGAGTAAATGCCATTGTTGTTTCCCAAAACACAAATTCATGAAATGGGCAAGATAGAATAGAGGAAGAGGTTAGTGGTGCTTGGAATGCCCTTGACACGGTGCTTAATTTGAGACGGTAGTTTACGGTGCAAGGAACTGGTTCTTATTTTTGAGGGCAGGCACTTATTTTTCTGCCTCAATCATTTACTGCGAGCCAAAGACACATATGGGAAAGACGGAGGAAGAGAAAAACGAAAAAGCGTCACAAAGAGAGAAAGCTGCAAGAGTGAGGTGAAGGGGAAGGGAGTGGCTCTAACTGGACTAAAGCGTCCCGAGATGGTTTTAGGATTACCCTGCCTCAGTATTCCATGCTCGCACATTTAACTGCAGCAGCTGCGTGTTTCAGACAAGAGCTTTGAGCACCAACACGTTTTTATTTACAAATTAAGCACTGCCTTGACAGAAAATGTCTGTGCACAGGGCCTGCTTTAGGGCGGTGCGAACGGTGCGGGCGGTCAATAGAACTGGATATGGAGTTAGTTGATCCAGGAGATTTAAGAATACATGTGAATTATTTTTCCTTTATTCCAATTCCAGGAAGCTCCCTTTAAAATTAACCATGTTCTATTCTATTAGAGTTGGGACCTGGAAGCGGGAGGCCCGGGGAGTGTCTGTTTCTTTTGAACCACGTTGCTTGTTGTTTCTGATGAGGTCTGGAGTAGATTTATGTTTTTTACATTATGCCCCATAACAAATTACATATGGAGCAGAATCCTGCTTCGAGCAAGATTGTTCCCTGGTAGGGGAAAGCTAGTGTGGATGCCTACTTAGACTAATATTTGATTGTGTTCCCGGAGTTATTGTCTTCTCTGAGTGATGTTGGGTCCTCCTATAGACAAGAACTGGAAATTGTGTCTCCTTTATATAAAACAATCGAAAACTACTCAATGCCCACATGAGATGACTTAATGTGGAATCACTTTTGTTTCGTCTTCAGGAACTCGAGCCATGAAATAGTCTTCAAAAGCAACACCCTAACTATAAAAACTGTTTTAGGCAATCAGAGGTGAGACAGCTAGACAGATACAACGTTGCCAATTAATAAATATGTTTGTGAGGAAAAACATACCCGGATCTACTCTCTTGCTGGATATAAAGGACTCTTGGAAGATTTAGAAAACCATGAAGGTACTGGCTTTCAGAGATGCATTAAGGGAAAAAGAATCACTAGTACAACTTTAAAGAGAGGGCATCCTGCAAAACAGGGCTTTAGCTTTACAACTGTTATGTGAAGCATTATTTTTCGAGTTGACATGCATGCCCAATTTTGCATGATATTCACGTAGACTGGTAGAGACTCTTGCCTTACTACCTGTCTGGACAAACAGAGACTCCGGCTATTTGGCACGGCTACTGGGGAAAAGAAGGCTGGCGATGGAAGCTGAGATTGCACGAACAGTAGGCGTTGGAAGGACCGGCCTCTCCGTCCCTTCACCTCATCTTCTATTTTATAAAGTAGACATTCCCAGTTGATGCAGTCACCTGGCACTGACAACAGACATTTATTGTGAAGTACTGGAATCTGGCACCGTTGACACATATAGACTTGTGGGTATTATCAGGGCATAATTGCAAGCTGAAGCTATAGCCCGAGGATGTTCCCGAGTGTTCTAGGATATTAAGCCTAGTGTTAAAATTAATCATATTGAATATTTGCTCCAAGTTGCAAATTGGTGTGCATGGGTAAAATCCTTTTTTTTTTAATTTTGCCACAAGTTGTATCAGTTGAGGTGTGAGAATGTGGCAAAATTGGACAAGTGTGCTCACTGACACCCCTGTGTTCATACAGTGCAGTCTGTGACACCTGAAAGGTTCACAGGGGCACAGAAGGGATGGATGGGTCCCAAAGGAAGGTGCACAATGCACTGGAGTCCCAACAGGCATGTGCCCAGCATGTTTAGGCTAATAGCTGCATCTGGTGCCAACACCTCAAAATGACCATTGAAGGTGGCACAAAAGTTCAGGAGCCTGTAGTAATAAACCCTCGTATCGGAGGTGCAGAATTCCAGTGGCAGAGGTGCCCTCAGATCAGGGGTCACTGGCAATGGCCACTGAAAAGTAGGAACAAATCTGGAGACAATGTATTATTAAGAGTAGAGCTCGGGGTTAAAATGTGAATTTGTGCAGAACTACTTGGAATAGGAAAATGCGGTCAGCTTTTCCAGGCTCAAGGTGAACTATTCCAGATACCTCTCTGAATCTCCCGTCCAGGTGTTGAAGTCATGGTAATCCGTGCACAGGCCCCATGCTGCACAGGGGAAGGGGGTAAAGAAGTCTCATCCTACAGCTATTGCTCTAGGCCTTGGCGGTGAAGTGCAGCAGATGGTGATAGATAACTCCTGAGCAGCTGGTGGGGTGATCTCATGAACAGGATCAGTTGTAGTTCAGCATCACTTCCTGCAGGTCCTCTCAGTCACAAGGGCACCTGAAGTCGCTGACGTCAAGCAGCCAGATCTCCCTCAGTTCATGTTGTGCACAGATCGCCTCTCTCAGACCTTGGGACTTGATGTATACCTAGTCTAGAAGATAAATGGAAATCAGGAATGTTTGAGCCCTTGATCTCAGTCCTTCTCGGTTACAAAGGTGCACAGCTCCTCCAGGTGATGATATATCAGAAAGCGAAGTCCGGTCAAGAGACTCAGTACTTCTAGGATATCTGACCAATCAAATCACCTTTCGAAATCATGAGGTTCCTTCCGTCCTGAATCTTTTACATACGAAAAGAAGCAGAAGCCAATTCCCCGTACATGGGCCTGTCTCCTCAGTAGAATAATGCTGTAACCACGGTCAGTATAGATTAACGGCAGCCAAGTGGGCAGCAGGCACTCTCGGGGTGCACTTTGGGGGTCTCTCGACCTCGGAGCACAGCTGTAGGTATTTCTACCAGTGGAACGGGGGTACCCCTAGTGAGTTTGCTTTATTGTTAAGCTAACTCGGTGAAAATAATGGTGATTCAGCAACAAGACAAAAGGTAGGACAGCACCTCTCTCCAAAGCCATACAAGGGACTTTCCCCCCCAATAAGGTCACCTGGAGTGAACCCCTAAGTATAAGGCACGTCCTTGATGATGCTTTAGGTATCATTCCTTTGCCTCTGCTAACAGTGTCAGGCACAGCCCTTTAACAACAAAAGGTAACCTAAGGATGCTGGGGGCACTTTTCAATGCCAAATAGCTCAAAATGTTCAGTGTGTCCAGAATGCTGCTGCTTACCTAATTTGTGACACAAAAATTTAAGGATTCTCAATCCCAACTTTTGGACTGAGGGCTGCACCTGCTACATGTTAAGAAAATCGCCCCTTTAAACCCCTCTGCGTGGGTGACTTCACTCTGTCACCACAAAATACCTAGTGCCAAGATTTGTCTTTCTTCTCTGGATGACCAGGTCCAGGGATTGGGGCTCATTAGGAGTGGCCCAGTTTTCCTCTTTGTGTTTTCCTCACTCCACAGGTTGATGCCTGGGGATTACAAGAAATTTCAGGGCAGTCAATTCTCCCAGTAATTTTTCATGTTTACCCCTTCTTTCACCTAGTGATTTTACATGGCAATTTTGCAGGTGAAGTGTGCAGATAAAAATCCTGTTCCTCTGAGCTGCTGTGGATCGCGTTAGTTCTGATGGGGCTGGTGACGGCAGTGACCGCCCACATTGGAATTGACAGGACTTTCGTAATGATGGCCTACTTTTTTCTGTCAAATCCTAATCTTGATGTAATCGTAACATACATAGTCAGTTCACCAGCCAGGCCGGCTGGTCAAGCTATATTTACTCAAGCTCCATCAGATGGCTTACAGTCATTTCTAACTTTGGCAATAGCCCAAAGCCCGTATATTTGATTCAGTTTCTCATCCATTTTTATAAAAGAATATTCTAAAAAGTCAGACCAACAGCAGCGGACCCTATGGTTTGTTTCTTGAAATACACAGTCAGCATTTTCTTTAATTCTGTAGTGTGAAGCTGGCAAATGGAGATTACGTTCACAGTAGACACCATGTAAATGACCACCCAAAATAAAGTCAGGCCATTACTGACAAGTGAGTGGTCAAACTCAACCTCACGAGCGTAGTGCGAGAGAGAGAGAGGGAGAGGGAGAGAGAGGGAGAGAGAGAGTGCACAAGGGCCCAATAACATAATTTCTTTGTTGCATTCAATTGCCTTACGCTAATGTACTCTCTCGGATAAGATGCTGGTACTATTAAATTGATGCATGGTCCTTGCTGCAATACTTTATGCAGCAGAAGCAATGCCTCCCGTGGTTGTCCTCATTGTTTGGGGTTAAAAATGTGGCTACCCTGGGAGTGCAATTTTTGATCACACAAGAGATGTTCTCTCCTGTTAATCCCTATTAGTGTCACTAAGTTACATGTTTATCATTTTGTTGACCTCAAAAGCATGATGGACATTACTGGCTATGGTGGGATTCACACTTGTGGCATGCAGGGCGATAGATGGGTACTAACCCGCTCAGAGATCTTTCTGCAGTTTCCTCTTGGAGATACTTTAGAGGCACAGAGGGGGGTTTATAGCAACGCAAAACCCAATTCTTGTGAGATTTATCATTGTGTGCCTGCACCCATGGAGTTTGTGTGCCAGCCTGGCAGCACCCAGCACAACTTATGGAATATGGTGCCAGGTGCAAATTTATGTTGGATGAAATGTGACTGATTCAGAGCCCATCACGGTTTAAAATAACACCGTCCACACTGCCATTAGCTGGTCACCACAGACTCAGGAATAGGGTAAGCAGATCCAAAAGCTCCATGGCTGCCAATGAAAAGGAAAGTAAAACCATTGAACATGATTTAGTTAAATGATGTTCCAGATACCATGAGAGGGGAGATGGTACTCTCCAACCATTGATTTTAAATGGCAAGGTCATACCTGAATAAAATACGGGCCTAGGTTTCTACAACCTGAGGACTATTTTATTGGATCAAAAACGAAGTGCAAGGTACTTTCTTCCCTGTTCCTTGTCAGACGTATGTTTATTTGAAAATTCTTAATCGTCTTTGCCAAGGTTGGACTCTCTATATACAGAATAACCAGGCAGGACTGGAGGACAGTCTGCTGCTTTCAGAACTAGGTAGGTAGGTGTTGCTCACACGCCTGGCACAACTGGCAAGCCTGAGTGAGAAGCACTCAGTTATTGTGGTCGGACATTCATGGTAAAACAACCAGGAGAGGAGCTGAGGCTTCGCCCACATGTTGAGAGCCAAGAGAACATGTTTTGATTAGGCAGAAGTTGTGTGCTTTGACAAAAAAACAGCGCTTGCACTCCACACATCTGTGGTCATTTTATTTATCCAGCTGCAGGGGCAAATATATGGCATTGTAATGCTATTAAAATTTCTTAGCTAATAATCAGCTAGATAATGTATGTTTTTTCCTCTGGCAGCAGCACAGATGGGAGGAGGGCAGTTATTAACGTACATGTATTTTTAGGTCTGGCTTAACATTGCAACTGTAACCTGACCTTTTAATCCTCACCAATATTATCCTACAGTCCTTTACTTCCACACAAATACATATCCATTTCCATGGTATCTACTTGTAATGCTTCTCTTTGTCATACAACAGTCCTTTAAATCCCAGCCTTTTGACAATACCAGTGCTTGTTTGGAAGGTATATGCATGGTTTGTTGCTGTGGAGAAATATTGCTTATCGAACTGTAGCTCACCCTGGAACTGATTATTGCATGAGGTTCTCTTGATAACCGTTTTGTAGCTAGTTGTACTGTAAAGTCAATTGTTTGGACCTGTCTTTTCAGAAAATGATTTGGAGAGGAACCAACCCCCAAACCACTGTACTGTGTTGGACTTCTTTTAACAATGACTGTTTGAAACCAGTTCTATGAGGGCTGGTGATCCCGTTTGCCCATAAAAACTTATGTTTTCTGTTAAAACGTGATTACAGGTGTCCCAGTATTTCTAACCACATATCCACCACCAAAAGCGGTCTGGAAACATACTTGGAGCAAGCATTGGCTAAGCCAATAGGTCTCAACTTTGTGACATATTGGCATTGCCAATGGTTGTTAGCTATGCTGCACAGCATCTCCAATGATGTGCAGCATGTCTAAAGTAAAACAAACAAAAAAACATTTCCGCAGCTGCCTGCGTCATTGTGTAGGCATCACCCATGTGCGCGCCGACAAAATTAATTAAACACATCCTTTTTTTGTGTCAAGTCTATGAGTGCATGCACTTGCACATGCGTGTCGTATGCAAGATGCTGTTGTGTTCAGTAAAAAAGCTTGGAACCTGCCTGTCACACACCATTTGTTGGTTTGCATGGCACTCTTCTTTATAGCCTCGTAATTCATCAAGGCATGTCTGGGATCATTTCCGTTGCTCTGTGTGGAGCGGGGATCAAGAACTAACTGATTTCAACTAGATTAGTGCCCGTCCACTGCTCCTGACATGATCGAGGTACTATTTTGTTTTAGCTTCCAGTGCCCCGTAAAAAGAAGGCTTGTGACAGGCAAAAATATGCCTAGCAGGGCAAATAAAATTGCTAAGTTTTATTTTTTAAAGCTAAGTTTATTTATTTTTTAAGTCATCTTTTCTCAGTTTCCATTCATGTTTATTTTTGTTTTTGTTCGTGCATGCTGTTGTCAAAAGATGACAATTAACTTGTTTGAACTCTGGGAGAGCTATTGCATTCAAAATGTTTGTTTTGTTTTAGTTACTGATACAAGTTGGATCAATAACTTAAAACAAAAAATGCAAAAGCATTTTACTTTGAGGTGCAGGAGGAGCAGGGCCGGTCTGGGATCCCAGGCAGCCCTGGCAAGTTTTGTCAGACTAGCCCTAGTATTGTGCGTAGCAAGCAAACACAGCGAGCAAGCCTGACTGGTACTAAGGAGTTTGGGTGGGTTCTCCCCCAAGAAAAGTTTGGAACAATAAAGACCAAAACAGTGCATTTTACAACATGTTTTTAATAACATATTTAATTGTATTAACTTCCAAAGCATGGTAAATAGTAAATGATGACCTTAAAGAGCACCAGGATAACCAGTAATACATATCCATAGACATTCTTACAGACAGCACCAAAATATCCACAAGAAAGTAGTGAATAAGAAAACACAAAGTATACGTCAGACCACCCTGTACAGTGCGTACCCAGGCCAGAAAGCATGGAACTGTTACACATATGCAGCCAGGCCACTGAAGCCAGAAACCGTGGACATGTCACACATAAGCACCCCAGCCAGAAAGCATGTAAATGTCACAGATAAGCACCCAGACCAGAATGCATGAAAACGCCACACATAAGTATTCAGGCACGAAAGCATGGATGTGTCACACATGAGCACCCTGTCCAGAAAGCATGGAAATGTCACAGATAAGCACCCAGACCAGAAAGCATGAAAACGCCACACATAAGTATTCAGGCACGAAAGCATGGATGTGTCACACATGAGCACCCTGTCCAGAAAGCATGGAAATGTCACACAAGCATTCGGGCCAGAAAGCATGGAAATGTCACACATAAGCACCCAGCCCAAATAGCATGGAAATGACACACATAAGCACCCAGGCCACTAAGCATGGAAATGTCATACATAAGCAACCAGGCCAGACAGAATGAAAATGTCACGCATAGGCACCTAGGCCAGATAGCACAGAAATGTCACACATAAGCACCCAAGTCACTGAGACCAGAAACCGGGGAAATGTCACACATAAACACCAAGGCCAGTAAGCGTGAACATTTCACACAGAAGCATCCAGGCCACTGAGGCCAGAAACCATGGAACTGTCACACATAAGCGCCCAGCCCAGTATACATGGAAATGCCACATATAAGCACCCAGGCCAGAAAGCATGGAAATGTCACACATAGACACCCAGTCAAGTAAGCATGGAAATGTCACACATATGCACCCAAGTCACTGACCCCAGAAACCGTGGAAATATCACACATAGGCACCCAGGCCAAATAGCATGAAAATGTCACACAAAAACACCCAGGCCCCTGAGGCCAGAAACTGGGGGAAACGTCACACATAAGTATCCAGGCCAGAAAGCATGGAAACACACATAGACATCGAGGCCAGGTAGCATGGAAATGTCACACAAAAACACCCAACTCACTGAGACCAGAAACCGTGGAAATGTCACATGTAAGCACACAGGCCAATAGGCGTGAAAATGTCTTACAGAAGCACCCAGGCCAGAAATCATAAAAATACCAAACATATAAGCCTAGGTCAGAAAACATGGACCTGCCACACATAAGCACCAAGGCCACTGAGGCCAGAAACCGTGGAACTGTCATACACAAGCACCCAGTCCAGAAAACATGCAAATGTCACACATAAGCACCCAGTCCAGAAAGCATTAACATGTCATACATAAGCACCCAGGCCAGTAAGCATGGAAATGTCACACATATCCACCCAGGCCAGAAACTGAGGAAATGTCACATATAAGCGCAGAAAGCATGGAAATGTCACACATGAGCACCCAGGCCAGAGAGCATGGAAATGTCACACATATCCACCCAGATCATAAACTGCAGAAATGCCACACATAAGCACCCAGCCCAAAAGGCATGGATATGTCACAAATAAGCACTCAGCCCAGAAAGCATGAAATGTCACAAATAAGCACCCAAGCCAGAAAGCATGGTATTATCACCCATAAGCACCCCAGTCAAAAAGCATGGTAATGTCACACATAAGCACCCAGGCCAGAAAGTATGGAAATGTCACACATAAGCTCTCAGGCCAAAAATCATGGTAATGTCACACATGAGCACCCAAGTTAGAAAGTGTGGAAATGTCACACATGGCACCCAGGCCAGAAAGCATGAAAATGTCACACATGGCACCCAGGCCAGGAAGCATGGAAATGTCACACATAAACATCCATGCCAGAAAGCATGGAAATGTCACACATAAACATCCTGGCCAGAAAGCATGGAAATGTTACCCAGAAGCACCCAGGCCAGAAAGCACGAAAATGTCACACATAAGTACCCAGGCCACTGAGGCCAGAAACCGTGGAACTGTCACACATAAGCACCCAGTCCAGAAACAGTGCAAATGTCACACATAAGCACCCAGACCAGAAAGCATGAAAATGTCACACTTAAGCACCCCGGCCAGAAAGCATGGTAATGTCACAGATAAGCACCCAGGGAAGAAAGCATGAAAATGCCACACATATGCACCCAGTCTAGAAAGCATGGAAATGTCACACATAAGCACCCAGTCCAGTAAGAATGGAAATGTCACACATTAACACCCAGGCCAGAAGCCCTGGAAATATCACTTATAAGCACTCAGGCCAGAAAGCATGGAAATGTCACACATAGGCACCCAGGCCAGATAGCATGGAAATGTCACACATAAGCACCCAAGACACTGAGACCAGAAACCGTGTAAATGTCACACATAGACACCAAGGCCAGTAAGCGTGGAAATGTCACACAGAAGTATCCAGGCCAGTAAGCATGAAAATGTCACACATAGACAGCGAGGCCAGATGGCATGGAAATGTCACACAAAAACACTCAGGTCACTGAGGCAAGAAACCGTGAAATGTCACACATAAGCACACATGCCAGTAGGCGTGGAAATATCTCACAGAAGCACCCAGACCAGAAATCATGAAAATGCCACACATATGCACCCAGGCCAGAAAACATGGAAATGTCACACATAAGCACACAGGCCACTGAGGCCAAAAACCATGGAACTTTCATACATAAGCACCCAGTCCAGAAAGCATGGAAATGTCACACACAAGCACCCATCCCAGAAAGCATGGAAATGTCACACCTAAGCACCCCGGCCGGAAAGCATGGAAATGTCACACATATGCACCCAGGCCAGAAACCGCACATAAGCACCCAGCCCAGAAAGCATGGAAATGTATACCTAAGCACCCTGGCTGGAAAGCATGGAAATGTGACACCTAAGCACCCAGGCCAGAAAGCATGGTATTATTACCCATAAGCACCTTGGCCCGAAAACATGGTAATTTTACACATAAACACCCAGGCCAGAAAGCATGGAAATGTCACACATAAGCTCTCAAGCCAAAAATTAAGGTTAATATCACACATAAACACCCAGGCTAGAAAGCATGGCATTGTCACATATGGCACGTAGGCCAGAAAGCATGAAAATGTCACACATGGCACCCAGGCCAGGAAGCATAGAAATGCCACACATAAACACCCACACCAGACAGCATGGAAATGTCACACATAAACACCCTGGCCAGAAAGCATGGAAATGTCACCCAGAAGCACCCAGGCTAGAAAGAACCGAAATGTCACACATAAGTACCCAGACCACTGAGGCCAGAAACCGTGAGACTGTCACACATAGGCACCCAGTCCAGAAACAGTGCAAATGTCACACATAAGCACCCAGACCAGAAAGCATGAAAATGTCACACATAAGCACCCAGGCCAGAAAGCATGGTAATGTGACAGATAAGCACCCATAGAAGAAAGAATGAAAATGCCACATATTTGAACCCAGTCTAGAAAGCATGGAAATGTCAGACATACGCACCCAGTCCAGGAAGCATGGGAATGTCACACATATACACCCAGCCCGGAAACCGTGGAAATTTCACACATAAGCACCCAGGCCAAATAACATGGAAATGTTACACAAAAGCACCCAGGCCAGAAACTGGGGAAATGTCACACATAAACATCCAGGCCAGAAAGCATTGACATGTCAAACACAGATACCGAGGCCAGATAGCATGGAAACGTCACACAAAAACACCCATCTAAGTGAGACCAGAAACCATGGAAATGTCTCACAGAGGCACCCAGGCCAGAAATCATGAAAATGCCACACATATGCACCAAGACCAGAAAGCATGGAAATGTCACACAGAAGCACCCAGGTCATTGAGGCCAGAAACTGGGGAAATGTCACGCGTAAGCACCCAGGCCAGTAAGTATGGAAATGTCAAACACAAGCACCCAGGCCAGAAAGCATGAAAATGTGACACATAGACACTGAGGCCAGATGGAATGGATATGTCACACAAAAACACCCAGGTCACTGAGACCAGAAACCGTGAAATGTCACACATAAGCACACAGGCCGGTAGGTGTGGAAATGTCTCACAGAAGCACCCAGGCCAGAAATCATGAAAATGGCACACATATGCACCCAGGCCATGGAAATGTCACACATTAGCATGGAAAGCATGGAAATGTTACACATTAGCACACAGGCCACTGAGGCCAGAAACCGTGGAAATGTCACACATAAGCACCCAGCCCAGAAAGCATGGAAATGTCACACATAAGCACCCAGGCCAGTAGGCGTGGAAATATCTCACAGAAGCACCCAGACCAGAAATCATGAAAATGCCACACATATGCACCCAGGCCAGAAAACATGGAAATGTCACACATAAGCACACAGGCCACTGAGGCCAAAAACCATGGAACTTTCATACATAAGCACCCAGTCCAGAAAGCATGGAAATGTCACACATATGCACCCTGGCCAGAAACCGTGGAAATGTCACACACAAGCACCCAGCCCAGAAAGCATGGAAATGTCACACCTAAGCACCCCGGCCGGAAAGCATGGAAATGTCACACATATGCACCCAGGCCAGAAACCGCACATAAGCACCCAACCCAGAAAGCATGGAAATGTATGCCTAAGCACCCTGGCCGGAAAGCATGGAAATGTGACACTTAAGCACCCAGGCCAGAAAGTATGGTATTATTACCCATAAGCGCCTTGGCCCGAAAACATGGTAATATTACATATAAACACCCAGGCCAGAAAGCATGGAAATGTCACACATAAGCTCTCAAGCCATAAATTAAGGTTAATATCACACATAAACACCCAGGCTAGAAAGTATGGCATTGTCACACATGGCACCTAGGCCAGAAAGCATGAAAATGTCACACATGGCACCCAGGCCAGGAAGCATAGAAATGTCACACATAAACACCCACACCAGACAGCATGGAAATGTCACACATAAACACCCTGGCCAGAAAGCATGGAAATGTCACCCAGAAGCACCCAGGCTAGAAAGCACCGAAATGTCACACATAAGTACCCAGACCACTGAGGCCAGAAACCGTGAGACTGTCACACATAGGCACCCAGTCCAGAAACAGTGCAAATGTCACACATAAGCACCCAGACCAGAAAGCATGAAAATGTCACACATAAGCACCCAGGCCAGAAAGCATGGTAATGTGACAGATAAGCACCCATAGAAGAAAGCAAGAAAATGCCACATATATGAACCCAGTCTAGAAAGCATGGAAATGTCAGACATACGCACCCAGTCCAGGAACCATGGGAATGTCACACATATACACCCAGGCCGGAGACCGTGGAAATTTCACACATAAGCACCCAGGCCAAATAACATGGAAATGTTACACAAAAGCACCCAGGCCAGAAACTGGAGAAATGTCACACATAAACATCCAGGCCAGAAAGCATTGACATGTCAAACACAGACACCGAGGCCAGATAGCATGGAAACGTCACACAAAAACACCCATCTAAGTGAGACCAGAAACCATGGAAATGTCTCACAGAGGCACCCAGGCCAGAAATTATGAAAATGCCACACATATGCACCAAGACCAGAAAGCATGGAAATGTCACACAGAAGCACCCAGGTCATTGAGGCCAGAAACTGGGGAAATGTCACACATAAGCACCCAGTCCAGTAAGTATGGAAATGTCAAACACAAGCACCCAGGCCAGAAAGCATGGAAATGTGACACATAGACACTGAGGCCAGGTGGAATGGATATGTCACACAAAAACACCCAGGTCACTGAGACCAGAAACCGTGAAATGTCACACATAAGCACACAGGCCGGTAGGTGTGGAAATGTCTCACAGAAGCACCCAGGCCAGAAATCATAAAAATACCACACATATAAGCCTAGGTCAGAAAACATGGACCTGCCGCACATAAGCACCAAGGCCACTGAGGCCAGAAACCGTGGAACTGTCATACACAAGCACCCAGTCCAGAAAACATGCAAATGTCACACATAAGCACCCAGTCCAGAAAGCATTCAAATGTCATACATAAGCACCCAGGTCAGTAAGCATGGAAATGTCACACATATCCACCCAGGCCAGAAACTGAGGAAATGTCACATACAAGCCCAGAAAGCATGGAAATGTCACACATGAGCACCCAGGCCAGAGAGCATGGAAATGTCACACATATCCACCCAGATCATAAACTGCAGAAATGTCACACATAAGCACCCAGCCCAGAAGGCATGGATATGTCACAAATAAGCACTCAGCCCAGAAAGCTTGAAATGTCACAAATAAGCACCCAAGCCAGAAAGCATGGTATTATCACCCATAAGCACCCCGGTCAAAAAGCATGGTAATGTCACACATTAGCACACAGGCCACTGAGGCCAGAAACCGTGGAAATGTCACACATAAGCACCCAGCCCAGAAAGCATGGAAATGTTACACATAAGCACCCAGTCCAGTAAACATGGAAATGTCACACATACGTACCCAGGTCAGAAACCGTGGAAGTGTCACACATAAACACCCAGACTAGAAAGCATGGAAATGCCACACATAAGCTCCTAGGCCAAACAGCATGGAAATGTCACAGATAAGTGGTCTGCTTTGCTTCAAACTAAGAGGAAAACGATGCCAAGGAATGCAGCACTCTTAGTGTGAGTAATGAATTTATTAAGGTACTTCCCAGATATCAAATAAATGCACACAAACCTATGAACATGAGCATTAACTTGAATGCAGTAAAACACATGTAAATGCTGAAATACTCACAGCAGTTAAACAATGACGGGCATAAAAAGTGCAATACATCAACAATAAATTTATGCCAGCCAAGCTATATAATTAAGAATAAAAATGCTTCACCATGGGGGAATTCATCACCATCCTTGCCAACATCAAGCAAGGGAACCCTGGACGGTTGAGACAGGAGAAACTTCCCCGATGGGATATGTAGGAAGTTGGCTCTGTATGCACTATTTCAAAGTGAGGAATAGTATGCACAGAGTCCAAGGGTTCCCCTTAGAGGTAAGATAGTGGCAAAAAGAGATAATACTAATGCTCTATTTTGTGGTAGTGTGGTCGAGCAGTAGGCTTATCAAAGGAGTAGTGTTAAGCATTTGTTGTACATACACACGGGCAATAAATGAGGAACACACACTCAGAGACAATTCCAGGCCAATAGGTTTTTGTTATAGAAAAATATCTTTTCTTAGTTTATTTTAAGAACCACAGGTTCAAATTCTACATGTAATATCTCATTTGAAAGGTATTGCAGGTAAGTACTTTAGGAACTTTGAATAATCACAATAGCATATATACTTTTTACATAAAACACATATAGCTATTTTAAAAGTGGACACAGTGCAATTTTCACAGTTCATGGGGAGGTAAGTTAATGTTAGTTTTTGCAGGTAAGTAAACCACCTACGGGGTTCAAATTAGGGTCCAAGGTAGCCCACCGTTGGGGGTTCAGAGCAACCCCAAAGTCACCACACCAGCAGCTCAGGGCCGGTCAGGTGCAGAGTTCAAAGTGGTGAACAAAACGCATAGGCTTCAATGGAGAAGGGGGTGCCCCGGTTCCAGTCTGCCAGCAGGTAAGTACCCGCGTCTTCGGAGGGCAGACCAGGGGGGTTTTGTAGGGCACCGGGGGGGACACAAGTCCACACAGGAAGTACACCCTCAGCAGCGCGGGGGCGGCTGGGTGCAGTGTGCAAACAAGCGTCGGGTTTGTAATAGGAATCAATGGGAGACCAAGGGGTCTCTTCAGCGGTGCAGGCAGGCAAGGGGGGGGGGGCTCCTCGGGGTAGCCACCACCTGGGCAAGGGAGAGGGCCTCCTGGGGGTCACTCCTGCACTGGAGTTCCGATCCTTCAGGTCCTGGGGGCTGCAGGTGCAGGGTCTTTTCCAGGCGTCGGGATCTTAGAGTCAGGCAGTCGCGGTCAGGGGGAGACTCGGGATTCCCTCTGCAGGCGTTGCTGTGGGGGCTCAGGGGGGACAACTTTGGTTACTCACAGTCTTGGAGTCGCCGGAGGGTCCTCCCTGAAGTGTTGTTTCTTCACCAGTCGAGTCGGGGTCGCCGGGTGCAGTGTTGCAAGTCTCACGCTTCTGGCGGGAATTGCAGGGGTCTTTAAAGTTGCTCCTCTGGAAACAAAGTTGCAGTCTTTGTTGAACAGGGCTGCTGTTCTCGGGAGTTTCTTGGTCCTTTTAGAGCAGGGCAGTCCTCTGAGGATTCAGAGGTCGCTGGTCCTGGGGGAGAGCGTCGCTGGAGCAGTTTTCTTCCGAAGGGGGGAGACTGTCCGGTAGGGCTGGGGCCAAAGCAGTTGGTGTCTCCGTCTTCTCTGCAGGGTTTTCAGCTCAGCAGTCCTCTTCTTCTTTAGGTTGCAGGAATCTGAGTTCCTAGTTTCAGGGGAGCCCTTAAATACTAAATTTAAGGGCGTGTTTAGGTCTGGGGGGTTAGTAGCCAATGGCTACTAGCCCTAAGGGTGGGTACACCCTCTTTGTGCCTCCTCCCAAGGGGAGGGGGTCACATTACTATCCCTATTGGGGGAATGCTCCATCTGCAAGATGGAGGATTTCTAAAAGTTAGAGTCACCTTAGCTCAGGACACCTTAGGGGCTGTCCTGACTGGCCAGTGACTCCTCCTTGTTATTCTCATTATTTCCTCCGGCATTGCCGCCAAAAGTGGGGCCGTGGCCGGAGGGGGCGGGCAACTCCACTAGCTGGAGTGCCCTGTGGTGCTGGAACAAAGGGGGTGAGCCTTTGAGGCTCACCGCCAGGTGTTACAGCTCCTGCCTGGGGGAGGTGATAGCATCTCCACCCAGTGCAGGCTTTGTTACTAGCCACAGAGTGACAAAAGCACTCTCCCCATGTGGCCAGCAACATGTCTCGAGTGTGGCAGGCTGCTAAAATCAGTCAGCCTACACGGGTAGTTGGTTAAGGTTTCAGGGGGCACCTCTAAGGTGCCCTCTGGGGTGTATTTTACAATAAAATGTACACTGGCATCAGTGTGCATTTATTGTGCTGAGAAGTTTGATACCAAACTTCCCAGTTTTCAGTGTAGCCATTATGGTGCTGTGGAGTCCGTGTTTGACAGACTCCCAGACCATATACTCTTATGGCTACCCTGCACTTACAATGTCTAAGGTTTTGCTTAGACACTGTAGGGGCACAGTGCTCATGCACTGGTGCCCTCACCTATGGTATAGTGCACCCTGCCTTAGGGCTGTAAGGCCTGCTAGAGGGGTGACTTATCTATACTGCATAGGCAGTGTGAGGTTGGCATGGCACCCTGAGGGGAGTGCCATGTCGACTTACTCGTTTTGTCCTCACCAGCACATACAAGCTGGCAAGCAGTGTGTCTGTGCTGAGTGAGGGGTCCCCAGGGTGGCATAAGATATGCTGCAGCCCTTAAAGACCTTCCCTGGCATCAGGGCCCTTGGTACCTGGGGTACCAGTTACAAGGGACTTACCTGGATGCCAGGGTGTGCCAATTGTGAAAACAAAAGTACAGGTTAGGGAAAGAACACTGGTGCTGGGGCCTGGTTAGCAGGCCTCAGCACACTTTCAATTCAAAACATAGCATCAGCAAAGGCAAAAAGTCAGGGGGTAACCATGCCAAGGAGGCATTTCCTTACAGGATCCCTATGGGCAGTGCGTCCACCCGCAAAACAAGTTCCCTTGCCTCGGTGCCAAGATTCCCCACCTTATATACCTTAAACAAACTCCAGAGGAAGATTCTGGCAATCTCCTCTTCCTTCAATTGTGAAATTCAAGTGCTGGTTGTACTCTGTCTGCGTCGACAGCACGTAAAGGAATGGGCCCCTGCCCCAGTGCACATTCCAGAGAAAGATGAGGGAAAAACCCTGCACCACCAATGTGACAGCACCTGAAGCTAAGCACAAAATGGAGTCAGTGATCAAGATGGAGTCGGTGGTTAAATACAGATAGCATTACAGTAAGCACCCAGGCCAGAAAGCATGGAAATGTCACACATGGCACCAGTCCAGAAAGCATGAAAATGTTACACAAAAGCACCCAGGCCAGTGGCCCTGAAACAATTTTCAGAGTGTGGGTGCTGCAGTCAAAGTTCCATCACTGAAGAACAAGCATAGCAAATGGGCCATGCCTATTCTGGTGGAGGTGGTGAGGGTGTGGTATGTAGGTAGTGGAGCATTTTGAAGACCACTGTTGCAAGTATATTACTAAAGCATGGTGTGTTAGTGCTCTGCCATTTACACACAGCACATTTTCCATTGAAATTGCCAAAACCTCCCACTGACGTGCAGTTTTACTGATAGAACTATGTAACATTCAAATGATAATGAGTGGAAACTGATCTTAATAAAATATTTATAATTTGCACACCACCAGGTAAGGTGTCTTGATTTATGTTAATCCTATTGAAATCATTATTTTTATCACAAGATGAAAAGAAAAAAGTAAAGTCATTTTATTGCCCATTTCCCTTTTGAACTCTACCCTGATTATTTTGCGACACTGCAGCAACACCCGCATCCCTATTTCCAGGACCTATGACTCAGACCAGAAAGCAAGGAAATGGCACACACTAAGGTCAGACAATGCAAAGTTATCAGGTCATACTCACCACCACCAGTCTGTGCTACCTTGTGGCTTGACGACACTGGAGAAAGCTCCACAAACTTCGAGGTCACTCTGCCTCTGAACAGAAGCACCCAGGAAGCCCTATGGAGGTTTGCAAGGCAAGGAGCAGCCAGCTAGAGTTTACATATCACCTTTTCTTCCTCTGACTCTGCCAGAGGTGTGAATGGCCAAATATCGGAAACCATCCGTAGCCATTTGGAGGCTACGGGGGAGTATGGTTGAATCAAATGGTCCATAGGGGTGGCACAGAACCAATTTATCCCAGTTTACATGGTAGCATGCATGCGGCTAAGTCTCAAATGTCTGAAGGATAGCCGGGATCATTGCCACTGGCTCTGTGACATAAAGCAATATGCCATCCGCATATACCAAGACCTTTCCTTCCTCTAAATTGGCACTGAGATCTTGAATCTCTGAATATCGGAAGATGCGTGGACTATGCATGCGAAGGGCTCAATTGTGATGGCAAATAAGAAGGGGGCAAGAGACACCCCTGTTGGGTCCTCCTCTAAATTGGAAATGTCCAGGAAAGGGTGCCAGTTACTGTCACCGCTGACGTAGAGGACTGTTATAGTAGGGCTACCCACATTCTAAAACTGGGGCCTAAACTAAACTTCTTCAATGTTTGGTGAAGGAAGGACCAGTGAATTGCGTCAAAGGCCTTTTCAGCAACCAACGCAAGGAATACATGAGGTTCCTCTCTGTTTTGCACTTCTGACATCCAGTTATGCAATCAATGCAAATTAAGTCTGGTCAATCTGCCAGACATAAAGCCAGACTGGTCTCTATGGATAAGTGGGACCACCATCGTAAGGAGCTGTGTGGCAAGTATCATGGCCAGCACCTTTGTCTCAATAGCAAGCAGGGAAATCAAGTGCTATGAATTGAAGGTAGTTACCAATTTACACTTCTTGTAGATTACAGTGATAGTATTGTAGATCCAAAGGTAGCTCCCCCTTGTCCCATGACCCTTGGAAAAGGTGCAAAAGACATGGTCCCGGCAGCCCAGCATAGCACTTAAAGGATTCAGTTGGGAGGCCGTTAGGCCCTGGGATTTTCCCTGGTTTCAGTTTCGCTATGGTCATCTGGACCTCAGTGAGAGTGAAGTCCTCCTCCAGGGCTCTTAGCATGCACCACTGGCATTTCTAATGTGTCTAGGTAGTCTATGATGCGTTTAGCGTCTACCAGCGGGTGTGCCTGATAGAAAGATTTGTGCACACATTTTCATTGATTTATGAAAAAATCAAGAAGAATGTTGTTGGAAATGGCCTATTTTGCAGGGTTATCCCCAAACTTTTTGCCTTCTTCCTCCTTTTTTTCTGACCCGTTTATACTGGCTTTAGGACTTTGGGAAGTTTACCACTGCTGACCAGTGCTAAAGTGCAAGTGCTCCCTGTCTAAATTGTGTTGGTGATTGGTTTATCCATGATTGGCATATTTGACTTACTAGTTAAGTCCCTACTAAAGTGCACTATGTGTGCTGAGGGTCTATAAACCAAATGCTACTAGCGGGCCTGCAGCACTGATTGTGCCACCCATGTGAGTAGCCCTGTAAACATGTCTCAGACCTACTACTGCAGTGCCTGTGCGTGCAGTTTTAACCTGCCATTTTGACTTAGCAAGTAAACCCACTTGCCAGGCCCAAACCTTCCCTTTTACTACATATACGTTACCCCTAAAGTAGGCCCAAGGCAGCTCCTTGGGCAGTGGTAATGTATATAAAAGGTAGGACATGTACTGGTGTGTACTGGTGTGTTCTACTCTACTCTAATCGGTTTTCACTAGTGCAAGTCCTCTCTCACACATATGGTAATATGGTGATTGCCTTGAAATATCTCTTAAATGTAATTTCCCATTGGAAGCAGATAGAGATATGGGGGTTGGGGTCTCTGAATGCGCAATTTAAAAATACACCTTTTAGGGAAGTTGTTTTTTGAATTGGAAGTTTAAAAAATGCCACTTTTAGAAAGTGGGCATTTTCTTGCTTAACTATTCTGTACCTCTGCCTGTCTGCTGAATACTGGGTCATGATGGCAGTTGGACTGTTTGTGCATTCACTCTAGACAGTTACACAAAGAGAGCTAAGGTATACCCTGCATATCCTGATGGCCCATCACCAGGTTGATGGGTCTTCCTGAGCTTGAGTGGTGGGAGGAGCTGACACTTGCACCTGAATAGGGCTGTGCCTGTCCTCACACAAAACAGTCTCCAACCCCCTGGAATGTGTCTGTGGGCAGGGCAGGGAAAGCAGTGTCTTGTGCACTACTAAGGCTTCTCTTTGAAGTTTGCCTACTTCATAGACAGAAATGGCTATAAGTACTGGACATCACACACTTCTGGACTGAGGATATTCAAGCAGGAAAAAGAGCCAGATGGTGTAGGAGGGACTGCCACTCTGCCTGTTGCTTTGCTGTGCTGGCCTGCTGCTTGCTGCTTCTGTCCTGGGAGTGAAAAACTGGACTTTGCTTTCTACATCCTGTCTTCCAAGGTTCTCCAAGCACTTAAACCAAGTTTGCCTCCTATTAAGAAGTCTCAGGGCCATCAAAGACTTCACCTGCCAGCACCTGGGCTCTCCTGCTGAGAGTCCCGATTTGCCAAGTGGTGCCAAATCCAGTTCCAGGGCCCTTGGGAGTGTGTTCTGGTGCAGCAAGTAAGAAACTTGTGGATCGGCTTCCAGAACGACTTCAGAACCGGCACTACTCTTGGATCCCACGCTGCTGCCTGCACCAGAGATGTGGTCCCTGCTGAGTGCAACAACCGTGACCTACAACACAGGCCGGACACTGCTGCAGCATCTCCGAAGTCCAGCCACAGTCTGAGTCCATAGTTCTGTGTCACCGACGTCTGTGGCACCCGACTCTGCTGCAGCACCTTTGGCCCCATGGTGTGATCGCGACACAGCAAAGCCAATGCCTTGCATCTTGACCTGCTGGATTCATTGACCCCGCTTTGTCATAAGGAACTGATGCCAGCTGCCAATGCCGCATAAGCTTCCCTGCAACCGTAAGGAATCAACACCTCACCTACCCTGCCTAGCAGTAAGGAACTGGTGCCTCATCTCCCCAATAGCAGTAAGGAAATGACACTGCACCAACTCCGTGCAACTAATTGTTTCGTCATCATTTTCCATGGTGCTGTACCCCGGAGTACATGCAACTCCATGGCTGGCCCTGACTCCCTTGCGAGTGAAGTAAGACTGTTGGAAGCGACTCCCTCAAGACACTGTGATAGCCCCAGTTGGATCTGTTGTTTCTAAGCACTATACTAAGATTTATTCTTTAAAAATGTGTGTCTTTACTTGTGTATGTTGGATTTTTGTCATTTTGGTCTTGTTTTACTCAGATAAATATTGTCTAGTTTTCTTAACTGGTGTGCAGTAACACTGCGTTACTGTGTGTGTGTGTACAAATACTTTACACATTACTTTTGAGATAAGCCTGACTGCTTGAGCCAAGCTACCAAAGGGGTGAGCAGGAGTTATCTTAGGTGTGTGACTCCCTTACCCTGACTAGAGTAAGGGTCCCTACTTGGACAAGGTGCAAACCACTGCCAACTAGAGACCCCATTTCTAACAGATGTGATAGAGGTATTTTAACTGCGGAGTATGAGAATCATAGGGTGCATTTTCCAGAAAAAACAAATCCATTTGGCCCACATGCTGCATTTTTTATTTGCTACTCCATGTTTGATGAACCCACAAAGTAAACTGGCGCAATTCGAGTAATTGGGAAAACCTCACATTTTTGCTAAGCAATCACTGGAATAGGTGCAAGGGTCAAGAAGTGTGGGAGCCCAGTTGTGAATCTCATTCCAGAAAAAATACTAGAAAGCATGTGGAAATAAATGGACAGGAGAAACAAGAGAGTAGGAAAACATATTTCCCAGAAATAGTATTAAATTGTGACAGGTGTTTGCAAATTGAAAACTCATATTTGTGTAACTACATGCAGCAAAAAATTGCAGAATTCGAAAGAATTTCCAGACCTCGTCACTGTTAACAAATAGGGTTACAGATCTTTTTTCGGAGATAGCAAAACTCTTGTATTGAATGTCCTACAGTCTCTGGCATTGGGGGACCTGAAAAAGTCACGGCCATGATCTGCACTCAGAACCCAGTGGCGATTTCAAATAACAATGGAGATTTCATTTGAACCTGTCCTGCGGGGTGTGGGAATGGGGTATTGGGCTCTTTCCCTATGCCTTGTGCAGAAAGTCTGGTGGTTACTACTGAAGACCAGAACATGCAGACTATGAGAGCATTGTGATAGAATACAGAATATTGGCTAAGTCCATGTCCTGCGCTCAGAGCTCAAGGGCATGCCAAAGGACTAGCCATGTGGTTCTGAGGGAGGGATAAGTGCATGGCAGAGGCTTTGTGCCCACTGGGATTTGGGATTCCCCAGGTGTTGTCATCTGATGTCCCAAGGGATGTCATCAACTATGTAATTTGTGATGTCATTGTACATCACATTGCTAAGCTGGCACACTGTTGATTTTCCTGTAAGGCGCATGTGCCGTTTTTGGAGGTGCCTAGCTCGGTTTTAGGAGTGCCATCTTAGCCATACCATTAGAGTCTGCTATAGTGTTTTTTTTTTTATCTGTATATGTGTTTAATGTTTTCACTGTTATTTTAGTTTTGCGTTTTCTTTTCACATAAGCCCACTACAAAGGGGGGGTCTTCATTAGTAAGGGGGAGCTGTTGGACCCAAGGTTGTGTTTTAATTTTTTCCTCTCTGTTTTTGCCGAGTGTGTTACTTCTTAGTTAGCCATGCCCGCGTCAGAGGCTGGGCTATTTACACTAAATGGCAGCGCATCCGTGCAGCGGGTACACTGCTAGCGCACCAAAGGTGCACCAAAGGCAAGCCTGTCTGCACCCGTGTGCGCCTGGACTGTGGCATGCACCAGGGATGCTGTTGGTTTCAGAGCTGAAGGCTTGCACCTTCTTAACATATATTACAGTTAGTGTAGCACCGACCTCCTGGTAAGATGGTGGAGTGCCACACTTTTGACAGGGATTATTTGTTAGAGGACACCTGCCTTGGTTGCTCTTTTCAATTTAGAACACTGGGCTAGGAGGAATCACCTGACATTTGCAAAATGCTCTGTCAAACTCTTCTTCTCGCCGTTTTTTTTTTTAATAACAATTTTTTATTAATTTTTATTAATTTTTGTTAATAACAAAAGTGGGTTATGCAGGAAGCACATGGAATAAAGCTGTTACTTCTTTCATCAAAGAATACAACACAATTATCAAATAACAGGTATGGTAGCACCGGATTTCACATTTGGTCCGTCATCAGATGACACTTTACTTATATTTGTCCCACTCATTTCCCTCATACTCGACCATGTTTAAGGCGGCAACCTCATAGACTGATTTCTCTTGCTGGGCACACCAGTCAACCCCACCCCGGCGCCACTGTGAGAGGGGTGCAGGCTTTCAAATGAGTTGCAATGTCTTGCTTGGCTATCAGAAGGGTTGAGCATAGTCATCTCTTGTACCTCCAACACCCTCCTAAACCCCCCGGTAAACTTGCTCGTTATATTGGACCAATAATTTTGGATCTGGTCACACACCATGTGGTAAAAGTTGGCCAGGGAAAAGCCACATCAGGGGCAGATGGGTTCAGGTAGAAGATGCACTTGATGGAGTCTGAGCGGGGAGAGCGAAGCACTGTATAAGCAATAAGTCTGGATCATGCGTAAATAAGGGGCTATGGTAAGAGTCCTTGGTACCATTAATGCATCCCTCCAATCATTTTCCTCAAAGGGATCTATCCAGGCCTCGCAACGAGTCTTGAGATGATTTAGGTCTCTTCAATTGTGAAATTCAAGAGCTGGTTGTACTTGGTCTGCGTCAAACACACCCCCTGCCCCAATGCGCATTCCAGAGACAGAGGATGGGGCAGGCGCCCTAGCAGTTTTTAAGGGTGAGTTGGGGTCTAGAGCCTTGCCATAGGATTGAGGTTGCGACCATAGCTTGGGTTGGAACCACTCCTGCGGTAATGTAAGCGGAGTATTTTAAAACACACCGAGGAATTGTGGTAGTATCATCATTTTATAGAGAGCTATACGGCCCATTACATTTAAAGGAATAGACTACCATTTGGCGAAGTGCTGCTTGGTTTTCTTCGCCAAAGGTTCTAGATTTAGACAGGAGGAGTGTCACCCAGATGCCTAGATATTTGATGCTAAGACAGCGGATAGGAATATCTGTTTGCCAGTCAAAGCAGTCCCGGGATGGGTTCAAGGGCATTAACACTGACTTGAAGGAGTTCATTCGAAGGCCCGAGGCCTCTTCAAAACGACAAAGGATATGGAGACACCTGGCTGAATAACGGAGGACGTCATCTGCATGTCTATGCGGTCCTCTGTTCCGTCCCCCCAAGTTCCAGCCCTGGATCAGAACGTCACTGCAAATCAGGAATTGTAATGGTTTGATTGAAAGCACAAAGAGAAGGGGGGATAAAAGGCAACCCTGTTGGGTACACCCCCGATGAGGAATGCTTGGGATAGGATCCCGTTTATTGGTACCCATGCGGTAGGGTTGGAATAGAGGACGTTTAAGAAACCTGGTCCCAGTCCAGCAAACTCCAGCACTGCTCCCAGATAGCCCCAGTCCACCACACCGAATGCCTTCTGAAAGCCAAGAAAAAATAACTCTAGATCTGCCCTGAGGCAATGTCATTGGGCCAGAGCCATGTGGAGGTGTCAAATGCAATGTGTTATGCTGCGGGTCAGGATATATCTGCATTGATCATGATGTAACAATTTGGGCAGGACACACTTGAGCAGAGTCACTAGCACCGTGGCAAAGACCTTGATCTCAGAGTTGAGGAGGGAGATAGGACAGTAAGCTGTAGAGGAAGTGGGAGGAAGTTGTGTTTTCAGTATCACTACAATTACAGCTGTGTTTAATTCTGATGGGAAGGTGCCCGTTTGTTCTACTTCCTTGTAGAGGGCCAACAGTCTAGGCACTAGGATTTCCCTAAAGGTGGTATAGTACTCAGTAGGAAAGCCGTCAGGGCCGGGAGTTTTCCCTAAAACAATCCTTGATAAAGCTGTGGTTATTTATGCTGGTGTGAGAGGTTTGTCCAGCATCTGGGTCTCTCCCTGAGACAGTCAGTGGAGGGATAATTCTGCGAGGAATTGTGCAGAGCACTCAATGTTCTCTTTAGGCAGGGCTACATATAGTTTGGGATAGTACTGGGCAAAGGTTTGCGCCACTTCTGCTAGAGTGTGTACTGTATTGCCTTGATCTTCAATAATTTCAGGTACAATCCTAGTAGTTTGGTGATGGGAAGTGAGCCAGGACAGAGGTTTGCTGTTCTTGTCACCCCCGCTGTATATTTTAGACATTGTGGTGCACCATATATGCTTAGCAGCTTCGAGAGAGTGGTCGCGTATTTCATCTTTAATGAGACTTAGCTTTCGGGTTGTGTCCTCGCCTGGGTCTGCCGTGATGCGGGTCTCCAGGCGGAGGGTACAAGCTTCTAGCTGGGTAACGTGAAGTGAGCGGGCTTGCTTTCATACGCAAAGGTGTGCCTTAGTGAATGGTGGCCCATAGGTTGCCAACAGAAGAGACAGAGCCCTTGTTGCAAAAGTAGGTCTGAATTTCTCCGTCAAGGGCGCAGATATAGGAATTGTCTTGCAAATACTAGGCATTGAGGTGCCACATCGGCTGTTGGCCATCTCTGGAGGAGCCAAGATGAAGGAGGATTGAGGCATGGTCAG
Organism: Pleurodeles waltl; assembly: GCF_031143425.1. Classification (NCBI taxonomy): domain Eukaryota; kingdom Metazoa; phylum Chordata; class Amphibia; order Caudata; family Salamandridae; genus Pleurodeles; species Pleurodeles waltl. Next base: position 807,211,789 of record NC_090450.1, on the reverse strand, counting down.
AAATGCCTTGCTGTAAAATTGGGATCTGGGTGACTTTATGACAGTCTATTTTGGGCATAAAGACTAGATCAGTTTGTGAGTGAATGTGGTGTGCTGCAGACATGTGTGTGTATTGCGAGTGCCTTGGGTGCCATATCTGCCACACATCGCACAGGCCAAGTGAGGTGGCGAACGCCAGTGCGCTGAGATACGGAGGAGGGTCCTGAGGCATCAGCCTCGGGGACAGGGACCGTGGTAAATTCGCCCCCTATCAAGGTCAAACCCTGCAGAAGATCCTGGAGGTGAGAAGCAAGGTCCTGAAGGAAGGTGTGAAGGACCACAGGAGAGGCGTATATACTGACTAGACTGATGGTACACCCCTTGAGCATTCCTGTAAAAGCGACCAAGAGAGTCCCTCACCTCATAGGACAGCACCATGGGAAAAGAGTGTCACATATAGCCCCCCTCTGGGTCCCCGGGTATATCTCGTGTGGAAGACCCTATTGTATCCCTTATTGGTTCGGAAAGGACAGTGGTTGTGCTTGAGGTGAGTCTCCTGGAGCAGTAAGACATCTGGAGAGTATTGGTGTGCAAGGGCGAGAACTGCTGTGCGTTTTACTTGATCTAAAAGACAATTAACATTCCAGGAGAGGACATGGAAGGTTGTCATGGCTTGAGCGCTGTGAGGTGGGAAGTCCTATTCTGAGAGGATACGGAATATCACCACTCAGCTGGCAAGTGGTAGACAACATGGTAACGTGCGTCACTTAGTGCGACTCAGGACGTATCATTTGTGTTGTATAGGAGGAATAGCATGTCTGCTTGTAGAGAAAGCCTAAAAAACTAGTGGATAAATAAGGTCGTACTGATAACAAATAAAACATCAAACACAGATAGGTTACTGCTGGAGAGTCATAGTGTAGGACTGCGAGAAAGGTCAGAGACATCACCGCAATACTGTGGCGTAGGTGGTGCTTCATTGGGAGCGCCCTCATTGGGTGTTTTGCATTCTTCCGTGTTGGGTGTTTGATGGTGGTGGAGACATAAGGCCATTTAGAGATCTATTTCGTGAGCTGGTCTGCTGTGCTGCGGCCAGGGTTTCGGTCCATTGGCAGCTAACGTTGGAATGTTGGACGTTTGATTGGGGCGAACTGCAGGTTATCGGTGGGGACGTTCCTCTGTGAGCTACTGCATAGCCATTGCAGGGGTATAAAAAAAGTGGGTTTTGTTTGCGTGGATCACCCTGAGCCTTGCGGGAAAGAGAGGACGATATTGGAGCCCCAGTGTTCTTAACTTCTGCGTGACTTCTGTGTATGAGCGGCATCGCTGCTGGACATCCCGAGTGTAGCCAGGAAGGAGGAAGACTTTGGCATCCCCACATCGAAGTTGCAGGTGGGAGCAAGTCTTGTGAAGAATAACATCTCTGTCGCCGAAGTTAAGTATACAAGTTATCACAGGCCTTTGAGGTGTCCCAGGGGGTGACTTAGGGGCCAGGGCTTGGTGGGCTCTTTCAACTGCGAACTAGGGTGACAAGTGGTCAGATGGCACCCAAGTTTTCATTCAGTTTTCCAAAACGTCAGTGGCTTGCTGAGGTTCTGTGCCTTCAGGTATGTGGATCACTCGGATGTTGTTGTGCTGGGACCAGCTTTCTGAGTCTTTGGCTCGATGGTGGAGTTCTGGTTTGTGTGCAAGAAGGCTTGTCACTTGGGATTTGAGAGTTGTGACTTAATCTTCTACTGTGGAGAGACGGTATTCAGCCTCTGTGATCCTTGCTGAGGCATTGTGGAGGTCTTGACGGAGTAAAGCAATGTCCTCATGTGCTTTACCAATTTTGGTTTATACCGCTGACTGAGAGGATTGAATATCTTGGAGGATGATGGCAAGGTCGCTGGAGAGGGCAGAGGTTTTCCCTCCTGCGCCTTCTCCAATGGCGCCAGCATTGGGACCAGTAGTATATTGGACCATGCAAGTTTGTTAGGATGCTGCCTGGGCTGATTTGTCCTTGCATATGGTTTACATTCCCGACTGACAAAGCCCAGCCCACTTGCCACGTTGCCGCGGCAGCACGAGGACCTGAGCAATTAGGGGGAGTACTGCCCACCCGGCGGGTGTCCGGGCCCCGAGGTCTCAGACACCTGGTTTCCCTAATGAGTTCTGAAAAGGATACTGAAGGAGGCAGTTAGATCCAATCGGCCAGATGTGTAAAGCATAGCAAACGCATTACCTTACGCCTGGAATTCACTGTGCAGCTTTGCCCCGTAAGAATGTAAATGGGCACGGATCACGGGGCAGCAGTTTGGACCCAGGCGGCAGGTCTTGATGGCAGTGTTGAATTCTGGATTCAGGCTATAATGTTAGGGGGTGACCGGTGTGAAATGCCACCCTTGACCATGGAAGAAGAACTGAACTACTAAGGTAGGGAGGCAAGTAGAATTGAGTGGGGTCAAGCTGGGCCGCTGAAGTCACACATTCCTGGTTAGGCCGCCCAAGCTCAGCATGTCGGTACAGGGGGTGTCTTAGGAGCAAACTGAAGGCATTTGTGTGAGGTTTGCCGGTGCTTTTTTGCCTGACTGGCCACATCAAGACTACCGGGGTGAAGCTACTCCCTCACCCCCGGGGTCAGGTTGCTGCAGAGATCCAGTCCTTTCTTCTTGAGGCCCTCTCCCTCCCAGAGTTCTGTGACCAGTTGGGCCCACTACTCTTACCTTTGCGGCACTGGGTCAGCCAATTGCTCCCAGCCCACATTGTGCAGCAGTAAGGGGGCGGGCTGGGATTATTTCCTGGAGTGCGCCCCGTCACTTTATTTGAGAGGGCCTCCTACTACCCCCAGTTCACCGCCTCGGCTCCGGGCACTCTGCTCCCTCCCACAAGGGTCACCGAGATTTCTTGCCTTGCGTGCAGCCCCCACAAATCCGCACCCTCCAACAGGGTGGGAGCCCTCGAGGATGGCACAGAAGGGAGGAGAGAGGCTGCATGGTGCCGCAGAGACCTATCCGCCCAGTAGGGGCGTGGCAAGCAAGCAGTCAGTCCAGCTGGAGGCGGTCCTCCCCTTATCCTGCTCCCCTGTCTTCCCACGGAGGCAAGCAATGGTATCTCATTTTGGGGGAGCTGCAGTTCTGATCATGCTTGACCTGTCTGTGGCCTTTGATACAGTCTCCCTGAATCTCATGGTAAACCGCTTACAACAACTGGGCGTGTAGGGCAAAGTGCTCAGTCTGTTGCATTCTTTTAATGGACAGGCTGCAGGTATTAAGTTGTGAACAGTATAGGGCTAAAGCTTTTAGTCTGTCTTCTGTGTAGGGTGCTGCAGGGCTCCTCATTTAGTCCTACCCATTTTAATCTCTATGTCTCTTCCTTGGCGACAGTGGTTAGATCTTTTGGTTTACTGGTGCTGTCCTATGCAGACAACACTCAGATCATCATATCAATAATGGACAGTGTGCCCTTGTTGGTAGATAATTGTAAGAACTGTATGACCAGAATTAGTAATTAGATGGAAGAGCATTTACTTAAGCTGAGCACTGATAAACCAGCGATTCTGCTGTTTGGAGGTCTGCAACCATTTGGTCTGAGCTGTAGTGATCAGAGTCTTGCGTCCCCTCCCTACTGCGATTGAGTCAGCCAAGAACCTAGAGGTTACTTTTTACTACTTCTTGACATTCAACCTACAGGTTAATGACACTATCACAATGTGCTTCTATGTTATTAGATCGATTTAAAAGGTCCTTCCCTTTATTCCGGCAGAGTTGTGTAAATCTGTGGCTGTGCCACTCGTTTCCTCCTGCCTAGGTTATTGTAATGCTGTCTTACTGAACTCCCCTCAGCAAACTTCATGTCATCCAAAATGCAGTGGCTCAGCTTGTTTTAGGCATTCCAAAACATCTCTCGATTGCCAAAGGTCGTCAGACCCTCCATTTGCTTCCAGTCATGAAACAACAAGTGACTTTTAAAGTTCTTTGCATTGCCCTTATGGCATTGCATAAAAAGGGTCCAAGGTTTTCCAGACAGTTTGTCAGTAGAATGTGCCCCATAGGCCCCTCTGTACCTCCCACTGGAGGAAGGAGGTGATGCCCAAGATTCGCAGAGCCAGGGTGGAAAGTCGCTCTTTTGCTTATAAAATTGGCCAAACTTTGGAACACCTTACCCATCCACATTGCTGGATGTGAAAAGATTTTGGCCTTTCGTAAACATGTGAAAACATGGCCTTTTTCGACTTTGTCCCTGGTTCTTTTCATCCTGATTTTCCGTTCAATTTTGTTTTTCATTTCATTTCATCACGTGTGAGGGACAAGTATATATAACTCAGTGTTATGGTTAGAAGTAGGTGCTTGTTCTATTGCACCCAGGAAACCTTTGTGAAGTCGACCAAATGTTCCAGATTTGAACCATCTACTCAAGGTGTAATTTAAATCTACTGTCCCAGTTTCTTGTGACCATTTCCTTTGGCAGCACATCCTAGAGCAGGAAATCCCTCAAGGCTGCACCCTCCTGCGATCACTAATAAAAGGTACCTAGGAAGGTGGCAGCAGAGGCCATGCCATAGCTGGGCTACTGCAGGGTGTGGGTGGGTGAGGCAGCTGGGAAGGGCAAGCATAGGGTGACCAGATTTTCAGGAAAAAAACAGGACAGTTGTTGACATAGAAATATGACTAAATGTTGGCAAAGGTCAGTGCATTGTCTTTAGCTGGCTGTCCTCAAAGCTTTTGGAAATATTACTTCTTCTGTTAATGCTCTACTCTCTCGGGGACTTAGGGCATGTAAGCAAGTTGGGTTGGTTTGATGAAGCCTGTTCTAGAACATCAAAAAAGTTGCACCTCACTCTCAATGTATCCCCCAAAGATCGTCCTTTGATAGTAGTCCTTAGGAAATATTATAAGGAGACACTGTTTTCTAGGGAAAAGGAGCTACAGGAGGAGGCAGGGTCTAAGCTGGAGGAAGCCGCTGCCACCAATAACTCCATTCTGTTTAAGAAGATGATTCATTCTTCTTTTTCGAGAAAAAACACAGCCCCTGGTCTTGAATCCCACGTACCAATGCAGGCATGGGTCGATCAATTTTCCAGCATCTTTAGTTCTCTATCTATTAGAAACAGTGGTTAAGGATCTACCCCATCTTTGGTCAATTGAACTTCGATTGTAAACCTGTATTGTTCATGTGGCCATTGAACAATAAGAGTGCCAGCAGGAAAGCGGTAGGTCCCAATGGTGTCCCTGGCGATAAACGACCTGGGCAGAAAAACTGGTAATCCTGATTTTTGAAAAGGGGCGAACTTAAATGCTACTGCCCCATTTCCATTCTAGACTCCTCTGCCAATATTTTGGGCAGAGTAATTCTGGAAGGATCAAAATATTGGGCTTAAGTCAATAGTGTGCTGACAGAGTCTCAATATGGGTTTAGGAAGGGATTGGGGACGGTTGAACTATGTGTAATCCTGGACCACCGCACAGGGCAATACGTGAGGGCCAAACCTGCAAATCCACATATACCTTTGAACTGGTCAATCACACAGTTTTGTGGCAGACCCTGTTTTCTATGGGCTCACTCTCTGAAATTGTGCCTTTATTGCTCCAGCTCTACAGGCATTTAACAACAAAGGTGTGCTATGGGCCTAACGGGGAATCTATCCCAACGTTGCATATTCAGAGAGGTGTTAAGCAGGGGTGTGTGTTGGCACCCTTCTTGTTCTCTCTGCATATAAATGGAGTGCACACTTTGCTGCAGGTTGTGCCCACTGACCCCGCACGTTTTATATATTATAACAGTAGGGCTGTTCCGGTCATCCTTATGGAGTCGAGGGAACTGAAAGGAGGGAAGAAAACGTATACTATGGTCTGTGGAGAGGGTGTGTGTAAATCATGCGTATTGATGATGCAGGGATCATGAGGGTTATGTTGTTCTCCTATCTGGGCATTCTCTTCACTTCCAGCGGTTCATGGTCTAAGCACACCGAAAGTAACAGGCTAAAGATGGTGCGGTCCTGTGAGGGGATCTTCAGGTTTACCTGTAATTAGGTTGTAAACCAATTAGGAAAAGGATCTACAGAGCCAAAAGTACATCAGCAACCTCCTATGGTAGTGGATTTTGGGGCTATGCTAAACACTCTAGCCTACCCCCTCAAGGGAACATCTTTCTTTAGCGATTACTCACTGTTCCGTCCATACAGAGTTGGGGTTGCCGTATTTGGAAGACCTACTTCTCTCGAATCCTTTATAGCTGTGGCACTCTATTTGGTGCAAAGAGAAGAGTGGGTTCACAAAAACAATCATATTTGATTGTTTGAGTTGGGGATGGCTTTAAGAATTCAGTGGCTGTTGTGTTTTGCCAGTGAGTTGGCCCACCCTGATGACAGCCTGTCTCTAGATTGTCCAGACAGTATATTGCACTTCAGCAAGAGGGATTTGAAGCTTTTACTTCTTAACAAAAATCTGCTGTCAGACGTGCTAAATTTCCTTCTAAGGCCTGCTGTAGTCACCCTTCACTCCGTAACACCATATGAAGGGCTACAGCAGTATTTGCAGTTTATAATTAATATTTAAGTGTCCCGTCAGATTTTACACACACAAAACCATAGAAATTCAGCAGTTATAGTTATCTCAAGTAACTGTAACTTGTGCTCTAAAGTAACTATAACGCGCGGCCTCACCAGCACTGCTAATTACCCCACATATTACATCACTCATGACATCTTCTATGACATCATTGATAATAGAATTGCAACATTTGCTGTAAAATTATTGATGAGAAAACTGTATGGCAGGGGCTCGTTTTATAACTATCTTAGGGCATGACTTATAATTACTTGAGGAAACTACAACTACTGAATTTCTATAGTTTTATGTGTGTAAAATCTGAACCTAACTATAATCTCCCTGTAACCTTTGTTTTTAGTGAATATATGTTTGTGTGTTTGTGTGTGTGTGTGTGTGTGTGTGTGTGTGTTTGTGTGTGTATATATATATATATATATATATATATATATGTATATATATATACACACACACACCGATTCATCTGTAGCAATGAAAGTTAAAGACAACCTCAGCCATGCTGTGGTGGTTTCCAAGGAAAGGTTTGTGATCCTGGTCTTGGGTGATGGGCTCTGCAGAGATTGATTCATCCCTTATTAAATCCTGCTGTGCTGCCTGAATGAGGTCACGCCACACAGAAGGAGACTCATTAAACAAGTAAACCCTGTCCCTGATGTTATTAGAGGGCTGGTGTGAATGTGTGTCTTCACAGCACAGTGACAAACGTGTGTGCTGACCCAAACCTCTCTCAAAACGGGACATGTTTTTATTTTTGAAGAAGTATCGGGTCGGGAAGCTGGGACCATTCTCAAAAAAACAGGACTGTACAGGCTACTCTGGGATGTCTAGTCACCCTATGGAGGCACTGGAAGGACAAATACTGGCAATGGTGGGGGCAGGGCTCAGGGATTGACCAGCATGTCAACTTCGTTAGTGGTAGAGAGACAAAGAGCAGGGGGCTGAAAATGACTGCTGAGCAGTGTCAGTAGCCCCAAGCTGCCACTCATATCATCCCATTGGAACCATTTCCTACTACTGCAAGGAGTCCTTGACACTGCCCGTTTTATTTCTTTTTTAAATTGGAACACTTCATACTTTGCAAAGCTTTTGAAGTTTAAAGGAAATGTATGGGACCCTCCCCATTTGGAGGGCCCCGTATATGGTGCCTTTGATGGGCAGTGAGTGCCTTGTTGGTGGTGGCGGGGCGCAACATGTCCCCACCTATTCGGCGGGCGCCTTGATCATTGGATGAGTCATGCAGTGCGGCTCTGGAAGCACTAGCTTTTCCGGGCTGTGCACGGTGATGGCGCATGCCGACCCCGCTGTTAAAAGGGGTCGTGGTTGGTGAGCGGGCCTTTTGCACCACTCGTCGACCAAGATTAGAAACACGCGTCTCCACTGCACCAAGGAAGAAAGAGCGCTGAGAAAACCCACCCACTCCCCCACGGCATCTATTCAGTGTTGTGTTATTCATGCTATCTTGCTGTGTTGTTTACCCTATGTAGCCCTTCTTTTTGTTCTTGTTGTTGAATGATGATTATGTGCTAATCACCATAATCTCTACTAAGAGCACGAATGGGCTCATCGTGAAAGTATGTTGGTTGTATTTTATGTTGTTTTATTGGAATGGGGGGTGAGATCATGATTGGTGGGACAATTAGGTACCTTTTTTCTTACCTGGGCAGGACGGCAAAGTAATATGACCCCCCAAGGGGTGCTGGCTGGGAATCGAAGATAACATCCAGGGGTGCGGGGGTTGCGAGTGGTCACTGGCATCTGGTCCCTAGAGCCAACAACCCACGCATGCGCAAAGGTCTTGAAGCTAGCACAGGCCCTTCGGGGATGGAGTTTAAGGGTGGAGGGGGTGCCCATGGTAGGTATCCTGGCGGGCAGTCAGGCCCCCTGCACAACAGCGTACACCCAGGAGGATTTGGGGAGGAGATAGGATGTGCCCCTCTGGAGGACCTTTTAGCCACGGGGAGGAACATGGCCAGGGGTGTCAACTTAGGAACCAGTCATGATCTTATCCGCAGTCAATGATTTTGGATACGCAGGAACGTATTTTTAGTTAATGGTAGGAAATTGGATGTATTAGCATACTCTGTTAAGGTTAGGCATCGGAAAATTGTAAAGTATCCAGTAAATTTGATTGGGGTTACTGCATACATTCTTGTTGATTGATGGTTAAATTTTATTATGTTATAAATAAAATACAGCCGGGGATTTACGACCCCTAACCCAATTTTTTTAAAAATTTATTGACTAAAGGTGATGTGCTGTCATGCAGGAGGGTAGTTTTGAAGGGGATTTGACAGAAGGCCTCAGTGGTACCTGGCCATATGTTTGTGGTTGCAAGCCCTTGGACAATGCACACCCTCATTAATGGCTGTGTAGCTCATGGTAATTGGTTAATGTCTGGGAATTTAAGGTTTTGGACTCTAACAATAATATCAATTCAAATGAAGACTTTTAGGGGGCCTTATATCGTTTTTTATAATGCTTTAGTTTATGGTATCAGACCTCAACTTTAGCTTTCCTCTACCAATGTTAGAGTGTTTGTGCTCTTGTATAAACACATATGCAATTATATGTACAGATAGATCTACATATATATTTGTTATCAAGGTGGGGATGGATACTCTAGTTTTCTTAGAGGTGTGTAGGTTTTGAAAATTTATTTTTTTAATGTGTTAATAACTTTGTTTTTTTTATGCCATTTTGGCAGCAATTTGGTTCAGCAACCCAAGTCTCGTCCTTTAGAGTTCTGTGAAGACTGGTCAAGGAGGTCAAAACATATGTGGGGGATCTAAAGGATCAATTTTCCACATGCACGACTACATGATTACCCAGATTTACACCAACATTGGCGTGACAGTCAAACTTTACTCAAAATAGACCATTCAGCTGCTTGCACTGAGGACGAAAGCATAATTTAATTACATGTATTTCTATGTATGTTATTAAGTTGGTTAACCAATTTGTGAGCCACAATTTCAACATGAAAACGAATCTGATTGGCTTGCTAAATAGAAAATTACTCCAGGTAACGAAATGAATGGCAAACCACTATCAGTGATTCAGATCTCATGTTGCAGAAATAAACTCTGAGGGGCTTGTGTACACTCCCTAATACCAGGTAAACGAGGGCACACCCCAGAGTAGTGGAAACGAATATTTGTTCCCTAGTACTGCAGATAATATCTAATTTCTTTCTTTTAATCCTAACATAACCCAAAAATTGCTCTGGTTCCGTATATACTCTGCAAAAGAGTGTGATGTGGGCCCAGTATCCATAAGTACTGATGCATATTGATATTGTAGTTTCATGCAGCTGCGAAAAAAGGATTTTGGATTCTTTAAGACATTGGCAATTTAAGATAAACCATCCTAAAAATTTCCGAAAAACAATTGTCCACTTAACTTCGAAAGTTGATTGGCGAAAATCAACAAATCCCAAAAATTACACTATCCATTGCAATTCAGATTTCACAATTTTGAAATTGTAAAATTGTAAAATGAATTGTAAAACCCACAACAAAAAGAATATAAAGCACTGCCTGAAGACCATGCCCAAGTGGTATAGAACGCATCGCATGGTGTAAAACCACACCCTACAAAGGGAGCCTGCTGGGCACAGCCAAAGGGAGTACTCAGTGTTTACTGAGGCCTGGTGGAATAAACAAATAGCAAGGTTAATGTCCTGTGCCCAGCAGCCACTTTTCACGGTCAAAATCCAATGTAGCATGCTATGTGGACAATGACACAGGGAACCCCTTTATGAAGGCTGAAGATTATGCAGAGAAGGGCACTGTGTGTTGTAAAGACCATGCCCTCTAATTGGAGCCCAATGTAAACTGAATGCTTTACCTATTTATGCCAAATATGGAATGAAGAACCAATTTAAAAAAGTTCAAGTCTGCCAAATTTAGTGTATCAGTGAAACAAAAGGTGCATTTCCTACTGCAAATACACTCTACTACAACTACCACGAGGAGCAATGTGGATGAGACAAGACAATAACTTCAATTAGTTACTTATGGTTACTGGAATCCTATATATCCAACACACCTCAAATATATTCTGCATGGTTCCGGTGAAGCAGATAGCCAAACAAAATCACTTTAATGTGGCTTTTGTTCTGGGAGCAGCGAGTGATCACGATCATTATAAAGATGACTGCGGCTGGTGAACTTCCTCAAAAACTTTGCGATCACGATCAGTTTTTGGGCCTTGAACCACTCACATCTATTTTATGAACTATCTCTGATGTGGGTCAGTGTTCATTAAAAGACGTCAACCTCGTTTATGAACCCACACCAAGCTTCAAAATCTGGATCTGTTTAATTTTTTTGGGGGGGGAATGTGAGCATTTTTCATGTTCTATGGTGTAACTTCACCTTGCCTTGGAAGTCAGTCTACAGCTAACTTGTCTCTACAAAAACTACTTAATCAGTGTTTGCTGAGTGTTGGTGAACCATACAAATGGAAGATAAAGAGAAACATCTCATTTCTACAAGTCCAATCAAATGAGCTTTGGTTTATGAACTGCCATTCCCAGTTTGCCAGCTGTAAGTCTTCTTAGGTAATCTCTTTTGAAAATATTTATCTGAATTAAAGAGTGTAAACAAATTTGTGATCGTGAAGGCGAACATGCACAAATTATAGCTCAATTATGGACTGTCGATTTTTGGAAAAAGCGTTTGAAAAAGTACTGAATGCATCTATACCAAATCTGAGTTTAGACACCAGCACAGTCTTCATGCCATGTTTTATGTAACCTGTCTTGTACTTTGGCCTGTAATTGACAGAGTAGATGAAAATTAGGATTTGGTATGCACACTATCATAGTGCTAACCTTGATAACATTTGAACTCCTCAAAATCTGCCAAATTTGCTACACAGAGCCAAAACAAAATGGATTACCTCTCTGTCAAAAGTAAAGTAGACTCATCAAATGGGCAAAAGCTTTCAGTGAAACGAAAAAGTGCATTTCCTGTTGACACACTGACTCTCCTACGAAGAGAACTAATCACCCACTCCAGTCTCACTTTCTCATGATCCCTCGCTGCTGTTTACCATAATCCCATAGCTCCAGGATACCCAACTGTGTGACAGTCAGCGCTTTAAAAAGAAATATTCATTCATTCAAACATAGCTACGTTTGATCTACCACTCTGGCCCAAATGTACTAAAGAATTACTCAGTGCAGTGTTGCATGACAATCAGAAATGTTGTGTTGTGCAAAGGGTACTGTATTTACAGAAAATAATGCTCTGAAAATGCCCCGGCAGCGTTCATGCAAAAAAAAAAAAACATTTTTAGGAGACTGTTGGAGCCTGGTTCACAAGGGTGAACTTACACTTTTGGGAAAGTTTAAGGTTTTTTTTGCAATTCACAAAGGAATTTTACGAGTGGCATCTTTAAGACTGCAGAGTCATCGCACCCTTGGCAAAGACTCCACACGTGAAAAGATAGATTTAAAGATACTACTCATAAAATTGTTTGTGAAACGTTAAAAAAAATCGTATGCTTAGAAAGACGTTTAAGAGTGTCTTTGTGCATCAGGCCCTATGAGTAGTGCCCCAGCACAAACATGAGCGAAACGTATTTTGCATGAGAGTTGGAGTTGATTGACACTTTCCAGTACAAATTTCTACGTACAGACAACGGCCCATGAGTGAATTGTGCAATATGTGTAATTTCACATTGAATGCAAGTATTATGCAAAGAAAATTCACATAATTGTCCTTTGTACCCACTCGGATTTTACACAAGAACAGAACACAGCATTGCAGTAGTATTGGCTTTGCACGGCAGTCGTTGCTCCTTTAGCACCCTGTTCTCCCCCTATTGCATACATTAACATACACTGAGGAACACAAAACCGTTATCAACTTTGACTCATGCTACTTTGTCCACCTCCTTCTGTTCCGTGAACACTGGCACAGAAACATAGTCGATCTGGACTCCGGTGTATGCCCTAAAGGAATGCTGCAATGTTTCAGCATCCACTTCCGGTGATTCATCTTCCCTGATGAACTGTAATTGGAAGAGCACAAGCCGGGCTTGTCTGTCATCTGCAGAACTCGTATGCAATCACAGTAAAAGACTGCATACTCAGCTCAGCTGCGGGTGTTCTTGGGCTGCAGGTGTATTCGGTGAGCTTTTGCTTTGGTGGGGGCGGGGAGGGTCTTCTGCAGCGAGAGCAGAGCCATGACTCAGCAGTACAGTAACCAGCGGCGTGCCAAAGCGCCCCTCCCTTCACTGAGCATTGACGCACTCTTGCTGCACTGGTGCATGTGTGGGCAATCACAGGCTGTTCCAAGCTGTCAGAAGAGGCACAGATTGGCCTATTAAAACACCACGTCACACCAACGTCATTTGTTACTGCGGCTGTATTTTCATACTGCGCTCTCAGGAGGTATGAAGGGCAATGCTAACTATATACTCTAAGCAGCGTGGCATACATTAGCTATAACATACACGGACCCAACAGTTCAACTGTAAGGGCATAGAACTATGAGATGGCTGGAAATATTATCTTTGCAATTAATTAATTATTGATACTGTTGTCCTTCATAATTGTCCACCCTTGCATGCACCCTTTCACCATCCGGCCGCACCCACTTTTTCTCTACTGCAATAATTGACCCAGCACAAAATACAGAGACCCACACTTAAGCAATATCTGTGATTTAAACCTCAGAATAATGCACAAAAATACAGAAAGAAGTTACATCAAATCGGAAATTATGAAAATATTGTATTTAATTCCCAAACCAAAAAAATGGGAAAACTGAAATGTTCATTTTAAAGGGAAGGTTGGAGCTTTTCAAAATGTAGCTTTATTTCCAAAAGACAAAGCAACATGGTACACTGTAGGATATCACTACCTTTTTTCCTCCTAATGCATGCACTCTTTTTGTCAGTGCATACCAGTGCTTCAATTGAGGCCACCAATCGTCCATAATGGATTCTGTTTGGTGTACTGGCGCTGCTCCATTCAATCAAGATAAAGATTACAATTTAGGTTTAAGTTTATAATTTCAAATTGATTCAAATTTACAGAGTGTTTTCACATTTAAGTTTTTGCTTTTATATTTATATGTACTTTTTAATCTGCTAGTAGTCTTTATTTTTTTTTAACACTTGCAGATTCCCTGACTAAGTATTGTGGATCACAGGTGAAGAAACGCTGTGTTAAGTAGTTGATCACAGCTCACTTTCAAAGCTGCCTCTGGGGAGCAGGGCTAGACAGACATCCCTTGCTACACACATGGTGACACCTCACTTCGAGTATTTTTAGACGTATTAAAGTGTAAATGAGAACACCATGGTGTGAGAGATGCAGCAACTTCACAGCCCCACCCAAGGGATGTAGGCTGCCTGCAAAAAGAAGGTCACCCCTTATCAAAATACAAGCACTTTCTGGCGGACAGAAGGGGCGCTATGGCGAAATATAGTGCCACTGTCCCTGAGAAAAGACACTCTGTCCCTCAGGAACAAAACTAGACTTCCACCTCTGGTAGTCTAAGATTTTTCCTTTAACAGCACTCTAAGTGCAGCACTTGCAAGCAATGCAAAATTATAACATTTACACAAATTTTAAAATATTTGGGGGATTTTTAACTTTGCCCAAAGTATTCCAGAACTGGAGTTACAATAGTAAATTAGCCTTCGATGTGTCCACAAAAACCCTCGGCTGCCCTGAGAGTGCATCTGAAGGCACACTACATCCCTCCTAAAGATATGTGTGTCCCACCTAGTGCTCACAGGCTTGAATTCCAGAGTTAGCTCAGACTTTCATCATTCCAAGGTCAGTAAAATAAGTACAAAAAAATTGCCTAGTAGTAGCTGTCTTCACTGTCACTTTTTCCGTCTTTTCGTTACTACCATCTTTTCCACATTTCTTCTCCCTCTTTACCTTTATTATTTATTATTTGCTTCTTGTCCGTGCTTCTCCCTTATTTCATTCAATCCTTCTTCTTCCTCTTTCTTCCCTCTACACTCTCTTCCACTATTTCTCCTTCTTTACTCACTTTTCCTGGGAACCTTCCAATTTTCTATTCTGACTTTTACTCACATTTTTCCCCTCCTAATGCTGCATACCCCACATGTCCCCTTTCCTTTTTCCATTCCTCTTTTCACTCCTCGTATTGCCTTCTTTTCCACTTCCTCACTCTTCTTCACCTCCACACACCCCTCCATCTTTTCTGTCTTCTCCTTTTCCCTTTTTTCCCCTTACCTCATATATATGTTTGCTTGTTCCATTTCTTTCTGCCACCTCGTTGCCAGCTCTCTCCCAGCTTGAAAAAGGTACCATCCCTCCTCCCACTAGGTTTTAGAGCCATCTTGATTTATGAAGTGGTTACCTCTATTCTAGGTCACACTAATGTTTTCTATTTGCACTTTGTTAAGAAAAGCCTTAAATCCTCAAAAGCCATCAAACAAGAGTCTCCTGCGTCTATGGATTCACTGGCTTCCTTCAGGCGCTATAATCCAATCAAAGCGATAGTGAGAGTTCTCTAAAATCCTTAGACGGGATCTATCCCTTTTATTTAATAAACAAGTGGGCTTTCCTTCCTAGCGAAGTGCTTTTTTCAGTGGACAACAATTTCCTATACCTGAAGGCATTACAATGTATTACTGTCAAATGGCACATAGGAGGAAGTCTGTAGCTTAGGTGGTGGAATGTCTAGTTAGACAGACTTTTACAGGAAACCTTTTTAAATCACCAAAACAAGTTTTAAAACTAACGTGTTCTAACTCTGGTCCTCACAAGGCAACGTTATCGGTGTGAGAGCCTAGAAATAACTTTTTGTATGGTGTGCAGTATCTATCTAACAATCTATCTATCTATCTATCTATCTATCTATCTATCTATCTATCTATCTATCTATCTATCTATCTATCTCCCCTTCCGCTCTCCTCCTATTCAATTTGCCACTCAACCCCGTCTCCTCAACTCTCCATTTCTCTCCCCTTTTCTTTGTATTCCCTTTCTCTCTATCCATCTCACTCATTGTTAGACACATCCTACCATCGCCTGGCTGCCCGGTTCCCTTTTATTGCCTTCTCTTTTATCCTATTCATACTCCTCATCACTCAGTTTCTTTTTCTTTCAGTGCTATGTTTTGCATTCCTACCTTCTTCCCCATATTGTCATTACCCCCTCACTTAATTAATATTCCATTTCCTTTCCCATTTTTCTCGCTTACTCTTCCGTGCTCTGGTTCACTTTTCAGTTTTAACGCCCGTATCCATATTTTATTCAACCTTGTACTCTTTTTCAAACCATTCACCCCATTCTTCTCCCTTTTCATACCTTTTGCTCTCTCCTTCCCCCATTCTCCTCTTTCCCCTGGCACTTCTCTTCTCGCTCACCCTTCACACACTCTCTCGTTCCATCCTGTTCCACTTTTCACTGCCCTGTCAGCTTTTCTCACATAGGTTACTCTTCTTTAATATCTCCCTGCTCTTCCAAAGGTACGACCCTAATCTCCGCTGCCACTTGTCACTCTCTCACTCACCTTTGTAGCTTTACCTTCACTCTCCCAACACTTCCACTCTCCTTCCAGTTCCCATTTTTGTTTGCTTTCTGCTCTTTACTCGTCGCCCTCTCACTCTTTCTAATCTAGCGTCCCATTGTTCATGTTCACTCTGCTCTCTTTGCTACACTTCGCCACCTTCTAATACATGTTAACAACCTAAGGGGCATCAGAATGCTTCAAAGAAATCGACAATCACCTATAAAGAATAGCCAACTGTTGTAATGGTAGGTTGGTGGGTAGAACTTGTATCTCGTCTATGTTGCGCGCGCTATGTAACCTGCGCCTCAGTGAGAGGCAGCCCACTTCCGGGAAGCTTCTGGAACTCGGAGAACGTTGGTGGGGACGGTTAGAAAGCCGCTTAGAACGTGGAGCCCACTGTTGGAGGTCAGTCAGCGGTTCCTCACAGTGTACTGAGACGGGTAAAGTATCTTAAAGTTGCCACTCTCGTGTTAAGACTTCATTTTAACGGGAAGATAGACTTTACAGAGGGAAGGCCAAAGGGAAAAGTGGACCTTGTAGTGGAAAGGGAAAGCGTGCTGCTTCATATCTGCATCACATTGTCTATACTAAAGTGTCTACAGGCCCGTCTTTCTTGTAGGATCCCATATGTAGTCACACAGACATCCTATGGGGATCCAGACCTGCAAATATCAACTATGTGGGTGCATCTACTGCATATCTTGAGTTCTAGTGACCTTGCAACAGTCCCAAGGCTGCTACAACTATCCTGAACCTGATGCGGAGGTTCACGGATAAAATGTGCCATTACCTGAAGACTTTGGGTCATATTCTCCAAGCCAGAACCCAATGATAACATCTCATTGACTATGTTCTTTACTTTTTTCATCTGCCTCCCTCTCTGCCTCACCATCATCTCTTTTCACTTTTATTTCCATCTGTCATTATCTCGTGCAGAGGTGGCCAGGCCTATGGGGAGTTTTTGTAACAGAGCATTGCCAATTAATAGCTTTTACAAGGGAGTAATAGGCCTGTCAAGATATCCCCTGAGCTTCTTAGAGGCCAAACGATGACCTAGATTTTTTGGTTTGAGTTCTGTAGCAGGTACAAATATTTTTTTGTCCTAGAAAATGTGATATTTTGCCACCCTCTCCCACCCTCCCAACAGTAGGGTCATATTTCAAGTTTGCATGGTTTATCTGTCCCAATGTAGGGTGTCATAGGTGATTCCTGCACTGAGTAGAGATCAAACCAGCACTAAGACCCTTCTGCTTTGGCACTCACCTCTAAACCATTCCTCACTGTGTAGGGTGGCCATGGCAGTGTGCCCCTCCATCTGTGCCCGAATCTCCTTCAGGGCGGAGCTGATGTCAGTCTTGGCCGCCTCCCGTACCTCCATGGACACCTGGCTGCCATGGATCTGGCTCAGCATCTCATCTACCTCCTCTTGGTGGCTCTGGCGCAGGAAGCTAGCCTCCTCCTGGAGTGAGAGGGCCTTCTTCTCTAGTTCAGACTGTACCAGGCCGGACTCCTCCATGTAGCGGGCCAGAGCTCTGGTGGCTGCGTCAGTCTCCTCCCGCTGGCGGGCCTCCTCATCTAGTCGTTGCTGTAGGTGCTGCAGGTCTTCCTCCAGGTGCTCCTGGTCCAGCTGCAGTTGCCCTTTGTCAGTGTTGAGTTGCACCATAGAGGCTCTCATGTCGCGGATCTCGCGGTCGTAGAGCTCTCCGATGGCCGACCTCCCAGCCTGCTGCTGCCTAAGTAGAGCTGCCTCAGCTTCAAGGCTCTGGTTCTGGGCCTCCAACTGCCTCACCTTGTCAATGTAGCCAGCAAAGCGGTCGTTGAGTGCTTGAAGCACCTCTTTTTCATTGGACCCACCATTGAGGGTCTCCAAGCTCTCTGTAGAGGAGGTGACCTGGCTTGGGCCGCCCCTGCGGTAGGGAGAAGACACGGCTGAGCTGCGGGAGTATGACTGGAAGCCACTAGAGGTCACCGAACTCGCTGACCTGGAGGAGAGGTGGTGGTGGCGGGCACCAGAGAGGTCAAGGTGCTTGCGGTAGCCGGAGGAAGGACCATACAGTGGGTCAAAGGTGTAGCTCATCATGATGGGGAGATGGGCAGGGTATTGTATGGGAGAATATGGAAGGCAGAGGGCAGTACCTGAAAGCGAGTGGATGAAGGTACTGTCCCAGGAAGGTAGCGGCAGAGGACTGCCTAGGAAAGGGGTGGGCAGAAGGCACTATCTAGGAGCTGGGGAGGAGGTCGCCCCCGAGAGATAGAAAGTGGCAGATGGCACTCTGGGAGAAAGGGATTAGAGGAACCCAAGTACAGCCAGAGAGGGATGCACAGAGGACTCTGCCGTGGAGAGGCAGATGGGGAGAGGACACTGCCCAGGAGGCAGAAGGGTAGAAGGGCTACTGCCTGGGAGAGGGGACAGATGGGGATGCACGGAAGACGCTACCTGAGGGAAAGGAGTGGGCACGTAGTACTGCTATAGGGCAGATGGACGACCACAGACCACTGTCTGGGAGCGAACGATGGAGGGGTGGCACTGCCCAGGAGAGGAGGATGCAGGGAGGGCACTCTCTAGGAGAAGGACATAGAGAGAACAGGCACGGGAGGTTGCAGGGGGGACACTGCGGCAGAGAGCAGGCGCTGCAGCTTATATACCGCAGAGCAAGAAAGTTCTGAACTCAGCAGAGCCGGGAGGTGGCGGCCCCCACCCTGCTTAAAGGTGCAGAGCAGGGAGAGCGGTGGAGAGGAGGCGTGTCAGACACATAGAGAACGTGCCTATTCCGCATCCCAAGAGTGGGTCACAGTGCGGGTCCCTAGATAGGATACGTGATATTACGAAGCATAAATTTCAAGGCACGGAAATGCAGCAGCGTACGACGAGCAAGCTATGGAGGGGCAAGGGGCTTTAAGAGGAGAGATCTGGGAGGTGGTCGGAGGTCCTCAATAAACACCCCCAATTATAGTGGCAATTAACTTATAATAAAAATGCTTTCTTCCATCAGGTCTCCAGCGCGAAGCAGGAGCTCAGACGTGCTGGCTGAACCCCCTCTTTCGCGAGCGCTAGCACGCACACAACTCTATTTGCCTTTTGCGAAGTGATCATGAACAGAACACGGCGCTTCTGCTTGCCCATATGTGCTCTTATACAATGGAAGGGTGGAATAGGTAGCTGTTGGGACTCCAATATTCAACCAGATAGTAGATATGATATAGGTGCCGCCCCAACCCATCCTCTCCCAGTGTTCTCAGTCAATAGATACACTACGGCGGGGCGATTCCTGGGGCAACCCTGGTATTAGAAGAGAGGTCGTCTTACTCGCTGGCCCCCTGTTGGAAAAACCCTAAGTTATGAATCCCTTGGGTTGGTCACTGATGGGATAAGCGTCATGCGATCACTTTACTCCTAACTCAGGGCTGTAACACCTAATTCGGGTCACTTATAAAATAACTCCATATGTTTTGAATTGTGGTTGTTTGGACCTTTGTGGGACGAAAACGAAGGGACCAGTTTACAAAGGTAAACCTAGACATGAAATCTAAGTTTATCGTTGTGAATTGTGTCCTTAGAATTCAAGTCTAAACTTAGACTTCAGGTCTAAGTTTACGTTTGTGAATTTGGCTGAAAGTGTGAGCGCTGAACTGGCTGCATAAAGAAGACCTACATTCAGAACAACCTACATTCAGATCACACTCAGTATCATCCTTGATGAGCAACTTTTTATTAGTTTAAGTACAATATAAAAGGTCATAAGCACTTCAAGCACATAATCACCAGAAGGGCTGTATCCTTGTAACACTATATTCAGTACTGCACCTTGGAAGTCAGCAGGACTGCCCACCAAACAGACATATTAACAGATTCAATATGTCAAGTCCAACCTAGAATCCCGCACAATTTGTTCCATATTTTATGGTATTTAGCTGGACATCCCATGGCCTTGTACACCTGCTTCTCCTGTTGGGCGCACCAGTCCACCCCCGGCAACATCGAGGTATTGTGGGAGGCTCAGGTGTTTTCCAGCAGGATGCTATGTCTCGTTTTGAGACCACAGTGGCTGCACCAAGCAGGGCCTGGTCCGCCTGCATGCTTCCCACACCCTCAAGTACTCTCAATGTCAGCACCAATGGGGAGAGGTTCGCCTCCCATCCCAATACCACCTAAAGTTCTGCGGCTACTGCCTCCCAATAGCGCTGTATGACTGGACAGGACCAGAACACGTGGTAAAAATCTGCATGTTCAAAAGAGCAATGGAAGCACTCAAGGTATGTAAGCAGACCTGCCCTAACTAGACGGTCTGGAGTAAGGTAGGCACAATGAAGATAGTATGTTTGTATCAGCTCAGTCTGGAGGATATCATGATGAGTCTGGGAGCCATCACTACTTCTCTCCAGTCGTTGTCCTCAAGAGGGCCCAGTCAGCCCTCCCATCGAATTCTAAGTTGACTCATTGAGTTAGGAGCATTAATTATAAAGGTACAGTAGATCTGGGAGTCTCCTCCCTTCCAAGAGCTCCCATCATGATCTTTGCCTCGAGAGGACTGAACTCTGGGAGGGACATACCCTGTGTGATATGTGTGTGTGTAAAGCATGTCGTAGCTGCAAATATTTATGGAATTGGGTTGTGGATAGTGCATATTTTGTCTGGAGTTCTTGGATGGTGTGCATATGCGTACCAGACTAAACATCTCCCAACTGTGTAATGTTAATAGTGTCCCAGCTACCAAAGCCTTCCAATGCCGGTACCTCTTCCAGCCACCTACCATGCCACAGCGGAGTCTGCTGTATGAATGCAATGTTCCATCCAGTTTGGTAAAGTGCTGCCCTCCAGCCAAGAAAAAACATCCGGGTCATGTCTGGTAGTGTAGTTGGGACAGTGTCCCCATAAAGCATGTCCATTAGTCTGTGGAAACCCAGCAAATTAAGCCCAGCTCTGTAGGCTGGGTCAGACCGCCTTCCAGTAAGCCAAACTTTTATCACCAGGGGCTGTGATGCCAGAAAAAATAAGTGTAGGTTAGTCATTCCAGGGCCTCCATCATATGGGGCCCTTTGAAACTTGGCGTAGGCCAAGCACAGTCTAGAGTTATGCCACAAAAAGGCAATGGCCATGGAGTCTAATTCATGAAACCAGTGGCGTGGGACCATCAGCAGGATATTTTGGAAAAGGTAGAGGAACCTCGGCAGGACCACCATTTTAAAAAGGGCTATTCTACTGATTACATTCAGTGGGAGAGACTGCCACTTCTTAAGATCTGCTTTGACCCGGCGAGTCAAGGAGGTATTGTTAAGTGACCAGGTCAACTCAAGGTGAAGCACCACCAGGATGCCTAGAAAGTGAAAACTTAAGCGACTTACCGGGATAGTGGTTTGCCACTCCACGCAACTGTACACTGATGACAGTGGTACTAGGATAGATTTTGCAGGATTAATGCCTCAGTATCATTCGAAGTGGCAGTGAGTTGTGATGGTCTCCTTCAGGGTCAGGAGCACTGAGGTAGGATTGGCAAGCACCAGATCAAATCTCTGTTGAAGTAAAATCACACAAAGGATGGATTGTTCACACCAAAAGAAAATACTTATTTTCTTTTGGTAGCTAGCCTAGTGTAAAGCACTTCTTTTAGAATTGGGTGGGAAATAAGCAGTACAGATGAACTCAGTACAGCAACAATGAGTTAAGCCACAAGTTTTCAACTGAATCAAAAAATAAAGCTGAATTAAACTAAAACCCTGATAAGTAATCCAAATCCAAATGGAACACATAAAGATTCAGTACCTCTGTAGTAACTTATACCTCTTTCAATCAAATAAAGTACGCTTGTGAGAGAGGTGGATCAGTACTGAAACATGAAAACTACTATGGCCCTCATTACAGGTTGACCATTAAATTCCAATATGCGCAGTAACCCCTGCTGCGGCACATTTTGGAATTAAAAGTGTTGCTATAATTATCACTTGCTCTGGATACATTTTGGCAGGCCAAGTCTGCCTATATTTATTGAGGGGAAAATGTCTGGTATTCATCAAAGAAAAATGTCTGTTAAATCTGAGGGCATGCAGATTTTCGTTTGGGTCATTATCAGGAAAAAATGAATAATTGGGTGGTAATTATCGCATTCGATAAATACGGATCCAACAAAGTCAGAATTTTTTTGGTATTATATATATTGCATTGCAAGGAATTGGGGTATTAGTAGAGAGGGGTAGGTACCCACCACATGTAAGCACAATTTAATAAACAAAATGACATAAAAGATGACAAAAATCCAATAAGGGGAACCAGAAATATTAATTTGTAATGTTTTAAGGCGTAGTCCCAATCCACCACAGGAGTACATGTCTAAAGCTCCACAGGACCTCAGAGGAGGCATGTAGAGACTTACAGGATGGCAGCGAGAGACCAACATGAGACTCCAGTTCAGGTCCAGTTGCCACTGGTCAGTTGGACAGTTGCACGAAAGGCCTCTTGGAGCTTGTTGTATCCCTATAACTTGAAAAGGAGGTTGGTCTTATGACCAATGGAGCCCACTTTTTTGTCATTGGTACAAGAGAGTGAATAGGTCCAGTCCTTCAGTGCTCTTCTCATGTTGCAGAGGGTAGGTTCAGTACTCTGATCTTCCTCAGGTCCAGAAAGTGTTCTAAAGTGTGGCCTTGGACATGCCACATTTACGCCCGGCTTGAGCTACTGGGTGGAAATGACCCAAGGGGACGCCCTAAAAATGAGTAAAAGTTCCCAGGACTAACTCTACCCAGTTTGGGATTTTTCAAGATAGCTGAAATCTTTGGCCACCCTCAGCTTGGGCTCTGAGGGCTGAGTATGTGTGGGGAGGGTAATGTAGTAATCCTTGTGTCCTCCTACATCTAACACTAAAATCCAGTTTGAAGCAGGTCCTGGCCCCAAAACAACCTCAGACACAGAAGTCTAGCAGAACAAAGCTGAGATTTCAGCAACCCAACAGTAAATACACACAAAGGGTTTTGCTATCCTATATTCCTCCTTTGGTGTGCTCCCCAAATTTTATACTAAATCCAGCAGACCTGTCATACAGGCTTTTACACTGTAATATCAAAAAGAGTACCACTGTAAATTGAACCTGTCTGACTGGGGGACAAAAGAACGGCCCTGCACAAGTGTCTACTAACGTTTGCCTATGACAGGGGAGGCCTGTTTGAAGTGCGCCTCAAGTGTCATACGAAAAACTCCAGCAGACCTATCAAGCACAATGTGACACTCAAACAGGAATTGACACTTCAGTGTCAAAAACGATCATCACAGCCCCATCCTGCATATTCTATCATATGGGTCATCTCTGCCCGTTCTGGGTCAGCCTATTTTTTGTTCCTGGGAGCAAGTTCACACCTCATTCATGGCAATTCAAATGCTAATTACTGGCTGACCAAAATGGGAGAACGAAATGCAGATTTACCTTCCAGGGACTTCAGGCTGAGAAAAGGTAACTGTCTTAAAATGATCTTTCCAAAATACTTACTACAAATCTGACTTCTCCAGTGAATTGGGCTTGTAATAAATATTTCAAATAGTCCAAAAATGTAATCTATAGCTGTTAATAATCCAGAGATAATATTTATTAGGCTTAATATTATACCCTCATGCTTTCCTATGGATAGTCAAACCTGCTATAGTGAAAATAGCTTTCATTGCTTTTATACTGTTTGGATAGCATTAAACATTTAGATGTCCTACATTTAAACACTGCCTTATGGGCAATAAGGCCTTTGTAGGGGTGACATTAATATTTAAAAGGAAGGTTTCGACCTGTCATAGGGAGTTATTTTTACATATCGAATTTGCAGTTTTAAAACTGCCCATACAGGCTACAGTGGTAGGCCTTGGGACACGCTTCACAGTGCCACTGTAGTGAATGCCACAATGAGTGCTGCAGTCCACTGGTAGCATTTAATTTATAGGCCCTGGATACCGCACATTCAGGCTACAATGGTAGGGCCTGAGACATGCTTTACAGTGGCACTGCAGTGAATGGCACAATGAGTGGTGCAATCCACTGGTAGCATTTAATTTATAGGTCTTGGGCACGTGTAGTACCATATACTAAGGTCTTCTAGGTAAATTAAATAAACCAATCAGGTGTATACCAATTTTTACCATGTTGAAAGGAGAAGCCCGTGCACTTCACTTCTGGTTAGCAGCAGTAAGGTGCACAAGTTCTATAGCCAGAAAACATGGGGTTCAGCAAAAAGAAACTCCAGAGTGAAATCCAGGGTGGCCATGCAGAAAGGGCAAACTTGCAGCAAGCATCAATTACCAGCTGGCTTATAATGAAGGCTAAATAGTTTTCACTAAGTCAAAAGGTCATAAACCACCTTGCCAGGGGAAGCCTTTTCTCTCCTGCTATCATCTTCTAGGTAGTACCTCCAAGAAATTTGACTTCCCAGAACTAGCAGGTGTGGAACACGAGTCTTTATCCAAAAGGAGCCTAGAAAGGTTTTACCAGGCTGCAAAACTTATAACTTCCTCATAGTCCTGCGCTGGTTGCTCCCCCAATGAACCAAGCAGGCGAAGACCAGAAAGAAAGGCCATCAGCTTCACGCCTCAGGTGCACCCCATTATGGGTAGAAGCTGAAACACTGGGTTACCTGCACCGAATTTACAGAACCTCAGACCACAAAGGTCTTCTTTCCTTTAATCTGACTTATACTGTAAGCCAAGGTGACTTGTGCCAACTGTGCCATGAGGAGGGCACTCTCTAAAGTGAGGACACCTAGTTATCCACAAGCTTCTGAGTCCCAGCCAGCGTCCAACAAGTATCACCTATATCGCCCTTATCAGGAAACGTTAGCACATCTTTTTTGCTTTTCTCCTTAGCTAATCAGTGAATATAGATCATACCTTCAATGACCCCTGGTTCATCATGGGTACTGTCAGTTCAGGAGTCCGTTGATTTTTTAAAAGATGGAGTATTCGTGTTAGACTTATAAGATACTTGAATATAGTAGAAAGATCATTAAGGAACATGGCTTCATCAGCTTCTCCTGCAGGAACCAATCCTACCCCTATTTGGAAGACCTTCACTGATTAAAGGAGTACATGTGGTCATAGCGGTTAGGCTGCTAGTGGAGGGTTGTCATCTTTTTCCAATTTCTGTTTACAAACAATTTCTTCGGTGACAGTCTTAAGTTGATAACTCTCCCTATCCTTCCATTATAAGTAACCCAAAGCACAGCCATCTCATTATTGTGTTATGAGTGATTACTGTCTTTTGAGTCTGCATGTACTCAGTGCAACAAGATTTTGCAATCATTGGTGTCTGTTTGCACACACCTCTTGTATACTTATTAGTCACTTCTGTTCCTCTGCCCTGACTAAGGACAGTTTGGAGTATACAGCATTTTGAAACCGATAATGACACTGGAGGACTGAGCATTGGCATACCATTTGATTTGTGGCCGTTTTAATGTAATTTTTTACATTTTGAGTTTCTTTTAGTTAGAAAAGTCGATTGGCTTTTGAGACGTTTGCTTGTGTTCTCTGATTTGGAAACGGTGTAGCACTTTGTTTTGCAACGAGCTTTGCATTTTGTAAATCAATGCAGTATGGTAAACAACAGTGTTACCTTATGTATCGTTGTAGGCATCAATAGAGATAAATAACCTTAACAAGCAAACAAATTCCGCTTTAGAAATTCCGGGTCCCTATTCCGGACCTGCTGAGGTTTTTTGTTAAATAACTTCATGATCACTAAGTCACTATTATTATGCATATCCGTATTTTATATTGGAAATTGCAACAGGTCTTTTATGTGCTTTTAGCAGTTTGTAATGAGAATATTAAGCGTGTTTTGTATATTTCTTTTAAAAATGACTGCACTTTAACTGACTTGATTTCCAAAATAAAGTAAGTTAGTTTTCTAACTAAGTAAGTTAGTTTGTCTATTGACAAGATTCTCTCTCTATTGTTACTCTTCCAATAGACCCTGTCATTGTCGAAGAGGAGTAGCATTTTAGGTTCCACGTCAGAATCTTCAGCATGTCTCGAGTCCAGGGAGACAGTGTGTAGCTGACTGTCTGTTTCTAAGCAGCAATTCTCTGTTTAAAATGGTACCAAACGTATAATCCCAAATGTTGGCCCAAGGGTGTGTATTTGGGGGAGGTGTGTACGATGAATTGCAGGTACACTGTAACTGTTCAAACTACTAACTCCTCAGATATATTATGTTTTGTAGAAAGGATTAAAGAGCTCATACTTTGAGTCAGATACCCTGGGCCCTTTTTTTAGCGCTCCTGACACAGAATCTTGTATGGGAGTAGTCAGATACACTGGATGAGGCTGCCTGCCATGTGCTGCTCCTTGTAAACAAAGGGTATCCTGATCCTAGATGACTCATGTAATTACAGACCAGCAGTGGACTGTGTGGATCTTTGTGAAACCAGCATCTCATTAGGCCTCAGTGACAGGCCATCACACCAGAAATGGAAAGGGATTGACTCTCGCCCTGCCCTGTTGACCCCTGAACACTGCAAGCGCACGTGACGCCTAGAGCAACAGCATGGTAAAGCTAAAGATACCTGGGAACGCATTATCTCCCAGTGTGTCCATGCTGCTTGCATACCTACTGCATACAACTCATTCATAGCCACCACTCTCTTGATTGCACGGTCATGATTTATTTCCGAAGCACAGACAATCAAAGGGGAGCATTTCATAGCTAAGTACTCTAAACTGGCACCCTGTTGGCTAGGAGCAGACCAGGCTCTATGGAAGGATCTTTATACCTTGGAGTTGCTCCCTCATTTGTTCAACTGATTGTATGAAACCCATACGTTTATCATTTACTAGTAACCAAGGATATCAGCTGCCCTTGGCTTTCATTGTCTTCTCATAGCGCTACCCCTGTCTACACTCGATATACCTGACATTGACACTGCAGGCAGTAGCAGCAGGGACAGACAGTAGAGTTGTTTAATTTCTTTTGTTTCTATTCCCCAACCCTCTCCACACAACTAGAAGGCTTATGTAGGGACTGAGGTTGGCATCAACCCTGTGATGTCTTTGGGGGTCAGATGGTGTGTGTGATTTCCCTTCTGGTACCCCAAGGATTTTGGTGACTCTACGTCCATTGGAACCCCCTGCAGTGGGTCAGAGGAGGATCCTGGAGCCTGCATCCCTTGAGACCATCTGCTTAACCTTAGATAAGCATATTCTTCAGCATCCCCTGGGTCGGTTCGGAGAACATGTGGCATGGTAGTTTCCTTATACAGAGGTCTGAATAGGAAACCATATCTGTCCTGTTGAGTTTGCCCAGAACCCTCCACAGCTCTGTCACTGCAGCTCGTCTTCGCCTGTAGCACCCAGGTTTACTCAAGAACTATCCACACTCGCTGTCAGAGCACTTTGTTCTGACCTAGTACAAACCTGAAACCTCACAATTGTACCTCATTCTTGTCTTGCGTTAACCTTCATGTTACAGACTTCGAGTAACATACTGGGATGAGCCAGTGCGCCTCAGCCTCGGACAGCGGTACACATGTTACTCTAGGACTGGGGTTGCACACTCGTGCACCCTGACCGGCAACTCACATTCTATTACAGCTAAGGAAACACACTCAGATCTGCCAAGTCACCCGGCCACGATAACTGGCACACGCTCCGTTCAAGAACACTCAGTTCTGCCAGTGCATCTCAACTCTGATTCGCCGCATGGTCCCCTCCGAATAAAGATGACACAATCAGCCCTGTAGGTGCAGTTCTGTTATTACTACCAGCTGGTTATCGCAGAACTGGCCCTTTCTATATTCTGCACATACACCACCCTGCCAGGGCGTCTGAGGCACGGCCGGAAGCACCTCTTGTTCAGATACGGGGGCCATGGAGGTCTCTCCTTTCGGCACAGGCCGGGTTAATGCGCGAGAGCGGCATCGATCCGCAGTAAGTTATGTCAAGCAGGCAGGTGCAGAATTCCCCTGCGCTGCTTCTGTTGGGAAGAGGAGGCTTGATTCGCGGCAAGCGAAGGGGTGGAGTGGTGAGCGGAGCGAGAGGGGTGGTAGGCGGATCCCGAGGAAGCCTTTTAGTTAAAGGGCCAACCACAGCCTCCACGGTACTTCAGAGTAGATGCACCGTGCCTCAGAGATCAAAGGGCGTTCTCCGTCACAGGGAGCAAGGCTGTCAAACAGCCTGTGAGAACGCAACTCAAAAATCACATTAACACTGTAGACACAATGTAAAAGGGCCGAGTGCGCAGGAACACGGTGAGAATGTTCCTCACTGGTAGGGTTGGGACTTCTGGTGGCAGTGATTAATACTCCATCATAGGGCCGTGACATCAGGTGTACAGTGACTGATACTCCATCACAGGGCCGGGACATCAGGTGTACAGTGACTGATACTCACAAGGCATGGACCTCACGTGTGCAGTCAGGGGCAGCTTTAGCGCTGCTAGCGCCCAGTGCGACAATCATTTTTAGCGTACCCCCAACCCCATAACCCTCTCCTCGGTGCCCCTCATAACCACCGAGCAAAGGTGCCCTTCATCTCTCCATACCCCCTCTCTCACATACACGTCATTTGTTTTAAAGGACTGGTAAATGCTGGCTTTACTAATAAAAATGTATATCTACCCAAACGAACCCTTTTTAGCAACATTAGGAACAGATAATAGGAAACTGGGGGAAAGCATAACGTCCTAATCCATTTTATGCAGTTTGTATTCAGCTCTTTGATGACATTTCTAACAGTCACTGTTCTATAAAAGAGCTGTATCTTATGAAAAGCAGTAATAAAAAAAAGTGCACATCTCCCCAGGTCACCGCCCAGTGCAGCCGCACCCGTCGCACTGCCCTAAAGCCGGCCCTTGTGCAGTGACTAATACTCCATGACAGGGTGGAGACTTCAGGAATGTAGTGACTGATACTCCGTCACAGGGCTTAGGACAACATCGGGTGTGCAGTGATGGATACTCAATGCACCGGTCTGGGACTTCAGGTGTGCAGTGACTGATACTTCACCACAGAGCTGGGACTTTGGGAGTGCAGTGACTGATAATCCGTCACAGAGCTGGGAATTCGGGTGTGCAGTGACTGATGCTCTATCACAGGGCTGGTACTTCCGGTGTTCAGCAAAGATACTCCATCACAGAGCTAGGACTTCAGGTGTGCAGTGGTTGATACTCCATCACAGGGCTGGGACTTCAGGTGTGCAGTGATTGATACTCCATCACAGGGCCAGGACAACAGGTGTGCAATAAGTGTTACTCCATCACATGGCGGGGAGTTCTGGTGTGTAGTGACTGATACTCTATCACGGGGCTGGGACTTCAGATGTGCAGTGGTTGATAATCCGTCACAAGGCTGGGACTTGCCGTGACTGAATCTCCATCACAGAGCTAGGACTTTGGGTGTGCAGTGACTGATACCCCATCACAGGGCTGGTACTTCCGATGTGCAGCGAGGATACTCCATCACAGGGCTGGGAATTCAGGTGTGCAGTGACTGATACTCCATCACAGAGCTGGGACTGCAGGTGTGCAGTGACTGATACTCCATCACAGGGCTGTGATCTCACACCTGCAGTCAGGATACAGAGCTCAACTTCAGTGTACAGTGAGGATACTCATCACAGAGTTGGGACTTCAGGAGAGCAGTCAGGATACTCTGGGAGTGAAGCAGGTCAGTGCAGACACTCCATACCACTGTTAACAGCATAATAGTCCATACCAACTGCTCCATAATGCACAAAGCAGTGCAGGAGTACAGTGCAGGCAGTGCTTAACACAGTGTAGATATAATCAGGCTGTGACATAAGAGTACAAGGCAGATGCTCTGAACATGGCTGGAAGTGCAGAAGTACAGTGCAGATACTGTAGAGGTACAGTACAGATACAGCAGGCACTCAGTTTATTGGCTGGGAGTGCAGAAGCCCTGCAGGTACGTCACAAAATACTTCATAGCATACAGAGGAGTGCAGTGCAGACATTGCTTAGTTTGCAAAATAATAAATGCCAGTGCCCAACATCTTTCTCAGTAGTGCACTGCTAGAGCTGACAGATGTCGGCATTGATGAATACCAAGGCCAAGTAGTCCTTATTCCACCTCAGGCCCCTTTCTTCCATCATCAGACACTCCGTCCCACTTTATTTCATTCTTGCAGGTTATTTTTCATCTCCTTCCTTGTAATTCCTCCCATCTTTCTCTTCCTCTTCCTTGCCTCCTTTTGTGTTTTTCTCTTTTTTGCTCTGGGTCACAGTATAATGATGGAAAACGAGCCTTGGTGGTCCCAAAAAATGAGTGTCATAGGCCTTACCTAGCTGAAATTAAGCAGATACTCTATTACAGGACTGAGATGTAGGGGTACAGTGCTGATAGTACATTTCAGGGATGAGAGTGCAGAAGAACAATGCAGATACTCTGCAACAGAGCTATGATGTTGGGGTACAGTGCAAATACTCTGTAACAGGGCTGGGAGTGAAGATGTGCAGCGCAAATACTCCAATACCAGGGCTAGCAGTGCAAGAGGCCGCACCAGATTCTCCACAAAATAGTGAGGATTGCAGGAGTACCATGAAAATACTCTGTAACAGTGCTGTGATGTAGGGGAAAAGAGAGGATACACTGCAACAGGGTTAGAGGTGCAGAAGTACAATACCGGTTCTCCAGCTAAGAACTAACAGTGCACGAGTACAATGCAGATACTCTTTAAGGGGCTGTGATGTTGGGGTATAGTGCAAACACTCTGTAACTGGGCTGGTTGTTAGGAAGTATGGGGCAAATGCTCCACTACCAGCAGCGATGTAGCGTGGTCAGTAAGAGTAGGGGAGGTGAGCCTCAGGTTTTCTGACAATCAGTCTGGCATATAATGTTACCTACATTATACAACAAGCAGGGGGCATGAGATGGCCCTATGTGGCAGTGGAAAGAGGGAGGAATGCGGATTGGTAGATGTAAGAAAGAATGGGCAATATTTAGTAAAATAACCAATATTTTTAAGGACTTTCAAAACAGAGAGGGACTGTTTGTGTACTTTTGGTTGTATGTATGTAAAACTTCCTGGTGAAATCCGACTGACATCTCAAAATACCCAACTGAAAGCCCCTAAACCCAAGTATTTATCAGAAAACACTTTTATTGATGGTGTATAACACCCCAAACAGCCTCACCTGAAGCTACACTCGTGACGATCCAGGACTGGCAGTGAAGGCGTCCACATTAGATTCTCTACAGAATGGGGAGGAGTGCAAGAGTACAGTGCAACTACACTGTAACGCGGCTCTAATGTAGGAGTAAAGTTCAGATACTCTGCAACAGGGCTGTGGTGTAGAAGTACAGCACCTATACTCCACACCAGGTCTAGCTGTGCAGGATTACAGTGCAGATACTCCATAACTGGGCTGGAAGTGCAGACGTACAGCACCTATACTCCATACCAGGACTAGCAGTGCAGTAGTACAGTGCAGATACTCCCTAACTGGTCTGGGAGTAGAGAAGTACCGGCAGATACACCTGTGCTACGAGTGGCAGTGCCAGAGTCCATTTCAGAGCTTCTATAAAATGGCGAGGAGTGCAGGAGTACAGTGCAAATACTCCATAATAAAGCTCGGGTTTAGGGGTAAAGTGAGGATACAGATAGTGTGCAACAGGGCTACCAGTGCAGCTGTACCTTGCCTGTAATCCATACAAGGACTAGCAGTGCAGGAGTACAATGCAGATACTCTCTAAAGGGGCTATTGTGTAAGGGTTCAGTGCAGATACTCTGTATCAGGGCTGGGAGAGCAGAAGTACAGTGCTGATACCCCACGGCCAGGGGTGGGCAGCGCATGCGTATGGTTCAAATACTAAATAGGAGGGCTTAGATGTTGGAGCACAGTGTAGATACTCCTTAAAAGGGCTAAGGAGTGCAGGAGTACAGTGAAGATAATCTACAACCGGCTAGGAGTGCAGGAGACAGTGCAGATCAGTCCAACTGCCTTTAGTCCAACAACTCCTTGGGCAGAACAAAAATTGACATCCCTATGAACTGACGCGCCATCCTTCCTAAGCTTCCTGCTCCCAAGCGCCCTCTCATTGTATTTGCCAAAAACCTATATACCACAGGAAGGCAGCTGAAGATGGAGTGCATGGGCTTAAGCTGTACAATGAACTTATAATGTAACTGGCAATAATGCTTTATTCAGTGGGCACTATTTCCTATTTTAAAAAAAATACTCCACTGGCTCCCTTAGGAACAATGCATGTATTCATAGTTTTAGTGTGGGGTCCCTACCTAACAAGCATTAACAAAGATCCCTTGATGGAATGAGTATGAAGGTGTGTTCAGAATCACGTTTGTATTGTTTTTTTATCTGAAAACAGTAGTTTGAATTGCTAGTGGCTCAACTGCAATGGCAGGTATAGCTAAACTCGTGTTACCCTCCTCACCATGTATAGTGCAGAATAGCAGGAAATGCAATATGCAACCATCTCTAGTCAGGACTTTTAACACTGCCACTGCTTACTCAGCAGGAATGACAGCGAATTGGCATCTCAGCATTGCAGCTATATCCGGAACCAGACAACAGCAGCATTTCTTAGTAAGACTTGTGTCCTTGTAATAAAACGGGATAGACACACCCAGCTGGGCTGCCACATTTTGAATCAGACAGAACTAGCACTTCTCCGTAGAGCTGTATGATGTTAATGGGGCAGTAGTTGCTCGTCCTAGCAGGAAAGTCGCCTTTTAATTGGGACAATGAATGCACTTTATATAGGGAGACCAGAATTTTAAAGCCCCAAACAGGGACATTTCACAAAAACAGAAGGACTACAATTTTACTTCAACTGAATGCACAGAATGACAGCGCGCATCAGCATGGAATTACAGGAGAGGCAGTAAGAAAATAAAAAAATAGCAGCTTTTGAAGCCAGTGTAATGGCTGTTAATTAAATTACTTTCTTATATCACCTGCTATCTCTGCTCTGGAAAACAAACAATATCACTTGCCACTGTTTTCGGGGTGACCCTCTCAAAAAACCGGAGCATGAGCTACATTTCTCGAAATCTACCGGGTCAGCTGGTAAAAAACCAGGCCTGTCCGGACAAATCCGGCTGCCTAGTCACCCTAACTTTATAGCAGGGCTATTGTATTCTAAGTGAAACTGCACTTTTTAGCACGGCTGCTACATATCAAATGGAGGCACTTTTCAGCAGCACTGCCACAACTTCTTTGGGACAGCCCCAGCTCTTCCCAGCGGAATATCACATTTTAGTGGCGAGTTTAGGAACATCTAGTTAAGAATACCATTCTTGTAGCGGAGCATAACCAGTGTTGCTCAACAGGACCACTCTAGCTTGAGCGGGATAGTACTGACACTTTTAAAATGTATGCATCAAGAAGGCAGTGTCGGGGGTGGGGGCTGTGGCCAAGATGGCAGCCGTGTAGGACGCTCATAAACGAGCTCCGTACGGGGCCTGAAAATATCCTATACAAACACTCACAAGAGGAGCTTTGCATACAAAGGAAGCCCATTGCGAAATCACGGATTGACGAGGGACAAGCTGTTAGTGCCAGCGGAGGCGATGGATGAGGTATTGCTCCTCACACGGCGCCTATAACCGGCGCCTCTAAAACCAAGATGGCAGCCCGACCAGCGCAATAGCCGCTCCTGCAGTGAAGCTCCAACCGGATTTTCGCCGGCGGCTCCACTTCCAATCTACCTGCGGTGCAAGCAAAGAATACCTGCGTAACACACCGGCGCGTGTGCGACCCAGCATCCCAGCGCCGAGAGGAGGCCCTCCGTTGCCTCGGACCTTCGACGCGGCATGGACCACAGCGGTGAGTACATCGCGCATGCCGCGGAGCAGCTCGCTCCCCTGAATCTCTTAAATAAAAGAGCTGCTCGCCTTCCCTCACATCCCCCACTGCCGGCTACACACGTCTGTGGCAAACTGGGGCCCACTGAATCCCTGGTCCTGCACAACATGAGCAGAACAAGATGTGACCCACAAACATTGAACACGGTGCAGTGAGGCATAAACTTTTAATTGATACGTTACAATCCCACCTTCACAGCATTCCTTGAATATATTTAGAATACAGTAACCAGCGCCCAAATGACTACCTAAAAGACGCCATAAAGACCAAACCCGGCACTTTTCAATACCGGGCGCCGCCAACACGCAACATTCAGATATCGCCAGGTGTTCCTCGATCCACTCTTTTAGGTTCTGAATAGCACAAGGAGACACCTAAGGAGCTCCAAAAAACTATCAGTCGCTGCATCACAGATATTAAGCAGTGTCACAACGAGACCATTACTTGCAGTAAACCAACAACAAAGACATAGCGCACAAATACAATTCTCTCGTCCATCGCTGCCATGAGGAAATCGCGGCCTAACAAAACCATCAACGAAACTATAGTCACAACTGACAATGACTTTTCAGAACCACTCTCACAAACTGAACGGTTTTGCCAACTGGAAAATACATTACAACGTCACTCTGAAAATTTTTAATCAATCCTGCATGCAATACTAGACACTAAAACCTCACTAGAAACCAAGATTGACACAGTCTCATTGGAAGTTAATCTACTGAGAACTGATCATCGTAAACTCACAGAGCGAGTCACTCAGACGGAAGCAATCACTCAGACTGTACAACCAACCTTTCAATCGCTACAGACGCAAGTAGCAGCCATGCAAGAAGAGCTCAATGTGCTTCATCGCAGAGCGGAGGATGCGGAGGGCCGCTCGAGACGTAACAACATCCGATTCATTGGATTCCCTGAACGATCTGAACAACCTAACGCAGAAGCATTCCTGGAAAAATGGCTTAAATCCACGGTATTTCATGAAAACGTACCAACCCTGTTTTCTATTGAAAGGGCTCACCGAATACCGGGTATACCACCTAAAGCAGGTAACCCCCCATGCCCTCTCATAGCTCGCCTTTTGAACTTTCGTGATCGAGATCTGATTTTACAACTATTCCATACCAAAGGGCCTTGGCACTTTGAAAATACAATAATAACGGCATTCCAAGATTACACAATGGAAGTGCAGCGTAAAAGGGGATCATTCATGGCAGTTAAACAGCGCCTCGGCTCCCTACAAATCAAATACACTCTTCTATACCCAGCAAAACTTAAAGTCATAGACCAAGAGACCACGCACATCTTTCAAACACCTGAGGATGTGTGGACCTGGCTTCATGCAAAGGGCCTGTTGACAGCTAACGAAGAAGAGAGGGAGACGGACACATGGATTACTCCAAGACCGAAATGTCGTCGCAGGAAACCAACTAAAACCCGTCCAAACCAAGAACAAGTGGCAGCTGAACGTAATCAAGCAGTAGCGGCAGCCATACGATGCTGCAAAAAGCCCTTTGACCCCTCCCGTTTGGAACACGCACAAGTATCAGGATCAGATTCTGGCTCTGAGATTTCCGAGACTGGCAGCAATAAAGCCCCACATATCACACCTGGCTCAGTGGATGACATTATTTGATAGACAATAACAGGCCACACGATCAACGAATTCCACCAACCTCAAGACACTTCATCATAGAACCCCTGGACAGCCCCGCAGACACCGCTTAATTGGATCCACTCTCCTCTACTGCATCAATCGTCAAGGGCCCCGTAATGGGGTAGATTCTCTTAAAAGCTGGTTACCACCCCACCAAGATATACCTTTGGACACGTTGTTCATTGCGACATAGAGACACATGTTTCCTGTTACTAGTTAACACACATTGGGCGGCACAATATATAGGTGCGGCCCGGGAGGGATTGTTTCCAAGGTTAGGGTTTTTTCTTCTTAATTTTATACATGTGTCACCATGCTCTTTACTATGCAATGTCTTACATCATCGCAGCCCGAAATATTGGGCCACATCCCCGCAGTTGCTCACACACATGCATGTCACGGAAAGTGAAGTGTACAAATGTGTTACATTGTCTGTAATATTTTACATAAGAAATGATGTCTCATACACAACAACCGACCCAAGCCCAACAGTTTAGAATAATGACGTGGAATGTTAGAGGTATAGCAACATACACTAAACGATATAAAATACACTCATATCTCAAACGCCACAGGGTACATATTGCACTACTCCAAGAAACAAATCTTACAAAGGCTGAATTGACGAAAGCACATTCCCGCTGGCGAGGTCAACTATATGGCACTGTTACTTCAGCATTTGCCAAAGGTGTCCTAATATGGGTAGCCCCCGGAGTTCCCTTTGCCCTCACCTCCCAGACAATAGATAAAGAAGGCAGATTTGTGATATTAGAGGGTAAGTTAGATGGCGCATCCATCAATCTAGCGGCTATTTATGCTCCAAATAATAACCAGATCCCCTTTTTAGACTCCCTCACACCAGCCATGTTCAATGATCCACTCACACCTACAATCTGGGGTGGTGATTTCAATTACATAATGGATCCACAACTAGACCGATCCCATCCCCCAATATCCTCAGCCCCCGGTCTGAGAAATACTCGTCATCTCTGTACCTGGAGTACACATATGGGATTAGTCGATGTATGGCGTTTAAAACATCCCCAGGACCGTGAATATTCATTTTATTCCCCGGTACACGACCTTTACACCAGGATAGATATTTTATTGAACACCACCAATAATGGTCTTCTTTTAGAACACGCATAATATCTTGCAAAAACACATTCTGATCTCAATCCGCTAACAGCACTTTTGTCTTGGGGCATGCCACGACCTGCCATACCTACCTGGCGCCTGCAAACAGAGGCCTTACTAGACCCTCCGTTCCGTGAATCATTGGCAGACGCTACCCGCCAATATTTCTTAACAAACGCTAAAACAACTCCCACCCGTGCAACAGAATGGGAAGCACATAAAGTGGTTGTTCGCGGGTACTGTATGGCCACAACCTGGGAGTAAAACAACAATTAACCCGGGACCTCATCAAGATTGAACATGACTTACGGCAGGAAGAAATGCACGCTGCGGAACCCTCTGGGTCCCCCACACAATTGCGCCAACTAAGACGATGTAGACATGAAGCAGAATCCACCTTAAGTCGTTACGATTATCGCACACGCATGGCTTTACAACATGCTCAGGGAGATCGCTCGGGTAAGGTACTTGCCTGGCTCCTCCGTGAAGCGAACCATAGAACACCAGCAATGGCCATCCGGTTGCCGGATGGACGCATGGCCACGACACAAATCGCAATAAACAACGCTTTTAGCATTTACTACCAACACCTTTATGAGCGCCCTACTGATCTAAATATGGAAAGAACATGTTTTTTTTTTTAAGAGGGATACACCTTCCTAAATTGAATGACACACAATGCAATACTATAGAAGAACCCATACAATTAGATGAAATTGCGACCGCAGTCCAGCAAATGGCGCGTGGTAAAACTCCAGGCACTGATGGCTTACCCATTGAGTACTACGCCACATATCCAACCACCCTCTATCCACGATTGTTAGAAGTTTACCAAGAAGCATTCCAACATGGCACCCTACCACGCTCTATGAGGGAGGCCCTGATCTTGGTGTTACCTAAACCAGGGCGAGATACGACAGATGTAAAGTCATACCACCCCTTATCGCTACTTAACTTAGACTGCAAGATTCTGGGTAAGATACTTGCCAACCGCCTGCTACCTATAATGCACTTGTTGGCAAACCACGATCAATCAGGCTTCATTCCAAACCGCACCACATTTATAAATATTAGACACCTCTTACATTTAATACACAGCACACCGGCCGAAGACATGCATCGTGTAGCGGTCTCTCTAGATAAAGAGAAGGCCTTTGACACATTAGGATGGGACTTCCTATTTGCCTGTCTGGAAAAAATGGGGTTTGGTCCTTGCCTATTGCACTGGATCAAGACGCTACACGGAGAGCCACTAGCAAGAGTAAAAACAGGCGGGGTAATATCTAACTGTTTTAATATACAATGCGGCACGCGGCAAGGCTGCCCCCTATCGCTGCTACTATTTGCTTTAGCAATGGAACCCCTGGCATGCTACCTACGTTCCAAAGCTGAAACCTGGGGCATATGGGACTCTCATAGATACCACGTGGTGTCATTGTACGCGGACGATGTCCTTGTATACCTTTGAGACGTACATTCCACGTTTCCCGAACTCGAACATGTACTTTTGCAATTCGGCACGGCATCAGGACTTCAGGTTAATTGGCCTAAGTCATGTGTCTTTCCTTTAGTATTACACCCTCCCACTGCACGCCTTGCCGCGAATAACACACAATTACAGTGGCAATATGACACCTTCAAATACTTAGGAGTATATACATATCACTCAACCAAAAATCTCTTAGATGGCAACCTATCCAAAGCGCTAACGTCTGCCCGCACATCCCTTAATTTCTGGAAATCGCTACCTTTATCCCCAATGGGCAGAATAGCGATATCTAAAATGCTAATTCTATCCCGGTTGTTATATTATTTCCCAGCACTGCCTGTTGTGGTACCATGTGCCTGCTTCAAAATGCTAAATAGTTTATTATTAGACTTGATGTGGGGAGATGGACGCCGCAGAGTAGCACTATCTGTACTCCAGAGACCGCTCCATGACGGGGGTCTAGGTGCCCCACACTTTGAGTCTTACTATGCAGCAGCACAGCTACAATGGCCAACCACGTGGTTGACTTCTCCACTACACCCTGAGACACATGAACTAAAAGGCCATCTGGGTAGCACACCATTATACACGTGGTTGTTTAGTAACAGGACAGGTGACTCTGCTATAATCCCACTGCTAAAAACAGCACACACATCCTGGCATCGTTACATATATCCCAAACATTCACCTACTCCATACTCACCGGCAATAACACTATGGGATATACCTGGAATATTACAGAATATACCAACCCAGACACAAGCACTATGGACAGATAAGGGTGTCACACGAATGGAACACCTCTTTTCAGATGGTGCACTTAAATCTTTCCAGGATATGATATCTGAATAAAAAATTACACCAGGATAGTTCATCACTTATCACACCATAATACAAGGCATACGTCACATATGGGGCCCAGAAAACACCGAACCACCCACATCTCTGGTCTTACATGCTATACTCTCTGCAACGACAACTAAACGCATCATCTCCTCTCTATATACAGCACTTCGGGCACGCACTGATACCCCATTACAAACAACGCATGAAAGATGGAATAGGGTACTACCAAACCCACTGACAACAACAGAATGGAATCTGGCATTGCGCTCAGTAAAGGAGATCTCTCGTAATGCCAGATTTAGATTCACCCACTTTAACTATATACATCAAGCCTACTTAGACCCCCAACGTCTAAATCATATGTACCCAACACACGAACCCGTCTGTCCAAGATGCACTACGTCCCCAGTAGGATTTTACCACATGGTATGGGACTGCCCGAATTTACAAACTATTTGGCACTCAATTACTGCAATAATTACTGAAATAACAGATTTTGTGCTACCTGCGACGCCATCCCTCTGCCTGTTAAGTATTTGAACCAAAACCAAAAAAAAAGACAAATACCTCCACAAGTTCATCGATTTAGCACTTGTGCTATTTAAGCGCAGGATAGCCATGGCATGGAAATCCCAAACACCCCCATCAATAACACAATGGTTGAATCATTAGTTCTGAAGGTGGAAGCAAAAAATGACCTGAGCCCACCATAAATGGAGCACCCTCCCCTAGGGGAAGCACATAACTATTATATAGTCACACACACACCCTATATACTCACATACACACCCAGAGAACAGAACGCCAATGGGAATGAGCCCGACTTACAACACTTGCTACCCATACTGCGAAATACACCTTGGTATATATCAGACATAACATGTCAAACATATGATGCAATATAAGCATGGTGACGGTTAACTATCTTTTTCTCCCTTTTCTTTACACTTTAGTTTTGAAGATATATTATACATTTTCATTCTTCTATTCATCAAAACAGTTTATAGTTTTGTTAATACAAAAAAAGTATGTTTATATATTCAACAAACTGCGTATCAAACAGGAAATGCACCACGGTAACAGGTGAAATGACTGGACTCCTCTATAAATTGATTTGAATGCTAAGACAAAAATTTACACCTGGACAAGAAGAAATGACGTAACATTATACTGAATCTAAATATGTGAAAATCAATAAAGAAATATACAAAAAAAAAAGAAGACAGTGTCAGGACTTCTTAGCATGTCTGCTACGCATTTACGCTACTAGTGTCAAAAGTCTTAGGAGAGATCACAAATTCTTAGTAGAACAAAATCAGCACCTCATGAAGGCTCTTATTCTTTTAATTCAGCAGCATCATATCTTCCAAGAAGCGCTGTTGCATTTTTAGTAGAGTATTATCGACAGCTGGTTGCAGCCACAGCAAAGAGACCAATTTTGGAATATGCATGTATTGCCGTCTCCTATTGTTCGATGCTGAGCAAGTGTGATAGATAGGTGTGCCCTACACAAGGCAGCATCAGTGCAAGTTTTTTTTTAAAATAAAATAAATGTACAACACAGGTTTCAACAGTGCAAGC
The DNA here is from genome assembly GCF_031143425.1 of Pleurodeles waltl. Classification (NCBI taxonomy): domain Eukaryota; kingdom Metazoa; phylum Chordata; class Amphibia; order Caudata; family Salamandridae; genus Pleurodeles; species Pleurodeles waltl. The sequence goes on along the minus strand of NC_090450.1, from coordinate 807,171,239 downwards.
TTCATTCAGAAACAAGGCAAGTAGACTGGCAGCGGCTGTACGAGCTTCTCTCAAAACACAGGACGGGGCAACTAAGGCAGAGCAGAGATAGTGCAATAAACAGTAATGCTTTACTCAGTTCTTAGTGTGTACAGACAGCAGCAGCATGAGTAATTCATAAAGTAATGTCCTGTTCATTTTCTTGCACCTCTCGTTTTCAGCTGAGCTTTTATAGAGACAGGCACCAGAATGAAGAGCCAAAGCAATGTGTAGAGCTGCTCCCAACTCTGACTTTAGGTGTCATGAGCTCTCTGTAGCATTTGCTTGACAGTGCGGGTAACTGGGCCACAATGCGATATACTCAAACAACTAGTTTCCTGTGTCAGTAGTTCAAAGAAAATTACATGACACAAAATGTTTCTTGACATGCCCAAATGTGTAACTATTGCCAGAGCTGTATTGTAACCATTATTACTTTCATGTGTTTCTATTAAAATGAGTTAGCAGCACTGTAAAGTTAAAAGAGATACTACAGCATCTTCGGCTGGTTTGTTTTATGTTTTTATTTCTATGGCTGCAGGCGCCAGTTGACCAACCTGCTTAGGGGTGTGGACTCCTTTATTTTTGGCTTCTTATAGTTATTGACGTAGTACCTTCAATCTATTTTGACACTTGCTGCTGCTCAGTCCTCCGTTCCTAAACACTGCTTATACATGCACAACATTAATCAAAATGAAGAAAAAACAATTGTCTGAGGAACCCAGGAAAAGTGTCCCATCAGCCCCACCTTATGAAATATGCGAATTTCACAGAGCATAGAATTTTCTGAGCATAGACTAGGAGGGTGGAGGAGGAGGTGGTGGGGGGATAAGAGAAGCACAAGGACAATTATAAGAACATTATCTTCCCAGGAAGAGCTCTGTGACTTGTACAGTACACTAAGTAGAAATAGTGCAGGGCCCCATTTCTTTGGCTTTTAAACCAGTAGGATTATTGTAATTAACGTTTGTCGTTGATTTTTAAAAGTATACAAACACAGGGTCTGATATTGGGTTTGACAGACGGAGTGGTGTCAATAGGGATGAAGGAAGACATTGCCTCCAACATTCTGATGATACTTATCTCCCATATTTAGAGATGAGCGCCGGGCTAGCAGTCAGCTCTGTACATTGATGGAAATGAAGTCGCAGCATTTCCTTTCACCGTACTAAAACGTTGGTGGATGGATACCCAGCAGTTTTCCAAACCATTCTCCAAACTTCTAATTTCTTTTTGTATTTTAGAAGCAAACTCCCTAACTCGAAGTTTGTTTCTGAAAAACAAGAAACTAGTAACTACTTTTCTCCCAGGGTGTAGGGGTTACTGTTGTATTTTTCCTGGCACTCACTGCTAGAAAAACAATATTACACTGTCAACCCTAAATAAGGTGGGTGGTGTAATATCCTTCCCCCAACGGCCTGCCATCTGCGGAAGTATTCCATTGATGGCGCCAACGGGGTCTCCGTGAATGGGAAACTTAAGGTCTGCCAGTCTCTAAATGAGTTGAATGTACCAAGAGTTTGGCAGGCAATGTGCTCGGTCACGTATGCAAAGGAATAACCTATGCAAACTCTAAATCGGGGCCATAATCTTCAGGGTGATTTGCTAAGAACACTGTCCCTTTGCTGGGATGGTGCTTTGAGCATCTGCCTAGCCTAGCTAATGCTTACAGCTGGCCCAGATATTCCTTACGAGAACTGGAAGTGCAGGAGTACAGCGCACACATTCCATAATATGGGAAGGATGCCAGTGTATGGTGCACATAATCGGTATTTCACTGAAACCAGACTGGGAGTGCACAGATGTACTGCCTGCACCCTATAAAATGCCTGGGAGTGTAAGCATACACTACAAATATGACACATCCGAACTAGGAGTGTGAGCGTACTTTGCAAATATATTATAACCCTGCTTGGCGTAGATGTACATGCACACAGTTTATAACTGTGTAACTGACTACTCTATATCTAAGGATGCTCTACCAAATCTGATTAAAGCCTGGATAGACTTATTAAGTTATTATAAGAACACTATTGGGCTAAAAGTTACAAGAGATCTATTATTTATGAAGATACTGGATATGTTAAGGTGTTTTGTAGGGATACTGCAGGTACTTTTTACATTTTTTATTCCAGTTTATATTCTACTGATTCCTTTCTTTTCTTAAATTACATTTATAAATACATTTTTGAAATATCAAGATGTAATTGTTCTCTTTTAGATCCCTCCACTTTAGAAGACGGTTTGTGTTTAGATTAATTATTGAATGCAATAAAGATATGTAAAAAGGGAAAGTCTGTGGGCAGGATCGTTTTCTGTAGACTTTTATACCCATTTCTCTGAATTAATTGGATCCTAAACTATTTTCCTTTTATGAGCATTTTTGTTCTAATACAAATTCTCAAGGTACCCTTTTACAAGCTATGACTTACCTCATTCCTAAAGCTGGAAAGGATCCTACCTTTTATAACAATAATTAACTAATATCATTAATTAATAATGATTGCAAAATATTTGCTAAAATATTACCCACAATTTTGTTCCTAATCTTGTATAGTGTTAAGTGAAAGTAAGTTGGTTTGAACATTATTGAACATACCCCTTTGTAGCATTGTCTTTGGATACAGAGAAAGCATTTGACTGCCGGATTAGGACTTTATGTTGAGGAATTTAAAATGGCATGGTTTAATTCCTAAATGTTTAAGTGTGATTACTTTATTATATAACGCTCCACATAATTCTATTGTTGGTAATACTAATATTTCATCTCTTTTCCCCATTAAAAGAGGAACTATACAATGTTGTGCTTTGTCTCCTTTCCTAAGCCAGCATCTGACAAAAATTATACTAATGACAGGCTTTGCTTCAGTTCATATGAAGTTAAATACTTTGCTAATGCAGACAATGCCCTGCCTTTACATGAAAACTCATGACAGTGGCGTAACAAAGGCCCATGCAGCCCCTGCTGTGTGCGGAGGGCTTGAGCTCTGGGGGGGCCCTCAGCACAGTACCCTGGCCTGAGAGTCCTAGTGAGTCCAGAGGGGGGCCATCCGTGTGTTTTGCAGGCTCCCTCACGCTTTGTTACACCAGTGACTCCTCAGGAGTGCTTTACTAGCTTTTTAAGAGGAAGTTGGGCAAGTTTCTTATATTTCTGGATATAAGCTCAACTGAACTGAATTGGAAATCCTTCCCATAAATAAATTCTGTGTCAGACATGTTTAATTATTATGATTTAATTTGGTGTAATCTAAAAATTTAATATTTGGGAGTTTAGTACTCTAGGATGGCCAACCATAGGTTTTATTATTTAAAAGGAAATGTTCTTTATTGAGTTATAACAGGCATAAGATACCGTAAATTTTCGTTAACAGGCGATACATGCTTGACAATGTGAATATTGCATGAGGTGTAATCATTCAGATGGGTAGCAAGCATGAGCAGGTAACAGTTTAACATTGGGCAATGAAATGTATTGCTTGCAGTATTTCGTTTGTACATAGATTGTATGCAACCCAGTAAAGCAACGTATCTTTGTTTTCTGAATAATGCTTGTGTCGGTTGCATAGTGTTGTATAAGTGAGGACGAAGGTCCTTAGATGTCCCGATCACAATATAGTTGCTATTTATCTATGAAGCATTGGTTTATGCCTGGTGGTGGTTAGGATGTTTGGGTCTGGTCGGGGCACTACGATCAGTTCATCATGGCTTTGTGTCTCATTGGTCGGCAGCATGGTAAGTGTGTGGCAGGCAGTCTGTTTGTTCAGGGGCATCTTGTCCGATTTCACTTGTAGCTCCAATGACAGTGGGTTCCACTCCATGAGGGGTTTCCCCAACATGCCTGTATATCTATGTGTGTCAGCACAGTAATTTCTGCCATGCTTCATCTAATGAGGTCTCGGATCCATGCCTTTGTTGGCGGAGGGGTTGGGGCCTTCCTGCCCATTGTTATGGCTGTTTTCCTAGGATTGGAGCTATGTCAATGAATTTCATTTTGTGTTGCGACTTCAGCGAATTGGCCTAGGAGGCATACCATCATTGTGTTTTGGCCAACAATAGATTAACTTACATTTACAATATCTTTTGGAAAAAAATATTCTCTCATTATCAAATGGCCTCTGTTATATGTATCTTGGCAGGGTAGGTTGGATTCTATTTAAATATTTTTTTCACTGATTATTCTGTACTTTCTTTCGATGTTACCTGTTTAAATCCCAAAATAATTATTTGAGAAAATGTATATTTTATTCTAAAAAAATGTAATGACAAAATAAAACACTTATTGAATACATCTTTATAAATTAAAATTATTCAAGGGGAAGGGTTAAATTCTCTACTTTTTTGTTATCATCATACCTTTTCCCTTAGACAATTTTGGTGTTGGTTATAGAATTCACCTTCATTGCCGCGGTTTCTTCCTCTGATTTTATTCTAAAACGTATTCCTTTAAGCTTTGCCAATTTTTTTAAAATATGTGACAGCTGTATCAAACATTTATTTCTAATGATTAATAGATGATAATAATATACCTAATGCTTCACCTGTTTTGCTTTATAACAATATTAAAATAAAACAATTTTTGGGAAAAATTTAGATGAGAGAGGGTTTTTTTTGGTTGTGTCAACTCTTTGATAATGATGATTGTCTTCCTTTTGCTCCCCTACAAGAAAAGTATAATTTACAATAATCTTGTTTACAACATAATAGATTAAAAGAAGTTGTTTATAATGCTTTACAGAATGTTACTATGTCAACATTGTTTTGCTCTTTGCAGAGTGCCATTAATTGATGGAATTTTGATTTACCCCTCTAGGTTCAGTAATACAGTTTTTCTCGAATGCTGCTAAGATTGTTTATTTCAAGCATAAAATAGAGGCAGAATATGAGACAGGCCTTAAAAAAATCTTTTTTACTTTTAATTTGGAATATAACATGGACAAAGATTATGCCTACCCCATGTGCTGCCAATATCATTTAAACCTAATATTTGTTCTACAATTGAGCATTTTTTTATCCAGTTTCCATTAAAAATGCAATATTTTAATGTCCACTTCTTGTTGGTCATAACCATTTTGTCCTAGTACTTTTACATATATGACCCTTGTTCAGTCCTTTAGAAAACTGATCTGGGAAAAGATTATTTTTATTACACAATAAACCAATGCTCCCCTATCTTTGCAAATTATTGTTCATGGAAGCATAGCTGATGATTTTCTAGCTCTTACAATGAAATGTAAATGATAGATATATGTATTCCAAATGTACCACAGCAAATTTCACTAGACTGGAAAGATAGTTCCAAACTTCCTATAATGTGTAACGGAATTGGATACATTACATGCATGAGATTATTACTATTCATCTCATCTCATTCTCATATACTGGTTTTGCATTTTATATTATGTTACTAATATTTTTGTATTTTTTATATTTTTCTGATTTTCGTGCCTTCTATTTGATCAGCCTTGTAGCTGTGCTTTGTTGATTGTATGGTTCATCCCTAATATACATCAAATTTATTAAATAAATACGTAATATAACTAGAATTTATGCATACACCCCATAATCAGTGAAATGCACTGTGTTGGTAATATTACAAGTATACATTGCAGAACTATACACCATGACTGTGCCTGTAGTTATATACTGTAGACAGGCCAACAATGGCTGGAGATACAAGTCTATTCTTATGATACTCAATAACGGGCCTATGGGTACAGGCATCTAATACGCGCGCACCACAAGGGGTTTAGAAGTGTAGCTATAAACTGCAGCTATGCTGTAACAGACCTATAGGAATATTTACACGCCATATGACCCAAAACAGGGCTGAGTATGCAAGCATATAATAAAGTTATTCTGTAGCATGAGTAGTCGTTCAGACCTACACTGTAGATATTTCGTAATACAACTAAGAGTACAGCTGTACATTGCAGATACTACATACTTGGTCCAGTAGTTTTGTGTGCACTATAGATAGGTCAAAGCATTCGGGAGTTCAGCTTGCACTGCAGATATCCCATATCTAGGATGGAGTGGAGGAGTATACATCACATACTTCATAACTGGGTTCAGAGAGTAAGGGCCTCATTCGGGAACCGCCATATGGCCGCTCCGCGGTCGAAAGACCGCGGAGGCCATTCAGGCTTTCCCGCTGGGCTGGCGGGCGACCGCCAGAAGGCCGCCCGCCAGCCCAGCGGGAAACCCCTCCCCACGAGGAAGCCGGCTCCGAATGGAGCCGGCGGAGTGGGTATGTGCGACGGGTGCAGTAGCACCCGTCGCGTATTTCAGTGTCTGCATAGCAGACACTGAAATACATAGTGGGGCCCTCTTACGGGGGCCCCTGCAGTGCCCATGCCATTGGCATGGGCACTGCAGGGGCCCCCAGGGGCCCCGCGGCACCCCCTACCGCCATCCTGTTCCTGGCGGGAGACCCACCAGGAACAGGATGGCGGTAGGGGGTGTCAGAATCCCCATGGCGGCGGAGCGCGCTCCGCCGCCATGGAGGATTCTAAAGGGCAGCGGAAAACCGGCGGGAGACCGCCGGTTTTCCACATCTGACCGCGGCCGAACCGCCGCGGTCAGAATGCCCTGCGGGGCACCGCCGGCCTGTCGGCGGTGCTCCCGCCGACCCTGGCCCCGGCGGTCTCTGACCGCCGGGGTCAGAATGACCCCCTAAGTCTATTCTCAAAGAACTCGATAGGTGGATTAAGTGTGAACATGTAAAGGCATATATTTAGCAAAAATGTCAGTACAGGTGTATAATGTATACCAAGTGGCTGTAACAGCCCTGAGGGTGTAGTCTGTACACCACAAACAACCAATAGTGTTTAGGAGTTTAAATATACACTCCATAGTTTTATTAGGAGTGCACGCTTATATTCCAGACCCTCGAAAAACGGACTGGGAGTGAAGGCATACACTGCCCACCCTCCATTGTGGAAACTGGCTAATGAATCCATTTTATTATTTCTCCAGGCCTGACTGCCTCCTGTGATACTCAGTGCTGAACAGGTCTGGAAAACATATGCAAAAGGTTGGATGACCTTTACTAAATTAACCCTGACAAACAGCTTGTAATGCAAGGCTTGCTTCAAAGAGACACCTCACGCAACATACATCGCTTCATTCACCCAGCAACAGACAGACATCTGAATGTCCACATAGGTCTGAGGAAAGGTTATGAAGAAACTGGTTTGGTGACGCTTGTAAAGTCCCAATCGTCTGAGAAATGTGCATGTTACGCTTGTGATCATCTTGTATCACGCTGCCATCATGAAATGTTGTTCTACTGTGTTTGGATAGATGCCTAATATATGTGTAACACCATGCATCACCTGATCAACATCACACCATGTACTTGATGAAGAAATTACCTCTCTGTTGTTCTGATTGGATGATGTATTTTCACATTTTTGTGGTCTTCGTGCATAAAAGGTTGTATTGAAGTTCCACAATTCGGACAGCTTGGACTTGGCCTCTCAAGCCATCAGTTCCCATGCACATATTAAATTCTCTTTCTCTATACCATAAGACTGGCTGGTCTCTGGTTTTGTTCCTGCTCTGAAGGAGGCTTCAACACCATAACATGATAAAAGTGCAGATGTAGACTGAGGACACTCCATAATAGGACCTGCTGTGAATACATATGCTGGTGGCAATCTACAAGAGCGGTGTACACGCAAGCATACAGAGCAGACGGTCCATAAAATGACAAGTGCAGCTGTATACTGCAGATACTCCATATAAGGACTGTGAGCTCCGGCATAAGGTGCAGATACTCTATAATTGGACTAAGAGTGCAGGTGTACGGAGCAGTTACTCCATGACTGGACGAGGGCTGCAAGTGTACACAGCACATATTCATAACTGGGCTGGGAGGGCAAATGTATACTGCAGATGCTTCATGAATGTTTTGGGGGTGCTGGAGAGTGCAGATACTCCATGAGTTTGGAGTGCGTTAATGCATAACATGTTCTTCATAACCTGAGGGGGCAACATGCCCATTGCTTTGTCCTGAGTGCAAGACCACAGTCTCTTCAGTGGGTGTCTTCGCTACTGGTTCTGGAGTGATCAACATGCCCATTGCTTTGTCCTGGGGAGTGCAAGGCCACAGTCTCTCAGGTGGGCGTCTTCCCCACTGGTTCTGGAGGGGGCAACATGCCCATTGCATTGTCCTGGGGAGTGCAAAGCCACAGTCTCTGGAGTGGGTGTCTTCCCCACTGGTTCTGAAGGGGGCAACATGCACATTGCTTTGTCCTGGGGAGTGCAAGGCCACCGTCTCTCAGGGGGGTGTCTTCCCCACTGGTTCTGGAGGGGGCAAGATGCCCATTGCTTTGTCCTGGGGAATGCAAGGCCACAGTCTCTCAGGTGGGTATCTTCCCCACTGGTTCTGGAGGGGGCAACATGCCCATTGCTTTGTCCTGGGGAGTGCAAGGCCACAGTCTCTGAAGTGGGTGACTTGCCCACTGGTTCTGGAGGGGGCACTCCGCACAGTAGCCCCTGGAGGGTGGACTACATGGCGTCCACCGGCGGTGATGGCTGCATGGTGGTGGTGGTTGGGGGAGGCTCCTGGGCAGCCCCTGTACTCAGCGATGGCTGCATGGTGGTGTTGTTTGGGGGAGGCTCCTGGGCAGCCCCTGCACTGAGAGATGGCTGCATGGTGGTGTTGTTTGGGGGAGGCTCCTGGGAAGCCCCTGCACTCACTGATGGCTGCACATTCACAGCTGGTGGTGGGGGCCCTGTGACAGCTGGTGGTGGCGGTGTTAGCCTGACAGCTTCCACTGGCGTAGAGTGCCTCTTCAGCTCCTGTTCATGGTTTAGGGATCCCTTTCCCTTCCTGGCAGGGGTGGATGAGCTTTTCCCCTCTCTGCCTGGTGGTGCAGGCTCCTTCCCCTTCCTCACAGCTGGTGCAGGCTCCTTCCCCTTCCTCACAGCTAGTGCAGACCCCTTCCACTTCCATACTGCTAGTGCAGGACCCTTCCCTTTCTTCCCTGGTGGTGCTGGCTCCTTCCCCTTCAGTGTTGTAGGTCTGGTATTTTTACCACAACGAGTAGGTGGTGCTACCACTGTCCCCGTGGACTGTTTGTCTGAGGTGCAGAGCTGTGTCCTTGCTATCCTGCCCATACGTGCAGGACAGGGGGTAGGGGTAGGGAAGAGGTCAAGTTGGGCAAGGAAAAGCCTTTTAGGGATGTTGGGACGGGAGGAGGAAGGAGAAATGGGAGTGGAGGATGAGGGAGTGGTTGTCAGAGGTGTATGTCTGATGGATTTGGGTGCAGGTGCATGGGCTGATTGCTGATGTGAGGTGGATGGCTGTTGGGTGTCTGAGTGCTTCCATTTGTGTCCTTTAGGAGGGGGGACAGACACAGTGGGAGAGGACACAGGGGACGCGTGCATGAATGTTGTGGAGGTGTCTGCCAGTGAGGTGTGTGTTCTGCTTGGTGTGGTGATGCTGGTAGTGGATGTTGATGTTGTGCATGCAGGTGTGAGTGTGGACGTAACTGGGAGGGGGTGGAGGAGGTGAAGGAGGGGTAGACAGTGGAGGATGTGGATGTTGAGTTGTCTGTAACGGTATGTTGTTTGTGTGAGTGCCTGTGGGATGAAGTGTGGTGCTTGTGTTTGCCTGTGCCACTCTTGGGTGTTGCCTTGTGTGCATGCTCGTCTGTTTGTGTGCTTGGGATGAGTTGGGGTTGAGGAGAATGGGACTGGGAAGTGGGAGTTTGGGGACGGACGGTTGAAACAGGGACAATGGCTGCCATCAGAGAGGAGACCAGAGCCTGAATCGATCTCTGTTGAGCAGCCAAACCACCATGAATGCCCTCCAGTAATGCATTGCATTGCTGCATCTGGATGCCAGCCCCTGGATGGCATTCACAATGGTTGACTGCCCTATAGAGTTGGATCTCAGGAGGTCAATAGCCTCCTCACTCAGGGCCTGGAGCAAAGGAGATGCCCACCCTACTGGTTGAGCAGGCATGGGCAACTCGCTGAGGAGCTACTGGGAGGGCAGTGCTGGTACGGGGGTGCTGGCTGTGCCTGCAGCTAGGGTGGTCACAGAGGTGTCCGCCACCACCAGGGAGCTCCCATCAGAGGAGGTATCTGAGTCTGTGTTGTCCCCTGCAGTCTCAGCCGTGGTGCTCCCCTCGCCCTCCGTCCCACTGATTCTCTTGGCGTCGGTGGACTCTGTCTCCAGGGTCCTGTGGGATGCAGGTCCCTCTGTCCCCGGTGCCTCTGCTCCTCCACCAGATGATGCTAATGCACACAAGGACAGGATGACAAAACAAAAAAGGGAGGGAGAGAGACAAAGGATACACTGGGTCAACGACTGCACCAACACCACAGTTGCCGTACACAGCATCCTAACACACAGGGAACATGCCTACGCACTATGCATTGCACTACCAGTGATATGGCTAGCCACCAAGCTATGAGGAGGAGCACACACCGCCAACTGCAGCATACCTGGGACCCACGCAGCCTTGTCTAGAAGTGACTACTAACAAGCTAGGTTACCTGTATTTGCCATGCAACCCTTACCCTTCAGAGGACCTACACTGCTATGTCCGGCCTGGCCTTAGGGGCACCCACTAACACACAACCACCACCCGAATACCACCCCACCAGCCATGAGTTGTAAGTATACCCACTGTACTCACCCCCTTGTGGCTGCTGTGATGCCCTCAAGCGCCTTCCAGCTCTGGGTAGGCCACTGCCAGTATGCAGGCCATCAGGGGGGTCAGGGTCCGACGGGCACCCCTTCCTCTTTGGGAGGCCATCCCCAGCTAGGCCTCCATGGTCTCCGTGCCCAGCGTCTCAGGTCCTCCCACAGTTTCCGACAGTGGGTGCTCCGCCTGCCATAGACCCCCAGGGTCCGCATGTCCTTGGCGATGGCATGCCATAATCCCTTCTTTTGATGGGCGCTGACCTGCAGAGGTAATACATACAGGAGAACTCCATTAAAGAAACAGTCCAGCTTGTCACATACATGGACCACCATACCCAATCCCATCAACCTTGCAAAACACGTAGGCCAGCTCACAACATGTACACCGGCAAGTTAAAATCCCCCCACCCACCCTTACACGATGCCTTCACACACATCTCCATGCATTCATGCCACATGCATCCTGCCCACAGTGTACTCACCTGTTGGCCTGGAGGCCCATACAGCAGTCCGTACTGGGGTAGGACCCCTCCACCAGTCATTCTAATTCCTCAGAAGTGAAGGCTGGGGCTCTTTCCCCCGTCACACGGGCCATGGTGGGTTCCAGTCACAGGTCACAGCAGCACATGCAGTGTAAGTCCTCTCCTGTGGAAGGTCAAGAAACAAGTGAGGAATGAGATATAAAATGGCGGTCACGTTGGCGGGGGTGTATACCGTCACCGCCGGCGTACATCCCCATTGGCCACTGTTCCCCATAGGACCCAATATTATCCAATGAAGAATTGCACGGTGGTTCACTACCACCTACCGCCACGGCGCACAACGTCGGCAGATTTACTTCACTTCCACCTGTCCCTCCACACAGGACAGGCAGTCTCCATTTTGGGTTGGGGGGAAACAGGCCTATTGATAATTGCTGCGTCACAGGATAAAAAGCACATATTTTTAAATTACACTGTCCCAAAACACAATTGCACAATGTGGACTGCTGTTGTGGTATAGTTGTTCAAATTTTGACAGCCTACTCACCCTTGTGTCCCTTAGATACCTACAGCTGTGGATGAATAGGAGATGAAGATATACCCGTGTACAGTCACCTGGTGGACTTAGCTACACTGGAGGACAGGCACATTATCCTCACCTACAGACTGGACAGGGCCACAATCACAGAGCTGTGTGCCCAGTTGGAGCCTGACCTGATATCAGCTATTCGTCATCCCACTGGGATCCCCCTTCTTGTGCAAGTTCTATCAGTGCTCCTTTTCCTGGCAACAGGTTCTTTCCAAGTGACAGTGGGCTTGGCAGCTGGAATGTCACAGCCAGTGTTCTCAATAGTGCAGGCAAGAGTCTTGTCCGCCCTGATAAAACACATGTGCATCTACATTGCTTTCCCCCAGGTGGAAGATTTGGCCACTGTGAAGGCCGGGTTTTATGCAATGGGACATATCCCCAATATAATTGGGGTGATTGACGGTACACATATTGTGTTTGTCCCCCAAAGCAAAATGAACAGGTGTACAGGAATCGTAATAGTTTCCACTCCGTGAATGTGCAGAATGTGTGCCTGGCGGACCAGTACGTCTCCTGCGTCAAAGCTAAGTATCCTGGGTCGGTGCATGATGCCTTTGTCCTGAGGAATAGCAACATCCCAAATGTGATGGCCCACCTACAAAGGCACAGGGTGTGGCTTATAGGTGAGCCTTGGTCCCCACCCAGTGTATGTTGGTGTATGCCTATGCTGTTGGCCAAATAGGATAGTGTGTGGCTAAATGTTGTCCCTCAATATTTGCAGGTGACTCTGGTTACCCAAACCTGTCGAGGCTGCTGACCCCTGTGAGGAATGCTAGGACAAGGGCTGAAGAACGATATAATGAGGCACATGGGCGAACCAGAAGGATAATTGAGAGAACCTTCGGCCTCCTGAAGGCCAGGTTCAGGTGCCTCCATCTGATAGGTGGATCCCTGTGCTACTCACCCAAGAAAGTCTGGCAGATAGTAGTGGCATGCTGCATGTTGTACAGCCTGGCCCTCAGATGCCATCTACCTTTTCTGCAGGAGGAGGAGACTGGAGATGCCCCTGTGGCAGCAGTGGACTCTGAGGACAGTGAGGATGAGGAGGCAGAGGATGTGGACAACAGAACATTAGTGATCCGTCAGTACTTCCAATGACACACAGGTGAGACAGTGAAACTTCACATTTCTATGACTGTTGTTGAATTCTGTGTGGCATTGGCATGCTGGCGTTGCCCACTTGTTTCCTCTACTTACTGTTACCTATGGATTGTCATTTTACAGTTGTTGGTGATATTACAACAATGTCCTGATGTGATCACAACAGCCAGCAACAGGTCATTCATTCTATGCTCTCAGTATGAACAGTTCATTTGCAATGGATGTAGCGGTTTCAATCAATACAAATTTGCAAAACATGAAATACTAGTAGTAGAAGTTTGTCAAAGGGTGTTTATTGTAGTGCTAAGAAATTGAGGGTAAAGTGCAATGGAATGGGGTGATGATGGAGGAAAGTCCAGGGTATTGTTACAGTCTGTTTGTAGCACAGGTGCAGTGTCCAAGGGGGACATAGGACGGGGAGCTATGGCAGTTCAAAGTGGACAAGGTGACAGTGTGCGACACAAGGGGGACAATCAGGAGAGTCATTTCCTGGCAGTGGTCTTGGCAAGTGCCTCTGGCTTCTGTCTCGGTCACAGGGAACGTTTGCGGGGTGGTTCACCTTCTGCAGGGGGAGGGGTGCTGGTGGCCTCTGGGTCCTGTGGCGGGTCCTCTTGCCCACTAGCGGCAGCGGAAGTGGAGGGCTGGTCGATGGACTGGCTAGTGGTAGGGACCCACTGTTGTGCTGTTGCCTCCCTCATGATATTGTCCATGTCTGCCAGCACTTGTGCTATGGAGATCAGGGTGTTGTTAATGGCCTGCAAGTCTTCCCTGATCCCCTGATACTGTCCCTCCTGCATCCACCTGTTCTCCTGCACGTTGTCAAGGATCTGGCCCCTTGTGTCCTGGGAATGTTGATAGGCTCCCAGGATCTCAGAGAGTGCCTCCTGGAGAGTCGGTTCCCTGGTCCTGTCCTCCCCCTGGCGCACAGCAGCCCTTCTAGTGTCCCTGGTGGCTTATGCCTCTGTACCCTGAACGGTGTGCCCAATGCCACTGACCCGAGGTCCCTGATTGTCTGGGGGACGAGGTGTGGCCTCGGGTCCCTGTACAGGTGGACACACTGCTGATTGACATGTCCTGAGGACAGAGGTGTGGGTACGCTGGGTGGGTGCTGTGGTACTGGATCCTGATGGGGGAGGCTCTGTGGTGGTCTGTGAGTGGGCTTGGGTGACCGACAGTCCAGTGGTCCCTGATGGGCCAGGTAGGTCCTCTAGATCCTGAAGTCCAGAGTTACTGTCATCACTGGGGGTGTCTCCTGTTGGGGGACTGGATAGTGGCAGCACCTCCTCTCCACTGACATTGGCTGGGGTGCCTGTGGGGATGTAATTGATGTATTATGCCTCATGTGTCTGGCATTTGAACTTCCCTAGCTTCCCCTCTATGGTTGGTGTTACCCTGCCAGCTTTTGTTTGTGTGTGGTGATATATTGTGGGTATGTTAGTTTCCCTATGCTGTGTATGCTTTAGTGATGGGTGTCCATGCAGGGCTGGGAAGGGTGTCCATGCATTGGTATGGTATGCAGGGCTTGACATTGGGGTTAGTCGGATGTGAGGGTGAAGTGTGTGGGATGGAGTGGAGTGATGGGGTTGAGGGTGTGAGATGGCATGCAGGTTCTGGGAGGGGTGATAGGTAGTAAATATTGACTTGCCCGTGGCAACTCCAGCGAGTCCCTCTGAATGCAGTATTGGCAGTACCTGCTCCTCCCATGCTGTGAGCTGTGGTGGAGGAGGTGGGGGTCCACCGCCAGTCCTCTGTATGGCGAGCTGGTGTCTTGCTGCTATGGAACGTACCTTCCCCCGTAGGTCTTTCCACCTCTTCCTGATGTCGTCCCTTGTTCTTGGGTGCTGTCCCATGGTGTTGACCCTGTCCACGATTCTCTGTCATAGCTCCATCTTCCTGGCAATGGATATTTTCTGTACCTATGCTCCAAGAAGCTGTGGCTCTACCCTTACAATTTCCTCCACCATGACCCTTAACTCCTCCTCAATGAAACAGGGGTGCCTTTGTGGTGCCATGGGTGTTGTGTGTTGGTGAGAGTGTGTTTGGTGATGTGGTGGGGTGTATGATGTGGAGTGTGTAGGAGGCTGGCCTGGCTTGTAGTGGGTACTAGAGGTACTTACACCTTGTGCCAGGTCCAGTTATCCCTTATTAGTGTAGAAGAGGTGTTTCTAGCAGCTTAGGCTGATAGAAGGTAGCTATGGCAAAGCAGCTTAGGCTGAACTAGGAGACATGTAAAGCTCCTAATATACCACTGGTGTCATATGCACAATATCATAAGAAAACACAATACACAGAAGTGCTAAAAATAAAGGTACTTTATTTTTATGACAATATGCCAAAAGTATCTCAGTGAGTACCCTCAGTATGAGGATAAGATATATACACAAGATATATGTACACAAACCAAAATTATGCAGGTAATAGCAAGAAAAGTAATGCAATCAGTGTAAAGTTACAATAGATTGCAATAGGAGCACATAGGTATAGGGGCAACACAAACCATATACTCCAAAAGTGGAATGCGAACCACGAATGGACCCCAAACTTATGTGAGCTTGTAGAGGGTCGCTGGGACTGTAAGAAAACAGTGAGGGTTAGAAAAATACCCCACCCCAAGACCCTGAAAGGTAGGTGTAAAGTGCACCTTCCACCCCCAAAGAGCACAGAAGTCGTGATAGGGGGATTCTGCAGGAAGAACAAACACCAGCAATGCAACAACAGTGGATTTCCAGACCTGAGTACCTGTAAGACAAGGGGACCAAGTCCAATAGTCGCGACAGTGTCGAGAGTGGGCAGGAGCCCAGGAAATGCCAGCTGAGGGTGCAAGGAAGCTGACACCTGTTGGAAGAAGCTTGGAGTTCTGCAAGAAAGAAGAGGACTAGGAACTTCCCCTTTAGAGGATGGATGTCCCACGTCGCGTTGAAGCTTGCAGAGGTATTCCCACGCAGAAAGACAGCAAACAAGCCTTGCTAGCTGCAAGGGTCACAGTTGGGGTTTTTGGGTGCTGCTGCGGCCCAGGAGAGACCAGGTTGTCGCCACTTGGAAGAGGAGACAGAGGGGGCGCCCAGCAACGTAGGGAGCCCTCACTGAAGCCGGCAGCACCCGCAGAAGTACCTGAACAGGCACTTGGAAGAAGATGCTACATTAAAAAAGAAAGCTAAAATGGAGGCTAAAAGTAAACCCTACAAAACCATGTGCCAGTAAGCTCGGCCCCCAGGAGACATAATCCCTTATGATGCAAACCCACCAGTTCTCCCTGTCGCATACAAGGCTTGCCATCCCAGCTCACCTCTTCTGAGGCAGAGGCCCTCTCCAGCACTCCTGTGGGCATAGCTTCAGTGAAAAAGCCTTAATCCAAGCCAGGGTCCCTCACAAACCAGCCACCATAAAGGGGTCCATGCCCTGCCCTACCTCGACAAGTACCTCAATCAATACCTGTAGCCTGTCGTGTGTGCCTCACTTGGCTCCAGTCCTCTTCTGTGGGGCACCAGCTAGGCACAGTCTGTACAGCAAGCCAACATCTTCTGTCCGCTGCTGCATTTCACAACCCTCACACAGGTCACTCTAGGAAATTGCCACTGTCTGTAACCTCAATCCAGTGGAGCAACCCACCTTGACTTAGTACATGGCAACCACCACCTTGCAGAGGGCCTGGCCCTCTCACTGTGGCTGTGGTGCTGTCATTCCATGAAGCCAACCAGCTGCTTGCCCCGGCTGGTCATTCCCGGAAAGCCAATGCGGTCACTGTTTTGTCATCGACCCATGGCTGCGATTTTCTCCCCAGACACCAGGTGGAATTTTTATTCTTTTTGTGTGGCAATTGAAGAACTGCTGGATGCCTTTGCAGGTAGGTACCACCTCTCTGTCAGGCCCGCTTCCATTTCAGGCAGTGGGAGGACAGGATGCCGGAGGATAAGATGGGGCAATACAGATCTAAGGGCTAATGCATACTGCTAGCCATCTTGCTTGACCACGCCCCACTTCAGACTTCATGAGAGGCATGTTAGTGTCGTAGTTGGACTCTTGCTCTAGGCAAGACTGCTGGTTTAGGGATGACAGCACTTTTGTTTGTAGGCAACTAGGCCAATCCTACAACAAGTCACAACTGTCGGCCTTGGAGGAGATGCCAACAAGCCTTGGTAGCCGCAAGAGACGTGGTGCATGTTATGACAATATGCCAAAAGTATCTCAGTGAGTACCCTCAGTATGAGGATAAGATATATACACAAGATATATGTACACAAACCAAAATTATGCAGGTAATAGCAAGAAAAGTAATGCAATCAGTGTAAAGTTACAATAGATTGCAATAGGAGCACATAGGTATAGGGGCAACACAAACCATATACTCCAAAAGTGGAATGCGAACCACGAATGGACCCCAAACCTATGTGAGCTTGTAGAGGGTCGCTGGGACTGTAAGAAAACAGTGAGGGTTAGAAAAATAGCCCACCCCAAGACCCTGAAAGGTAGGTGTAAAGTGCACCTACTACCCCCAAAGAGCACAGAATCCGTGATAGGGGGATTCTGCAGGAAGAACAAACACCAGCAATGCAACAACAGTGGATTTCCAGACCTGAGTACCTGTAAGACAAGGGGACCAAGTCCAATAGTCGCGACAGTGTCGAGAGTGGGCAGGAGCCCAGGAAATGCCAGCTGAGGGTGCAAGGAAGCTGACACCTGTTGGAAGAAGCTTGGAGTTCTGCAAGAAAGAAGAGGACTAGGAACTTCCCCTTTAGAGGATGGATGTCCCACATCGCGTTGAAGCTTGCAGAGGTATTCCCACGCAGAAAGACAGCAAACAAGCCTTGCTAGCTGCAAGGGTCGCGGTTGGGGTTTTTGGGTGCTGCTGCGGCCCAGGAGAGACCAGGTTGTCGCCACTTGGAAGAGGAGACAGAGGGGGCACCCAGCAACGTAGGGAGCCCTCACTGAAGCAGGCAGCACCCGCAGAAGTACCTGAACAGGCACTTGGAAGAAGAGTGAACCGGAGTCCACGTGAAGTCACAAAAGGGAGTCCCACGATGCCAGAGGACAACTCAGAAGGTTGTGCACTGCAGGTTAGAGTGTCGGGACCCAGGCTTGGCTGTGCACGAAGGAAATCCTGGAAGAGTGCACAGAAGCTGGAGCAGCTGCAAATCACGCGGTACCCAGCAATGCAGTCTAGCGTGGGGAGGCAAGGACTTACCTCCACCAAACATGAAGTGAAGAGTCACTGGACTGTGGGAGTCACTTGGACAGAGTTGCTGAGTTCCAGGGACCATGCTCGTCGTGCTGAGAGGGGACCCAGAGGACCAGTGATGCAGTCTTTTGGTGCCTGCGGTTGCAGGGGGAAGATTCCATCGACCCACTGGAGATTTCTTCAGAGCTCCTGGTGCAGAGAGGAGGCAGGCTACCCCCAGAGCATGCACCACCTGGAAATAGTCGAGAAAGCCGGCAGGATGAAGCGATACAAGGTTGCTAGTAGTCGTCTTGCTACTTTGTTGCGATTTTGCAGGTGTCCTGAGCAGTCAGCGGTCGATCCTTTGGCAGAAGGTGAAGAGGGAGATGCAGAGGAACTCTGATGAGCTCTTGCATTCGTTA
Source organism: Pleurodeles waltl (assembly GCF_031143425.1). Classification (NCBI taxonomy): domain Eukaryota; kingdom Metazoa; phylum Chordata; class Amphibia; order Caudata; family Salamandridae; genus Pleurodeles; species Pleurodeles waltl. Next base: position 807,152,812 of record NC_090450.1, on the reverse strand, counting down.
ACTGGTGAGATCCCCAAAGCAGAGACCCTAAATAGCCAGAAAATGAGGATTGGCTACCTAGGAAGGAGGATTGGCTACCAAGAGAGGTAAGAGCCTATCAGAAGGAGCCTCTGACGTCACCTGCTGGCACTGGCAACTCAGAGCAGTCCAGTGTGCCACAAACACCTCTGTTTCCAAGATGGCAGAGGTCTGGGACACACTGGAGGAGCTCTGGGCACCTCCCATGGGAGATGCAGGGGAATGGTCACTCCCCTTTCCTTTGTCCAGTTTCGCTCCAGAGCAGGGCTGGGGGATCCCTGAAACCAGCTTACGGTGTCAAATGCCTTTTCAATATCTAAGGCAACCAGTACTGTTTCAAAGTCTGTACACTACACTGAGTGCATGACGTGATGTTCATAGGGGTGCTGTTAGTCGGTATGAAGCCACACTGATCCTCATGTGACCACTCTGACCACTCCCTGCAACCCATTGCTGAGCACTTTAATATCCATATTCATCACAGATAATGGGCGATAAGAGCCAAAAGAGGTAAGGTCACTGTCTTGCTTAGGGTGTATGACAGCCACCACCTCCACATTGACTAATGCAGTATGCTTGGGTCATTTGTCTCCTAAAAGACCTCCAGAAGCCGATCCACAAGCAGATCTCCATGGATTTGGTAATACTCCAGTGGAATCCTACCAGCTCTTGTAAACGTATTCCTATGCATTTCTTTAATAGCCAGCTTTAACCTCTCTTGTCATTTCCATCTCTAAGACCTTCACTTGATCTGCTTGCAACGAAGGAATAGCCTGCTCCTACAAAAACACCAGATAACTCTCACCTCCTTGTCTTGGCACCAGCCTGTAGAGCTGCATTAGCTACTACTGCAGTGTGGCATTAATCGTAGCATGACAAAGCACTGTGTTACACCTCCTGTCTTTCAATGCTAACATCAGAGAACCAGGATCTTACTTCTCAGCAACCATGCCAGCAACAGCATGGTCTATCCCGCTCCCTTAGACAATGCCTCCTATATTCCTCGAGGGTAAGCTTATGCAGCCTGTCTCAGGTTTCTCCCATGGACTGCCATACCTGTACTGTGTCGACCTTTGCTTGGGGTGTGCCCTACCCAGCCTTTATTACTATGTATGCAGATGTATACAGATCTCTTTGTACTACCTATGCAGATGTATACAGATCTCTTTGTAGCTGACTCTTTGTTCCATGAATTTTACAGAGACACACCCTCAGATGACCACTTTCATTGCATCCCATTCGGTAGCTCTCGGCTCAATCAAACCCCAATTGTCCTCCAGGAAGCCCTCAATCATTTCCTCCAAGCTGCCAGGTGGAAATGAGGGGTCCGCATCGTGCCAGGGTTTACACTGGCAAACCGGAACCAGTGCATGATCAGAGAGAAATCTTTCCAGATGAGACACTGAAGCTACACCCACAGCCAGTGTGCAGAATCCTATCCAGCCTACAACACATGTGGTGGATGGGTGAGTGAAACATTAATTTCCTCAGAGAAGGGTATTTTGTCTTTCAGATAGCCACACAGCCCTCCCAGGCCATCACCTCAACCAGTGTTTCCATCATCCCTGACTTTGCGCGGAGGTGATCTGCCTGAATTCCCATCCACCACACAATTGAAGACCTCACCCCATATCAAGGGCGTCCGCATGCATGGCATCAGTATATCAAGCATTAACAGGCATAACTCATGCCCATACAGTAAACCGTGGATTAAGTAGATGCCTGCCCTCCATACCAGCATGTGCCCCCCACCAAGAATTGGAAAGGAGTACCTGCCACCCCTGTGCATAGGAGGAGTATGTGGAAGAGTAGAACTGCCTCATCTATTTCTTCTTTAGTTTTTCCACCTCTGTATTCATTAAGTGTGTCTCCTGGAGGAAGGCAATGCCTATCTTGTAACACCTAAGGTATGTGTGTACCATATATCTATGTGTAAGCATGTTAGCCACTGACATTCAAGGAGATTATGTTTACCTCTCCTGCCATCTCCATGATTGATAACCTACTACTAGCCCTCTGGGAGGGGCAGATGGAGAAGAACACCTGCCCACTCTGCCCCTTGCAGCAATAGCCCAGCACATCAATTCAAAACACGCATTGTGTTGTCTGTATCATCGTGTTGCATGTATACGCAAGGAAAGCCAATAGGCAATTCACAAAAGTGCATAAACCCCCAACTCCCAGATAAACATCCTGCTTCTCAGATGTGAAGTGTATTGGGCAATTTGTGATTGTATTTTTAAGCCTTCCATTTGTACCAATTGAATACCATATCTTAAATTAAGATTTGTACGATAAATAAACTCAATGCTCTCAATCTAACAGTTTATTGCAGTATGTGTTAATTAGTATGATATTTACTATATGTTGTGCTCCAGAAGTATATTGAATGCATTGCAAAACGCATTGTTAGAATGGTGAAAAACAAACAAATCAACCATGTTAATTGTTCCTCATATTATTCCTATCTGTCACTAGTACTTATACACTACAGAGAGCATAGTGGGAGTACTCTTCTGCCAAACCTGTTGGAATGATCTAACTCCATACCTTTGGTGTCAGGAAGCCTGCCTTAGTGTATTAACAAATGCACCTGTTAAATGCGCAGCCTGCATATTTCTCTTTCATGGCTATCTTCCTTCTCAGGTTGAAGGTCGGGACCAGCAGAGCTGCATCTCAGTCACAGCTCACAGCAGTTCCATGATAACTTCAGCACAAAGTGATTCTTGCCGAGTTCAACATGGATACCGTTTACATAATAAAACACTATTGTTACTGTGCCAGAGGTGCAGAACAGTACTTTTAGTTAGTATGGAGAGAAAGAGTTGTCTCCTATGAGAACAAAAATATACAAAGGGCATCGTATTCTAAATGTGTGACCCTGGAACTAATTGTGCAGACCAGAGGGCGACAATGCCTACCAGGAATAAATACACATGTGGTACAAATTCTTAGTAGTAGTAAAAACATGCAAACCGCCTTTTAGAAGAAGATGCTACATTAAAAAAGAAAGCTAAAATGGAGGCTAAAAGTAAACCCTACAAAACCATGTGCCAGTCAGCTCGGCCCCCAGGTGACACCATCCCCTAGGATGCAAACCCACCAGTTCGCCCTGTCGCATACAAGGCTTGCCATCCCAGCTCACCTCTTCTGAGGCAGAGGCCCTCTCCAGCACTCCTGTGGGCATAGCTTCAGTGAAAAGGCCTTAATCCAAGCCAGGGTCCCTCACAAACCAGCCACCATACAGGGGTCCATGCCCTGCCCTACCTCGACAAGTATCTCAATCAATACCTGTAGCCTGTCGTGTGTGCCTCACTTGGCTCCAGTCCTCTTCTGTGGGGCACCAGCTAGGCAGAGTCTGTACAGCAAGCCAACATCTTCTGTCCGCTGCTGCATTTTACAACCCTCACACAGGTCACTCTAGGAAATTGCCACTGTCTGTTACCTCAATCCAGTGCAGCAACCCACCTTGACTTAGTACACGGCAACCACCACCTTGCAGAGGGCCTGGCCCTCTCACTGTGGCTGTGGTGCTGTCATTCCATGAAGCCAACCAGCTGCTTGCCCCGGCTGGTCATTCCCGGAAAGCCAATGCGGTCACTGTTTTGTCATCGACCCATGGCTGCGATTTTCTCCCCAGACACCGGGTGGAATTTTTATTCTTTTTGTGTGGCAATTGAAGAACTGCAGGATGCCTTTGCAGGTAGGTACCACCTCTCTGTCAGGCCCGCTTCCATTTCAGGCAGTGGGAGGACAGGATGCCGGAGGATAAGATGGGGCACTACAGATCTAAGGGCTAATGCATACTGCTAGCCATCTTGCTTGACCACGCCCCACTTCAGACTTCATGAGAGGCATGTTAGTGTCGTAGTTGGACTCTTGCTCTAGGCAAGACTGCTGGTTTAGGGATGACAGCACTTTTGTTTGTAGGCAACTAGGCCAATCCTACAACAAGTCACAACTGTCGGCCTTGGAGGAGATGCCAACAAGCCTTGGTAGCCGCAAGAGACGTGGTGCATGTTATGACAATATGCCAAAAGTATCTCAGTGAGTACCCTCAGTATGAGGATAAGATATATACACAAGATATATGTACACAAACCAAAATTATGCAGGTAATAGCAAGAAAAGTAATGCAATCAGTGTAAAGTTACAATAGATTGCAATAGGAGCACATAGGTATAGGGGCAACACAAACCATATACTCCAAAAGTGGAATGCGAACCACGAATGGACCCCAAACCTATGTGAGCTTGTAGAGGGTCGCTGGGACTGTAAGAAAACAGTGAGGGTTAGAAAAATAGCCCACCCCAAGACCCTGAAAGGTAGGTGTAAAGTGCACCTACTACCCCCAAAGAGCACAGAATCCGTGATAGGGGGATTCTGCAGGAAGAACAAACACCAGCAATGCAACAACAGTGGATTTCCAGACCTGAGTACCTGTAAGACAAGGGGACCAAGTCCAATAGTCGCGACAGTGTCGAGAGTGGGCAGGAGCCCAGGAAATGCCAGCTGAGGGTGCAAGGAAGCTGACACCTGTTGGAAGAAGCTTGGAGTTCTGCAAGAAAGAAGAGGACTAGGAACTTCCCCTTTAGAGGATGGATGTCCCACATCGCGTTGAAGCTTGCAGAGGTATTCCCACGCAGAAAGACAGCAAACAAGCCTTGCTAGCTGCAAGGGTCACGGTTGGGGTTTTTGGGTGCTGCTGCGGCCCAGGAGAGACCAGGTTGTCGCCACTTGGAAGAGGAGACAGAGGGGGCACCCAGCAACGTAGGGAGCCCTCACTGAAGCAGGCAGCACCCGCAGAAGTACCTGAACAGGCACTTGGAAGAAGAGTGAACCGGAGTCCACGTGAAGTCACAAAAGGGAGTCCCACGATGCCAGAGGACAACTCAGAAGGTTGTGCACTGCAGGTTAGAGTGTCGGGACCCAGGCTTGGCTGTGCACGAAGGAAATCCTGGAAGAGTGCACAGAAGCTGGAGCAGCTGCAAATCACGCGGTACCCAGCAATGCAGTCTAGCGTGGGGAGGCAAGGACTTACCTCCACCAAACATGAAGTGAAGAGTCACTGGACTGTGGGAGTCACTTGGACAGAGTTGCTGAGTTCCAGGGACCACGCTCGTCGTGCTGAGAGGGGACCCAGAGGACCAGTGATGCAGTCTTTTGGTGCCTGCGGTTGCAGGGGGAAGATTCCATCGACCCACGGGAGATTTCTTCAGAGCTCCTGGTGCAGAGAGGAGGCAGGCTACCCCCAGAGCATGCACCACCTGGAAATAGTCGAGAAAGCCGGCAGGATGAAGCGATACAAGGTTGCTAGTAGTCGTCTTGCTACTTTGTTGCGATTTTGCAGGCGTCCTGAGCAGTCAGCGGTCGATCCTTTGGCAGAAGGTGAAGAGGGAGATGCAGAGGAACTCTGATGAGCTCTTGCATTCGTTAACTGGTGAGATCCCCAAAGGAGAGACCCTAAATAGCCAGAGAATGAGGATTGGCTACCTAGGAAGGAGGATTGGCTACCAAGAGAGGTAAGAGCCTATCAGAAGGAGCCTCTGACGTCACCTGCTGGCACTGGCAACTCAGAGCAGTCCAGTGTGCCACAAACACCTCTGTTTCCAAGATGGCAGAGGTCTGGGACACACTGGAGGAGCTCTGGGCACCTCCCATGGGAGATGCAGGGGAATGGTCACTCCCCTTTCCTTTGTCCAGTTTCGCTCCAGAGCAGGGCTGGGGGATCCCTGAAACCAGCTTACGGTGTCAAATGCCTTTTCAATATCTAAGGCAACCAGTACTGTTTCAAAGTCTGTACACTACACTGAGTGCATGACGTGATGTTCATAGGGGTGCTGTTAGTCGGTATGAAGCCACACTGATCCTCATGTGACCACTCTGACCACTCCCTGCAACCCATTGCTGAGCACTTTAATATCCATATTCATCACAGATAATGGGCGATAAGAGCCAAAAGAGGTAAGGTCACTGTCTTGCTTAGGGTGTATGACAGCCACCACCTCCACATTGACTAATGCAGTATGCTTGGGTCATTTGTCTCCTAAAAGACCTCCAGAAGCCGATCCACAAGCAGATCTCCATGGATTTGGTAATACTCCAGTGGAATCCTACCAGCTCTTGTAAACGTATTCCTATGCATTTCTTTAATAGCCAGCTTTAACCTCTCTTGTCATTTCCATCTCTAAGACCTTCACTTGATCTGCTTGCAACGAAGGAATAGCCTGCTCCTACAAAAACACCAGATAACTCTCACCTCCTTGTCTTGGCACCAGCCTGTAGAGCTGCATTAGCTACTACTGCAGTGTGGCATTAATCGTAGCATGACAAAGCACTGTGTTACACCTCCTGTCTTTCAATGCTAACATCAGAGAACCAGGATCTTACTTCTCAGCAACCATGCCAGCAACAGCATGGTCTATCCCGCTCCCTTAGACAATGCCTCCTATATTCCTCGAGGGTAAGCTTATGCAGCCTGTCTCAGGTTTCTCCCATGGACTGCCATACCTGTACTGTGTCGACCTTTGCTTGGGGTGTGCCCTACCCAGCCTTTATTACTATGTATGCAGATGTATACAGATCTCTTTGTACTACCTATGCAGATGTATACAGATCTCATTGTAGCTGACTCTTTGTTCCATGAATTTTACAGAGACACACCCTCAGATGACCACTTTCATTGCATCCCATTCGGTAGCTCTCGGCTCAATCAAACCCCAATTGTCCTCCAGGAAGCCCTCAATCATTTCCTCCAAGCTGCCAGGTGGAAATGAGGGGTCCGCATCGTGCCAGGGTTTACACTGGCAAACCGGAACCAGTGCATGATCAGAGAGAAATCTTTCCAGATGAGACACTGAAGCTACACCCACAGCCAGTGAGCAGAATCCTATCCAGCCTACAACACATGTGGTGGATGGGTGAGTGAAACATTAATTTCCTCAGAGAAGGGTATTTTGTCTTTCAGATAGCCACACAGCCCTCCCAGGCCATCACCTCAACCAGTGTTTCCATCATCCCTGACTTTGCGCGGAGGTGATCTGCCTGAATTCCCATCCACCACACAATTGAAGACCTCACCCCATATCAAGGGTGTCCGCATGCATGGCATCAGTATATCAAGCATTAACAGGCATAACTCATGCCCATACAGTAAACCGTGGATTAAGTAGATGCCTGCCCTCCATACCAGCATGTGCCCCCCACCAAGAATTGGAAAGGAGTACCTGCCACCCCTGTGCATAGGAGGAGTATGTGGAAGAGTAGAACTGCCTCATCTATTTCTTCTTTAGTTTTTCCACCTCTGTATTCATTAAGTGTGTCTCCTGGAGGAAGGCAATGCCTATCTGGTAACACCTAAGGTATGTGTGTACCATATATCTATGTGTAAGCATGTTAGCCACTGACATTCAAGGAGATTATGTTTACCTCTCCTGCCATCTCCATGATTGATAACCTACTACTAGCCCTCTGGGAGGGGCAGATGGAGAAGAACACCTGCCCACTCTGCCCCTTGCAGCAATAGCCCAGCACATCAATTCAAAACACGCATTGTGTTGTCTGTATCATCGTGTTGCATGTATACGCAAGGAAAGCCAATAGGCAATTCACAAAAGTGCATAAACCCCCAACTCCCAGATAAACATCCTGCTTCTCAGATGTGAAGTGTATTGGGCAATTTGTGATTGTATTTTTAAGCCTTCCATTTGTACCAATTGAATACCATATCTTAAATTAAGATGTGTACGATAAATAAACTCAATGCTCTCAATCTAACAGTTGATTGCAGTATGTGTTAATTAGTATGATATTTACTATATGTTGTGCTCCAGAAGTATATTGAATGCATTGCAAAACGCATTGTTAGAATGGTGAAAAACAAACAAATCAACCATGTTAATTGTTCCTCATATTATTCCTATCTGTCACTAGTACTTATACACTACAGAGAGCATAGTGGGAGTACTCTTCTGCCAAACCTGTTGGAATGATCTAACTCCATACCTTTGGTGTCAGGAAGCCTGCCTTAGTGTATTAACAAATGCACCTGTTAAATGCGCAGCCTGCATATTTCTCTTTCATGGCTATCTTCCTTCTCAGGTTGAAGGTCGGGACCAGCAGAGCTGCATCTCAGTCACAGCTCACAGCAGTTCCATGATAACTTCAGCACAAAGTGATTCTTGCCGAGTTCAACATGGATACCGTTTACATAATAAAACACTATTGTTACTGTGCCAGAGGTGCAGAACAGTACTTTTAGTTAGTATGGAGAGAAAGAGTTGTCTCCTATGAGAACAAAAATATACAAAGGGCATCGTATTCTAAATGTGTGACCCTGGAACTAATTGTGCAGACCAGAGGGCGACAATGCCTACCAGGAATAAATACACATGTGGTACAAATTCTTAGTAGTAGTAAAAACATGCAAACCGCCTTTTAGAAGAAGATGCTACATTAAAAAAGAAAGCTAAAATGGAGGCTAAAAGTAAACCCTACAAAACCATGTGCCAGTCAGCTCGGCCCCCAGGTGACACCATCCCCTAGGATGCAAACCCACCAGTTCGCCCTGTCGCATACAAGGCTTGCCATCCCAGCTCACCTCTTCTGAGGCAGAGGCCCTCTCCAGCACTCCTGTGGGCATAGCTTCAGTGAAAAGGCCTTAATCCAAGCCAGGGTCCCTCACAAACCAGCCACCATACAGGGGTCCATGCCCTGCCCTACCTCGACAAGTATCTCAATCAATACCTGTAGCCTGTCGTGTGTGCCTCACTTGGCTCCAGTCCTCTTCTGTGGGGCACCAGCTAGGCAGAGTCTGTACAGCAAGCCAACATCTTCTGTCCGCTGCTGCATTTCACAACCCTCACACAGGTCACTCTAGGAAATTGCCACTGTCTGTTACCTCAATCCAGTGCAGCAACCCACCTTGACTTAGTACACGGCAACCACCACCTTGCAGAGGGCCTGGCCCTCTCACTGTGGCTGTGGTGCTGTCATTCCATGAAGCCAACCAGCTGCTTGCCCCGGCTGGTCATTCCCGGAAAGCCAATGCGGTCACTGTTTTGTCATCGACCCATGGCTGCGATTTTCTCCCCAGACACCGGGTGGAATTTTTATTCTTTTTGTGTGGCAATTGAAGAACTGCTGGATGCCTTTGCAGGTAGGTACCACCTCTCTGTCAGGCCCGCTTTCATTTCAGGCAGTGGGAGGACTGGATGCCGGAGGATAAGATGGGGCACTACAGATCTAAGGGCTAATGCATACTGCTAGCCATCTTGCTTGACCACACCCCACTTCAGACTTCATGAGAGGCATGTTAGTGTCGTAGTTGGACTCTCGCTCTAGGCAAGACTGCTGGTTTAGGGATGACAGCACTTTTGTTTGTAGGCAACTAGGCCAATCCTACAACAAGTCACAACTGTCGGCCTTGGAGGAGATGCCAACAAGCCTTGGTAGCCGCAAGAGACGTGGTGCATGGGGGTACTTTCCTGTGTGGGAAGGCAAGGGCTTACCTATACCAAAGTTGGACAGCTGGCAGAGAGGACCAAGAGGACTACTCCCTTCTCCCAAAGGAAATCCTTTGTTCTGCTTTCCAGGGATTGAGCTGTTCAAGCAGAAGGAGGGCCGAAATCTGTCTGAGGGGTGATAGCAGCTTGGGCTGCCCAGAAAACCCCAGAAGGATGGCAGGAGCAATTCTGGGGGGTCCTCTAAGGAGGCCCCAGAGTGCATGGAATCATACTTCCAATACTGGCAACAGAATTGGGGTATGATTCAGACATGTTTGATATCAAACATGCATAGGTTCGGAGTTACCATTATGTAGCTGAACATAGGGAGTGACCTATGTCCAGTACACACATAAAATTGTGTTACCGCACTCACAAAGTCCAGGAAAATGGAGTTGGAGTTTGTAGGGGCACCTCTGCTAGTACAGGGGGTGCCCTCACACACAGGTACTTGCACCCTGCCCTCTGGGCTAGGATGGCCTGCCATAGGGGTGACTTACAGTGACCTGGTGCAGTGACCTGTAGTGAAAAGGGTGCATTCACCGTTTCACGCAGGCTGCAGTGGCAGACCTGCATATACACTTAGCATGGGCTCCCCATGGGTGGCATAATACATGCTGCAGCCATGGGGATCCCCTGGTACATCTCAGGGGAGTCGTGGTTAAATGGAGATTACCCTTTTCTCACATGAGCAACATGTCTCAATCACACACAGGAAATGAAGGAGATGCAGTAAAATGTTCCATGGGTTTTATTAACAAGACTGCAATCTAATGTAAAATGCATGGGCTACAATGATTAGGATAATTAACAATGCAAAAAAGAGAACTGTGGAAACAAGATTCATGAATACAAATACCCCCACCATCTTGCAATAACATAAGATGTAAAATAGGTATGAAATAAACCCTAATATCCTAGCATGGAAAACCTGATCTCTAACCTAAAGAGAGTACCATGTCCATGAGAAGAGTCCCCCCAACCCCTTGTTACCTTGGAATGAGGTCCCTAGATCAGACTCCATGGGGACACGAAGGCTGGGACTGCAACAAGGCAACGTGTAGCATAGATAGCATTGATGGCATCTGGTAGGAATCCTTCTGATAACCCTGTCTGGTGAGATGCATTTATACAGATCTTGTAGGACCCCTGAAGCAGGTATGTTCCCGAACAATAGATAAGAAGACATGCTTCGGGCGGCAATTATATAAACAACTCCCTGAAAAGGTACATTATGTTACTGTCACATGTAGGTGGGAAGGTACATGATGTGAATACCTATGTATATCTCTTATCTTTGGCGCTGATTGTGACACCTTCACAGAGTGGCACTGATAACGTGAAATTAAAACATCTTCCTAACTATAAACATAGCAGCCATTTTGGAAGGAATAATTAAATAAATTTACTAAAACAGAGCAGGCTAAGTAGGTTAAAAGTCACTAAGTGACGGGGGCACAGGTCTGCAAGCCAGAAGGCTAAACTATCTCCTGATTCTCAATAAAATCAAATAGGATCCACTACACCCTCCCCATTGCCGGAACAAGTATAACGCCATAATGATGACATCAGAGAAGGTAAATGAACCCAAGCTAAAAATTATCTGGACTAAAACAAGCTGAAATCATGTTAAAATATAACAAAAATCTAATTAAAAACTTGTTTAAAAAAATAGCTAAAACATACAAAGAGACACATGTCGACCATGACAAGCACAGCAGACCAAAGTTAAAGGCAATGTTTGCAAACGTTTAAACTTTTTAGAATAAGCTAATGGTCAAATTTATTTAACAGTAGTCATGATCTTGAAGAATGTCTTTGAAGCCATCGAAAGGAAGGGAATTCAGGAAAGAGACCACATTGTCAGATGTCAGATCAATGACAGGATTTGCAGACAGATCCATGGAGCAGTAGTGCGCAGTAGTCTCAGGCACAGGATCACCAGTGAGGGCAGCACCATCCAAAGTGCCTAAAGGAGCCATAGTCCACCAAGGGTGGCTTGTAAATGGCCTTGCAAATCAGCCTCAGTCTCTTGGGGGACGACCATGAATGAACCCTCATCGGGAACTTTAGCAGTTCTTTGTCCACAGGAGGTACTGGTGGAACAGCAAGACACACCGAAGGTAAATGTTCGAACAGGCACCACGTGCAATGAAAGACTGTTTGCACACACCATAAGACTGGTCAGAATGACAGTGACCAATCATGCTCTATTTCTTTCAGCAATGGAGCACCAAAGAACTGCACCATGAGTTCACAGCACAGCTGGGCTGGTGGTAGTAGCTCCACCACTCTGTTTAACTGGGAAGGCACAATCACTGCATATCAGGAACAACAGAAGCAGTATCTGGCCGGTCAATGCCAAAGTCACAGGAAAGCCGCCAAACACACTCAAAAAGAGTGAATGTATGGCTGAAGGAATGACTCCGAATACAGTCTGGAATCCAAACCAGACAGCCTTAAAGAAGTGCACAATCCCTGTAGTGCTTGAAGCGTTGGATATTGTGGATACCAGCACTCCAAAGTGATTGGGGAAGTTGGTATTTAATAGAGATTGTATCTCAGCTGATGATCTTGCTATCTGGAGAGCATACGTATCTCTAGCCGATATCAACGCAACTTGTTTCTGGAACAGTAGTGCTGTTAGTCTACTGAGCTTGTCATAATTTACATTAGTAGTATCAATGTGAGGCCACATTTCTGCTACTCTTATCTCTTGTATGGTGGGGGGAAACATGTCCACAGCAAGCTACAATCTTAGAGACTGAAATTGCTTAGGCAATTCTTGGTCACATACCACAACAGCTTTGTTAGTTTAGGATCACATAACTTCCATTCGAAAGTATATGAAATGCTGGACGAATCAAAGGGACAGGAGTACCCTTCAGAAAACAGGCCAAGTTTGAAACCCCCGCATTGCAAAGGCCATGAAGGGACACTTGTTTGCAATGACTAACACATTTGCTTCCACGGAGAAAGATCTCTGATTCGCAGTTCAGTCATTTATATTAAAAGGGCAACTCCCACTCCTCTATAATATAACTATCGCGTAGGCGCTTGTATCTGCCCACTTCAAGATGTTTCAATCATTTAAAAAAACTAAAGGTGGAAATGGGCAGATTTATAATGTCATACTGCTTGATGGACTTTCTGCAACTGTGAAAAGCAACTTTTCTAACTTTTCTATATGAAGCATGGTGAAACTCGCTACCCTTTTAGCCATTGTCAGTTGTTCCCTGGATAAATTAAAAGCACCAAACAGGTCACTACTGTTAATGTATTTCCATGGAACATGGCCATTTTTCAAAATCTGTAGTGTTCAACCTAGCTGCATAATGAAACGCAGTAGACTTTGTCCATGGTGTAAAAAAGACATGTCATACTGAGTGATGTCAATCGCAGATGACACTATGGGGGCATTACAACATTGGCGGTAAAAGGCGCTTACCGCCGTGCAGAAGACCGCCAATACACCGCCGCGGCTGCGGAATTCCCCCACAGCTATTATGACCCACATCTCGGAATCCGCCGAAATTCAGACACCCACACAACACCGCCACACCAAAGGTCAGTGATAAACTGGTGATAACAAAACCTCTACCTCCACGGCAACAGAAACACGCACATGCTATTACGACCCACGAATCCACGCGGCGGTCTTTCAACCGCGGTATTCCATTGGCGGTACACACTGCCGCGCTCAAAATACACACACATCTCCAAAACACCGCCACATTGGACAATTCAAAATACACACACCTGACACACATACAAACACCACTCCCACACACCCAACACAATATAAAACACACATCCACATCACCCACAAACCCCTATGACCAAAAATTAGAGACGAAGGCCAGAGAGACTGCACAGCCAAGACAACACCACCATACAGAGGCACACAACACCATCACCCAACCCACCTCCACGCACAAAACACCACACACCACTACGCATCACCACACACATCAACACTCACACCGCCCCACACATCACACACACCACCCCATGTCACGCCAAAGACACCCCCGCTTCTCCGAGGAGGAGCTCCGGGTCATGGTGGAGGAAATCATCCGGGTAGAGCCACAGCTATTTGGCTCACAGGTACAGTACACATCAATAGCCAGGAAGATGGAGCTATGGCGAAGAATCGTGGACAGGGTCAACGCAGTGGGACAGCACCCAAGAAATAGGGAGGACATCAGGAAGAGGTGGAACGACCTACGGGGGAAGGTGCGTTCAACGGTCTCCAGGCACAACATCGCAGTTCAGCGGACTGGCGGCGGACCCCCACCTCCTCCCCCACAACTAACAACATGGGAGGAGCAAGTCTTGACCATCATGCATCTGAGGGCCTCGCAGGAGTCGGTGGAGGATGGGACACTGGTAAGTCAAATATTAACTATCATATCCCCCACCCTACCTGCATGCTATCACACACCCCCACCCTCACCCTCACCCCCTCCCCTATCACCCCAAATCCTCAATAATGTACTAATAACACAAACCACACATCCCAACACCAAGCCCTGCATGACACAACTAAGCATGTACACCCAGCACTAAAGCATGCCCACTGCACACACCCATACAACCCCCTAAACCACCATCACACAAGCTCCCACAAAGGAATGCTTGCACTGGGGTACACACTCACCCACCTATTGCACACCATTACACACACACATGCAATAATCATGCTCTTATGCCCCTGCAGGAACCCGAAGGACCGTCACCACACCAGAGGGTCCAGACAACACCACTTCACCCCCAGAAGAGGCCCACAGTGACGATAGCAGCTCTGCCCTACTGGATCCTGATGACCAGCCCGGACCATCGTGGGCCTTGGGACAGTCGGTTCCCCTTGCACAGGCACAGCCCAACACCGACCTTCCACCCTCTGGTAACACCAGCACAGCACCCACCCAGCGGGCCCAAACCTCCATACCCAGGACAGGTCAATCAGCGGTGTGTCCACCACTACAGGGCACCCAGGGTAACCCACCACCCCAACAACAACAGGGACCTGGGGGCAATGGTAGTGGGCACACGGTCCAGGGGACGGAGGCACAGGAACACAGGGGAACTGGGAGGGCTGCTGTGCGACAGGGGGCGGACAGGCCAAGGGAACCCACTCTCCACGAGGCCCTATCCTCCATCATGGAAGCATACCACCACTCCCAGGAGACGATGGCGACGGTCCTGGACAAGTTGCAGGAGACCCTGCGCCTGCAGGAGGAACAGTATTTGGGGTTCAGGGAGGAGCTCAGGACCATCAGCTCCGCCCTGGGCACCATTGTAGGGGTGATGAAGGACATACAGCAGACCTTGAGGGACACCGTGGCACTCCAAGGGGCCCCTGACACTAGCCAGGACGATGAACTGCCCACGACATCCACCGGCGCTAGTGGACAGGACGCCCCGCCACAGGACCACCACACCAGCACCCCACCCCCTGCAGACGGACAACCACCACGCAAGCGGTCCCTGAGATCCAGGAACATGATAGAGCAAGATGGCAAGACCCCCGCAAGGAAATGAGACCACCCTGTTTGTCCTCCCACTGTCCCACCTTGTTACCCTTTCCATACTTAAACTGCCCCAGCTCCACTTCCTATGCCCAGATGGGCAGTGCACCTGTGAGACTAATAGACTGGACTCTGCCATGGACATTCCTCCACCATCACCCTCACCATTTTACCACCCCCTCCAATAATTAGCACTTCAATAAACACCCTTGAAACACAAAACAATCTGGAGTCAGTCTGTGATTTAGTAAATATGTATTATCAATGACAGTGTGATAATGCGTTTCCTATTGTAAAGCTAACATACCTATGTCACACATCACAAGTCCTTGAAGGATGCAAGCAGATGACACGTTGGTAACTACACCTGTGAAACAGTAATCGAAAGGTACAACTCAGTTACCAAATAGTGGTTGAAACCGACAGACAGGATAGAGGTAGACCTGTGAAAGTTAATGTAATGTTAAACATGAAAATGTTCTCACCTGTGTGTCACTGGAAATGTTGCTGTATGACTGACTCCCTGTTGTTGTCTTCTTCCTCAGCTTCCTCCTCATCACTGTCCACAGGATCCACAGGCTCTACAGCTGCTACAACACCGTCATCTGGATCATCCTCCTTCAGAAAAGGCACCTGGCTTTGCAAAGCCAAATTATGAAGCATGGAGCAGGCAATGATGATCTCGCACACCTTCTTCGGTGAGTAGAATAGGGATCCACCTGTCATATGGAGGCACCTGAACCTGGCCTTCAGGAGGCCGAAGGTGCGTTCGATCACCCTCCTAGTCCGCCCATGGGCCTCATTGTACCGTTCCTCTGCACTGGGGTCAATAGCCAGGAAAGGTTGGGGTAACCAGAGTCCCCCAATAGCCATACACGGTGCCTCTGGAGTTGACCCATCATATCAGGGATGCTGCTATTCCGCAGGTT
This sequence comes from Pleurodeles waltl, assembly GCF_031143425.1. Classification (NCBI taxonomy): domain Eukaryota; kingdom Metazoa; phylum Chordata; class Amphibia; order Caudata; family Salamandridae; genus Pleurodeles; species Pleurodeles waltl. The sequence goes on along the minus strand of NC_090450.1, from coordinate 807,136,831 downwards.
GTAGGCGTCATGCACAGAGGCAGGGAACATAGCATTTACCTGCGACATGTACTGGTCTGCCAAACAGACCATCTGAACATTCATAGAATGATAACTCTTCCTGTTCCTGTACACCTGTTCACTCCTGTGGGGGGGGACCAGAGCTACATGGGTCCCATCAATGGCACCTATGACGTTGGGGATATGTCCAAGGGCATAGAAGTCACCTTTAACTGTAGGCAAATCTGCCACCTCAGGGAAAATGATGTATCTCCTTACGTGTTTCAGCAGGGCAGACAACACCCTGGACAGCACGTTGGAAAACATAGGCTGGGACATCCCTGATGCCATGGCCACTGTTGTCTGAAAAGACCCACTTGCAAGGAAATGGAGCACTGACAGCACCTGCACGTCAGGGGGGATTCCAGTCGGATGGCAGATTGGTGACATCAGGTCTGGCTCCAACTGGGTACATAGTTCCTGGATTGTGGCACGGTCAAACCGGTAGGTGACGATGACATGTCGCTCTTCCATTGTCAACAGGTCCACCAGCGGTCAGTACACCGGAGGATTCCGCCATCTTCTCAAATGTCCCAGCTGACGGTGCCTACGAAGGACAACAGCGACGAATCAGTCATTATTCCTCCAGGTATGTACCACAGTTACACACAAGACTACACCACTCACAAATCCCTTCCTGTATGTGTGTTGAGTGTAGGCCTAGCTATGTGTGACGCAGAGGTAAATCAAGCCATGTGGGCCCCTGAAATGGCGGCTGCCTGACCTCTAAACTGGGACAATGGGATTGTGGGGTAACTGCGCTGGTGTTGCACACCGTCGCGGTAGGCGGTCGTAGACCGCGGCGCAATGCTACATTGGTTAACATTGGACCCTATGGGTCCCAGGAGCCAATGAACAGATGCGCCAGCGGTGATGATGCGCACCGCCGCGGACGTCACCGCCGCGGACTTCACGCCATTTTCTATCTGTTCAATCACTAGATACTTGACCTTCGACAGGAGAGGACCTACACTGCAAGTGCTGCTGTGACCTCGGTCTGGAAGCGACGATGGCTGCTGCGTCTGGGGAAAGGGCCCCTGCCTTCACTGCACAGGAGTTGGAGAAACTGGTAGACGGGATCTTCCCCCAGTACACGCTACTCTACGGTCCTCCAGACCAACAGGTTAGTACACAGGGAGCACGTTTCTATGGGCTAGGCCTGGGTGAAGAGGGCTGGTTGGATGATGGAAGGGGGCAGAGTTCATAGAACATTTATGCATGGGAATGAATGGGCCACATGGCCAGAGTAGGGAGGGGGCCACTCACATTGACAGTGCAGTTGGTAATGACTGTTCCTCTTTCCTTGTGCATGTCATGTAGGTCAGCGCCCACCAGAAGAGGGACATTTGGCGTGCCATCGCCAAGGAGGTCCGGACCCTGGGGGCCCACCAGAGACGGGGCACCCACTGCCGGAAAAGATGGGAGGACATTCGCCGCTGCAGCAAGAAGACGGCGGAGGCTCAGCTGGGGATGGCCTCCCAACGTGGGAGGGGTGCCCGTCGCACCATTACCCACCTGATGTTCCGGATCGTGGCGGTGGCCTACCGGGAGTTGGATGGGCGCTTGAGGGCATCACAGCAGACACAAGGGGGTGAGTACAACCTCATTCTGTGGACTTTGCGCGCAGTGGAGGGGTCTGGGTGGGGGAGGAGGCCTGTGGGTGTACCTAGGCTAGGGCGAGTTTCGTAGGCTAGGCCCCTCCGTAATGCAGGCCATGTGGCACTCTACCCCACCTCAGCAGAGTGCCAAGTACAGGTATAGTTGCCCCTGTGGCATCCATGTGCAGATGTCCACCATAGCCATGTAGGCCATATCCCAGAGATTGCAGGTGTAGAGGGCTGGAGCACGGCGTAATGCAGGGGGCTGCTGTGTCTGTCTTGTCCGCCAACGGTAGTGGTATGCCATGCACTTAAACTCTCTTTCTTCTGTCTCCCCCCCTTTTTCTGCTCTCCCTGTCCTTTTGTACATCAGCATCATCAGGCGGAGGTACAGTGGCACCGGTGCACGAGGGAGCTGCATCCCACATGGCCATGGAGGGCCACACCACGGACTCAGAATGCACCAGTGGGACGGAGGGCGAGGGGAGCTTCACGCCGGCCACCGGATCACCAAGCAGCAACACGGACTCGTTCGCCGATGGGGGCTCCCTTGTGGTGGTGGCACCATCTGTGGCCACACTTCTACAGGTACAGCCGCCACCTCCCCTACCAGCACCGCCCTCCCAGCAGCTCCTCAGCGTTCGCCCCGTGCCCGCTCACCCAGGAGGGTGGGCATCACCTTCGCCCCAAGCACCTCAGGCCCTGCCCCTGTCACCCCAGCTGCCCTCAGTGAGGATGCCATTGACCTCCTCAGGATCACTCACTGTTGGGCAGTCTACCATTGTGAATGCCATCCAAGGTGTAGAACGAGAGTTGCAACACAGTAATGCATTCCTGGAGGGCATTCATTCTGGTCAGTCTGTCCTTCAGCGAACCCTGCAATCTCTGGCCTCAGCACTGATGGCAGCCATTGTCCCTTTGTCCAGCCTCCCCCCTCCAACCTCCTCCACCCAGACCCAATCTCCTGTATCCCAGCCCATCCCAAGCACACCTACAGACCAGCATGCACACAAGTCAGCACACACAAGTAGCTCAAGCAAACATAAGCACCACACAACCCACAGGCACTCACGCAAGCCTCACCCACGTACAGACACAGCAACATCCACTGCCTCCACTGTGTCCCCCTCCTCCTCTTCTCCCTCCTCCCTCCCAGTCTCGTCTACACACACACCTGCATGCACCACATCTACAGGCACCATGAATCGCACAAGGAGACCCAGCACCACGAGCCGCTCACCTGCACTCACCACCTCCACTCCCATTTACACGTCCCCTGTGTCCTCTCCCAGCGTGTCTGTGACGCCCCCTCCCAAAGTACACAAACGCGGGCACCCGCACACCCAACATCCATCCACCTCACGACAGCCTCCAGTACCTGCACCTGCACCCAAAACACCTAAAGTGACACCTCCTACAACCACCTCCTCTTCCTCCACTCCCAGACCCCCTCCAACTACCCATCCCAGTGTACGTCAGAAACTGTCCCTCTGTAAAGTTGACCTTTTTGCTCCCACCCCCACCCTCCAATTCATCAGTCCCGTCGTAGCGCCTCAGCCAAAAAGCCTCCAATACCAGTGGTGCCTGTTCAAGGTTTGTGGAGTGCACCGGCCACCAGGGCAGGCAGTGTGACCCGGAGCCAAGGCACTGGCAGCCCACCCCCTGTAAAGGCTCTAAAATTAGAGATTGGACGATGGGACCGTGTGAAGACTCCTGGTGGGAAAACAACTCACATGGGTTCCAAGGGGATTGGAGAGTCAGCTGTGACTCCACCAAAGGTGGGGAAGGGCCAGAGGAAGTCTGCACAGCCTGTTGTGAGTGTCATGGCGGAGAAGGGCGCCATCATTCCCGGCGGTCGAGACACAACCGCCAGCACTGTCGTCACTGGTCAGGAGGCCACCGCCAGAGTCACAGCCCAGGAGGGCCCAAGTATCGTCGTTGGTCAGGAGACCACCGCCGGAGTCACAGCCCAGGAGGGCCCAAGTATCGTCACTGGTCAGGAGACCACCGCCGGAGTCACAGCCCAGGAGGGCCCAAGTATCGTCACTGGTCAGGAGACCACCGCCGGAGTCACAGCCCAGGAGGGCCCAGGTATTGTCACTGGTCAGGAGATCACCGCCGGAGTCATAGCCCAGGAGGGCCAAAGTATCGTCACTGGTCAGGAGATCACCGCCGGAGTCATAGCCCAGGAGGGCCAAAGTATCGTCACTGGTCAGAAGACCACCGCCACCGCCGGAGTCACTGCCCAGGAGGGCCACGGCTGCCACAGCCCAGGTGGACTACTGTATGATGGAACGTCATGCCACACACCAATGCCCAGTGTAGGGAACGTCATGCCACACACCAATGCCCAGTGTAGGGAACGTCATGCCACACACCAATGCCCAGTGTAGGGAACGTCATGCCACACACCAATGTCCGTACCAGAACCGCCATGGCAAAGCACCACTGAACAGGGCAAAGACCGCCATGGTGAAGACCGCTGAACAGGGCAAAGACCGCCATGGTGAAGACCGCTGAACAGGGCAAAGACCGCCATGGCAAAGCACTGCTGAACAGGGCAAAGACCGCCATGGCAAAGCACCGCTGAACAGGGCAAAGACCACCATGGTGAAGACCGCTGAACAGGGCATGCACCGGGTAGGAATGAATAGACCGCCACATCAGGCATCCTTATCCCATGTGCAGCTGGGACAGTGACAGGACAGGAACTTTCACGGGGAGACTCATCCAGTCTGGGCACCAGTCCCCCCCAGAACCAGTGGAGAATGTTATCGACTTGTGAGACTGTGGCTTTGCACTCCCCAGGATGGCACAGTGGGCAACCCACCCACTGTAGAGACTTGTGAGACTGTGGCTTTGCACTCCCCAGGATGGCACGGTGGGCAACCCACCCACTGTAGAGACTTGAGAGACTGTGGCTTTGCACTCCCCAGGATGGCACGGTGGGCAACCCACCCACTGTAGAGACTTGGGAGACTGTGGCTTTGCACTCCCCAGGATGGCACGGTGGGCAACCCACCCACTGTAGAGACTTGTGAGACTGTTGCTTTGCACTCCCCAGGATGGCACAGTGGGCAACCCACCCACTGTAGAGACTTGTGAGACTGTGGCTTTGCACTCCCCAGGATGGCACAGTGGGCAACCCACCCACTGTAGGGACTTGTGAGACTGTGGCTTTGCACTCCCCAGGATACATCAATGGGCATGGAGCCCCGTCGTGGGTCTGGCTTTGCAGTAATCCGGCTGAGGTGCCCCCCTTCCCTTCCCCCTGAGGTGCCTGTAGTATTTCTATCTGATGCCCCGGCAGTGTTCTCTCCGATTGCGGTCAGGTATCTTTTGTGGGCCTCGCCCATGCATTTTTGGACTGTTGGTGCACGGACATTGTTATGTACATATCTGCACTACTTCTCGTAATGTACATATTTCTGACTGAATTTCGTATATATCTGTATATTTTTGTAAGACATGTATATTGCTACATTACAATGTTTGAACGGATTTCGCTTTGTCTTTTCATTCTTCCGGGGGGATTGTGGGTTGTTACTGTGAGTTTTGTGGATGCATTGGTGTGTATGTTGTATTATGCGAGGTTGGGGGTGGGGGTGTTTGGTGGGTGTCCCCCTAACTTTTGCCTCCTCCCTCCCCCATGTCGTAGGTGCAGTACTCACCGTTGTCTTCGGCGCCTACGTAGATGATGGTCGTAGAGGAGCAGAAAGACAAGGGCAGGGAGTATTTGGAGTTCCGGGTCCATGGAGTCCTCGTTCCTCGTGGGATGTGTTGAGGTGAGCATTTTCCCATTGCAGCAACTGTTTCCGCTGTGTTTTTATCCACGGTGAATCCGCCCCGGAAAAGGTGGCGGATTGGCGGGTTGTGATTCTATGGGCGGTACATTGTCTTCCGCCTGTCTGTTGGCGGTGACCGCCGAGCTGCTTGTCTGTACCGCCGTGGCGGGCGGTGTGTTAAAGTGGCTGTCTTTGTTGGCGGTTTCCGCCAGGGTCATAATTCCTTTTTTTTATCCGCTGCACTGTTTGCGGTATTACCGCAGCTTTTACACCGTCCGCCAGGGTTGTAATGACCACCTATGTTATTAAGGGAGTATATCCTGTAGGACAGAGTGTTCAAGCCGTTGTCGACAACAGCTAAAGCCTTTTCCAAATTTTCCTTATCTATCTGCCTTCAATGCGCAGCTGCTTCCATTTGAGAAAGCTTCCAGATCTCATTGTATATGGCATAGATGAATCTTTTAGAGCATGGCTTTCTTGGACTTAACAAGAAGTCCTGCAAGTCTACATCTTCAGATGGAGTACTAAGATGTTCTTTAACTGGGTGGCCAAGATGGCGGCCGCAAAGGACGCTACTAAACAAGCTCCGCGCGGGGCCTGTACAACATCCTGCAAAAACCAACTTTAAAGGAGCTTTATACATGAAACGAGCCCTTGTGGCATTGCCCGAACGCAGAGATGTAAACGGATGCGATCAGTGAGGGTGAGCTGCGATGCGCTAGCCTCCGCACGCCGTCCACGACCGATAGACACAAAATGGCAGCCTAGTCGGGGGAGCTGCCGGCCTCCGTGTTCCGGATCGACGGACAGGACCCCTGTATAGCTGTGGTTGCCCGCCTCGCCAGGAGTGTCGGACGGGAGCAGATCGAGGGCGCTCCGGTCCGCGCGCACCCCGCTGAAGAGACACTAGTAGTAGGCGCTCGCTGCCGCGAGTCGCTAGAGAAAGAGCGCACCTCTTCAAGGATTGCTCCGGTGACGAGGCGGTAGGTGCACTGCTGCGGCAGCGAAGAAGACGCGCATACAGCGGAGCAAACCGTTTTAAAAGACCGCGAGTAAGTACGGGTTGCTCATACCTCCTTTTGCTATCCTGCCGACGGCGCTCCCCAAGGCCGGGTGAAGGCCTACTGAACTCCTGTGCTGACCGGACCGCTGCCCAGGAACATTGTACCCCACAAAACGAGCAGCAATATCAATGTGCGAAAACTGCAAGCAACCCAGGACTGCCTTATGTGAACCATGAATGGAGTTTTATGACCCGCCTATAAGACGCATTGACAACTATATCTGCCATCACTTACAACCTAGGACTCTCGGCACCCAATGCTTAAACATCCTCCTACAAGTGAATGGCTTGTAGGAGTTAGTGTTCACTAAAACACATTTGGGCCGAGTATAACTGCGAAACTTTTACTCAGAACTCCACTAACTCATCAGTGCTGCAAAGAAAATATCATTCACAGCGGTCCAATAATCACGGTTGCAGCTAGCAGATTTACACCCTCTTCTCACTGCTATCATGGTGAAACCGCGGCCCAACAAGGCGATAAGTGACACTGGGGCTACACATGACAAAACTTCCTCAGAGCCACTATCTCAAACTGAACAGTTCAGCCAACTGGAAAAACCACTGCAAAGTCACTCTGCAAAGTTTGAAAAAATCTTGCATGCAATTCTGGACACCAAAACCTCGCTGGAAAAGAAGATTGACACAGTCTCACTAGAAGTGAACCTGCTGAGAGCGGATCACCGTAAACTAACAGAACGAGTTACCCAGGCAGAGGAAATCACACAGACTGTACCACCAACCTTTCAATCTATACAAATGCGATTAACATCCATGCAAGAGGAACTCAACACCCTTCACCGCAGAGCCGAAGATGCGGAAAGCCGCTCCAGGCGGAATAACATCCGTTTTGCTGGATTTTCGGAGCGCTCTGAACTACCTAATGCAGAATAATTTCTGGAAAAATGGCTCAGATCCACGATATTCCAGGAAGACATCCCACCTCTTTTCTCCATTGAGAGGGCCCACCGAGTTCCGGGCCGTCCACCAAAGGCAGGTGCCCCCCCACGCCCACTCATAGCTCGCCTCTTGAATTTTCGCGATCGAGACTAGATCCTACAGTTGTTCCGCACCAAGGGTCCTTGGCACTTCGAAAACACAATAATAGCGGCATATCCGGATTACACAATAGAGGTGCAACGGAAAAGGGGGTCATTCATGGCAGTTAAACAACGCCTTTGCGCCTTACAGATGAAATATGCCCTTCTTTACCCAGCAAAACTCAAGATCATAGACCAAGAAACAACACACATCTTTCAAACACCCGAAGATGTATGGATTTGTCTCCATGCCAAGGGCCTGGCGACAGCAATTGAGGAAGAGAAAGAAGCGGCTACATGGATCACCCCGAAACCGAGACGCTGTCGCAGAAAACCACCTAATTCCCGCCCCAATCAGGAACAGGCGGCAGCCGAACGCGGTAGTGCAGTAGCGGCAGACACACTTTGCTGCAAGAACTCCTTCAATACCCTTCGCCCAGGGCACTTACAAACATCGGGATCGAATTCTGGTTCCGAGGCCTCGGAGACTGGCAACAATATAACCCCCCACATTACGCCTCGCACAGCAGATGATATTATCTAATAATCAACGCAGGCCACTCGAACGTTGTACTTCACCACTCCTTATACACCTCCTCACAGAAATCTTGATCATCTCTGCGTACACTTTCTGAACTGATCCCTCCTCCTTTATCACATTAATTGCTCAGGGCCCCGCAGCGGGGCATATCCACATCAAAAACTATCACAACCCCACCACAATGTACCTCTGGATGCGTTGTTCACAGAGTTACAGAGAAACGTGTTACTTGTTAATAGTTACCACATATTGGGCGGCACACTATACAGCTGTGGCCCGGGAGGGTATGTTTTTGCCTTTGGGGTTTTTTCTTATTGGTTTTTTACATGTTTTCCCATAGCTTGAAACATAGGGCCAAGTCACCTCAACTATCCACGCAGAAACAAATTCTTGTAAACATAGGATGCAACTGTGTTATAATGTCGGCAATACCTTCCGTAAACATTTTTTATGAATGATGTCTCATACACAAAGACCGACCCAACCCCCACAATATAGAATCTTGACCTGGAATGTGAGAGGCATGGCAACATACACCAAACGTTATAAAATACACTCATACCTTAAGCGACATGGTGTACACATCGCAATGCTCCAGGAAACACACCTCACGAAATTAGAATTAACGAAGGTAAGATCTCGCTGGCGAGGTCAAATATATGGTACTGTTACGTCAGCATTTGCCAAAGGCGTTCTAATTTGGTTGGCCCCTGGCACTCCCTTTGCCCTCACATCCCAGACAATAGACAAGGAAGGTAGATATGTGATACTGGAGGGCAAGCTAGATGGCACACCAATTAACTTAGCAGCCGTCTATGCCCCAAACGCTAACCAGATCCCCTTCCTAGATTCCCTCATACTTGCCTTATTCCATGATCCACTTGCCCCGACGATATGGGGCGGAGATTTTAACTGCATCATGGACCCTCAGCTAGATCGATCTCATCCCCCAATATCGGCTGCCCCCGGTCCACGTAACGCCCGTCATCTTCGAACCTGGAGCACACACATGAGGTTGGTTGATGTGTGGCGTTCGAGTCACCCACAAGAACGTGAATATTCATATTACTCCTCGGTACATGACCTTTACACCAGGATAGATATGCTATTCAGTACCACCAGCAACGGCCCCCTTCTGAACCATACAGAATATCTGGTTAAAACACACTCTGATCACAACCCACTAACAGCACTCTTATATTGGGGCTCCCCAAGACCCGCTATACCCACTTGGCGTTTACAAACGGAGGTCTTATTAGACCCCCCCTTTCACGAGTCATTGTTAGACACTATACGGCAATATTTTTTAACAAACGCTAACACCGCCTCTTCCCGCGCAATAGAGTGGGAGTCACATAAAGTGGTTATCCGGGGTCACTGTATGGCCACAACTTGGGGAATACGACAGCAGCTAACACGTGATCTTATAAAGATAGAGCGTGAACTGCACCAAGAAGAAATTCATGCCACGGAACCCTCCGGATCCCCTACACAATTACGCTAACTTAGACAGAATAGGCACGAAGCAGAATCCACTCTAAGCCATTATGACTATCGCACACGCATGGCCTTACAACATGCTCAGGGGGACCGTTCGGGTAAGGTGCTTGCTTGGCTCCTCCGAGAAGTAAACCATAAACCACCAGCAATGTCCATCCTGTTGCCAGACGGACATATGGCCATATCACAGTCCGCAATAAATGACGCTTTCTGCACGTACTACCAACGACTCTATGAGCGACCGGCGGATTTAAACGCAGAGAGAGCACGCAGCTTCCTAGATGAGGTACCCCTCCCAAAATTATCAGACACACAGCGCAATATCATAGAGGAACCCATACAACTAGAGGAAATTGCAACTACGGTCAAACAGATGGCGCGTGGCAAGACTCCAGGCACCGATGGCTTGCCCATCGAATACTGTGCCACATACCCCACTACCCTCTTTCCATGACTACTAGAGGTCTATCGAGGCATTTCAACAGGGCTCCCTGCCGTTCTCAATGCGGGAGGCTCTCATTGTTGTGCTCCCCAAATCCGGACGTGATCCGTCTGATGTAAGATCTTACCGTCCCTTATCATTACTCAACCTAGATTGCAAAATATTAGGTAAGATACTTGCTAACCGCCTGCTACCTGTAATGAACTCCTTAGTACACCCGATCAATCAGGTTAGGCCGCACCACACACATTAACATCAGACGCCTTATACACTTAATACACAACACATCAGCGGAAGACAGTCAATGTGTAGCGGTCTCTTTGGATATAGAGAAGGCCTTTGACACATTAGGTTGGGACTTCTTATTTGCTTGCCTGGGTAGAATGGGATTTGGGCCGTGTCTAGTGCGCTGGGTTAAGACACTGTACGGCGATCCATTAGCTAGAGTGAAGACTAACAGGGTAATATCGAACTGTTTCAACATACAACGAGGCACACTTCAGGGATGCCCATTATCGCCGTTGCTATTCGCTTTGGCCATGGAACCGCTAGCATGTTACCTACGCACCAAGGCTGAAGCCTGGGGAATATGGGACTCTCAAAGATTCCATGTGGTGTCCCTGTATGCGGATGACGCCCTTATATACATCAGAGATGTTCACTCCATGCTCCCTGAACTAGAGCACCTACTCTCACTTTTCGGGACAGCATCAGGTCTTCAGGTCAATTGGACTAAATCATGCGTATTTCCTCTAGTACTATATCCTCCTGCTAGACGCCTTCTTGTAAACAACACGAAACTGCAGTGGCAATACGATACTTTCAAATACCTAGGCATACATATATACCACTCGTCCAACAACCTCATGGACGGCAACTTAACTAGAGCACTGACGTCCTCTCGTACATCTCTCACTTTCTGGCAATCACTTCCTCTATCCCCAATGGGCAGAGTAGCGGTGTCCAAGATGTTAATTCTACCTCGATTGCTGTATTATTTCTCAGCTTTGCCTATTGCAGTACCGCGGGCCTTCTTCAGAACGTTGAACGGCCTATTGCTGGATTTAATATGGGGAGAAAAACGACGTAGAGTGGCACTTTCTGTAGTCCAGAGACCGCTTCACGAAGGAGGCCTCGGGCCCCTCACTTTGAATCCTATTATGCAGCAGCACAGCTGCAATGGCCAACCACATGGTTGTCCTCTCCGCCCCACCGGAAACGCGCGAGGTACTAGCCCAACTGGGCAATACAGCACTGTACACTTGGTTGACCAATACTAAGAAGGGAGGTCACAAACTAAATCCACTAATGAAAGCGGCACACGCGTCATGGCATCGATACTTACACCCCAAAGGTTCACCCCCACCATACTCCCCAGCAATAGCGCTTTGGGATATACCTGGTGTACCACAGAATATACCAGCCCTAACAAGAATACTGTGGGCAGACAAGGGCATTACACGAACCGAACACCTCTTCCTGGACGGTGCACTTAAATCTTTCCAGGACGTGATAACTGAATATGATATTGCTCCAGGGCAATTCATCACCTACTACACTTTAATACAAGGTATACATCACATATGGGGTCCAGGGAATACCGAACCACCAACATCCCACGCCTTACATGCTATTTTATCGGCAACAACAACTAAACGCATCGTTTAGCACTTCGTGCACTTCGTGCACCTGTCATTGCCCCACTACAAACAATACATGAAAAATGGAACACTGCGTTGTCACAACCACTGTCTACACCAGATTGGAACTCAGCACTGCGCTCAGTAAAGGAGGTCTCCCGAAACGCCAGATTCAGATTCACTCAATTCAACTACATACACCAAGCATAACTAGACCCAAAACGGCTCCACCGTATGTATCCCACACATGTACCAGCCTGCCCGAGATGTGCTACATCCCCAGCGGGATTTTTTCACATGGTATGGGAGTGCCCAACCCTACGTAATGTCTGGCACAAAATTATTGCAACAATCACGGAAATAACGGACTATACTCTACCTGAGACACCGTCCTCTTGCTTGTTAAATATTAGACCCAAAACAAAACGGGGCAAACACCTCCACAGATTCATAGACCTAGCACTGATACTATTTAAACGCAGGATAGCCATGACATGGAAATCCCAAGCCCCTCCATCCTTATCGCAATGGTTGAGGGACCTTCTGATATGGTCTAAAGCAGAAACCCATCATTTAAGATGGCTCCGAACACAGGGCATTGTAAACTCAGGAACGGAGTACTAGGAGGCATTAATACTAAAGGTGGAAGCGAAAAACAACCTGCATCCACCATGATCCAGATGGTCACCAACGACAAATACACACAGCCACTACAAGCCCACACACATGATAAGACACCAGCACAAAAGTGCACTTAAGCCTGACCCTCAGCACTCGTTTCACACAACACTTCCTGGCCCTCACTGTACTCATGACACTACATGATAACTGCAAAACTAAAGGTTCGCATGGTGATTGTTAATGTTGTTAATTTTGTAAATGTTCTTGTCCTTTCCCCCCCTTCTTTTCTTCTCTTACCTTTTCTTTACCTCTCATATGTGCGTCAATGATTAATCTGTAAGTCGCTGCCATAGTTGGCGGAATTGGCCTTTTAAAACACATATGTTGATATATGCAATAATGTAACTATTAGATGTGAAGAGATCGATGGCAAAGTGAGCAGTTATTGTTCTGTTTTTTTTTTTTTTTTTTTTCTCTTCTTTTATCTATATATTAAGATCATACTTATATTTCAACAATCTGAAACCACGAAACATTATACTGTATTGTAATACCTGAAACTAAATACGTGAAAACCAATAAATTAATACTAATAAATAAAAAAAAACTAAAAGATGTTCTTTAACTGCTGCTAAGGTGTTAGGCTGCAACCATTTTTGGCACAGTTTACCCACCCTGTATGTAGTAACTATACCAGAGTGTTGACCCGAGACAAAGCGAGGGTCGGCTGGCTAATCTTGAAACCCCCTGAGGAATTAACAAAATGCACCTGACACCCATTTGTGTCTATTGGCCACAATAACCATCTGCCGGGACTAGAAAGTTAAGAATTATAGATACCAGCCTGAACCTTTGAATCGAATACTTCCTCTGTGACATTTAGGAAGGACTATCATTTGCTGAATTTTGCCAGTGTGGGATGCTGGGCGCATTCATTTCTTTTATTTTTGCTAACCCTAGACAGGATGTCTGTTGAATCGTGCCATTTAAAAAGATCATGCGAACAGGAATAAGGTACACTCTAAATAAACCTTCCCTACCCTGAATTTGCAAATCTTGTGTTCCCCATACACTCTTTATATCAATAGTGTTCTTCCTGTATTCGTATCCTTCAAATGCATGTCGGGAAACAAAGGAATCCGAATAAATCAATTTTGTGTTTGTTAGCACAATTTTCCTAATTTTAGAAGGTGGTAACTTGAAGTAATATGATTCTGCATTCTTAATGTCATGCCCAGAAAGGTATGTGAATTTATATGAATAATGCTTTGAGCTCCCCACAGGCGGAGTTGAACAGTGTTCCCACTGTGTGTAATTGAATACTGATCTGTGTCTAGTTGCTCGGTGCAGGTAGTAATGTCCCCAGTTATTATAACAGAACATGTCCCTATAATTCTTTGTGTTAGTGTACACATCATCACTTTCAAATACAGTGTAATCCTGTAATTCAGCTAGCATGAAATCAACTGTTTGAACATCCCAATTATCAGAAACAACACCTGGTGTAATTACACCAGTCATTGATATTTTAAAGACATATGGAATTTGAATGACCTCAGTAGGCCGGTATATATCAAATGGAACTTTGTCCCACACAATCCTATCTGGAATTGGTACTGCTGAAATGTTCACAAGGGATAAGTCTTTTCGAACCTTATGTGAAGAAAGAAATGGAGTGAGGACTTCATCCACTGGCTCGACAGAGGAGCGTTCAGGAAGATAATGACCATTTCTAAGGAGAAAGAAAACAGTCACAAAACCAATTCATAATAGAAAAACAAGCAATGTTAGAAATATCTACAGGAAGTTCCATGGATAAGTTAAATAGTTATTTTTAATCCATATGTTCAGCTTACATGTCTTTTAAACAGTTTCAGGTATAGGCGCAGATGAAGTCAAAGAAAATTCATCAAGGTCGATGAAATAACCAGAAGCAGTCTCTGCAAACGCAGGAGCCGGTGCATTACTGGTGGATGGATCCACTTGGCATGGAAGGTCATAGTAGACAATGTTGTCTGTGTTGAGCTGAAACAGAAGACAGCCACATCTTGGACAGGTGTTGTTGTCGAAGTGGTGAGAGGAATCAGCAAAAGCTCATTTACCACCCCCCCCATGCTCAAGGAGGCATTAGTAGTATTGTTGTTCATGCTGTTGTAGTCAAAAGAGTTGTTTCTTCTCTGAGGATGTATGTCCTGTTGGGTAGTGGGAGGGGACCGGGAACTACCCATGGGTCCTCTGGGTCTACTTTGCAGGATCTGCCACACGATGTAGTTTGATGTTGTCAATGGAGACAAATCTGTGTGCTTTGGAACCAGACAGGGGTGGTAGGATGACAGTTATGGTACCCTGTATTCCCAGGACTTGGACCGGAGCTCTGTAGGATGGGCTGAATTCCTTCTTCATAGCAATCTTCTTATGAACCAGATAACCTACTTTAGGAATCCAGCCAGTAGAGGTTGTTGGCAAATCCCTTATTCCTAAAGTGGCAGCACTGACAGATGAATTATCATCACAAAATTGCTGAAGCTCCTGTAAGACAGTGAGACGTTCATTTGTGTCAAAAGATGTAGCTGCTTCCACCAAACAAGGGCCATCTAGATCTGGGACATTCCTAGGTATCCCAAAGAGAAACTCATAAGGAGTGTTTCCTCCCAAGGACCTTCTTGGCAGATTATTGTTCTCTGGACCCCATATAGGTGATGAAGCCAACTGCAGCCACAACCTAATACTCTAGCTGTTAAGGACTGCTTTAGATCTAGATTCCTCCTCTTCACAACCGAATTTCCCTAGGGATGGTAGGGTGAGGAGTAATGGAGTTCAACACCCATAATCCTCATGGTGTCCCTGAATGCCTTAAAGGCAAAGGCAGGGCCCTTGTCCAAATGGAATGCTGCAACCACATACGTACAGATAAAGATCATCAAGTCTTTTATGACAGTTTGAGCATCAGCCAACCGCTGAGGCCATACCCACAGGAATCTAGAACAAGAATCTACAGTAGACTAAGATGTATTTGTAGGCACCATCAGGTTGTAGGGGTCTACAATGGTCCAGGTACACACACTGTAGTGGCCTGTTGGACACTAAGAGGGATGTCTGCGGTGGGCTTTTGATGTTTGAACCATTTATCTGGTGGCAAATGTCACAACAAAGGACATATTGCTTGGTCTTTTTGTATAGACCTGGCCACCAGAAGCATTTCTGTAAGAGTGTTATTGTGGCTGCAACACCAGCATGTGCAAAGGCGACAACCTCATGCGCTGCTTTGATCAGATTTAATTTCTGGTCTTGGTTGGGGATCACTTAATCACCAACCCCAGGAAGTGTTGCATAGGCAATATTCTGTGCATTGATGTGGTATGAAAATTTTGTAGGGTATGCTTTTGGGAGAGGCTTGCCTTCAGCAGAAGCTTTCACGGTAGCCAATATTTCACTATCCAATCTCGCCTGGGAACGAGTCGCTGCAGCAACAGAAGCCGTAGCTACTGCGGATTTGGCAGTTTCATCAGCCAAAGTATTGCCAATAACGTGTACACCTACACGTTGGTGACCCAATGAATGGACTACATGAGCATTCGATAGCTTATCCTGAAGATCAGCCACCCTCCCCACAGATTTCTGTGTTTTATGGTGTTCCCCTTTGAGTTTCTGAACCCGTTCAATCACCAATGATTAAGATAATCATTGTAATACTGGACACAGTAGTACGAATCACCGACGATCAACATGAGTTGTGCTGTCTCTGTATGTTCTAGCGCTAGGATAAGGGCTTTACGTTCAGCCAACTGAGGTGTGCAGTCCCCCAGGGTCTGCGTGTATGTATTGTCAGGGTGGAATATACCATCCTTCATCACTCCGCTCACAGCTGAGCAAGCGGCTGAGTATTGATCTTTAGATTCTTCGGCTTGTTGTGCTGAAACATCAGTGTAAATGACAGTATGGTATCTGTCAAACTGCAAAATTTCTAGAGGTCAGGGGTACTCCTGTTCCTATTGGAGGAATTCTTGTGTTTGAAGCTTTGGATCAAAGATATAATCAACATCGGTGGCAGTTAGGGAGGTTGCCCATTGAATCCAACGTGGATGTAATGCTTGGTGACGGCCTCTAAGGCTGGCACCGGGATAACAACAATAAAGCGTTTCCCTTGGCAAGTGGTTTCTCCCTGATTAAATCTATCTGTACTGCAGTTAGAAGTTTTTCTGTAGGTGCAAAGCGTTCTGCACTGGAATAGAAATGTGATTTCTATTCATTAAAGCTTCATTAAAGCTGACATATGTAAACCCAATGGCATCTGCAATTATTCTGATGACCAAATTTGTTTTGTTGTCATGGGTATGTAAGTGTTTTGATTCTAGCATGTACTGTTGCAATCCTCTAAGGATGCGTGTGTGTTAAACTGTCCAGTGTCTACTAGAAAAATCTGGGTGTATTAAGTCATAGTGTGGCTTAATACGTTGTGCATAATCAGGAATGTATGTTTTGCCAGAGTTAAAGAAACCAAGTAAAGACTGTAGTTTATTGATAGTATTTGGTGGCTGGAGTTGAGCACATTTTTCTAAAAAGTGCGGGGGCCAGGCTCTTGCTCTCGTTTCATAGCTCATATCCCATGAACAGTACGCTGAGAAAGGCTATTTTATGTTTCCTCAAATTAAATTTGTAACTAAGGGCTGCAAATTCCAAAACGATCCGATCGACCCTAGAAAGATGAATGTTGAGGTCATCATCTGTGAGATAGATGTCATTCACATAGGACAACGCCTCAGGATCAATATTATGCAATATTGATGTTACATGGGCTGAGAACTGCCCTGGGCTGTTCTTGTAGCCTTGGGGCAAACAACAGATGCATTTTTGTGAGCCAAATGAAGATGCACTCAGGTCCTGACTTTCATGCTCTAAGTTTGAGCAGATAAAAACATTGGAGATATCCCAGGTTGTTTTGTATTTTTTACGTACTGTGTTGATAATTAGTGCTGTGCGAATTTTGTACTGCGCATGTGCATGTATGACTGTTTAGATGTCTGAAATCTAAGACTAATCTGTGTGAATGGTCGGGTTTTGCAGCAGGGAATAACAGGTTATTTATTGCAGAGACACATCGCTCAATTACTCCCTGGCACTTGAGCTGAGTGAGGATCTCCCTCACTGGAGCCTTGGCTTTGTGTTTAACAGGGTTTTGGGGCTGAGGAAGGGGAGTAGACCTAATCGGTATCACATGGTAAGAAGAATCCTTATCCCAACCTACATGGTTGCTGTATAGCGCAGGAGCCTGCGCTGGAGCCCAGTTGACAGTGTAGGCTTGTTTTACCGCTTCTGGAACAAGATCAGAGAAAGAAGGCAAACTTACATCTTCCCCATGTGGGTGCTTATGGACATGCTCAGGTGGCCAGTCCCTTTCGGCCAGTAGGACATAGCAATTAAGTTAATCACAGAATATTACACTAATGGCGCGCTCTATGTCTCCCTCAATTTGAATGTTCAAATCATAAATCCTGTTGGGTGGGAGAACGCGCTCATCCACAGTCAGAGTTCGCATTACAAACTGAACGAGTCGTCTATATAGTGTTACTAGCTCAATGTATAGATTGCGCAGATCAGCTGCCTGCATGTTTTGTGCACCAGGGTGAGGTGTATATGTGGCAAACATTGGCCACGTTGGTCTTCATTACCTAAGGGACCTAGTCTTACGGATGTATTACGTATGGTAGGGCACCATTAAACCAGTTCTAATGTTCTTGATAACTATTCAGCATTTCAAGATACTGGTATGCGTGGTACCGTTATGGTACGTTTGCAATTAGGCCAATCCTACAACAAGTCACAACTGTCGGCCCAGCCCTCCCGGCTCACAAGCAGTACCTCTCCAAAAACCCAAATAGTAAAGAGTGATTTGTGGCAGCCTTTACGCATGGACTCAAGAGTGTGACTTCTCAGGGGAGTCGTGGTTAAACTGAGATTACCCTTTTTCTCACATGAGCACATGGCAATAAAGGAGATGCAGTAAACTTTTCAATGGGTTTTATTAATAAGACTGCAATCTACTGTAAAATGCATGGGCTGCAATGATTAGGATAATGAACAATGCAAGAAAGAGAAATGTGAAAACAAGAGTCATGAATACAAATACCTCCACCATCTTGCAATAACATAAGATGTAAAGTAGGTATGAAACAAACCCTAATACCCTAGCATGGAGAACCTGATCTCTAACCTAAAGAGAGTACCATGTCCATGAGAACAGCCCCCTCAACCCTCGTTACCTTGGAATGAGGTCCCTAGATCAGACTCCGTGGGGATACGAAGGCTGGGTCTGCATCAAGGCGACATGTAGCATAGATAGCATTGATGACATCTGGTAGGAATCCCTCTGATAACCCTGTCTGCGTGAGATGTATTTATACAGATCTTGTAGGACCCCTGACGCAGGTCTGTTTCAAACAATAGATAAAAAGGCATGCTTCGAGCAGCAATTATATAAACAATTCCCTGAAAAGGTACGTTATGATACTGTCTCACGTAAGTGGGGAAGTACATGATGTGAATACCTACGTATATCACTTATCTTTGACACTGATAGTGACGCCTTCACTGATAACGTGAAATTAAAACATCTTCCTAACTATAAACGTAGCAGCCATTTTTAAAGAAATAATTCACTAAATGCACTAAAACAGAGCAGGCTAAGTAGGTTAAAAGTCCCTAGTTGACGGGGGCAGAGGCCTGCAAGCCAGAAGACTAAACTATCTCCTGATTCCTAATAAAACCAAATAGGATCCACTACATTAGTTCAGATCTGTATTGAAGATACTCTAAAGCATGACCCGGGATGCGTGCATGCACTGCAGATACCACATAAAGTGACAAGATTTGCTGGAGCCAACAGCAGACACGTGTTAAAAGGCCAGAAGTATGGGCAATGCTGCAGATACCCATAACATGACTAGGAGTGCAGGTACATGCTGAAGATCGTTCGATAAAATTTATGTGTGTGCAGGTATACATTACATGTAATCCCCACCAGGGATTTGTGTTTGGGTGTACGCCACAGACACTCTGTCTCAGCTGCGAGTGCTGGGGAAACTGTAGGAGCTCCATAACATGATCAGGGATGTGGGGGTAAATTGCACTTATTCCCAAACTGTTCTGGCATTGTAGGTCTACACTGACAGAACTACACACCTGGACTCGGAGTGCAGGTGTGCACTGCAGACAGCAATGTTATTAGTGCATGTGAATACAGAGCTAAACAACCTCTATGTGGTTACACACACAACAGGACTGGTACACGCTAAAAGTCTGTGAATACTCTAACTAGTACAGGGCTGGGCTATGCTCATTAATATTCACGCAAACACCCATTATGGCAAATACAACACATGTTGCTTCGGAATCCAAGATTACAATAGTAGCAACAGAAGTGCACAAATATTACTTGAACAAGTTTAGGTAAACTATATAAACTATATATTTTAAGTGAGCATAGTCATTCTATGAAAACTGTTTACTAATGTAACCAGTCCAGATAAGAACTCTTCATACTTGAAATACCTTAAAGCTAAGCATTCCATCAAAACAGCTGAATAAAATGTTTAATAATTATTCCCCATTCTTTAAATGATAGAGAAAAAACAGCACGATTAGTATGACAAAAAGAAATATAACATTTTATCAAACGTACACATCACTCTCCTCGGGCTACTCCTGTACTGATTTGTACACTGAAAGACATAATCAAAACTAATCCCTCAAATGAACAGACATACCAATTATACATATTTTAAAGTTACTTTTACAATATAATGTTATGATCCAAAATGTGCAGTCAGAAAAGGAAAACTTTTACAACTAATAGCCACTGATTCATGATTATTGCCATGAGAATTAATTTACCAGGAAAGACAGCAACTTTGTTATTTAATCGTCTCACGTCCATAAAATGCAATTTTGTTCTTATGGTGCTAAAGCGCCATTGCTCTCATAGATCAAAATATATTACACAAAAGACCTAATGTTCAGTTGCCCTCGGTGTTTATATTGTAAGTGGACATTTACGCATCTCTAACTATACCAATGGACAATGTTTTAAAATGTACAGTTTCATTTCTCTTAGAGTTGTGACTCCATATACTCCGTTGTACAAAAGAAGTGTGTGCCTGTATGAGGATCTTTTTAGTGGAGCAGGACAGGAATAACGTGTCTGACGAGCATCAGACACAGTCCATTGGTATATTGAGTGACGTCTAATTGAAATACACACCATATTGCAAATTAGACATCTGTACGCAGCAAAATGATGCATTATGATTAGTGTTTAGGTGGTCGATATCTAGCAATAACATTCATAGCTAGAAGATGAGATAAGGCTCATTACTTTCCAAGCGCTATATCATTAGATCTAGTTGTCATAACACTTTGCTTTGCAGTGAACACTAAAATCAGCATGTTAGTTCCCTCTATGGATGGAAAACCTGTAATAGGTGTAATTGGAGTAAAAGCCACTATTTACTAGGATGGAACCCAGGACACCAGAGGCAAACAATCCTTAAAACCACATAATGCCCATTCTGTCTACAGGAAGGAACCAGAAACAGGGTCTGGTCTCACCCAGGTCTGAAGCACTGCTCAGGCAGCTTCAATCTACTCATTAGCAATACTGCACCCTGTGGGTAATGAGCAATAGAAATACACACCCAAAACATCTATCATAATTACAGCTTTCACTCCAGCTCTCTTACTCCACATCTGATCTCAGTGATCAGATGTGACGTCAGTTACCACAGGAGGTCACCATGATCACATATCCATACAGATCGTTTGCAACTGTACTGCCCTCCGCTGTAATAGGTTGCCTGAGATTGCAGTGCCTAGTTATGTTAGGCTCCAGGCAGTAGATGTGGACGAGCCAATAAATTAACAGGGCGAGCCGAGCCAGAGCCGAGCCAAGGGTCTGACTGGACTCCAAAAGGCCGTACACAAGGCGAGCCCTAAACATATTTGCTATACAACTCATGCCACAAACGTGAAAAATATGAAGTTTCTTCAGAACCCAAACAACTACATTTCCTTAACATGTGGAAGAGTTTCTCTCTAGTACATCACATTAAGTGCATTGTGAGGCATTTGTTAAAAGTGATAGCTTTTAAAAAACAACATGGAAAAATTAATGTCCGCCGCACTGGTGACTATGCCACTAGTGCCCGAAGAGTTGAGGTGGCCAAGGGAAAGAATGCCAGCCAAATTTTGCATGCCTTTCAAGTGCCAACAGACTGAGCACTGTTCAATTAGGAAAAAGACTTGTTAGCGCTGTGAAAAAGCAAACTGCTGCATTTCGAGCTGTAATAAAAATAATATATTATCAACTGCTGGGAGTAAGGTAGAACCAAAAAATCAATTTCCCTTTGATTTCAAATCCTTTGAGATTCAGAGTTCCCTGTAAATTACATAGACAACAGTAATGGAGCTAAGCCCTTCTCCCTTATGTCAGTACCCCCTTTCATAGCTTCTCGCCCCTAATTAGCACCTGAGTAGGTGATGAGGGATGTGGAGAGGACCTTAGCTGTGAAAACTAAATCCCCCCCAACTCTGACACACTATAATTGCCCAAGCCGCAGTCTTAGTTAGCAAAGACTAGCTCTGGCCTCACAGAGGTGGCCTTAGAGGTCAGAGGCCAGCTAGAGGATTTAACCTCAGGGGCAACAGACCTCAGTGTGACTGGAATCTGTGAGGTCTGACCTCACAGGACTTGAAGTAGGAGTGCATATTCAAGATGTATTTAACTTCATATAACGTAAACTCAACCCAAAATTATTGGAGTGCCACATGAACACCACTTACACATTCATTTATTTAGGCATGGGGAGATTAAGGGGCATATTTATACTCCGTTTGCGCCGAATTTGCGTCGTTTTTATCGACGCAAATTCGACGCAAAACTAACTCCATATTTATACTTTGGCGTTAGACGCGTCTAGCGCCAAAGTACATGGAGTTAGCGTCATTTTTTAGCGTGGACACCTTCCTTGCGTTAATGAGATGCAAGGTAGGCGTTCCCGTCTTAAAAAATGACTCCCAGGCATGTGCGTGGTATTTATACTCCCGGGCAAAAATCACGCCCGGGAGTGGGCGGGGCAAAAAACCCCGCATTTGCGCCTCTTTTTAACGCCTGGGTCAGGGCAGGCGTTAAGGGACCTGTGGGCTCAGAATGAGCCCAGAGGTGCCCTCCCCTGCCCCCAGGGACACCCCCTGCCACCCTTGCCCACCCCAGGAGGACACCCAAGGATGGAGGGACCCATCCCAGGGATGAAAAGGTAAGTTGTGGTAAGTATTTTTTTTTATTTTTTTTTGTGGCATAGGGGGGCCTGATTTGTGCCCCCCTACATGCCACTATGCCCAATGACCATGCCCAGGGGACATAAGTCCCCTGGGCATGGCCATTGGGCAAGGGGGCATGACTCCTGTCTTTGCTAAGACAGGAGTCATGTTAATGGCGTCTGGGCGCCCAAAAAAAATGGCGCAAATCGGGTTAAGACGATTTTTTTGCCTCAGCCTGACTTGCCCCATTTTGGGACGCCCAAACGCCATTTTTCCCTACGCCGGCGCTGCCTGGTGTACGTCGTTTTTTTTCACGCACACCTGGCAGCGCCGGTCGGCTAACGCCGGCTAACGCCATTCAATAAATACGGCGCCCACATGGTGCTTCAGAATGGCGTTAGCCGGCGCTAATTTTTTTGGCGCAAAACTGCGTTAGCGCAGTTTTGCGTCAAAAAGTATAAATATGGCCCTAAGTGGTTTGACCAGAATCACATGATGTTCAGCCAATGCCGAGACTTAAACATGAATCTCCAGTTCAAAGGTTGGTAGTTGGAAGCATGTGAAGATGCACAATATTTTTGTCTTTGTCTGAAATGTATCTTGCATCTGTTGGCGGCAGTAAGCTGTGAGATACATTGTAGACAAAAGGGAAAATAGAGTTCAAACATGGCCATTGTGCTACTAGTGTAATGCAGCAAATCAATGCACTTTAAAGGAAGGAAGAGTTGGCGATCCCAGGGGATGAAGGGTCACTGTGGGAGGGGCATGGCGGGGCTAATTTTGGGCTCGAGGCTCCTAGAGCAATGGTTCCCAACCTGTAGTCCGAGGACCCTTGGGGGGTCTGCGAAGCCTCCTCAGGGGGTCCATGACTGGTCAGAAAATTAAATAGTATTAACAGATTAGGTCCCCAGCTTTCAGTAATGACTCAGTGGGAGGTCCCCAGATTCGAATAATGATTCAGTGGGGGTCCCCGGGTTCCAGTAATGATAAAGTGGGGATCCACAGAAGTCAAAAGGTTGGGTACCACTGTCTTAGAGGATCCTGAGCTGAGCCAGAGCCAGGCATGCTGCCGGCCAGGCTCGAGCTTGCAAGTGCCCGCCCACCTCTATATAGTGCAAAGTGTGGCTTGCTATTTTTGGAAGAGTGGTAGTTTGGAATAGAAGAGCAGTTTGGTTCTACGTCCGCGTACGCTCCACCAGCTAAAGGCACCTATTTGGCTAATCCCAAGACCTACTTACTGTTCAGTTTGCGAGAGGAACGCTTTTCAGACAAGAGCTTCTGCCACGGATTGACTGTGGTTTTGGGTTTGAACAATACCGAAAGTGGACTGTATCGAAGCAGTCTGCAGGAGGTTTTCGAAAAACGTTTTTCACTTCTGTTACCCACTGGAAGGTTTGAATCTGGATGAATAAGGTCTATCAGCCCCAGAATACATTGTAAACAAACTCATTAAAGAGGGTCCAATGGGCAGGGGAAAATTGGAATTGATGCAAGCAATTAATGCGGCGTTTTTATAAGCAATTATATATTCTTCCTAGTGAATGAATAATGTTTAATATCATTGCAGGAAGGATTCTGTGCAAGTACTGACAGACATGAGTTTGGTGAAAGTGATTGTCATGAAAGAGGCCATTAGGGGGTCAAAAGTTAACATAAAAGGAAGTGAATGGCTGTTTTCAGATGAAGCAAATAATGGGCAGTGAACAAGTTCGTGTGGAGCAAAACGCGTAAGGAAGGATTGCCAAGGATCAATTTATTATTAGAAAACTGCTGGATGCTTTCATAATAAAGAAATGAAATTTACTGCGACTCTGGGAGTGCGGCTTGCATTTTTTGGAAAAGAGTAGTTTGGAATATCTTAACATATATACACACACACACATGTATATATAAACACATGCATATACAAATATATGTACATCATACATAACATATGTGTGTATATATACCCTACTCTACCCACCTGCAGATATGGTTTATGCCGTGGCATTATCATAAGGTATTTAATCAAACCCAGGATGCAAGGGGTTAAATGTGTGCAGTATGGTAAAATCACGGTGAAGAGAATTGGCCTAGACGTACAAATACCTTTTGGCTTTGCCAGTGCTTCTCTTTTATTGCAACCCATTTTCCCTAAAGAAGAGGATTTTAAAAAAAATAAACATTTAACATTTTATAGGACTAGACAGTGGTCCATGGGACCAATGCCTACTTTTAAAAAATATGTTGTTAACATTTACAAATTTCACAAAGCTTAAAAAAATCAGAATACATCCCATTGCCATTTGCTATTTGGAAGGGACTCTTTAAATACCAAAATGCCTGATTGCAGTTGCGAACAGCCCAATTCTGTAAATTGGGCTGTTTCTGAAAGCAAAAAGGCTCAATACATCTGGCACAATGTGTGTTGCTTTGACATATAAAGTAATTTATACTTGTAATCTGTGAGACAGTAAACATTTTATTTTCCAAAGTCAATTATGCTTTAATGTGGGGGAAAAAACGAATTTGCCTTTTGCACTGTAGTAGTAATTATATGAATATGTGCTTATTAGTACAGTTATTCTAAATAAAGTGTTACTGGGCCATATTTATTTTCGTGGCCCTGTCATACATAATCATTTCTTTATAGTTAGGTCAGGGTTTCCATGGAAAGAGAATATTTGTTTCGCTAATAACTAGCGCTGTTTGACTAATCTGCACTAAACTTTAAGAAAAAACGTCCACTTTGTCTCGTTCAGGGGATGGTTTGCACTGATCCCTCAAGAGGTCACCAGA
Source organism: Pleurodeles waltl (assembly GCF_031143425.1). Classification (NCBI taxonomy): domain Eukaryota; kingdom Metazoa; phylum Chordata; class Amphibia; order Caudata; family Salamandridae; genus Pleurodeles; species Pleurodeles waltl. The sequence goes on along the minus strand of NC_090450.1, from coordinate 807,111,473 downwards.
ATAAATGGGGGAGTCCCACCGTACTATTTACTGCTTAACAGACTCATGTTACGTTAACTTTACACAGGAAAACAATACTGATAATACTTATGAGGCCTCAATATGATACGCATGATGAAAAACGCCATGACATGAACGATGCATAGAGATCCACATCGATGAATAATGCTATGATTACGAGATGTGAATATTAAAAGTTATACTGTATCCTAAGTTTTAACTTTCGCACTTTGGCATTACCCAACTGTGGCTATTTAGAATTTAAGAGACAGGGAGGATAAGTAATGCTGTCCGCATTGCAAAACCTTTTGGCCAAGCACTACATCATCTAGACGCACCATCTCCACTACTAAAAATGTGCTTTTAAATTGGAATTAAATTTGAATAATGTGCTTTAAAACACAAGGCTCTTTAAAATACAACATTTGCACAATTTCTAAAAAAAAAATGTGGAGAATGATAGCATAATCAAATTATATAAAGAAATGCATACAACGCATTAAAAATAAAAAACACACATTTTTTTTTTTTTTACACAATTCCTGTTGGTCGAAGTCTTCTACTCTATTGCCCTAAAGTGCACCTGAACCCTTTGTTTATTTCTTTTATGATGCGATCATCAGAGGGGAGCAGCCCACAAAATATAGATAACTGGCTACTGCTCTGTCCTCATCCAAGCTACAGCGATGAGAGACACACGTAGCCAGGTATAACCTGAGAAGAAAAGTGAGTTCCCGGTGAAATGTGAAGAAATACAAGAGAAATCTGTGAGATATTTTACAGTCTATCGCACTATAAAAATAAAAAGTTAAGAAAGAAGTGATTGAGATGGGGACCTGAGAGAAAAAAGGGCGAGATAGATAAAGGCAGTGAGATAGTTAAAGACAACGGGACAGAGAAAAATCAGCGAGGAAGGTGAGAGGATGAGAGAGAAGCGGGAGGAGAGGGGGGCGTAGAAATGAGGGAGCGACTGGGCGGTGAAGGGGGAGGGAGGAGCCTTTGCTTGGCGCAGTGAGATCTTCCTCCTGCTCTGACCTCCATCTGTACTTGTGACAAAGCAGGGATGGAAGCAGGGGCGTTCTCAGGAGGCTCTGACGAAGAGAGGGAGGGTGGGGGATGGGGGCCTCTCTGTGAATCAGTGTGTATGGGGTGCTCTTTATTTGTGTGTCTGAATGTCTATATGATTGTTTATATGTACGAGTATAATGAGGTTTCTTAAAATGTGTGCCTGAGTGGTGTTGCATACACTGATCTTGGACTGCATGTAAGTATATATGTAATGCTTTTGAACTATGTGTATTTGTGAAAATGTGCACGTCACCGTGCCAGCATGCAAAAAGATATATATACCTGTGAATAATCGAGTTGAGTATATGTATTTATGTTATGAGTTTGTTATGATGTGTATCTGTCGGTTACTGTGATTGTGTACCAGGTGGGTGGTAAGCATAGGCAGTTGCAGAGGGCCCGCTCCTGCTCAAACCAGGGGGCCTCCCACCAGAGCATTGCCTTTAAAAATATTGGGGAGAGGATGTAGCCTAAAGACCAGAGCTGTCAACTTTGGAACTGGGAATCCAGGTTCTAGTCTACGAATCAGCTCAGCATCATGTGATTCTGGACAAATCAGGTAATCTCCCAGCGCCTACTAAACAATTAAAGCGTCCTTGTGTAAAGTAACCAGTGCTCATGTAAAGCGCTGCAATACTTTCAGGTCGAGTTCGCGCTACAGAAAACTGAAACAAGCATGTGCAATGCAATGGGTCTCGCGTTTGCTCGAGTTAGAGCTATTAGCATTGTAAACGCCTAAACTGACTTTTCTTGCCACATAAACTGAAAATGAAAAGTCAAACAGTTTCACATAACTAACCAGACTTTTCTTGCCATATAAACTGAAAAGTAAAAGTTTCACATAAGCGAGCTGACGGCCGCCATCAGCGCAAAGCAGACACACAAAGGGAAATTAAAGTTTGCTCGCAGTGAAAGCTATCGGCAAAAGTGCAATTATCCATGTAACCGGCAAAAGTGCAATTATCTATGTAACCTGCGAAAGTGCAGTTACCTATGTAACAGGATCGATGTCATGCAAAGTGCTTGACTACTGCCCAGAGATTGCACTGCAAAATAAAGAGAAAAAATAGTCCAGAAACCGAAAACATCGAGTCCCGTATGTTTTCAGTAGTCAGTCCGTGCACTCGTGGAGGGCTAAACACCGTAAAAGGCATGATGTATGCATGCCTTTCACTAATGAAAGCAAGCGGATTTTAAAAGGCAAGTCCACGAATCAATGAAAGTGACTGATGTGACATGGGCGTGGTTAGAAGCCCAAAGGCAGATTACAAGAGGGGACGGAGCGCTTTGCACTCGCCCCTAAAAAAAGGCCAGAGTCAGGAGGCATTGGGAGTAGCAGTGGTGCAGTGCTGTGAGGCCCAGAGGAGGGACTGCCCTCCTCTTGGCCTTGCAGCTAGCTGAAAATCCAAAATCATATTTCTTTAATAAGCGGATGCATTTGACCTTAGTGCATTAGGTTATATCACTGCAAAACTCAAACTTCGGGGAGGGCTAACACTTTGAACAATGGGGTAGGGGCCATATTTAGAACCTGGGTCCAAATGTCTGGTATGGGTTCTCTTCACTGTTGTTGTATACTGAATAATATTGGGAGCATTTTCAGGACACTATACAGCCGTTAGTGCATTTTGAATCATATTTTGCCAATAAAAATGGTCTCAATTTAAATATCCTTTAGTGGGCTTTAAGGGTTCTCCATCAAGGAATTCTAGCAGAATGAATGGTGAAAACTACATTTAAATGCACATTTGTCCAGTAGACCAAGTAGGACGTGCAATTTCAGGAACAATAAATGGCAAGTAGTGCACACCAAGAAAATACAAGATATTTAGTCATATCTCCAAAGAGGTTTTTTTTTTCAGAATTTATAGCAAATGGTTTAGGTTAAATGTGTTTAATTTGTCATTGTTCTGGTCATAGTGCGTTTCTTAGCACACAATAGGTTTATGTAAGTATACAAGCCTATTTGAAGCAACAACTCTCTTGCTGTCCTTTAGAATAGTGCCTTATGCCCAGACACTGGAACTTTAAAAATAGTGAATCTATATTCAGTGGTAGTGCCTGGTAATCTTGAGTTCCATCTCTCATCAAGTATTCAACGTTTTTATACCCTTGGCTAGTGCCACTGAGTGGAATGCATGTATAATTTGGAAAGAATCTGGTGTTAACAGCACATGGAGTGCAGACACTGAGCATAAAGTGTGGTTATCAATAGTGCCTCTAACCATACAAAATTAGACTTAACTAGCATATACAACGCCGAACCAGCCTACCTCAACCACAGACTCTCCTTCTACACTCCGCCAGACAACTCCGCTCCACCGACCAGGCCCTCGCCAACGTACCCCACATCCAGAAAACCACAGCCGGAGGAAGATCCTTCTCCCGCATCGCCGACAAGACCTGGAACACCCTCCCCATCCACCTCAGGCAGTCCCCCATCCTGTCACAGTTCAAGAAGGACCTCAAAGACCTGGCTCTTTGACTGATCCTCAGCACCCTCCCAGCCCCCCAGCGCCTTGAGACCCTCATGGGTGAGTAGCCACGCTTTACAAATCCCTGACTGATTGATTGATATTAATAGGCAAACCTTGTTAGGCCATTTGCAAACATGGCACTGTCCTGCCAACTGCTGGTTTTGGTGTTCATCAATGCAGTGGCAAGATCAGGATTAACCCCAGTTCATATGTCCTTTGGTTCACACTTCTTTTCTTCTATTTAGAGGAGTAAGTGGGAGTCTAGTGAGGAACTCAGTGTGGGAGAATGTGTCAACCATGAATACTCATTTGTGGTGAACGTGTTTGATGTCACTTCCACTTTGATATTTAGTAATTTGAAGTCCACAGCAGCACATACCCAATACCCTATCATGTATCACATACATCAATATTATTATCAGGAAAGTTTGAATAATAATTATTTCTAGACATATGCAGCAACAATGCAAGGAGAAAAATTACTGCAACTTAAACTCTTACATCTATGGAATCTAACTTAATCTTGTACACACATCATGCTGTATATATTTAATTGGAATCCTTGTGTGGGGCAAAAGGATCATGAAATATGTCATCTTGAGGTAATGTTCAGTACAAGCATAAAAATGTATATATAGAAAAATGGTAGACTGGCTTCTAACAAGAGTGATGTGTGGAAGTTCAGAACATTTGAGAACAACATCTTAGATAAACATGACTAATGATCACTGCTCCTTCATTTAACCTAATCCAGGCGCTCATACCCCCTAAACAATTGTAAAAAGACCTAATACCTAACCTTGATACGTTCTCTGACCTCCTAGGACCTCAGTTATTCCTCTAAAACGTACTCCATCTTCATCAGTGGGCACACTGTGAAATGTTACTATTAGGTGGAGTCACAGGAGAAGTCTGCCTTTATATGTTGCAGTATGATTCTTCTCACTGTCACTCTAAAAGCCTACTTCCCCCGTCATCCCTCCTGCCACTGACTCCATCTCCTTTTCTTCTCTCCCTACTAGCTGTAAAATGCCTAAGGTTGCTTACCTATAACTCACTGTTGCCTATCCAATGACATACCAATGTCTTGGGCAATGCCTGCTTAACCCACAAGTATCCTTTCTTATTGTCTCTGACCTGCTCATGTTTTCTTTCACCCACTTTGTGCCTTTAGATAATCTTATCAAGGCTTAAGAAGCTATACAAATAAGCAATTTAACATATTAAGACAGAGGCAACAATTGAAGTCCATTCAATCTAAATCCATAACTTAACAGTTTCTGTACTTTGAATCACTAATATGCTTCTTTGTCTTCCTCTTTGTGTCTCTCTGAGTATCTCGCTTATCAACTTAAAATTTACCTTGGTCTTTGTCACTTTCTATTGGTTTTTAATTTTAGGTTTCTTTCACTTTCTCTGTTTCTCTCTCTCAATCTCTCTTTCAGTGCCTCCTTCTCTAGATCTCTCTTAAGTACCCCACACTTGCATGTGGATACTGACAGTGTAGAGAACAAGAGTGATTCAGGAGACTTTGAATATCAATATGCAATCTCTGCTGCCCTTCTCTCTAGCATCCTTTGCCAAATGGTCCCAAAGCCTCTGCCACAAAGTACATCATCCTCTTGTCCCAGAGCAGCAAACCCTTCCACATCCGTCCAAGTCCATCCTCTGCTCCTCATCCTGCAGTCACTTAGCACTTCTTCTCACCTTATCTATCTCCTCTTAGTGATTGCCCTACTCATACTTCCTACTTCAGATCTACCGCAGAGATTTCCTCCTCCTTCCCTCCATAGCCATGCTGGTCCTTTCGCTGTCCGCATCCTTTACTCATACAGCCTTTCCACTACAGTCCCTTCTACTAGTTTCTCTTCTGACCTTCCTAAAACCTTATGGAGGGAATGCTTGCCGTTAGATGGTCACCATGTTAGCTGCCACTAGTCCTTTAACAGCTGCTTAGCTTTTTGGCTGGTGGGACTCAATGACCGCAGAGTTAGTTAATGGCCTGGTTATTCTGTACCAAGCTTTTTCAAGCTTTTTATGTAGAACCATCCTTGAGTTAAAAACATATTGGTACTCCCCACCCTCGCATGATGTGAGCTGCTAAAATGTTTAATAATGAACATTACTTATGTGATTGGATGTTTCACATTATACATTTAGGGTAGTTGATTGGACTAAAATCAAAGGTAGTAGAACAAACATTCTATTCTACTTCACCCTCCAAACATGTAAAAGGCTGGGATGTCATAGCATTCCCAAAAGCACCAGCCTGGCCAGAGTACAAACTCCAGCAACATTCATGGAACCGTTTTTCATTTCACAAATATATGCCATCTTGCTAGAGCAGATTTTGCAGAAAGTAAAAAAGTGATGGGTCGAATGCTCTAATTATATCAGTCACTCTTAATTACTTAGGACCATATTCCATTTAATTTTCTTTTACCATGTGCCATCTTGGACAACAAACAAGAAATATGTATGTCAGCCTTGGTCCTGCTGAAATAGGAATAGTTTAGGCCAGATTACCTGACCAGGAACCGTATGAGTGGGAACACAAGTAACCCTACACCAGTTTCAGCCTATTTGGGCCTCAGCAGTAGGGTTGAGCTCAAGTGCTATAGCACATTGAACATAGGACCCAGGTCTGGGAACAGCTATCACTCTTTAAGTCTCACACCAAAGAGAGCAAAAAAGTGATGGATGGAATACTTAAATTAATCTCAGCCACTGGTATTTATTTAGAGCTTCATTCTAGTCCATTGTTTTTGCCCACCATTTAACTTCAGACTGCAACCAATGACATGCAAATTAGCCTTGGTCCTGCTCCAATTTTGTATCCCCACAAAAGAAGTGTGATGACCTTAACTAAGTCATATTCATGGTATCAATTCCAAAAAGATGTAAGTTTGAGACACCCCTACTGGAATTGAACATTTATGCAGGTTGTGTGCAGATGCCTGCAGATGGCACAATAAAGGTACATATTACTACCAATATGCAGTTGCCTTTAATATGCGTTAAACAGATTAGAGCATACATTTTTCCTTGATGTCAAAAAGTAATCTATACTTTATGCAAATTATGTTACTTTATGTTTAGTTAGTGTTGCACAATATTCACGTCTTCACAGCACCAAGAAAACACGAGACAAGTTTCTTTTAAAATGTATATTATACTTTATATATGGGGCTAAGTTTATCAACATTTATGGAAGGCAAAATTACTCTGGCAAAAAATGGTCTATCTTTTAAGTGCCATTTGGTGGCTACTTATTCAATCTCTTTGGTTAGAGTAAATGTGTTGCTAGGTACCCCGGCTACTATTCGTTGGTGGGTGTGGGATGCGATAGTTGTAGGTTTGACCCATTTCACTCATTGCCGTTAAATAGATTCAAAAGGGCTCGCAAATGGACCTACCTCATCAATATTCATGAGGAAAGTCGCACTTTGTGAGCCATTGTGAATGGCTACAATCACAGGGATGGTGGCCTGCTGGGCTCAGCAGACCACCATGTCTGTGATTGTTTTTCAATAGAGCAATCTGTTTTTAAAAAAAAAATGCAGCCAGTTTTCCTTAAAGGAAAACAGGATGCGTTTAAAAATGAAAAATGTTCTTTTAACTTTTTAAGAGTAGGCTGTGGTCCGCAGGACCACTACCTGCTCTTAAAAAACGTTTTTGCACGCATTCACAAAGAGGAAGGGGACCCCTTCACCTTTGCGTATGGGTTACCACCAATTTGAAATTGGTGGTAACTGCGATTGTTTTGCGACCACATTCACGGTCACAAAACAATCATACATACCTCTGGGATTCGGTATTAGGAAGGGAGGCCCTTGACACGCCCCTCTAATACCGAATCGGTATGTAGTCGAAAATCCAATTTGCGATTCGGTAACAAGTTACAGAATCGCAATTTGGATTTGTTACATACCAAAATGCAGTTTTTGCGAAAGCAAACGGCTCTTTGGGCCGTTTGCGATCGCAAAACACTTTGATACATCTGGCTCAAAGACATTCACAGGGCTGTCAGGGCTGCAACTGTCCTTGCAGGTATACCTTGTTGTTGTGGCTGAAGGTCAAGCCAGCAGCTCCAGTCCACCCAGCATAGCCCAGGGAACCTGACGTGGGCCCGGGGTGGGTGTAGGGCTAAAGCCCTCCCAGCCCACTGGTAGTTGCGCACCTGCACTGAGATGTATTTCGTAAAAGTGAGTTTTTAAACATGAAGTGCGAAACATGCCTGCCCTTGCTGTGTTGAATGGTATTAGTGAACTAAGACTAGAACTACTGGATTATGCATCAAAAAAGGACCAACTTAAGTGTTAGAGTTGAATAACTTATGCAGCAATAAACAGCAAATTATGTGGTATAACGCAGCACACTGTGTGGTAGTATTGCCTAATTATTTTGTCATATTCCCATGTTCATATTATCTGGGCAATGGTTTTATTTCATTAGTACCAGTATGTCACCCAAGTACACCAATAGGTAACATAAAGATTGTAAGTCAACCTTTGCGAACGACTTTCCATTGCGCAGCAACATGTGTTTTGTTGCATGTTTATTAACTTTTGATCCATTTGGGCTCAAAACAAAATTATGTTTTTGTTAAAAGCTGTAGCTTATGCAGCAGATGTATTGTGTGGCAACTATGGCCGATCCATAATTCTGCAGAAAACGCAGTAACCGAAAAATCACATAATTCCAGTGGCCCTAACTAAGAAGCACCACAGGGTTCATGTAATGCATATGTGGGCAAGATTCTTATTAAAAATGGAGCAACAATATAGTCTATTACATTAAACACAAAAGCTGGCTGCACAATATACACCCTGAAAGCACACATTTAAAAGTGCTCTGATGTGTGATATGAAACAAAATGGAGGTTGGTGAAATAAAGCATTTGCCTAGGATCACACCATTTGGTCAAGCAGGAAAGACAGGATTGATCCTAGATTTTCCAGTTTCTCACTGTGCAGTTCAGCCACTAGATGGGTATCTCTTTATGACGTTAAATCTTAATGCTTTGAATTTAATTCTTGGAGGATGGGTGACTGGCAGGGTCCACATTGAGTTTTTGGCAGTTTTACATAGCACAGACCTTGGCCATGGACATAAAAGTGCTTCGCAACAGACAAAGACCACATTCTTTTTTTCCAGCAGAGATTTTCCTGAATTCACAGGATGCTGAGCCATGGTCAGGATTAGAGCCTTGCTCCCCATGATGCATGGCGAGCACGTGTAGCCACTAGGTCACATCGCCTCCTGTGAAACGTTGGCTCATTTTGGGCTTGAGGTTCCTAGAGGACCTTGAGCTGAGCAGAGCCAGGTTTTTTGCTTTCAGTGGCTCACCCAGTTATGATAGGATGCAAAAGAAAGTAATGTTAGGAGAGGCTGTATCCATGCAAAAATGGAAGAAAAACCTTTCTGAGAGTGGGAGAGTTGAAGGGGAAAGATGGCTGTAAAGCAACGGAGCAACAGAACCAAGATAAGAGGCTTGGGAGAGAAAATAGTAAAGAACTTTGTATGGAAGAGATATGTGGATGCAAGAGAGGTACAGCAAAAAGAGGCTGGCAAAAATGGGGAGACTCATGTAAAGGGGACAGATCCAGCTAAAAAAAAAAGGGGCAAGAGAAGGTGACAGGCGGGTAGAAAGATAAGAGGAAAGGAGTAGAGCATAGAGGAGAAAGATGGATGTCAGCCTGGCAGAATCAGAAAGAGAATGTAAGTTCCTTGGGGAGAGTTGAGAGGTGAAGAGGACATAACACAGGGGTGAATTGGATACAGACGTGGTCTGGATCAGCAAGAGTAAATAATCAGTTGGGCAAAAGATAAGGTGAAAAGTAACTCATGGACGGCAGACGTGAATGTAACTGGGCACAATCAGCAACAAAGTAAGAGATAAGGGTAAAAAAGTATTTACAGTAATGTGTGCTGCTAAGCATTTTGAGCTTTCTGCATAGGCTTTCAATTCCCCAACTTGTGGATTTCCCCTGTAAAAAATATATAAAAGGCTTAGTTTTGAGATGCTTGCGTAATCCTTCATAAACGGTTGTGATCTTGAACTGTCCTCAATGTGTGTGCTGAATTTCAGCTTGCTCTGTGTGTACTCTATTACTCCTCTTGACCCTTCAAATAAATCTCACTTGCAGTCAGACATTTCCCTGCACATCTCCTGACTGATGATCTAGAGATCACAGCTCATGCCCTAGCCTCCCTTTGCAATATCTTGCTTGCTTCATCATCGGTTCCTACCAATGTAAAAAAATGAAAAAGCTGTGGTCGCTGGTCTGCACAAAAAAACCCTGAGAAGGCTCAAAACTTCTCTGCAGCTCCTGACATATTTGCTACAGTTTTCTTATATGTCCCATAATACTTTTATGCAAAAGGAAAAAAACAGAAGTATATTGTAAGACCTTTTTTTGGGTCAGGGACAATAGGTGATTAAGTGGCAGCATTTATGGAGGATACCATTGTTTACAATTGCTGTTTCAGAACTATTTCATTTGCTTGAGTTATTTCTTTAGAAAATTGTCTCTCCAAATGAGGCAATAGGGAGCAGTCAAAGCTTACTCCAGGAGGTGATAAAGGTATTGAAACTCATACATGGTATAACCCATTAGTCATACACGATTAGCACCTTATCCAGTCAGTGTAGGTATGTCTTTTAAGAGGGACTATTTTAGAGCAAGTGATTGTAAAATGAAACATAAAAAACGTGTTCTGTGAATAATAGTCCCCCCACTACCCAAAAAACATTTTACAATGTCTCTATATGCGCAAAGTGTCCTGCAAAGTGAAAATGGACAGAAGGCCACCCTGCAAGACTTAAGTGCTGTGAGGCGCATGGAATGAGCTATGCTCTAGTAGGAAAGGCAGGAAATCCACAATTGACTAAGAGGCCTATGGCCTGGCCAGTTGGTGATGTGGCTTTTTTAAATGTATTTATTCTTCTAAATATTTTTTTTTTATTAGTTTCAGCATACAACAGTTGTCAAAAAAAAAGATACCATGCACTACAAGCGGTATGACAGGGGGAGCGTGGGGGGTGTGGCAGCAAGGAGGAAGGGGAGCAAGGTTACACAACAATACAAAAAAAGTCTGTCAACCTTTAGGCACAGCCGTCATACAGTGCGGCTTTCTTACAGATATCTACTGGCAGTACACATTTCCATATGATGTAAAGAGGAGATGCTCATATGTAGTGGGATGGCAACAAGGAGAATGGTTGCTTCATACACCGCATACTTCAACAGTGTTGTATTTGGTCAAATCGGTGGTAGCAAAATGGTGTGCCAAGGTCAGGAGGCGAATGCCCACCCTCCGATGATTGTGAGGCATCCCATTTGTGCCTGAAGGAGCGAAACGGTTCCCAAAAGTCTGTGGGCAGGAGCGGACGGGTATCTGCTCCCAGTACATGAAGAGTTCTGTTTGGCAGTCTGGGATGTCTCGAAGCCAGGCATCAAGGGGAGGGAGCGAGCGCCGTCCTAAGTGCATAGCAACTTATCATTTGGCCAGGAGCCAAAGCATAGATGTGAGGCATCGGTCTGGGGCGGGAGTGTCCTTCGTATAACCCAGGAGGCACACAGGTGGGGTGCTCAACAGCGCATAATGTGTAATAACACATATGTGTTTAAAAATTGTCTCTCAGAACTGTGCCACCTCTGGGTATTCCCAGGATAGATGCAGAAAGGTGACTTGTAGTGAACCCAGTATATATACCCAAATATGCCTTTGAAGTTTTGAAGTGGAAGCTTTAAGCTAGCTCCATGAGCCCCATCTGGTGAAGCTGGTGGGGGGGGGGGGTGATATAGACAGTGTATGAATTTAAAACGTATGAGTCGCAATCTGTAGTATGAAGATAGAAGTTGCAACTGGCCGCAGAAATGGGACCACTGTGCATGAGTAACAGTAAGGCCTAAATCCCTATTCCAGGCCGGGCGGGCCGTGGGGGTGGGGACCGGTGCCATAGATTGCATGGTACTGTACAGCCAAATCATGAGTTTGTGCAGTAAGGGGTCTTTAAGAATGTGCTCCAGTGCCCGGAAAGTAGTGGGGGTACAGGGAAGGTGACATGCAGTGACCGGCATGTGGCACGCAGTTGGTGATACAGCAAAACTTCTAGTGTGGTGGGATTTTCAGCAGCTGTGGTGTCGAAGGGCTGGGTAAAATGGCCATGTGGGTAGAGATCGGAGAAGGACTTAAGTTTCCTTTTACTCGCTCTGGTGCTGGGATCAAGTAAGGGGGAGAGTTGAGAGTTGCAGTTATTCAAGATGGAGAGTGTGTACATGTCAAAGAGCCCCACACACCTTCGTAGACCATCCCAAGCCCAGCGTAGACAGTTGACTGTGCCTGCCACAGACGAGGACTCCTTATAGGAGACATATGTCAAATAGTGCTGTAGTGAAAGGCCAAGAGGCAGCACGGTCAGTTTCTATAGTCATGTGAGGTTGGAAGGGCATCAGGTGGATTCAATAACGCAGAAAAGGCGCTTGGGCACACATAGCAAAGTGCTATAGGTCTGGAGCTGCCAATCCACCTTGAGAGAGCACTAAAGTAAGAAGTTCTCAGTTGATTCTGGGTGAATATTGTTTTATTACTGTAGTTAAACTGGGATCCTTGCTTAGGCTGGCTTGACCAATTGTGTACAAATGAAAAGGCTACTGCAACCTTAAAGTTGGTGTGTAGAGTGTGCTCACAAAGCCAGCTGACTCATTGTCATGTGCAGAATGAGAACAGGCTGGCCTGGGCAAGTACTGTATGATGTGTGCCTCCTCCCACAACAAATAATCCCAAACCTCCGCTAGTGACAGTGAAGCTTGGAGAAATGGTGGCTTTTCAGCTGAGGAGTTAGGGGGCATACCACAGAGTGCATCAGTGCACATGGAGTGAGTGTTAGAAATTGGGTCTCTAGTTGGCAGAGGTATGCACCCTGTCCAAGTAGGGACCACAGCCCTAGTCAGGGTAAGTCACAACACAACCTAAATTATCCTGTGCTCACCCTCCGGTAGCTTGGCACAGAGCAGGCAGACTTAACTTAGAAGACAATGTGTAAAGTATTTGTGCAATAATTCATACAGTAACACAGTGAAAACATCACAAAAAGTACCCCCACACCAGTTTAGAAAAATAGATAGTATTTATCTGAATAAAACAAGACTAAAACGACAAAAAACCCATATGCACCAGTTAAAAATATTACTTTCTACAGGTTTAAGTAAGTCTTAATCCATAGGCATCAATGGATGAATCTGTTTAAAGGCAAAGTACCTGGGATGCGTAAAAAAAAAAAATCGATGCATCGGTTCGTACTGCACTGGGGAGATGATGCGTGGATTCTTTTCTCACAGGGGAGACAATGCATCAATTCCTTACTTGTAAGGGAGGTGATGGTTGATTCTTTCTGCGCAGGAAGGTCAATGCATCGATTTCCGGACACACAGCCTCAGCTCCTCACTACAGTGTGGGGTTGATTACAAATTGACGCCCATTGATGATGTGTGAAAAATCCAGATGCGCTGTTATGATGGAACTGAGGTGAAACGGGCGCTGCATCATCTCTTCAGATGCAGCATTTTTCAGCCATGGGACAGGAGTTGCATCGGTTTTTCAGCTGTGGTGTGTTGATATGTGGATTTTCTCTTTTAGGTGAAATCTTTGATGGCCATGAGACTTCTTAACAGGGGACAAGCTGACAAGCTTTGGAGACTACTTGTGGTGGGAAGACAAAGTCCTTCTAATAGAGTCAGGGTGCAGCAGGGCAACAAGCAGAGTAGCTCTTCCAGAAAAGCAGTCCAGTTAAGTCCTTCAGGCAGCACTGCAGTCTTTCTGTCAGGGTCCAGTTGTAGGTCCGGAAGTATCAAGTTTTAGGGGGGTCACAGACCCAGTATATATACCCAAACATGCCTTTGTTTTGTAATTCTTTATTGAGCGAGAACAGGATAGAAAAGGTACATCTTGTAACATTAGAGTAACATTAGGGTAGAAGGCATCAGCCATGAGTACACACATATGGGAATACATTCATAGTCAAGGATCAGAATCTGGCGGCACCATGGTACATCATGCATGAGAGGTGTATGTCCACGTCCAACAGGATATAGTAGAGGGCAGCCCAATCATGGGTGTGAGCATACGCTTTGGTTGGCATGTGTAGCATTCGGAATAGGGTATATGTTTCCCATTGCAGTGGGGGGGGGGAGAGGTATGTGAGATGAGTGGGCATCCTGGTCTGAGAGAAGAGTTGGCTGAGGTTCTCTATTCTGCTTATGTGGACATAGAAAGTGTATGTGTAGGGTGCGCCGCGCTTCGGCAGTCCAAGACTCATCAGTAGTGTCCCGTGCAAGATGATATTGGGACAGGGATGATTGGTTTAATTGGGGGCCTTGTGGCACTTCTACAGTAACATAAATGAAAAGGAATTCTGGGGGAGCGATATGACTGGGCCTGGGAGGAGAGGGAGGATAAGGGGAAGGTGCAGGGGGAGGAGATGGGCAGGGTGATAGGGGGCAGGAAGGGGAACCGGCAAGTGGGTCATGTGCAGTGGTAGCAGGGGTGGTCAGGTCAGGCAGGTAGCGAACCCATGGGAGTAGGGGTGAGGGCCACAAGGCACCAGTGTGCAGTCTTGCTCAGTCCCTGAACAGTTGTAGAAATGGTTCCCAAGTAATTAGGAAGGTACCTAGGTTATCTTGTAAGTGGTAGATGGTGCGTTCAAGTGTAGCCGTCTGGTACATCGTCCTAAGCCATTCGTCACGGGTAGGGGGAGTCGGGGAGGGCCAGTGGTGCAAGATGCAAAGTTTTGCTGTAGTGAGTGCAATATGTAGTAAGCAGGCCTGCGGGCGGGTCAGCATAGAGATGGTGCCAGTCACATGTAGAAAGATCAGGAAGTGTGAGAATGGGACCTGAAGAGGAAGTATCTTTTTGAGCTAACTGCCCACCTCCTCCCAATAAGGTGCTAATAAAGGACAGTCGCAGATGACATGCATCAGGTCACAACGGGAGGCAGAACAGTGCCAGCACTGGGCATGGGGCACGAGTCCTGCTGCCCTCATCTTGACCGGGGTCCAGTACCAATCATGTAAAGTTTTGAATAGACAACGTTTCATGTGTGCAGCCCTAGCGCCATGATCACATGCCTCTAAGAGTTCCGCCCATTCCTCTGGGTCGAATTCTGTTTGAAGTTTTGTCTGCCAGGAGAGGCAGAGCGTGTCTAAGAGGGGGAGGGAAAAGAGATGACGTTATTAGGAGCGCATGTAATCCTGACATAACTCCATGGATTTTGCCCCATAGTCGCAAGTACAAGAGTACTGGGGAAGGCAGTAGGGACCACGGGCACAGGTATTGATTGAGGCAGTGCTGCAATTGGATATGAATCAATGCTTGACGAGGGGGGAGGTTTTATTCTGCTTCCAGAGCAGCAAAAAATTAGAGGGACCCAGCAGTGGTGATCTGTCCCAGGTGTGTAATGCCTACTTCTCGCCATTCCCTCCAGTTTAGTGTCTGAACTCCTATGCGAATCTGGGCGTTGCCCCAGAGTGGTGCGTGTTTGTGAAGGTGTGTGTCTACTTCGAGTAGGCGATGAGCGCATTGCCAGGATCTCATCATGGCTTGTACCACCGGATGAGTAGCCCTGGTCCTGGCCTACCTGGCGCCATGTAGCAAGTCCAATCCATGCGGGCTGCTTAGAAGCTTGCATTCTATTTGGACCCATTGCGGTGTATCTACTGCCTCTGACATCAAGTAACTGAGTTGCGATAAATGGAGGGACAAGGCGTAATGTTCCACAGAGGGAAGGCCTAGTCCACTGCAGGAGCAATGGGCCAGGAGCTTAGAGCCGGATAGACAGGGTTTCGCTGTTCGCCAGATAAAGGAGCATATACTACGATCAATGGTGCATAGTGTAGAAAGTGGGATAAGAAGGGGTAGCATCCTGAGGACATAAGTAAAACGGGACACCATCACCATCTGTACTGCCTGCACCCTGCCCCAAAGGAAAAGACTGAGGTGCAACCATTTTGCAAAATCCCTGTGTGTGCTTTCAATCAATGGATCCAGGTTGTCAGCAATAACGCGGTCTAGGCCCCGATTTAGGTATATGCCCAGGTATTTGAGTCAGGACGGTGTCCAGCAGACACGGAAGGCCGCGACTGCCACTTTGGTAGTAGGGCATGATAGGGGTAACGCTTTGCTTTTGTCCCAGTTTATCCTATATCTCGTTAACACTGCAAAGTCAGAGAGAAGGCCCTGGAGCTTCAGGAGAGAGTGGTGAGGGTCCATTAAGGTAAGCAATATGTCGTCAGCGTATAAGTATATCTTGGATGTGCCCCCTGGCCAGTGCTTAATTTGTAAATAAAAAGGTGCCGGTGCCCAAAGCCCTCCTCTTAAACATGCGGCTGCTGCAATTAAATGTGTGAACACGGAATACTGAGGCGGTGTGATCCTGAAGCCATCTCGGGCCTCTTCAATCCACATAAAGCCACTCCTTGCCCCTTCAGCTTACTCTTGCAGCTTTCTAATTTCTCCCTTTGTGACGCTTTTTCATTTTTCCCTTTCTCCGTCTTTCCCATAAGAATAAGCCTTAGCCCTCAAAAATAAGTGTCATTGCTCAGCACCGGATACAACAAGCACAAATTAAGCACTGCCCCTGGCACAGGAACACCCGAAATGTCCGGGTCCTCTCGGATGGCGGCTGCCAGTGGCTCCATGGCAAGGAGTAACGGGAGTAGAGAGAGAGGGCATCCTTGTTGGGTGCCTCGCCTAACGGGAAAAGGTTCAGACACAAAACCCCAGCAATTCACCTGCGCCGTAGGGGATTCATAGAGCCAGTGCACCTTGTCAATTAAATCATCAACCAACCCAAAGTGATGTAACACTCAGAAGAGGTACCACCGTTCTATTCTATCGAACGCATTTTCTGCGTCCAGTGAGAGGGCGAGAGCTTCAACAGGTAGGTCCTTAGCGGACCAGAGCGTGTGGGCCAGGGTGCATAGGTGATTCCTGGAGGACCAACCAGAATGGTGAACAGGGGAAGGGATGACCTTCAACAGACGGTTAGCCAGGACTCCAGACATGATTTTAATATCTCAGTTCAAAAGGGAAATAGGCCTGTAACTGCCGCATAGTAAGGCGTTTCTGGACTGTTTGGGTAGTACCGCTATGATGGCTCTGTTGGAGATAGGTCCAAGAGTGCCAGCCGAGGTTGCTTCCTGGAATGCCTCGTGCAGAGTATCCACTACATCCGCCCCTGCCTATTTATAGAATTCCTCTGGGAATCCTTCTTCACCTGGCGCTTTGTGGTAGGAAAGTTTGGATATTGCCTGGGTGATTTCCTCCTTGCTAATCCCGCCTTGTAAGAGATCTCTGGCTTCCTCTGTAAGTGTGGGCAAACGTAGGCCCGTTTAGAATGTGGTAAGGAGCTCGGGATCTTCTGCTGTTTCGAGAGTGTAAAGGACCCAGTAGAAGTTGACAAATTTACAGACAGTGTCCTGGGGACAGATGATGATATTGCTGGTGGCATTTTGTAATGCCTGCATGGCAAGTGCTGCTTCTTGTTGGCGCAACTGTGCTGCCAGGAGGTTGCCCGCCTTCTCCCCTTGTTCATAGTGACGTCCTCCCATCCTCTGAAGAGCGTGTTCAGCCTTGGATGTGTAAAGGGTGTTAAGGTCCATCTTGGCCTGTTCTAGTTGTTGGCGGTTGGGATGGGTCAGCTGTATATGTGTGCAGGTGGCTGTTCTGGTTGTGGACAAGCGCAGAGAGAGTAATGTGCAGTAAGGGGGGAGGAATGGGAACTGGCCACGGAGATATACATATGGGGCAGGTCCATATAGCAGTCCAGGCGGGTCCCCGGGGGGGGGGGGGAGGGCACCACTCATGGGGCTAGAGAAGGAGACGGTCAGTGTGCCTCATCGCAGCTTGGAAGAGATATGTGTCAGAGTACAGGGGGTCATCGGACATTCAGGATTCCTCGACCCATGTGATATGGGTTAGGGTCTGTGTGGGATAGGGGAGGGGAGGCGGGTTAGGGGGCGAGTGGGTGGCAAAGTCTCATCACCACAGCAGGGGTCTAAAGCATGTGGTGTGATGCATTGAGCAGGGGGAGCTAGGGTGGGGCGAATAGTTCCAGAATGCTAAGGGTAGGGGCTGGAGTGTTTAAGGATGGAGGTGGAGCCCCCAGGTTCCGTCTGTGGCTGTGTCCAATAAAGCGTCCGGTTAGTGAACCATCCCGCCCCTATTGAACCCCGATGGAAGCAAGTCTTGCATCGGAGAAGAGGGCGAAAGATGCTAGAGTGTGGCCGTAGCGGCCATGATGAGGGTGCAACAGCGGGTAATAAGTAACAAACAGCACCCCAGCGTGGGTGTATTGGTAGGTATCAAATGTCTAACTTTGTGAACCTGTCATAACCAACAGAAACAATAACAAGAACAGTACTCAAGTCCAAGTTTGCTGAGGGCGAGAGAGAGCCACAATCTCAGGTACTCTGGACCATTGCACTAACTGTTGGGGTACATGATACTTATCCGGGCCAGAGAGACATGGAATAGGGAGACTCATCCTGGGTGTCTCTGTCGTCATGTGATCGAGGTCTGGTGGGGAGAGCATTCAATCCCTCGTTGGCGTGGGCTTCAATGGCAACCTAGATTTGTCTCTACCATTGTCATGGGTGAGGTCCGCCACGCCTGGAGAGCTGTTTCCCTGCACTCATGTGAATGAGAAGGCCGGTCAGTCGGTCAGCCCCTCTTGGGGGACTGCAGTCCAGTAGGACCTCGTCCCGCTGCATGGTGCCAAGGGTGAGCGGATGCCTCCCTCATATGTGGAGTGGTCGAGGCCGCATCAGGTGAGGAGTCCATGGATCACGATAGCAAACTATTTAGAAATTGGTGTAAGGCTTGAGGGTCAAGAATGTCCTTAGACTTGCCGTCTTTTGTTATCCACATGCGTGCAGGTTCAAACAGGCCAAATTTAATGTCCAGTTGACGAAGTTGAGGACGCAGCGCCAAGAACACTCTCCGTTTTTCATTGGTGTCCAGGGAGAAGTGGTGGGCCAGTCTCAACTCGCGACCCTCATACATGTAGGGCCCATGAGCTTGGGCGGCGGACAGTATTTGACGGACCTGATCATGGTGGAGAAAGCAGGAGATCATGTGATGGGGTCTAGCTTCCTGATCTCCACGCATAGAGCCTAGTCGGTGTGCCCTTCGTAGTTCCAACGGTGGAGAAAATGTCAGGCCTGTGGTGGTGGGGATGGTGTTGAGGAGGAAGGCTTTGACATTCATGCCTTCCCCCCATTCCGGGGTCCCGAAGAAGCGGACATTGTCTATGTGACCCCGGTCCTCAAGGTCCATGAACTTGTCCCTGGGATATTGCAGATCTTAGCCTCTGTTGGGTGTGGAATTGAGCTTGTCTTCCACAAGGGAAAGGCGGTGGTCCATCCTCGTCACCCTCTTCTGGAAACTGGCAATGTCGTTAAGGATGGATCTGGACTCCGCTGTGAGGTCCAAGATCTTGGTGTCCATGCCCTCCAACCTCCTGCCAACCGCATGATTTCCTGGAGAATTTGTTCCATGGCGATATCCATTTTTTAGTATTGGCGTGGATTCCAACAGATCGGACAGCGGGTGTGAGGGTCACCTTCGTGGTCCAATGGTGTGTGAAAGCCTCAGAGAACAGTAGAAGTTGAATTGGTATGCCAGACGCCTTGTCCCCAGGCATGATCTTCGCGTGGCAACGCTGCTGGGGGAAGAAGGATGTCGTCCCTTGTATGAGAGTATGAGACTCTGGGTACCACCAAGGTGAGAGATAAAGCGGTGGGGGGCCCCATTGTGGTGATTCAGGTCAAGGTGCATCAGCAAAAGGTCTTGTGGTGAGATAGGACCTGCAGGAGCTCACAGCCACTGATTCAGGCTGCCAGTCCGGTCATCGTGCCCTGAGCCAGGGCCTGTAGAGACTGGTCCACTTAGGCCTCTATACATTGGATCCATAACCGGAGAGAGGAAAGCAGGGCCGCAGTGCGCCGGGGCTGGACCCATCAGTCAGAGGGCATCCCTCCAGGTGAGACAGGCAGTCCTCAACTGAAGCAGGTCTGAATCCACTGATGTTCCCAAGGAGGTAGGGTTGTAGACGTCTCACCCAGAGCCTTGTGGAGACGGCGGCAGGGAGGGGGAACCCCTCCTGATCCCGACCTCAGAGTCACCCTGCGTGCCCAGCAGTTATCAGAAGGTGGTGCTCCCTGCTGCAGGTGGTGCAGCCAGGCCAAACCTAGGATCCCTTTCCCGTGCGGTGACAGGGGACCACAACTCACCCCGTCTCAGGGCTCCAGGTGAACGTGCTTTCCTCAGGGGAGGGGGGTGGCAGGTATAATCAAGGACGGTGGATCGGTAGGTCCCAAGGTACAACGTGAGGGCCCTCAGCGCTGTGCAGCAATCCCTTGGTGGTCTGTAATTAATGGGGGGAGGCGTGAGGGAGAGGAGGGGAAAGAAGGGAAGACCCCACCACTGCTCCACTCACCGATGGGGAGGTCCTCCCGCTCCTTGTGGAATATCCGGCCAGGCTTGTAATTGAGCCCACGGCTTCATTCAGGGCGTTAGGCCCAGAGCCCGTCCAGCAGCTGTCTCGCTCCTCCCATGCCTCGAAAGAGACAACGCAACCTGTGCGGGATCTGAGATGGCTCCTGCCCTGCTCCAGGGGTAGGAGCGGTGTGTGGGCTACCCTCCTCCGACCCCGTGGGTCCCTCCAAGGGCGTCACGGGCCTCCGTTGCGCGGAGCAACTTCAGCGAGCGGCCATCTGCATCGGTGGCCAGCCCACACGCTCCCAAATATAACTTTGAAGTGAAGGAGACTGCAAAGAGTGGTTTTGAAGTGCACCATTTCCCCTTTCAACCCAGTCCTGTCAGCCAGGAGATGTGTGGAGGTTATCAGTCCTTTGTGTGGGGTCACGCCACAAGCCTTTGAAGTATCAGTGAGGTCACGCCACAAGCCTTTGAAGTATCAGTGAGAGCCCCTTTACCCTTCCTGCACAGGAAGACCCATCAGTATGCAGATGAATGCAGATGCAGCTGAGTGTCCTGTGTTTATGGCTGTCTGGGTGGAATGCACAAGGGGAGCTGTCAACCAGCACAGACCAGACGTGGATTGGAGACAGGCTGTAAGGCACAGAGAGAGGTAAGTGCAGAGAAATGTCTACTTTCTTAAAGTGGCACTTCTAAAATAGTAATGTTAAATCTAACTTCACCAGTAAGCAGGATTTCTCACTACCATTCCAACCATGCCAAACATGACAATGCCACTCCTTTCAGATCAGAAATTACTACTTAAAAGTATAAAAGGAATTTTCAATGCTGGTCTATGAGAGAAGCAGACTTCACAATAGTGAAAAACAACTACCAGGACATGTAACATTTGCAAGTACACATCCTGCCTTTTACTTACATAGCACCCTGCCCTATGGACTATCTAGGGCCTACCCTAGGGTGACTTATATGTAATATGACCACTGGCGTCCACACATAGTCAAAATTCTGAGTCCGAGTGGACTCAATCTAGATGAAGGACTGAGTGCGCATTTGTATTACTAACGTAGCAATATCAAATATTAAAATGCATTAGTGTTGTTAAATTTATTGGTAATATTGGAGTTGTGATGTTTACATCAGAAAATGGACGAAGAGGCTGGTGTTTTGCCTCGTCAAGATTTTTTAATGGGAAATATTTGTTTATTATATTTTTTCATTCTATCCTTCTAATCACTGTGGTTGTCGGGCTTTCCACTTATGGTAAGGTGCACTAGAAAAATGGATGGATTTATGAAACAACAGAACAACATTGGGTGTGATTGGCCAATAGTAGGATGAACTCATACAACAGCAGTAATAGTACGGTATGGCTAATTTCCACTGAATGTCTTTCAAGGATTAATTCAACCTATGTAAAGACATTAATTCTATTACATAAATATTGCATTATGAAAAGATGTTATATATATTATTAGTCACGATAGTCGAATATCTAGATTCATTTACATGACCGTGGTAAAGATATAGTGGGCCTTCACTTTATGTCTGTTGGGGCTTATATCAATTGGATGTGACTGAGACCAATTCGCAGATAGAAGGTATATTTTTTATTATTCCTCTTGATAGTTGAAATGAATCGCACTTAGTAAAAATGGCAATTATACAATGAATTGCACCTTGTGTATGTGACAATGATACAACAGCAAGTGCCGCTTTTTTTTTTTAACACCTTATTTGAGATATTTTGACATGACTACTAAACGCATATGGGTCTTTAGGTGAATCAGATAATTAATTAGAGACCAAGTAATATCTCTGCCAGAGCAGGGTGTAGTAGTATCAGAAGATTTAATATAAGAAGTATTATTAGCCCATTATTGCAGTATATGGATATACATACCAAGATGGCACCCATGAAAAGATCCAGGACGAATGGCTTTTATTGTGAGTCCATCTTCATTGTTTATGCACAGATTGTGGTGTATATCTATGCGATTTGCACATCAGGGCGAGTATGTCAGCAAGGCCGTCGGTTCGGCCGAAACTAGTCATGAAGGAGAATAAAATATTTTCTTGATGATCTTATCTACGCCTGAGTGAGTACTGTCAACTTCAGGTCTGTCAATTTGTTGGACCAGTGTGCTCATCTGGTTGTGCACTCCACCCCTCTACGGGAGCAGGAGTCCATATGAGTTTGACTGAGGATGTGTGTATGTATATATATATATATATATATATGTATTTATATATTAAAAACAAAGGTTACAGGACTGTTATAGTTAGGATCAGAATTTACATGCACAAAACCATAGAGATTCAGCTGCTATAGTTAGAGTTATTTCAAGTAACTAAAGTAACTATAACTTGTGGCCTAAGGTAACTATAACTCCCTCCCCCCAAAATTCTACTTGATTTATTTAATCTATCTCACTAATCCTCACATATAAGCTTAACATGCTTATGTGAATATCCTTAGGAGAAGTAAAGTGACAAATTGCGTATCCTGAATTCATCCCACTCAACTTTTTTTGTCTATTGCACTACTCCTCACATATAAGCTTAAAGTGTTTATGTCAATATGCTTAGTTAGGACCTGAAATCTCTAATCTAGTATGCAGGTCAATAAGTAAAATGCTAGGAGTTAAATAATGTGCCTCCTAAATTTATTGCACATTGGTTAATTGGAAATATGTTGCAATACACTATTTGCATAAAGGTCACGATAAAGTGCCAAATGCTCCATATTGCAAAAATACGCATGTTGAATTAAAAAAATGTTACTTGTGATGTTCTACTTGTGATGTTCCAATTGTGGACTCTAATTCCCCTGGTCCTATGTACAGATCAATGAGTAAGGCGCTTGATGCTGTATGAGGTAATCTCCTAATTTATCACACATTATTGGCCCCTATGCACAACTGTTTATTGATCTACTAATATAATGGTGAGGCTTAAGTGCTAAGTATTTTGATAAAGTGCTGAATGGTTAATAAATAGTTATTGTGACGGGGAACCTCTGTGAATGTCTGAGAAAGAAACCATCAAAAATGTACAACTCTTCTTCCATTGGTCTATGAAACATTCCTTTCTGTTAGGCATATTGGCACAAGAAATAAAGAAGATGTATCTTCATAATTTAGATATTAACATACATGAAGCTCTGCATTCATATTATGTCCCAATGATATCTCCATGCCCAATGTCAGAATTAATCTGGATTCTTCCCTTTTCACCTTTTCTCTGTCACCTCTGACACTTCCTCGAGGGTGTGCTTTTATTTACTTTTATGTGATTAATCTCATAGCCGTTAAACCCTTATAAGAACATCTGATGATATTGTTCAAAATGATTGGCCATCAGATAGCTCTTATCTCCATTTCTAATTGCTCTTATATGTTGAAGAATTCTTATTCCTAATTTCTTAATCGTGCTTCCAATGTAAAGCTTTGTGCAACCTCATTCAAGTACATATATTACATATTCTGTGTTACAGGTTATTCTGTCTTGTATGTTGACTGTGTGTCCTTCAAATGTCTTATATGTTTTTGGATATTTCCCTATTGACAAGCTTTACATATATTACACTTAACAACACTCTTCCCACCTTTCGATAACCAATTATTTCCTCTTTCCGGATCATAAAAGCTCTGTAGTAAGAGATCACCCAAGGATCTTATTTTATGGGAGGTTATCAATGGGCCTGGGCCAACGAACTGCTTTAAATGCTCATTCGTTTCCTTTGTTTCTCAAGGGCTCTTTCTCCAGCATTGTTAAGAACACCTTATGGGTACCCAGGATGAATAAGCCTTCTCATCATCTTGGTCACTTCTTTCTTATACTCATCATTCATTGAGCAGATCTTCCATGTCCCTAACATTTGTCGGTACAATATGCTCCATTTCAATACCATTAGGTGTCCACTATTTGCATGCAGTGTTGAATTTGTCTCTGTAGCCTTTCTATGGATGGTGGTTGTTAGCTTGTCATTACTGACATTCAGTTCAATGTCCAAAAACTCACAATGTTCTCTGCTATCTGTTTAATGAACCTGCTATTGAGATCATTGGTATTCATTGTCAGTAAAAACCTTTCTAATTTAGGTTCCTCACCCTCCCAAAGTAAGAAAAGGCTGTCAGTGAGGTAAATCCAAAGCAGAGTATTTTTCAAGTATGGTTCATTTTCATCCGTCCCTGGTTCTTCCTTCTTCCACCACAATGTAGCATCTCCACCCTCATTTGAGTATGTTCTAAAAACTCAAGAAATGTGTCCCTTAAGAAATAGCGACAAGCAGACAGACCATCCTTATGATTGATTGAAGTAGATAATGATACTACAGTTAATGTGACCATGATGTATCCAGGTTTCCATGGTATGCCATCTATTTTGCTTAAGAAATCACTGGAATCCTTCAGATGCAAGGGTAGACTTGTGATGTATGGTTGTAAAAATAAGTCCAGGTATCTTGAGGTCTTCTCCAGAAGAGATCCTATTTAGCTCACTTTTAGTTTACCTGGTGGCGCTTTCATATACTTATGTATTTTCGGAAGAAAGCCATTTTGAGTGTGTAGTTGACAGGTGCTGGTACTCATCCCAATCCAAAAAATCTTTGTTATTGCATGTTTTCAATAATGAATGATATTCAGCTTCACTTTCTTTTATAGGATTGAGCGGTAAGCACATGTAATGAGTTGTATTACCCAATTGCCATTTAGCCTCTGTTAGATACGCTGTCTTATCCTTCAGTACTATATTGCCTCCCTTATTAGATGGTTTAATTATTAATGAGTTGTTTTTCCTCAATATTGCGGTATCATTCCAGTCCTTGGACTTAAAATTCCCCTTGTTCCTCCTTTTGTCCCACCTCTTTCAGTAATCATTGAGATCTTCTACTACCAGCTCATGGGAAAGATCTATTTTGTTGCCTGCTGGCAGTTGGGAACAAAATTTGATTTTGGGCTTACATTCGGTTGGAATTGACATGTTAGTGATAAATCCCATTTCTTTAAGGCTGAGAATTAGCTACTTTTAATGATTGGGATGCTTCTCCAGCTAATTCATGGATCTCCATTAGTTCAGGAAGGTCACCAATTTTAAACTCTGATGTTTTACCTCTAGGATTATATTTTTAGCTGTCTTTCTTGATCTTATTTCAAAGTATTTATGTAATTTTAACTTCCTAAT
This sequence comes from Pleurodeles waltl, assembly GCF_031143425.1. NCBI lineage: Eukaryota > Metazoa > Chordata > Amphibia > Caudata > Salamandridae > Pleurodeles > Pleurodeles waltl. The sequence continues at coordinate 807,086,241 of NC_090450.1, read as the reverse complement.
ACATCTGTATATCTAGATTCTGGTGCTTGAAAAGTCTGGGGCAAATAGGGGACAGAATGTAAGTCCCAGGTGCAATATTCATTCCTGATTCAGGGTTAATTTGGTGGATGTTAATCACCAATGATTTTTCTTGTAACTCTGTATGCTCCCCCAATGGGTTTCTTATTTCCATGTTCAGTTCTTAACACCTTCCCTTTCCAAGCCCCTTTGAGAAATGCCTCTTCCTCCTTGTCACAATGTAATTTGTAGGAGGAATAATTCCCTGTAAAAATTCAATCTCTCTGATGGACCCTCATCTGCACTGGTTCCGGCTTCTGAGCTATATTCGGTTTCACTACCTCGGTCCATCAACAAGGAAGTGTTGGCAGCCATCTTGGGACTCGACTTTAGCCGAGTCCCACAAAAAAAGTTCAAAAAAGAAGAGAGTCCAAGATAAGGTCACCCTGAGCCCCTAGCATTGATCTAGGGGTCCCTCACGGACCCTACCAAGGCTAAAAAGCATTTTTTTTTAAAGGTCAGAAAAATCAGCTGATTCAGATCTGCAGATTTTCCTGACATTTTTTGTTTTTTTTTAAAGGTGGTCTCCTGCCCTTTTTTTCTTCTGTCTCCATATGGGTCAGGTCCCAGGGGCATTTGGGGATTGAAAGGGGGAGGGGCTGCTGAGGCCCCCCCTCCTAGGGCTTCTATTAACCCCGGGGACCACACCTCCCTGGGGCAAAAGATTAGTTTCAAATGGAGGAGGCCTATACAGCCTCCCCACAGCCCCAGGAACCTCCACCTCACCAGGGCTACAAAATAAATGAACACAGGTGGCCCACAAAGCCCCCCACCCCCTCAGCCCCGGGACCACTACCTCCCTGTGGCAAATATTCAATAAAAAGCAGGGGACCAGCACCGGGGACCACCACTTCCCCAGGGCAAACATAAAATGAAATGCAGGGGGGTGCATGACCCCCCACAGCCCCAGGGACTACCACCTCCCCAGGGCTAAAGAATAAATTAGCAGAGGGGGCCCATGCAGCCCCCCTCTGCAGCCCCAGGGACCGCCATCTCCCTGGGGCAAATATTCAATGAAATGCAGGGGTTGCGTGGCTCCCCCTGCAGTCCTGGGGACTGCCTTGTCCCCAGGGTAAATATTCAATGAAATGCAGGGGGGCCGGTGTGGCTCCCCCACAGCCCTGAGAACCACCACCTCCCCAGAATGTTGGAGGGCAGCCCCCCTCGTGGAGCCATACACGGCCCGGGGGACCATCACCCCCCCCCCACCCCGGCCACTTCCTGCTATGTCCTAGGGTGCCCACCTCAGGGACATAGCTCTTTGCTTTTTGCTTCTCCCACCAAGCAAAAGCAAGCATAACTCCGCTTTCCGCAAGCAGGAGCTGTCAAACTGCTCCTGCTGGCAAAAAGCAGAGTTTTCATTTGTGTCCCTGCACACAAATATGTGTGCAGGGAAACAGATTAAAACATTGCTCCTGCATGCAGGGAGCTGCTAGTTCAAGCATGCCCCTGCTTGCGACAGCAATGCTGGCTCACACAGGATGCAGGGAGCTGGTTAGGACTGTGGGAGCCTTGAGGATCCTGGCACAGCCCAGTCCAGTCCAGTCCAGCTCTCTCTCTCTCTCTCTCTCTCTCTTGAGCGATCGTTATTACAATGCAATAACTTCAAAGTATCACACTAGCAAAACACACTGAGTGACTTCTGGCCTACTGGTATAGCTAGTATAGCTATTGCACTGTCACTGAGTAGGTTGAAGGTTCAAATCCTGGTATTTCATGCACTCTGTTTATTTACAAGTGTTTTGAATGCTAAACATTCTTAGTATGCAGTATTTAAGTCGTTTTCACTAACAAAATCTTTGTCTTGAATGTCAAAGTTATGTCTGCACTCTATACACTAAGTAGTCATTTATGGAGTAGTCGTTAAGGTCTCTGACCCTCACACTGAAGGATTAGGGTTCCAGTCTTAGTGTGTCTCTGGACTATATCATTTATTAAAGTTTATTAAAGTTTAGAAAAACTCTCTAGGTGGCCATAGGGGCTCAATCCAATTTCCAGTGACGTAGTTTTCCATACTGAAATATGAAGAACCACCAGGTGGGGTTGAACCTCCTCGCCCCTCCTTTGACTTTGTTCCACTCTTCCTCCCCCTTGCCCAACCCTCTAATATGATATTCCCCCTTCTAACCACCCCTACCCTTTCATGGTTTGTGGACATAATTGCATCTGTAAAGGCATCAATCTAAATTAGTTTGCATCCTTGTTTCTTTCTTGTACTGCCACACAGCGATTATCAATAGATATGAGCTCAGCTACACCAGTGGTCTGCCACCCATTACAAATGGCCCTAAGCTGTTCTTGTACCTTTTGCAGAAGACCTCAAACAAAAGCAGCACCAACTGCTTCCTGAGCACTTTCACCATGTTGAGCAATACCAGAGTAATGTTCAGACACATCTTTCAAACAATCAAGATAATCAACAGGAAATTCAGAATTATTCTGATTAAAATTAGAAATCTTAGTTCAGTCAGTCTTGACAGGACACAAGCCATTATAGTACTTCCTGAAGCACCTTCGCGCCACGTGCCTGTCAAAGCCAGTTCCTCTCTTCCACCAAATTATACTTGACTTCACTCAGCACAAAAAGCAACAGTTGATCCACATCTGCCCATTTGGGTTTGTTGCATTCAAAAGCAATTTGTATCTCTTCTTTAAATGCCATGGGGCTTCCATGGATATTAAGAAACTATTTCTTGATGTTAAATGGACCTTCAGGGGACCAAGGGAAATGAATAGGAGCTCAGTCTCCTTCACCTGGCCCGCATCCTCTCGTATAGGAAGGAGGACATTGGATGGGTTGAATGGAGCATGCTCGGAGTCATCACTCTACATCACTAGTCAAAGAGGTATGTTGTTCATTTGGGGGCTTTCTCGCAGATTCTCTCGTTCCTCTAACATTGATGTGCCTCAGAGTATCCAAGGCTCCAGTAGGGCTGCACACACCACCAGTCCACTGCCTTGCACTGGTTTAGTAGTTTATGGATTGAGAACAAGTTCTAGAAAACGTGTGTGAAGCCACACATTCAGCCTCTCATTGTAAGTGCACTGCACTGTCATCCAGCACTTTCCCACCTTTCATGCTGCTGCTTGCTTGGGTTTCCTCAACCACCGCGCTCACTGTGCTTGTCGGCATGTCATTTGCTTATACCTCCTCTCGTCAGCTGTACGCATGGGGGAACTCAAGATATCCTACAGGTCTTCCTCCTTTTCTACTGCAGGCTTGGACGTCTCAAATTTAATTTGAGGAAACAAATATGGAGGAGGCAGAACTGGAGTAGTATTAATTCTATCCTTACAATAAGTAATTTGATATTTGAGTCTCATGTGGGTTTCATTCATACCTCACATCTGAGACTCGTGTTTTCATTTGTTGGCTTGCTCGTACCGAGCTAGGAAGACTGGTAATTGGATACATTTGATATTTTTCAGAGTTTAAGGGTTCTACTTCAATGGTACCTTCTTCTGGAAAGAATTTGTTCCCAGCCTCATTTGACCTTTGTGAGTCCAACCCACTGTTGCATATACCTGCATATGCTTTTGCCATACCGATGAGATATCGCATGGGCAAGAGTACCTTTAGCTGGGGCTTGTTAGTGTTTAGAATACTTTGCCCCCATCTCCCTGACTACAACCTAACTCACCAAAAACATTAACGTGCCTACCACTCCTGTGCCACAGTCTCTCTTTATCCTTTGGAATGGTGGGGTAGACAGCAGAAGGGTGAGGGTGGGACTAATTTTCCATTTGTTCTTGTGGAGGAGGTAAAAAAGTATCTTGCACACCTGGTTGTTGACCCCCGTGCTTTTGAAATTCTCCAGTTAGCCTGTTGAGGCGCCTATAGAACTGGTGTGGCTCGGTCAATGTACCAATTACACTTGCACATTCATTTGCTAAGGTCTGTGCTGGGTAACTAGACACTCCTTTGTTCCTTTCCCCTTCTTGCACCTTTTCTAAGGTCTTCTACTCTATACAATACACTTCACTTACTCATCGGGTATCCTAATGCTGGGACTCCCCTGTATCCACACAAAAACTAGTTGGTTCCATCATCACAACACCTTTCAAGCTCCCTTTAAAGCGTTGTCAATAAACACAATCGAATTGAGTAGAACAGTGGCCCGCACCCCACTGAATTCTCCCCAGGAAGAGAATTGTCTGGCTTAGTTGAGCAGCTGTTAGCTGCGAGAGTCCGTTCTAGTGAGCATTTTTTGGCTCCTTTTTTCCAGGCCCACACGCCAACACTAAGGTTCTTTGTCTGTCTAATTTGTTTCTTAAAAACCCCCTTTTTTTCCCCCCCCCAACCTCCCCCCTCTAATTTACTCCCTTTCCCACACCATTGTTCTTCCTTTCTCCAATATGGCGGAAGGTCTCTCTTTCAGTGATGAGGATCTGACAGGCATTCTGTCAGCCCCCTCACTTCTTGGTGATACAACCCTCTCCAAGAGTTTGTCCCAGCTGGGCGACTGGGACACACTAGTAGATCTAAAACGATCTCATGTCAAAACTATTCTCCACGGATCCGTTCTAACCGAATACCTCCGCAGCAATACAGCACCCAATGGGCTGTTGGTCACCAACGCCCCACGCATATTCCTTGAAGATCTGGAATTTAGAAAGGATTGGGCTTTAATAGCATGGAAGTGCACCAGAGATTGGCTCATCCTTATCATTAAAACAGCGACTAGGTTATCTGAGGCACTTCTAATTCAGATCAAAACGAGTGAGAATAACCTAAAATCAGGGTTGAGTATTCTCTCCTTTAAAAAGAAACTAGAGGAGGTAAACAAAAATATGAACGAGCATAAAGAATATCTCACCCAGCGAAAGATCTCTAAATTCCAGAAGGATCTCGACCGGTTCTCTCACGAGAGAATATACCCTTACACCAAATCCGATTACGTAGCCAAAACTAACAACATGTCTGACACTTCATCTGGCGGGAACACCAGCTCAGATAATGACAGCACATCATCAGATAATACACGGCAACGCCGTTGACGACGCGGGCAACGCCGGGGAAGGTGGAATCATCCACCATAGCTACCCCCATGCCCCCCATACCATAACCAACAATGGGGTTGGCCTCCCCAATATGGACTCCCACCTCAATACCAGGCGCCCTTTTTCCAGCACCCTGCACAATGGTCATTTCCTGAGCCACCGCAGCCTTTTTTAGACAGAGGCAACGGGAGGGGAAAGGGCAAAAGGAAAGAGGTACACTAGAGGCCAAGAGAGGACGCCCCAGAGAATACTGCACAAAGGGAACCCCTCCCAGGGACAAGCAAAATACTATAACTAGCCTGATGGATAATCAAACAGATAACATTATCAATCTGAGCAACCGTGTTCTCAGTGAACTTGAAACTAGGGCACTGAACAAGGGCCTAAATTTTGTTCCCACGCCTAAAATTGACTTATTTAGAACCCGAACAGAACTAGCGGGTCTGTTCCGCAAAATCCGCTTAAAGACCTTCTTTTTGGGCAAACATTTCGAGGCTCCTGAACGAAACACTGGTCTACGCCCCAAGTCCACTTTCTGCCCAACCACTGGACAGATGCCCCCGAGGTCCTGGCCTTTGAGAAATCAGTATCCCTAAAGGTTAACGCACTTTCCGGGACCACTAACAAAACATACCATAACATGAGTATGGATGAGCTCTTAGCTCTGAAAGGTCTAACATCTGACCCTACGATAATTATCAAACCAGCAGACAAAGGTGGAGCAACGGTAATTTCTCCACAAAAAATGTATAGAGATGAGTGCGAACGTCTACTGGGTAACACCCATCATTACAAACGCTTATCTCGAGACCCCACACCTGATATTCAAGATGAGATTTCTTTTCTCGTGATGAAAGGCATGGAGAATGACTGGATTACTCAACATGAGGCAGACTTCCTGGTACAGGCTAACCCTAGGATTCCCTATTTTTATGTTCTTCCTAAGGTTTATAAAGGGCAAATCCCCCCTCCAGGTAGACCTATAGTATCCGGTATTGGCTCGGTTTTAGAACCCCTCTCTCAATTCGTGGATTTCTTCCTTCAGCCACTGGTTAAAAGAATTCCAACTTACCTTAAAGATACTACGGATGTGTTAGTTTTACTAGACTCTGTGTCTTTTGACAAAACTAGAGAATTGTTGATCACCCTGGATGTGGAATCCCTTTACACCAACATTCCCCAGGAGGCCACTTTGCAGGTCATCAGCGATCTCTTAGAAGCCAATAGAGGAGAGTCATGCACGCCCCCTGACTTCATACTGGACCTGGCACATGTGGCTCTCACAAGGAACTATTTCAAGTTTGAGGATAACTTTTTCTTGCAAATACAAGGAACATCTATGGGCAGCACTTTCGCACCTAGCCTGGCATGCCTTTATGTTGATCATTTTGAGAGAGAGGTGGTCAATCATGATGACAACCCGTTCCTCCAGCAGATTAAACTCTGGAAACGATATATAGATGATATTCTACTGGTCTGGACAGGAACTAGAGAGGAGGCTATGACTTTTGCAAATTGGTTGAATGCAGCCAATCCTTTCCTGAACTTCACCATGACCATAGGTGACAACCGACTAGCATTTCTTGATTTACTAATCTATGAAAACAATGGGGCACTGGCCACAGAGGTTTATTGTAAACCCACAGACCGGAACAACCTGCTTCAATTTCAGAGCTTCCACCCAAGGTCCCTGAAGGAGAACCTCCCTGTAGGTCAATTTCTACGTCTTCGATGGAATTGTTCCACCCTCACAGACTACCGTAAACACGCTGATAAATTGGCTATTAAGCTACAAACCAAAGACTATGATACACATCTGGTGAAGAGAGCATACAAAAGAGCGCGCAATAATAACAGGGACCAATTATTGCAACCACGCGCTAGGACATCTGACACTGAACAAATAGTGTGTGTAACTACTTTTAACCCGCTCTCCAACAAGATTCAGAAAATCATTAAAGAGGAGTGGAAAATCCTCACATCTGGGGGTTTACCTTTTCAGCAGCCACTACATGCTTTTAGGAGAGCCGCAAACATACGGGACATGGTTGTCCACACAAGACCCAAAGAAAAAATCAATTCCCTCACCACACAAACCACACTATGGGGTCTTCCACCACCAACAGGACACTACCCATGTGGCAACTGTAGTGTCTGTTGTTTTACTCAACAACAATAGACCTAGACCTCAAGACCCCATGGGTACAAAAATCCCTAACCAACTGTAACAGCAAAAACGTGATCTACTTGATCAGATGTCCCTGTAACCTCAAATACGTGGGAATGACCTCGAGAAAGGTCGCCACGAGAATCTGTGAACATAGGAGTACGATCCGTTGTAAACGAGAAGCTACGAAATTGACTAACCACTTCCTTTTGAAAAAACATTCTGCAGATGACTTAAATTGGACGGTCATAGAGCAATTACCTCCGTCGACCTCTAATATGACACAGAGATTGCTCCAGACCGAACAACGTTGGGTCTGGAGATTACACACGGACACCGATGGTCTTAATGACGAGATCCCCTGGTTCACACTCAAAAAATGAGTCCTTCTACTAATCTATGAGTCCTCCAATCCTTCCTCCTCTGCCCGTGCTTTCCTGGCTTTCTCCCATGCCCCTCTCTCCTTGACCCCAAGCTCTTGCTCTTCCCCCACCTGGTTTCACTTTCTTCCCCTTCCCCTTTTCTGTTTCCAATCTTTCAACTCCCCTGTTCCCCTGCTCTTCTCTCTCACCCTGTTTGTCTAACCCTCTACCTTGTCCCTTCTTCCCACACTCCCTTTACCTTTGCTCTTTCCTCTTGTCCCCTTTACCATTATCTCCTTCCTCGTCCCCTGATACCTCCACCCTACCCTTACTCTGCTCTCTAGATCTCTCTCTTTCTTCTTTCTCTTCGCTCTCTCCTTATTAATTACAATAATCATTTCTCTATTTCCTTCCCGCTGTTTCCTTCTTCTCCCCTCGTACCACCCCTCCTTTGTTCCACTTTCTCTACCTCCCCCACCCCCCGTGTTTTTCCACCCCCCACGTTCCTTTTACTTGCTCTCTCCAACCGTCTCTCTCTTTCTCTCATGATTTTCCTCTTTCTTTTCCCCTTCCTCCTTTCCTTTCTCTCTCTTTTTCCTTTCCCCCTCCCCATCACTCTCTTTTGCCCTCCCCATGCCCCCCCTGTCCCCCTCTCGGTTGTCACCCCCTCCCTCCCCTTTCCTTCCCCCTTCCCTCTTCTGTCCCCCCCGTTGTATTGTTTCCCTTCCCCCCCCCCCCCACTCTGTTTCTGGCTCCTTCTCTCCTTCATCTCTTCCCTTCCTTTTTCGCACCGGGCCACGGGACCGCTGGGAACTACATTTCCCAGCGGCCCCACCGGGAGCGCGAGGCTTCCGTTTGTGACGCTCGGGCCGGAGACTTCCGGCCCGGGCCCCACCCGAGCACTCACACGCATCCATGCCGGCGCCCCGGCTCTGCTGGGGCGTCCGTAATGACGGCAACCATATTGAGGCTAGAAACGCACCAAAAAGGCCCGCGGCGGTGATTCACTGCACATAATCTTTAATTACCGCTCTAATAGGGTGCACCTGGAACATCCAGCAGCCTTAAAAAGACCGTTTTCCTTCAGCCACTTGTCGCAAGCGGTCCAAGGAGAGGACGGTATAGGCGCACGGCGAGCGCCCCCTGTGATGTAGTGAGTGACTGAATGGATCACAGGCAGCACAGATAAGCCTTCTCTTCTTCCTTGTTTTCCCCCCCTCTTCCCTCCATTAATTTTAATTTTACTTTCTATCTGTTTTTCGACTACTAATTGTAGCCATCCCTTGTTACTACTTTATTTATTATGTAGTATCTTTTTATTTAACAATGACAGTGGGTTAATTTTACTTTCTATCTGTTTTTCGACTACTAATTGTAGCCATCCCTTGTTACTACTTTATTTATTATGTAGTATCTTTTTATTTAACAATGACAGTGGGTTCCTAGTGGGAACCTCGCCGCCAGTCTTGTTCTCCCCTGTATTTATACTGGTTACACCTGTTCCCCTCCCTTCCTCACTTTGTCTTTGTGTCCGTCTCTTTCTGTGTCTCCCCTTAGTGTTTGACTATAAGGGGACACTCCCCCTCCTGGATACCAGAGGCTAGCAGCCTCTATGAAAGGGTAAGAGTTGTAATTCCCTGCAGTGGTAGGACTGTCCACTTGTATAGATAGATGTACCCACTTGGTCACTCTACGCATGAATATTGCCTATTATGAACATATGTGTTATGTGCATGAATGCATCCCCTTGACACGTGTGTAGTTGGTTGGTTTTTGCAGTGTCGTGTGCCACTATTGTTCTAATTGTCTGTTTATCCCCCATAGGCCGCCTCAAGGTAATTCCTTGGGTAAGGTAGACCTTTTACTTCACACTTTTTGACCCTCACATAGAGTATATTTCCTCCAACGTGAGACGTAGGGATCCTAGGCCCTGACGAATGCCCCGAGACCTTCATTGGCTCACTTCTGAGGGCAGAAACATGTTGGCTATTAGTTAGGTGACCCTGTGAGTCCTTATCCTCACAGAGGTGTCCCAACCCCTGTTTTAACTACACCAGTCAGACACCACCATTAAATTTGTCACTCCTCACAGGTGTATGCTTAGGTGTTTTTAATTTTTTCACTAGATTAGCTAGATCCCGATCTTTCCAGAAACAAGTTTATTTACGCACTCCCTCCTGTTCCTTTAACAGTGAGGTTGAGTCCGCCCAGGTGGCTCTGTCCTACCTGGGTGGGTCTAGGTGGTCAAATGATGAAGCATGACACTATATAGTGTGTGAGACCACCTAGTCCGTAAAGGAACTCCCCCCGGTGTTTCTCCCCGTGCATGCACTCTGCAGTTACTTACTGACATTTCACTGACATTACCCTTCCAAATAGGAACACATACTACCCAGGGCCACGCTGGTACCCGCAACGCCCTCGTTAGAGAACCCCGTACTTTCTTGTGTATTTTGAGTTATAGGGAGCTAAGTACGGTGTGTTCTTCCATATTTGTCCCTCCTTCTCCCTCCTCCTCTCTCCATGTGTAATGATGGCTTACCTTGGAACCTGGAGTTCTCGTGTGGAGCTCATACCAGACTATCATCCTCGACTTTGATGAAGCACAAACACTTCCCAGCAGCAATGCACAAGGTTGTGAAAGAAATCTCTGCTCACACCAACTGGAGTCTGAAAATATTTATTAACAAAAGATAATTTGTCTGAGAGTCACAGAGCTGGGTTACAAAAGATAATCCCCCGGCACCACAGGAGTATACAGCTAAACACATATGTACAGAACACAAATATATATGTTTTCTTACACTGGGCTTAAATAGAGATCAGATGTGGAAAACAAAACAAAGAAAATACTGAGTTTCAGAAACTGATTTTGTGGGATAGTATCCAGTCGACCTTCAAACTGATACAAAAATGTAAACTTTCAGAGCTGAGCAAGTTATTCAAAAACTCCACGTCTACGATGCCAGACATAAGAGTGAGGCTTTAAATGTAAAAGATGGGCACAGCGTGGTAACATTGGTTAGCATTAAGTGAAAAGGTGGATGCAGCTATTACAGTTGCGCTAAAGCAATATGTTTAATTCCACAAAGCACTGGCTTTTCAGAAAGCACATATCCCTTACCTGTTGCTATGTTGCAAACCAGCTGTGCCTTGCAACGTGGTCAGTTATCTGTTTCACGTTGTATGCAAGTTGAGCAAGTTGGGTTTCACATCTGCGGCTGGAGTTGTAAGCCACAAGAAAAGGTGTGGACATGGTTGTCACTGCGGTTTGGCACTGTTTGAGACTACTCACTGAGCTGTTGAGACAGCGTCCTCAGGGCACACAGAAGATGCTAACATTGGACTCATAGGAGCCCAGTAGGAGGGCTTAACGAGCATGTCATACACATATTGCTGTACTGGATTTCGATAGAAGAGCTATCCTTCGGAAGGGCTAAATTGGAATGTATGGGAATGAATTACTTGTAGCAGCTTACAAAGCACTCATAACAAATTGTAGCAACTCCTAAGACAGTGAGCAAAACATTTGGTTTTCATTCCTTTGGGAGAGAGAAGCAGACAGGCACAGAAGGAGGGACGTGGCTTCTCTGACAGCAACTAGAATGCCAACCCTTGGCAAGGCGTCAGGCTCTGAGGAGTTTGGGTTAGTAAAGGGAAATTTATTATAAAGTACTTTTTATAATGTTACTTATATGTTTCTTCTGCCAAGCTCCGGTGTCTTTGTGCGTGAAATCTTCTGTTTTTGTTTGAAAATTCATTCCTCTTCAGGGAGACATTTTACTCTGACCTGCTACTTTGTCTGAATGTGGAACTTCCTTAAGTGATGTTTCTGCAGCTCTGATTTCTTCCATCCACCAAGGAGTCATAAACTGCTGAGCTACTGATTCACTTCCCCTCTTGTATGTTGTGCCCCTGCCATTACCAGAACATCACACACCACAAGGAGTTTGATACATTGCACCATCTATAGGTCTGTCTCTTTTATGACCAAGATATAAACCACAAGGCTTTGATGTACTATTCTTCATGTTGTTCTGACCTTGTCATCACCAGATCACCATAAACCACAAGGAGTTTGATCAATTGTGCCATCTGTATGACTGTACCAGTCATTACCAAGACATAAGCGCAGTGCGTTTAATGAACTGTACCTCATTTAGGTCTATTCCTGGAGATCACCAGCGCATCATACACCACATGGCGTTTTATATGTTGGACCTTCTGCAGGTCTGCTGCCTGTCACATCCAAGACAGACCCCAATGCTTTTGATGCATTGCACAAACTGTAAATCTGCTCCCTGTCATCCAACAAACGGCCATAAATTCCAGGGCTATTAGTACAGTAAAACGCCTACTGGCCTGACGCCATTAGTCACAGGATTGTTAGTGCATTGTACATCCTGTAGATCTGTTCCTGGACATGCACTAAGATGTCATACATCACAAGGATTATAGTACATTGTACATCCTGCTGATGTGTCCCCATTGTCCACAAATACATCACAAAATGCAGGCTATTGATGCACTGTGGCACCCGTAGGCCTGCTTCGTGTTCTCCACCGAAACATCGCTAATCTCAGACAAACTGATACACTTTACCTCCTGTTTGTCACCAAGACATCAAAGTTCTTTTGAGATATTGTGCGTCCTGTTGAGCTCCCCATCATTCACCAAAATGTCATCAAACAAAGTGGTTTTGATGCACAACAGATCCTCAAAGTCTACATCCTGTCATTTACCATGACCAAATAAAATGAATGTCTATTGATACACTGTGGCCATTGTATGTCGGAATACCTGACACAGCCAAGTGATACATAGTATCTCCAATTGATCTTCTCCCTGTCATTCACCAAAATGTCACTAAGCAAAGAGCTTTTAATACATTGTACATATTCGAAATCCCCTTTCTGTCATTTATCGTTACCTAATATAATGTAGGCCTGTTGATACATTGTGGCTCTTGTACGTTTGATTCCTTTCGATCAGGAACCACATGCCAACTGATACATTGCATCCCCTGTTGATCATCCCCCTGTTCTCCACCAAAACTTCATTAAACAAAGGACTTTTAATATATTTTATCTCTTGTAGGTTTTCTCCTTGTCAATCACCAATAAAAATTGATTGAAGGGTTATTGGTGCCTCCTTTTACCTAAATTTACCTATTGTAGCTCAGCTGCATGTCATCGATAAGAGAAAGGAGAACTCTTAATGGAGGATATTTCACGTGACACCAAAGGAATCTTTCTGTTTCTCTCGCTCTCCCTCTCTCGTTCTCTCTCTTCCTCCAGCACTCACTCCCTTTTGTTTTTCACTCTCTGCAAACACACACTTAAGAACACACACTAATGGGCTTGTTAACATACTAGTATTGGTAAGATATTACACACACAGCCAATGAAGGGGTTACTAACATACTAGTACATTTCTGCTCCGGTACGCCCTGTGTGCAAACGAACACTCTCACACACCAGGAATCTCTAATGAAAAAGTGTCAGCTGATCGAAATCAGGAGCCATAGTTTGCAATAAATCAATATGTTCGTATTACCTCTGATATTTTTCCAATTATTTTGACACTCGAAGCTTTTTCTTTCATTTAGAATCATTTGGAATTTTCAACACAAAATTTTTTTTTCTTCTAAAAATGACTTAGCACAAGATAATGCTTTAGAATGCGATTCATTTTAACATGGACAATTTTATAATTGGGCTCACACAAGACAGGATCACACAGTCAAACATTTGCATCGACAGGAATCTCACTTGATAAAACTGGGATCACCCAAATGCGCTTACTCAAGCGCTAAAAACACTGACTCAGTCACATGGAAGGATTTGCCTCTTACCACTCGGATCTGTCTCTCACTATCTCTCTCTCTCACTCTCTCCCACACACACGCACGCACACACACTTGCTTGAAAGTACTTGAACACACTACGAGGATTGGTCTTCTTAACACACTGGTCCTTCCAAACATGGGGGGTCATTATGACCTAGTGGTCAGGTTACCACCACGCCAGCGGTAATGACCGCCAAATAATGACCATGGCAGTGATCCCTCCCATTGACAGCCAATGTACCACACCAACTGCCAGCTCGGTACGACCACTGAACTCGGCGGTAGCCACCTACAGGCAGGCAGAAGACAAGGATCTGCCCACCATATTATGACATAGCACTCCACCAGGATTTTTGGGGCGGTAGCAACGACACCAAAAGCCTGGCGGAAACACATCATTTAAAAGGAGACACTCACCTCCAGGGACACAGAGGAGTCCGCGGCCGCCATGAAACCGGAACGTCAAGTCTTCCCGATACTGTACGACACCATGGCCGTCCTGGGGCACCAACACCGATGAAGACAACGATGGTGAGTAAAGCCACCTATCACACAAGGGAAGGAGAGAGGGTGGGGAGAGTGACACACACACGCACAACACACACCACACACCCAGAACCAGCTGCAGAGTAAATCGACTATAACAGGACCCAGGAGCAAAGAAGGCCAGGACACATCCTCTGTTCCAACCACTATAATCATGTTGGATGACAATTCAAAATAAAAAAAACATTCAAATGCAGATGTACATGCAGGCCGGAAAGGCCAGTTGAAAGTCACAAATGCCCACAAGGCAAAGTCTAAGCCCCAACTCCACTGTTCAGGGGCATCACGTTAGAAATGGGCAGGCACCTCAGGGAGCAGGGTGGTGGGGTGGGTTGGAGGTGTCACTCTATGGGAGGGGGCTCTTTGTCCACTGGTTCTGGAGGGGCTCTTTGCCCACTGGATACTGAGGGGGCTCCTTGCCCTCTGGTGATGGAGGGGGCTCCTTGCCCACTGGTTCTGGCAGGGTGTCCTTGGCCACTGGATCTGGAGGGGGGTCCCTGCCCTCTGGTGATGGAGGGGGCTCCTTTCCTACTGGTTCTGGTGGGGTGTCCTTGCCCACTGGTTCTGGAGGGGACCCTTGCCCACTGGTTTTCGAAGGGACCCTTGCCCACTGGTTACTGAGTGGGCTCCTTGCCCTCTGATGATGGAGGGGGCTTCATGCCCACTGGTTCTGGAGGGGAGTCCTTGCCAACTGCCCTCTGGTTCTGGAGGGGTGTCCTTGGCCACTGGTTCTGGAGGGGGGGTTACTGCCCTCTGGTGATGGAGGGGTGTCCTTGCCCACTGGTTCTGGAGGGGTGTCCTTGGCCACTGGTTCTGGAGGAGGGTCCCTGCCCTCTGGTGATGGAGGGGTGTCCTTGGCCTCTGGTTCTGGAGGGGTGTCATTGGGCTCAGGTTTTGTAGGGGCCTCCTTGGGCATAGATTTTGTGGGGGCTTCCTTGGGCTTACTTTTTGTAGGGGCCTCCTTGGCCTTTGTTTTTGTAGGGGCCTCCTTGGGCTTACTTTTCATAGGCGCCTCCTTGGCCCTAAGTTTTGGAGGTGGCTCAATGCTCTTGGTTGTCTGTTTGGGAGGGGGCGTCACTTTAGCCCTCCTTTTTGGGGGCAGAGGAGGGTCCTTGGGGCAGGGTGCCAGCGACGCACTCATGTGCCCCTTAGTGGCTGGTGGAGACTTTGGGGGTGGGACAGTGTCAGACTGTGTGCTTGAGGTACTGGGCTTGAGGGGTGGGACCTTCTCTTATGGGCAGTGTGGGGGGGGAGGGAAGGGAAGAGGTCAAGGCAGGAAAGGAAAAGCTTCTCAGGGCCAATGGGGTGGGATGTGGGAGGAGAAATGGGAGTGGAGGTAGAGGGAGTGGTTGTAGGAGGAGGAGGTGTGCTGGTCTTGGGTGCAGGTGCATGGACAGTGTGCATGTGTGAGGTAGATGGCTGTTGGAGGTCTGATAGAGAGCGTTTGTGTGTCTTTGGAGGGAGCAGCAGACAGGGTGGGGGAGGACAAACAGGACGTGTGGATGGATGTTGTGGTGGTGTCTGCGAGTGAAGTGGCTGTGCTGCATGATGTGGTGATGGTGGTGGTGACTGCGCATGTGGTGTGTGGGGTGCATGTCTGTGGGTTGGCTGTCGTGGTGACTGTGGGCAAGGCTGTGTGGGTGGCTGGTTCAGGGACTGTTGATGCACTGCATGCAGGTGTGCGTGCAGATGTGACTGTGAGGGAGGAAGTGTGCTGCCTGTGTTTGTCTGTGCAAGTCTTGTGTGATGTTTTGTGTGCATGCTTGTCTAAATGTGTGCATGGGATGGGTTGGGGGTGAGAAGACTGGGACTGGGAAGTGGTAGTTGGAGGGGGGACTGCAGAAACAGGGACAGTGGCTGCCGTCAGTGATGAGGCCAGAGCCTGAAATGATCTCTGTAGGGCTGCCAAGCCACCATGAATGCCCTCCAGGAAGGCATTGCATTTTTGCATCTGGGATGCCAGCCTCTGGATGGCATTCACTATGGTTGGCTGCCCTACAGAGATGGATCTCAGGAGGTTAATAGCCTCCTCACTGAGGGCAGCAGGGCTGACTGGGGCAGGGCCGGAGGTGCCTGGGGCGAAGGAGATGCCCACCCTCTTGGGTGAGCGGGCACGGGCAACTCAGTGGGGGGCTACTGGGAGGGCAGTGCTGGTACGGGGGTGTCAGAAGAACCTGTAGCTGGGGTGGTCCCAGAGGGGTCTGCCACCACCAGGGAGCTCCCACTGCAGGGGGAATCAGAATCAGTGGGATCACCTCCTGTCCCCGCTGTGGTGCTCCCCTCGCCCTCCATTCAACTGGTCCCCTCGGCGTCAGTGAATTCTGCCTCCTGGGTCCCATGGGCTGCAGCTCCCTCATTCGCTGGTGCTCCTTCGCCAGATGATGCTAATGCACACATGGACAGGATGACAAAAGGAGAGAGAGAGGGGAGAAAGAAAGGGAGCACAGGGTCAATCACAGCACCAACAGCACAGATGGCATACACATTAGTGTCACACACTGAGACTGAGAATGGGAAGTATGGCCCACACTGGCATTCCATTGGCTAAGTACCACAGCAGGTAGGAGCCAAACACTATACTAACTAAAGGGGAGAAGGAGGGTTTACAGGGGCTGGGTCTATCCTCCTTAAAGCTTCAGTAAATGTGCACGAAGGCCCAGCCCGTAAAGAAACTTCCACAGGGAGACAAAAAGGTTTTATTGTATGACAATCCCTCACCCACCAGGGTTACCCCTTGGTGGCATGCTTCATCATTGGGTTTCCTCCAGTTCTGCTGCAGAATGAGGCGTGCTGCGACAAACGGAATACGTGGGAGCACTGTTGGTTTCAACAATGTGAATGCTAGAAAGGGAAAGGAGTGGTGGGGTCTTGGTGAGTTAAAAATACTACCCTCTCGATAATATTACTAATTTAGTGCATCTCACAGGGGTGGTATGATTAAAAAGGGTTGTTGGGAGGGAGGGTATATTATGTACCTTACCTCCTAGATTGTCTACATGTTTGGGAGTCTACCCCCACTCTTCTCATCAAGACCAAGGTGAGCTCCCTAGTGTCACTCCTTGTGCGCCTTCCACTAATAAAAGCACTATTTCTACTTGCTATGTGGTATGGTAATATATACAACTAAATTAAACTAGATAATACCCATCAGTATAGTTGTTCTGCTGGGCAAACCTGTGGAAGAAAAAAGGAAGAAAAGAGTAAATGCATCTCTCAGGGGTGTGGTGCTATTGCCACCATCACCTAGCCAAATGGCACTTAAAATCCACATAGAAAAACAAATACAAGACATACTACAGATAAGAAACACTACAACACACTTCAACACGTGAGGCACCTCTAAGAAAACACAAGTGGTGCATGCGTGACCTACTTTCAGTATCTATACTATTCGCATCTCGGGTTCTCAGGGAGGGGTGTGTGCTTGTAGTCACACACTGAAAAATATATGCAGAAAAAGTCAGACTCACCGAGCGCATTGCTACCACTGCAGGTGGTCAGGGGCATTGTGCCCACTTACTTCGTCAATGCGACATTCCAGCTTGCAGCCTAATTCTCACCTCGCCGGGGCCCAAATAACACTGCGATCCCAGTTGGGATCCAGTATTTATGAGAGAGCTGCTTGCGCGTCCCAATTCATTCTCTTGCCTGTGAGTTGGACACACTACTGATTGACGTGTCCTGGGGACGTTGGGTGGCTACAGTGGTGTTGGATTCTGAGGGGGAAGTCTCTGTAGTGGACTGGGTGTGGGCTGGGGTGGCCGACTGACCAGTGGTCCCGGATGGGCCAGGGAGTTCATCCAGATCCAGAGCTACAGAGTTGCTGTCATCACTGGGGGCATCTTCTGGTGGGGGACTGGGTAGCCGTGGCACCTCCTCACCGCTGAGGTTGGTTGGGGCACCTGGGGGATGTAAGTGGTGTATTATGCTACATGTCTGTGGTATATTCTGCACCACTAGCTTCCCCTATACAATTGCTGTTTCCCTGCCACTTTTGTTTGTGTATGGTGATGGATTGTGGAATTGTTAGTTCTCCATGCTGTGTATGCATTGGTGGTGGGTGTACATGCAGGGCTGGAAAGAATGTGCATGCAGTGGATATGGCATGCAGGGCTTGGCATTTAGTTTTTTTTATTGTGATGGTGCACTGCGTGGGATGGAGTGGGGTGATGGGAGTCAGGGTGAGGAGTCGAGATGGCATGCAGACATGGGGGAGTGATAGGTGGTAAATGATGACTCACCAGTGTCCAGTCCTCTAGCTACTCCAGTGAGACCCTCAGGATACAGGATTACCAAGACTTGCTCCTCCCATGCTGTCAGCTCTGGGGGAGGAGGTGGGGGTCCACCGCCAGTCCTCTGGATGGTGAGCTGGTGCCTTGCTGCAATGGCATGCACCTTCCCCGTAGGTCGCTCTTCCTGATGTCGTCCCTTGTCTGTGGATGTAGTCCCACGGCGTTCACCCTGTCCATGATCCTCTGCCATAGCTCCATCTTCCTGGCAAGGGATATATGCTGGGCCTGTGCTCCAAACAGCTGTGGCTCTACCCTGACTATTTCCTCAAACATTACCTGCAAATCCTCATTGATGAAACGGGGGCCTTTGTGGGGACATGGGTGTTGTTAGGTGTGTGTGAAGGTTGTTCAGAGGGTGATGTGTGATGTGGTGGGGTGTGTGGTGCATGTGGGATTTATAGGTAGTTGTGATATGTGTGTGCAGTTTACTTTTGTGTTAGCGTCACTAAGTATATCCATCTTGTTGTGTTAGCAAACGATTGTGGGTGGGTGTTTTATAGTGCTGTTGGTATGTGTGTGGGCTGTGTGTATTTGTGTAAGATGTGGGTTTTTTGTTCTGGCCAATGTCGTCTTGATTTGTATTTGGGTGGCCTTATCCGCCATGGTGGTGTTCACTGCCAATGGTTTACCACCATTGAATGTCTGCTGTGGTGATTCGTGGGTCATTATTTGGGGGGCGTAGTATTGGTGGCGTAACGGTATGGATGGTGGTTCCAACAGTTTATCATGTTCAGTGGGTCTGGTGGTTTTGTGGTAGTGGCATTTTTCTGTCAGTTTTACGTGTATGTGTCATAATCTGGTGGACGGATGTTCGCCTCCTCGGTGCTATGTTGGCGGTAGTCACCACAGTGGTATTCAGAATTTACCGCCAATGTCATAATGAGGACCATAGTGTTAGTCTGCTTCTGTCTGGGTTCACTCACACTATGAGGATCGATCTTGTCCTCACAGCATGGGGTATATATGCCCACACAAACACACACAAGTAAAGGAAAAACACCCTATCCCACAAACTGTTAATGGTATGCTCACACGCTCATTGATTACTCAGGTACACACAAACCTTGCTCTCTACAACCAGTCACCTATAAACAAGCACAATACTAGTGCAAATGTATCCACGGGTAGTGCAGGGATGATCCAACATGGTACTGCAGGAGTTACACACACACACATGCACACACATTTTGTTAGAACTGGGGTCTCTAGTTGGCACTTAGTTTACACCCTGTCCAAGTAGGGACCCTCACTCTATTCAGGGTAAAGGAGTCACATACATAAGAAAACCCCTGCTCAGTCCCCTTGGTAGCTTGGCACAAGCAGGCAGGCTTATCTCAGAGGCAATGTGTAAAATAGTTGTACCCACACACACAGTAACACAGTGAAATCACCACAAAAGTACTCCACAACAGTTTAGAAAAATAGCCAATATGTATCTAAGTTAAACAATTCCAAAGCAACAAAAATCCAACATACACAAGAAAATATACATTTTTAAAGTTAAAAGAGACGTACTCCTATATGAATCAATAGATGCGTTGTTTTAGCATAAAGTACCTGGTATGTGTCAAAAATAAAACTGCAGGAGAGGTGACGCATCAGAAAAGCAAGCGGTGCGGTGATTCCTTACTTGCAAGTGAGGCTGTACTTCAATTCTTTCCCTGATGCGTCGATTTCCAGCCACACTACCTTGGTTCCTTGTGCTGATGTTGAAGATTTTACGCCCAGGGATGATGCGTGGAAAATCTAGACGTACAACAATGATGGATCTGCGCTGAAGCAGGCAATGCGACGATTTTGCCAGTACTGCTTCGGTTTTTCAGCTGTGGTGCTGGTGCTGCGTTGATTTTTCTGCTGCAATGGCCGCGGTGCATGGATTTTTCTGTGGGTGCACTTGCCAGGCTGAAATGGCAGTTTACAACTGCACACAGACACTGCAATGGCAGGTCTGAGACAGATTTAAAGGGCTACTCACGTGAGTGGCACAATCAGTTCTGCAGGCCCACTTGTAGCATTTGATTTACAGGCCCTGAGCAACTCTAGTGCACCTTACTTGGGACTTACTAGTACATTATATATGCCTATCATGGAGAAACCAATCACCAATCCAATTTAGACAGACAAAACTTGCATTTTAGCACTAGACCCTGTGGGAGTTATCCAATTACTGACAGTGCAATGACAGCCTCAACTCTGTGGGAGCTGGCCAGCCCGCCAGAAGATAATCAAACCCTGACAGTGCAAAGAGAACCTCAGCTCTGCAGGAGCTGCCAAATCTCTAACAGTCAATGACAGCCTCGGACCTGCAGGAGCTGTGCAAATCCTGACAGTGCAATGACAGTCTCATCCCTGCAGGAGCAGCTCAAGTTCTTGTAGTCAATGGCTACCTCAGCCATGCAGGAACTGTCCAAGCACTGACAGTACAAAGACAGCCTCGGCCCTGCAGTAGCTGCCCTGGTGCTGATGGTGCAGTCACGGCTTCAGGCTTGCAGGAGCTGCACAAACTCCACTAGTGGGATCACAGCCTCACCTAAAGACACGTTCTAGCATTGATACTGCAGTTGCATCCTAGGTCCCGTAGATAGTGTCCAAGCTCTGATGGGGGACAGAACTTCCTCATCCCCTTGGAGCTGTCCAGCTGCTGAATCATGATCTTCGACTTTAAGGAGCTGTTCAGGTACAATCACTGCAGCCACCCTGCAAGAGCTGTCCAAGCTTTGATAGTCAATGACAGCCTCAGTCCTGCAGGAGTTGTCCAGGTGCTGATAGTGGGATTACTTGGGCCCAGTTGGAGCTGTCTGATGCTAATAGAAAAGAAGCATAGCATGCGGGTTCTGCCTGGATGCTGACACTGCAACCACCGCCTCACAGGAGCTGTCAAGCACTGATAGGCGAATCAAGCCTCAGCTTCGCATATACTTCCCAGGTTTTGAAAGCACCCTCTGTGTCAGCCTACTAGAAGCTGCGTAGCTGCTCACAGAGTTAATTACACAGAGCCCTGCAGACGCTGCCCAGATGCTGGAAGAGGATTACAAATTCAGTCATGCATTTCAACTGCTGACTCAGCCCCCAGGGGGCTGTCAAAATGCTAAAGGTGTTTTACAGCCAAGCTAGATCTTGCACGGATTTACAGACTATACCACGGGTGGCCCCAGCCGTCAATACCCTCAAGCTCTCACCTTCTTCTGCTCGACAGCCGAGGTACCTAAAGGCAGTTCAGTTGACCGACCTGTACTCCATAAAAATATAATCTGTGCAAGACTCGTTCCGTGGGGCTGTGATTTTTGTTCTTGAGCCTGCGCTCTTGAATGAAACTTCAGAAAATACATTTGGGTTAGAATGTGTTTGGGTTCTTCAATTGTGAAAAGCGTTCACTATTGCATCAATTATTACTGCTAACCATGACATGAATTGGTTCTGCTTTCATTTCATCGCCCACAACTCCAGGGGCGTTTTAATGCACATGCAAAGTAGGCAACTGCGCAGGGCCCCACCTTTCAAGGACAGTTAACTTTTTCTCTAAATCACTTTTGTGTATTTTTGTATATTAATCT
Organism: Pleurodeles waltl; assembly: GCF_031143425.1. Classification (NCBI taxonomy): domain Eukaryota; kingdom Metazoa; phylum Chordata; class Amphibia; order Caudata; family Salamandridae; genus Pleurodeles; species Pleurodeles waltl. The sequence continues at coordinate 807,064,414 of NC_090450.1, read as the reverse complement.
TTTAAAAATAAATTACTACTATTAGGCAACAGAGGGTTTGAATTCTCAAAAAATAGGTACTAAAATTTAAAGTTAGTCCAAACAGGGGCCCCGAAAATATTTCTTCCGTGGGGCCCCTAAAATCTTTAACATGACACTGCTCAACTCTTTATTTAAGCTACCATGTCCATCATTGTCTTACACAACAGAGATATCCACTAGCCTACTCCTCCTCCTTCTTGAATTGGAGCAGGTACTAACTTCAAACTTTGTGTTTGAAACCCACGAGAAATCACAAATGAGAAACCTGTTATGTTATGCACAAACGTCAGGTGCTTTTCTACTGTCTGCACTGTACCACAGTACTTTCAGAATCGCGAAACCCTCTACAGAATCCAGTATTCTGATTGACTGAGATCAAATTGGTGTTTGGGCTTTGTATGTAGTTGTGTTTCATAAAGTTTAGAGTTGAGTGTATTAGGTCAAGGGTAGAGCACGTTATTACATGCCAATGTTTTTTCTAACTAAATCCGGGAGGATGACAATTTCAGGGGAATTTTGCCATCCCCTTTTCCGTCATGCTGCCACATATCTAGGAATAGTCCAAACGGGACAATTTCAAACATGTTTTTCTGGTCTATTGCTGTCTTGCTACAGACAGATCCAGAGGTCTGTTACAGACAGCCTTGGTTACAGTACTCCAGCAGGTCCATCCTAGCTTAAGATTAGATGTGTTTCATGTCAGTTTTAGTCATCACCTTGCTTTCATTGGTGGCTCTTTTGTGTTTGGCTCATCCACAGGAGCTTTTTGGTGGCACCATCCATAGATTCATCGTTTGTTTAAAAAGTGTCACACTGCCTCTTGGGGTCAGCTAAAACAAATGGATTGCTGGGCCAGCCGCAGTTACTTTTTCTATTCTGAAAGAGCTAAATAATGCAGAACAAGCATTGGCAATGCCAATTGGTCTAGCTTGTTTTTATAAGAGGTTTCAGATTTCTTTGCAGTATGTGCTAGTCAAAGCTTGTTAATGCTATGCAAAGTGTTGGCCACAATAATATAGCATTTATGTACTGCTTCCTTAGACTTGCAGTTTTGCCACTCCACAGACCTAACAAAATTAAGACCTGTTAGAAATCGGGTTGTTGATCGACTGGGGTGTAACCTTAGTCACGCAGCAACCACAATCCTATTCAAGATGTCAGACAACCCTAAATTGCAGAGTTCCAGCATTATCGTTGAGGCTGCCATCAACGGAGTTGTGAGGAAATGCATTGCAGTGGCGGTTCAGAAGTTGATGTACTGGTCCCAACATGTGAGGTGCAGCGGCAATGCAAGTCTGGTTGCATTGATTCAGACCCATGAAGTAGAGGTGATGCAGTGGTTCTGTTCCTCAAAACAGCAGTTATGCGTCGATTCTACTCCTGCAGCAGAGGATGCCTCGCTTCAACTGGAGAAAACACCTCAGGCCCACTTTGAAGGGTCCAGGAATGGGGTGCCACCACTTGACAGCGGTCCTTCTTCCAGGCAGAGTAGTCACAGGTTCAGAAGTGTACTGAGTTGGTGGTGTCAGAGGTCCAGTTCTTATACCCAGTTGGGCCTTTGAAGTGGGAGAGATTTTAACGGCAGGCCTTTGAAGTGCACAGAGGTTCTGCCCTTTCCTGCTCTTGAACTCAATACACGGGGTTATGCAACCCTTTGTGTGGGGACAGGTCACAGCCTACTCAGGTGTAAGTGAGGCTGTGCCCAGCTCCTTGCTTCCATCCTCCCAGGATGGCCCATCAAGTCACACTTAAGCTCTCATGGTGTGTGTGGCTGTCTAGGAGAACTACACAAATCCCAGTGATCACCCACCTCAGACAATTGAGAATAGACAGGCAGCAGGCACCAAATGGCTAAAGTGACGAACTGACAACTCTCTAAAAGCGGCATTTTCAGAATTACAACTTAAAATCTGACTTCACAATAAATTGTGATTTTAAATTGTGATTCCAGAGATACCAAACTCGACAAGTTTATCTCTTCCAAATTGTGAATTACACTCATAAGATGTAATAAAGTGACCCCGGTGTTATCCTATGGGAGAGATATGCTCTGCTGTAGTGAAAAACAACTTTGTGAGTCTTTCTCTACCGGGACATATAAAACTTAAAAGTACATGTCCTGCCTTTTATATACATCGCACCCTGCCCTCAGGGTTGTCCAGGGCATACCTTAGAGGTGACGTATATGTATGAAAATAGAAGGTTTGGGCCTGGCACAAGAGGATATTTTGCCAGGTCGTCATAGCAGTGTAAAACTGCACACACAGGCTCTGCAATGGTAGGACTGATAGATGGTTAAAGGGCTAGTTAAGTGGGTGGCATAGTCAGTGCTGCAGGCCCACTAATAACATTTTATTTACAGGCCCTGGGTACATGTAGTGCCACTTAATTAGGGAATTAAATTAAGCATGCCAATTGGGAATAAACCAATATTACCATGTTTAGGGGAGTGAGCACAAGCACTTTAGAACTGGTTATGTGCACAGCATCCTAAAGCCAGCACAAACAAGGTCAGAAAAGTGGAGGAGGTGGTTGAAAAGTTGGGGGGAAGTACACATTAAGTGTCAGATCTAACAAGCCCCAACTCTGTAGTACTCTTTTATCACCCCCTAAAAGAGGTGGACACTTGAGCGCCTCTCAAAGAACAGGCACACTACCTCTGGGGGTTATATAAAATACAGAGATAATGGTGCCAGTTAAAGGTCACTGTTTTAATTTGGAAAAAATTATCTAATACAGCACTTCTCTCGGTGAGCTGATAAGAACAAGCTCTGGCAATGCCAATCAGTCTCACTGTTGTGGTGAAAGATTCCAATGTAGTATGTGCCATTGCTAATCAAATTTGGTCATTAATGCTCTTGGTCTCAGTAGCATTATACCCTCCATTAACCTTGCATTTTCGAAGCTCCACACGCATAACAAAATTAAGACTTAACTCCATGGTACAATTTTATCACCCATCAAAAGGAATATCAGCAGGCGGTGCAAAACTCGATAAGGAATCTCACCAGTTAAAAGAAGTTTTGCACTGCCCAATCCTTCCTTGCGGGTGGTATCATCGGGAAATAAACTTACCAATTGGGAATGCTTAGAACCCAGTTTCTGGGTGACATTTGATCCCATGTCACTAACAATTGTGGCGTTCTGATGGCTTTAAGGCCAAGCAATACTGAACAGTCTTCAAAACAGGGTTGTCTCTACTACCACTTTCCTTGCTGCGTCATTAGTTGCTTTCTTTGAAGGTCTAAATTTCATAAGTGCGGTTCATTTGTGCTATTTACCCCTTCCCTGTTGAAATGGTGCAGCAGGGCCTGGGCCTTCTTATCCAGAGACTGCATCTCACATTATACTGGGACCCCTCTCCATGGTACCCCCTTTTCTCACTCGAACTTGCCAGGGGTTCTGAGCACTGCTACACTTGGTACTGCAGTGGGCCTGTCAAAAGAGTCTAGAATAGGGCATTGCCTCATTGTGAGGTGGGATGATCCTTTAACGGCAAAGAAGCCTACAGACGGTTAAATGCACGCACTAAGCAGCTTAACTGGTCAATAAGAGGGTGCAAATGCCATTCATTGGTGCAGAGACTGATGGGCAGTGTTTTCAAAGCACCTAGTCTCCCTTATGACTGGGGCCACACCACTTGGACTCTGGGCATCCCCACAAACGCAGAAGTCTGACCAGGCACTAACTCGTTCAGCATGCCTTGACTCTAAGCCTTTCATCCGCTCACTCTCATCTCACCTCTTTTCTCTACCAACCACTGCAACATTACCAAGGATAGGGTGGGCCACATTTACTGACAGTGAAAGCCCTAGAGGCATCCAATACTGAGCATGTTGATTCTCACCACTCTACCAAAGTCATTTCCCATCAATCCAATCCTTCCTGTCTACTCTTAAGACTACAATTGGGCAGGTAGGGTTGATGTAACTTTTCTGAAGCAGTGCCTACATAAGACAGTCAACAGATGCTGAGGATGAAAGTTGTATTTCAGACCTGGAAGAAACAATCAAACAACTTCATACATCAGTGGTCCACTTTGCCACTGCTTCTAAACCTCTGGAAGTTCATGTGGTAGATCCACAAGGCTGTGCTCAGAAAAACAATCTCTGCTTTATATGATGTCTGAAAGAGGTAGAAAGTGATGGTACTGAGCCTGTTCCTTGAGCAGTGGCTGTGCTCCATTATTCCAAAAAGTAATCTTTTATAGTGCTTTGTGGTTGAGCGAGCCCACCAAGAACTTGCTCAAAGGTCCCCTACCATGCCGCCCGAGACCGGTGATTGCCAAATTGTTCAATTGTAGAGATAGAGGTAACATTCTAAAAGTCATCCAAGGGACATATAATGGTCTACCCATATGACACCAGATAAGCTCATACTCTGAGGACGTCCTTCAAAAAGTCAAATGTAATCTTGGGTCGAGGAATCTCTACTACATGCAGTCCTTAACTTGAGCCCGTGTTTGCCAGGTGGCCTCTAGCACTCATTTTTGGGGACTGGCACATATTTGTCCTCTTCAAACATTTCCTGAGAACAAGAGTTAAAAACATACAAAGGGGAAAGAAAGAGAATGGGAAAGACGGAAAACTATCACTAAGGGAGAACCTGAAACTCATAAGAGTGCGAAAAAGGGACAGGGGATATCTGATAGTGAATTAAAGAGGCTTGGGGTGGATTCAAGTCTACGCAGCCTGGGTATTTGATGCACTGACATTAAATAACACTGTCAACAGGCCTATGAGCAGAGATTTGGACACTGGCACTCATTCTTTTACAAATTAAGCACTGACCACATGCACTTATATCCTGCTCAACTAAAGTTGATGCTTGAGGGGAAGTTATTCTTCTTTCAGATACCTGAAGCAGGTGGGCCTAGGAAAGACTCTCCTTCAACCTACATGCCGATACACCTCAGGGGCCTTGTGGAAGAAGCAATCCACCTGCACCCCAAGACAAAGACAGTAGGAGGAGCACCTATAAAAGGCACCCCTCAAGCATCGGTGCACAGGATGCACTAGGAAAGCCCAGACAGGGAAGAACGTCACAGCTGAAATATATCTCCTCAGAATGCAGGCTCTAAAGACAATGACTTATTGACTGCGCCTACCCTGGAATCCTCCAAGGCCCCTCTGGACTGACAGACTGCTGGATCACTAGCCTCCTACTTATTATTTCTTGTAGGCTGTTTATAAAGGAGTCTTGGACTGGTTTTGATCCTATGACATAATGATGGGGCCTACTCTTTATGAGGTGAATTTCTGAAACCAGAATAGGATAAAATGCCTACATCTTCTATCTGGTCTGCTTCATTTAATGTGGCATCTGTTTAATGTCTGTTGAAAAATTTCACCCTGTTGGGGACCGCCAGTTCTATCTATTCCGTTTTCTGTGGATTTTTTAATTGTTATTTTTGATTGGGGTTCCCTATGTGACATTGGAGTAGATGATGGGCAACAGATGCCTCAAGTTGGAACTGTACTGTAGAGAGAGTTTATTGGGTTTGTTGTTTGCTGTACTAGAACATTCCCTTCTGTCTCTGTCAGGCACATCGAGATTCTTGAATGGTTCACCCATACAAAATGTGGTGAGGTTTCACCTTCACCTTTCATCTTAAATTATTTACAAATAGCCACTAGACAAAGTATACCTGACTTTCCACCGCTGTTGGTGTTATCCAGGAATGTCAATAGCCTGAATATAGAGATCTGGGGGTCTGTTCTGGAAGCAGCTAAACAACACTCACTGGATATTCTTCTGCTTCAAGAGGCACATTTACTAGGTTCCTACACTTCTCTTCTTGGTTGCCACGGTTTCACACGTCCTTCATTCCAGGTTCGTCAGGGGCTTCTGCAGGGTTGCCATTATGTAATGTAAACACTCACTTTTTCACATCCAAGGACCATGGCTGGACTACCATGGTAAGTAAATAATGGATTCAGTAATTTCCAAATTACACATGCTTGCAATTCTTAATGTGTTTGTTTCTCTATGTGTTTGATACTTATATACCTCTGTAATGGAATCTGTGTTGTATGAGTCCCTTCCTGGTTTCTTACTGGTTGCTCAGGATTGTAATGGCTATGGGCCAGGACATGGACCAGTTCTCCATCAAGAGGAGCACTCATTCTGGTTTTACCCCTCCGGCTGACTTCACTTTGTCCTTGGGCCTGTTGACATCTGGCCTATGCTTCAACCCAGGACCAGAAGATACGTCTTCTTAGGAGCACATAGATCATTCTTCAGGTAGGATTATTTCCTAATACCATTAATCCATTAGTCAACACTCATCTAGTCCCAGAAGTTGAAATTCTTCCCCAAGTCATTTCAGGTGCCCATATCTTACTACCTTCTTAACAGGGAAGGGAACCCGTGTATAGGCTTTTATTATGCACATAACTGAGAAAGCCAGATTCTAATTCCAACTTAAGCACTGCTCGTTTGACTTCCCTGCTCCAATCTTCAACCAGTGCATTTAAAACAGTGCACCTTGGTAGAGAAAGTGAGAACACCAGGTGTCAGTGGCCCTCCTGCAGGTGCAGCTGCTGGATCTCAAACATCAATTTCAACACACTTGGGATCATGTTGAGCTTGTGGTCAAAGAAAGGATGCACATTGTTTTGCGACAATGCTTTACAGAGAAAGCTGAATACTTAAAGTGTGGGTCTCAAAACTGCATCTATGAGCGTGGTGACAAATCAAATAAATGTTTTTGCTGGTTCAGTAGATGGGAAGACCAATCTAGATACATAGGAGAATATCTCAGATCATCTCATAACAAAAAAGTGACTGTTAGCGGACACTTTTGCTGCCTACTGCCCAGGGCTATACATTGTGTTGTACTGCTGCAGCCGAGTGATCTAAATGGTGCTTGCTTAATGCCCCAATGTAGAGGCTAATGCGAGCAAACGGAGAGAAACTAAATTCCATAATATTAGTTGAGGAGGTGGTGGAAGCCCTAGCTCAAATTTTTCCTTGTAAGACTCCTGGCTCTGGATCAATGGGCTCCTATCCAACTTCTTTTAGTGTCTCTCCTCCAAACTTGCTTCCCATTTAACAAACATATTCCTCCAAGTTTTTGAAAAGGGAATTCTTCCTCTGGAGCAGATGGAAGCTGCCGTATCCATCCTGCTTAAATATGGGAAACTATTTAACTGTTATTATTATTAAACACAAGCTTTATTCGGTCAGCATAACCATCAAAGCAAGAAAACAATTTAAAAATCTTAAATTACTTAAGAAAAAGGGAGGGTAAGCTAAAAGCAAAAAAAATGTAAAGATCAACCAGCAATGCTGTAAAATATAAGGCTTCCCACTCCTAGTCCAAAGCATACTCATTTACAAAGCATAAAGCAGAAAAAAATTAAAAGATCAACCAGTGATACAGCTAAATATGAGATTCCCACTCCTAATCCAAAAATTCTTATTTACAAAGCAATTAAAAAAAATATTTTTTTTAAATCGAGTACGTATATGTCAAGCAGCCACAAGGAACTTGCTAACAGCAGTAATAAAAATACTTGAAGTGTCACTCTTCATAATCCTTAAAGCAGTACCACATTGTCTTATGCCCAAATTCCGACAAACTGTGCAAATCCACTTGTGCCGGGGAATGGAATATGCTGGGCAAAAAAACAAAAATGTTCAACTGATTCAATACTATCACAACAGGCAGGACATAGGTCGGATGTCGATGATGATCTCCAACTGCTAGTTAAAGCCAATAACGGTGGACACCCAAAGCGAAAACGAGCGTACAGGCTCTTACCCAATATATCGGGTATAAGATCTAAATAAGGTTCAAACTGGGGGTACCACTTAAAAAAAAGAAATCGATTGGTCAACCGACCATGTGATGTACAGAGGAGGAGATTATTTCTTACGTGGGACCAGTAAGCAGATTAAAAAAATAATTTGTGATTATTCCCTAAATTGTATGGGTTCTCCCAATAGCTTTCAAGCCCCAAGACGCTAATCCAATTTGACACATGCCTGAGCCAAGGAATAGAAGCTGCATTCGGTCGTTTTAAGAGGTCGATAAGAGAGTCTCTGTAAACAGTAAGCTCAAGAGTAGTCCAAATACTTACCCAAAATAGTAAGGGTCTCAGGGCTATCAAATCAGAAATAAGATTAAGCCCAAGTTCCAGAGAGACCGGGGTGGAAGGTGTACTGCGAGGGCAAGCAAGTAGTGCCCTGGCAAAATTGTTTTCACCCACAGACAACCTATTACTGTTATAAAACCCCCATACCTCGGCACCATAGGTGGCTGTGCCTTGAGCCTTTGCCAGATAGATTTTTATAGCAGGAGAGACGGCGTTTGTTACAGTGTTTTTATAAAAGCGCAGGATGGTACCTGCCCTATGTTGAAGAAGTGCCGCACTTTCGCTAATCTGGTCCTCCCATTGAAAATTATTTGAAATCCTCACTCCCAAATAATCTATTGAGTTGACCTTGCTTAAAAGGGTCCCATCTAAAATAACAGTGCATCTCCTACTTAATCCTGGACTGAAGTCCATTAGTTTGGTTTTACTGGCATTTAGTTCCAGGCCATACTCTACACAACATGAATGGAACTTGTCAACAAGAGTCTGAAGACCCATTGGGGTCTTAGAAATGAGGAGAGGATCGTCTGCAAAAAGTAATATAGGGATTTTCTGCTCGTTTAAAGAAGGGGCATGGTTCTGACAGAGAGACAAAACTTGTATCACCTAATTTATAAATAGGGTAAATTAGGTTGGAGCCAAGAAACATCCTTGACGAACCCCCAGCTAAATGGGAATATGATCTGTTAATTCCCCCTGATTACCCCATCTCACCTGGGCATAAGTATTCTCATGTAACCATTGTAATAGGTGGATAATATTAGTAGGAGCGCCCATTCTATCCAACACTTCCCATTATTTTTCCCTAGGGACCATATTGAAAGCAGATCGAAGGTCCATGAAAACAACATGTAGATTTTGCTTGGCAAGAATTACATACTTCCAAAATAAAAGCATCAGCCTAAACACCTGATCTACTGTACTGGTTTTCGAGCAAAAACCCGCCTGGAAAGGGGATAACACCTGATGGTCCTGAATCCAAATTAATAGCCTTTCCAGAAGTTGTTTAGCAAAAATATTCTGGAGATTATCAATGAGGCTAATAGGTCTATAAGTCGCAGGGGAACTGACATCACCTTTTTTATAATTAGGAATTATTTCAACCCCTTTCCGTGTACTCGGAATTGGGCCCCCAGCTGCAATCTTATTTGAAATTGAGTTTATATACCAGGACCATATTACTGGTTCGGATTTATATAAATCCCCCGGTATCTTATCTGGGCCTGGCGCTTTAGCAGATTTTAAGGAATTAATTGCTGCTGTGGTTTCCTCCAGAGTAAAAATGATTGGATCTTCATAAATATGGAAGTCTGTTCCTAAATCATCCGAAGGATAGCTCGTTCTAGCCGGTAGCAGGGGAAGAGATTCAGAATTTGAAAGATTACATGGTGAAGCATAAAGTTTGGAAGAATGATTCACCCAGCTCTCAGGTTAAATATAATTACATATAGTGCTCTTACTCCCTCTTTCTCTGTTGGACAGTAGCTTCCAAAATGTCACATTGTCATTGAGTATTGATGCAACGAGCAATTTTTGCCAGACTGAATCTCCCTAAGTTTCCTTAGCCTTTTTTAAGGTCTTATTATAGGCCAATATAGCTGATTTAATCGCCTCTTGGGAATATGTCAGAATAGCTGTCTTTAATGTTGATTTAGCCTTGGAGCAGTCCTTATTAAACCACTCATTATTTTTAGAGGTGCTATCGAAAAACTTAATGCAAGTCTTTTTATAAAAAAAACTCTGCAGTTTCTTCAGCATATCTTCGTGAATACTAAGAATAGGAATGGTATTGACTTCATGCTCCTCATAAGCGACCATTAGATCAACAAACAACTGGTAAATTCCTTGGATCGAATAGGGATTAGACAACACTTTTGGCCAGCACACCCAGGTATGACTGTTATCCAGCAGAGGTGCTGGAACCACAGTAAGGTGGTTGTTCTGGGATCTCCTGAATACATCACCACGTAAGGTGAGGAGTAGAGGATTATGATCACTTTCAGAACGTGAATCCAACTTCATGTCATTTAAGAAAGGCCATATCCTTACGTCCACTAGGAAATAATTGATTACACTAGAGGACAGGCCTCGCTTAAAGGTAGGCACAGTACTCAGATCAGAGGGAGTACGGCCTTTACAGGCCCTAAGTCCATATTTGAGGCATAGGGATCCCAGCTGAGACGCAACTCGAGAACGAGTACACCCTTGTTTAGTCGTTCATTGGGGGATACCCCAAAGTTCGTCTTCTTCATCTGTTAGATCACTAATTAAGCAAGAAGGTTCAAAAGTACAATTCATATCCCCAGCAACCATTAGGTTAGTCAGAGAATGCAAGGTATCCAAGAATTTGGCTAACTGCGCCAGGGTCTGAGATTCTAATCCCCGTGAGACAGACTGGGCATATACGTTAATTATGGTAACCTTGAGGTCTCGATCAAATATAAGTTGTAAGTCAGGTAAATCTATTTTTAATACTGAGTGATCACACTGTAATTTCTTATTCAGCAATATCAGTAGGCCCCCTTTATCATGGCCAATGCCCCGCTCTGCAGGCTGAGCAGCAACACTATAAGATAGAAACCCATCTATGTAAACCTGATTGTCAGCCCAAGTCTCCTGGAAAGGACAAATATCCTGCTTGTTAATGTAATTGACCCAACTTCCTATCAAGCCCCGCTAAATTCCAGGACATAATTGATAAATCCGAGCTAGTTGCCACAACTCTAGGGCTGGAACACTGATCCTCCCTGTGATGTGTGTCCTCAACAACTGCTTCAGATTTAGGCTCCAACGACAAGGTCAAAACTGCTGAGTGTGAGTCAGTAACTCGTCAATTGGCTACTGGCAGTGTATGAAAAGATCTTACTACCAGAGCTAGGACACATTTTCCTAAAGAGGCTCAGCCATCGGGGGGAGTAGGTGAACAGGCGGTCAGCGGAAGAAATACATATATATTTAACTGTTGTGCCTCATTTTGGCCTATTTTTAAATATATTTTCATTATGTTTTTATTTGTTCACTGATATAAAACAGGACAGTAGCAGCAGTAAGATCAACAGTTAACTAGGCGGAACAATCTTTACATTTGCAAGTTCCCACTCTACCATTGGGTCCCACCCCTCTCTCCCACTCACAGCACTAAATACATGCATACAAGTCACATTCATGATTCTTAGATTCATCAGAGAGCTCCTCTATACCGCCACCCTCCAGCAATACTAACCACATTGTCCCTCCAATGCAATAGCTCCCCTTGTTTCCACTCCTGATCCATCCCGCTCCATGTGCGTGTCTTGTATTTTGTCTGCTAAGTCCTGCCCCCTCAAGTTCGGAGCCCGAGTGTCTTCCTCAACCTCCTGAAAATCCTCCAGCATTGGCACCTAGGTCTCTGGATCCTATCCTATCCTACCTTGTCAAGTAAATGTGCATCTCCCCTGCCTAGGTCAACGCCACCATGTCTCTACTCCACAAGATCCTGGCCTATTTCTTTGATTGATCTCGAGACCAAGATTTTGGCAAAGCAGCCTTACAACTGCCTCCTACCTTGCAATCACTGTTACACCTTGAACAGAGCTGTTTTAAACCTGGCCATTATACCCGTCACAACACCATTGCCCTCCCATCCCAATATGAGGGCCTTCTGGCCCGCTTAGTAACTGACTTCAATATTTTTTTTATTTGGTTTAATGGGATTATTTATTTGCAATCCTTGCAAACATGGGCTTGGGCCCTCAACTCATTTCCTACACCACTTGCAATATACTCACCAGGTGGGAGGATATGGATAAAGGGAACCTTTTTGGAATCGTTTCTGGTTAGGAGGGGGGCCGGGCAGGGCTGCCTTCTCATTCGCCTATTATTTGGCCTAAATATCAAACATCTTTCAGGGTTTCTGAGGATGAACAAAACTATACAAGGATTTCTCTGAGCAGTAGGAATGGAAAACCACATTTCACTTTCCTTAATAATCTCCTGAACTACCTTCGAGTTTAGTGGTCACGGGGGCAGTCTTTCCAGTCAGAGGATCCCTTAATACCATGACGTGGTGTCCCCATGCTAAAAACACAATCCAAAAGGTTCATATATCTGGGAGTATTTATGTATTGTCTGGCGTTCATTAATGGGTAGGCAACATTCTCCTTCTTGTAAACTTAACTTAGAGCAACCTAGAGCATTGGTGCCCAGTTTCCTTGTCCATAATCGGTTGGGTTGCCATTGTGAAGATGGCTCCCCTGCCCACCTTTCTCTATGCAAAAAAAAACTACTCTTATTGCATCCTGCCCCCTTCTCCTGTAGGATTAATGCCCTACTCTTGAACTTCCGGTTCTTGGTAACAACCCGATGTGTATGCATGACTAAAGTATCTCTATGGCGGTGACTTGGATGTGATGGACATTGTCTACTACTGCAGAGCATTCCACTTGCTAATCATCAATGATTGGTTACATGGTGCTAAAAGTGGCCCAGCCTATATGTCGGAGAAGTTGGTTTTGGGAGATTTGCCTCCCCTTTATGGGAGGCAAATTCCACCTGCGATAGTATCTGCTATAAAACTAGTGCCCGACCTCTGGCATGGCACTGTACATACAATCCAGTGGGATAACAGGTTGACTGTAAACGCCATTATAAATTGGTACACACCTAAAGAAGGTCTCGTCCATCCCAGGCTTTAATGACATGAATGCCATTGACTAAAATACATAACATCCCAGTTCCATCTGGTCATGCTCAGAGCTGCAAGGCAACTTTAATCTTCATAAGTGGAAATGCTCCCATTAGCTTCAAATAAGAGACGTCACCACACCCTATCTGTCCAATATGGGAGCCATCACTAACTACAACCTATCAGAAGTTACTCTTACAGTGAGTCTCCTGGGGGATAAAAAAAAATTACCAACTGCTAATCATAAACTCCCAGGACACTTGCTGCAAATCACAGGAGGTGTGGGAGTGAGTAAAACGTGGGTGGCCTAATGGAAGGGGATTGGTGTAATGCTCTTATAACTCCCAGATAAGTTGATATATCCTCACGCCACCTTCTCATACAGTTCCAGTACCTGCACAGAGTCTACTTTCCCTGGAACAAACATGAGGTATACAGAGAGATTCCTCATAGACATGCCTTAGGTGCAATTATGAAGTAGGGTCTGGGAATGCCCAATCATCCAAACATTTAGGGCCTGTTTTTTTGTTTCTCATCAGAAGCATTAGGCTGGTCTATACTGCCATCCCCCAAGATAGCTATATTATGGGTGGCATTGGCATTAATCGCTACCTTAAGTCTTTAGTAAGTCTGAGTCTAGTGCTTGCACAATGTGACATTGTCCAACACTGGAGAGCTAGTTTTCTTTCCACCTGGTGCCTCAGCGGAAGGAACAAATGTATGCTTCTTGAAAAACCTAAGTTTGAGGCATGGGTATGCCCCAGGGTACACCTGATGATCTGGCAACCAATTTAAATTCAAACTACTTAATATCATCTAGTAGTATACCAAACACTATTTTATTTTAGTGTATTAAATATGTACACCCTCATGTTCATAACTCATAATTCATCTGAATATTCTTCATGTACTGTAATGGGTACCTTATGATTGTTACTAGATTGTGCCTTTGCTAAGTGGTTTTATAATCACTTGATTTTTTAAAAATAAAAACCTAATCTTTAGACGCGATATGATGTGACTGTTAATGACGAATTCGGAATAAGCAACTAGAGTCTCAATGAGAAAGAAACAAGCCGAGTAAACCACATATTAAGGGAAGCAGAAAGAAGATGTGTACACGGTACTTTTGTTTAGTTCTAAGGCCGGGTTACAAAAAAATTTGGGTGACGCTATTACATATCCTCGATGGTAAATAAATCACTGCTTGGTAGAACACCTTTGACCACTGTATTAAGAAAGTACACTTTTGCAGGTGGTAATGTATGAAAGAATAGTTGTGTATATTTGTTGTGTTGCATTTCGTTGTGGCGGCGATGTGTTTTTGTGCTGCTGTGCATTGTGCTGCATTAATGTTTTTTATTGTACTGTGGTTGTTATACTGCATTCTGTTTTCACTTTCTTGTTGTATCGTGCCATGGTATGTTTTTGAAGTGTTGACATTTTCCTTTGTTTTGTGTTATCGTGTTGTGTTCTGTTGTGCCCTGCAATTACTTTAAATATGTTAACATATTATACTACATTTCCAGGCAAAATCAGCACATCCATTTAACGTTCCAGTGACAGACAACCATTTACCACTTTGTAAGGTGGTAATATACCGCTGCTATAAGATTCAGTTACTTAATACAACAGTCTGTTTCTGGGCACATTTTATGTGTTACAGCCTCCTATCTCTACCACCGAAGTTATTCAACATATTGCTATCTACAGGGCCTTTGGCTCATCCCTTCTATGGAGTTCAGTGACGCCTTCTAAGGCAGCGGTATCTTTTGAGAGTGCCACAGTGCCTGTTTCTCCAGCAGTATTTGTTTGTGTAGAAAACTATCAGTTCAAATTTCTTACACTTGGAGGTCATATATTTTAGATTTTCTAATGTAAATAACCATAGCAATAGTTTTATAACCTTGACGTATTTGTATAAGACTTTACATTTATATGGGGGTTGTAGAGTTGAAGATTGCTCTCATTTGTCTCCCACACGGGACAGATTTTGTTTTCACCTTTTCTCCTTTTTGAGTTTTTCTTCCTTTTTCTTCATGATAGCTGAATGTACATATTTTATATGGACTAAGGTTTTTTAGTTATTGATGAACTAAGTGTATGTTCTATTTAGATGTACTTTTAGAGTTCATAATATATCAGGCATGAATTTATATAGTTCTAAGCCTTGTGTATATGGATGAAAAACTAAACATTAATTGATATATTTTATATGGACTAAGGTTTTGTAGTTATTGATGAACTAAGTGTATGTTCTATTTAAATGTACTTTTAGAGTTCATAATATATCAGGCCTGCATTTATATAGTTCTAAACCTTGTGTATATGGATGAAAAACTAAACATGAATTGATATATAGCTACTAGTCCACAAAATTAAATATAAAATGTACTTTAGTTCAGAATTAGCCGTAAGAGGAAGTAATGCTTCCTATTTGCACCTCTTCATTCCCTTTACTTTTTTTAAACATCTAATCTGTGCCTGTAGTCCTAGCTTGAAAGAGTTTCCTTAACTGCTCTGATCTTTCACTTGCCTTTCTTTTTTTAGGTCAAGCGCGCAAGCGCTTTGACTTGTTGTGAGCATTGTGGGCTTTTAACCACGCCCACCTCACACCCATCACTTTCACTGGTTCATGGGCTTGCCTTTCAAAAATTCTCTGATATCATTGGTAAATGCTCTATGTTAGTCCCGCCTTGGGAAGGTTTTGTTATCACCTTGCAGACTGACCCTGTTACATGGATTATTGCACAATTGCTGATATGTTTGACTGTGAGCGAACTTCTTTTTCTTTGTATCTCTCCTTCGCGCTCATGCTCATGGCAGCCATGGCACTTTGAATCGGCTTGCTTATGCCAAGTAATGTTTTACTTTTCATTTTCTGGTGAAGAAAGCTGTGCAAGACTTATTTCCACCATATGCCTCACCAGTGCGGTACCTGGCAGAATGCACACTTGCCATGTCTTCTATTCATTCTTACTGCAAAAAAAAACCCACATTGCTATGTTTAAGTGTGTTGCTTATTTGTAACATTCCCTCCTCTTTTAGGTGTTTTTCATCTAGCTACACACAGCTGTGTCAAATTTATGTGCCAAAAAAGTCCAGTTAGGAATTTACAACACCAATAGCTCTAACTCAAGCAAATGCGAGACCCATTGCATTGCAAATGCTTGTTCCTTACAGTGTTCTCCATGACCTAAACATCTTCATGATATTTCATTGTACCCTGCTAACCTCACTGGGTTCTGTAAAATGATCATTTCTACCCGTTAGGTGCAGATTAAAATATAAGATTTCAAACGAGCATTTGTGCGCTTTTTGAAACTTTGGAAATATTTACTATTGCTGTTTAGTTCGTTTAGGAATTGTGATGTGTTTGTAAAGTATATGTTATGTTATGTTTATCCCTTGTCAGTGTTCTACAAGAGTGCCCATACAGGAAATATTATTTATATAACTTCAAATGTTCCCATATTCAATATTTCAATCTTTGACCTTGAGTAAGGACAGCACCCATAGTGTGAGCTATTTTGTGTTTCATAGTTACCTGGGTGATTTCTTAACCTCTGAACATTAATTTTTGATTAGGTCATATTTGAAGCTTTAACCCCTTTGCTTCCAGGCCTTTTCCCACTCAGGTGGCAAGCCTTTTTTGGGCTATTTGGGGCAGTTCACGCTTAGGCCCTCATAACTTTTTGTCCACATAAGCAACCCACGCCAAATTTACGTCCTTTTTTTTCCAACATCCTAGGGATTTTAGAAGTACCCAGACTTTGTGGGTTTCCCTGAAGGAGACCAAGAAATTAGCCAAAATACAGCGAACATTTCGTTTTTTAAAAAAAAAATGGGGAAAAAGGGCTGCAGGAGAAGGCTTGTGTTTTTTCCCCTGTAAATGGCATCAACAAAGGGTTTGCAGTGCTAAAATCACCATCTTCCCAGCTTCAGGAGCAGGCAGACTTGAATCAGAAAACCCAATTTTTCAAAACAATTTTGGCATTTTACTGGGACATACCCCATTTTTACTATTTTTTGTGCTTTCAGTCTCCTTCCACTTAGTGACAGAAATGGGTGTGAAACCAATGCTGGATCCCAGAAAGCTAAACATTTCTGAAAAGTAGACAACATTCTGAATTCAGCAAGGGGTAATTTGTGTAGATCCTACAAGTGTTTCCTACAGAAAATATCAGCTGAAATTAAAAAATATTGAAATTGAGGTGAAAAAACCAGCCATTTGTCTCCACGTTTTACTCTGTAACTTTTTCCTGCAATGTCAGATGTTTTAAAGCAATATACCGTTACGTCTGCTGAACTCTTCTGGTTGCGGGGATATATAGGGCTTGTAGGTTCATCAAGAACCCTAGGTACCCAGAGCCAATAAATGAGCTGCACCTTGCAATGGGTTTTCATTCTATACAGGGTATACAGCAATTCATTTGCTGAAATATAAAAAGTGAAAAATAGGTATCAAGAAAACCTTTGGATTTCCACAATGGGCACAGGATAAGGTGATGAGAAGCAGTGGTCATTTGCACATCTCTGAATCCTGGGGTGCCCATAGTAGCAGGTGAATTACAGGGCATTTCTCAAATAGACGTCTTTTTTACACACTGTCTTACATTTGGAAAGAACAAAATGTAGAGAAAGACGAGGGGCATTAACACTTGTTATTCTGTTCTGTGTTCCCCCAAGTCTCCCGATAAAAATGGTACCTCACTTGCGTGGGTAGGCCTAATGCTTGCGACAGGAAACGCAACATGGATACATCACATTTTTACATTGAAATCTAACATTTTTTTGGCAAGTGTCTAGCTGTGGATTTTGGCCTCTAGCTCAGCCGGCACCTAGGGAAACCTAGCAAACCTGCACATTTTTGAAAAATTGACACCTAGGGGAATTTAAGATGGGGTGACTTGTGGGGCTCTGACCAGTTTCTGTTACCCAGAATCCTTTGCAAACCTCAAAATCTGGCCACAAACACACTTTTTCCTCTCATTTCCGTGACAAAAAGTTCTGGAATCTGAGAGGAGCTACAAATTTCCTTCCACCCAGCATTCCCCCAAGTAACCCGATAAAAATGGTACCTCGCTTGTGTGGGTAGGCCTAGCACCAGCAATAGGAAATGCCCCAAAACACAACGTGGACACATCACATTTTCCCAAAGAAAACAAAGAAAACAGCTGTTTTTTGCAAAGTGCCTACCTGTGGATTTTGGCCTCTAGCTCTGCCGGCACCTAGGGAAATCTAGCAAACCTGCACATTTTTGAAAACTAGACACCTAGGGGAATTCAGGATGGGGTGACTTGTGGGGCTCTGACCAGGTTCTGTTACCTAGAATCCTTTGCAAACCTCAAAATGTGGCCCAAAAAACACATTTTCCTCTCATTTCCGTGACAAAAAGTTCTGGAATCTGAGAGGAGCTACAAATTTCCTTCCACCCAGCATTCCCCCAAGTAACCCGATAAAAATGGTACCTCGCTTGTGTGGGTAGGCCTAGCGCCAGCAATAGGAAATGCCCCAAAGCACAACGTGGACACATCACATTTTCCCAAAGCAAACAAAGAAAACAGCTGTTTTTGCAAAGTGCCTACCTGTGGATTTTGGCCTCTAGCTCTGCCGGCACCCAGGGAAATCTAGCAAACCTGCACATTTTTGAAAACTAGACACCTAGGGGAATCCAGGATGGGGTGACTTGTGGGGCTCTGACCAGGTTCTGTTACCTAGAATCCTTTGCAAACCTCAAAATGTGGCCCAAAAAACACATTTTCCTCTCATTTCGGTGACAGAAAGTTCTGGAATCTGAGAGGAGCCACACATTTCCTTCCACCCAGCATTCCCCCAAGTCTCCTGATAAAAATGGTACCTCACTTGTGTGGTTAGGCCTAGTGCTCGCGAAAGGAAATGCCCCAAAACACTATCTGGACACATCAAAATTATCAAATACAAAACTACCTGTTTTTGCTTGCCGTGGGAAAAGATGTTTTAGTCTGCGGGGGAGACCTGAAAGACTGTTACCCCCTTCTGTTGGGGTGGGGGCAAAACCAGGGTGTGGATCGGGGGTAATTGCCCCATCTGCCCACTGGTGGGCAGAACAACTTTGGCCCCATTTATTTGGGGTTGGCGTATGGCCATACCCCCCCTCTTATTTTGAAAAAAAAATCTTCCCAGATCTCTGGTGGGCTTTCTGCCCCCCCTTGGGGGCAGATGGGCCTTCCCAAAATAGGCCGATCTGCCCCCAAGGGGGGCAGATATGGCCAACAGTAATGTGTCCCCATGGAGAGTGACCCTTGCCCAAGGGACAGCCCCCCCAAACAAAACACATGCATACACACACACACCAATCCCTGGTGTCTAGTGGTTTCTGCCCCCCTTGGGGGCAGATTGGCCTAACAACAATAGGCTGATCTACCCCCAATGGAGGAAAAAATGGCCTAAATACAATTTGCCCACCAGTGGAGCGGCCCTTGCCTAGGGGGTCACTCCCCATACATAAAAAAATAAAGTAAATAAAAATATATATATATCCCTGATGTCTAGAGGATTCTGCCCCTCGGAGGCAGATCGGCCTAATTATATTATTATAATTAATTATATTAGGCCGATCTGCCTCCGGGGGGGCAGAAAAGGCCTAAACATATTTTGCCCCCCCCCCACCAGGGGAGCCGCCTTTGCCCAAAGGGCCGCTCCCCTTATGTGTTAGTATAAAATAAAAAAAAATCCCTAGTGTCTAGTGGCTTCTGACCTCCCTCCCTAGGCTGATTTTACCCCTGGGAACACCCTTCTTTCAGGGCTCTGCCTTACTATTAAGAGGTATAGGGGCATGCAGCCCCCCTTCCCGGGGCAGTACTGGCCCCGGGGACCCCATCCTCCAGGGCCTGGCCAGTATGTAAAACGGGAGGGGGGCACACAGCCCCTCTCCCCAGGCCAATGTCGGCCCTGATAACCCCCATCCCCAGGGCCTGCCCTGACACTAAAGGGGAGGGGGCACACAATATTAGCCCCGGGGACCCCATCCTCAGGGGACCAGGCCACTACATGGTGGGTGCCCTCTAGCCCACCCAAGGCACCAATTGTTGTTTGTTGGTGGCTGCAGGGAGGAGCTCTAAAGCCCCTGGGGCCCCAGCCAGCTCGCCAAAGTCCACAGGAGCCAGCATTGCTGCGGTCCGCAAGGAGCAGCGTTTAATGCTGCTCCCTGTGAGTGGGAGCCATTTTTGTCTTCTGTTTCCCTTCCCGCTTCACAGTGGACAAGGAAACAGATGACAATTCTGTGCAAGCAGGCAAGAGCATTTTTCCTTCTCCCGCCCACTGGAACCTAGACTTTGCTTTTGCTTGGCAGGAGCTTTCAAGTAGCTTCCATCAAGCGAGAGCAGAGATTTCCCTGCCCACACCAGTTCAGGTCTGGGCACACCGGGAGATAGCAGGAGCCAGCCCTGGTGGTCCCCAGGACCATTAATAGCTCTAGGCGGGGTCGCACAGCCCTCTTCTTTTGAAAGAGCACAGCTGTGCCCCTGGGTGGCAGTATCTGGGGATGAAAAAGGCTGGGGTGGGTGGTTTCATGGTCCCCTTCCCCATTCTTAAAATCAGCCTGGCCCAGGGAAGGTAGTGGTCCATGGGGCCGAATACAGCCCAGGAGGGGGCCATGTGCCCCCCTCTCCCTTCTACCAATCAGCATGGCCCCAGGGAGATGGTTGTCTCAGGACAAAAAATGGCCCAAAAGAGGGGCTGCACCGCCCATCTCCCCCTTAATTGATTCAGCTGGGCCCCGGGTGTGGTGGTCTCTATGGCCAAAATCAGCCTGGGGAGGTGCACCCCTTCCCCCATAATATTTTAAAATCCACTCCCTCCCTTGACCTGGCCCCCCAGGGAGCAAATTAAAAAACAAGTGACCAAGCTTATTAGTATTTTTGCAGTGGATCCGCAGGTCATCTGTGAATTCACAGCAACATTTTTTTTTCAAAAACATTTTTAGACCCTAGCGGGGTCCCTGTGTTTTTTTTTATTCTTGGACTTAGGGCAAGATGTAGGTAAGTACGGGATTGCAACTCGCAATTAGCGAGTCGCAATCCCATATGCAGGATAGTGTCCCTGACACCATCTGCGAATCGCAAGGGTGTCGCAAAGACCAACCTCATTAATATTAATGAGGTGGGTCGCAATTTGCAACCCCCTTGCGATTCCCTGCACTCACAGGGATGGTGGCCTGCTGGAGACAGCAGACCACCATGTCTGTGACTGCTTTTTTAATAAAGCAGTTTTTTTTTTGTATTGCAGCCCGTTTTCCTTAAAGGAAAATGAGTTGCAATACACTCGGGAAAATGAAACCATTTCCCCTTCCCTTTTGCAAATGAGTTAGCACCCACTTCACATGGGTGCTAACTGCGAATTGCTTTGCGACCGCTTTCGCGGTCACAAAGCAATTCTGCATCGCGTTGTGAATCGCAAATAGGAAGGGGAACACCCTTTCCTATTTGCGAGTCGCATTCCCATTTTGCGAGTCAGTACCGACTCGCAAAATGGGAATGTGCATCGCGATGTTACCTACATCTGGCTCTTAGTCTCAGACCCAAGATGGCTGCCATCATTTTCTGGTTGAAGTGGTGGCTGACAATCAGATCTCATGCTAACATCTCTAGGATCTGCTGACCCTCCGCATCCCTAGATACCTATATTTCTCTTTCCATTAAAAACTACAAAACTACTGAACAAATTTGCACCAAATTTTAAAAGCACTTGTTCTGGATCAAGATCTAGCTTCCTGTCAAATTTGTTGTAATTCCTACCAGTTCTTTGGACTGTAGTCATGTCTACAATCCCTGTGGGAAATTGAATGGGAAAATATGTTTTAGGACCCCTCCTTTTTCACAGCCCCTGCTTGACGAATTACCCTGAAACTTTCAACACAGCAGCTAAAGTGAGGTGCATACTAGTTTTGAAAATTTTGTGAAGATTCGTCAACGGGCCTCAAAGTTATGTTATAGGCAAGTCAAAAAGCGCTTTACCTATGAAAATTAGGACCTAACTATAACTACTACTTACTGGCAAAAAGTGTTTTGTGACACAAAGCTACAAATCCTAAAACAGCACAATAGTGGGCAAATGATTGGACAAATGACTTTATGAAAATCTACAATTGTAAAGAGATTGCCAAGGCGGTTTTCTTTAATTATTAAAAAATGTTATATGTGTTTTAATAAAGAACAGGGAATTACACACATCATACATTTCATTAACACATTATAACCAATCACCAGATAAAAATACAGTCACAGGACAAAATAACAATTATGACAAACTCATGATCACTTTTAGACAATACTTAAAACATACTGCTAGAAACAACTGTATTATCACTTATTAATAGAACAAAGTGTTAATCATGTATAATGCTATTTGTATTTAACTACCAGCTCCATCTTCACCACAGAGTCCATTTTTGATTAGCATAGCTCCACACACCGCCAGGTATTTTTCCGCTCACAGCTTGTGCAACTTATTTTTGTTCTTTTTCACTGAAGGATGGGTACATAACATGGGGGGGGGGCATGGGTGGGGGTGAGGAACACAGATGATAAGATGTACCAGACTGAGAATGTTTATGGTAAGGCAGGGAACAACTCAGTCTTGGAAAAACTCTGTGAGAGTTGGCCAGTCTCACGCATGTTCCTTTCCAACACTGACATGGTGCGGCCAGCGTTTTGACAACTTACCCAATGGGAGGGGTGATTTTTAGAATTCTCCTCTCCAGTTTGTTTAAAGTATATGAGGTGAGGAAGCTTGACAACCGTATTAGAAAGAACTCATGCTGAGGGGGGACACCTTGCTCAGAATCCCATGCAGTTGGAAAAACTCCCACTGACTCAGTTGTAAAGGTTCCTCATCCTGATGCTGGCAAACAAAGGGACGATGTTGATGTCAAGCCCCATGGTGATGCATTTTTAATTCTTATTTTTAGCTTTGCGTTGTGCATGTATGAATAATTAGAATATATATATATATATATATATACATATATATATATATATATATATTTGTATAACTAATTAAATAAAATAACCATTGTTGAATTCTGTGATCAGCATTATTTCACTGCTGTGATTATTTTCAGAGTTGCCCATGTGTTTCTGGATCGGAAATAAAAGCTCACAACATTTTTGTCTGTGCATGAGACTTGAGAAGTGTCTTAATAAATTCATTACTCAGACTAATAGTGCTGCATTCTTGGCATTCCTTTTATTTCATCTCCTCTCAATCTGCAGTAAAGCAGAACATCATGAGACTTTATTTCATTATAGGTTTAATTTCCTTTCAATCCTCTCCTTAAATCCCCATCTTTGATCATCATTAGATTAAACAATTTAATGAAAGCTTGAAAACAAATCCCTTTAGGAATAAAATGCATTTCTACCGCCCTTACTACAACTGACACTAACCATAACCCAAATAGTGTCCCTAACCCTAAAACTATTCTTAAGCCTAAACCTCAATTGGTTACATCCTTTGTTTCAAGACCACATGTCTAACATTGCAGCATGGCATTATCTCACTTCTTTGACTAGTCAAAACAACCTACTAGATGAAAGATGGCTTTATAACCACCATCCTGGTAACAGCTGAAAATTGCTGAAGTTTCAGAAACCAATTAATTATGTATTACTACTACCATTAGAGATTCAGGTGGTCATTTCGAGTTTGGCGGCAACTGAACCGCCAGGGTGGCGGTGCAGACCACCATATAATGAGAAAGGCTGTGAACCCAATGCAACACAGACAACTCACCGCCAGCACCACCACTGCCGGCGAGCAGCAACTGGCGGCAGAAGCCAACTTCATGCAGGCAGAAGCCAATGTCCCGCCCGCCATATTCCGAGTCACCACACCTCCAGGATATCCGCTGCGGGCTGGCTGCCTCGAAAAACATGGCGGAAACAGAAAGTACAAAGGAAGAAACCTACCTCCAGGCACAGAGACACCTCTGAGGCCGCCATGGCAGACAAACTTATAGTCTTCCCTGCGTTGTATCTCACCATACACCTTCAGGGCCACCTACAACGACGAAGACGACAACTGTAAGTACGCCTAGCACAGAGGGGAGGAAATGGCAGTGATACAATCCCACACATAACACACATTCCTCGCACAGACTGCTAAGGCCACGTACAGGCACACACAATATACGTCAATGGCAAGTACCCAATACACACACAAAGCCAAGCTGATACGTGCCAAACATACAGCACAATGTACACCAACACCACCAACACACCCCTTAACAACACAACAACAACTAGACCACAAACACCTCAACGCAGGCACAGACAGGCACGTTGTGCAACACCAAACATACACACACCCCATGAACTCTATGTAGTAATGACACACAATCAATAGCTGTGAACACACATCCAAACAATGCTACAGGTGACACATCATGTACATCCAACAATCAAGGAAATCCACACATGCAGCACCATACACACGGACGCACACAACACCCCATACAATCACACAAGCAAGCAGTCACAGACATCACAACATCCCCATAGCCCAAACCATCTATCCAGCGCATGCAACAACACAGACACATTCCATACACAGACCTCACACACCTTTGCACACAGATGTCACACTACAATGTGGAAGGAAACCAGGACAAGCATCTCAACTTGACAAGCACATCAATGTGGGCAGATGTATTTATGAACAAAATGTATAAAAAAACTATATGCAAAATGTGCCAAATGGCAAGTTCAATGTCCGGTAATGCAGGACACATTGTCCAGATATCATGGCCCCAACTTGACTCCTGACAGCAAATAGGCCTCCACGTCATAGAGGCATCAATGGGACAGACAGGCACCTTGCGGGTGTGGGGGTGGTGGGGGAGGCTTGCATGTGGAAGGGCCATGTTTCGGTTTGAGCTTAGGAGGGGTGACTTTGGCACATTTATGGGTGGATTTTTTGCTGGGTGAAGGAGCAGGCGACCACCTGAGAGGGCACCCAAGGTATGGGAGGTGGAAGGGCCTAGGAGGGGCGGGGGGACACTGCGTTTACAGGGAAAATGTAGTGGGAGAGAAGTAGGGAAGAGGTCAAGGGTGGCAAGGAAAACGTTCTTAGGTACACGGGGTGGTCACATGATTGAGGCATGGGAGTGGAGGTAGAGGGAGTGCTCGTCTGATGCGTTTTTGCTTTATGTGGATGCTGGTGTGTGCAATGTCTGTATGTGTGTGGTGGCTGAATGTTGGGTGGGTGAGTGGGTGCATGTGCATACACTGGGAGGAGGGGGTAGAAATGCAGGGAGAGGAATTGGGAGATGTTTGAGTGAATGTTGCAGTGGTGTGAGCAAGTGAGGAGGATGAGCTGCAGGTGGCTGAGACTGTTGTTGTGGTGAGTGTGGATGTGGTGTGGGGTGTGTGTGTGTCTGTGAGTCTGCTGTTGTGGTGATTGAGGGTGTGACAGGAATGGTAGTAAGACCGGTGGGTGATGATGCAGTGCTGGCAGGTGTGAGTGGAGATGTGACTGCTAGGGAGGAGGTGGTAGGGGAAGTGTCTGTTGTTATGTCTGCAGATGTGTGTTGTGTGTGTGCATGCCTGTGGGAATGTTTGTGATGCCTATGACTGTCTTTGCACACCCTGTCTGTTGTAGTGGGTGTATGCTGGTATATAGGTGTGTTTTGGATGGGTGTAGGGAGAGGGGTTGTGGATTGGGAACAGGTAGCTGGAGGGGGGACAGAAGATGAAGGGACACTGGCTGCCATCACCGAGGAGAACAGAGCCTAAAACGATTTCTGTAGGCCAGACAAGGCACTGTGATTGCCTTCCAGGAACGCATTGGACTGCTGCATCTGGGATGCCAGTCCTTGGATGGCATTCATAATAGTTGTCTGCCCAACAGACATGGACCTCAGGAGGTCAGTAGCCTCCTCATTGAGGGCAGCAGGGGTGACTCGGGCAGGGGCAGAGGTGCCTGTGGCAAAGGAGACTCCCACCCTCCTGGGTGAGCAGGCACGGGCAACTGGGTGGGGTGCAACAGGTGCTGGTAGGGAGGATGGAGGACAAAGGATTGTGCTGGGGTGGTCCCAGATGACTTCGCCGCCATTGGAGGAGGAATCTGAATCACATGTATTGGTAGCTCCAATCTCCCCCGTGGTGCTCCCCTCGCCCTCCTTCCCACTGGTCCCCTCGGCTTCATGGTGTCCGCCTCCTGGGTCCTGTGGGCTACTGCATCCCCACTCGCCGGTGCCCTTCCTCCTTTGCCAGATGATGCTAATACACACATAGACAGAGGTGGAGAGGGAGAAGAAGGGTGAGAGGAACAGAAGGGGAGGAAATTATGTTCACCCACACATCCACTACACATACAAACAATACAGATTACATCCCCTGCCAGGGAAACAAGAGACCATTTAGCAATCATTTACTATTGGGTCATGCAAGCGATACCCAAAGTCACCTCATCCCTGCAGCCTGAACACCTGAATGAAGACCACTACATGGCTATCAACTACATGAATGACTTATCCAACAAACCAGCCCAGGACCATACCCATCCACGTCATCCATTATCGGGTGATACAAATCTGAGCACAGAGGAACTGGGAACACTAACTAACTGACAGGAATGAGTGGAGTACATGTGCTATAGAGGTCCATTGATGTAGCACGACAAACAATTGCAATATTCATGTAACATGCCTGTCATTACCCATATACAATGCCTAAATGATCACCTTGTACTACAACAGTACACGCAGAGTTGGAGGATGCAGCCAGTGACCTCACTGCATACATGAACGACCCATACCTACAGGTGAACGTGTGTCACAGAACCACCACTTCTTCTCCTGCATGGCTCAACATAGGTAACATCACACACTCGTACATGATGGGCGTCACAACCGAGACTGTGCATTTCCTAAATCACATCTGACCACGTCAATTCCTAATCCAGTGAGGGTCACAGTACACAACCATGCAGTAGTCACCTGAAAGTCAACAGTTACCCCCTTGTGGCTGCTGTTCTGCCTTCAAGTGCCAATCCAATTCTGGGTATGCCACTGCTAGTATGTGGCCAGTCAGGCAGAGGAGTCAGGGTCCGACGGGCACCCCTCCCATGTTGGGAGGCCATCCCCAGCTGGGCCTCCGCGGTCTTCAAG
This sequence comes from Pleurodeles waltl, assembly GCF_031143425.1. Lineage (NCBI taxonomy): Eukaryota > Metazoa > Chordata > Amphibia > Caudata > Salamandridae > Pleurodeles > Pleurodeles waltl. The sequence goes on along the minus strand of NC_090450.1, from coordinate 807,037,482 downwards.
GCCCAGCGCCTCAGGTCGTCCCACCACTTCCTGCAGCAGGTGCTCCGCCTTCTATGGATCCCCAGGGTCTGCACTTCCTTGGCATAGCTCTCCGTAACCCTTTTTTCTGGTGGGCACTGACCTGCATGGGAAACATTAAGAAAAGGGTGGTAATGATGTTAATTACAGCAATACAGCTGTAAGCTTTGGCGACACACAACAAACATGGACCATGCACACTGCCAATATTCCACACATATCCTGTGCATGCTAAACACCTGATCAGTCATGGCAGGTCAATGTGCACACACATACATCGTCAAACACCACCCGACATGTGGGCCAAAGGATATTGTACTGATCTGTTGCCCTGGAGCACTGTACAACCACCCATACAGGGGTAGGACCCCTTCCACCAGTTTCTCTGGTTCGTCTGTAGTGAAGGCTGGGGCCCTATCCCCTGCAGTGCATGCCACCATTGCTCCAAGTGACAGGACACAGCAGCAGGAGTCAAGTGAGCTGGCACATACAACAAGGCAGAGTCACAAAAAAGCACCTAGGAAGAAAGTCATAGGAAAATGGGCGCTCACAGTAAGTCCATATAGTGATGTCCACTTTTTCAATTATGGCAAGGTGCTCCTGGCAAGAGGATCTTCCTTAGTCCTCCAATGTTTCCAGGGAAACTAACAGTAAACCAGACAAAAGCCAGAGCACTCTTGAATATAGAAGTCAAAGTTAGTGATGTAACGGATCTTCAGTGTGGAAAGGTAAACACACCATACATAGTTTAGAAAGATTTATTTCTTGAAGCACAAAGTTCATCATAATCATTGTAAATCCTCTTTGAATTTCATATAGGTCTAGACACCACAGCCAACACGTGGTTCGTCCTATGAGAGATCCCTCTCACGGACTTCATCAGGGCTGTAAAAAACGAAAATACAACTATGTCTAAGATATATATCAAAAAGAGACTGTTAAGAGCAAAAAATACCGTGCTACTTGTGCTTGTCAAAAAACCTGCCAAGTGTGACATTTGGTGTGTACAAAAGAATAGGAGAAACCTCAAGGAACAATTTGACGAGCAGAAAATTACCCCTTAGAGTATTACCCACATTAATGTTGGAGAAACGAGCATTATAGCTGAAACACATTGAGAGGAAAAACAATCCCTAAGTGTGCACGTTACCAAAATGAGAAAGAAAGAATAGAAGAATACAGAGAAAAAGAGAAATAGAAACCGTAGCCCCTATAGCCCAAAAAAATCTAAAAAGATCTAAAAGAGGAGGAGAGTACCCGGAAAACCAAGGTCACACATTGTGGATAATGACACATGTAGTGAGTGTCTGGTGACATCACCACATTTGTCACTACAGTTTTCAGCATATATAATCAGTATAGGTGAACACATGGAAGCTGTATGTGTACATGTCCTGTATACGTCCATTACCACAGGGATCATATGCCATCATCTGGATAGGAATGGAGTGTGGAGTAATGTGCCTTCCCACAACATGACAGCCAACTTGCATGAATGGCACTTTGTGACTGCCGTATGTCATACTTGGTGCCCTACATTGTGAGAGATTCCCAGATTGTTTGTGTACCCCAACAGATATCACCACAATGGAGTGATGAGGAATGCACCAGTTTACCGGACACTTGCAGATCTTGATACCATGGAAGAGCACCTCATCATCCTGACCTATCGACTGAACCGTTTGTGCATCAGGGAACTGGTCGCCCATTTGAAGCCAGACCTCCTGCCAGGTTTGAGAAATCCCCATGCTATTCCTCCAACAGCCAGATGTTGTCAGTTCTGTATTTTTTGGCTCTTTTCAGTTCACAGTGGGACTGACTGCAGGGTTTTCACAGCCCCAGATCAGTAAGGTGTTGCAGGATGTGCTGGATGCCCTCCTCAAGTATGTGCCCAGGTACATTAGTTTCCCACAACCTCCAGAATTGCCTGCTGTAAAAGCAGCCTTCTACAACATATCAAATGTCCCACATGTAATTGGGGCCATTGATGGGACTCATATTGCCTTGGTACCTCCGAGGACCAATGAACAGGTCTACAGAAACAGGAAGAGTACATATTCGCTCAATGTACAAGTGGTGTGTCTTGCAGACGAGTACATACCACAAGTGAACACAAAATTCCCAGGATCAGTACACGATTCCTACATCCCGAGGAACAATAGTGTCCCTGCAATGATGTCATAGCTACAGGGAGAAAGGGCCTGGCTCATAGGTATGTGTACCTACCTCCATGTCAGACATGTGTACCCCTCATAACACAGTCAGCACTCTGCCTAGCATTGTTACCTATGGTAGTGTTCCTTTTTCCACTCAGGTGACTCCGGATACCACAACCTGCCCTGGCTCCTGACACCTTTGTGACATCCAACTACAGGAGGGGAGAACAGGTATAATGAGGCACATGGCCAGATGAGACGAGTGATTGAGCGGACTTTCGGTCTCTTGAAAGCTAGATTTTATTGCCTTCATGTGTCTGGTGGTGCCCTACAGTACCGACCAGGGAAAGTCTGAAAGATCATTGTTGCATGCTCCATAATCTGGCCCTCAGCCTACTGTTGGAGGAGGGGGACATTGATGCAGGAGCAGTGTTTGGGGCCAGTGACTCTGATGCTGAGGGGGGAGGCAGACGAGGAAGAGACACACGACAACAGGACTGACCTGATTTGTCACTACTTTCAATGATGTACAGGTATGCGTGAAATGTCATCTGCACATGGAAGGTGTATTGCTGAAGCCAGTTACTAGCCATTATTTGCAGGCATCAAGGTATGTGTGGGGACTACAGCCTTCCATCTTGGTTTCTGACCTTGAAGGGGAGTAGACTTACCATGAGGGGTAGTTGTAATGCACTGCTGCTAAGTACATGTGTGGAATGCTGGTGCCATTGTGGTACAGCCTTATTGCTGTACCAAAGGTTTAGGGTCCTCAGTCTGCCTGTTTGGGGATATGTTAGGGGGAATTATCAGTCTTGTCCTGCTGTGTAGGCATGTCATGCTGCATTGTCCGCTATTGTGTGGCAAGTACCTGTCCTTGACCACTCAGGGAGGTGTACAATAGAGGATGTTAACTATGTTACAACTTTCCTGTCCCACACGTGTGTGACTGCCTATGCAGACCCTCACATATGTGGTATCATAGCTGCTGGGCCTGTCATCCTGTGTATGTGTTCAAATGGTGTGGATGTATGTATTGTTTACATGCCTTACAAGTTTGTGCCCGATTCCATTTCATTTTCCCTCTTCAGGTCACATCTCTGTCTGCAAGCTGATTTCTGTATTGTCTTTTGCCATCGTTGAAACTGGAAATCATTGCAATTTGGATTTACTTACACACCTGCCTGGGTGTCCCACTACATCTGTCAGTTCAACATTGTTGTGGTGCTGACATGTGTATATATTTGCTACTTGGAAACTGGATTGTCACTACATATAATGAAGCGACGAGCACCAGGACTTGGGTGAATTTCTGTTTATTTAGTGTATGACATCACAGTCCAGAGGAGTGGGGTATTGGTGTGGGTGCTGATCAGAGTGGGTGGTACAGCTGTTTGTCACACAGGTCCTTTATCCATTTGCCCGGTATGCTGTGTACTTGGTATTTGACAGCCAACAGGGTGTAACAGTGGAACACAAGGGTGACAGTTCAGAAGAAGGATCACTTCCTGGTGGGGGGAATTGGTCTTGGCCTGATGTCCTGCAGGATGTATAGATGGGTGGCCTCTTTTGCAAGGGGTCCATCAGCTGCAGGGGTAGGGGTGCTGGTCGCCTGTGGGTCCTCCTGCTGTGCCTCAATTCCAGTAGCAGTTGCTGATGTTGTTGCCAGTGGTATTGCCTAACTATTGGATGTGGCCTGCTGTTCGGTTGAGGATGTCCGCAGGATATTGTTCAATTCCTTGAACTTCCATAACATGGAGACCATTATGGCATTGAGTGCCTGACACTGCTGCATGGCCTCCGGGTGGTATTCACTTTGCAGCCTTTGCGTGTTCTGCAAGGTGGTGTGTATCTGGCCTATCTTGTCCTGTGTTTGCTGGTAGGCTCCCAGGACTCTGGAGATGGCCTCCTGGCCAATCGTGTCCTGTACCAGCCTCGTCCCTTGGCCCACAATTGCCCTCCCACTGGCCTTTGCCCCCTGTGCCTGTGTTCTGGTGCAGTGTGCCCCCTCCCACTGACACCAGGACCGTCTTTGTCTTGGGTTTGCACAGTTGACTCCTACCCCTGTCCTGTGGGGCACACTGTTGTTTGATGTGACCTTGGGACACAAGTTCGGAAAGGTGGGCTCTGCTGTACATTGGATTCCACAGGGGAGGTGGTTTCAGTTGTGGGCAGGGTGATGCTATTAGTGGTGGACTGACCACTCATGCCTGATGGGCCAGGTTCGTCATCCATATCCAGACTTCCAGGGGAGTCCTCCCCTATTGGACCTGCTCCAAGGCCTGTGCTTTCTGTCACTGGGCTCCTCTACTGTGTGGCAGTACTTGGGAGACCTATGTAATGAGAGGTATAGTGTCAGATGATGGTATTGTAGCAGTGACACACATGGCTGTATGCCATAATTGACTGGATTTGCACAGCAGTAATGGCATTGACAGGTAGCAGTCCAATGGAATGTTATAATGGGCCTATTTGGAGGATAGTTCATGTTTGCCTTGCTACTGTCATTGCCATGTACTGATGTGCATTGCTAATACTTATTGGTGATGGGAAGTGACATGGTTTAAGGTGCAATTGCGGTGATGTGATGTGGCTGTACCAGTCATGCAAGGGTAGGGAGTGTTGTGGTAGATGTGGTACTTGCTGCAGTGTGGGGTATCCATGCACTAGGGGGGCCTGCAAGGGAATGGTGTCAGTAGGGTGCTGTGGCATGCAGGGGTGGGTATTGGGTCCTTGGTGTCAGTAGGGTGCTGTGGCATGCAAGGGTGGGTATTGGGTCCATGGTGTCAGTAGGGAGCTGTGGCATGCAAGGGTGGGTATTGCGTCCATGGTTAGGGTGCTGTGATGGAGTGAGAGGGTGGTTGGGGTACATGCTGTGTACAGGGACATGTTCGCCAGGGAGAACAGTAGACTTACCAGTGTCCAGTCCAGTAGGTATTCCCGTCAGCCCTTCTGGATGTAGTATGGCCAGGACCTTCTCCTCCCACTGTGACATTTCTGGGGGGGTCTGGTGGGGGCCCACCAACTGTCTTCTTTACGGCGATTTGGTGCCTGGAAGCCATGGCCCGTACCTTCCTCCTAAGGTCGTTCCACCTCTTCCTAATGTCCTCCTTTATGTGTGGATGGTTCACCACTGCATTCACCCTGTTGACTATCCTCTGCCATAGGTCGTTCTTCCAGGCTATGGATGTCTGCTGGACCTGTGCTCCAAACAGTCGCGGCTCCACTCTGAGGATCTCCTCAACCATTACCCTGAGCTCCTCGCCTTTGAATCGTGTTTTTTTTTGGTGGTGGCATGGTGGTTGTGTTGTGGGTGGGGGTGTTTGTTGTGCAGGGATTCTGGGTGTGCTGTTTGTTGATGTGAGTTTGTGTAGTGGTATGTGTGTGTGCTCTGTGGTGTTTGTGTGCAGTTGGGTGTTGGGTGATGCATGTTCAGTGTGATGGGGCATGTGGTATCTAGGTGCAGTCCCTCCTTTCAGTGTGCTCTTGCCTTGCTCTGTCAGGATTTCTGGTTGCAAAGGGTTCTGGGTAAGTGGGGGGTGTTTTGTAGTGCTGTGGACATGTGTGTGTATGTGTCTCAGGTGTTGGGTATTGGTATTGTCCAATGTGGTGCAGTGTTCTGGTGGTGGTGCCTTTTTTCCCCTGAAGCAGTTCTGACTGCCAAAGGATTTCCGCTGTGTTGAGTCCACAGTGCTGATTTGTGACTCGTTATTTGGCGGGCGTGATATTCTCGACATGGCGGTGCTGGTGGTGCAGCCGTCTCCTTCATGCCATCCTTTCGGCAGACGCTGTTGTTTGTTGGGTGTATTTTGGGCGGTATTGTGTGGGTTACTCGTAATATGGTGGTCTTCACTCCGCCAACATTGGTAGCTTGCACGGCGTTCTTCAGTGAGGACTGCCAAACTCGGAATGACCACCTCAGTTTTGGTGTACATCAGTTCCTCACAAAGAGGGACTGGAGCGTGTGGAATCAATCCTATTACAAACCTAATGTAGAGCTTATACATGTTTTGTATTACAACTTCACCATATAGTATTTTATTAAAATTATTTCACATTTGACAGTAATTAGCATCTTCTGGTGTCTAGGGAATTAATGGGTCCCATGTTGCTCCATCATATGGAAATATCTTCATTTAATGTGCAAGTTTCAAACTGATCGTACAATTACCACCTATTATAAACATAAAATGCATGCATTGAAAAGATTTATTGAGGGCTTTGTTGCCTTATGGAGTTATACAATAGAACTGCAAGACTTTCTGGAATGATTAAATTTGGTTATTAGTAGATTTAAATTCAGTCTAACAGTAGCTAAACCTGAAGTCCATTTTTTGAGATCTGGATAAATCCTCAAGAAGATATTTTTAAAACAGATGGATTCATTAAACCCACTGATGGCAATAAAATACAGTTCAACATTTCAACCACTTCATCCAAAATTAGTGACAAAGGGTCCTCCTTATAGTCATATACTGGGATATAAAAGAACTATATCAGATGAACACAATTTCATAAAAGCTGCAGCATCTAAATGACTAATTTTTAAACTGTGGTTATGATGATAGAACCCTAGGGGAGGCTGGAAAAAAAAGACTCAAAACTCAAAAGATAGGACCTATTAAACAAACTGAAACAGAAAAAAGGAGAGTATAACTTGCATCAATCATCACTCTAGTATGTTGATCAAGAACGTTGGGAATTCATTGAACTGGATGGGCAATTAAGTATTTTTTTGAGAAAACTTTGTGTATCAGTATTCTAAACATTTGACAAATATACTGGTTAAAGCCACAAGAATGCTACAAAATGGGGCACAATTAAGATTAGCACCAATGAAAATGAGGACATGCCCTTGATTTAATTGTGCAGATGGTAATATCATGGTGGGTTATCAAATGTATCATCTACATACTGCAAAGACCATACAGATCAGAATATTCTTTACCTATGAATGTGAATACATTATACATACTATCAGGCGCCCATGTGGCTTATATTAAGTAGTAAAAACATCCACAAAAACAAATACTTTGGAATGAGCTACAGTCCAATGTAAGATGGAAAGGCAAATAATCGCCTTTGGGAAGACATTGTGTGACTGTGTATCACAAATGAGATTTGAGGTTGATAAACGAGTAAAAGCATCAGCCAGGGGAAGTGATCATGAGCAACTGTAGAAGAGGAGCGAAACAAAATGGATTATTGTATTGAAAACCTTAAGTCTACAAGGGCTTAATAGTCATAAAGGTTCAATTTGCTTTCTTTATATTTGCTTATTATACATAATGAATATTTAGGATGGACTCTGTTTTTCTGGTTCTGGGAATGAAGTAATGTTGCTGTTCAAGTAAAACTGGCACTTAAAATAACAAGAATTATTAGGGGCAACTCGTAATGAGGCTTTACTGGGCTATATGAAAAAAATGACATTGTTGAAAAAGAGGTGGAAGGTTGAGCTAACATATAACAACTGTGCATTTACAATGGATTAAATTGAATTAAAAAATGTCAAAGAAGTTGGAAAGAAACCGCTAGCCCCTGTGTTGGTCTGCAGGTCAGTTGTAAAATATTCTCAGAATGAAAGAAAAAAAAACACTCAATTGACTAGTGTTACGCAACACAAATTCAAATTGATGATGTATTAGCACATCAATTAAGGAGCAGCTTTAGACATAATCACTATGTTAATTACACAAAGTACAAGATCTGTGTGTCTTGTATTAGACACTGAGGAAGATAAACATTAACTTGATAATGGTTTGGTTTATTTAGTGAAATGATATATTTCTTGATGTATTTATATCGCATCATACAGAATGGAATGTGTGCTTTGGAAAATTTACGAAGTGTTTAATCTTGAAATTTGGGTACATTTGTTTCTTTTTTTGAAGTAATTATGACAGAATACATTATATGATAAAATGTGTAATGGATGGAGAACTGAATTATTTGGTAGCTCTTTAATCCCCAGGCAGATATCTGTGCACAAGATAGGAATTATTTCCCAGATGAAACTAGGAAAGGGTCAAAGATGCATATAGCAAAATATTCCACATTGACGATCAATTGAAAGAAATATAAATGTATCAAACAGAAATATACTAAAAGGACGAGGTATACAATTTATGATCTGACAAAATACCCCAGAAACTATTTTGAGAGTTATAAAATATCTCATACAGCCTCCTCATATCACAAAAGCACATCTTCCATGCTGCAGCAAGACTCATCAAGGGACTGAGAAAGTAGGAGACGGTCATGCCCAACTTAATGAAAAAACATTTCCTACTCCTTCCTTTTATGGAGGAGGTACTACAGGAGAACACTGCTGTAGCTGAGATAGGAAGGGGAATGAAGTATTCTGCATGCATTAGAGAGAACCTACCTTATTCATCACTGACTCACAGGCCCAGCTGCACCACATGCGGCTGGGAGAACTTTTATTGTAAAGTGCAGCAGAGTTCTGAGAAATGTTGCTACTCATGGTCACCATAAACAGTAGAGTTCTCAATATTCATCATCAGATGGCCCCAAATTAGGACAGACTCCAGCACTGTACTAATCACTAGATTCATGCACTTACTTTGTACCCTCCTGTTTTAGCTGAGCCCATGCTATAAAAAGACATACTTTTGTGCATATTTAACTTTTAAAATTACCCTAACACTAACCCTAATCCTTCCCATTAGCCTTAAGCTTGCCATACCTATATCTATAAGTCTGACCACAAACCTAACCTCACTGTTGTCCTTGCCTCTAAAAGAACCGTCTCTCTTTTAATATCCGGTTACGTACACTTTTTCAAGGTCACAAATCTCTGCCAGAGAGCTCACCTGTCTGGTTTGCTAAAGACATCATGGAGAATTTCAGAAAATTGACCCAGGAATGCATTCCATTAGTTGATTACTATTGACTTTGTGGTTTGTAACCCACACTTTCTGGTTTTCCATTTGCTGGCTTTATTTGCTTTAGGCTTTTCAGGTTCAGTTCCTCCCTCTTGTTGCCTAAAATGTGTTTTCTGTATCATTCTGCAAACTTGCGTTCTTATCAAATTTGCTGTGCATTCCAAGACCGAAGTCAAATGTCAGGCGCTGTCTTCCAATGGTGCTTGTTTACTTGTCTTTCTCTGACTTCAAAGTGAGAAGATTTATGTGACAATCTTGCTGGATACTGGGGGGTAGGAAAAGATTTTTTCTAGCACACAACAACGTTTCAATGAACAGTGTAAGTATTTCTGAATATATCAGAATTATGAAAGCACAAATGAAGCACATTTTTGTTACTTCTGAATTGTCTTGAAAACAAACACCTTAATATGATCAAAACAAATCATTAAACTAGGTGATGCAACTTCCACACATTTTCGTCTGTGCACTGTATTTTTTTATTGGTAAAACTGTATGTCTGCCCAAATGTAATAGTCATTTCAATAGAAAATGTGTTGTCTGTAATGGAAGTGTGCTACCACACAATGAATACTTCACTCTACGCCACTCCACTCTCCTCTGCACCACTACACATCACTGCACTCTACTCAGCACCACTCCACTTTACACCACTCCACGCCACTGCACTCTGCACCACTCCACTCTATGCCGATTGCACTATACGCCATTTCATGCAATGCCTCTCTACTCTACCTTGTACCACTTCACTCTATGCCAATGTACTCTTTTCCACTCTACACCAGTGCACTCATTGTCACTGAACTCTACACAGCTTCAGCCGAGGCCCCACCAATCTACTCTGCACAACTCCACTCTACGCTACTCTGCAACACTGCACTCTTTGCCACTGCACTCTATGTCAATACATTCTACGCCAATGAACTTTACTCTAACACACAGCTCTATGCCCCTGGACTCTACGCCAATCCATTGAACGTCACTCTAATCTACTCTGCACCACTGCACTCTATGTCACTGCACTCTACACCATTTTACTCAATGCTGTTACACTCTATGCCACTCTACGCAACTACACTCTACCTTGCACCACTCCAATCTACTCTACTTCACTCTACTCCGAAACAATCTACTCTAAGCCACTCTACTCTGCGCCACTTCACTCTATGGCACTCCACTCTATGCCCTGCACTGTACACCACTCTACTCTTAACCACTGCACTCTACACCAGTTCACTCTACACAATTGCACTCCATGTCACTGCACTCTATGCCACTGCACTCTACTATGCATCACTGTATTCTGCCACTGCTCTCCACGCCATTCTACTCCACTGCAATTGGACACTCTACTGTGCAACACTGCACTCTCCAACACTGAACTCTTCTTCACCGCACTCTGCACTAATCTACTCTACACCACTGCACTCTAAGGCACTATACTCTACTGTGCACCACTGTTAGACAAGGCATCCTTACGGTGGTCTTACCCCAGACTTTGTGTCTTTACCTCCTGTTTTGTTGCTGTATCTTTTTGTGCAGGTAGTTCTTCCATTAAACATGGAAACCTTGGTGTATCAACAATTGGCATATCTCATTTACCTGTAAGTCACTTATAGAGTGGTATGCCACATACCCAGGGCCTGTACATTAAATCTACTAGAGGGCCTGCAACATGTCTCAGGCCTGCCACTGAAGAGCCTGCATGTGCAGTCTCACTGCCACCCGACTTCGCATTAAAAACCTATTGCCAGGCCCAGAATTCCACTTTTCTTACACATAGGTCACCCCTAAGGGAGAACCTAGTAACCCATTGGGCAGGGTGCCTTGCAAGAACAAGGTAGGACATGTGCCTTTCAGTTTTTTCATGTCCTAGTAATGAAAATCTCCTAAAAGTCATTTTCATTACTGAGGCCTGCCCCTCTCATAGGCCAGAATTAGGAATTCCTTACAAAATCTTGAAGCCGTAATTCCTGATCTGAGAGGAGTAGCTGCATCAGGTTTAGTACCATTAATAAATCTTCTTTACTGGTAAACTCAAATTTATTATTACTATTTTAGAAATGTCACTTTTAGAAGGTGGACATTTCTCTGCACTCTTCGTCCAGTGTGCATACAGCCTATCTCTAATACACGTCTGGCTCGGGCTAGGCGACAGCTCCACTTGTGCATTCCCTTCAGACACCCTTAGCAGAGGATGCTCAGCCACATCTACATTCTGATGGGTCTTCCTGGGGAGGAGGTTGGGAAGGGCTCACACTTACACCTCAAAGAGTAAGGACTAGAGTTCCCACAAAGAGGCTGATTACCTCCTGCTGACTGTCTGGAGCCGAGACCTGCCTGAAAGGGGGACGTGTGCACTTCACAAGGATTTTTGTGTGGTCATCCACACATCAAAGGCACTTTCTTGTATAATTACAGGGTCTCTTGTCCCACTCAGAAGTTCACTCCTGGATCAAGAAGAAACTCTGCTGAAGTAACGGCTGCTCTGCCAGAAGGATTGCCACCTTGCTTTGCCTGACTGTCCCCAGGACCTGCTGCCCTGCTTCGTGAGCTGCCCTGCTGCCTGCTGACCTCTGCCCAGAGCAAGGAACCCTAAAGCCTACTCCAAGGCGACTCAAGGGGTTTGCCAGCTAGTCCCTGCCAGAGTTCTCGAGAGCAACACCACGCTTGTGACCGCAGCCTGTTCCCTGTCTAGCCCGCAGGACACCTCCTCACTCCATCAGCTGTCATGTACCCAATACTGCTCGCCCGACAGGGCTGGGCTTTCATGACACAGAAGCAGCACCACCCCTGCCTCACTCTATGCCTCCCCTTTTGCAGTCTGTGCTCCATGTGGCACTCACCCAGCCAACACCAGGCCGGTGGCTGAATCGTGATTCTGGTGGGCAAGGCAGTGTCTGAGGACCCGGCAACCCGCATACCAACTCTGCAACCAGGAACTACCACTGTTGCGGCCGAGGCCGTATCTACTTGAGGCGAGGCGCACTCAGCATCGACTCGGCATGGGCAAGAAGACGCTCCGTGCCCGCACCGTAACCTTGCTGCCAGGAGCACTGCGTACTTCAACTGCTAACACTGTGGTACTGTATTTTTCCTAAGAGAGGCACCCAAGGATTTGCCTTTCACTAGTTCCCTTTTCTTTCATAAACCTCGCTCCATCAGGACAGCACAAAGTCCACAAGGATCATTACCCCAAGTCCCTCCAGCGTTTATGCTTCTCAAAGGTACTGAAACTACTGGGGAATGCTCAGCTTACTAAAGCACTGTTTTGATTACACTTTTTGAATGATTGAAAGTAATAACTCCAAAACGTATTGATTGGATCTTTGTATCGTTTTGGTCCTGATTTTAATAGATACATATTCATTATTTTGTCTAACCAGTGTGGAGTCTTTTTGGAGTGTTTCACTGGATGTGTGTGGGGGAGCACAAATACTTTACACATTGCTTAAGTTAAGCCTGACTGCTCTGCGCCAAGCTACCAGAAGGTGAGCACAGGTTAATTTAGGGTGTGTATCTGACTTACCCCGAATAGAGTGGTGGGTTCTGCCTGGCTGATGTGTATACCCTAACCAACCAGAAACCCCATTTCTAACAACCACTTGATGCTACTCTATACTACTTTGTGCCACTGCACTCCATACCACTCAACTCTACTCTTCACTCTACGCCATTCAACTCTACTCTGTGCCACTCCCCTCTGCTCACTCAACTCTATGCCACTCCGCTCTGCACCACTCATTGCCACTGCACTCTGCATCACTCTAATCTGTGCCACCTCACTCTGCGCCACCCCACTCTGCACTCTTACTATGCACCACTCTAATCCATGCCACTGCATTCTATGACATTACATTGTATGCTGCTGAATTAAATGGCACTGCATTCAATGCCAGAGCCCTCTATGCCACTATACTCTACACCAATGCACTCTACACCACTCCACTCTTTGCTACTCCAATGTAGGCCACTCAATATGTCTCCAATACATGATACTCTCTGCCGTTCCAATCTACAACATTCTCCTCCACTTTTCTCCAATCCACTCTATGACACTCCATGCCACTCTTCTATATGCTACTAACTTTTACCAAAGCTGAACAGCAGCCACACTGGTGCACAAGGGTAAGCGAGACCTATTGGCTTTGCCAATGCTTGTTTATCAAAGTTATCCCTTTATTTAAAAATAATATTGCTTTTTCTTGCTTTTTTCAACTGAGAGCACAAAAGATACTTTGAGATCACAGCCATCAGCAAAGACATGCTATTACCAATTCTATGACTCATACATAGAGTGGAATTTGGCTCCACCTGAAAAGTATTAGCCTCTCATCAAATGCTAGTGGTTAGTTTATAGATCATTCCACCTTCCCAGAAATGCTTCTTTTTAATATTTGTGGGACTAATTCATTTCTGATAAGTATGCTCATTGCACTGTTTGTTAGTTGGCTAGCTCCATTATGCATTTCATACAGAAAGAACAAATATTTTATATTTTCCCAGCACTGACAATCCAGTAGGACAGGCTTTAATCTAAAGAAAGGCATTTGAGCAAGCAATGTATGTAAATAGAATTTGTGAATGCCTGTGTTAACAAGCTTAAGCAGCAAAAGCACACTAAACCCAGACTTACTTGCTATGCCAATGTTCGTTTTTGTTGCAATGACTTAAAAATAAATGCAGCTACTTTTTCATAGTGGTTTCCTTATGTAGGATGTACTCATTAAAGTTTCTTCATAAGGACATAATCCCTCACATCCCCCTTTCAAAGCTCTTGTTGATCATGTCCTCACAATATTTGAGTGCCAAGTAGCAATCCTCTCTAGAGTAGCCCATGTTCAATTTTCAAAACGTGTTATCCCTAACAATACCTTTCCTCAGAAAATGCCAATGCATGTATCAGCATCTTTTACAGAAGGTGCAACACTTACGCATAGGGTTATAGACACCATGATCCTTACGTTTTACCAGTTTCTCTTTGTACATTTCGCCAACTTATAATCAATAAAAACTATACAAAAAAAATAAAAATTCAGATTAAAATAATCCTAATTTGGCTCCTTTCCAACGACCACCTCACCTTTACCCCTCCAAAGTATTCACAAAAAATTGGTTCCTCATAAATAAGTTATGTTATACTGTGCAGAACTACAAATTTTTGGTACACCACAGCATTCACCAATTCCTTGTTTTCTTCAGGAGTGGGCATAACCCACATAATTCAGTGTAGCGTAATCATGATCAATTACCTAAAAATTCTGCGAGATTGTCCTTGAATTACACGAGAAGAGTAATTCTGCATTTAGCACTATTTCTCAGTGACTGCCGCACAGACCAATCATGGCGCTGCTTACATGCTATGTTTAGCATGTAAGCAGCACCAGGATTGCTGGGGAGCCTGTGTTGGTGTTTCAGTGAATGCTGGGACACCACATGGTAGGAAGAGAAGCACGAGGCGGCAGGAGACGAAGATAAGGTAAGTTGTTTTTTTTTACTTTGTTTTCCCACCTCGCCTCAGTCCCCTCTCCGTCTGCCCCTCCCATTGAGATTTGCGGCAGCCGCCTCTGACCTTCACACTAATCAGAGTTGAGAGAGGGTCTCAATTTTATTGGTCTAGCCACTGAGAAAAACACAGCCTTCTCATTGCCCACTGTGCAGTTTGCTTGCAGTGAATCCGAGGCTGTACAGCATTTCATTTCATTTAAGTGTTTTCTATTTACACAGCCTCTGGATCCTGGGATAGCACCATAAATCAACACTTGGAGACAGGGGTATACAGGTCATCAGAAACTGTGTCTGGTTTTAGTTAAACATTGTTACAAAAAAACTGTTTAGAATCACCTCTTGGAGACAGGGTAAAATAGTCTATCCGAAAACTTTTCTGGTTTCGGTTTCAATGGTAACAAAGAAAATGTTTTAGTCTGAAACTGCTTTAGCTGATTTTTTTTTCTTTGATTGTAGTTTGCATATTTCAGGCCTTGCTGGGCCTTAGAAAACCTTGAGGAGCAAGCCATGGACAGAGTTTTTACATATGAAACTGAAACCAGAATTTTTCCCGATTAACTGTATAGCCCTCTCTCCAAGTGTTGATTTATGGCCCAGGTGGAAAGCACCTTGTCTTCCCCAAACCATCAGAGCTTTTCACAGAGGCTTGTGTAACCAGAACATCACTTACTTCTATTAAATTAAATTAAATGCTGCACAGACGTTGATCCACTGAAAGCAAACACCAGTTGTATTTCCTCTTCACTGCCCTCAACCAGCACGTCCAGTGAGAAGGCTGTATTTTTCATTGGTTAGACAAATAGAATGCCTTTGCCAACCAGTCAGTGTGAAGGGGTGTTTCACAGCACTAAAAGTGTGTTGGTATGACTAAGGGATGAGGAATGAGAAGTAGTGATGACGGATAAGAACTAGGGATGACAAGTGAGACGTAGGGATGATGGATGGGAAGTAGGGATGATGAAAGTGAAATAGGGATGATGGATGACAAATAGAGATGATGAATGAGAAGCAGGGATGATGAATGAGAAATAGGGATGAAAAGCAGGGATGATAGATGAGAAATAGGGATGATGGATGAGAAGTAGGAATGATGAATGAGAAGCAGGGATGACGGATGAGAAGTGTGGATGATGGATGAGAAGTAGGGATGATGGATGAGAAATAGGGATGAGAAGCAGGGATGAGTAGGAGGGATAATGGAAGAGAAATAGGGATGAAGGATGAGAAGTAGGGATGATGGATGAGAAGTAGGAATAAGAAGCAGGGGTGAGGGATGAGAAGTAGGGATGATGGAAGAGAAGTATGAATGATGGATGAGAAGTAAGGATGTCCTAAAATGTATGCTGTACATGTTTGAGTGTGATCATTCAGTCTTTCTTAATATTAGGTTGTCATAATGAAGAGCGCTCCAGAGGGCTGGGTGGTGTTTAGGTCCTGAGATCTTCCAGTGCATCAAAGTGCTTGTGATTAGCAAGTATTGGGGTAGCTCCAAAAGGTATTTCTTCAAAGACATTCCACCAAAACAGTGAGTGGATCCGGTACGATCTACTGATTAACTGGTGTTTTTTCTAGGAGTTTGTAGATGTTTGTTTCATAGTAAATCATCTCTATCGTCCTATGCTTTTCCTTGTGTGTTGGTAACTGTGTATGTTTGCAGTACCAGAGTGCATAAATCTTTACTACTATCCTTAATTTCCACACACAGTTTCACAGACATTTAATGACGCAGCAAGGCTGCCAAGGGCCATTATACAAGTATATAAAATTCACATCCAGTTAGGTAAAAATATATTAATTTGGCATAATGAGGGCCCCCGCCATCTCCATTGTGTGGTTGGCCCCATGGTTCCTTGTTTTGAAGATGGGCCCCTTAGCTTTTAAGCTATGGCACTGCATGCCGGGCAAAATATCTGCAATGACAAGGAATGCAAAACAGTTAAATGCTTGAAAAAACAGTTTGCTTTCCCAAGCAGAAAGAAACAGAAATGCAACATTGTTAAATATCGCTGGCAGACAGAACAGAGGTCCAGCAAAAAAGTACCACATGTCTCTAGTTATCCGGGACAGGGACATAACACAGGGTGGGCATGGGGTCCACAACTCTTTAGGAGGGTCTCCAATCCGTCAGGGAGCCCAAACTGAGCCGCAGGCCAATGAATATGTGAGTGATGTGAGATACTCCAGGCCCCATCATTTTCCATTATGCCACTAGTACAATGAGCCCAGCACACCTCGGGGTACTGGCACCAATGAACGAACTAATACATTTTCACGCCTCGGTACCTGTGACTCATTCCCTGATCATCTCCATTCTCCAGTCCCTTCACCTATTTGTTTTCCTCCATATCACACTACCTTGTACCTTTCTCTCTCCCTATATCTTCCTACTTTCCCTTTCCCCTCTCGATTCTCCACTGATAGATTCCACATGATCCCCTCTCTCTCCTTCATTTCCTCATCTCTGATGTTCTCGTCCCTCTGCTACTCTATTGCTTCACTTTCCCCTACACTTCCCTATTCGTCCTGCGTCTCTATGTTTCCTTGAATAGATCCACTTTATCCTTCTTGCTTCGTGTGCACTTCATAATTTGCTCCTTTCACTCTCTCCAGTCTAACCTGTATCTCTCCACTTTCCCTCACCCCTTATTCAATACATTCTCTAGTGACGTTCCTATTCTGCACTGGATCTCGCCCTTCACGTTTCCATATTCTATTGCATCATTGCATTCCGTTTTTATTCCCCTTCCTTCTCCTCTCTTTCATACTGTCCCCATCCTCAATGGTACCTCTGCGTGTTGCTACTCAATACCTTATAATCTTGCCCACTCTCCAATCTACCTTTAGGCTTTTCTAACAATTTTTGCAATTCTCTACATATCTCTACATACTTTTTTTGTATATTTCTACTGTCCAGTCTTCTATTTACCTCTGTATCTTACAACTTTCAACGTTTCACCCTCACCCGACTCACTCTTGCATCTCTTCACTCTTCCTTTTGTACCCTCTTCTTATTTTATTCTATTGTTTTACTTCCATCTCTTCTCTCCTCCTTTTCTCATATCCTGTGCACATTTCCGCTTCCTTTCCCCTCTCCATCTACCCCTTATAACTTTACATTATTCCCTGTATTTCTAAACATTGCTCTTTTCCTTACTATCCATAGCTTTCTACCCTTTTATATGCACTCTTCCCTCTGTCTCTCTTCTACCCTGTATCTCTGGGCCGTCTTCCCCTCTCAACTGTCTTAAAGAAAATACAAAGCTAGGCCCAAGGTGCTCAGAAACAAATGAGCTGGCGGCCTGTTAAGTAACTTGCAGCTGATGCAAGGTAGACAAGGACCCCTCCCCATTGAGAAATCACCGGCTGCACCTCTGATAGCAACACTATGACCCTGCAGTCAACCTCTTCAGATGGGGCAGGGCTAACATGACATGCCCATTGAGCAATATACGCCGACAAGAAACTCAGCCCTCCCAAGCAGCATGCAACATGAGTTACTATAATGCATTTTAATGCTGCTGTCGGCATCACTGCACTAAAATGCTATTGCCAGACATTATATTGAAGCTAGCTCCTATGTGTGACAAAACACTGCACCAGTCTTGATTCAGCAGCCAGTGTGAGGCAGGTCCAGGAGAGGTGGGTTGCTATGGAGATCTCTGCTTGGGCCGGCTAAATTGTTTACTTAATCAAAGCTGTTACACAGTAACATTAAAAGTAGCTGTCTCCTATTGTCTCCTCATGGGGTGATGCATTATGTGTTTCCTGCAATGGCCTCATACTGCACTAGTTCACTACAATAGTCATCACTGATATCTTAACTCTCTTACAAAGGTCAGTTAAAACAGTTTAAAGCAGTTGATATTTGTTTCCCTGCGGATAGGAAATGTTCTTCAATACATGCCCATACTCGTTTGTAAATACCAACTTCAATCAATCATTTTCGTGAATTCGTAATTTCATGACACAGCTGCCAATGTACTGTGTCTTATATCACTAACAACTTTGGCCACAGCACTGTGGCGTTGTTAAGGCCTTTCTAGACATTGTAATGTGCAAAAAGGTCAATTTTTTAAATTTATCTCACGAAATGAATACAACTGCTTTGTTTTTTCTGCAATAAATGCTTACAATGTCTCACAGAAAAACACTAAACCAGAAAATGTCACATATAGCAACATTAAAATGTGCTAGCTTTGGGGACTAAAAGAAATAGCAATTATAGCCACCTCAGTCAACACACACCAAGAGGCTGAGCAAGAATAGCAAAATAGTTCTCCATTGAAAGTACGAGTAGTTTTGCTTTAATTTCGCAATTTGCAGAGTTTTAAAACTTAGAGACAGTGAACATTCCAGGGTAAGGTTACTGAGTTGTATTATAAGCTTTTCTCTTTTCTTTACCGAAAGGCAAATACATGTTTAGAACCAAAAATGATACATGCCAACAAACCAGAGTCAGACTGGAAACTCATGATTTTCGAAGCCAAGAATAGCTTGTTTTTATCTGTCTCTCATCTAAAATTGCCCTTGCCTCAATGTACGCCAATGGGAAAAATAATTCCCTGGAATATTTGTTCACAATTTCCCTCTTTCTAGTGTCATTTTTTTATGTGCGGTTTTATATAGCAGAAACATGACCCGAAGCTATTGGAGTGCTTTACTTGAGCACCAGTTACATTACACAAGGACACATTCATTTTTGTGGTAGGCACAGGGTGGTTAAGTTATTTGCCCAGAATCACAGGATGTTAAGACATCGCCGAGACTCGAACCTGGTCCCCCAGCCCCATAATCGCTCTGGTGGCTACGCCAGATCCTCTCCCTCTCATCATGTTGGCATGCATGCATGGCCACCTTTTGGCATGGGCGAGTGGGCCCGGGCCCAGGGTGCCAATCTTCAGAGGGGGGCGAAAGCAATTGTCTGCATAATGGTCATAGAAACAGCAATGCACCCTAACTTGGCTCCAGTGGTCCCTTCAAAGTGCTTTAAATAAATCGCTTTTAATGTGCTGCGGTCCCCGATTGTAGTACTTTATCAACCCATCTACCTCTCACCCCAGCTGCCACACATCAACACCCAGACTCCTTCCCAACAAACTTGGACTCATCTGAAGAAGCAAAGTTATGAGTGATTAAAGTGAGCTTGCGGAGATAGATATGCACTCAAAGGAAAGCCGCTGCTTTGATGTAGCCAGCAAGGACTGACGTGAAAAGGGGCTGCTGCCTCATTTCATTCACTACCAGTAGCGAGAGTGAAACATTTCTTTCCTCCCACTGCGCTACTGGAGCAAAGACCGCCTCTGCATGTATGAAAAATATAGCAACACGTTTAGCGTTCTGGCATTTACCATAATGCTTTGTTCTAATGCCTATGCTCTACGTACATGACTCCCGCCTCCGACCCTTTCCGAACATTGTCAATCGTCTCCATTCGGTCCCGCCCACTTCACCGAGATGCTACGAACACCGTCGGACCACGGTGAGCCAGTGTTCCGAGGAATTCCGGAAGTTGCCGAAGTTGTTCGACCCTTTGTATCGCGACTCAACCTGACCCCTCTCCTTTCCCTTCGGAGAGCAACTGCACTGACCAGGCGGGGCACCTGGATAGGTGCTGACTGTCAGTGACACGCGTGAAGGAGCACAGCCATGACATTTATCGTGAGTATTTACATGGGTTGTTTCAGAGTCCATCGCCTTGTTTACCTGCCAGGAGGCGGCGCGGTGCACTGTGGGGGAATTACTGCGTCCGCTCAACTCCCAGTATTAATTACGTGGGGAGGGAAGGTTCTTGGAGAGTCCGAGACGTGTAAGAGCCCTTGTAATAGACGGCGAAGGGATTATGGCACTTGCAGAGGACCAGCTGCGGGATGTTGGACACGCTATGCATTATCGAGGGGGGCGGCGGTCATAGCAGGGTATATTCAACGGAGGAGGAGCGAACTGTAGAACGGATTCCAAGTACAAGGGCCAAATCGAGGGGTGGACAGCTGTGGAGCGATGCACGTACTTCGTTTAGGGGTCATTGGGTCAATGAATAGACTATTCCGTAGTTCAAGGGAAGACTATGTAACATTTGACTCTTGTGGCTAATGGACAGCGCCGAATCCTGGCACTGTGATTTTTCATGGTGTGCTGATGGCAGTGGGGTTGTCTCCCTGCTGGATGACCAGTAATGAAAGCGTTTAACCAGTAATTTTGAATCTTTGCGCCGTAATTTGCACTGAGACATTTTTTCAACACTGTCTTTCACTGATAACATCTCTAACCTACTGTAAGTGGTCCGTGCAGCGCGGGTCTAGTTTGAACATTTTTTGCCAGGGCTGATTTTTGTTCCAAGACCCTAGCAATAGAAGGGACATTCTCCTTGCTATGACGGACAGTGGCATGTTCCAAATATAGAGGGCAGTGGGCAAACCAGTCCAAAGAACGGGCTACACCTCAATAATTTGTTTATTGGAGGCCATTTAAAGTGCACCCCAGACAGAAGGAGCAGATTAAGAAGAGTGCTTTACCGATGCTGAGGTTAACTCTCGAGCAAGGCTCACCTAAAGTATATTTACATCCACATTATGTGATTTAGTTATATTGTACATATGTAATGCACGACGCCATCCCTGAGTTTTCTGTATGTTTTGTTTAATAACTGGAGTTTGCCAAATCGCATAAGTACAGCCAAAATACATGCTTCCATAATCAAGTACAGTTCTCTTGGCATCAGTGCAAAGCACAGGGAACACTAAGACGGCGCCATAGGGAAAATATTCTTCCAAGAGATGGCAGCAGGGCAAATAGTCCACAGGACGTGAACAGAGAAGTTGATGCCTGACTTTCAGGCAGTTCCCACCCTCCTTTCTTCGCAGGATGTCATAAACCTCTCTTTTTCCAACAAATCTTTTCACCAGCAAATCTGATGCCCTCTGCCCCTTTTTTTTGCAGCAGTTTCTGCCTCCCACCTTTCTCCAGCTGTTAATGGCCTCCGCTAAATGTTTTCTAAAGGTTGATCTCCTTGTGCAGTTGCTGCCTTTTCCATCACCTCGACCTTTATGGAAATCCTTGCTTGTTTGGTCTCCATCTATAGTCATATTATCTCAGAACCATTCCGGGTATGGACACACCATTGCACACATATCCAGCAAATCACATGTATGACATTTAATAGGGTACCACTGTGCTTACAACAGCATACATCTCTAATAACATGACAAAAACTCAACATCCAACAGTACACTTTAAACAGAATAGTTTACACACTCCAGCACAGATATACCATATAGGAGTGTAGCATTTCAGTCACAATAGCAGACTGTTTCTCTCATTCTCTTTTCTAGCTGGCTGTATCCATGCCATCCATGATACAAAATTACACGTAAGACATAACTCATGTGGCATTGATTTGCAATGAATGGTAGTTTTACTGGTTTAGTGAGTTACTCATCTGGTTTGGGTTTCACCATGATAATCACATTTTAAAATAATTCAACATTGTTCAAGTCTGCGTCATTTTTAGATTTTTCCTGAGATAGTAAATGCGCTATCAGTGAAATCTTTTGTTAATAAAAAAAACAAAAACTTAAAACTGACTTAGAGCCTGCCTATTACTTACCATTGATTGGTTTCCACATCACTCTTGTTTACTTGCTTCTTTTTGGTCAGCAGTCAGCCAGTGCTTAATTTAAGCTGTTGGTTTCCAATGCGAAGCACCAGCACTTATTTTTGAGGGCCAGCACTTAGTTTTCTGCACCAGTCATTTACTGCGAGCAAAAGACACAAATGGGAAAGACAGAGGAGGAGAAAAATGAAAAAGATTCACAAAGGGAGAAAGCTGCAAGAGTGAGCTGAAGGGGCAGGGAGTGGCTGTAAATTGATTAAAGAGAACCCAGATGATTCGCACATTTAAATGCAGCAGCCTCGTGTTTCAGAGGAGAGCTTTGTGCACTGGCACATTTTTATTTACAAATCAAGCACTGCAGTCAGCTCCTCATGTTTCCTGCTGGGGCTTCAGTATTTGTCCCTGCCATGGAGAATGGACTTAGTACAGCTTTCTGTTTGCAGCCAGTATGCTTTTACTGGTGGCACACTCCTTCAAGTACTTAACTTTTATTTTCCTGCCAAACACTCATGCCATTCTACAGTTTGTTTCCCTCCCTTGTTCCTCACACATGTTGCGTGCCCCCCATCCTTCCTCCCGCTGCCCGTTGTTACTGCTCCCTCCCTGCGCTTGCCTCGTGTTGCCTTCAGTGGCAGCTGGTGACTTGTGAAAGTAGTGGGCTGTAAAGTTGGCGACAAGTTTGAGTTTAGTGAGGAATCGACTGAGCACAACCTCCATAATATATTCAGGCAGTTTTGAAAACTAGAAGGCCAAATGGTAGCTTTTAAAACAACATTCTGATAAAGAATTTGCTTGAACATCAATAAGGAAACAGAAAATAAATACTACTAAGAAAGAGCAAAGATCTCTGCACGTGCCCAGCGAGGGCCCCAGACCAATTTTCATTTTGAATGTTTGAAAGGTGAATTTAATTGTAAATCAATTAGTACACCATTTTGGGACACAAGCATTCATGACAATTATTTTAATGCAAAATATTTTATTTAATTTTGTTTGTGTTCATTGAACACATCATATATACTTAAATAAAACATTCAACATTAAAATGATGTGCCAATCACGAACCAATCGGGGATGTTAAACCCCGGCATCAACTCTGACCCACACGTTCTATGAATTGCCTACTTAAGACGCGAGTAACAGTCAGTAAAGGATTGCTCAGATTGCCCAAAGTAAATAGCTAACTTGGGGAACTGCGGAAAGAACACACTGAAAACTTCTATGCCCAGAAGGTGGAGGGAAAGATTAAGTGCAGATTAGTAGTTGAACATGGGGTGCTGTGGTGCGTGTGAACAGGCAAGCTCCTAGTGAGCAGGAAGTCACGTGTAAGTGTGTGTGGTATGTGTCCAAAGAAAGGTTAGGCAGTCACCAAATGAAGCTTGAAAGTGACAGAGTGGAGGAAGGTCAGCTTAATGAAATTGGGACCCACCTTAAAGCTGTCTAACAACTGAAGAATTCATGCAGTGGAACAGCGCCCAGTCTGAAACTCAGGAGCAATGCAGGCAGCTGTGGGGTGTAGGGGTCTAATCTAGTCCAGATATCATTCGTGGCAAATTATGAACACCAACCCCTTTGCAAACCCCTATTAACTCAATGACTGGAATCACAAGTTGTGTGAAGTTGACCACCCCATAAAGTTCCTGGTATGATAAATTTGACATCCCTATAATTTTCCTAGGTGCATATCGACAAAACGTACATATAACCAGTGAGAAATGCCTTAGAAATGCAAAGTTTTCTGTCTCAAAATCTTCATTTAATGCCCAGTTTTGAAGAGCCAAACTTGTAATAGACGATAATTATTGTACTAATAGTTTCATCTCGACGGAGAATCAGATTTTATTGCATGCAATGATTATCCATGATCGTTCCAGGGCACTTGCTATCAGGGCCGAAGTCATTGTATATCATCGACTCTGGGGTTTAGTACATGAGCTTTAAGTGATTAAGTAATAGTAACATTTAATTACCAATAACTTAGAGTAGTATTTTTACATGACGCAGTAATACCTTAACTGGAATTACCAATATCATACGGTTATATTTTTACAAGATGCAGTAACACTGTACTTGGAATTACCACTACCACAGGGATTACATCTTTATGGGCTGCAGTATTACTACCATAGTCTGAGATCCTCAGCTCGGGATAAAGGTTAATGCTATGATTACCCTGTTTGAAGCAGCAAACCCCAGAAAACTCAGTTTTCCACTGCACAGATTTCGCACGATTTTATCTTGAAAAAATATATGAGGGCAAAAAATCAGCTCCAATCGTCATTTCACACAAACCCCAGTTTGAGCCTAAATCCAGAGTACGGAGGTTAAGGAGCATGAGAACCGTAGACAACGTTCCTTTGTGTGTGAAAACATGGTGCTAACCCCTAACTTGCCTTGATGTTATATTCAGTTGAGGCTCACTGCGCTTTGAAGGGGCGGGGGTGCTAGACGAGGGGGATAGGGAAAGGGACAAAAACAAATAAACAAATTCAGAAAAAATAAATAAAAAAAAAACCTATGCACCGTGCCACTGCTCCTCCTAGACTGCCCTAAGGCCAATCGTGACACTGCTCAGAGCAGCGTTAGGATTGGGTGGGAGCGCCCAGCAAAGGCGCTCCCAGGCAGACTGGGATACTCTCTACAGCCAGGCAACACAGTGCCGGGCTGGAGAGAGCACAGTGTGCATGTGTGTTTGGCCGGCCCGAGATGGCCAGCCAAACACACATGCGCACTGAGGGAAGTGCATAGTGCACACCCCCTGCCCCCTTCATCCCACATGGCCAATAAATAAACATAAAATTAACATAATAACTAATAATAATAATAATAATTAACATAGGATAATAAACATAGTTTAGCTTTCGTTGTAAAAGGTTTGCTGCTTTTGGGGGAGGGGGGAACGCAACGCTCCTCTGCCATAGCGGAGTAGCCGCCCATGGTTATCTTAACAACTTCTGTTTTCCGTCCGAGCAGTAATCAATATATCACTTGCCAGGTGTCACTCATTACAACCCTCAAATGGACGGAAAATAGATTGCTCAGAGCAAGCATTAGCACTGGATTGTACTTTAGAGACATTGAGACCCATTTCTTATTAGGTGTGCTGGTCTGTTGGAGCCATGCTTTACATAATACAGAGTCCATAGCATGCTTTTATTTAAAATTTTGTACTTGTGGTCCCCGGTGCCAAGTAACCATTCCGGTTCACAGAAGGTGCAGGATTCCCTCACTTCGGGCAGCCCCTGCACACAAACATGCCAGGACTGCCGGCCAGAGAACTGTTGCAGAGGGAAGATAATGCCGGCACACCAACAGACTGAAACATGGCTAGTCACTCTGTAGCATATAAATAAAGCCACACAGTGATTGGCCATTTTCAGTCATTCACCTGCCCATGTGCATGCCGGGCCAACAGAGACATTGCCTCACCCAATCCAGACACTTGTCTCATGCTATTAAGAGCATGAGAGCAGCACCAGGATTTGGCTGAGCAGGTTAACCCGATGCTCCATTGGAATCTTGGGGGCTGTGTTTGTGCAGTCCCTGGCTCCCTAACAGTCCAGATAGTGGAGGTCTGGACTGCGCATGTGAGGCTGTACACAGCCAGACACCTGCGCAACCGGACATGCACACTTCAGTATTTGCCCCACTTTGGCTCAATGACAAAACCAGTGACCACGCCCCTAAATGAAGCAGAATGTTATGCCTCGCCCACACAGAGGAAAGAACAATGGAATGTCGTATAAATTAAACTAAAATAACATATGTGGTAATATTTATGTGGCGGGCTGCTTGCAGTGAGTGGGGCGATGCTTCAATGCCCCCTATTAAGGAGCTGCCACTGGTTGCTTTCCCCCACTCCTCTTCTGATATCCATTGTTGCCGCCCTCTCCATCACACCTCCCTCGTGCTGTTGCCCCACCACACTTTTTTAGACTTATGCACAGCAGCACGGGCTGCTGGGCAACATGACTTAAAGAGAAAAAAATCACTCACTCTGCTCTGCCACTTGTCTAAAAAACTTTGACAAAGCCAACAGAGCATTCATAGGGTAAACCTATTAGCTTTGCCAATGCTTGCTTTCTCCTGCTCTCTTTCTGCTGTCCATTGTTGCTACACTCTCCCTCACACCTCTCTTGTGTTACTTGCCCCCGTGCTTTTTTAGACATATCACACAGCAGCATGGGCTGATGTGCAGCATGGCTTAAAGAAACAAAAACACAATGACATGGCCAACGCTGGTCGCATCATAGAGCTTTTTAAAAATTTACTTTAAGCCATGTTGCATAGCAGGTCGCGTTGCTCTGCAACATGTCTAAAAAACATTGACAAAGCCAATAGAGCTCTGCATAGAGGAAACCTATTAGCTTTGCCGATGCTTGTTTACTCCAAGAAAGTGCAAAATCCGAGGTAAACCTTTTTTTTACCATGCTTGGCATTGGTGCCTTTTACTGAATAATTATTTTGATTATTTCTTTTAATGATAAGTTCATGAGTTTTCAGTCAGCATGTGGAGGAGATGTTAGTTGTCAATCTAAAAGGAATTTCTCAAAAGTCCTGGTGTCCAGAAAACATCACGCAGCCTATTTATTTTCTCTTTGTCTAAAACTCTTGACATTATCTTCAACTGAGTATTTTATCACAATTATATCTTTACATTTTGCCAGGGTGTGTCGTTTCCTGTTGGCCAGTCCTTTTTTTTTAAATCAAATTCTAGAATTTCGTTTTTAATTTTCTTCACATTTCTAGTTTTGTGCCTTATGGGTGGAGATGACATGAGCACTGATAGCTTCCTATTACTTTCTGATGTGTTCTTAGGTCAGCAAGGGAGAAAAAAAGTCACTCTGTTCCTTGAATTTCTTCAAGTCATATCTGCTACGGGAACATAACCATTTAGGAAAGACATATAACATTTGTGTACAGACCACCCCAAATAGCAAACTCTTTTCTCTGATACTTTATCATTCTTCTAACGTTTCCATCAGTAGGTTAGTGTGTAATTGACTGTCACTAACGTTTTTTCAGGATTGATAATGCTGGCTATAATTTAGCTTATTTAGCTTTGTTGTAAATTGATCAGGTTTTGACTACTTTCCTCTAAGCCAAGATTTTAAGCATGGGATAATTTGAAGCGTACTCACGTGAGAACAGAGAATAACGTTAAAGGACAGCATCAGAGTATTCGAGTGATACGAGATGTTGAAGATGGTACGGAGCAATGTGGATATGAGTAGCTACATGGGACACGATCACGAAATTTGGAAAGTCAAGTTAACGAACCCATGACACTTAAGCACAGCAGGAAGCATTCAAATCATTATATCGCTAAGCCCTGAGGAAGTCATTGGGTTACATCCCTGACGAAATCACGTGTTGGCTAAAGTGGAAGTGGGCTGAAGTGAAAGTGACATTTTCGTTGGAGTTGAATTTACAACAGAAAATAAAGAAGTCTATCATACAAAACGAACACAAGAAAGAAGGACTTAAGACGTGTGCTTTGTTTCTTCTAGACCTTGACTTTAGTTTGGAAAATTCACCAGCTTCAGTCTTTAGTCCCAATAGTGTAAGCATTTATTTGTGTTCCTGATGTTGTCTTTGCATCTGCTAACTCCAGGTGTGCTTCAGTGCCTGTGCTCTTGGTAAACGTATGTTTTTTTTTAATGTTGTTTTTTTTTTGTGAGGGCCAGGCAGGTCCCCACACTCTGGCGCCCGGCCATTTGTGTTTTCATTGCCTTTCAAGTGTGATGCATCCATGCAGGAACTGGTGTTACAGGTCGTCATGAGCTTCCAAATCAGGCTCAATTTTTAACACGTTAAGTTAGACTGCCTGCCACATTCATCATGTCATTATATTTTGCAGAACTTGTAAAAGTGTCATTTTCATCTAACCACTGATTTGTTATAACATTGGTGACACAAATCTGACAGAAAATACTTGAAATGTGCGTCTCAAGGTTTACCAGTAGACAAGAAAGATAAACATGTAGTCTGAGTTAACGTTTTTTCATCTTGCTGGTTTAGACTGGTTACATCTCAGATTTTGGAATATCCCCACTTGATTTTGCAATGCAGGCTAAAAGGCAATGGTCAGTGTCCTATATTAACCTCTGGAATTGACTATTGAGTTGTCGAGGCCTTTCACTAGACATCCTGCCAACATGCCAGAGCATCTGCTCTCATGTCAAGAGTCGATCCAGTGATGAGAGAAGCTGAGCCCAGCAGTTTTTTGTGTTTTACCTCTAAAAGGCACGCTCTCTTCCTGGTTGAAGTCTGATAAGCACAGCTCATCTGCTGTGAATAGGTATGCAGTGCACAGGACCCCAGGAAACTCTAGAGGCAAGTTGACTATTCCATGCTCTCAAAGTGTAACACTTAGAAGGAGTGTTATTGTGGAAGGCGGCTAGGAACAGTCTAAACATGTTAGAACTGTTTTTATTTCATTTTCACAGCTAGCAACATGCATACGCGCTGTTTTAAATATATTAGGTGTGGTTATTATTCATGCTCTAAGCAACATAATTAAACTATTGAAATAATACAGTCTTTCTTATTGCAGTGCATGAGTGTGCTATATTAAGAATGAAATTGGGTTTGAGTTACCACTGTATCCTGAACCCTTTATGGGACTGTTACTAACTCAGAAAACCATGCCTGTGAGTATGCTCATTGTTCCGGGTTGCACTTACTGGACTTTGATCCTTGGCGATGGATCACTGAAATAAGTCCTTTCATCTGCGGGTTGGGAACCCAAACCCTGCAGACCTAGGACCCAGAACCCATGATTCACAACAAGGCAGTCATCTCTTTTGGTTTTACCGTTACTTCATTATCCGTTTACAGTTCTAAAGGGCCATTGTCCTTCTCCGAACAGTAAGTTAATGATAAAATATGAAAAGAGAATTCAAAGGTGAGCTCCACTGCCTGCATGCATGGGTGGTAGTCTTTGAATTTTTTTGCCTGTGTTCTCGTTGCCACCCGCTCATCCACACCCATTAGCAAAGCCAATAGCTGTGTGAATGCCCATTAAAAACCATACCTATTGGCTTTGCCAGAGCTTGTTGAGTAAAGACAGGGCATTTGCTGAAATTACTTAAAGACGTGAGTAAAAACTGGATAGATTTTGGAAGGAGAACTGAACAATGAGGCAGGGAACATAGGTGTGTCCCCTTTAGGCCAGAAGCAAGCAGAACAGGGCCTGTACAAGAGATGATCTTCCTCAGACAAACAGAAACAAGTCATGTTGGAGTGGTAGGAGATTTGTCCTTGTGGGAGTCTACAGTGGCCCAGTTCAGGCCTGTGGACTGGCTGAGAATACTAGCTCCATCTCCATTGAAAAGAGCTATGGCAAGGCCCTTCCTCAAGGCATTGGCAGTGAGTAGCAGTGATGCAGGCTGGCTCAACAGGATGGATGTATGAGTGAAAGAGATAGATGGATGATTGGATAATCTGAAAGGGTGGGTGGGTGGATGAGTGAAACAATGGATAGATGAGTGACAGAGGGGAAGGAAGACTGAAAGGATTAATTGAGGGATGGATAAGTGAAATGATGGATGAATGGATGGGTATGATGCAAAGGTTTTGAGATGGATTGGTAGGTTTGGCTCTGGATGGGCGGGCAGATGTATGGATGGATGAACAGATTGATGAAAGACTGATGGATGGAAGAATGAATGGATGACAGAATGTAAAGCTGAAATGGTGGATATCAGTTGGTGGATAGAAAGATGAAAGGATGAATGGATAGATGGTTGGATGGAGTAGACAAGAGAGCGCTTCTGGTGAGGGCCGCGATGACTTGCTTCACTTGCTTGGTGCCATAGAGTTTTGGTTCAAAACGAGGGGTATTTTAATTTTCTGGCTACTCCCTTGTGGCTCAAGACTAATTTATTACTCTAGACTGGCATCTGTGTCATTTTGCTGATGCCTGCATGTTGCTTTCTATTTGGCTGATGAAAGGGGTCAATTATCCTGGAAAAATAGAAACCCTCCTCTATTCGACATGCAACAACTGTGCCACACACAGCAGTGCATTGACCCGTATATTCAAACCTTTTAGGTATGTAATCTCGCTTGGATAGACATGCACACGTGGGGCCTGATCAGAGCCCTACTGTTCTGCAGAACGTCTGTTTAAAGCACAGGAGCATGCTACTGGAAATGGAAACAAAGCAATTGGTAGGAGTGGTGGAGGGTTATGGGGGGATTTCCTGAAGTCGAGGCAAACACTTCTACCCTGGGCTACAGCACCTGTACTGGGATAATTAATTAATTTGCTTGTTGAGAAGTACGTGGGGCCAATAGCATTGGGCAGGAACCATTAGGACTTTAATGACTCTTCATAGCGGGATGTTTGGGTTCTTTTCCAAGGATATTGTTAAAAAATCAGTACTAAATTGTGCACTTCAAGTCACGTGTGCAATAACCATAGTCTACACTTGACAGATAATGAGTATGAGTTCAAAGAAGCCGTTTGGATTGTTTGGGAACATTTATGGTAAATTATACATTTTAAATCACTTTGAGTCAGTAACTTAGTTCAAAACTTGATAGGATTTGAAAAAACACACTTTGAGGGGCGTGGCTTTTCCTCCAACAAGTTATTGTTTAGAAATCAGTGAATAATTATGCACGTACTTTGTATCAGCAATTATAGTTGAAACGTAACATGCTGTAACAACCACTTGAATACCTCTTCCTCTCGCTCTGTCTTTCCATTTCACTTATTTTTTCCTTTATGCCACCCTTTTGTCTCTCATCCCCACTCTCTCTGTCATGGCCACCCTTCTGTCTCTCACTTTTTGTCCCCCTGTTTCCTATGTTTCTTTCCATACATGTATTTCCCTGATACACCTCTTTCTCTTTTTTTCCATTTTCCTTCTTTCTCTCACTCACCTGCACTCCTATATTTCTTCCTCTTCCCTATAATGTGATCTTTCCTCGGTTCCTTCTCATTTAATCTTTTTTGGATCGAGCATAGCAGTGCACAAGCGCTGCTTTTCCCACATGTTGGTATGTATCTGAGCTTTTAACCACGCCCACCACACACCCATCACACAACCCTCACTACCATTCGTTCATGGGCTTGCCTTTCAAAAGTAATTTGTTTTCGTTGGTAACTGCTTTATGTTAGTCCCTCCTTAGGGCAGTTCTGTTACCTCCTTGGCCATCGACCCTGTTACATGGCTAATTGCACTTTTGTCAATAACTTTGACTGCAAGCGTCTTTTTCCTTTTGTCTCTCTCTATGTGCTTACGGTGGAGCTTTGAATCGGCTTGCTTATGTCAATTGTTTTATTTTTTATTTTCAGTTTGTGGGGCAAGAAAAAGTCCAGTTTGGAATTTACAACGCTAATAAATCTAACGCAAGACCCATTTCATTGCAAATGCTTGTTTCTTCTGCTTCTCTATATTTCTGTGTACACGTTTAATTCACTCCTTGTGTGTGTGTGTGGTGTATATATGTTTTACTATATTATTTGTTTTGCCCCTTATCTTTAGCCTTCTTACCTAGTTTTTTGCTCTTTTTTTTCACTTTTGCACTCTTGTCTTCTTTTTCTTCTCTACTATTCGAGAGCACCCCTTGCCTTGTTCCCAGTTCTCTTTCCAATTCTCCCTGTCTTCCTTTACTCCCTGTCTCTATACGCTACTATTTCCCCATCCCTCCCTACCTATAACTTTCTGTGTTCTATGTAGATCTAGTTGAGGAGATGTGTAGCTCACGAGGTGAGTGTGATTTTTGTAAGGTAGAATAAAAGGAAAGGCCATGTGAAGAAGCAAAGACCACCAGTCATAGTAGAGACATGAAGAACAACCTATTGCACATTTCACTAGATTCCAAGTTATACCCTTCTCCTAAATACTCCCAGAAACTGACATGTAATACTTATTTTTTAACTTCATTCTTTTCTGTAGTACTTCTGCACCAAAAGTATTAGCATATTTTACAAAGAATAGGAAATATACAGAAATACAAAGGGCAAACCACGAAACACTTCAGAAAGGTGATTGCCATGATCAGTGAAAATAGTAGTGTGTGTGCAGTTCTAAAGTCTTGTTGAAATGAATTGTTGGTCCAGAGAAGAACTGATTCAGTGCTTGAGTGAAGGTGCTTCTCGGACTAGGACGTTTTTGCTCATGATATTCTCCTTGCCCCCTTGAGATGTTTAGCAGGGTCTCCAAATAAACAGGTCTGTTTAAATGGATGGCTTTATAAACAAGGCAGCATACCTTACATTGTAGACTCACCTCGATGGGCAGCCAATGCAGTTCCTTGAAGAGGGGGTGTCTTCAGTTTTTCGGGTTGACGACAAAAGTCTTGCAGTTGACGATTCTTGATAGGTGCATGTGAGGAATAATTACCCTAGCAGGAGTAACATTGCCAAAATCAAGAGGGGAGATGACTTGCACACGGGCAGCAGTTTTCAGATGAGTGAAAGCAAATGTTGATCTTTTTAAAATAGTATTGATATAAGTTCAGCGATTCAATAATTCTGTTGATTTGCAGGATAAGTAACAGTGGACAACAGAGTGTACATTTTTGCAATCTGAAGGATGTGCAGAGTGATGGAGCAAGGCCGTCCACTTCAAATTCCTCAATAAAGCCTGGGTTGAATTAATTGCTATGCTAAGTGAAAATAGGTTGAATTTTTTTGTGAGCAGATTAGAGAGCAAAAATGCCTGACTCAAGGATTGCAGTTTACAGGCTGTGGCTAAGAGTGAACATTTTAGGAATAGGAGTTGCTTTGATGAAGAATTGTCATCCACATGCTGGTCGACGGACACTCCGGTCTCCTTCAGTATCGAGCATAGAGACAGAAAATACACATTAAAGAGAGTGAGAGCTAATATGAAGTCCTGGGACACCAAGCATGGCACTGCTGTCTTGTTTGAGATGTGTTCTCCAGTCTTCACCACTTGATAACGACTGATTATGAAGGCAGTGAACCAGTTGAGGGCATGACCATGGAAACCAATGCGTTCCTCAGACTTATATTAGCTTACTTTGATGCATTGGATCGAATTTCTCTGTGAGATCAAGGAGCACAAGCTGGCAGAAGTCGTCGTTGTCACCATCATCTACTATGTAGTGAACCTTATTTATTTCTTTTAAAGTTTCAGTTCCTGTACCCAGCGCAGAAGCCTGATTGGCATTCCTTGATTAGATGCCACAAATGAACAGTGAAACTAGTGGGTGCCATAAGTACCAACTGGTTTAATATCCTGATCGGTGCCAAGGATCATACCTCCTCATCCCCTGCACTGATCAGTGTGGGAGAGGCGGAGGTAAAAAAGCGAGAATTTCCCCTTTCAAGTGCTGTCTCTCCCTTGTGACTCTCAGCACACCCACAAAAGTATTATCAAAATAAGTGTGGGCATGCTGGGTGGGAGGACATTTGTGGATCCCTGCAGGTTTCTGAACTTTCCCTCACAGAAATGTGAGTACAATGTTTAGTTAGCCAAGGTTTTATGTTTGCAGGGGGTTCTCGGTAAAACATCATGAAATCCACACAAGTCACACCACATTGAACTCCAGTGGGTGTCTAGTTTTTGGAAATGGCTGGGTTTGGTATGTTTCAACGGGTGATGACGGAGCTAGGGCCCAAATTCCCTGACAACCCACATTGGAAAATAAACACCTTGATTTTGCTGAATGAAATGTGATGTCCCCAGGTCACGTTTTTCAGGTGATTTGTGTTGCGGCCACTCGGTCTAACTACACAAGTGAGGTACCTTTTTTGTCAGGTAACGTGGGTGAACACAGAATAGTAGAACACTTCTTATTACGAATTGGATTTCTATGCATTTTTGACTTCCAAAATGTAAGCCAGTGTGCATGAAAGAAGACATTTTGCAAAATGCAGAGGTATACAAATAACTACTTTTGTAAACTCTGAATCGTGTGGACATTTAAGAAATACATAGGCTTCCTTCATACCCATTTTTCATTCATTATATTTTACCATAAGGTTTTCCATATGGTTGGAACACAGTGAAAAATCATTATAGGCTGCAGCTTAGTGGTTGTTTCTGGGTATCCCATATTTTTTGAGAACCTACAAACTATATATATCCCTGTTACAGCACGGGCGATCAGGCGTACTGATATATTGCTTTTCTAAATTGGCCATTGTAGCAAAAAATTATAGATGAAAACGTTGTTGACAATGGCTATTTTTTTAATGACATTTCCTTTAATTTTTTACTTCAACAATTAGTTTATTTGGGAAAACCTTGAGGGGTCCTCATAAATGACCCCTTGCTAAATTCAGACTTTGTTCTACTTTTCTGAAATATATAACTCCTTTGGATGACCCATGAGTTTCACACCTGTTTCCACCACAAACTGCAAGTAGGTTGAAACCATAAAAAAAATACAAAAACTATTACAAAACTATTGTTTTTGATACAAACAACGCTGCTTGTTCGTGACAGTTGGGAAGCCAATGGTCCTAACACAACATTTTTACTAAAGACAACAAAATGCATCTATATTTTATCAATTTTCTCGGTTCCCAGGGGAATCTACAAATTCTGGATACCTTTAGACTCCCCACGATGTTGAAAAAAAGGACACAATTTTAGCATTGATACCTTAAATGCAACAAAGTTATGGAGGTGTAAGTGCAAAGTACCCCAAAAATAAAAAGGGCTAAACATTGGGGGTAGAAAACCCTTAACAGGTAAGGGGCTAAGGCATATTCTTTATCAGTTTCAGACATTGCAGGTAGGTGATTGGTCTGAGGTTTGGATGGTGGTGGGGGTTAAGATCATTTTTTTCCGGATTTGGGTGATTTGACCACTCTATCAAAAGCAGATACAACTCCTTGGAGAGCTATACATTGTTGAGGGAGCACCATGCGTCTGTAAAAGGTGTAAATTGTTTGAAGGATCTTTAGGTTGTACAGGTCATAGTAGGTGGTCTTAAGCTGTTAGTTACATTTTCATCAAGTTCCCCTCTACTGAAAGTGGTAAGACCCCATATGTTGATGGTTTTGCTTGAGGGAGCTGCATTCTGGATGTTGCATTTGAGTTTGTCCCTTATGGAGTCAGTTTTGAATGCTTAAAACAATCACTGGATTGGGCAGTAGAGAAATGCGTATTGATACTATTAAGGGAGCAGTTTTGAAATGCATGTATTGAAACATGTCTCTTGGCAGATTTCTAGATGTGGCAATTTTATCAGGATAAAACGTGATTTTGACAGTGGTGACATAATATTTATAGTCTATTTTCTGAGAGTTTAGTATGGCTAGCATCATAGATGATTTGAGACAAATCATGTGGATTCCACATTTTGGATTTTCTTTGTTTTCATATGGAATGTGCCCATGAACCAAGGCTGGCTTGCTTCTGTTTGCAGTTGCGCAAGGGAGCTAAGTGCTGCAACAATAGAATTGCTGTAGTTATTTAGGGCCAGATGTACAAAGCATTTTTGAGGTCTCAAAGGGTCCCATTGGCAAAATCAAAAAAATGCTTTTTCTTTTGTACAAACCTCAAATTTCAATTCAGTAACAAGTTGCTGAATTTCAATTTGGATTTATGACCCATTTCTTATTCAGTATTTGGAAGGGGCATGTTTACGGCATCCCTTCCAAATATCAAATCAGAATGGTATGCCTTAATGTTTTCCAACCAGAATCCGTAAGCAAAAAAATAATATTTTTACCAACTACAGGAGTATAGTGGTAAAGTATTTGCAAACTGTAAGTGGTACCTATGGTACCCCTCCCCATTGAGAATGTGTAATTTTTTTGGGAATATTCTTTAAAAAATGTAAGTTAAATGTTTAATTTTTAAAAAATTCAAATGGTATCAGTTTCAAAATAAACTTTTTCGTTACCCCAACAGGCTGTCATCCCTGGGATCGCTGTGATTCCTAGTGAGTCATAAATTGCCATCTGGCTCATTAATATTCATGAAGTATGTGAATTTGCGATCCACTAGGAATCAGTAATTTGTGAACTGACCTTTTAGTACATAGCAGTCTGGATGCAAAAAATGCAGTTCGCAAATTGCAACAGGTACTTTGCGACCAGAGTGTAGTACATTTGGGCCCAGGTGAGGTGTTACTGTTCGTAGGCACATCAGTCTGGCTGAATTTGGAGAGGAGGGCATTCACAAGAGCCAAAAGTGTGATTGCTTAGTAAATCTGAACCATCATTTCCAGGTTTGGGGAAAGAGGTACA
This sequence comes from Pleurodeles waltl, assembly GCF_031143425.1. Lineage (NCBI taxonomy): Eukaryota > Metazoa > Chordata > Amphibia > Caudata > Salamandridae > Pleurodeles > Pleurodeles waltl. Next base: position 807,001,101 of record NC_090450.1, on the reverse strand, counting down.
ATAGTGTGGCATGGACTGGTATAAGAAACTGGATAGAGAAAATATCTAGCCGGCCAATATTTCTCCATCTCTGGTTCTGCAATGATAAGATCAAGAACCCCGACTAGTTGGGATGTAGGGTTGAGCAAGATGTTATAGGTTGAAAATGCTCTCACCGATAAGGAAAGATTTGCATTTGAGGTTGTCCCGAAATATGTTGAAAGGATCTGTGTATATCGTATTTGGTTACATGACTACTCTGAGAAGGAGTTAGTCTGTGAACTAGTCAGTGCATTTTTATTTGAATTTCGGTGTGGAGATTAATGCAACCACCTATACTGTTAAAATAAGTTGTGACAGGGACAGATTCAATTATGTTGATTCTAAATATCTAGGGCAGATGTTCAATGCAGCATCTGCTGGCAGGGAGAGAGTTAGCTGTGTAGCCCTTCTTTAATGCTCCAGAGCTCTTGAATGACAAGCTCCCAAGACCATCTCTGGCAGTACGACGGGTATGAGGTCACAAGAAAATTCAGCCCTTGCTGCATTGTGGCAATGTGGACCTGCATCTGTTTGCCGTGGAGCTACTTACTTAGAGGTCATTGATCCAAATCTTAAGGGGCACATCTTAGAAGAAGGGCAGATGATCAAAAGTAGATTTTCAGGGTCCCAATAACTAGGTAGCCAGGAGGTGGCCTTGCCATTACACACGGGTGACGTCCTGCTGTGGGATACTTGGAAGTCACTGTAAAGCTGCAGTGTGGCCTCGGTGCCTCCGGACCCTGTGGACTGCGATAATGGCAAACCACACTGTTGTATGTGCCGTGCGTGGTTATCATTGCACACACAGCAGTAGGAGTATCCCCATCCTCCATCATCCCTGGAAAACGAAAAGAATACCTTACAAAGGAGCATGACGATGATCTGATTGGACATTACTATAAGACCAACAGAATACAGAAAATGGCAGACACTGATCAGGCTTGGAAGAGGTCATGAAATCTGTGTGAATGAGGGCACTCTGATTAGATGTCCCTTTCAGTAGTGCATTTGTTTGCACCAGAGGTTCGTTTGTAGATTTAACACTCACCCCTGACATTTGTAGGTTCCTTCAGGCCATGTTTGTGCACGTCAGCAAAACCAAATAAGCTTTTCACTCTTCAGAGGTTTGTAAATTGGGTAACAATAAAATGGCAGCTAGTAACACCCGGTAGTTACTTCACATAGAAAAGACAGTTACAGTAGTAAGTATTATACTAGAAACATGTTAATATTCTTCTTCAATCCTTGGATGTTCAGTTCTTGATTTTCAACAGGTGCAAGTACTACACCATTAAAAGTGTAGAAGCCCTTCCGAGAAGTACCATTAAAGCATACTGAGAAGCTGTGGTACTGTGCATTTAAACGATTAGAAATGGGCCGTGCCTGCAGGAGCACTAATACTGTCCCATTAAAAGTATATGTGTCCTCTTGAAAAGTACTTGGACTGTCCCAATCAAATTATAACAGCCCAACTGACAAGTTAATGCAATATGCCTTTGAAACTTTAATAATATAACTTGTCTAAAAAGTGGCCTTCAGTTTCTCAATAACATAACAGGTGTTAATATAGCCCAATGTTTTGGCTTTGGAAGGATAAAAGGCTAAGTTGGCCTTGCAATGATCTGATCTGATCTTTTGTCATATTTGATCATGTTGCTAGCTAAAATATAACAACTCTGCTGAAAGTACGGTTAAGTCCCCTCACCTTGTTCTAAAGCGTGGTAGAAGTGAATCCCTGTAACCATACATTCCTTGCCCTCTCTCTCACTGAGATTGCCTGGCAGCAATATAAATTGACCTGTTCAGTTATCCTCGAGGTGCTTCGCTGCAAAGGCGCTGAAAGGTAGGGGCTGGGGTACATAGAGATTAAATGATTTCCCAATAATCAAACAATGTAGTCAAATATAGAAGGCGGTATTACAGTGCAAGTGGTCGTCCTAACCACAGTAGTGGTGAAGTGAGTCTGTGAGTGACAGAGCAGACTGCCACAGGGATCCGCCTCACCCCTGCTTTGGAGACAAATAACCCTCTGTCAGACAAGGATCACATGTACACATATTACAGAAGAAATCATCACCAAGATTGAAGCAGGTACAGGGTTGAGATCATAATAGAGGTTCCAAAACGGCCTTCAGAGGTAATGACATTGAACCAGTTTACCAGAGCAACTATTCTTGAAAAGCGCTCTCTCAAATGCCCAGACGCTTTCACCTCTCGCCTTGGAGACGAGCTGATTTGGTCAGCAACAACGTGGCAATTGATGGTAAGTTAAGCAATTGTATGAAATAATACCAGTTTCACAATACTAAATCTGTCTCATTGATTGTGTCAGTGCTTGTTACTTCCGTCCCCTGCTAGTTGGTTGCATCATCTCCTCGTGCTGACATCTGCATTTTTTTCTCTCTTCGCTTTCCCTGGTCACCTACAATCTGAGCTAGATCTTTAAGGAACCCATAAATGTGAAGAGGCAGAATTGATTGTGCCCTAAAACACTGACAGTTGTCCCCCATAGCCTGGAGAACAAACACCACCTGATAAACAAAGAGTTGGATCGGGAAGGGAGGGTCACACGCATGCACCCACTTTCTCAGGAGAAACAGTTTTTGGCGCACTGCAGGTCTTGCTGTTCAATTTCAATGCCATGATCATCACATTTCATTTAAACTCAGAAACTGGACTTTTTAACCAGAAACTACTTCCTGTCATGGTCATTCGGAGCACTGTAACCACCAAAGGACCCAGTAGGTTCAGCCCTGTCCCCTTAGATGTATCAGGTTACCGAGGCATAGGCTTAGTGTGGGAATTAGCTATCTCATGAGATGTTGACTGGTTATTCCCATTGGGGGCTGGTCCTGCTAGCCACTCTGGAAGATGTTTGGTGGAGATGCTCTCGCAACACACTGGGAGGAGGGCAGTAAGTGGGTGATTAAGTCACCACTATAGTGACACTGTGTGAGCAGTGGACAAATTCTACATGTGTCCTGCTGAGTCCCATCTCCACTAGTGCCATAAAGCCGGGTGATAGGCCTAGTCCCGATCCTGGGGTTGGAGTCTTAGAAGCCTTCCTATTGTTGGTTCCATGATGAAGGGAATAAGAACATTATTTGTTCAGGTTTTACCCATAAACCCTGACCTATTCCACGACAGTGTCCTTTGCTTCACAAGGGTGTGCTAGTCTAGGGAAGATGCACAGGCCAGGGTAGTCTACTATTAGTAGCAACCCAGGGAAGTCAAGTGCCATTTGCTATTGGATATCTGTGGATTCAGGAGTCAGTAGGATTTGTATGAATATGTTGGTCAGATGGCTGGGTCTGGTGTAATCCTCGATCAAGTTATCATGTCATGAACGGTATACCTTTCATGCTTCACCCCTGAGAGGGCAGCTCACACACTAATTAAAGTTCCTTTATATTACATATTGGCAAACCTACACTTTGGCATTGATGTTGAGGAATGGGAGTCTAGTATCATATGCAGCTCTGAGACTTCGAAAACACCAGGTGGGGCTGTAGTTGTGATTGTTTAGAGAGAGTCCACACCACCTGGGGTGCTTCATGTTGTTCACACCCCTGGGAAGCCCAAGACACGAACCACATGTGATCTTTTAAGCTTTGCAAAAGTTTGAAATGGGACAGAACCTAAACACAGTGACAGAGAATTGAAAGAGAGCTCTGCTGTGTACTTATTTTGTCTTGCACAGCCCTATCAATAATAGATAAAGTTAGAATCTCAGCAAACAACGGTGTATCGAAACATTTTCTGAGTAAGGAGTATAAATCATTGACAATGACTACTGGCTGAACACTTGTTACATTTCCACCGGATCACACATGAGACTAACTACAGGATTTACTCCGTGTTCTTGGGTCTTATATTTTTATAGAGCAAATGCCGTTGTTCGAGTAGAGCACAAGCTCTATCAATTATTTTCATACTTTGCACGATGATGCTTGGATCTTAGTCATGTTGCACTTTTTGTCACAAAGCCACTGTCTACACAGTCTTGACCTCCTGTGCTTGTTACAATTGTTTGGGGGAGAAGCACCATACTCTGGGCACTATTCTCTATTCATAGCCCTACTCTGGTATAGGCCGCCTGCACATAACCATTGCACCTGCATCACCTGTTCCTTACGAGTGTATTTGTTTTGAGATGCACACCACTTCTGTCAAATCTGCAAATTTTTACTTCTTGTTATGTTACAATTAGCACTATTGACAAACGTAATTTGATATATAATTGGTTTATTCACAATGTTTATATGATGTCTTTCCCAGCCACCTCTAGTTTGACCATGAATGTTTCATTCAGTAATCTAAAACCATTGGAGTTTGTGGGCAGAGAAACTGCACACATTTTGCCTGTCACCTCAGAGCTTTGGATTCATGTCTTTCTGTTCTATCATCCAAATATACTATTTTATCACACAGGTCCTCATTACAAATGTGCTGGAATTTTCTGCCCTGGATTTCTTTATGGAGAAATAGGGTTTGATTTTTACCACGGGGTAAAACTCCCCTGGGATTCTTAGTTTCAACCCTAAAAAAGTCTGTGTTTGCATGTCAATTTCCACAGATTTCCACCTCTTTCCAGGCAATCCCCACACCCCGCACATTTTTTAGCATGTTTATCCAGTGATATTTGCATGGAGGGTCAAGGGATGACTTTCAACCTAATATAATTATTCGGCATGGCGGAGTTAATATTGTTACTTTTTTACTTTATGACTATGGGAAACATGGTTGAGGACTTCATTAATGGGGCCAGTGGAAGTATGACTTTTTGCCTCAATGCCACAATTTTGCACATTAGGTGAGCTGACCTCGTTCTGATGTTTTGGTGCAATGCTTTCTTCCAAAACACATGCCCTGCTATGAAAATGCTTCTTTTTGTACATAAAACATTTGGCCTCTGATTCTTTATACTATTGGGACACACTGTTTTGGCAACCTGTTGACCTATGTTTTCAAGGTCTATGATTGTGAGTTCAACGTTTTTCAGCCTAGCACCTGGATTACCTCCATTTGCCAATTTTTCATCGGTTGCCGTTGACTCAACATTCCAAACACTCAGAAACTGAGTATCAGCCTTGTATGTTTTCTTCTGATCTTTCCAGTTTCGGACACTCAGCTATCATCTTCTTGACCCTGTTCCACTTTATCTGGAAGAATTCTAATCCCAAGCCTTGCTTCCTCAGTGGCTTCCTTTGACAAATTCTTTGTTTAAAAAAAAACAAGCAATGGTAAAGCCAATAGGTCTCGCCCATGGGTGCACTATTGGCTTTACCAATTGGATAGGGGGAAAGGGTGCCAGGGGATAACAGGAGGGAGGGTTTTAATCAACGTGTGGTTAATAAACCTTTGCCAGATCAATCTTACCACATTTTTTAACCCAAAGCATATCTTTTAGATAGCCTTGTGTTTACATTAGACTTAGAATGTATCCTTGCTTTTTTAGTTGCTATGTAAAAGCCTGGATCTAGGCTTTAAATGCAATAGCGTAAATAGCTCTAAAACATAGGCGTCTTACTCTTCAGAAAGTAGCACCGCCTCTAAGTCAATACTTCAGGAATAAAGTGCACGGGCAATTCTCTTTTCTGTCTCCGTATTGTGCTGAAATGCTGAGTATCACCCAACTGAGAAAATGCACGCAGACAGACACTCTGAGTGTGGAGGGCACCTTTCACAACAAACACATCAGCAAAGATAGAAAGTGGCTGCTGGTGACAGAAGGAGACAGAGATTAACTCTACACACACCCGTGTGACATGTGATAGCTGGTAGTGCAGAAGGGATAACTATCCCAAAGAACACCTTATTTTTTTAAGAATTTGTTTTCCACAGGTGCAGGGGAATCATTTTAAAACCAGCTGCTGACCCAAAAGTTCCCATCACACTCATTCAGAAGATCCAAACATCCCTAGAGGCTAACATTGAAACGTTTGTGTTCTCACCTTCCCAAAAAACATCATGTTGCATTTCCAACACAAGGGAATAACAGTTATGACAGTTAAAATTATCAATCTAAAAAAAAACATAGTTTACACAATGACTGTGCCTAGTTGTTCAAGGTAATATTTCACACTTTCTGACAGTTGTGAATTGTTGAACAACACTTTCCACAATTGCAGATGAAGCCTATAGTTCTTCTGAGAATATGGAATACATGTGCCAGGATACAAAGTTGTGTTTGCTTAATGGTGGCAGTGGCTAAAGGCATAAAAAATGTAATGGGGCAACTGGGCATCTAATTCAATGCAACAGAAGTGTAGCATGCGCTTATGTGGAAGGAATCTCAGAACTGCACTGCCAAGTTTAATGCTGTGCAGTAGGAAAAGATTCTCAAAGGTGAAGAAACATGTAGGGCACTGGTTATGTTTGGGTTGTCTGATTATAAACAAGAGTTTGGTAGCTTCTGGTTACCCGTAGAGGTAAGAAGCCGGCTGATGCGTAACAACCATCCCATCACATTCAGCTGCCCACGCACTGGCGTGCCAAACCCAAAAATCAACTGACCGCGCCCGAGACACAGCCCGAGAGTCCAGACCAGTCTCGCCGTCCTTATAGTTACTGTTCCTTATGTAGCGCCACTTCCCCTTCCAGGTTTTGTGTTGCCAGCTGTGGGATCCAGGTGGAAATCCTAGCAACAAACGTTATTGGGAAATAAACTCCTCCTAAACAGGAACAGACAGAAGCAACCAAACTCAGAGAAGTTGATCTCAGCCCTTTGTTTTACTATGGAACATATATATTTTCCCCAAATACAACCTTTTTCACTATTTATATTGGATGCAGTATAACTGAAGCAGAAAGTGAATGTGGAGTAACATCCAGAACTGCTGACTTTGGAACTGGGGAACTGGGTTTGAGTCTCAGCATTGGCTCTCCCCGTGCCTACAACAAAAAAACAAACAAACAATAGAATGACATGCCGATCGAAAAACAAAAACAATGGCGAAATCCCCAAAAATGCTCCTTGGAAACAAAATACAGAACAGAAACAAAATGACAAATGCCAATCCATAAGTTTATTAGCACTACGCCAATCATTGCTGAATTCCCTTCAGGTGAACTCATACAGGAAGAAAGGCCGACATTTTGAAAACACGGGCAGAAACAAAATACAAGAAATAATGTACTTAAACAAACCTACATGTACAAAAGGACAAGTAATAGGGGTCGACACACAAAAACGAGGGACATATAATCAACTTTGGACACAGAAAAGCAAGCCATTTGCGAAGGACACGCAAAGCAACAAATTAATAGAGATGGGCAGGCTGCAAGCCCACAGAGTAGACACAGCATGTCTCGAAAAGACAGCACATGTGCTACCTAGGTGAGACCTAACAATGTTGTGCCATCCTGCTTCAATGCTGGACAAACCTCAGCTTGTAAACAGAACCTGAAACAATGTAGTCAGACACAACCCTATCAATCTTGATTTCTGTTTCAAAACCTGTATCTTCTCTAAGAACACTTCCTTTCTGTGTACTAGCATTGTGCAAGGGTTTCATGATTTCATTTGTTTTAAAGATGTGACACATTGTTGGACTGTACCTCCCAAACCTTGTCTAATTTGTGTCTGAAGAAATGCAAGTTGACATTTATTCCATATTTCACTGTCTAAACTATGTGTTTTAGAACAGATTAAATTGGCAGATGTGGTAAGATGCTTTTAAATATCTATAAAGCTCCATTTTGACAGTGAATCGCACATTCTGTGCACTAGTTATGTACAACAGATTAGGATTATATCCAGTTTATTGTGTGTGTTACCCCATCCAGTTAACAACCATCATGATATAAATCACAGTTTAATACATGAGGCAATAAACAAATAGTGTGACAAACAAGGATGCATGGATTGCTGAGAAGAAAAACTACCTAACAGCTTTGATGTGCACAGGAAGCATTTCTGTCACAAGAGAAAGCTGGAATAAGAAAATGAGACATGAAGTGAGAATTAGCTCTGGGATATGAGAGTCAACGTATAAAAGATAATGCAGTTTTAACAGCACAAGCTCATTGTGAATTATGGTAAACATTAGATGTCTAATTATACCTGCAGTAGAGGCAGAGGCTGAACCAAGAAAGGATTCTTCTTTGAAAAGGACTCAGCCATCTCCCTTCATCTAGCGCAGTAGGGGTCTGTAGGTGCCTGAGTCTTCAGCTCAGCATCTTTTTGATCATAACGAGAATCAAGCAGCAGTTCACTACGAAGTGAGATTGTTGCACAGGGGAAATGAGCAGAAACTCACAGGGTAGACTCACCCGCGCCGTAGGTCACATCTATGTAAGCATTCCTTCTCTCCACAGAGAGGTGTGATTAACATGCTTACTAATTACCACACCACCACCACTTTCTACCATTCTGGTTTGTTGTTGTCATTTTATTGTTATGCTAAACTGGGACAGTTGGCTCAAAATCTCTGACTTCAGAGACTAAGAGCCTCATTACGAGGCTGGTGGTCCAAGGACCGCCTGCCTTGCGGTGACGGTCGGACTGCCGCAACTGTGGCGTTCTGACCACCACATTACAACCCTGGCAGGTGCACCCACCAAGGGACTGCCATCCCTGCCAGGAACATGGTTCCCACCGGAGTGATGGTGGTCAGAGTTGTACTCAACCAGAGCGGTGCTGAACTCAGGGCCGCCTGGTTGATTACAACTCCAGTTTTCCACCAGACTTTCATAGCGGGGACCCAACATGGAAAGTCTGGCAGAAAGCCAGAGCCGGGGGCCAGACTGGGGCTCATGCACTGCCCATGACCCTGGCAACGGACAGTGCAAGGGCCCCCCTCCCCAGCACCATCCGCATGTGCACTGCAGACAGTGCACATTCCGATGGTGCTGGTCTGCTATGGTATTGGCCTCGGCTCCCTTAAAGAAGCTGAGGCCAATATCGTAGCACTGTTCCCACCAGTAAGGTAAGCCTGGCAGTAATACATTATTCAATGTTCCGCCAGTCAGCCTGGCGGAAACATTGTAATACGCTCGGAAGGGACGCCACTGGTATGACATTGGCGTCCTCCCTGTGAGTTTGGCGGTCGGCTCGTCCAACTGCCAAACTCATAATCAGGCCCTAAGGGTCTGATTTAGAGTTTGGCGGAGGAGTTACTCCGACACAAATGTGACGGGTATCCTGTATGCCATATTACAAGTTTCATAGGCTATAATGAAATTGTAATATGGTAGAAGAGTTACATGTCACGTTTGTGACAGAGTAACCCCCACCGACAAACTCTAAATCAGGCCCTAGCTTTTTAATAAGATACACACAGAAAGGGCAAGGCAACACTCAAATATTTCTATCTTATTTTTTTATTGTTTTGAGAAATATATAGCACAATTTTCGCCCCTGGGCATTGGAGCGCTTTACATCAACAACAAATCACATTACACAAAATTAGAGTCATTTCTTTTTTTCAGGCACATAATATGTGATTGTCATTGCTTTGCCCAGAATGACAGGATGTTCAGATGATGGTGTGACTTGAGCCTGGCTTCCCTGTTCCAAAGTCGGCAGTTCTAGTTTTTAGACCATATCCCCCCTGAATCAGCAATAAGAAATGGCTTTCATCTATGCTCTTCCTGTGAGGTAGTGCACGAGTAACCATTTTTAAATCTTCAGATGTACTGCCCTCATCTTACATTCCAGTTGTTGCACTTCATCACTAGTTGGCAGTTTTATAATGCAACTTCTAACACGTTTTACTCTCAAGCAAGTTCTGGCTGCTGATTTCTATGCAGTTCTTTGAAGGCTTAATACCAAAGTAGCTATTTATTTAATAGCCCTTTCAGCAAGGGCATCTCTCCTAGGAATCACTGTAAGGAACTAATCAATTAAACTGTAATTAAATTGCAAGATAAAAGGGTATGGTTGCACCTACCTTCTCCCCTAACGCGGCAATACTAACTCACTTCTGAAGACTGATGAAGAGACCCAATTCCAGTGTAATGCAAGTCCCAAGCATGCTCACAGCGGCCTGACCACTCCTTCCCGTAGACATACATCCATTTTGGATTAATGAACACCAACTTCTGGCATAGTCCACTCACACGCCGTGTTTTTCTACCTATCCAGAAATAGGTCTACTTGTTCATACGATATCTAACTTTCCTCTGTTTTCCAAAACATTGATGTATAAGACTGCCTTATGATCTAGATGTAATTGGTGTCTCATTTTTCAGGTCTCAGCTAGACAGCGCATGCACTGTCTGTTCGAGACATTTTCTTTGTTATCCATTGGGCTTAGAGGCCGCCAATTGCTTACCATTGGTTGGCATCATCCTGCCTCTCGATTGATTGCATCCCACTGGTCAACGATGCAGTCGCCACTTCCTCTCCTTTTGTGTTGGCCTACACTGGAGCACGGCCCAAGTACGTGAGTCCCTGACACTGCTTAGTGTCATCTTAAGGAATTTTGGGTCCCTGGGGAAGACATAGTTTGAGGCCCTAAGTTTTGAAATACTTTAAACTTTCTTATCAAATTTATATCTATTCAAGCCCACAGTTTAAATATGCCTTGTCCACAAACAGATGAAAATATTTACAGTTTGTATTGCCACTACGTTAAAATATGTCTTGCATGGCACCTCAAAAAATTAAGACGACCCTGTGCAAATAGAGACAGACTTAGAGGTCGAGTTAGGTAGAGAGACGCAGAAAGGTTTAGATATGGAAGTAGACATAGTTCAGACACAGAAACTTGACTTTCCAAGGGGGCCTCTTAAAAGGTGGGGGGCTTGGACAATTGGCCACTTTGCCTATACCTTAAAACGTCTTTGACACTGCTTGTGGTTTTGAGAGCTATTGTTTTATTTTTGCTGATGCACTCTACAAAGTGCACCTTTTGTAGTTGGCTCTGTCCTGTATTACTCGCCTGTGCCTCTGCTAAATCCCTCCCGCCATCTCGGCGTGTTTGCTTCTTACCTCCCACCTGTTTTCCATGTTGCATCACTCCTGTTGCCATGTTGGCCATCCCACCCATCATAACAAAAAAAGCACTGTGACGTGACTCTGCTGGCTGCCTCATAGCGCTTTTTCAGGTTAAGCATGGCAACACGCAAGCGCTGCTTTCTGATGTGTTGCTATGTATCTGGGCTTTTAACAATACCCACATCACGCCCATCACTACCACTTGTTCGTGGGCTTGCCCTTCAAAACTCCCTTGATAACATTGGTAAATGGCTTATGTTTGAGGTTCAGCTACCGCCTTGGCCATTGCCCGTTACATGGATAATTGCACTTTTGACGATAAGTTTGACTGCGAGTGAACTACTTTTTCCTTTTGTGTGTCTCTTAACGTTGATGCTCATGGCGGCCGTGGTGCTGTAAATCGGCTCGCTTATGTGAAACTGTTTTATTTTTAACTTTCAATTTATGTGGCAAGAAAAGTCCAAGTAGGAGTTTACAACGCTAATAGCTCTAACTTGATCAAATGCGAGACCCGTTGCATTGCAAATGATTGTTTTACCTTCTATTCATCGCTCCCTCTACCCCCTCTTGTGTTGTTGCTTGCACAGCCCCCGTGTTGTGCTGCTTGTTTAATTTGTGCTTTCCATGTCAATGTTGTTTCTTCAGCACTTATGCCCCTTAGCACATACTTTCACAATTTCAGTGTAAATTATCAGTGTTAGAGAAATGTAATTTGCACTGTGTGCACACCTAGGAAAACACCAAATCCGTAGCTATACATGTGAACCCATTTCCAATTTCCTTGATAAACGGACATCTTGTTTGGAAAATGCACTCAATCCAGATAGTCTTCACATCTATAAGGTCCTCTTTTCCTTTTTCAAGGATGGAAAATTATTCAAAATGCCAACAGCTGGTCATTCCTTCTTAGTTAGTGGTTATGATAGTTTAGATTTACCTAAATACTGAAAGTGTGGACACTTCTACGGTTCTGACTGAAAGCCCTCTCTAAGCTTTTTTTAATTTCAGTAGATCTGTACTACCGTGTTAGTAGCAAGACAAAAAGACATTTTCTATCAAAAAAATTGCAATATTGCACGGAAAATGCCTTTATTAGGTTAACATTAACTTTTGGTAATTAGGTTTTGGTGCCACGTAGGTCTGTCTGGCTTCTGTAAAAAGGAGTTACGTGGCTTTGGAAAGGCATGACCGATAATGCATTATTCTAATGAACGTACCCTTCTTGCTAGATATCACGCTGGTTTGCAAACAACAACATGTACCAATAGGAGATTGACATTTTCTAAGCGATTTACATACTATTCATTGAACACCTTCATATTCATTTCTACAGTGTTCTTTTCACTAAAAGCTCAAAACGAGGACTTCAGAGGCCAGCTTCACTGTGAATCAAGTCGCTCTGTCGATTCTTCTTCTCGCCGCGTGGTGAGTTGTAACTTGCCTCCACTCCCTTCGTCATTACTTTCCCTGATGTCCACGCACTCCTTTTTCCATCGTCGCTTGCCACGCAGGGCTGGATCAGAGGAAGTCCTATGCAAGGCTTTGCTCGACATGCAGCTGACGTTGCTCCAGCTCTCTTGGTCTTTTTGGAAAACTACCCTTTGGGGTATATGCTCATTGAGTTAAGGTGTATACAGCCTGCTGGCCATGTTTTAAAATTCCTGCAGGGCCGTCCAACATGGCTAAAAGACACTGAGATTGACAAAGCCAATAGCTCTTACATTGCTGAGACCTGTTAGCTTTGTCAGCACTTGTTGGCTGATGGCATCGCGTTTAACTGATCCCTCCCTCTAGGAAAAACTGGGAGGGCTACAACCTGTGATGTAGAATAGATATGAACAGGTCAGACTTATAATTGCCTGTGCTGCGGAGTATACCAAGTGTGCTCCCCTCACCTATCAACCATAAGCAGCTACTTTGCATCCACTTATCTTTTTTTTTTATTAGTCTAGGAATTGCCTAGCTACTGATCCCCCTCAATGACCACAGACATGTAGCTTTAGAGTGCCAATGTTCACTTTGGGGGAGCAAGGAAGGTATTGTATTGCAACATTTGTATAGTGTTTACTACCCCTATGCGGAGTGGTGAAGTACTTGTTTATATAAGTAGCACGCTACACTGTGTGTGGTGTATGATTGCATTTTTTTGATCCTTTGTAGAAACTGTTTCCCTTTTGTGCACATGGACCACCAAGGTGCAGTTATCAACTAATGGGATAGACTACAGTGCTCCGCAATGTGATGGATGTAGAAATGTGAGAGAGAGAGGGGCACCGTTAGTGGTTTTCAAAAGCTGGTAGCTTTGAACAAACTTCCAAGGTCCTTACTTGTATTTGTTATGATCATATTTCACTTAGCTGGTTACTGAACTGGGTTGTCCATTCTGAGATATTTCATTTAAACTTTCTGGTCCTGAACTGACATAAGTTGGAGGGAGAAACGATAGAGATATCTGCTGGGATGGACTTAGTTAATATGCGATTGTCATTGTGAGATATCAAGAAGCAGTCATTATATGTAGCTTCTAGGGACCTGCTTAGACAGGCCATTTTTATTTATTTATTTATTCATTTTTGACATTCAAACAAAATACATCATAACAGAAAACAATCTGCAAACTTGAGGCAGGTAGACTAAATTAAAGTCATTCATTGGCCAGTGGCATGTAGCAGATCTCTTCAGTTTTTATCGGCCTGTTCATTTAGTGCTTGCTGGTTTATTGCTGTTGACTGGGACAGTTCTGGGTCATGGATAAGACCTATAGAAGGTTTGTCTAAATGTTAGTGTAAGGGTGTTGAGCATTATAAGGGAATTATTAAGAATCCTGTATGAACCATGAGCACTGATTCACCAACGCACCAGCAGAAGTGGCATAATATACCCTTTGACTATAATGACATCATAGAAGGTGACATTATATGAACTTTCACCATATTTGTTTTCCAGGACCATGTCACATGACCTGAACTTCTCGACAATTTACATCACTGATGTGCCATAATAAATGCATGATTAGTATAATAACATAATGCAGATTTTTTTATATTTTTGGTACCACCTATATTACGGTTCTGAAGCAGAATACTTGCACTGACTTGTTGTGAGAGAGCAAAACTAGCATGCCATGCTTTTCGAATTGTGCTATGGATGCCCCAATATGTCATAAATTACCTCCACTGTGGCAGCGCCAGCATTATGTCATGGATGCCGCCATAGTCATTAATGCCCCCTTACATAAAAAAGACTAACAATTATGGCATTGGCATATTTTATATTTCATGTCATCCATGTACCATAGGTGATGCCAATGTCAAAAATTACCTCATGTCAGGGCCACCGTTTTGTCATGGTTGCCATCCTCCCATATGCCAGGTTGCCCACCTTTATGCCAAGAATTACCTCCAGTATGCTAGTCTCAGCATTTTGCCACTGGGGTCCACCTGTCAAGAATTTCCACATGTATACCAGTATTTTTCCACGAGAGCCCTATATGCGATAAAGTACCTTTAGTAGACCAGTACCATTATTTTGTCACAGGTTTCTTTCATGCTAAGAGTTTGCCAATGCCAGTATTTTGCCCTGAGTGTCTCTATAAGACATTAATTACCTTCCGTATACCAGGATCAATGACAAAGCTGCAAGGATCACATCACATTCTCACTCACACTTAAATTCACTTACTGATACTCATCCTTTGACACAATCACTCACTGTCACTCATTCATTCTCACTCACACTCTTACATCCCGTTACACTCTTACATCCCCTTATACACATTCCTATTCATTCTCACTCACTTGCATTCACTGAACCTCACTCACTCATTCTCACATACTTACAGACACCTAATCTCATGCAACCTCACTCACTACCTGTCTGACTCTGACTCATTTTCACTGACATACACATGCTTACACATACAGACAAACTTGCTCACACATAAACACACACTTTCTCACATAAACACACTGTCACCCGGAAGCATGCGCAATATACATTTAAAATCGTTTTTAATAACCACAGCTGCCACCAAAGGTCCCATTCCAGCAAAATATGCTCCATTTTTGTTATACTAATAGTGAATGATAGACTATTATAATAATAGAATATTAGATCATTATTCACTATTACTTTAATGAAAAATGGCCAGAAAATGAGGAATGCAGAGCTACCCCTCTGATCTTGGCTCTGATTTTGCCACCTCTGATGCTAAGGACAGCAAGATAGTACCAGAGGTCGCAAGGGACAAGCCAGGGGTTGCAGCTAAGACCCCTTGCAACTCCTAAAGGACATCCATGGTCTGAGCTACAATCGACTGCCTGACTGCAGTGTGTTTTAGAGTGGGTCAGAAGGTTGTATATTGTATTGTAACTGCAAACGAGGCTTTGAAGTGTTTTTTGCCAGACAGAGCGCTGCTCTGGAACACAGGCTTTGTGCAGATTGTTTTCAGTGTTTCTTGTTGGATATTGTTATTAGTATTGTACTCTTATGGAAACCATTCCTTGCATTTTCCTCCAGTTTGTACATGGTACAGTAGTATATCCAGTTTATCATGGGCCCCAGTCCAATGAAGAAAATAGGCCCCATGACTGCTGTTTGAATTATAAAACATAACAATAATCGGGCCTCTGGGCCCAATTGCTGCTGTACCTGATGTCCCAATAAAGCTATGCCATGATGTAGTAGATTAAATTAACAGGAGTTAGGTGTTTTATTAGCGGGAGGTGGTATGCAAATCCATGCAAATGTTTGGCAATACTAATAGATGAGCTACAGGAGATTAGGAATTGTTAGGTTGCAGAGGTATGGCTTTTAAAGGAGAGGTTGTGATCTTTGAAATGAGGTGTGAGCAATTTTCAGATATACAATAATAGAGATTAAGGCAAACATGCATGTGGCTTAGATTAGGCTATGCTCAGAGAGAGGAGGAATGCAGAGCATGGAAATGCAGGAAACAGTACTTCGAAAGAAAAGCAATATCCAGCCATCAGTCGTTTTAGCTCAAGGTCAGTGTTTCATGTAGGGCGTTGTGGATGCCTTAAATACATCAAGATCTGGCAATACCTCAGATATTAATTGGCTGGGGAACAAGCCTTTGGTAGCCTCAACCACCCGATCCCGCTCCTTGACTGAATTGACCACCATCTCCCTGGAGGACTCTGGGAAATCCCTAAAACCCTGTAAAAACAGTTTTCCAGATGATCTGTGCCCCCCCCATATCACAGTGAGCAATTATGCGGCTGTTAATACTATTCTTAATTCCCTCTTTAATGACTCACTACGCCAATCCACTCTTCCTAGCTGTTGGAAAAAGCTACGCTTATTTCGTTTCTGGAAAAACCTTCTGCTGACAAGTCTATAATGGGCAATTACAAACCCATCTCATTAATTCTGGCATCCTCTAAAATGCTGGAAAAAAAGGTTAATGTCTAATTGTCCAAGTATTTAGACTCCAATCAGCTCCTGTACCAATCTCATTCGGGCTTTCGCACTGGGCACATCACAGAATCTATCCAGGTAGAAATTTCTGTCACCATCAAACTTGCAGTGGACCAAGGGAAGCAAGTGGCTTTCTTGCTTTTAGATCTTTTGGCAGTGTTTGATAGTTTCCCACCCTATCCTCCTTTAACGACTGAGAAAAATATTGGTATAGGTTCGGATCCCTTGGCCTGGTTTGGATCTTTTTTATCTAACAGAAGTCAGTTGGTATGGATGCCAACTTTTGCATCTGACCCCATACAGTTAAGATTTGGTGTTCCTTAGGTCTCTGCCATAAGCCCTCTGACAGTCCTGGTGGAATCTTTTGGCACGCAGTTGGTGTCTTATGCCAACAACATGAAGATTCTTTTTACCTGGGACAGAAATACTGCCAACACCCACAGTAGATAAGTAGTGTGTCTGTCTGCGGTATTCCAGTGGATGTGCTGGAGTAATCTTCAATGCAACATGAGGAAAACCAAAATATTCGTTTTCGGCACCATTCCTCCTCCTTGGTGAGGTGGATTCTGGCCCAGTCCTGATCCTTCTCCTCTCACACCTGCTACTGTCAAGCGCAGCCTTGGCGTAAAGTTCGACAATAAATAGTCCCTCAGCTCCGAAGTGGACAATGTGATAGGAGTGTGCTTTGACCTCCTTAGATCCCTAAAAAAGTTTCTATTTCTGCTCCCTTCACATTGCCATGCTCTCATAACCTCACGGTTGGATTACGGATCCAACCAGTCGTTGGTGAGCTACCAGTAGTGACAAGAACCCTTGAGAGTAGCTCACAACTTGGAATTCATTTTTAAATAAGCACAGGGTCACATTCTTCCTTTTAAAGTTAAGGGAAGGATGTGTTCATTTTACATTATTCATTGATGGAGTCAGATTTATGACCCATGGTGAGGCAGAGGTAAAGAACTAATGTAATGTTTCTCAATTCTCAATAGGAGAAATTTAAAATGAAAAGTTACCTTGTGATTAACTTAACTTTTCATTTTAATTTTCTCACATTTTTTCCAAAGTGTTGCATTTACAAACAGCAGGCCTCTTGCTCCCAGTGGGCAGTAGAACAGTCATTTTTTCAAATGGGAGACATTTAAAGTGCTGAAAATCTTTCCACTTTATGATTGTTTTCTAACTTTAAATTGCTCCCATTTAAAAAAATGGTTGTATATTTGTGCTATATAGGGAATGGTGCCACATATGGCAAAAGGTATTCCAGTGGATGTACTGTGTGGGGCTGTGTGCAGTGGTCAGTGTGTATACATGATCCAGGAGGGAACAGTGATTTTGAAATCTATTGATGGTTTATTATAATCTGCGAGTGACATTTAATTTCTTTATTTTAATTATCTCGGAGGGGCGACGAGATGAGCAGAGTAGAATGTGTAGTTAGTGTTTCCGTTAGATGGTTTGGAAGCTGATTGTATGAGTATTGCAATGTGACTTCAGAATTTCAGCTTTGATTGAAGCCACTTGGGCTATGAAGAGATTAATACACTTGTTCCCACACTGTGTTGCCTCCTGAATTCCTTACATATGGATTCCTAGAAAAATACAGTTATGGGAATTCTTGCAGTGTGTGGCTGTATACCAACTGAGCTGGTATATACAGCTCCCCTACCACGGTAATAAGATGATTGCGAGGCTCTCCTACAAAGCAAATACAGTGACTGCCGAGGTTCTACCTTCCTAGGTGTATACAGTGACTACACGGCTACTTTTTATGTGAATGTAGTGACTGCAGGGCGACTTTACTAGGCATATAAAATAAATACAGGGCTTCATCTCTAGGAAAGGGTCCCTTATTATGGGATGTGCTAGATTGTATATTGTGTGACTGGCTGACCCTTTGCTGTATTGACTTGAACTTTAAAGACTGTAAGCACTGTTGTAGAAGACTTGATTAGTGCACCAAAGTCGCCCCCAGGGCAGCAGCATGGGATAACATTGGTCATATAGCTGGCATATCACCAAAATATCGAAGAAAAAATATTGTAGTACAAGAATATCATGTCAAAATTATTGTGCCACAGAAAATAGACGTAAAGAATATTTGATTTTTTTTCTAGGTATGCAATATAGCTTTTTTTTTAAAGAAATTGTACATAGTAACGTTTTCCTCAATATGGTTGCATGAAATATTGTTCTTTAATTTATATATCAGTTATTATATTAAGTAGTAGTAGTATGCTACTATTTGGTTCCTATTTCTTTAGTATAGTTTGCAATTTTTAATGTGATTCTTTTTTTTTTTAAATGTATTTAGTAATTTTTAATTTAGTAACAGGTTGTTGGGTTTGTAGGGTATTCAATTGGTAGATTGTTTTAAATAGAAATTATTGTTTATATTTCATGATGTTTCTATGATAATTCATTTATTTAATAATTAGGCAAATGATGTAATGAATTGCTATTTCAATTTGTTTTTAATTAATTGTTAATACCTTGATCAGTTTATTTATACACTGTGTATGTATATCCTCATACACTATTATTTATTTGTGAATGAGTTTTATATTTACTTGTTTTCAATGTCATTGTTCCTTTTAATATTTACTTTACCATTAATAATGTTTCAGTTCAAACATATTTTTGTTTATTTTTTTAAAGTATTATGGAGGGGAATTGATTTATTTAAAATATCTTTTGTTTTTTATAAAGATAAATGTGCTTTTGTGATATGAAATTTGTAATTCTTCCATTTAAATTTTATCTAGAGTGAATATATATTTCATATTAAATCTGTTTACAAATTTTTATTGTGTAATGTATTCAATTATTGCCAATAACTTGAATGCATTTTTTAAAACTGTGTAAATTCTATATTTTGCTTACAAAGTATATATACACTTTTTAATTTACATGAATTAAAACTATTTATAGATATATTATTTTGAACTGTAATATGTTAAATGCATTACATATAATGCTATATTTTTATATACTTTTATATATATATAATATATATATATTACTTTTTATATACTTCAATTTTTTTCCGATTTTCTATTTCACAATATTTTTTCTCAACATTTTGGTAGCTTACATACAAACTATGTTAACTGCATTTTTGTTGATATTTTTTACATGATATTTCTGTGTCAAGATATTTTTGAAGACGATATTGTCTTGTAACCTGTATATCTAATACCTTTGAGTTGAATACTGGCTGCAGACTGTGCTAAACCCTTTTCTCTTTATTTGAATCTAAATTTTAATTGCTCTTTTTTTACGTACTTGTAAATAAATGTCCTGCTCCCTTTGAAGATATAGGGCATCATTAGAAGTTCCACGGACTGTTTAGACCGTCCGCAGCACTTCTGATAGGGAGGTTGCCGCCATTGTAGCTACCTCCCCACCGGGCCCATTAAGAGTTTCCTGCTAGGTCAGCGGGCGGAAACCTCGGTTTCCGCCCACTGGCCTAGCGTGAAACAGCCTACAGCCTTGTCTCCGGCTCATAATAGAGCTGGCGGCAATGCTGTAGGATGCAGGATGCACCAACAATGAATATTGCGAGGGTGCTGGCCACGGGGACCCCTGCACTGCCCATGCCAAGTGCCCCCCTGCACCGGTTCTTTGCCAGCCTTTTTATGGCAGTGCTACCGCCATGAAGTGGCTGGCGGAGAATGAGGTTGTAATCCCCACCAGCGCTGCTCTGGCGGATTAGGACCGCTGCAACCGCCAGATCGTTGGGATCTCTGATCCTGCCGGTGCTGGCGGTCCCACCGCGGCACGACCGTCATGGTCATAGTATGGCGCTCGGACCACCACATTGGCGGCGGTCCGACCGCCATTCGCGAGTCTGGCAGTCCACTGACCGCCATACTCGTAATGGGACCCATAGTGTCAGGTGGACATTGAAGTTTATTGTGTGTTATTTACTGTGTCTTCAGTTTTTAAACCCTATAGGTTTCATACTGCAAGTCTTCTTGAACACATAAGAGTTAAATTCCTAAAGATATTACCTACGCATCCAGTTGGAGTGAAAAAGCAGTGATGACCCTGGAAAATCAGTGGTACATTACATCACAGGGCTGCTGATAATGCTGTTACTGTTCTAGGACCTGTATTTAAAGGCCTCACTGCCACCAGCCCTCTTCCTGCACTAAAGGAGTGCATGGTCTGAAGGCGAAGCCCAGTTCACCACCTGCTCTAGGTAATGTCAGAGAGTTAAACACAGAACCAACTGTAGCAAGCTACAAATGAAATGATACAGTCCCAGAAGAACACCATTCCGTATGATTGACATTTTGCGAAAACTATTTCTGATGTTGTAAGCATTCATGTATAAATGTTTGAATTCTCCACTACTGATAAATACGATTTGAACAATCCTTACACAACTGATATAACCTTCCCGAAATCTCAAGAAAAATTGGAACACTGTCACCTCCAGTTAATAAACACTTGGGAAACTCGTTTTTTTCTGTATTTTTCAAGAAAATTTAAATATTCCCATTCTGCTGTACTTGACAAGATAACCACCTTTATTGGTAGATTCCACTACTTTCCAAACCTTGGGAAGTACTAGCAATTGGAAATAGTTAGCCATTTTATGATATTGTATGAAAAAGCAGAACAGATATAAATTAGGATACTAGCAAGAACCTGTTTCCTATGCAGTTGTGCTTATCCAACATTGGCTAACCGTGTCCTCATCGAATGGAGTGCCTTTGTTTGCATCTTGATAAACGCTTATATGTTCTTTTATTAGATCACATTTTCAGGCACCTAGTGGCAACAGGTTGTACTATACAGTTAATTCCTTGAAACAATATCTCAGTGTGCATTAGCCTTTTGGTGTGAGGCATCCTTGTCGGTCTTGACTAGCTTTTATCTTCCTTTACTTCAAAAAACCTTTCTGGCAAAATAAAACTCCCTGCACATACACGCCATGACAACTTGCTCTTGTTTGAAGGCTGTTTTGCTCTTTTCAATCACTTCCACTCTCCTTGAACACAAAATGCTGCCATGGAATTCAACTCCTTGCAAACTCTATTACCGTTCCTAGATGGCTTATTCCCTATTTACTGACTCCCCGGCTCACAGGTATTACAGGGTTTGCATGGGCTTTTAGGTCCTCGAGAAGGCACTTGGATAGATTTAATGCTCTCTTGTCCTTTGTCATGGTTTATGCTGTGCCTTTTACTATGCCACTTTTATCTTCTCTTAGGCTCACCCATCAGTGCGCATTAAAGGGACGGAGCACAGCTACAACCCCGCCCTGTGCCAGGATGAGCACTGTGGCTCCAACGCCAAGGGTCAACACATGCACTGCCCCTTCTGCCGTGTCTTTGAGGCCTACCAGGACCCAGTCATCCTGCGAGCCCACTATCGCGTCAAACACGTGGACAAGGGACTGGACTTCGCAGGTGGGTGCTGCGTGAAGGAGACGTCGAGGCTTTTGGGTTCATGGACAGGATTTTACTAGGGAAAATTGTTCAAACCCCCTCTCACTCCAGAGTGCCATGAATACAGTTGCCACCGTTCTGACAGAAAAATACCAGGGCCGTGGACTTGTACATGAATACGGATTCATGTAAAAAAAAAAAGCCTCTGTATTTGTTTTTAACATAGTATTTCACCCTCAGTTTCCTTTTGCAATTACTTTAAATTAGTTTTGGTACCTGTAACACATTTTGGAGTGGTTGATGCTTTGGTTTACTTTGAGAAGGGAGTAAAATATCTGCTTTTACTGATTTTCCTATTACTAGGTTTCGCCTAAACAGTGCATGCACTGTCTGCAAGACTTTAGTTTACATACAGGGGGCTTACAGTTCACCCATAGCTTACCATGTGTTAGCTTTAGCATCGCTCTTCTTTGCTTTGCTCCCGTTTGTCACAGCATGTGGGCGTCATATCCTCTTCTCGTGTTTGGCTCCCCTACAGGTACCTGTGTCCATCCAGTGCTCCAGTTTTAGGGGCTCACCTTTTTGTGTTCAAGCACTCCATATGAATGCTTGTGTTTTTAGTCTCTCACCATATCCTCGTCCATGTAGCTTCTATACCCTCCCACCGGTCCCCCTTCCATGTTGTTTTTTCCCTCCCACCCCTTACTCTGCGCCACTGCACTCTACTCTGTGCCACTGCACTATATACTACTACATTCTACTCTGCACCACTGTACTGTATGCCACTGCACTTTATTCTGCACAACCCTTCACAACTGCTCTCTACACCACTCTATTCTAAACCACTCTGCGCCATTGCACTCCCTGCCACTGCACTGTACACCACTTCACTCTACTCTGCAGCACACTATTCTGCGCCACTGCACTCTACTCTGTACCACTCTACTCTTCGCCACTGTGCTCTACTCTGCACTGCTCCACTTTTATGCCTTTGCACTCTACTCTGCACCACTCTACTCTATGCCACTGTATTCTACGCCACTGCACTCTAAACCATTGCACTCTATGCCACTCTACTCTATGCCACTGCACTCTACTCAACACCACTATACTGTATGCCACTGCCCTCTACTCTGAACCACTCGACTCCACTGCATTCTACTCTGCACCACTCTACTCTACTGCTCTCTAAACCACTGCACTCTGCACCACTCTACTCCACTGTGCACCACTTTATTCTACGCCATTGCTCTCTACGCCAATCTGTTCTGTTCTTCACCAATCTACGCCATGCCACTGCACTCTACACCATTTACTCTAAGCCACTTCACTCTATGCTACTGTACTATACCCCACTCTTCTCTGCATCTCCATATTCTATGCCACTGTACTCTACATCACTGCACTCTACTCTGCACCTCTCTGCTCTACGCCACTGTACTCTATGCCACTGCACTTTATGCCACTCTACTTTACACCACTGCAGTCTACAGCCCTCTATGCCACTCTACTCTCCACCACTCTACGTCACTCTACTCTGTACCACTGCACTCTGTTCCACTGCACTCTACGTTACTCTGATCTACTCTGCAACACTCAACAGAATGCTACACCACTCTACTCTATGGCACTGCAATCTACACCACTGCACTCTCCTCTACACCACTGCACTCTATGCCACTCTACTCTAGGCCATTGCACTCTAATTTACTCTGCACCATTCTTCGCCACCGCACTCTGCACCACTGCACTTTACTCTGCATCACTCTTTGCCACTGCACCTCTCTACTCTATGCCACTGCACCCTATGCCACCACACTCTACACCATTCTAATCTATGCCACTGCATACTATGCAATTGCACTCTATACCGCTCTACTTGGTGCCACGGCATTTTATGCTACTGCACTCTTCTCTGCACCATTCTACTCTACACCACTACATTCTACTCTGCCACTACACTCTAGCACCCCTCTACTCTGCACCACACTATTTCAGGCCACTGCACTCTACGGCACTCTGCTCTACTCTGCACCACTTTACTCAGTGACAGTGTACTCTACACCAGTTTACTTCAAGCCAACGCACTCTATGCCACTGTACTGTACACCACTCTTTTCTACTCTTCACCACACTAGGCCACTGCACACTCTACGCCACTGCATTCTACACCGTTGCACCACACTACTTTGCCACCTGCACTCTACTTGACTGCACTCTATGCCACTCTTTCCCACTCTGCAATACTCTACGCCACTGCACTCTTTTCCACTCCACTCCACTCTGCATCACTCTGTCACTGCTCTCTATGCCACTGCATCACTCTACTCTATCCCACCGCACTCTGCTACTGCACTTTACACCATTCTACTCTGTCACTGTAGTCTATGAAACTGCACTCTGCACCACTGTACTCCGCACCACTGCACTTTATGCCATTTTACTCTGTACTGCTCTACTCCAGGCCACTACACTCTACGCCACTCTACTCTACAACACTATCCACCACCCTACTCTGTACCACTGCACTCTCTTCCACTGCACTCTACGTCACTCTGATCTACTCTGCACCACTCTACGGCATGCTACACTACTCTATGCCACTGCAGTCAGTGCCACTCTACTCTACTCTACTGTACAGCCCTGCACCGTCCTCTATGCCACCGCACTCGATGCCACTCTACTCTATGCCTTTGCACTCTACTTTACTTTGCACCATACTGTACCACTGCATTTTACTCTGCAGCACTCTTGGCCACTGCATGATATGCCACTGGACACCTCTACTCTGCCACTACACCCTATGCCACAACACTCTACTCTGCACCACATTAATCTGTGCCACTGCACTCTACGCCACTCTACTCGATGCCACTGCACTTTATGCCACTGCACTCTACTCTGTGCCACTCCACTCTACACCACTGCAATTTACTCTGCACCACTCTGCCACTATACACTCTAGCACCACTCTACTCTGCACCACTGTATTCTACCTCACTGCACTCTAGGCCATTCTACTCTACTCTGCACCACTCTAATCGGTGGCACTGTACTCTACACCACTTTACTTCAAGCCACTGCACTCTACATCACTGCATTCTACACCATTCTAATCAACTCTGCACCACTCAAAGCCACTGCAAACTCTGCGCTACTGCATTTTACACCATTGCACCACACAACTATGTGCCACTGCACTCTACTTCACTGCACTCTGTGCCACTCTACTCTCCACCACTCTATGCCACTGCACTCTATGCCACTATTCAGTACTCTACACCACTCTGTGAGCCTGTTCTCTATGCCACTGCATCACTCTACCTCATTCCACCGCACTCTGCTACTGCACTCTACACCATTCCACTCTGTCACTGTAGTCTGCAAAACTGCACTCTCCACCACTGTACTCCGCACCACTGCACTTTATGCCATTTTACTCTGTACCACTCTACTCATTGCCACTGCACTCTATGCCGCTCTGCTCCACAACACTTGAAACTATACCACTGTATCCTACTCCAATATACTCTACTCCACTGAGCCACTCCACACCACTCCACTGTATGTCACTTTATGCCACTCCACTCTGTGCCACCCCACTCCACCATCTGTCATGCCACTCCATGCAGTGCCACTCTACTGCACTCCACACAATGCCTCTATGCCACTCTACTCTGTACCACTCTACTGTGTGCCACTGCACTTTACTCTACTCTGTACCACTATATTGAACTCCACTGCCCTCTACACCACTCTACTCTACTTTACACTACTGTACTCTATGCCCCTCTATTCTACTCTGCACCACTTGACTTTGTCACTGCACTCTATGCCACTCTACTCTATGCCACTGCACTCTTCGCTGCACCACTGTAAGCTACTGCGCTCTACACCACTCTAACCTACATCACTGTGCGTCAGTGCACTCTACACCAGTGCACCACATGCCATTCTACTCTGCACCTCTCCACAGCACTGGACTATACACCACTGCACTTTATGCCATTCCACTCTGCATCACTCTGCCACTTTACTTGGCACCAATCCATGCCAGTTTATTCAGCACCACTCCACACTGTCACTGCACTCTACACCACTTCACTCTACGTCAGTCCACACTACTCTGTGCCACAGCATTCCACTGTAGCCACTCAATTTCACTGTGTGTCACGCCACTCCACATAGTGCCACCCTACCCCTCACCACTCCACACAGTGCCACTCTTCTGTGTGCCACTCTACTCTACACCGCTGTACTCTACTCCGTTCTACACCACTTCACTGTACACCACTCTGAGCCACTATACCCCAGTCCACTCAGTGCTACTTTACTCTACCCCACGCTACTCCACACCACGCCACTTCACTCTATTCTGCTCCACTCCACTTCACACTATGCCATTCTAGTTTACTTCTCTTCTCTCCACTCTACTCAACTCTACTGTATGCTATACTACTCCACTCTACTCTTTCATGTTTGGGCCATAGCAGAAAGGTAGCCTGCAGCATACTGGGCAAATGCCAGAGTGGCAGAATGGCCAGTCCATAACTGAGCGCATTGTTTGGCCCTTTTTCATCCAAAGATTGCTTCTGGAAGGACCCGCACCCAAACATCCCTGCAGAGCGACGGACTCGCTCGGTATTTACTAAACCGCCATATAAATGATTTGCAAATGAAGGCTAAGCGCAACAACACGGCCTGGCATTACACCATTTCCAGGGCTTATTTTGGTCCAGCCAAGTTTGGGGGAGTTGTGTATGTGATGTCCGAGCGTACCCCAGAAAAGGTGAATACCCGGGATTGTTTGAGAGGCTCCAAACACGGGGCTCGCAGAGCAGGAACCTGGCGGCCTCTGATTTATCGGATTCAGTGACGCAGCAGTAAATGGCTCCTGCCTGCTCCCCCTGGGAGGAGGCTTTCTTCCGCTCTAGGATTATTTACTGCTGAGCCGAGAGCATCGCCCTCTCTGTTTTTGTCCTTCAAGAAACTGGGAGCGCGGCCTTCCTCCATCCTGCGCACTAGATTCCTCGCGCCGTCGGTGCATTATCACCCCTCCCAGGCGGCACGCGCCTGTGCTATGCAAAGAGATACGAAGGACGGTATTTTTCGGGTGTTTTGTTAAAGTGTGCTCCCTTTCTTCCTGCCTCCCTCCTCTCCAACCCAGTCCCACGTCGCTGCTACTACATTAGTCAGTTTTGACAGCAAGACAGGTAGAAAGAGATAATTAACCAACAAGATACCAGAACGAAAAACGGGGCCACAAAGAGAGGAAAGCACCGCAATGAATGCACAATCTTCTCTCAGGATCTTCTTCTAACTAACTCCATTGTTTATCCATACTTGTCAACCTCTTGCTCGGGGCGAATGAACCTACCTATTAACCCCTTCACTGCCAGGCCTTTTCCACCTCTGGTGCCAGGCCTTTTTTTGGCTATTTGGGGTAGTTTGCGCTTATCCCCTCACAACTTGTTGTCCACGTAAGCTGAGTTTGTGGGTTCCCCTGGAGGAGACCAAGAAATTAGCCAAAATACAGAAAAATCATTTAAAAAAAAAAAAATGGGAAAAAGGACTGCAGAAGAAAGCATGTGTTTTTTCCCCTGAAAATGGCATCAACAAAGGGATTGCGGTGCTAAAATCACCATCTTCCCAGCTTTCAGGAACAGGCAGACTTAAGTCAGAAAACCACATTTTTCAACACAAGTTTGGCATTTTACTGGGACATACCCCATTTTTACAATTTTTTGTGCTTTTAGCCTCCTTCCAGTTAGTGACAGAAATGGGTATGAAACCAATGCTGGATCCCGGAAAGCTAGAAATTTCTGAAAAGTAGACAAAATTCTGAATCAGCAAGGGGTCATTTGTGTAGATCCTACAAGGTTTTCCTGCAGAAAATAACAGCTAAAATAAAAAAATATTGAAATTAAGCTAAAGAAAAACAGCCATTTCTCTCCACGCTTTACTCTGTAACTTTTTCCTGCCATATCAGATTTTCAAAAGTAGTATACTGTTACATCTGCTGGACTCTTCTGGTTGGGGGATATATAGGGCATGTAGGTTGTAGGTTCATCAAGACCCCCTAGGTACCCAGAGCCAATGAAGACGCTGCACCTTGCAATGGGTTTTCGTTGTATACAGGGTATACAGCAATTCATTTGGTGAAATATAAAGAGTGAAAAATAGGTATCAAGAAAACCTTTGTATTTCCAAAATGGGCATAAGATAAGGTGTTGAGAAGCAGTGGTTATTTGCACAGTTCTGAATTCCGGGGTCCTCATACTAGCATGTGAATTTCAGGGCATTTCTCAAATAGACTTCTTTTTTACACACTGTCTTACATTTGCAAGGGAAAAATGTAGAGAAAGACAAGGGGCAATAACACTTGTTCTTCTATTGTGTTTTCCCCCAGTCTCCCAATAAAAATGGTATCTCACTTGCGTGAGTAGGCCTAATGCCCGCGACATGAAACACAACATGGACACATCACATTTTTACATTGAAATTGGATGTGTTTTTTGGAAAGGGCCTCACTGTGGATTTTGGCCTATAGCTCAGCCGACACCTAGGAAAACCTAGCAAACCTATACATTTTTTAAAACTGGACACTGAGGGGAATTCAGAATGGGGTAACTCATGGGGCTGTCACCAGGTTCTGTTACCCAGAATCCTTTGCAAACCTCAAAATTAGGCAAAAAAAAATTTTTTCCTCACATTTTGGTGACGGAAAATTCTGGAATCTAAGCGGAGCCACACATTTCCTTCTGTGACAGGAAATGCCCCAAAACACAACGTGGCCACATCACATTTTCCTAAAGAAAACTGGCCTTTTTTTTTGCAAAGTGCGTAGCTGTGGATTTTGGCCTCTAGCTCATCCGGCACTTAGGAAAACCTAACACACCTATACATTTTTGAAAAACAGACACCTAGGAGAATTCAGAATGCGGTGACTTGTGGGGCTATCACCAGGTTCTGTTACCCAGAATCCTTTACAAACCTCAAAATATGGCAAAAAAACACTTTTTCCTAACATTTCGGTGCTGCAAAGTTCTGAAATCTGAGGGGAGCCACAAACTTCCTTCTACCCAGAATTCCCCCTGGTCTCCCGATAAAAATAAAAGTGATCAAATACAAAACTACCTACCAAACCCAAACATTTCTGAAAACTAGACACACAAGTAAGTCCAGGGAGGTGTGACTTGCATGGATCCCCCAGTGTTTTCTTACCCAGAATCCTCAGCAAACCTCAAATTTAGCTGAAAAATCAAATTTTTCCCACATTTCTGTGTGGGATCACCGCACCAGCACAAATTTCTTACCACCCATCCTGGTAAAAATTATATCTCACTTGTGTAGGTGGGCCAAGTGCCTGTGACAGGCAAGAGCCAAAAACATGTCAAAAATGAGGGGGAATCAAAGCGGATCCAAAAGAGCAGTTTGGAAAAAAAATGTTTTTAGGCTGACAAGTGGGGCATTTTTTTTTTTATCAGTATAGATGCAGCAATGCTAGGTGGTAGGAATGTTGTTGATCCCTGCAAATTCCAGAAGGTTCTTTCACAAAAATGTGGGGGGAAATGTGTGATTTCCAGCAAAGTTGGAGGTTTGCAGGGCATTGTGGGTAAGAAAATGGTGCAGGTGCATGTGAAGCACACCACCCTGGACTCACCTAGATGTTTAGTTTTCAGATGTATCTAGGTCTTGTGGATTTTTCTACATGGCAGCGTCCCAAAGTCCAAAAAGTGCAGTCCTCACCATTTTCAAGTGGGGCGATTTGGAGAGTTAGACAAGCTCTCATGGCCCAAATGTACAACCAAAACACAAAATAATCAAATGTTCTCTTGCTTGCTGTGGGATAAGATGGTTTAGTGTGCGGGGCAGAGCTGAAAGACTGTTACCCCCTTCAGTTGGGGTGGGGGCATAACCATGCCCACACTGGTTGGTAACACTCTCACATGTTCCAAAACCTTGATAAATCAGCGACACCCTAGTTTCAGAACATCACTGCATCCGTGGTCTTGAGTCACATAAAAAGCTTTGTAAGTTAGCATGACACATTCTGGGCTCGTAGCAGTGTGTGGCAAAAGGCTTGTCATTGGAAGCCAACACCCTTAAATCTGTAAACCTTCCTCAACACCACTCTGCACTACCTAGTAGAGGTCATGCAGAACTTGGGCCTGTGAAGCATTTTAGATCCCTGGTCTCCAATCGTGTGCAGTGACCCTGACTCGCAACTTTCCGCCACCAACCCAAACTCAGCGTCTTATGAAATGCTTCTGTCTCCTCTGCATCATCCAGACTCTTTCATGATGTTAGTCGGGGGCCCCGATTCGCTTCTTTTCTATACCAAGGATACTCCTGTTGCCCTCATGTTGTTTGCACCACAATCATATCAAATAGTCTGAAGGTTTGTGGGTTTTGGGGCATTGATGGGTTTGGCCAGATTCAAGGTGAACACTTGAAGACACCTCTCCCCGCAACCCCAGCACTCACTCAAGTCTTCATTGTCCAAACCAGGCCCCCTTGGGTCAACTTCTAAGAGTGACAACATTCGTGAAGGATATAATCATTGATGTAAATTGCATAAAAAGCAGACAGACCAAAAAAGCTGCATTTTCTCTATTCCACTTTGCTACATCCTCCTGTACCTCTGTTTCCCAATGTTGAGACCCTGAACAATTCATAGCAGGCTCTCTAGCGTACCAAAACTTGAGAGGGTCCCCCTGCAAACTACATGGAAGCCCCCCACTCCCGACTCAGTCAGGAGCTCTCAGGCCAGGATACTGTGCTGAGGGGGCCCCCTGGAGCTCAGGGCCCCCCCCTCACCGTGGGGGCTGCAGGCGCCTATGTTACACTACTGAGCAAGCTCCCTATACCCTGGTCAGCCCACAACCTGCTCATCGTTCACCAGACTGCTCATAATATGACATAATATAGCCTGAAGGCTTGTAGTAGACATAAACAGAGACCCCTTAAGTGTGCTCCTGGACAGAGCTAGGATTAAATTCTCTCTCCTGTGCACAACATATAAATGTAGGTTGGGGGCTCTCTGACTAATGCCTTAAATCAAAAAGAGAGCCCTAGAAAATCAGCTCTGTCCTACATCTGCAGTCCCGTACTGACAAAGCTCATCTCAACTGGATACAGCGTTGTTTCATTGTCAAGGCTGCTAAATATTGTAATGATTTTCCTCTAAAATTCAGGCCCCCCTTCTACCAATCCTTTATGAAAAAGTTAGATCCCCATCTTGTGTAATGACATTTCATCTCGTCAAATGAGCAGAGCCCCCTGCACCTTTTCTTGGTGTAATTGGACATATAGAGTAGTCGGTTCCTAGTACCATCATTATTTGCTTCCAGATAATCAAACCGGGGAAGTGTGAAGTGAGAAGAAGAGAGGGAGCAAAGAAGGAGCGGGAAAGAGGTGGGATGAAGCGGTGAGACAAAGGATGCAGAGAGAGCTCAATAAAGAGGTTTCAGTGGTTACTGGAGAAAGAAAGTTGAGGCAGGTCTTTGAAGGGAAAGGAATTGAGGATGCAGGGGTTTTGGGGGGCTAGAAAGCCAGAAGTTAAAGGAGGAGTTCAAAGAAAGGAAGGAAAACTGTAGTAAATTAGTGATAGAGAAAAAACAAAACAGTGAGTGACAGCAAACCATCAGTAAAAATGAAGTGAGAAAGGATGGGTTGTGAATGCTGAAAGGAATCTGGTGTCAGGGAAAGGGTTACTCTTCGTACATTAGAGTGTAAACTGTAGATAAAGGAGAGAAGAAAAGGTAAGGAGCTTCATAGGTAAAGGAGAGGGGAGGCTCAAAATGAATGTAGAACAGCGTTGATTATTGAATAGAGAACTGATGGATGGTGGGAAGAAAGGACAGGAGGGGAGAAGACAAGTCAAAGTCAAAAAGTAAGGAAGTGGTTTGGAAAATAAAAAGGGAGGGAAGAGAGGGGAAGATGTCACAGAAGGGACACCAGGATCGAGGCTTGAGGCGGGGATTGAAAGATGAGTGAAAGTAAGGCAGCAAGGAAGAAAGTTGGGGGCAGGGGGGGCAGGAAAAATGCACAAGGGAGGCGGGAAAGGTTCCTAGGCCGACTTGGCAAGAGGAGGGAGCAAAAGTACATCAATCAAGGAGAACGCAGAGAGAAGGGAAATCTGCATTTGGTGGAGTGAGTGGTGAGAAGGAGGGGGCGTGACAGGTTGGGGAGCAGGCGGGAAAGACTAATAGGTAGCTGAAAGCATGATGAAATGGGAAGGGCGGGGCGATGGTAAAAGGATGAAAGTGAGAGGGAGGAGGGTAAAGAGTGAAAGTAGAGAAAAGGGTGAGAGAAGTGCACAGAGATGGAGAATGATGGGAGGCCATCGTAAAATAATAAGAGGAGCCAGATGTCACACATGTAAGGGGCTCATTGTGATTGGACAGTTTTCTTTCTTTTAATGCAGAAATGAGCCGGCCTGCTGTGCGTTGACTCTCATATTCGGAGGGGTCCTACAGATGGGGGGTGGTGCCGAGTGCTAGACTCTTCGATGCTGCACAGTGCACGCGCCCAGTGACCATGGGTCCAATTTCAAGCCCTCCTCCTAATGTATCGAAAAAGTGAAACAGCGGCATCGCTGCCTGGCTGTTTAAGCAGCACGTGCCAAGCCCCCTCCGCGTCCTTCCTTGTCTCCAGCTTGCTGAGGAGCCTCCCCCCTTCTTCATGTCTCCTGGGCATTTCACCCTCTGCAGCAGCTCTACATCATGTGGAGATAGTTCGCTGCAGCTGTTTCTGCAGCACTGCAGCAGTCACGGCCCCTCTAGCTGCGCGAGCCAGGAATCCTCTGCAGCTTCTCGTCATGCCGCGTCAGCACAGCGCGCGCCCTAATCAATAATGCAATTATTGTAATCCTCGTGCCCTCCTGCAGGATCCTTCTTCAGGTAGTCAGCACTGAGCATGCATTATTACACGAGGAAGCAGGCGGGGGCTCTGAAAACGGACCCTGCGGTCTATAAATGGAGCTCCTTTGGGAGGATGAAGGGGTTTCCATTGCAAAGACGCACATCCCGACGGCTCCCACGCACCCCTTTCCCTTAGGAACCTTTACTTCCGCATTTCATCGTCTCATGTCTCTGGTACCACACGCCCAGCTCTCTTTCTTTCGAGGTTTTTTTCGTCTGTATTTCTGCTTCCTGTTGAAATTGTGATGGCACAAATAACTTATTAGATATGATATAATTTAAAACATTCATTCTCACTCATCCCCACTCAATGCATGATAATGTAATATTTGTGATCGAGCATGTCAAGTATGACTTGAGGGATAGAGTTTGCCCTGTTTCTCTCTTCACTGCAAGTGTTCACCATTCCAATTCTGACATTTCGCGCCTAGTGATGGCTGCAACTTTTAAGAAGTATGGCACGGTGTTCTCCACCCTCACGCCCGGTCGGTGCCTGTGTGTGTCTCTCTCACACTCTCTCGCTTTCTCTCTCTTGCTCTCTTCCTCTCTCTCTCTCTCTGTTCCTCTCTTTGTACCAGCAGCCACTATTTGGTGTTTCCACAATGCGGCCACACTGATAACTAGAGTTAGGCCTTGTGCTTTACACTGGACCGCCAGAAAGAGCCTTGTATGGTGTTTGATTGAAACGTTCCGGGAAGCCTCAATATAACTTTCAAAAGAGCATCCAAATGACACTACTTTCTTTTGTCTTAGTACGTGAGCATTGGCAAGGTCAGTGGGCCTCGGCTTAATGGGCTTACTCAGGCCTTCATGAATGCTGTTAGCTTGTGTTGCACACATTTATGCTGTTTAACACACTAAAGCCAGGCCTATTGACCTTGTCAATGCATGGGGGGGAAAACAGCAAAAAAAAGTAGCAAAACTGCTGTTTTATGTATAAAATGCGTACAGGTGATATAGAACTGAACGTGACAGTTGCCACATTCAATTCTCAAAATTCAACTCAGATTGAGTTCAGTTGAGTTTGCTTTTCAGATATAAAACAATCTCTTAAGCATTGAATATGAGACAAAAGTATTCCCCAAACAGCCAACATCACGCAGTGATAGTGGAACACTCGACTGGAGTCAAGGCTTACTGTGTGTATTTTAAAGACTCGAAGTCAACAGGGCCTCAAGCAGCTGCACTGTCAAGCCAGACCTAAAAAGGTAGGTCGCAATACAGACACAGGACAGAGGAATACAATGCCCACCTGTGAACTCTCCCTAGTCAAAAAACGTCCCATAGCTTAATTTTTCAGACTTTAAAAAATCAACCAATTTTTGATGAAGTAAAAATAACTATCTTCTATCCAACAGTAAAAATGATGTGGATTCTGGGCTGGTTTCTGATTGGGTCTGGGCACTTCTTTTTGAGATGCTAGGGGATAAGTTACTGAGATTATGATCATCTGTATAGGCAAGGATGGTTCCTTTCACAAGCAATACCCAGCAAGTGCCTTAGCAAAGATAGCCAGTGCAAGGCTGGGCTCAGCTCTTCAGAGGTGATTCTTATTTGGTCTAAGTAGAATACAATAGCCCAGAGAGACAGAGCAACGGCATCTTCCTAAAAACATTCGACAAAACCATCTTGAAATCACAGGAGATGTGGCATAATAATGGCCGGTTCTTTCTCTATTGTAGGATATCCTGCTGGTAATACTTCAGTAAAAGCAGAAGGTTGAGATATTCTGGAAAACGTTGAATTGGTCAGGGGGCTTGAAAAACCCTATCAGCCTCCTGTCCCAAAACCTAGCCGTGAACCAGAACCTCAAATTCCCTCAAGGTCTGACCATTCGCTGAATACAAGCATTTGCCCTTAGTCCTGGTAGGGCTAAGTAAAATTCCTCCAGTACCTAATGATTCTGTTTACAGGCGTGGGGCTAGACAAAATATCCTGGAAGGACAGATGATGCACAGAAGCCAATGCTGTGTTTGGCAGTTGCTTTGGGACGTGCCTGGGCACTGCCAGTTTATGCCTGCTTTAAAGTGCCCAGTGTATCTTGGATTCTAACTCCTCTCACATCTCTCATTTGCACAAAGTAGCACAAGGGCTAAAAAGATACTTAAAGTGCATTTTCATCACTACAGAATCACAATGAGAGGGTACTGCATAACACAGAACCCGAGTTAGATGTCAGAATTGGAGCCTTCTTTACCCCAGGGTTCTAGGTTTCCACATTTAAAAGTGATAAGTAGAGCTCTCCCTATCTCAGTGCTGTAGATTTTCTTCAGATATCACTTCCAGTGCTCTCTCTACCAGGGATATGCATCTTGGATATCTAACCCACAACACTGGTTAGACAGAATATTGTGGGCAAAATATTGAACAAAATGTCAACAGGTCAGTCTAGCTTTATTATACCTAACTCCACATATATGTACCTATGTTGCAAATTTATCCTAAAGGCACCTAGATGTGGAGTTAGTAAAAATAAATCTATACTTCCCTGTATGCACTTTCCTTGCAATATTTTGTTCCTCTATATTATGTCCTCGATATTCTTGCATTACAATATTGTTGGTTTCGATATTCAGTAGCAAAACACACCAAGAGTTTCAAGTCTCTAGCTGCACATGCCGTACTTAGAGTCTTCTGCACAGTGAGCCATGCCTTCTGCTTTTGTTACCTTCAGAGGTCACCCTACCCCATGGTTCATGTCTGAATTAGATATCTAACTCCCCAAGGCTCAAGATCACAGGTCAGATGTTGGGGTGAAGCTGGTCTTTGTTCAGACTGCCCATGGTTATTTCACCACTTGCTTTGGTGCATCAGTTCCCAGCCAGTACAAGGTGACCATACGACAGAAAGCCTGCTTACTACACACCTAGCCCTGGTACAACAGAGCCTGGGTAATATAGAGGCGGCCCTAAAACAGGTCAGTTCAGAACCAGTTCTGGGACAAGAATACATGTCACTGATGCCTACGCCCTGGTGCAGCAGAGCCGTCCGATTGGAAAGGAGAGCCTTGTCAATACAGAGCAAGTCATGGTATGAGAGAGCCTGGTCAAAGCAGAACAAGTAGCAGGTCAGCCCTAGTATAGTAAACCCTAAATAATACCTACGCCTGCTACAGCAGGACAAGACCAATACCCCAGCATGGTGTATGTGTAGGTCCAATACAGGGGGGTTTGAACAGTACAGAGATAGCACAAAAGAACCTGGTCTATACAGAGCTAGAGGTGGGGTAATCCCAGTAACAACAGACACATATTAGTACTAACCTAGAATGACAGGTCTACAGAAACACCAACATGACAGTCTGGTGGAAAGCCAATCTTGGTGTAACAATGTATGCAGTCAAAACTAATCATGGTTCAGGGACTGTGGTCTGTAAAGAACCATTCTTGGGACCACAGAGCCAGCAAAATACTAAGTAGGTACAGCAGAGCCTCATAAATGTAGGGACATCACTTGTAAAGCAAAGGCCTCTTGGATGAACTAGTCCTAGCACCACAGAGCCTGGTCCTTATAGAGACAGCTCTTGGAGAGTGCACTCTGTATAGAGTCGGCTACAGTGCACCAGAACCTTGTTATCACAAAGCGAGACCTGGCACAGTTTAGCCAGGTCAGACTCCTAATTTTTTATATATCACCTTCATTTTACGTTCAGTCACGTTTTCTCCTATGCCTCTGTTCTTTTACTTGTGTATTTATGTGTAGCCTTTGTTGAAGATTGTTGCTAATGTTACACATTTGCAGAGGCAGTGTTTAGTGGACCCACTTACCTTTATGTACAAGCAAGGCTAATTGGTACTGCCAATGCTTGTTTAAAGTAGTCTTCAGTGTCTGCCAAGGTAGATGTATCTTCCACACTTATGCTCTAGTTTTTACGGTGACCACTAGGCATCACTGACATATAACAAACCGGTGTTTAAGTGTGGCTCTGTTTCCTGAGATACTGGAGTAGGACGAATGTCTACCAACAGTGGTTGGGTCTTCCTACCAATAAAGCGACATCTTATACCACGGCCCAGAAGCAGGATTCCTCCTTTTTATATTGGAGACACACATCTTAAATGTGTCTCCGCATTAACATATTTGGGAGTACCCTTTGATAGTGATAGCGAATGGGACTATCTTAAAGCAGCTAGGGTCACACAGTATGAGCAGGCGGTTGTATCTCTGTGTAAATTTATCTCTAAGCTAGGCTCTGCACCACTTAACTCGATTATCATTGTCTATAATGCCAGGCCTATTCCTATTGCCACGTATCGTGCGTATGTTTGCAAACTAGTGAGAACACATTTTTGAAGAGTTTGCTGTCATTGCCCAGTAGTATACCGGCTATTATTGTCCTCGAAGAACTTGGCCTTCCTTTTTTGGAAGATGTAGTTAGATTAGACCCAGTATTATTGTAGCTGTCAGTATGGGCCAGACAGGAACCAGCTCTCACGCCGTCATTGATTTTAGATTGTTTGAAACTGGAAGGGGTGCATAAGTGTTAATAGTTAATGTACTTGAAGAAAATGTTTGACGGTATAAATAGATCTGGCTTATTTATGAACCCAGGGCCGATAAGTAGCAAGACATTTTATTGACCAAGAATGAGTTACTCAGCCAGATTACTGAAGAAAGATGGAGTAGTAATTTAGGTAAGGATATGGTGGCAGCATACCTTCCTTTATGTACTACTCTAAAAATTGAGCCATATTTGTTAAGTGTTCCTCGACACTATAAATTCTACTTGATGAGGTTTTGGTTGGGCTTAGACCATTTTCTGGTGCCTTATCCTTCCAATGCACACACACTCAGGGATCTAATGTCTTGTCCGTGTGATTCTGTTACGCCCCAGTCACAGCTGCATTTGGTTTTATTTTGTGATTTATACTGTGAGCAGAGAAGGGCCTTTTTATTCCCACTTCTTATGGCACTAAATATTAGATCCTGTAAGGAAGCAATGTTATATTTGCAGTTGTTACAAACGGATATGGTATGTGTTGCTATGTATTATTTTATCTTATCAGCTGTGAAAACCAGAAAACTTGTTGGCAAATGTTTTTCTAATTGGGTGAGCTGAGTGCTGTTTGTATCTCTTACACACTGGCACCTATTTTTAGAGGTATGATATTTATTACGTGAATCGGGTGTTTTAAATGATGTGTCTTTTTATTGAACTGTTTCTTTTTTATGCATGAATGTCTTATTTATCTTCTAATTGACTTTTTAAATTCTGTGATATTGATAATAGGCGTATTGTGTATTTAATGACTTTTTATGGCCTGTCTGGCTGAAATAAAGTTTAATTGACTGACTGACTACCAACAGTGACACCAAGAAGGTCCTGGGGGCAAAGTCAACACAGAAAAGGTGGGGAGCAACAAATAAGAGCAGGGCACCTGAGATTGACACGAAATCCACCTAATCATGATCAGTGATCGGCTTTGTGGATTTTTGTAGACAGTGCTGTCTCCAACATAGAGCTAGTGGGCCACAAAAAGAATGGAGATATTTGACATAATTCTGCATGCATGAAACTCTCAAATTGCAACACGAATGGATGGCTATTTTCCATCTCACGGTGATTAACAGGTGGTTAAGCATGTTTGTTGAATATTACAGTTCCTTTCACTCTATTTTACAGAGTTTTATAATATTTCTAGCCATTCTGAGGTAGTTCCGGTGTTATTATTTGAATTCCTTCCTTCATAAGATAATTTTACCCTCTTGCTGTATACTTCTCGTCCTTTGGAAGAGACCCATCTACATTGGTATAATGGCACGATTAGGTGTGTTTTGCCTCTTACTGTCGAGTGCTGTAATGTATCCACTTGCTGTGTACCTTACTTCCTTTGGAAGATGCCCACATACATTAGTATATGATGAAGGCGTCCTCGTCTCATCGCTTCCAGTGATTTTAATGTCTCCTATTTCCTGTTGGAACATTAGTTCCTATAATCAACAATTGTTGCTCTTCTATAGGTTGCAACTCCTTCTGTTGATTCATCTTTTACTACGTTGTTTTAATTAGCAGACTTCCACTTTGTAGGGTTTCGTCCCTAGAGGACTATGTATTTACCTTTTGTTCTGTACTTCAGCCAGATCCTATTATGGCTGATATCACTTAATGTTGGATTTTGGTGCTGAATACCTGTTTTATGCCTTCAGTGTGTTGTCCTGCTGTTTTCTTTACACGTTTATGATTTCCTAATCCTGACTGTACATCTCTCAGTCACTTGACATTGGTTTAAAGGCTTCAGCAGCTTTTAATGTATTGGGTTATGTGGTGTCATCCACGCTTTCCATTCTAGTATCTTAGTAATATCTTGCTGACTACTACACTAGCTGCACATATATATATATATATATGTGTATATATATGTATATATCATTATACATAGATATTGTCTTTGGGCGGTCGATAGGTGATTATTTTGCTTTCCTTCTATGTGTCTTAAACAT
Source organism: Pleurodeles waltl (assembly GCF_031143425.1). NCBI lineage: Eukaryota > Metazoa > Chordata > Amphibia > Caudata > Salamandridae > Pleurodeles > Pleurodeles waltl. Next base: position 806,961,937 of record NC_090450.1, on the reverse strand, counting down.
TATAGATTATTTCTGGTGTCAGTGTTACTTCTGACGTTCTTTTATTAGTACAAGAGTTGGTTCTGAACCAATAATTGCTGTCATTTCGTCATATTTCTATTTGAGCAATGTACAGGGTCTTTGGATCCCACCTTTTCTCTCTGTTTTTGCACAGAGTATTAGACTAAAAAAACTACTTTCTATGGCAAAGTTCTTTAATTCAGTGGCATTGCCTCTTGACTTTGGTCCCTTAAGGGCTAGCCAAACATTGTTTTGATCCTACTATGTAATCAGGTAGTTTTTATGTTCATATTGTTGGTTCTTCTCTGACACAATTTGGTCATACTGTCCTGGGTAACACTAGTCCCATCCTTTTAAGTGTCTTAATGACTTTACATACCTGTGGTTCTTTCCACAGCTCTTATGGTGTGGAGGATATTATTACGCACCTAAATCCTTAACAGCGTCTGGTCTCTTTCTCTAGACTAGTTTTGTTCTAGAATGATACTTTTAGTAGATTCAGTTTGCAGACCCATCTCCAGGGAAAGTATTACTTTGGTAACTAATTCAAAGATACAGTATCTGTGGCTAGATGTCTCTATCAGATGAACAAATTACTTACCTTCGGTAACACATTTTCTGCTAGAGACAGGATCTAGACCAGATTCCTCATTGACCCACCCATCCTCCCCGCTCTGTGAACTGCTTTCTAAGGACGGGGGCTCCCCTTATATGAGCAGCTCTGCGAACTGGAATCTCTTTGGTGTCAACGAGATGTTTGATTCCAAACATCCCTATTTTCAGTGAAGCCATCATGTAGCTGTGGAACTCATAGTGACCAGTGTCCAGCCATGTACTTAAAATGGCTTCCCTGTTCACTCACTATGTCTAAGAATCCTCAAACACATAGCAGGGGCTTATCTGCATACTGCCTTAGGGCTGTAAGGCCTGCTGTAGGGATGACTTACATATAATTCCTTGATTGGAATTTCAAAATTATTTGACACAAAGATATCTCTTTTGGCACACTGTTCCCATAGGTAGTTTCTTTAAGTGGCTCTGCGTTTTTGGTGTACAAATTAGGTATGGAAGAAACTGACCTAGGTGCCTTGGGAGGGAGGAATATATGGACTCCGTCAACAGCACGTGGCCGATGTCGATATGGAGTCGCACAACATCCTCCTTTGACAACCATATGTACTGTGGGAAAAATATCCCGGATCCAGTCTGGGGCCTCAGGGAGAATTCACAGATAAGGAATCTGTGGCTAGATTATGTCTGTACCAGATAATGTATTACCTAAGGTAAGCAACTTGCTTTTTCGGGACTGAACTACAAGCTAAGGCCTGGGTCATCTGGATAGTATTTGCTTCTGTTCAGACTACTTTATTTAGTGGAAGTAAGTACATCGTTTTGGGCTGCTCACTCTAATTTATAAATGCTTCTTTTAGTGTGGAAAGCTCCACTCTTTATCCAAGATTTGAAAAAGAGAAAAGTGTCTCCCTCACTATGATAGTATCCAGACATACCCCTCTTGTCAGGTCGAGGTAGTCTCTTTATATATGGCCTGACGTCACGCCACAATCCACATTCGGATCCCTCCACTCCTTTTACACTAGTAATTTGAGTAAGAAAACCTGGTGGTAGTTAATCATGACCCATTGTTTGTATCTTTCCGCGTATGAGCCTCTTCCTAAAGAACATATCTTGCCAGGTAAAGCTTGTAGTTCCACTTGTGCCCTTTTTCTAATTTCAAAGCAAACATTTTGTTTCGACCTGATGCCCTCTGAAAAAGCAGTTAAGCAGTTTAATTGAGCCTTTTACAAGCTTTCTTCAAGACCAAGCAGTCTGGATTAGTTTGGTCTTACATATGCAAGCAGCTCACCACTGTAGCACTGTAATGGTTTGTTTTACTCTCTGTAATCAGGGCTACTCTCCAAGGAGGAAAAACAAGTGAGCAACAGAAATGGAGAAATTCCCACGTTCTTCCACTCGTACTGTCCGCGTAAGTTGTTCAGATCTGTAGCATCACCAGTGATGTGCTACCGGAAGACAATATACTATCCTTGCTGACTGATCTGTAGAAGGTCTTTAAAGTATAAGATGTGTCATTTTATTGAAATAACTTTTCAGCTGCGAAGAAAGCAATGGTTCCATCAAATAAATGTGCTTCGTTTAAAAATCCATTCTGCTTTAAAATTGTAAGCTGTTTAAAAAGAATGCCTCAGGAAGGAGAATTGCTTATTTTTTAAAACACCAGACAAAATAATGTTACTCCTAATTTTGAAAACTGAGAGTAAAATAATTCCACTCAAGGCCTTATCTGGAGCCCTGCCTGCAACTCTGACCGACCTTTCACTGTCTTGAGGTAAGCTGAGACTTACCCTCAAGGTTCTAAGGTACAAGCATTAGCATATTTGAATGCTTGAAATTCAAGAATACAAATATGACTAACTCATGGTAATTATGTCGACCTTTGGAAATCTTCACATTGGTTCTTGGGCTTCAAACTGGAAAGTGAACTCTTTGATACCATACAGTAGGTGAGTTTAGCACTTGGGCCTTTCTTTAATTCAGCAGAAATGTATCCAAATAAGTATTCTTTTTATTCTTATTCACCACCATATTATGTGACTAGACCATTCATTTCAGCTTGCTGAGAGCATGGCCGTGCTCTAACGTTTTGGAATGCCTGCGACATTGCTGAAAAAATTCAGCAAGCCTAAAATTCGGATGTTCAGGTGGCTGGGGTCCTCAGACACATCAACCATATTTTTCATGCCTGAAAGATCATCACTTGCTTTCAGTGCTACAGTGTACTCTCTTCAAGGTACTTTTTAACACATGCCAATGCTTTCTACTTTAGTGATCAAAACATCTTCTGTGCTGTATCGTTCCATAAATTCACACAGTAAGACTTGCCTTCAGAGTGTTGTCACACTCTTGGTGGAAATCTCTGCCAGTGTCTCTCAGTGCAGTTTCGACTCATTCAGCATTCTGGTAGGCCTACTACCTACCTTGTCACAAGCCTCAACTTATGTCTCTTGATTAGTACCTAACCCATGGGGACCTTCGGTGTAGATACATGCTTTATAAGTCCTACAATACACCCTGACTCTTCCCTATTATCTAAAACATGACTTCAAACTGAACACACACACTGATCCATTCATGTCAAAGCAAGATTGAAGAGAATTTGTAAGATAATGTTGTGCTCGAGGTGGGTGGAGCTCCAAGTAAGGTTCTGGCGCTATCCATCCTAGCTACCTTTAAGAACCATTTGAAAAGTATTGCTAGTTCTTCATTGTCTTCCTCCAGTGTTGCTCACTCTTCCCACAGTATCACTTATATAGGCCCTTATATCTACAGCGCAAGTAGTGGTTCTAAAACAGTTTTGTTATTGTGATCTCTCCTCTCAATTCTTGTACTGTTCATCAGTGATCTTCAGTTGTAGCCTCAGGATTGATACTATCTTGTAACTAGCACTATAAAGCTAATTAGAATATAACATACATGCAGGCTACTGGCCAGGTTGTAGTTAAAATCTGCACTTAGGATTTCCAAGCAGATTGCAGTAAACCATGGTTAAAGTTAGCAAAGTGAGTTACTGTGTCTAGGAAGAGGTATTACAGAAGGGACAAGGACTATGTCATCTTTTTGCAGGCATACTCAAAACACTTCCCCTGTTGCTTAAAGCACCTGTCAAATATGCATTGTGATTCAGCATAACAAATGGGAAGACATAATGTGGCTTTTGACAATGAACCTCTAAGACAAAGACATCAAGTGTCATAGGAAGGAAATCAGGATTGGCGCTCTTGAGATGGTCTTCTTGCCAACTCTTGAGGTAATCCAGGAACACACACACACACACATGCATCTGAGCCTGATGGCAGGAAAAAGAAATCTGAAAATGCTGGTCTTTTAGTAAGAATAGAGGCTTGTGATTATGGTTGGCACCTTCAGGAGGCACGCTGGTTCCTACTTTGACTCTACCCAAAGTAAAATACTTTATTTCACATAAGCATCTTTTTTCAAGACCCTACCCATAAATGTTGTACTAATGTGCAGCATGTGAACTTAGTCATAGGTTCAAGCTTCAAGACTATTGCTACAGCTAAGTAACGTGTTTCTTCTTATGAAACCATGAATTAATCCATGTGACTATCCTAGGGTGTTGGGTTACTTCTGTTGCTTACTTAGTCAATTGGACTAGCACACTTGAACACTACAATGCATACTAGAAATGCCTGGGAGTGAACCGTGCTGGCCTGTTGACATGGAGTGATGTGGTAGCCATGCATAGTTTTGGTCACAGTGAAACTACTGACACCAGGATAAAGACGTAAAAGAAAAAACTGGTGGGTTCTCGAATTTCCCATACCTGTTCACTGCTGTAATTACTGTGAGATTTTCTGAAACACCGTTTTTTGTAGACAGACCCTTCCTTCTTTTCTTCTAACAGGCTTAAAAGTCATTCGCTGCTGCAACTACTGTGAGATTGTTGGTTCCATCAAGGGGGAGAAGAAGTTCAGAGGGGCACATTGGCATTGCTATTGCTGTCGCAATGGGTTCAACCGTCGAGACGAGGCCATCAAACATTACAAGACCCACTTCAGGAACCCTCACACTACCTTCCAGATCCAGGTCACCCAGGTGAGAGGCGTGTGCAGTGTACAACACAACAGATGTGCACTCACCATGACTCAGGTGATTGCACCATTAGAGATGGGAGTGCCTTGCACTAGGAGAGAAATCAGAGCGAGAGAGAGAGAAAAAGGAGAGAGAGTACCTCCTTCCACGTGTCTAATGGGTATTTTCTATGCATGGGCAGTGCAGCATGTAGTTGGCTGTCCACTGTAGTGTTAAACTGGTGTGCTGTTCGCGGCTCATAAATAGCAGTGGTCTGTGAAGTTGATGTGTGCAGTTTACTATGAGAGTGAATGTTGTGTGGGATGTGAAGTGTGAGTGCTGTATGTGCTGTGACGGAAGAAACTTTGGGGACTATTACAAGAATTGTTGATGCAGTATGCTGAGAGTGCATGCAGTGCTTTGTGAAATATACATGGCAGACTACAAGAAAAGTGTGCCTTGAGGGAGGTGCTTTCCAATCAGTGCAAGATATGTGTGCAGTGCACTGTGAGAAGGTTGTGTTGCAAGTGGTATGTGTACTGCACTGAGTGGTTTGCAGAGCTCTTTGTGAGGGGCTTATAGTACAGAGGTAGTTTTCTGTCACTGAGTAATGTGTTTACTATTCGTCAGCCCCGCAGATAAATGCATGACAATTGAAAAGTAATAAAGGAGTGTGGGGGGAGATTGACTCTCTAATTCCTGAAGATGGACCCATGCTTTGGGGAGGTATAGCCCCACTACCACCATTGAAGCATCTCCCATTGTAGAGTCAGGATGTGCTTCAGAGGAAAATGCCACACAAACAGTAGACAGCTATAGATTCAGCTGGCTGTATCTCTACTGCCCCAGCCTTTGGGTGGCCGCATAGTGACCATTAAATGAGGTCCAAGGACATTTAGAAGTGGTATCTCTGACTGCTCACTGAATCACTGGTATTTACTGTCATGATAAGTCTGCATTTATAGCCCACTACCAGTTTCTGGAGTTGACTTCTACTGCTCCCAGCTGTCCCTTGAGAGGCAAGTGCCCAAATAGACTACCTTTGTTATCCAGTTACATAGCTCCAGGGGCCCGGGATACCAGCGGTAAATACCAATGGTAAATACTAGTATCCACCAGAGAAGGGTATCACTATCATTGTTATCTTTATTGAGCTTTAACCTGCAGGCAACTAAGAAATACAAGACATTGTGACCTCAATACCTAGGCTATAACTTCTCAAACATGTCTCAGCAGCAGATAAACTAGGATTATAACCTGAGACATAAGTCTACACACGTATCTCTGCATCCGGCACACTAACACCTTAGCAGTGGTAGATGGATTGAAACTTGCGACCTGCAAGCTACACATAGACGTCAACAGCAGCAACTTTAACCACACTGGGATTTATTTGGAATAAAAATTGGGGATGCGTTGAGCACATATAAATCCTCAAGCATGTGCTCAGTTCCTTGAGCTACCCATCGAGGACATTTTATATATTTTCTTGAAGCACTCAGAGCACTCAATGTTTCAGTAGCGCTGGATGGATTCTTTCCTATCATCTACAGTACTTGAAAGTAGGCTCAATAGTCAGTTTGTTAATATCATCTGTAATGCAGAACTTTCACCCAGGGGTTACTTGCCATAGTCATAGCAGATTGATCCAGTACTGATCGAGCAGAATGGATATAATGACACCGTCATGTCATCAATTTACTGCCAAACCAAATCAGTTTAAATATGGCCCACAGGGAGAAAGGAAATCCCTTTTGGTGCTTAAGAGCAAGAAAGGAAAACCCCCACCAACCCTACCTGGTAAAAGGTGCTGTAATGTCCCAGGTCCAATATAATCATTACAAACCTCTGAACGGTAAAAAGATGACCAGTCATGGTTCAGGTGCATTGTGAGGCCTTGTGGATATCTGTGTACAGAGACTTTAGTCCACCCTACAATTCGGCAGCAAGTTGTATTTTGAGTGCCTGAATACTTGGTTAGTGTTGAGGGTAGATGTGCGTTGTGGCAGTTGTTTAGCTGTTGCAGTATTGAAATAATGGTGCATGTTGTACACACATCATGCATCACTAGCAGAAGCTGCCTAGGCAAATCACTGTTGCAGTGTCAACATGACCTCTACCTAGATCTCGGCACTTGAGACACCACTTCATACAGCAAATCAGGAGAGAGGTGCATTTTAACATCTCTGTGTGTGGTTCAGTATACCCAAGGTCATGATAACATTCTTTGACAGAAATGTACATATCCATTCTGTGGTACATTTTAGGGGCTTTTCCCAAACCTCAACATTGGGAAATGATTCATACTGTGAATCAGGATATAAGTGCATTGCGCTACCCATTAAGATTTCTAAATACAGGTGTAGAGGTACCTGCTCAGCTCCATGCTTGCTGCACTGATTGGAATAGATTGTTGTATAATATAACCTAATGAAAGCACTTTCCAAGAAGCTCAAAAACACTGCAATGTAGAAATGTGAGCATGGGCTATCCTTTGGAGTCAGTCCAGGAGGGGAATCGATATGAAGAATTAAAGACTGAGAACAAGTAGAGAAGGGCCCAGATGTTCCACATCTATGCTCAAGCATTCACCCCGCCATCCTATAATGGCTGACTCAGTCCCATGTCTTGGTCTAACACTGATCAGAATTGGGACCAGGCATGATTGGGCATCCAGACAAATGTACTGGTGTATCTCAGATGCACAATATGAAACCACGAAATAGGTACTTTAGACAAATAGATTTTTACTGATCTTGTCCAATGTCCATCAGCATTCAACTGGATTTGCTCCCCAGCATCTCATAGGACTGATAAGTGTAACACAAAAAGATCAATTGTGTAAATAATACACAAAAAGACAGTTGTGCATGTGAGGCACATGTGTGGTTCTTTGTAGCTCCAAGCTATTAGTGACCCAACTGTGAAAGTAAGACCGAGGAGTCTCAGTATATTGGGGTTTTAAGTTTTCCCCAGTAGAGATCACTGTTGCTAGTCTCCCACTGGGATCCCAAGACCTTGTGGTGTAAACATTTTCTAACCACAACAAGACCATTTTAAGATGTATGCCCATAAATATGTATCAGAGGGGCATGGGGGCATCAGAAAAACTGGACTGTTTTCCAGGCACTGGCCTCTGAAATTTAGCCATTAGCCACAGGCACTAACCATGAGCTAAAGAAAATTCCATGGGAGCAGTTGATCGTTGAAAACATTAACATGCACAAACCCGTGCAAGAGCCCTGTCTCCTCCACGCATCTTGACTTTTCTAGTTGTGGTACTTAATTGGTGATTTCCTTCTATGTTCAGTGCTGGAATTAAATTTTCTAAGTGAAACCTAATTTTGGTAAATTGCTCAGAAAACTGGCTTGTAGTTGCTTATTTGACACCATAAAGTAATGTTTGGTATGTTTGTGATCCTGTCTGGACAACTGTTAGTGCTAAACTGCTCTGACTAAATGTTTATTTTTAATAGCTTTCTATTTGACATCTGTGTTATATTTTATCTAAGCGCAAAACCCTAACCATGTCTTAGAGCATGGGTACTCACAAACTTTTTCTCGGGGCCAAAATTGCAGTATGGTTTGCGACCGAGGGCCGCACTGAAGTGACAGCGGGGGTGGGAGGGGGGCAGGGCTTATAGGGGGCACAACCACCCCGCCCCCTTTTTCAAAACATTGCTAAACAATGCTGCATTTTGAATCCAGGTATAACTACAAACCTACCCCAGTAACACACACAGTTCCCACACACACAGTGCCATCTGCACACAGCGCCACCTGCTCTCACCCCTACTCCAGTAACACACACAGCGCACACACACAGCACCATCTGCTCTCACCCCTACCCCAGTAACACACACAGCGCCGTCTGCACACAGCGCCATCTGCTCTCACCCCTACCCCAGTAACACACACACAGCGCACACACACTGCGCCATCTGCTCTCACCCCTACCCCAGTAACACACACACAGCGCACACACACTGCACCATCTGCTCTCACCCCTACCCCAGTAACACACACACAGCGCACACACACTGCGCCATCTGCTCTCACCCCTACCCCAGTATCACACACAGCGCCATCTGCACACAGCATCTTCTGTTCTCACCCCTACCCCAGTAACACACACAGCGCCATCTGCACACAGCGCCATCTGCTCTCACCCCTACCCCAGTAACCCACACAGCGCACACACACAGCGCCATCTGCTCTCACCCCTACCCCAGTAACACACACAGCACACACACACTGCGCCATCTGCTCTCACCCTTACCCCAGTATCACACACAGCGCCATCTGCACACAGCGTCTTCTGCTCTCACCGCTACCCCAGTAACACACACAGCGCCATACACACACAGCGCCATCTGCACACAGCGTCTTCTGCTCTCACCCCTACCCCAGTAACACACACAGCGCCATCTGCTCTCACCCCTACCCCAGTAACACACACACACAGCGCACACACACTGCCCCATCTGCTCTCACCCCTACCCCAGTATCACACACAGCGCCATCTGCACACAGCGTCTTCTGCTCTCACCCCTACCCCAGTAACACACACAGCGCCATACACACACAGCGCCATCTGCACACAGCGCCATCTGCTCTCACCCCTACCCCAGTAACACACACAGCGCACACACACAGCGCCATCTGCTCTCACCCCTACCCCAGTAACACACACAGCGCACATACACAGCGCCATCTGCTCTCACCCCTACCCCAGTAACACACACACGGCGCACACACACTGCGCCATCTGCTCTCACCCCTACCCCAGTAACACACACACTACATTAAAAACAAATAAATAAATAACCAAAGAGCCTTACCTGCCTTAATAAAGCACTGTAAAGATGCCACAAATGTACAACGGCAGGCGGGCAGGCGGCAGACGTGGAGACGGTGACAGGAAGCAGACAAAAAAGCCCAGTAAAAGTTAGCTGCAAGCACTAACTTTTAAGGGGCTTTGGCTTCCCACCACTAGCCAGGATCGTCATGGAAACGGCATAACTAATGGCCGCTGTAGGTAAACATAGAGGAGGGCCGCGGGAGCATGCGCGAAGTAGCCACTATTGCGCATGCTCCCGCGGCCCTCTTCTATGTTTATGTACTGTGGCCATTATTATATGGCGTTTCTCGGACGTGTCCGCGGGCCGCCAAGATAGGTCCGTGGGGCCGCTGGCGGCCCGCGGGCCGTACTTTGAGTAACATCGTCTTAGAGTAAGGCCTGATTGCTCGATTACAGCGACCACGGTAGTGACAAGGAATCTAACGGAGTCCTGGTGAATCATTGCAAATTGGTATATCCAAGCCCATGGAAATCAAGGCGAAATAACAATACCAAAAACTGATACTGCTCCATACTCCTGCACACTAGAAGATGTATATATCAACAGCACAAGGAAGAATAGGTATACATCCAAGCCACACTAGTAGGATGTGTAGGGACAGAATTTCTCATATGGTTTGGAAACGCTGTGCTATCCTACTCTATTCAGCTTTTATGGATTGCCATTCATTTTCCCTGAGTGAATTTAACAGTCTGTGAGCTCACTGAAGATACTTTAAGATTTCGTTTGATGTTTCCCAGTAAGGCGTTCTGTGGTTAATTTGTAAATTAAAATGTTCCGGTGCCGAAAGCTCTCCTCTAAAACATGTGGGCGCTACATTAAATGTGCGAGCACAGAATACTGAGGCAGCGTAATCCTAAAACCATCTCAGGCCTCTTTAATCCATTTACAGTCACTCCCTGCCCCTTCAGCTCACGCTTGCAGCTTTCTGCTTTCTCTCGTTGTGAGGCTATTCCGTTTTTGTTTGCTCCGTCTTTCCCATATGTGTCTTCAGCTTGCAGTAATTGCCTGATGCAGAAAAATAAGTGCGGCCCACAAAAATAAGTGTTGGTGCCCCCCACTGGTAACCACAGGCTCAAATTAAGCATTGAAGGTGTTGCTCTGCTGGTTATTAGGGGCTTCTAGAGAGTACCACTACTCATAGTCTTGGGCTCCTACGTCTCCTTCAAACCAGCCTAATAGGGAGATAGCCAAGTGGTGGCAGCTGATTATAGTCACAAGGACACAGACTTTGTACTTGTACTCTGGAGTTGGTGTGAACCAAATAATCCCACTGATGCCAGATCTCTTGTGGTGCTAGTCTCTGCTAGTATCGCCTTACCTCATAAGCAGTCGTTAGTCCTGTGCATCACTAGCAGCCATGCTCTCCTCAGTGAGGGCAAGAAGCAGACGTTGAAGCAGCAACAGTGTTGTGACTTGCCAGTTCACCGTAAGAACAAAGATATAGTGGTGAACATTTCAAGAAATGCAGCAGCATAAAGTGCAACTGATATTTGACACCTATTTCAAGTCCTTTTTTATTCTGACACAGCCAATAGGTTAAACTGGACTGGCCATGTCCTTATTATGGTCTTCTTCCCAGATGTTTAGAGCCACATTGTTAAAATGATATTTCATAGTGCAAACTTTTCAGCCAAGAAGTGAAGGGAATAAAAAAAAGCAAAAACAGCAGAGGGCTTTTTCAAAGTAAACCACCATTGTCAGAGCATAAGGGCAACATAGACTGCACACAGAGCAACTGTCAATAGGTACCAACAGCATCTGACAGTGGAAATGGTGACAGAATTTCTGGGAATGGTGTCTCCTGTATTAACCTGGTACCTTAGGCTTACGTTTACGTGAGATGGCTCTAGAAGTTGTCCAGCAGTCAGTGGTTACAGGTTTGTGAGACTGTGAAGATCTAGTTGTGACTCAAACATTAAAGATCAGCATACACTAGAGGATGCCACAGAGTGTATTAGGGCTATCAGAGATCCAGCTTCAAAGCAACACACAAGATGGATGACTCTCAAACAGTGTGCAAGCACATATGGGAGATTTGATGGTCAGAGGGTACTGGCCACAATACATGATTCTTCAAAATATGTGCCTCTCGGACTTGCAGATGATTAGCCTGACATTGAAGGCTTTCCAGCCCCACATACAGGGCAAGATGGTGCAGATCTTCACAGGCCGTGCAACAGCTTTCTTCTGCCTCGGGGGGAGAAAATTAATCCTCTTTCTACCAAGCTATTTGGCATTGGCAATCAGTAATAATGTCCGCTTGGTCGACCAACACTTCCTAGGAGACTACTACAGCATTGTAGACACACTCTGTGAAGAGTTTGGAGTGATTCACACATGGTAGTTAAGGCAAGATGTTCTTCAGACCAGTTTTTGAAAACTGGGTCTCTACAGATAGATTCATCTGCTACAACTAAAACAAAAAGTTCCCAGGCTGTGTCTTTGGGTACTGCCAGCCAGACTCAAGTCTCAGTGGATCATTTGGTACGAGACATTTGTGCAGCCTTTTTACCTCATTCGATGTGCACCATCATGAGAAAGGGTACCATAGTTCTCACACCTCATGTCCTTCACAGTACAAGAAATTGTCAGAAGATCCACAGCTTTTGTCAGTACGCCTGTGAGAAGTTGGACACAAAGATTTCAAGTTGCTTAACTTAGCAGCATTTGTGCTGATAGCTTAGTCTGGGTTCTAAAATCCACAACAAAGATGTGTTCTCTCGGAAGGTAGCATGCCAGCTACTAAAGGTTGTTATTCTGCAAAGTGGAAAAGGTTCTTCTAAGGCAGAAAACACATTTTGTGGCATTTTGCAAAACTTGATATGCTTGCTAGATGGAACCCCCATCTTGATCCGTTTTGGCTTAGTTGCAGCCCAAACAGATACAGAAAGGTGGATTTCTTAATTGTGCTTGCATCACTGCGTAGTTTAGGTTAAAATCACACACTTATGCACATTTACCTAAGCTTTTTTTATGAAAGGCGATCTCTGTTGTTTAGGGCAACAAAATATTAGAACTTCCATATTTCTTGTTAGATCATAGGTCATCCAAAGAAAGAGTGCTTCGTACACCTGATGTGTAGAGAGCACCCACACACATCAGTAAGACAGAGGACTTCAGAAAGACTCCGCAGCACACATCCTGAGGAATACCCTTTTCAAATCCACTGTTAAACACTATACCTAAATTGTATAGTGTTTTCAACTATACTATTCGTTAGCAAGCAAAACTTGGTCACTTGACTGGTGGGGAAAGAAAACATCCCTTTAGGCATTCAGAGACAATGTATGTTTTGCAGACTTTTAAACGGCTAAAACTTCAACTTTAGTTCATAAACTCACTAAACACTACTTTCCGAATAGTATTGCCAGAGGGGGATCTTTTATTATATGGTTTTCATGTTGCGCCATGGGGATGGGGAACACTATGTTTAGTCTGCTATAGTAGTCTGCGAATGCTTTGGTAACGTCTGTGGATGTAGTCGCCACAGTGCCTATGAGGTCTTGGGTTCATGCCACCACTCTGTACTCCAAGTCATGAAGTGCTAACCAGAGTAGGAGTTATATTGTATAAGCGGTGTTGAGAGTAGACCCACCTCCTCTTGGCCTTCTCCATTAACTCTCCTTTTGACACCAGTTGTACCATGTCTGTACGACAGAGAACCCCCTCCCCACCTTTGTGGTGAAGTGTTGCTTCAAGGCTCAAGAGTTCAGCTCTCAGCTCAATACTTTCTTTTTCCTCATCCCTGTGGAAGTGAAAGGGATAATTATTGTGCCCTCGGACTGTTGCCTTCAACGCTTCCCAGAGTATTGTTGCAGACAGGGCGGAGGCGGCATTCCAGGCCAGTCTTCAGTGCCCTCCCCGATTACATCTGCAAAGGCATCAGTCAGTCATTATGAATCCAGTTGCTATTGACTGACCCAGGTTTTTGGGAGACCTCCTAATGTAGTTCCACTGGAGAGTGGTAGAGAGGCATCTGGGGAGAATGTCTGAGGACAGTATTGTCATCCAGTGAACCGCAGGGGAGACTAAGGGGGTCATTCTGACCTTGGCGGTAAAAGGCCCTTACCGCCGGTCAGAAGTCCGCCATTCTACCGCCGCGGCCGCGGTAAACCACCACGGTCATTCTGACCACCAACTGTGAATCCGCCAAAAACCCGACATCCAAGGAAGGCCGCCTCATCAGCGGGCCGCGGAAAACTGGAGATGACCAAACCTCCACCGCCACGCCAACACAAACACGCCCATGCCATTCTGACCCACGAATCCACGCGGCGGTCTTTCAACGCGGTATTCCATTGGCGGTACACACCGCCGCGCTCAAAATACACACACAGCTCCAAAACACAGCCACATTGGACAATTTGAAATACACACGCCTGACACACATACAAACAACACTCCCACACATCCAATCAACTATAAAACACACACCCACATCACCCACAAACCCCTACGACCGAAGATCAGGGACGAAGGAGAGAGAGACACATCACAGAATAGAGAGCTACATCACACAGAGGCACACTACACCATCACACACACCACATAGAAGCACAAAGCACCACACACCAACACACTCTTCACCATATACACCACCCCACACCTCATCCACACCACCCCATGGCACCCCAAAGGCACCCACGCTTTTCGGACCAAGAACTCCGGGTCATGGTGGAGGAAATCATAAGAGTCGAACCCCAGCTCTTCGGCTCACAGGTGCAGCACACCACTATAGCCAGGAAGGCGGAGCTATGGCAGCGGATCGTGGACAGGGTCAACGCGGTGGGACAGCATCCCAGAAATCAAGACGACATCCGCAAACGCTGGAACGACTTACGGGGAAAGGTGCGCTCGATGGTCTCGCGACACAACATCGCAGTGCAGAAGACTGGCGGGGGACCCCCACCCACTCCACCCGAATTCACAGCATGGGAGCAAGAGGTACTAAACATCCTACATCCTGATGGCCTCGCTGGAGTACACGGAGGAATGGACTCTGGTAAGTACAATCTCAACTACTTCACCCCCCACCCCAGCATGCTAACCCCCACCACCACCCTCACCCCCAACCCCCCATCACACATCCTCCCTGAGAATGTCTCTCCAGCACAACCCACCCAACACCAACCCCTGCATGCCACCACAAACTATGGACACCCATCACCTAAGCATGACCACTGCACATACCCCCCCCCCAAACACCCCCACAACACCTCCCCCAAGGGATTGACAGCACTGGGGGACAAGGGCACCCATAAATCGCACACAATAGCACACACAGAAACAATAACCATACTCTCTTACCCCATGCAGGACCCGAACGCCAACACACCTGCCAGGAGGGTCCAGAAATGTCTATCCCCCCCCCCGGAAGAGGCCCCCAGTGATGACAGCAGCTCTGTCGACCTGGAACCTGATGACCAGCCCGGACCATCGGGGACCTCTGGACAGTCGGTTCCCCACACACAGGCCACAGCAGACCCAACCCCCTCTGGGAACAACAGCACAGCTCCCACCCAGCGGGCCCATGCCTCTGTCTCTAGGACAGGTCAATCAGCGGTGTGTCTGCCACTACAGGGCACCCAGGCTAACCCACCACCCCAACAACAACAGGGACCTGGGGGCAGTGGTAGTGGGCACACCGTCCAGGGGACAGAGGCCGGGGGAAACAGGGCAACTCGGAGGGCTGCTGTGCGACAGGGGGGGGAGGAGAGGCCCAGGGAACCGACTCTCCAAGAGGCCCTCACCACCATCATGGCAGCCTACCACCACTCCCAAGAGACGATGGCGACGGTACTGGCCAGGTTCCAGGAGATCCAGGCACAGCAGGAGGAACGCTACATGGGGTTCACCAATCATCTCACCAACATCTCTACCGCTATGGGGAGCATAGTCCAGGCCCTCAACCGGATAGAAGACACGTTGCGGGAACATGTGGCACCACACAGGGCCCCTGTCACTAGCCCGGACCAGGAACAGCCTACCACCTCCGCCGGCGCTAGTGGACAGGAGGCCCCACCACAACGACAGGCCACCAGAACCCCACCTCCTGCTGAAGAACAACCACCCCGCAAGAGGAGCCTGAGATCCCAAAAAAAGACAGAGTAGGATGTCAAGACCCCCGCCAGCATGAGATACCCCCTGAAGTCATCCCACTGTCCCACATTGCCACCCTGTCCAACCTTGAACTGCCCCTGCTCCATCCTTCCACAGGCATATGGACAATGCACCTGTGAGACTGAGAACTGGACTCTGCCATGGACATTACTCCACCCCCACCCATCACCGTGTTAATATCATGTACCATTATCTAGCACAAAAAATAAATCACTCAATGCACTGAAATCAATCAGGAGTCAGGCTGTATTATTTACAAATGTATAACACATTACCGATCAATTATGTTCTGTTAACTTTGTGCTGAACACATACCGAGATCAATAAGCATTAGTCCATGGGCTAACCAAGCAGAAGTCACGCAGTGGGTCATACAGCACTGAAAAGGGAAGGGAAAATCAAACATCAGTTTTAAAGAACTGGGGGGTCATAGACAAAGTTGAGAAGCTGGAGGCTTTCAGGAAAATTAAAATGGCGTGTGTGATTCTTACCTGTGTGCTACTGAAAATACTGTTGGATAACTCTGTCCCTGTTGTCTGTGTCGTCCTCTGAGTCTTCCTCCTCTTCACTCTCCACAGGCTCCACAGCTGCTTCAACACCACCATCTGGACCATCCTCCTGCAGGAAAGGCACCTGACGTCGCAATGCCAGATTGTGAAGCATACAGCAGGCCACGATGATCTGGCACACCTTCTTTGGTGAGTACATCAGGGATCCCCCTGTCATATGCAGGCACCTAAACCTGGCCTTCAGGAGGCCAAAGGTCCTTTCTATGATCCTCCTAGTTCGCCCATGGGCCTCATTGTACCGTTCCTCAGCCCTGGTCCGGGGATTCCTCACTGGGGTCAATAGCCAAGGCAGGTTGGGGTAACCAGAGTCACCTATTAGCCACACACGTTGTCTCTGTAGCTGTTCCATCACATAAGGGATGCTGCTATTACGCATCACATACGCGTCATGCACTGAACCAGGGAACATGGCATTCACATGGGAGATGTACTGGTCAGCCAAACAGACCACCTGGACGTTCATAGAATGGTAACTTTTCCTGTTTCTGTACACCTGCTCATCGTCTTTTGGGGGTACTAAAGCCACATGGGTCCCATCAATGGCACCAATTATGTTGGGAATATGTCCAAGGGCATAAAAATCACCCTTCACAGTGGGCAAATCAACCTCCTCAGGGAATATAATGTAACTCCGCATGTGTTTCGTCAGGGCAGACAACACTCTAGACAGAACTTTTGAAAACATTGGCTGAGACATTCCAGATGACATGGCCACTGTTGTCTGGAATGAGCCACTTGCAAGAAAATGGAGGACTGACAGCACCTGCACCAGAGGGGGAATTCCTGTGGGTTGGCGGATGGGGGACATCAGGGCTGGCTCCAGCTGGGCACACAGTTCATGGATAGTGGCACGGTCAAGTCGGTATCGTAGTATGATGTGGCGTTCTTCCATTGTCGACAGGTCCACCAGCGGTCGGTACACGCGAGGATTCATCCTTCTCCTCGCAAGTCCCAGCGGACGGTGCCTAGGAATGACAACATGGAGCACAGAGTCAAGCTAATCACTGGTACGTTCACCACAGCTTGCATAGCACACGGTTATCTATGTATTGAAAGGCGTGTATGTGTGGCAATGCAAGGCCTAGGCCTGTGTGTCGCAGTAGAAATTATGCCATGTGGGCCCTTGAAATGGCGGCTGCCTGACCTGTGAAGTGGGACAATGGGATGTGAGGTCACTGCGCTGGCGGAGCACACCGTGGCGGTAGGCGGTCGAAGACCGCTATACGGAGCCGCATTGGATAACATCGAAGCCTATGGGTTTCAGGAGCCAATGACGATGTGCGCCGGCGGTCGCGGTACGCATCGCCGCGGTACGCACCGCCGCGGGCGTGACCGCCATTTTATATCTGCTTAATCACTCGAGACCTGATCATCCACAGGAGAGGACCTATACTGCAAGTGCTGCTGTGAACTCGGTCTGGAAGAGACAATGGCTGCTGCGACTGGGGAAAGGGCCCCTGCCTTCACGTCTGAAGAGTTGGAGAAGCTCGTGGATGGGGTCCTCCCCCAGTATGCGTTACTCTACGGTCCTCCAGACCAACAGGTGAGTACACCGGAGGCACATGGAATGGGCGATGCCTGTGTGGAGTGGGGTGGATGTAAGTTGGTGGGGTGGGGGGCGAATGAGGAGTGCAACGCACGACAGATGAGAGCATGTGCTATATTGCAAGGTTGGGGAGGGGGGGCCAATCACATCTAACATGCAGTAAGTTGATTAATGTTTCCTTCCCACCCTGTACATGTCACATAGGTCAGCGCCCATCAGAAAGTCGAGATTTGGCGTGCCATCGCCAAGGAAGTCCGGGCCCTGGGGGTCCACGTCAGACGGGGCACCCACTGCCGCAAGAGGTGGGAGGACATCCACCGCGGAACCAGGAAGACCGCCGAGTCACTGCTGGGGATGGCCTCCCAACCTAGGAGGGGTGCCAGTCGTACCCTGACCCCCCTGATGTCCCGGATCCTGGCGGTGGCCTACCCTGATTTGGATGGGCGCTTGAGAGCATCACAGCAGACACAAGGGGGTGAGTATCAGCACATTCTGCTATCTTTCTGCGCAGTGGAGGCGTCTGGGTGGGGGAGGAGGGTTGTGGGTGACATTAGGCCAGGGCGCTTTCTGTAGTGTAGTCCTCTCCCTTAGGCATGGCCCTGTGCTCCTGGCCCCCACCTCTGTAGGGTGACAAGTACAGCTATTGATGGTCCAGCCTCACACATGTGCTCATCTGTCGTCTCTTGACCTGTTGTCCTAGTCAGAAGTACTGAGTAGTGTACCCCGAATGCGCGGCTTAGTGCATGCGGCTCCTGTGTCTGTCCTCTCCGCCAACGGTGTTGACATTGCATGCACTCAACCAGGTCTTCTTTTTCTCCCCCCACCCTTCTTCTTCATCTTCTTGTGCATGTGTGCATTAGCATCATCAGGCGGAGGAGATTTGGCATCGGAGCACGAGGGAGCTGCAAGCCACAAGGCCCCGGTGGGCCCAGGAACTGACACCGAGGGCACCAGTGAGCCGGAGGGCGAGGGGAGCACCACAACGGGGACCGGTGGTGACACCAGCGATAGCGACACGTCCTCGGATGGGAGCTCCCTAGCGGTGGCGGCAACATCCGTGCCCCCTCCTCTACAGGTACAGCCGCCACCCAGCGCACCAGCCCCGCCCTCCCTGCAGCCCCTCAGCCTACGCTCCGTGCCCGCTCGCCCAGGAAGGCGGGCGTCTCCTTCGCCCCAGGCACCTCAGCCCCTGCCCCTGTCACCCCTGCTGCCCTCAGTGCGGAGCTCATTGACCTTGTGAGGACGCTCATTGTTGGGCAGACTACCCTTTTGAATGCCATCCAGGGGGTAGAAAGGGAGGTGCATCGGAGCAATGCCTACCTGGAGGGCATTCATTCGGGTCAGGCTGCCCATCAACGATCGTTCACTGCTCTGGCCTCAGCACTGACGGCAGCCATTGTCCCTGTTACCAGCCTCCCTCTTCTGACTGCCTCCACCCTGTCTCTGTCTCCTGTTCCTCAGCCTATCCCATCCACACCATCTGACCAGCCTGCACACACCTCAACACCCAAGGGCAGCTCATCCAGACACAAGCACCACAGATCCCACAAACACTCACCCAAGCAACACCCAGATGCAGACATTCCAACAGTCACTACCACCCCTGTGTCCCCCTCCTCCTCGTCTCCCTCCTCCCTCCCTGTGACGTCTACACTCACACCTGCATGCACACCAACATCAGCCAGTGCTTCCATCACCACCACACCCTCCTGTACAGTCCGCACGCGTGCAGTCACCACCCCCACTGCCATTTACACGTCCCCTGTGTCCTCTCCCACTGTGTCTGTCACCCCCTCTTCCAAGACACACAAACGCAGGCAGCCACCCACCCAACAGACATCCACCTCACGACAGCCTACAGCACCAGCACCTTCACCCAATGACAGCACACCTGACTCTCCTACAACCACATCCTCTTCCTCCACTCCCATCACCACTTCTCCTACCCTTTACCTTGGCCCTAAAAAACTTTTCCTGGCTAATCTTGACCTCTTTCCCTCCGATGACCTACCCCCTCCATCTGCAAAGAGTCCCAAGAGCACCACAGCCACCACCAGCCCAGCTTCGGGTGTCACTGTTGTGCATGGGTTCTGGAGTCCACCCTTTGCCAGCAGTGACACCTCCATCAGCAGCAAGGACACATCCAGCCCCCCCCCCCGGCAAGAGGACCAGGAAACACAAGGGCCGCCGTGCGAGGACTGACACGGCTGCCCCCAAGGAGCAGAGTTCGCCCACTTCACCAGCCACAACATCTAGGGGAGGCAAGGGCCCGAGAGCCCCATCTAAGGAGCGTAAGGGCAGCAGAGCGGAGAAGTCAGCCAGCAGGAGCGCGGAGCAGGTGGGCCCCACATGCCACATCCCAGCTGTAAAGGAGGACACCAAAGGGCCCAGGACTCCGTCACCGAAGGGTCCAGAAACATCACGGTCGGAGGGCGACTGAGCAGGGAGTCCAGCCCAGGTCTGGCTCCCTTGAACCTACTGGATGTGCACCGCTGAACAGGGCCCGCCGTGCAGAAGAGCACCGCTGAACAGGGCCCGCCGTGAAGATAGGCACGCTGAACAGGGCCCCGCCGTGCAGAAGAGCACCGCTGAACAGGGCCCGCCGTGCAGAAGAGCACCGCTGAACAGGGCCCCGCCGTGCAGAAGAGCACCGCTGAACAGGGCCCCGCCGTGCAGAAGTGCACCGCTGAACAGGGCCCGCCGTGAAGATAGCCACCGCTGAACAGGGCCCCGCCGTGAAGATAGGCACCGCTGAACAGGGCCCCGCCGTGCAGAAGAGCACCGCTGAACAGGGCCCGCCGTGCAGAAGAGCACCGCTGAACAGGGCCCCGCCGTGCAGAAGGGCACCGCTGAACAGGGCCCCGCCGTGAAGATAGGCACCGCTGAACAGGGCCCGCCGTGAAGATAGGCACCGCTGAACAGGGCCCCGCCGTGAAGATAGGCACCGCTGAACAGGGCCCCGCCGTGAAGATAGGCACCGCTGAACAGGGCCCCGCCGTGAAGATAGGCACCGCTGAACAGGGCCCCGCCGTGAAGATAGGCACCGCTGAACAGGGCCCCGCCGTGAAGATAGGCACCGCTGAACAGGGCCCCGCCGTGAAGATAGGCACCGCTGAACAGGGCCCCGCCGTGAAGATAGGCACCGCTGAACAGGGCCCCGCCGTGAAGATAGGCACCGCTGAACAGGGCCCCGCCGTGAAGATAGGCACCGCTGAACAGGGCCCCGCCGTGAAGATAGGCACCGCTGAACAGGGCCCCGCCGTGAAGATAGGCACCGCTGAACAGGGCCCCGCCGTGCAGAAGAGCACCGCTGACCTGGGCCCGCCGTGCAGAAAAGCACCGCTGAACAGGGCCCGCCGTGCAGAAAAGCACCGCTGAACAGGGCCCCGCCGTGCAGAAGAGCACCGCTGAACAGGGCCCCGCCGTGCAGAAGAGCACCGCTGAACAGGGCCCCGCCGTGCAGAAGAGCACCGCTGAACAGGGCCCGCCATGTAGAAGAGCACCGCTGAACAGGGCCCCGCCGTACAGAAGAGCACCGCTGAACAGGGCCTCGCCGTGAAGATAGGCACCGCTGAACAGTGCCCCGCCGTGAAGATAGGCACCGCTGAACAGGGCCCCGCCGTGCAGAAGAGCACCGCTGAACAGGGCCCCGCCGTGCAGAAGAGCACTGCTGAACAGGGCCCCGCCGTGCAGAAGAGCACTGCTGAACAGGGCCCGCCGTGCAGAAGAGCACCGCTGAACAGGGCCCCGCCGCGCAGAAGTGCACCGCTGAACAGGGCCCCGCCGTGCAGAAGAGCACTGCTGAACAGGGCCCCGCCGTGCAGAACAGCACCGCTGAACAGGGCCCGCCGTGCAGGAGAGCACCGCTGAACAGGGCCCCGCCGTGCAGAACAGCACCGCTGAACAGGGCCCGCCGTGCAGAACAGCACCGCTGAACAGGGCCCGCCGTGCAGAAGAGCACCGCTCCGCTGGGCCCCGCCGTCTCAAGCACCGCTCCGCTGGGCCCTTCCTGTCAAGCACCGCTCCGCTGGGCCTCGCCGTCTCAAGCACCGCTCCGCTGGGCCCTTCCTGTCAAGCACCGCTCCGCTGGGCCCCGCCGTCTCAAGCACCGCTCCGCTGGGCCCTTCCTGTCAAGCACCGCTCCGCTTGGCCTCGCCGTCTCAAGCACCGCTCCGCTGGGCCTTGCCGTCTCAAGCACCGCTCCGCTGGGCCCTTCATCTCAAGCACCGCTCCGCTGGGCCCCGCCGTCTCAAGCACCGCTCCGCTGGGCCCTTCCTGTCAAGCACCGCTCCGCTGGGCCCTTCCTGTCAAGCACCGCTCTGCTGGGCCTCGCCGTCTCAAGCACCGCTCCGCTGGGCCCTTCCTGTCAAGCACCGCTCCGCTGGGCCCCGCCGTCTCAAGCACCGCTCCGCTGGGCCCTTCCTGTCAAGCACCGCTCCGCTGGGCCTCGCCGTCTCAAGCACCGCTCCGCTGGGCCCCGCCGTCTCAAGCACCGCTCCGCTGGGCCCTTCCTGTCAAGCACCGCTCCGCTGGGCCCTTCCTGTCAAGCACTGTTTATGGTTCACTGTGCCCACCATGCCACCTCCTTGACCAGTGGAGACTGTCATCCACCTGATGGACTGTGGCTTTGCACTCCCCAGGATGGCAGAGTGGGCAACCCACCCACTGTAGAGACTTGAGAGACTGTGGCTTTGCACTCCCCAGGATGGCACAGTGGGCAACCCACCCACTGTAGAGACTTGAGAGACTGTGGCTTTGCACTCCCCAGGATGGCACAGTGGGCATGGTGGCCCCTTCGTGGATCTGGCGTCGTGGACTCATGTGGCTGTGGTGCCCCCCCCTTCCCTTCCCCCTGAGGTGCCTGTAGTTTTTTCATCAGATGCCCCTGCAGTGTTCTCTCCAAAGGACTCAGGTCTCCTGTGTGGGCTTTGCCCTTGTGTCGCTACACTGTAGCCCACGGACTGTTCGATTTAACTTTGATGTAGAGGACTTATTGCCTCGGTTCTCCATGGCAGTGTGTATAGTATTATTTTGTTATGGATATTTTGCATAGTTGACCGATACATATCAGAGTCTATTTTTTATATAAATTTTTCTTCACAATTTAATTATGTCTTTGCATTTTTCAGGGGGGTTTGGGTGGTGTCACTGTGCATTGTTGCTCTGCATTGGTGTGTACATAGTTTGGGGGGGTGGGGGTCGCATATGTGTGTGCCCGTAACCTTTCCTCCTCCCCCCTCCCGTGTGTCGTAGGTGCAGTACTCACCGTTGTCATCTGCGCCGGCGTTCGTACTCGTGGTAGATGAGAAGGTAGACGAGAGCAGGTAGGATGTTTAATTCGGGTTCCATGCTGTCCTCCGTACTCGTGGAGTGTGTTTTGGTGAGCGTTTTCCCGTCCGTAGTCTGTTTCCGCCGTGTTTTTATCGGCGGGGCGGGAGCACCAACAGACCCGGGAGCACCAACAGACCCTGTGTACATCACGCAGCAATTAAAACCAGACTCAGTGGTAGTAGGGGCAGCTCGCAAAAGGGCGAACTCACACACCTCGGGAGATGCACCACCTCCAGACAAGGAAAGTCGCAAGTTCGACGCAGCGGGGAAAAGGGTTGCGGCACAGGCAGCCAACCAATGGCGCATTGCCAACTCACGGGCCTTGCTGGCTAGATATGATAGGGCTCATTGGGACGAAATGCAACATTTCATAGAACACCTACCCAAAGAGTTCCAGAAGAGGGCACAACAGGTGGTGGAAGAAAGCCAGAATATCTCTAACAATCAGATACGGTCAGCAATGGATGCAGCTGACACAACTGCTAGGACTGTAAATACAGCACTCACCATACAGAGACACGCATGGCTACGTACATCAGGATTCAAGCCGGAAATACAACAAGCGGTGCTGAATATGCCCTTTAACGGACAGCAGTTGTTTGGGCCGGAGGTGGGCACCGCTATCGAAAAACTTAAAAAGGACACAGATACGGCCAAAGCCATAGGCGCACTCTACTCCCCACAGAGCAGAGGCACATTTCGTAAATCACAGTTTAGAGGGGGGTTTCGGGGACAGAGCACAGAACCCTCAACCTCACAAACAAGACCCACTTACCAGAGTCAATATCAGCGGGGAAGTTTTTGGGGACAATACGGAGGGGGAACAGTTCCCAAAGAATAGAGGGAAGTTCCTGAGTCCCAAAACTCCACAAAATAAACAGTGACTTCAACGTCACAAATCCCCAACACATAACACCAGTGGGGGGGAGACTAACCAATTTTTACAAAAACTGGGAAGAAATAACAACAGACACGTCGGTCCTAGCCATTATCCAACATGGTTATTGCATAGAAGTTCTAGAATTCCCTCCAAATGTCCCACCGAAAACACACAACATGTCCAAACAACACATGGATCTTTTACAACTGGAGGTCCAAGCGTTGTTGCAAAAAGATGCAATAGAGCTAGTACTGATTCATCAGAAGGGAATAGGAGTTTACTCCCTGTACTTTCTCATACCCAAAAAAGACAAAACTCTAAGACCTATCCTAGATCTCAGAACATTAAACATCTACATCAAATCAGATCACTTTCACATGGTGACACTGCAAGACGTGATCCCATTGCTCAAACAACAAGACTACATGACAACACTAGACCTCAAGGATGCGTATTTCCATATACCTATACATCCTTCCCACAGAAAGTACTTAAGGTTTGTAATCCAAGGGGTACATTACCAGTTCAAAGTGTTGCCATTCGAGATAACAACAGCGGCAAGAGTTTTTACAAAATGCCTGGCCGTAGTGGCAGCTCATATCAGAAGGCAGCAAATACATGTGTTCCCGTACCTAGACGATTGGTTAATCAAAACCAATACGCAAGAACGGTGTACACAACACACAAAGTATGTCATAGAAACCCTTCACAAGCTAGGTTTCTCACTCAACTACAACAAATCACACCTACAGCCATGTCAAATACAACAGTACTTAGGAGCAACAATCAACACAACAAAAGGGATTGCCACTCCAAGTCCACAAAGGGTACAGGCATTCCAAAATGTAATACAAGCCATGCACCCAAAACAAAAGTTACAGGTAAAATTAGTGATGAAGCTACTAGGCATGATGTCCTCATGCATAGCCATTGTCCCAAACGCAAGATTACACATGCTGCCCTTACAACAGTGCCTAGCATCACAATGGTCACAAGCACAGGGTCAACTTCAAGATCTAGTGTTGATAGACCGCCAAACATACACCTCGCTTCAATGGTGGAACACTATAAACTTAAACAGAGGGCGGCCTTTTCAAGACCCAGTGCCCCAATACGTAATCACAACGGATGCTTCCATGATAGGGTGGGGAGCACACCTCAACCAACACAGCATCCAAGGACAATGGGACACTCATCAGAAACAGCTTCACATAAATCACTTAGAACTACTAGCAGTATTTCTAGCGCTGAAAGCATTTCAACCTATAATAACCCACAAACACATTCTTGTCAAAACAGACAACATGACAACAATGTATTATCTGAACAAACAGGGAGGGACACACTCGACACAGTTGTGTCTCTTAGCACAGAAAATATGGCATTGGGCGATTCACAACCACATTTGCCTAATAGCGCAGTTCATACCAGGAATTCAAAACCAGTTAGCCGACAATTTATCTCGGGATCACCAACAGATCCACGAATGGGAAATTCATCCCCAAATACTAAAGACTTACTTCCAAAGATGGGGAAGACCGCAAATAGACCTATTTGCAACAAAAGAAAAAGCAAAATGCCAAAACTTCGCATCCAGGTACCCACAGGCTCACCCTCAAGGCAATGCGTTATGGATGAGTTGGTCAGGGATATTTGCATACGCTTTTCCCCCTCTCCCACTCCTTCCATATCTAGTAAACAAATTGAGTCAAAACAAACTCAAACTCATACTAATAGCACCAACTTGGGCACGACAACCTTGGTACACAACACTACTAGACCTCTCAGTAGTGCCTCATATCAAACTGCCAAACAGACCGGATCTGTTAACTCAACACAAACAACAGATCAGACACCCAAATCCAGCATCGCTCAATCTAGCAATTTGGCTCCTGAAGTCTTAGAATTCGGACACCTAGACCTTACACTAGAATGTATGGAGGTCATAAAACAAGCTAGAAAACCAACCACAAGACATTGCTACGCAAATAAGTGGAAAAGATTTGTTTATTACTGCCATAATAATCAAATTCAACCATTACACGCATCCGCTAAAGACATCGTAAGCTACCTACTACACTTACAAAAGTCAAAGTTAGCTTTTTCATCCATTAAAATACATCTCACTTCAATTTCAGCTTATCTGCAAATTACGCACTCAACTTCATTATTCAGAATCCCAGTCATAAAAGCATTTATGGAGGGTCTGAAAAGAATTATCCCACCAAGAGCACCACCAGTTCCTTCGTGGAACCTCAAAATTGTCTCAACACGACTCATGGGTCCACTTTTTGAACCCATGCACTCATGTGAGATACAATACTTAACATGGAAAGTAGCATTTCTAATAGCCATCACATCTCTAAGAAGAGTAAGTGAAATACAAGCCTTTACCATACAAGAACCCTTTATTCAAATACACATGCATAAAGTAGTTCTACGAACAAATCCTAAGTTCTTACCTAAAGTCATTTCACCGTTCCACTTAAATCAAACAGTGGAACTCCCAGTGTTCTTTCCAGAACCAGATTCTGTAGCTGAGAGAGCATTGCATACATTAGACATCAAAAGGGCACTAATGTACTACACTGATAGAACAAAACAGATTCGCAAAACAAAACAATTGTTCATTGCTTTCCAAAAACCTCACACAGGAAATCCAATATCCAAACAAGGCATTGCCAGATGGATAGTTAAATCTATTCAAACCTGTTATATAAAAGCAAAAAGAGAACTGCCTATTACACCAAAGGCACACTCAACTAGAAAGAAAGGTGCTACCATGGCCTTTCTAGGAAACATACCAATGACTGAAATCTGTAAGGCAGCCACATGGTCTACGCCTCATACATTTACCAAGCATTACTACGTGGGTGTGTTAACAACACAGCAAGCCACACTAGGACAAGCAGTACTACGGACTTTATTTCAAACAACTTCAACTCCTACAGGCTGAACCACCGCTTTTGGGGAGATAACTGCTTACTAGTCTATGCACAGCATGTGTCTCTGCAGCTACACATGCCATCGAACGGAAAATGTCACTTACCCAATGTACATCTGTTCGTGGCATGAGACGCTGCAGATTCACATGCGCCCTCCCACCTCCCCGGGAGCCTGTATCCGTTTTAAGTTGAGAAATATTGATCTTGGACATTTGTAAATTTGTAAATATATCACTTTTAACCACATTATGTACATACATATTTACTCCATTGCATGGGCACTATTACTATATACACAACTCCTACCTCACCCTCTGCAGGGAAAACAATCTAAGATGGAGTCGACGCCCATGCGCAATGGAGCCGAAAGGGGAGGAGTCCCTCGATCTCGTGACTCGAAAAGACTTCTTCAAAGAAAAACAACTTGTAACACTCCGAGCTCAACACTAGATGGCGGGATGTGCACAGCATGTGAATCTGCAGCATCTCGTGCCACGAACAGATGTACACTGGGTTAGTGACATTTTCCATATATATATATATATATATATATATATATATATATATATATATATATATATATATATATGGCCTTGGCATGCTGATGTAATTATTACTTTTTTAAAACATTTTTTTATTGCAAGCATAAAAGAAAAGCAAAAAAACGGGTAGCCACCTAAACATAGCCACCATATGCTTCCAATAAAAAAATCCTAAATTTAAAGAACATTTACTTATGTGTCTGTTTTACTAGTGATTTAAAACAAATCAAGTTTTTTGGTTGTGCCATGCAACATGAAAAAATGTTCCCCCATCCAAGCTTTCAAATTGCGGGCAGCTACAACGTCACAATCTCACAAAACACTTGATAAAAGTAACTTGGAAAACAGAAACTAAATAAATCCCCATCCAACTAAGCACTTTAATACACCATAAAGAGCGTTTTTTCAAGATATTTTGAAAAAAATAAGTTTTAAAAAAAGCACAAATTAAAAAAGCTTTGTCACTGTAGAGAACAGAACTGTTTTTAAGAGGATGTTAACAGCTTTGTCACTGAGGAGAACAGAACTATTTTTAAGAGATGTTAACAGCTTGTGCAGTCTTTGCGTGTATGCTCAAAGTGAAGGGAGACAGTGGGTTAAGTAGGCTAATCCATTGCCCCAACCTGTATGCTATAGTGGACAGAAGCAAAATGTTAATGACAATTCAACACATGAATGGATAAAGCCCTCTGAGAAAAGGTCCCTCTATGTAGGTATATTATGCATGCATTTTTTGGGGAAAATAATATTCTGGCAAGACAGCTAAA
Organism: Pleurodeles waltl; assembly: GCF_031143425.1. Classification (NCBI taxonomy): domain Eukaryota; kingdom Metazoa; phylum Chordata; class Amphibia; order Caudata; family Salamandridae; genus Pleurodeles; species Pleurodeles waltl. Next base: position 806,933,761 of record NC_090450.1, on the reverse strand, counting down.
CCTGCTCTAAAGGACAGTCATAAAATGCAGTGTTCAAGCTGCATGACATGGTTGGAGAGGTGGAAGGAGTTCCAACTAATTCAATAATTTGCCTCTTTGAAGAGACTGCTAAAACCAGAATGCCATCATTCACTCATGTGAATGGCACACTGGGAGGAATGAGGAAGAAGGAAAAAAGATAGGCAGCCAGTAAAGCAGCGCACATGGTAAAAAACAATGGTTTTTAAGCATTTTGGTAAAGCTGGTGCAAGAAGGTCCCTTTGAAATCACTCTGCATTTGTATTTGTGATGATAGAGGAAATGGAATGTGGTAGAGAGTAAATTCCTTCTGCCCCTGAGGCTGAGGCAGGCAGCACTGGCCATCCAAAACGTGAGGCCATGGCTTCACAATTTGCAGTGCAAGTAGCATTGCCTGGATTTGTAAAGGTGCATGTGTAAGATATACAGAAGACTGAGTGTGTAGATGTAATATGATTGCACTCTAAGTACCCAAATCTCAAAAGTTCTTTCTCTCTCCATTTTCCACTATTGTTGTAGCAAGCCGTTTACACCCTTTCCTGCTCTGCCCCTCATTCTTTTCTTCTTTTCTTCCTCGTCACTTATCATCCTCTTCTTTTATCCCACTTTTTTCCCCCTCAGAAACTTTGTTCACATCTGCCTGCCTGCTGCCTCCAGCTTCTGCCTCTTTTTTGCCTCTCTTACATCTGTCTCTCTCTGGTCTTCCACACATCTCCATTTGTATTGCCTTCAATAAACCTCTATCATACCTCGGCATTTCATGTTTAATTCTCTTGCACCTCTATCTCCATCTTGTGCCTTCAAAAAATCTCTTTTGCTATAGTCTTGTGCATTCTCCACTGCTTTTGTTCCATCTGGTTACTCCTCACATCTGTACCTTTTTCTTGTGCTGTTCAAACCACCTGTAGCTTTCCCAACATTTCCTGCCCCCCCCAATCCCTCAAATACCAAGCCTCTAGTTGATACATCTCTTTAATTTCTGAGCATTTGCACGTTTTATCTTTTTTCCCCTTCTCTGTCTGACCCTCTCACTTTTTTTATATAGGATATTAACAGTCGCCACTACTACGAGTCCAGCCCAGAAGCCCATCCGAAAGCCTATGGTGGTCTCAACATTGCCATCGGAACCAACGTAGAACTGACGTCTCTTAGTTCAGAAATGGCAAAGGGTTCACTGAATGCTGCTTCACCAGGTTTCCAAAGGGACCGAGGTACTGAGACCTTCATGCTTCACACCCTCAAGGTATGAATGGATGGTAAAAGTGAGTCTTTGAGGGCTACATTGGACACTGGTCAGAACAGGCTTTGTTTACAGGGAGGGGAAACATTCTTTTCAGTGGGTAGATACTTAGAGCACCTCTAGACACAATGGAACAAATTGGATTCTGGACTTTAGCTGATTAATTTATCATCTGATGTAGGAGAAAGAAATACTGGGAGCCTGCGACCAATCCAAATCACTTCCCCCTCCTCTGACCACATCCCTCATTCTATCCCCATGGTGATTCTATTCCTATACTGACACCAGCCTACTGGGTGCTGGCGAGTGGTCTATTCGAGAAACCAACTGAGGTGTTTTTTCTTGGCCATGAGAAATGTCCCATCTCTTTAAGCTGCTGTTGATCATCTTCCCTGTTCCCAGGCCTCTATAGAGCATAGGGTGACAATCCTTTCCTTCTTTGATATGTAGGAGGTCATGCTTCAGTTGTTCTGTCTACTGAAGATAATCCTCTCTTTTCTATAGTCTCTGCTTCCTTTCTTTTCTCTAACTTGCGATGATCGTCCTTCACTTTCTCTCTCCATTTTGTGATTGTCTTTCCCTTTCTGTACCTTATGGGTGATTGCCTTTAACTTTCTCTCTCTCTGTTAGGTGATTGCCCTTCCCTTTCTGTGTCATATGTGTGATTGTCTTTCACGTTTGCTCTCCTTTTGGTGAGTTTCCTCACCTTACTTTGACCTTGGGGTGAAGATTCTTCTCTTTCTTCTGACTTTACGGTCAATTTATTTAATGTCTAGGTTGTTATCCTCCCCTTTCCTTCTGTGTCAGTGCTCTTATTTCCCAATGTAGAAGTTTGCCATTCAAGTTTTTGGCTTTTGGTTAATAATGATTTTGTTTCTCAGCCGAAATGTAAAAACATGAGTAATGGGTTGTGGAGATGCCTTTGCAGAAGCAGGTATGGAGGTTAGATACTATAATGAAACACTGTCATGTTTGCAATATGTGACGTACTTCTGCAAGATTAAAAATGCTTAATGCTTAAGTGCTTAAGGCCATAGAAAGAGCTATAGCATGCCTATCTGATACATTCTACTTATCAGATTAGGCATGAAGATCTTATGCAAATAGTTATCACTGACCTGTTGGTAGCCCTCTACACTAGAGCCAATGACAATTTTCCCAGCTGCCAGAGGTCTAGCTCGGGAGGTCTGCTGCATGCAAGCAGCTCATATGAAGATTGAGAGTGATGGACTATGGATGTATCATACAATATGCCCAGAGTAGCAGGTAGACTTTAGGATGGCGATTGTCATGCAGTCCTTGTAACATATTACATTGTTTGTGCCCAGTATCATTCTGTGCTATAAAGGGTAGTATAATAAACTGAAAAAGACTCACGATCAACACAATATACCTATACTGGATGTCGTTGCTATCTTGAATTTCTCAGATACTGTTGTGAGTTTGTTTTATTATGATTTTGTAGCCTAAGAACAGATCGACTTTTTAAACTTTTCAAAGTATAGCTCGAAAGTGTACTGCGTCTAATGGCTTCTTCACTGCTTGCTCAACTTTCCGTCACTTTACTCAGTGCTTTGTAAGAGGACCATTAACAGTCAATGCGTGTGTTGCTTTCCAATCTAGACAACCTACTTTCTAGACCAACATGTTAAATCTATAGAAAAATAAGAAAGGAGCACACAAAAAGTAATATCCCTCTATCATCAATAGTCAAATAGTCATTGCACGCTTAACCATGTGAGAAAAACATAATATAAATTTCCACTAAAGAGGTATCAATGCAAAATGTAATCGTTGCAAAGTTCAGAAACACAAAAAAGAATTTTAATAGATAAATCATAAACATTGAATTTGATGTGAAAGGAAGTTGTTTCCATAGAAAATTAACAACAGAAAGTACAATCTCATAACAATTAACTTACACATATATACAGACATTTAACCGACATTGAACAAAGTTGAGCATTTAGTCAGCAAAAGAGTGGTTTATCCCCTACTATGACCATTCAAAGTCCAATAAAAAGAAAGAAATGTTTAAGGGGATAAAAATGATCCACTCTGAGGATTAAGAAGCGGAAAGAGTTATCTTCATCCAAATAGAAATAGGAACTGTCCAGTTCTTCCAGATTCAGCCGACACGTGTTTCGTCCTGCACGGGACTTTATCAAGGCTTTCTTATTATTATAGTTATTGTTTGAAATCGGAATGTTGAGCCACACTATATTCCAATAATCACGAAGAATCTGTGATTGGAAATCTTCATTGCAAAAAAAGTGTTGCTATAGGTCCAAAATTAACCTGATATCCAAATGTAGAGTGCCTCTACAGAGTATATTTCGTCCTCACGTCGGTCCTTCGGTAACGGCTTCCACAAGCACTTTCTAGACCAGCTTTCTTTTTCGTGGCTAAATTCATAAATCTGCAGTGCATGCAATTAACTCTCTCCGTATTACCGCTTTGGCAGCATTCCATGTCAAATTGCTATTGTCATTCTTTTTCAAATAAAATCACAGTGCTTCCTGGATTGTATCCAAAAAATTCGATGTTTTATTTTTTTAAGTAAGCTATTGCATTGGACTGCTGCTGTTATTGAAATAAAAAAAATTCTGGATGATTGTTCTTCTCTTGCGCCTTTTTCCCTTCCTCTCTAGTGATGGGTAATCTACCTAAATAGAAAAGGGGATTGAAGCGGTTTGAACAGCAGAAGCACAGAAATAGCCATTGAAGATCAAATGTATGCTTGGTCCTTTCCATATTCCTGGTTTTATATACTAACTCGACTTCTACTCAGTCAGCCCCTTTTTCTCTGTAGGAGACTGGGATGTTCAAATGCGACTGCATTGTTTCTTTCAGCACCTCATTTTTCACAAACGTTGCCTTTTAGCATTTTTTTTAGGTCTGTCTTTGTTAACATAGGAGTTGCTGTTAGAAATGCATCTGCTTGGGGGAGCATGGCATGGCGTGCGGCAAGATGGCGGCTTGCTTATGAGCTCCTATGAGCCAGTCGCCTGAGACCTATGTAGACTGCAAGTGACATCCCTGCAATGACCGGCAAAATGTAGTGATACGTGGGTGTAAGTGTAGCAGATATTTAGCACTATTCCTGACGACATATCACCAAGGACTTAGAGGACCAGCAGCGACGCTATACCACCCCTGCACACTCCACAAGGTCTGACCTTAAAGAGCCGTATGGGCCCTACTGCAACACGTAGCCTCATTCTGCAACCTGCACAACTAAACCATTATCAAAGAGCACCGCTGCTCCCTTTCTTTGCCTGCGACATCAAAACGGAATTGTAAGTAAAACAATTGCATACAAGAGAGCGGTATGTAAGGAATCAGTGCCAAAGCATGTCCCTTTATCTCTTGTAATGACTCCACAGGCACTTGGGCCCGCTCTGTGCATTCCAGGAATGCTTTAAATGGCACAACTAAATCAAACCAGCCTCCTGGTGCCACGTTAACATCACCTGACTAGAGCAAAACTCCTGAGCTTGCTTGGACACCACTACTGATCCTGATTCCTTAGTCCTGAGACTAGTTTGATGACCCAGGCGTACCATCAGTATACAATCAAAAAGCAGTGGATTTATTGGAGATCTGCGAGAGCTACTTGGCATATGTAAAAGTGCATCTTGGGCCTCATGGACTGATAGTGGACATCTATGTGCTCTCGGAGCACACATCTCTGGTGCAGTAGCGTACAGATTTGGAACCCCTCCTGTGGCACACTACCTATGGGTGTTGTGAGGGCCTCTGTATTGCCCTAGGATGTGACTGCTCCAAGCTGAGGTGTGCCTTACACTCCTAAGTACTTAATCAGTAGCGCGCAGTCATAGTGACTCATCTTATATCTCTGTTTAGGGGCACCCGAGATCACATAGCCCCGTTCTGTCAACACAGCTTGACCTGCAAAACTAGCACTAATTTGTCAGACAAACTGCACACCCTGAGGAAAACCCACCTGAAACTCCAACATGGCAGAAACCACCCAAAAGGAAAGAGAATCCAAAGCCACCCTAAAACGCATGAAACACGTGTCTTCTATCCCGGTGTCTCCGGTTAAAGAAAAGTCCGACTCTCCATCCACACTTGATGATATCGTGCGCAAACTGCACATGGTGCATGACCTGGCTCAAAGCACCAAAGCCAACACTGACTTACTCCAAGTGGAGGTGGCAGGAGTATACAACGATCTAAAAGACTTGAAAATAAGGATTACCGCTGCTGAATCAAGGATCAGTGTGGTGGAGGATTTCAATAATGATCACTCCAGGAGACTCTCTGGTTTGGAAAAAGCAGTATTGGCTCTGAAACTACTACTAATGGAACAGGAAGATCGGAACTGAATGCGTAATCTCCATATCTTTCTGATCCCCGAAGGAAGTGAATCCCCCCACAAATCGGTTACTGACATTCTTATCTCTGGGATACCATCTCCTTTACAAATGTCCTTCAACAAACAATTTGAGATCGAAAGGGCCCATAGGGTCCCCACATACAAATCAAGCAGCACGACAACACCAAGAGCTCTGATTTTCAAACCGCTAAGGCATCAACAATAAGGAACAAATCCTGACAGATGAGGAAGATCAGGGTGGTCATGTGGCAGAACCAGAGAATCTCTATTTCACAAGACTACACAAAAAGAAACAGTAATTCGCAGGAATGGCTTTCTAGCATTAAGGAAACAGCTCGTGATGATGGAGATCCCATTTGCTTTTGCCAGACAATCCAAACTCCTCATCACCTACAGAGGCCAGACCAAACTCTTTTCAGATCCGGCGGGCCTTTCTACATTCCTTAACAACCAATCAGAGACATGGATGGATGCAGAGTTTTTCGCAAAAGACTCAGTGATCTATACTCCACTATGATTGTTCACTGTAAGATTTCCTCACGCTACAATCATTGGCATATCCTTTTAGCGTTATTAATACTGTTCTATATCCAATAACCATGTTGCTATGGCAGTTACATTTTGCAAACATGTTCTTTACCATTTGTGAGCTTAAGAGTTTATCCTTAGTTCATCTCCATAATAAGGAACATATCTAACGCTTTGCATAACAAGTCCGTTACTAATTTTTGCCTTAGGAGTTCACCCTTTGGAGTTCAGCTTCATAATGAAGGAATCTTGCCAATGGGCTGTATGTCAAATGCTCTGTTATTGTACATTGATCATGTTTTCTATGCAATTTCTATTTACCGCAGACCAGGAAAAATAGAGAGATGACAATACTCCTTTGCTTTCTAACTAACCTCATTCCCCAGTATCCCTACTACACTGTATGTAGCTCAACTGAATCAAGCACTCCTACTGCCTACTGTCCTAATGGGTACTGCTGTACAGTACATAAGCTGCCTAGCCTAAGCTTGTGTACAACATTATCAACTACATTAACGTTATCATAACTTAGACATAATGCTTACACTTATGCACATAAATTTGGGGGGGGGGCCCATATGATATCCACTAGACCCAGAGTTTACCATCTAACTAAGGGTCCCCTTGTCCCTGCCTCACATTTCATAGATGAGGACCAACAGCTGCTTTTCGCTCTCCCTCCTCATCCAAGATCTTGCAGGAACATTTCCCTACATTGTAGGACGGGCCTCATGCGAACAGGGCTCTTAGCTGTGTTCCTCCTCGTGTTTTCTCCCCCCCCCCAACAAACACGGTCTCCTACAGACTCCTCATGGTGGGAAGGGATGCAATAGCAGCCCACTCGTCACCAATACCCACCTGTTGTATTAATGATTGTTTGACCCCCATCACCCCCTCCCTATTTTTTACACCCCCACCACACTCCCCTGTGGTGGAGAAATGCTCCCAACAGCATATTCACATAGTCTATGGGTTGACCCTGGCCCATCTCCAAGGATCCAAACCAGGACCATAAACAACCATCATAACATATACTCATGACATCCATTAATGTAATATCCCTAAATACTAAAGGACCAAACCATCCAGTTAAAAGAACAAAGATACTGGACTATTGTAAGAGCCTGGCAGCAATGTGGTACTTCTTCAAGAAACAAATATTGGTTATGTGGAGAGGGTGGGTGGTAGATGTCTGCTCAGAAGCTTCAGGGAAGAAAAATGGGGAACTCACTCTCATCTCGAAGAATTCTAGCCTGTCATGAACATTTATGCCGCTAATGCTGATGACACTACATTATGGGCCTATATTAACAAGAAATTAACAGAAATACCGCCTAACTCCAAATTGATCGTAGGAGGAGACTTCAATCTCCCACTGGACCCCATCTTAGATCGCAACTCTGCATTCTAATTTAGATCCCCAAATCACATAAACAAATGATTAACCTCTGTCACACACATTGCCTTAGGGATGTCTGGAGAATCCACAATCCCACCAGTAATGATTTTACTTTCTTCTCACGCCTACACTCTAGTTTCTCCTGCATTGATTATCTTCTGGTCTCTGACCCTCTTCTTCAATTCACCTCAGTGTCTAAAATCCTCCCCATTTCGGTATCTGATCACGCTGCAGTCTCCATGTCCATCCAAATTAAAGCCACTAAAGGGAAAAATAGACTCTGGCACATGAATGAAGACATTCTAGATAAACCAGAGGCTATAACAGACCTTAATAAGGAGATAGTTCTCTTCTTTAAAGAAAACATACATTCTGTCTCCTTGCCCATTGTCTTGTGGGATGTGATTAAATGCTCAATAAGAGGACAGATAATCAAACGTATGTCCAATAAAAACTATCAGATTAAGGAGACCCTTAAAAAGCTACCTACAGAAATCAAAACTAAAGAATCCATTTTCAGACAATCGGAGAACAAAGACACTCTTAATGAGATTAAACAACTGAAATATAAATACAACACCATTGTCAGTAAAAAGACCTACTTATGAGTACAAGCCCAAAAGTCCAAACAACTTCTATTTCTTAATAGGGCAGAAGAAACTTTAGCATCCACACTCCAGTTTAGAAACACAACTAATAACATCTCCCACATTAAAGCCCCCAATGGAACTATGAACTACAAAACTAATGAGATCTTAGATATCTTTATAGACTTTTATGCCAGTCTCTATACCCCCAGACCCTTTGCAAAAAATCCTAATTCCTATGCTCACTACATATTAAAAAGATTTGGAAAACTGAAAAATCCTAGCTGAATAAACCCATTGAGTCTGCAGAAATTCTGAATACCATCAACTCTATTAAATCTGGGAAGGCACCGGGCCCTGATGGCTTTCCCATATCTTTTTATAAAACGTTCCAAAACTCGCTGATCGACCACCTCAAGAATACACTAGACTGTTTTGTTCAACAAGGGAAGGTTTTAGGTACCGCCGCTGAATGGTCCTTATCTTCCCAAAGAAGATAAGGACCATTCAGATCCAAAAAATTACCACCACATCTCTCTGCATAATATGGAAGCAAAAATATTTGCTAAAATCCTAGCAAAAAGAATAGACGTCTTTATCCCGAAACTTATCCACAACTCTCAAATGGGATTTGTCATGTGAGAGAGGCGAAAGACAACATTCACACCTTTTGTCACATCATAGAAAAGGAAACATTTTCATCACTCCCAGCTTCAGCAATCACGCTGGATGCAGAAAAGGCCTTTGATAAGGTGTATTGGCCTTTTCTCTACGCAGTTCTAGAATCCTATGACTTAGGAAAATCTTTTATCAGTATGACAATGGCCCTCTACACCAACCCTTGTTGCAAAGATTAGAATAAATGGAGAACTCTCCTCCTCCTTTGACCTTCATCAGGGCACAAGACAAGGTTCCCCCCGTCTCCTCTTCTATTTCTACTAGCAATCAACCCACTACTCCTCTTAATTGACTCCTCACCCAGAATCAAGGGCTTCAGGTTTGGCCCCAAAACGTAAAAGTCCTCAACGAATGCTGACAACATACTCATCTACTTGGAAGATATAGAACAAGTGACCCCTGTATTAACTAACATAATAGGGGGCTTTTTACAGGTGTCTGGCTACACCCTTAATAAAGATAAAACAGAGGTATTCCCCCTCAACCTTCTCTGTTTCTCTACACATCTTGAGGACTCTAGGCTTAAATGGTAACCAAAACAGCTTAAATATCTAGGTTTTTGGTGTGCTAAGGACTTACTGGAAACCCTCCAAATGAATTATTCTAAAACCATTAATAAGATTAAAAAAACTTGCTATCCTCCCAAACTCTAAAAATGATGATTACCCCAATTATAAATTTCACCACCTCCATGCTGCCAGTGAAGCTTTCTCACTTTTTTCCACACTGTGGATAAACTGACATCAACCTTCCTATGGAGCGGGAAGAGAACTAGAACTTCCACAAAAGCGCTAATATGGAACTTTCAGGATGGGGGGGTTGCAAACTACCAAACTGGGTTTTGTACCAAACAGCTTTCCTCTCTACCCAGGATGTTTGTTGGCTACTCCAAGATCAGAATGATCCGCCTCAATATTGAAAACTTAATTTGCTCACCCTTCTATACCACTACATACCTCACTATGTCAAAGTTTAAACCACTGCACTCCCAGAAGATCCTTGCTGACACCGCCTTTGCTCTCAGATCCCTAGATAAACAATCACAAGTTCGACTCCACAAATCTTTAGCAACCTCGCTCCGGAATAACCCCAAGCTCATAATAGACGACCCGAATGACATGAGCCACGAAAGGTATCCATATAATTCGAGACATATATAATGACAACATGGAACCAATCCCCTTTGCAGCTTTGGCAGCTAAACACGACCTCCCTAACATTGACTTTTATAGCTTTCTAAAACTTAAAGTTTAACTATCCAGACTTTTATGGACCAAAATCGCATCTATCATTCATCGGTGGAAGTCATGACAATCCACTGGCCATCTCCGCTCCAAAATCCATAAAGCATTAGCTTTCCCCAAGAGACGACTAAACTCATTCCTAAGTACCAAATGAATTAAACAATTTGCCAGTGTGGGCCTGGCCCATGTCTTGGAAGAGGACTGGCTAATGTTGGGTCAACGTTCTCTCAATAATAAAATTGCTCCTACACTGATTCAGTCAAAAATGTTCTCAAAACATTTCTCACACTGGACCCCAGCGAAATTATACAAGATGAAGTTAAGAGATAATGATAAATGCTGGAATGGTGACTCTGCGCCTGGGTCATATGAACATGTGGTATTTCACTGCCCCCTTCTGACTCCTTTTTGATCCTTCATCCAGAACCAACTTAATTCCATGTTTGGGATAACACTCACCTTAAGCTTGCCACTAGTTGCCCTGGGCGTTCTCTTAAGCTTAAAAAGAATGATAGGCCCTACTGGATCTTCTTCTATCAATAGCGATCAAAGTTATCCTCTCAGAATGGAAGTCCTACAACCACATTTCCCCTCACACATGGTGTGCTTAGGTGACATATCTTTGAGGAGCACATAATCTAAATGAATCGACACACACCTTACGCCCAAGACCTCAAATTCAATCTGGTGCACGTTAGACCACATTGTAGAACATGTTGAAAACCCCCCTACCCAAACAGACATTCAGGACACACTTCCCTCCGCAACCCCCTTCCCCTTCTTGCCTGCCTTTGCGGCAGTCCCTCCCCTCACCCCCGTTTGTTGGTTTCACAATCCCCTTGTGTTCTAGTTAGTGGTGATACACAGAATATTAGAGATAAGGCCTAAGGCCCCAGTAGATCACACTTGACACAGGAAGACAGGTCCCTGATCTGACTGGATTTATCAACTTTTATTAAAGCTCCAGATATTTACCGTATTATTCCGTGATGTATCCTACAGTCAGGGAATGGCATGTTGACCTCTTGCGATTGTTTGTCTGTATTGCCGTATGTTATTATGTACCTTATTGCTTAACTCAGTATGTACCTATCTTTTGCCATAAATAACCTAATAAAAAAGAAATGCATTTGCTTTAGCACACCTTTACCTAATGGTGACTTGTGCAGCTGCTTCATTTGGTAACCTAGGCTGCCAAACCTAAGTATGTTTGCTCTATTTGCAGTTTTTATTTAAGTGGGATATTGAAGAGCTTCTTCCCTGTGCCTTCTCAACGCAAGACATCTCTTGCAATTGTGCTCTTTACGGGTTCCAAGAATTGTTTGCAAGAAGGTGAAGTAAACTAAATACTCTTTCACAGGTCCCTAGTGCTTGTGATATGATGGTTTAAAGCATGAGCACATGTTTCTCTCAGTCTGACCTCAGTGTGCCAGAATGTGCAACAGGAATTTGTTTTCTAATACCATTGGCACCTTCAATGTGCCAGTTCATCCTAAATCATCTCCTACTAACTGCTTGACCACTGCCTAATCCTGTACACCCCAGGGTATCAAAGGAGAGCTGTGCTTGATTTCCGCGAGAACCAAGCTTGCAAGCACTGAAGTACAATACATCACAAGCACTCCAGTACATTACATAATTTATACAGACTGTATCATGGCATTGTGAATACATGGCCATGAGCCATAACACATCAATAATGGAGCCTGGCAAGTCTGAAAGACATTGCTTCAGCACTGTCAGCTCTAGTAAGAATAGCCCTTCCCATTTTTATTAAAACCATGCAGCAGAGAAACAGTTACCTCGCTTAATCATTTGATCGTCGGATGGTGCAGGTGAGATGGCTATGGACTGATGTACCCTCCTCTGTTATTCATAGGACGGCTTGTCTTGGTTGAAGAGGTCCTAAGGTTCAGATCCATTTATTGTCCTGGCTTATCTTGGAGAACTGGTTGAAAGGGTGTCGGCACAACTCTGAGCTGGGACACCCTTTCAGCAAACTCTGAGATCATAGAGGCTTGAGGTTCTAGATGTCTCCCCACCACCCACCTGCAGCATTCCCCTGACAGAAGCTCAGTTGAAGCACTGGCCTTCTTCTTGGGATAGCCAATCTTGAAACTGTATTCTGGATTACATCCCCACAAGTATACCACATGGCTAATGCGGTATTCAGGAACCATTTTTTGTACGGTCTTGGACAATCACCTATGGCAAAGCATCTAGCTTATGGGTGACTTGTTATCTCTTTCTGGCGCCTGTGGAAAGTAGTCATGATTCTGTGTCTTGATACCCTCATCTTTAGTCACTGGGTGATCATTCTCAATGTCATAGTCTCTCTTATCTCCCTCTTATTGTTTTGACGATTCTTACTTCATATTTTTTTTTTCAAAGGACAGCAGTTCCAGCACCGGGATCCACACTGGACCAGATGAGATGGTCAGAGTTACTTCCCCTTCCTCCTGTTCATCATCTTCCTCTCTTACCGCACATCAGAATCTGATCCAAATGGAGTCAGATGGTGATACTGGCAGTATCATGATTGATGATGGGCCTAGCACTGGAGTTGGACAGGTAAGCATGCACATGTAGGACATTCAGTATAATATACAACAGTATCCAAGCCCTGCATTTTCTGCTTCACTTTCAATGAAATACTCTCTTCCTCTTTCATTTTTCATCCTGGCAACCTTGGTAGGTTCTGCACGTTTTTCTTCAACCGACTATATGGCAAAAAAATTTCTCAATCGTGAAAAATGTATTACTTAATTGATAGTGTTAATGCTTCCCATCCTTATTAGCCTCCATGGAGGCAGGCATCAGAGGTACCATTCTCCACTGACAGAGACCCTTGATGCCTCACCTTTCACATTGACCATTACCCCCTTATGTCATTTTGTCTGGTTCACCCAATTTTATTCAGTCAACTAGCAGGGAGACAGAAGTAAAATGGTGAAAGCTTGCATCATCCAACAGCTACAGGCAATTAAAACTGGATACCCATACCAAATTCTGAAGCTCTTCAGGGGTCATTCACCAGACCCTGGAGATAGCCATTCGGTCAACATACAATTGCTGACTTCTTGCATGATTGAAGCTTGTGTATTGCTTCTTTTCCAAAGGAAGAAGTGTACAGTCCTCTCTAAAATAGCAGGAGTTGCAAATTAAAGTAAAGGCTATTTTTGTTTGCAAGAATGTATAATCTGACTGCAGACACACAACTAGAAAAGCAGATAATAGTAGATTCAACTGAAATCTGTCACAGAAAGCATAGAAAACAGCATCAACAGCACCATGGAACTCTTTGCCATAGTGAAAGACTTTGTCTCCATCAGCAAGCTCCACCAACATAACCCCTTCTCAGTACCTCTAAACCCAGCTGTCCCTGTCCTATTACCTCGGGCTCTGTAAACCCTCATCTGCAGAGTTTCGCATGGAAGCTTACTCATACCCACACTGTCCAACTCCTACGTGACCTCACCCTTAAGCACCATCAGCACCCAAGGCTTCAACATCATATCCTTTACTGATGACAACCTGCTCATACTTTCACTTTCCAACAAGAAGCTAAATACCCAGACCAGTTCCTCTGCCTGCACAGCCAAAGTCACCAGATGGATGAAATTCAACTGCCTTAAGTTCAACAGAGACAAGACGGAAGTAATAATCTTCTGCAAAGACACCTCACTCTGAGACTACACCTAGTGGCCTGCCGATCTTAGACCAACACCCTTGCTGGCATCCCATGCAAACAACCTTGGAATATTAATCGACAACCAGTTCACTATGACTAGACGAGTGAACTCAGTCTCCATCTCCTGCTTCCATACACTCAAGATGCCAAGAAGTTCTTCAAGTTGCTCCCCATCAACATCCTCTTCAGCCACTTCAGCACTTCCCATGAAAAGACAGTTCTGAAGCTTAAAGTCAGGATTAAATGAGACGAAGACATTGCATATGAACTCAATGACCAACAGTGGACAAGGGCTCCACTGTATACTTGCAGTGCCTGTTTTTGATTAATGAAATGCAAATTCCTACATAGGGTTTACTGTACATCTAAAATCCTCCACAAGATCTATCCACGCAAACCTATTATACGTCCCAGAGGTTATGGTATGAACGCTAATGTCCTCCTTGATTTTGCTCTGTAAAGTGGCACAAGATTTCTGGGGAATATTACTTCAAGAGATATAGTTAGCTGTGGGAAAAATAGTGCAAAACAATATAACACTGTATTCTGGGACTACACCTATTGACCAAAAAAGAGGCAAACAGGACCCAAATGTGCAGTACTGTGTCTGGTTTTAACTAAAAGATTGTTTATGATACACTGGCTACAGAGTGGAGGTTCCAGCAGTGGGCGTGGGAAACAGGCCTTAGTGGAGGACAAACAAATGACATTGGTCCATAAAGAACTGAAAGTGGGAGATGACCTTTATGAATGGAGGGTGCTGTTACAAAAGTTATTGGATACACATAACACAGAGTTTCACTCTGAGACAGGAAATCTGACTACTAAATAAAATTAAAACATAAACACTGTGTCCTAAGCAATTAAATAGCCGACCCACACATATGAGTATATTTTTCTAAAATGTGACTGGTTTGCATGAAATGTAATATAGCTAAATGTTAACATTCAAATGACCACATTGCAGAGAAAGATGCTCTAAGCTGCACCATGTAACAATCCTCCATGATTTGTACTGTTTACACGTAAGCTTATTTCAAGGAAACAATGACAATTTAAGTGAAAACCATGAACCACAGCATTAGAAAGCAAACTGTCTCATCAGTGGTGCTTTTTAAAAGGGCAGAGATAGACCTCTTCATTTCTCTTCAGATTCCCCTATATGAAGTTAATGGTAGTCAATGGTAGGGACATTTTACTCACCTGGTGGGCCTGCCCTTGAATTGTTGACTGCAGATACTCCAAAAACAAAGCAATGTTGTCACCCCCTTTCCTCCTTTTCGCACTAAGCATCACTCTGTCATCTGTGTAGACAAAACCACACATCTTGCGCCTTTAACCACATTAGAGGGCCTCACCATTAAGGAGGAAGCATAGTTGTCATGAGCACAGTGCATTTTTATGTATGTAAATAAAGAGTGGTTGCAGAAGAGAAGCACATGTGTCTTACTTACTAAGGGGACAAAGGGTCATCTGAGATAGTGTCAGGAAGCATGGAGGCAAGCCTGATGCACATATCCTACCCTTTATCATGAGAGAGAGGGTCTAGACTACACGCAGAGCTCATAAATCATCAACCACAGGATAAAGCTATCGAAAAGCAAAGGAGGTTGAGAGCAGTGGCTAAGCTGCAGAGAGAAATTAACAAACCCAGCAAAATACCTAGACCTCCATCTTGGTGGTATGAACTACAAGTCCCACTCTGTGCATGCAGGAACATTTATAAGGAAAATCAGCTACTGCACGGCATATTCATGAATAGCTAAACTGGGAATCAGAAGTAGGAATTAAGGACAGAAATTTGATGGAAACAGGCAGTATTGCTTGCCATCCACTTCATTGTATAAACTGCATAAACAGAGCAGAATGCTGAGATGGGGAGCCTTTCTTCTACCAGAGACCTCTGCCAAACCTTAAAGCACCATGCTGGTAAAAGACCTTTTATACAACCAACCACCTGCAGTTTGATGAGAAATGGACAAAAGGCACTCTGCTTGCATTGCACACCCTGGGACAAATAGAGGGCCATGAGAATAATACAGTTTCCATCACCCAGTGGAGGTGTGCATGCACTGCAGAATCTGTATCCCCATATTCCAGGTAAGCACATTTAACCAGACTGACGTTATTGCACTTGATGCTGGGTGGCCACATATATTGTGTGGCACCAAACAATGGACAATGTTTTAGTCCCTCAGTTAAGTCCTGTTCTCTCGTAGGGGATTTCCATGTATAGTCATAAGCACTGAATAGTTCCGCGCGCCTGCGGGGACCCCGGAGCACTGTTGTGTAGTATATTCTTAAGTGCAATCATCAGCTCCTTGACAAAAAGGTCTGTGAAAAACACTTAAGAATAACAATGTGCAGCCTATGTGAACAGCTACACAGGCCAAATTGTTAGAAGAAAAAAAACAGTTGTAGTGTAAATTTCACGTTTAAACCTCTATTTATTCTATAAATACATAAATAAATACATTCTCATATTTTATTTACACCTCTCATGAGAATAAAACAATGTAGGGCAGTGTAGCCCATAGGCTGCCATTATACAGAATGAAAATAGAGCTGTGCCTTTAAGAAAGTAAAGTCTTCCTGTTTCCCATCATGCACAGCAAAAGGCAGTTGCCTCAGTTCTTTTTTCCGGCTCCTTTCTGACAGGACCCTGAAGCATTGAGCTCTACCTCACAAAATCCTTTTGTGACAGAAATTCATTTAAAATCTTTTGAATTTCATTTTCACTCGACGTTTTTAACATTGAGTGATAATTTTCTGCTTTTTTCTGTTAGATTCTGACAGAATTTTGAGGTTTTTCTACTTCAGAAATGCCTTCACTGTTTGACAAATGTCCTTCTTGTGGCAGAAAAAAGGCCAAAACAGATCCACATCGGGTCTGCATAATTTGCCTTCCATCCAGCCACAAACCGGAGTCGTGTGACATCTGCAAAACCTTCTCCAGAAGGACCCTTCGTGACAGGGAGAAGATCCGACTCCAGGCGAAAGAGGACAGGAGGAAAAGTGGTCATTCTACCACAGAGCGAGGAGAAGGTCAGTCTTCTACCAGGGCTCACACTGGTTCCTCTATAACTCCGACCAGACCGGCTCAAAAACGGCACAGGTCTCCGACGACGTCGAGGGCGTCGACGTCGAGGCAAGGAACGGCGCCAACATGCTCGCCGTCGAGGAGTGGTTCGCCGGCGAGAAAGAGACATCGCTCGCCGTCGACGACGATTTCGCCGTCGAGATCTGGGTCACCGTCGACACGGCGAGGACGTTCCACGTCGAGGAGATCTGAATCCGGTTCGCCGTCGAAACGGCGAGATCGATCAACGTCGAGGGGTGCTCGACGTCGTAGACGTTCACCGTCATCACGGCGACGTCGAGGGTCGTCGTCGAGAGATTCTCAACGGCGAGAAGAATCGACGGCGAAGGACACTCGCCGTCACCGTACTTCGACGTCGAGGAGTGTGTCGACGTCGAGACAATCAAAAAGACCTAGGAGGGTTTATACAACCTCAGAATCCTCGGCTTCAATCATCCTCCTTCCAGCGTCTCCACAACTCTCTCCTCGACAATCACCATTGCCACAGACGCCGGTAACACCTACGGCGCCTCTTCCGGCTCCGCCTGTAGAGTCTGTTTTGAGGACTCCAACGCGGTCTGTAAGACGTTCGGGACATTCCTCTAGACGCTCTTCTTCCTCTCGGCACCGTCATGACCCACAGAGATCTCAGCATTCACATCACAGGCGTTCTTCTTCGTCTACACGGGACTACTCTCCAACCCTATCGGACTCACCGTCCCCGAGAGTGTCCCCCATAGATGATGTGAATACGTTCCAGGAGGTCTTAGTACGAGGGGCAACCAAGCTGAACATCCCGCTGGCGGTACCTGCCCCATCGACGTCAGTGATCTTCGAGACCTTGCATCACAGGACATCTTCCAGACCTTTGCTTCCACTGGTTCCAGATCTCCTTGAACCAGCAATGGATATTTTCCTTGCACCGGCCGCAACAAAGTCTGCTCCTTCCAGACTTATTAAAAAATATCGTCCACCAGAACAAGATCCTCTATTCTTGAGGTCGGACCCAGTTCCTGATTCGGTGGTCATAGTAGCGGCAAAGAAACTGCATTCAACCTCACCATCTTCTTCTTCACCTCCAGATAAAGAGAGCAGAAAGATAGATGCTGCAGGACGAAAAGTATGCTCTACTGCAGCCGTCACGATGAAGGCAGCCAGCGCTACTGCGTTATTAGGGCGGTACGATCGTGCCCTCTGGGACTCTTTAATACAGTTTGCGGAACATCTTCCTAAGGATAAAAGGGAAGATTTCCTGGAGGTCGTGGGTGAGGGATCCATGGTGTCTAACCAAATTATAAGTGCTGCAGCTGACTCTTCGGTGCTATCCGCACACAATTATGCACACGGGATAGCGCTCAGAAGGCATGCATGGTTGAGACTTACATCACTCAAACCTGAAGCGCAGCAGAGAATACAAAACCTGCCTTTCTCGGGCTCCACCTTGTTCGGTTCTCATGCCGATGACGAGATGGCTAGAATGAAAGCTGAACTAGATACCTTGAAAGCGGTAGGGATGGAAAGACCGAAAGAACAAAGAAAGGTTTTCCGGCCATATCAACGACGACTTTTCACCCACCGGTATCAGTCGCCACACTGGATGTCTTCGCGCCCCCAGCAACAGCAACAACAGCAGTATCAAAGGGGTTTCTCTACTCAGCGAAGGTCGACAAGGGGTCGTTCAACACCTCAAACTCAGGCAACTCGACAGGCTCCCACGTCTAAGCCCTGAATCTTTGCTTCCCCCTCCTCCGTTATCCACTCCGGTAGGGGGAAGTATCTCAAATCATCTGGACGAGTGGCTACGCATCACAACAGACGCCTGGGTATTGAATATTGTGAGACATGGTTACGCTCTCAGATTCACCAGTCCTCCACCATCTGTTCCACCCAAAACAGCCAACCGCCATCTCGAAGCTCTACAGTTAGAGGTCAATATCCTATTGCAAAAAAGAGCCATAGAACCCGTTCCCATCAGCCAGCAAGGGAAGGGGATTTATTCGAGATATTTCCTTGTACCGAAAAAAGACAAACAAGAGTTTCGTCCCATCTTAGATCTGAGGACAGCAAACAAATGGATTCGCAAAGAAAAATTCAGGATGTTAGCCTTACACCAAATTTATCCACATCTACGTCAGGGCGACTGGCTATGTGCGATAGATCTTTGCGACGCTTACTTTCACATCCCAGTAACCAAGAAACATTGAAAATTCCTAAGGTTCACTGTCGGAAAACGCCATTACCAATTTGCAGTTCTACCTTTCGGCCTAAAATCAGCGCCAAGAACTTTTTCCAAATGCATGGCGGTAGTAGCCGCCCACTTGAGGAAACAGCGAATATTCGTCTACCCCTATCTAGACGATTGGCTCATAAAGGCCTCCAGTTGTCTCGAGACACAGCAACATTTCGAATGGACTCTACAACTGCTGCAAAAACTTGGTCTTCAAGTCAATCTCCTGAAATCTACAGCAACACCTGTTCAGAGGTTGCATTACTTAGGGACCATTGTAGATACCAGGCTAGGAAAGGTGTTTCCTTCGGAGGAACGACGGTTATCGATTCTCCAGAAGTGCAAACAACTGCAGGAAAGACCTCAAGCCACTGCAAGAATAATAGCTTCTCTACTGGGCTCGATGGCGTCTTGTATCCATCTGGTTCCCAATGCTCGCCTCCATATGAGACCATTGCAGGAAAACCTGGAGGATCAGTGGTGTCAACTGAGGGACGATTGGGAGAACAAAGTCCTTCTTTCTCCTCACACCCTACAATCCCTCAAGTGGTGGTGTTTACCCAGCAATCTCTTGGTGGGGATTCCGTTCCAACAACGGCCCCCATCTCAAACCATCGTAACAGATGCGTCACTGATCGGATGGGGGGCGCACATGGAACATCTTCGAGTCCAAGGCGAGTGGTCACAGAGAGAGAGTCTCTATCACATCAACCTGCTGGAACTTCGCGCAGTCCACCTTGCGCTCAAAGCCTTCCTTCCCTCTCTGAGAACGGAAACTCTCCTTCTCCAGACAGACAACGTGGCCACTATGTACTACGTGAACAAACAAGGAGGCACCAGGTCCAGAATTTTATCCAGAGAGGCTCAGACAATCTGGCATTGGCTTCTAGCCAGGAACCTGTCACTAGTGGCAACTCACCTGCCCGGCATCCAGAATGTTCAAGCGGATGCCCTCAGTCGGGTAATGGACGAGAACCACGAATGGGTACTACACGACGACGTCGTTCATTCCATTTTCGCACTCTGGGGTACCCCCTCTACAGACCTATTCGCAACCCCAGAAAACAAAAAATGCCAAAACTTCGCCTCCAGATATTACCATCCAGGGACACTGGGGAATGCCCTGTGGATAAGCTGGTCAGGAGCATTTCTTTACGCCTTTCCACCGCTTCCCCTGATTCCGGCGGTCCTCCAGAAGCTGTCCAATGTTCAGACCAAAATGATCCTAATTGCTCCGGAGTGGCCACGCCAGTGGTGGTTCCCAGACCTTCTTCACCGGTCACTCAAACCACACATCAGGCTACCATATCGTCCGGACCTTCTCACGAAGTTCAGAGGGCAGATATCTCATCCCAACCCCTCATCGTTGAGTTTGGCAGCATGGCTCCTGAGCTAGTGCAATATGGACACTTGAACCTACCTCAGGATTGTATGGAAATTCTGAAGGAAGCAAAGCGCCCTTCCACACGATCAGCCTATGCAAGCAAGTGGAAGAGATTCTGCATTTGGTGTTTACACAACAACATTGACCCGGTTTCCTGTGGAGAACAATCTATCCTGCCATACTTGTTAAGTTTGGCAAAATCGGGCTTACAACTGTCGTCAATAAAAGTTCACTTGGCGGCTGTCACAGCATACAGAAAGAGTCCTTCACAAACTTCCTTTTTTCGGATTCCGATTATTAAGGATTTCCTAGAAGGTTTAAAGAAGGTTTTTCCCCCCATTAGAAAGCCTTCTCCTCCATGGGAACTGAACGTTGTCTTATCACGTCTGATGCTGCCGTCATTCGAGCCAATACATAAGGCATCGCTGCAACATCTCACATGGAAAGCTGCTTTTCTGGTGGCAATCACTTCAGCGCGTAGGGTCAGCGAAATCCAGGCCCTTTGCGCTCTGGAACCCTACACGGTTTTTCATTCTGCAAAAGTGGTAATGAGAACTCATCCAAAATTTTTACCTAAGGTAGTCTCCGACTTCCATGTGAACCAAACAATTTCATTACCGACTTTCTTTCAGAATCCAGCTACTCCTGCTGAGAGAACTCTGCACTCTCTGGATGTAAAGAGAGTCTTGAAATTTTACTTGGACAGGACAAAAAGCTTACGAAAATCACAACAGCTTTTTATTAACTATGGCCCAATCAGAACAGGTTTGGGTACATCTAAACAATCTTTATCCAGGTGGATTGTTTCATGTATAATGTTATGTTATCAGTTAGCAAACAAATCCCTTGGTGGTAGGCCAAAAGCCCACTCTACCAGAGGGAAAGCAGCTACTGTAGCCTTGATGAGAAATGTCCCTTTGGCAGAAATATGCAAGGCTGCCACTTGGAGGTCGGTCCATACCTTTACTAAGCATTACTGCCTTGATACAGACGCTAGGGCAGATTCTCAGGTTGGGCAGGCTTTGCTCAAGAATTTGTTTGCATGATTCATGTTTTTCTCAGTATTCTTATATCTACTCCACCGCGGTTATGGGGATGGGCTTGCTACTCTATTCAGTGCTTATGACTATACATGGAAATCCCCTACGAGAGAAGAAATGGTTTCTTACCTGTAACTCCAGTTCTCTCGTAGGGGTATTTCCATGATAGTCATAAGCAACCCTCCCTCCTCCCCGGTGGAGTTGACATAGAACATGAATATTATGGAGGTTGGTACTCCAACAAATGTTTTGTTTTTTCTTCATGTCAGGTTAATAGCCTCCAAAAAAGAACTGAGGCAACTGCCTTTTGCTGTGCATGATGGGAAACAGGAAGACTTTACTTTCTTAAAGGCACAGCTCTATTTTCATTCTGTATAATGGCAGCCTATGGGCTACACTGCCCTACATTGTTTTATTCTCATGAGAGGTGTAAATAAAATATGAGAATGTATTTATTTATGTATTTATAGAATAAATAGAGGTTTAAACGTGAAATTTACACTACAACTGTTTTTTTTCTTCTAACAATTTGGCCTGTGTAGCTGTTCACATAGGCTGCACATTGTTATTCTTAAGTGTTTTTCACAGACCTTTTTGTCAAGGAGCTGATGATTGCACTTAAGAATATACTACACAACAGTGCTCCGGGGTCCCCGCAGGCGCGCGGAACTATTCAGTGCTTATGACTATCATGGAAATACCCCTACGAGAGAACTGGAGTTACAGGTAAGAAACCATTTCTTCTTTCCTCTTACCTTCCCCTACCCAATGTTTTTTATTACTGTGTACTGTTATGTATACTGATGCCCCCCATTGGTACGGGACATGTCAAATAAATGTGATCTAATGGTTGATGAACACAAAGAAACTTAAACTGGGTACACAAGAAGTTGTCTATGAAGCAATAATCGGACTAGTAACAGTTTGTTATTGGACACCACAGGTGAACGGGGCTTCTGATCAGGCCATGTTGAAAAAGCGTGTGATTGAACTTCAACAGCAAAATGATCAGCTGCTGCAGGAGAAGGAAGAGATGGAGCAGAAGCTGCGCATAGAGATCCTACAGTTAAAAGAACATGTAGGTACAGGGAGAAGGAATGGACAGGCAAGGGGTCTGATGATACAATTTGTATCTTTATCTTACAAGGCTTTTTGAGCCATTTAAGTTGAGCAATACCTTATATTAGGAGATGTCACATGCCTTTCTTCTATAAGCAATCTACCTCTAGCATCTTTATAGGCTAGGTCTACAAACAGAAATATAGCTTCTGAATGAAAACACAGCCTTGAACCCTTTCCTGTCCAAGACCTTACTCTGTGAGCTGAGCCAGCGAAACTGTAGCCTTTTTAGCGGATGTTAATGTAACCAGCTGACATCCAGTCTAAAATTCCTATTACAGTGTTGAAAATAACCACGAGAACCTCTTTTCACTGTTTCTGATCATGCATTTCTAAGCTGGTGAGGATCTTGTTGTGTTTCTGACATTTGTAAGATGGTAGGTACTGGGCATGACTGGGGAGGGTTTTAGGCTGTTTTCCAGCCATACTGTTTTAAAACTACAGCCCTTGTACTTCCTCCAAATGTTTTATGATGGTTACACTGGGCCATATTCTTTTAACCCTTTAGTAAGTGGATTGGCGTCGTGCCAGGAACATGAGAGATAAACACACCCCTCAGCAGTGTCCCTACTGGAGGTAACTAGGTTTCATTGTCCAAACAGTGCATTACTGCTACCAGTGCTTCCAGAGGCATAGCTCCCGCAGGGGTGCAGTTTGTGGTGTTACACCCCCTAAAAAATGTATTCTGTAGTAAATAGTTGGGTACAGGTGATTTCAGTTGGGTGAAGTGAAGTGTCTGTCAGATTTCACCTGTAATTTTTACATGTCCACACTGCCAAAATGTTTTACACACAAAGAGAGATAGGGGAGGATCTGGTCCCCATACTACCTCCCTGAAACAAAAACCAACAACACAAAGAGTATGGGGAACTTTGTGGGCAGACCGGTTACCACTACCATACCTCACGCCTAAATTAGATCACTACATCTGTGATCTGATCACCAGCTGAACAGGCCTAACCGGTCTGTCCACTAAGTTCCTCATACTCTTTGTGTTGTTCACACTGACAAAAACACACACTCTTTTGCTTGTCTGTTTTGAGGGCCTGACCCTTAAGCCACTCCTCTGCTTCTCATATAATGTGTTTCACCCAAGATGTCCCAGCGTGATTGTTGGGAAATCTGAAGCTCACCCCAACTCCCCCCCTGCCACAATCATACTGACCAAGCTATGCCACTATGCTCCTGAGAGTT
Source organism: Pleurodeles waltl (assembly GCF_031143425.1). Classification (NCBI taxonomy): domain Eukaryota; kingdom Metazoa; phylum Chordata; class Amphibia; order Caudata; family Salamandridae; genus Pleurodeles; species Pleurodeles waltl. Next base: position 806,909,970 of record NC_090450.1, on the reverse strand, counting down.
CCCCTTCAGTCTAAGCTCAATGTCTAGGTTTTTGTCTACATTTTAACAACAATGGCACCGGAGCATATAAACCCAGCCGTACCTGAATGACTTGTTTTTTACTCCAATATGTACAGACCAAACTCCAGATAATGACCAGTGTATTGACAGTGGGCCAGATTTAGATATTGGCTGATGGGTGACTCCGTCACAACGATGATGGATATCCCATCCGCCGAAATCGAATTCCCATTATTTTCTATGGGATTTAGATTTTGGCGGATGGATATCCATCACCATTCTGTGAATGAGGTCAAGTTACTGAGTAACCCAGCAGGCATTAGCCTCTTCAAGTCCCATTTCTGGTGAGATGGATTGGTGGATGTCCCAGAAGTGGTACAAACTTAGTTATGAACTTGTCTGTGGGCCATGAATGAGGCCCTTCTGTGAGCCATGCCTGAGGCCCTTCCTTATACACTGAAGCAGAGAAAAACCTATCTGGTGATAGTTACTGAGTACTCTGATTTCCTTTGTGTTTTCTTTGTATGACAGCTAGCCATTGGCTCTTGGGGTGTTCTAGTGAGCTTTACAAGCTTACTCAGTGGCACATGTGCATTCAAGGAAACAGGTTTATTTGCTGCCACCACACACCTCTTTTTCATGCCCTTGATGTAGCAAGTTGCAAGCTCTATATCCGAGGCTGATGAATCTTTGAGTCCGTGCAAAGGATTTAACTAAGGAATCCGTTAACAATCATCAGAATTAAGAGTGTAACGATTTTGGCCACACAATAAGGATACAAATCTGAAGTAAAGTTAAATGCTTTTATTACAAATTAACACTCAAGTTAATGTAAACAAATCTCAAGAAGATACTATAAAGATACAGAATAAGCATTAGGTAGCCAAATCTTCTGAAGAAATTTAGGCGAGTTAACATATGACAAACCAACAATTCAATAACAAAAATACAAACAATTTAACAGCAAAATGTGATCCTCTTAAAATAGCTTTCTGTCTTTCCACTCACACATGAGTGCAAGTTAAAATCATCTAACTAAATTGACGTAAGGGTGATTAATCTGAAGTCAAAAGCTATGAAAAGACAAAAATCTAAAAGCATAGGGACAGAATTAAAAATGTAAAATTAAAACAAAGGAAAGGTGAAAGGGACGGTGAAGGTGTTGGTGAAGGTGTCAACATCTCAGAAGCTTGGTCACACGTCTTCTTAGAGAGAGTTAAGTGTAAGCCTAAGCCACACTCAATGTAACATGGGGACAAAAAGGAAAGCCAGAGGTCTGTACCTCTCAAAGTCCAAGGAAATCTGCTTTGCTCTACTCCACAGTCATTTGTAGTAAGTTCTAGTTAATACTGCAACAAAAATCCATCAGGCGACACCTTCTTGATCACGCCATCATGTGCTCCAAACTGTTCTCCTGTCCTGTGGTGTGACTTGCAACACCATCCGCAGCTCCCACAGCAGTCCTGGGAACGCTGTTGTCCTTAGTCCTTAGTCTTCTGGATATCCTTTGCAACATGTATGACTGAGGGACAGTCATCTCACATTCAGTTCTTCATGTTCCTTCTTATCAGCATTCATCTTACAGACTTTCTATGTGCAGAAAAATAGCATATATATTGACAAACTAGCAATTTATGTGAATGCACCTACAATGAAATAACACCTAAACAGTTTCTCATGTAAAGTCAAGCTATGAACGATATTCACTAATGCTCATTTAATTCATGCTATACAGTGCACATATTTATTCTACGTTCATATAATGTTGATTACTCTCTCTCATTTAAACTTCATTACAGTAAATAAAATTGTTAACACATGTATTTGAATATAATTGAGAGCTACATTTATCATGGTTAAATCAATAAACATTAGTGTACATGTTACTTAAATGGTTACTGTTTCTAGTACAAATACACTCAAATAACATGAGGATGGTTCCAAGATGATACCCAATGAGTATTTTTCATTAAATACAGTTATGACACACCATATATGATTTTCTAGCACTACAATGAATGCACTCTATTTTTGACTTCGAATGCATCACTTTACATTAGTATAATATTAATTTACACGTTATGCTCTATATTGTGGTTACATATAGATCAACATTGTGACATCAGGGGTAGCAGCAAACATACGCTGCTGCAATCCCTCCTCTGATGGCGAATCAATCCATCACATCAATCTGTAATCTATTATCTGAGAGCCAAATCAAAATCTCAGAGGTTGATCCAGGAAAGATCTTCTGGATTCCTCTAACTGCTTAATGTCACTATAACGTATAGTCTGTCTATTTTCAAGTTCTATTTCTGTTTTTCTCTTCTTTTCTCCTTTCTTCCTTTGCACTCTCTTGTACATATATGACTAATCCACACATAGAAATTATCAGCAAAGGTCCTAAGATGCTTCTAACAATTTCAGTACCTTGACTTTCAAACCATTTGTCTAAAGCTGAAAATCCTCTCCCTACAGCTTCCTATGCACCAGTTGTTTTTAAGTCTTCTAAATCTCCTTTCATGTTGGTAAGGTTCCTAATGTAGTTCTTCAACTTATTACTATTATTTGAGAAGTAAGTGCAACATTGTTAAGCTTGCAGCATCCGACAGACTCCACCATCCTTCTCGTAAAGTCTGTCTAATGCTTTTCTGTTTTGCAAAGCCATTAAGCTTATGGCAACCATCAACGTATCAACTAATAATAAGGCACCTGTTGTACTAATGGACAACTTATCTGCAATTGTTGATATCTTTCTTATTTTGGGATCGTACAAGATCACTCCCACAGACGGAATCAATGCACCAAAAATATCTCCTACAATTTCTGAACCACTGGTACTACACCTAGTTCTTAGCCTTGTATCCCACACAGGACCATCAAAATGTTTCATGTGATAAACTTTGGAAAAACTAGTCCTAGATAGCATATCCCATACCATTCTTTAGGCAACCTAAAGTATGCATGTTCTCCACAAATGAAATGCACTCCAGGTATTGCAGGATCTGGTCCAGACAACATGAAGGTCCACTTATTCTTGAATTCAAATATGTATTCACACTCTCTGTTTCCCACAAACATTGTCAGCTGTTGTTCTTGCTCTGTATATACACAGTTTCTCTCTGTTTCCAATCTAGTGTTGAGATTGCTTGATTCCCTGCATCTGAATATGCTGGTTCTTTTTTTCCCCAGTTGTGCACAAACACCTTTTTCCTACCCTCAATTTCATTCCGCTTCTCCTGTCTTCAACTAGATTCAGAACATCCTTCTCAACTTTTATCAGGGCACATGTAAAGTTGTTGTAATAGACATAAACTGTACCAAATGACATGGTAGGCTCACAACGTCCTCCAACTGTCTCTTTATTCTTTCTTTTGGGATTCTTTTTCAAATGTTTCAAAATGGGAACTTCAAAAATAAAAAGACATAATTCAAATAATAATATTGAAAATGTTAATTTTCATACAAAAGACTTGTCAGCAAGCTACAAGTGACACCATAAGTCAAAGCAATATGGGGATATGTAATTCCCTCTGCATCTGTTGCAGGTAATTGCATACATACATAGCAGTTCTTTGCTTCCATAGTGTCAATGTACTCATAAAGCAATTTATAATACACATTTGATGAAATATCCTTTCTAGAGGTATCTACATGTAACTCTTTCTCACTCAGTGAATGCATTCTATTGTCAGTAGAATTGGTGTTGTAGGGGCACTTGTGGATCTAATATTTTCTACTCTAGAAGAATCCTATAAGAAAAGCAATCAATGCTATAATTTCTACAACTAACCCTACTGTACAAATATATTTGTGTCTACTAATATTGTTGTTTCTACTAGGCACCATGAGTTCTCTAATTTCAGACTATTTAATAAAATGCAGTAATGGCAATAGTCTTTTTCAGTCTTTCAACTGAGCAAAGCAATAGCAAGCAATTGTCTTTGCAGCAAAGTTCAAATGTTAATTGCAATCTTAGTTAGTCTTCCTTAACCTACTTAGTGTTCTTCTAAATGTCAACCTATTGTGAATTCTGCAGACTAGGACCTTGGTAGTCTTCTTTATTCTCTACAAATCACTTAAATGTCCCTAGTAAATGTACAGTTCGAATTCTCTAATAATCACATCCAGGATATAAGGTCTCAGTCTGTCAAGTGGCAATAGAATTTCATAGCTCAGTCCTGCCACAAAGATCAGTTGACGGAGGTTCACCTGGATTCCAGTTGTCAAAACAAAACATTCCCAACTCTCTTTCCCAGTCATTGGCAGCACGATATGTCCACTCATATAAGGCGTACCTTCGACAGGGTACCCTTGCTCTCTTTGATCTGCAGACTACTGGCCCTTCCTTATCACTGCACCTTGGCCACAATCTTCAGCCTCTTCCGGAATATTTTGTGGAACTTGTACTTCAAGCACAGTTTGGTCTCTTGGCCACTGGTCTCCAGGTACAACTCATTACAGCACTAGGTCCTTTGTCAACATCTGAGTTTTTCACAGTCAACATGTCTTGTCTCGACCCTCCTGTCCTAACTTCACCCATTGACTCAAGCTTACTCCCCTCATCCTGAACATGTACTGTCCTAGTCACTTGCTCGTCCCTAACTGCTTGACTAACCTCCTCCCTGCATCTCACTGTAACCGGACCCTCACGGACAGGTGCTGTTGTACCATCAAGACGACACAGGACTCTACGAGTGTGCACTGCATGAATCCAGTTGGCGAGACCTCCACACTTAACAGCAGTCAAGGGCCTTTCCAGTAAGGTACAAAGCATTACTTGTGCACGTGCTTCCTCATCATAACCCAGTCACCTGGGCTGAGGTCATGGCACTGCTATTGCTGCGGCTGAAGTTATCACTTCTGCAACCTGATGAGACACAGAGTGAACCACATCAGCCAGTCCTTTGCAATAATCAAGAACCATGTCATCCGTAATGTTCACAAGCACATTTGCAGGCACAGCTGGTAACCTCACGGTATGGCCCATTAGGATTTCATAGGGTGACAGTCCTGTTCTGGTACCCGGTGTATTGTGAAGACTCATCAACACAAGAGGCAGTGCATCAGGCCATTGCAATAAAGTGGACGCACATACTTTAGCCAATCTGAATTTCAGTATTCCATTCCCTTTCTCAACAAAACCAAAAGCCTCTGGTCTGTAACTGCAATAGAGTTGCTGCTCCTCTTGCAATGCTGTACACAGTAATTTCAGGACCTCACTGTTAAAATGAGTTCCTCGGTTTGACTTGAGAGAAGTCAGAAACCCCAAACATGGTATGAGCTCCCTTAACAACTTTGCTACTGTGAGATTGTCATTTTTCCTAGTCGGGTAGCTTTAAACCTAATGAGAGAAAATGCATACAATAACCAAGAAGTATCGCAGTCCATTGCACACAGGTACTTCGATGAATCCTAACTTTATCCTGTTGAAAGGTCCTCCTGATCTTCCCATGTGCCTCAATGTTACTGCAGCTGGTTTGCCTACATTTATCTGTTGACATGTAACACATCTGTGACACAATGCTTCGGCATTCAGCCTAAATCTAGGATTGAACCATATCTGTCAAAACAATCTCACCATTGCATCACGTCCCACATGAGCTGGGCCATGATGATGTCTTGCCGTAGTTGGTATCAAGTTATTTGGCAACACAGTTCTTCCATTATTTGAAACCCAGATATCATCCTAATCTCTTTAGGCACATCCTGCTCTGATCCAACTTTGCTGTTCTACTTCTGACACCTCTTCCTGTAACCTTTTGACTTTCTCTCATGTATCTGCTGCATTAACAAGAGATTGCAATTTCTCTCAACTGTTCCCACATTCAAGTATTCACCATTGAATGCAAAGCATTTAAAGCATAATACTTTGCTACTTCTCTGCATAATAATTTCTCACAGCTACATAGTCGGTTTCTTTGCGTTGAGCTGAACACTTCACAACCGAAAATTGGGCAGGCAATGCTTTCAGTAAATCATGGACTCTCTCTCCATTATGGGTGGGAGAGCCAGAGGAGGTTATAAACCCCCTTCATGACTGTAACTTTAAAAAGTCATGGACGACACCAAAGCCATACTGACTATCAGTGAAAATGTTCATCTTCAGCTGGTCTGAAAAACAGCATGCTCTTGTAAGGGCAATCAATTCAGCACTTGTGCGGAAAAGATTCCTTGAAACCAAACGGCTTCACCCACACCTAAGACAGTACAGACTGCGTAGGCAGCTCTCAGGTTTCCTTCATGGTCTCTCAAGCCGGAGCCATCAACAAACATTAAATGATCTGCTTCAGAAAGTGGTGTATCTTGTATGTCAGGTCTTGGCTTCGTGCACAGTTCAGTGACATCAGAGAGTCATGCTTAGTTTCATCATCAATATTTGCATCATTTACAGGCAATGACAACACATTTGCAGGATTCAATGTTGTACATCATTTCAATGTCACATAAGGAGCAGCTAGGATTACCTGCTCATAGCTTGTTAACCTACTGCTTGTGAGGTGCTTTGTTGTGATGTGAGACAACAAAATCTCTGTAGAGTGGAGTGGGGAACACAAGCATTCATAGGATGACCCATAACAATGCTTTCCCACTGTTTATTGCTGAGATTTGTTGCGGCAACAGCTTTCAGACAGCCAGGCAATGCTGAAAATACTGGGTCAAGTGTAGCTGAAAAATAGGCAACAGGTCTGTGAGTGTTTCTATGTAGCTGAGTTAGCACTGAGAGTACATTTGTTGTAATCATACATTCCCAGAGTAGGGTGATGGCAGAGATTTTCTTTCAGCTCTGAAAAGGCACATATGCAAGTGCTATCCGGTGGTAACGCATCTGACCCATCCTTTTGTGTCAGCCTCTGTAAAGGCTTGGCAAAAGGGAGAAGTTGGGAATTCACTGACAACAGTAGCCCACCCTTCCCAAAAACATCCTGAATTCTTTCGGAGTTTTTGGCAGATTCATTTTCAGAATCGTGAGATTCTGTATTGTGACACCTTCCTTGCACCTTTCTCAAAGTGATGTACAAGGTATAGAACTTCACAATACTGGAATTTAGGCAGGGATACTTTGGGCCTCATTATGATCTTGGCGGTCTGGGCCACCATGCCGGCAATGTCGGTAAATACCGGCTTCCCGCATGGCGGCCCAGACTGCCATATAATGACGCGCCCAAAACCACACGCCGGAATACACTGCCACCGCCAGCGGTAATGCTGGCAGGGGCGCTGTATTCCAACCCGACAGGGCAGCGCTGCAAGCAGCGCTGCCCTCCGGATAATGATACCCATTCCGCCAGCCTTTTCCCAGCGGTTCACACCACCAGGGAAAGGCCAGCGGAATGGGTATCTTAAGGCAATTCGGGGGCCCCTGTGCAGTGCCCCATCATGCAGGTCACTGCCCGATTTAGTGCGACAAGTGCAGCTACACCCATGTGCTCCATTTGGAGCCGCTGTCAATGTTACTGCCCTTTTCCCCGCTGGGCCAGTGGGGAAAACATTATACGGCCGGCGGGGGTGGGGGTTGTCGCGCAGGCGGACATCTATTGACCGCCAGCGTGGATCTCTGGGGTTTTAACCGCTGAGATCATAATGAGGGCCTTTATGTCCATTCTCAGCTAAGGGGTTCAACAGGGCAATTGTGTCTCATCTGCAAGCTTCTTGTATACTTGACACCACTAATAGGTTGTCAATATACTGTATCAGGACTGAATGCTGAAGCATCACTAGGGTCTCCATAATATTTTTCAGAATCTGATTGAAAATAAATGGACTCAATATATCCTTGTGAACTTGGCACCATTCCACAATACGACTGCAAAACCAGAATGCGAAGAGGAATTGCCTTTCCCCATGCAACGGTAGGGAGAAAAATGCTTGACAAAGGTCGATCACAGTGAACCACTTGGTCTCACACGGAATCTGAAACAAGATCACAGCTGGATTTTGTACCACAGGACAAAAAGGAACCACAATTTCGTACAATGCAGTACTTTCCGTTGGGCTTCCGCAGTCTCATGATCAGTGAGTTACGGGGACTTCCCATAATTTCTTTTCATATCCCTTGCCTAATCATTGAGTCAATCACTGGAGTAAAACCTGCAATTGTTTCTGGTGTTATGTTGTGTTGCGGGATTCTCACATACCCACCATATGGCTTTACAGTAATCCGTACAGGTTCAACACCTTCGATGAGACGTATCTCTTTTCCTTAAACGTCCCAGACGTCAGGTAATACTGTATCTCTCAGAAAAGCAGGTAACTCATCACTTGCCAGCACTGGGTAAAATGTGACATCAGGGGCTTGATTAACAATTTTGAATTCAACATCTTTGTCGTGAGTCTGTATCTCTTTGCCTCTTGGAGTAGAATAGATAGAGCAATTCAACTTAAATAAGAGATAGCGTCAAGCAGACTTACAGGACCAGAATCACACACTACAAATCAGTGATTCTCTTCAAAAGATCCTATTTTTACAGGTACAGCTTCTATTACAAGGATTATTATGTGTTTGTTTGCAACACACACAACTTGGATTCTTTTTCCAAATAGGGGTCGGTTGAGAATCTCTGCTGTTCTCCCAGTAGAGCGGGTAGCACCATTGTTGACAAAAAATGACACAATGTGGTCATTCAGCTCACCATCCACGAATGGACCACTCTGGTCTCCCTCTAAGGATGCACCAAGTATGCATTCCACCCCCCTCAGATACAGTCATTGACAGGTCTGAGTTGTAATCCTCGTCTGTTGGATCTGGTTCTGATTAGACCTGGGAACATGTGCATTTTCTTGGGGCATCGGGACTTCTGGAACCTGCATCGATTGACCTTGAGATGCATTAAAATTTTGCATTTGCGCTCTTTGCATATGCTGTGACTGAACAGGGTTGTTTCCCTGAGACTTCACAAATCCTCCATTCTGTACCTGATTTTCATTTGCACATTATTTGGATTAAAACAATATTACCTCTTCCAGTGGCTCAATTTGCAGCAGACATGACATGGATTAGTCCTTTTCAAAGTCATTACATCCACTCCTGTAGTCGGGTCCATTGGAACACCTCATCTTCTACCCTGCTGTTGAAATCCATTACTTCCTTGCATCATCAGAACTCCCTGCTGAAGGATTCCCTGCATGCCACCAATATTTCCTACAAACTGTGGATTCTCACCCCTTTGTGCAGCTTTCATCTGTGCTGCCATCTACTTCCTCAATCGGTTTTGTTTCATCTCCAATTTGTCCCTGCAGTATTTTACATATCTCAGAACTTAATCAATCGGTTCACTCTGCCGACAAATCAAATGATGCTGAATCATTGAATTAACGTCAGGTTTCAATCCTTGCACAAATCTGAACAAAAAATATCCCATATCTTTTGCCTCAATAGTCTCTGTGCCACTATGCTGTTTGAACACTAGCAACAATCTCTCATAATAGGAATGTACAGGCTCTTGGGTTGTCCTGCCAGTCTTGATCCAATCAATGTATTTAGGAGACACTTTTAATTTCAAAAAGGAAATCTCCTGTTGATACTTCTTTATTACCAATGGAGAAGGAGCTTTTGTCTCTGGATGTCTCATAGGGTCTTTGTCAGGCCAATCAACAGACACTTTGCATTGAACACACAAATCACTTGGAATGTCAATGTCAAACAAAGTGTTCAAATCTTCCTACAAAACTTTCGAAAGCTTCTCAAATCGCTCATTCTGTCTGTACCATTCCACAGGCTTCTCTCTCAACTTTGGGAAATCATTTGTGAATGACGCAATATCCTTCCTACTCCAGGGTGCATGTACATAATAACCACCTGGAACTTCTCTCATTGGAAGCATGTAGACATCTTCGTCATATGCCCCAGACGGAGGCATCTCTAACCTCACTGTCTTCCGATTCTTCTTCTTTACCCATCTTCCTTCCCATTCGTTTACTTCACTTCATTTTCAAATGTAGCCCAAAAATTCCCTAATCTGCTATTTAATTCTTGGACGCCTCGTGTTTATCTAATCTTGAACATGAAACTCAAGCAATAGCTTTTCTGTAAAGATTTGGATTTATTTAAATAAACTTTTTTTTAATCTTCTGGCCAATTCAGTTAGTCTCTTATGAGCTTGCCCTACATGTCTTACAATATCCTTACATACAAATATTAGTTTCCCTTTGTGGCTAATTGGGCTGTGCCAAGTGTTCCTAGAATCATTTAATTCAATTCTAATTTCTGTTTAGCCACATCTAATGCTCTTTCTCTTTTTGGGGTTTAAAATCTCCTCCCACTGTATCCTGAATTTGCCATTTCATTTGGAACGTTGGTGCTCTTAAGCCTGTCATCTAATTCCTGAGCACCAAGACCATGTACTTCAGCTGAAGTATTAATTAATATTTCTCCTCGGGAAGCCTTTGGATTTGCATGATCTGGATTTGCATGACACTGCAGAATTTGGCACGTACAAAGGTACCCTTCTATTAGGAGTGCTACAATCAATATTTAGACTAGGGTTTTGTGGGTATTAAAAATGGTGGTGATCCTTGAGGAAAACTTGCATTGGGAGTAAATCCTGTCTGACTTGTTTCGGGTCTGTGTTTGCAATACATGTAGGAGGTATCTGTGTTGAGACTGAAGGAAGTCTCCTTATTGTCGAATTCCCTGAATTATTATTATTCAGGACATTTTGGTCTACATAAACAGTAGGAATGGCCAATGTATATGTATTATTCCCGGTGGCTTCTGGATCACATAGTGGAACCAAAGGACTAATTGTCACGGAACAATCAGTGCATCTGGAGTAGTTAAGGCATTTGTATTCTGTGGAAATGTCATCCCTAACTTCCCTCTAATCTGATTTGAAGTTAGTTCTGCTGGTGCAGCAGGTATATCAAAAATGTAATTTCCCATTGTCTCAGTTGCCCCTCTTGTTTGGCCCATGTTATATGGCGGTGGACGATTCAGCAACAGCTCATTTATGAAATCCTCATCCAAATCACTATAGCTGTCCTCATCTCTGTTTTCAATGGGTTTTGCTTCTTCTTTCTTTTTCTTTCCCTTTTGTTTAGTCTTTCCGTCTTCTTCAATAGTTAAGGCTGGATATAATTGAACTCCCTCAAGAATGTCTGTTCTCCAAGGTTTCTACTGATTGTTCCATCTAGCATTTGCACACGTTTGCAGTACTTTTCTCACCTTTCCTTCATATTTCTTTTTATGTCTCTGATAAGCTATGTTTTCCCAGGCATTAAGTGCTTCAAATTCTGCGGGCCTAGGAGGCAGTTTCACCTTATACAAAATTTGCCTTAAATGTTCAATAATACTCATGCTATGTGTTCCATAACTTAGAAATGCCGGTGTACCCTCTTTCTCAGTGATCTTGTGCCATTGTTCAAGCCAAAGGTGTGTGAAGATCTATGTTTGACACCATATAATGACCCGGCCTAACTTCGGAAGGAGTCTCCACCCCCCCCTATAACTGGTATAAAAAGCATCTCCTTTCATCAAAACTTCGCAACTCTTTAAAGAACTTCATTTTCCAAATCAAATTTCAATTCTCACAATAACTTCTCGTTTACAATCAGGAAGTAATTCTCCTTCCCACAATTGTCTATTCAGCATTCACAGCCAATACCAGCGCAACATTCTGTGACGTAGTCCACCAATACCAGCGCAGCTTTGCACCAACTGACCTATACCAGCGCAGCAAAATCTCACTCCCTGCAGCGACTCTCCCTCCTTTACAGTTTCTCTCACAAATACTCTCTCACTCAAACCTCAATGCAAAAAAATCCAAGCGATTTTCAACAAAAACTTTGTGTGCTCCTCTAAATGTTTGGGGTTGTCGATCACTTCAAAAGCAGTTCAGAGCTACACTTTTCGACCCACTCTCATGTTCACTTCTCAAATGAAACCTAGAAAAGCGGATCTCACTTGGAGTGATAGTTTCTCCCTGTGCACTTGATATTCTCTATACCAACCTCTCACAATCACACAAAAGAAAGTCCCTTACTGATGATCCTGTTGATGATGTCTCCTGATCAGCACAGCTTAAACAGCTGACAAGTACCTTGTACATTTTTCTCATATCCCGAGATCTTAGGTCACAAAGGACCCGATAACCATCTCAACGTCTTTGCAAAAAGTGCCACATTTTCTCAACAACTTCAGTTTTTCTCTGCAAAACACCATAATCACCTCTAGCCACCACAATCTAAACATAAGCAATGCAAAGCGCAACTCAGTTGTAATGATGCTGGAACTCCATCAATCCTCCAAATGAACCATGGGCTTAGAATTTTGGGTTGGGTTTGGACAATTTCATAACGGGACACCCTAATTCCCTGTCCTACCTTTCTCTCCCCCAGGACCAAACTTTAATTTGCTATCTCTCTGAGGACTGAACTGTCCTCTGCTACCCTCTGTGATGCAGCATTTTTAATGCTTTAATTTTGAGGCCAGTGAATCCTTGAGTCCATGCAAAGGGTTTAACTAGGGAATCAGGTAACAAGTAAATCATCAGAATTGACAGCGTAACCAATTTGGCTGCACAATAAGGATCCAAATCGGAGGTAAAGTTAGTGTTTCATTACAAATTAACACTCAGGTTAATGTAAACAGAACTCAAGAATATAAAGATACAGAATAACCAGTGGGTAGCCAAATCTTCTAAGAAATTTAGGCGAGTTCACTTAAGACAAACCAACAGTTCAGTAACAGCAATACAAGAGATTAACAGCAAAATTTGATCCTCTGAAAATAGACCTCCATTGTTCCTCTCACACATGAGTGCAAGGTACAATCGTCTAACTAAATTAACCTAAGTGAGATGAATCTGAAGTCAAAAGCTATGAATAAGAAAAATCCAAGGATAAGGAGGGAATCAAGAAAGTAAAATTATAGGAAAGGGAAGGTGAAAGAGACGGTGAAGGTGTCAGCATCTCAGAAGCTTGGTCATAAGTCTTCTTAGAGAGAGTTAAGTGCAAGGCTCAATGAAGCATGAGGACAAAAAAGGAGAGCCAGAGGTCTGTACTTCTCAAAGTCCAAGGAAGTCTGCTCTGCTCTAATCCACAATTATTCGATGTAAGTCCCAGTTAATAGTGCAAAGAAATGCACCAGGCAACACCTCCCCAGTCGCACCATCATGAACTCTATGCTGTTCTCCTTTCCCGCCTGCACCTCCCACAGCAGTCCTGGGAACGCTGCCATCTTTGGTCCTCTGGAGATCCTTTGCAACAAGTATAAATAAGGGACAGTCATCTCACATTCAGCTCTTCATGTTCCTTCTTATGTATGTATGTATAGAGTATTTAGTAAAGCGCATTTCGACCAGAGGGGAGTGAAACCAGAATTCTCCGATCGCTCTTAAGACTCAAATAACCAGGTTTTAAGTTGTTTGTGAAACACTGAAGAAAGGGGATATTCCTAATTTTCAAGGAGAGGGAGTTCCATAGTTTAACAGCAGCTGTAGAAAAAGCTCAGTCCCCCCCATTTCACTTTCTTAGTCCCAGAGGCATAAACTAACTTCAGGTGAGCTGATCAGAGGGTCCGCCCAAGTATGTACCACTTGATAGATGGAAGAGGCGAGTAAGGACCCTGTAAGTAGAGGGACTTGTGAGCCAGACACAATGTTTTAAAAGTAATGCTCTTCCAATCGGTACCCAATGGAGTTTGTGCAGACTATCTTTGGCAGACGCAAACTTGTCTAAACCCAGAACCAGACACGTGCTTTGATTCTGGATAAGTTTATTTAGTGAGGCTTGGCTGATGCTCAAATAAAGAGCATTACAGTAGTCCAGTCTTGATCCAAACAAGGCTAGCACTACCGTTGCTCTCAGATCCTGAGGTATGAAAGGGAGGATTTTCTTAAGCATCTTAATGATCCAGATGCATGAATTGGTGATTTTGTTGACCTGGGTGTCAAAAGTTAAGGCAGAGTCACAAACGACTCCAAGATTTTTCACTGTGGCTGAGGGAACCGGTAGTGTCCCACATAACTCCGGCCACCTGTTTGAGTCCCAGACAAACAGATATCAGCATTCTTTCTTCTCTCAGGCTTTCTATGTGTAGAACAATAGCACATCTATTTTCAAACTAACAATTTATGTGACGGCACCTGCAATGAAATAACATGTTAGCAGAAATGAAAAACAGTTTCTCACGTAAAAAAAATTCAGGCCCTGCAAAGTCAAGCTAAGAATGACATTCACTAATGCACATTTAATTCATGTTATACTGTGCACATGCTAATTCTACGTTCCTATAATGTTGATTACTCTTTCTCATTTAAACTTCATGTTGCAGTAAATACAACGAAATAAAATTGTTAACCCATGTATTTACATATAATGGAGAACTACATTTCTCAACAGTAATCTATAAACATTAGTGTACACGTTACATAAATTGTTATAATCTGGAGTATATATACACTCAAATAACATGAGGATGGTTCCAAGATTATACTAAATGATTATTTTTCTTTAAATAAAGTTATGGCACATTGTAATTGATTTTCTAACACTACCGTGAATGTACTCTATTATTACGTTCAAATGCATCACTTTACATTAGTATAATATTAATTCATATGTTATGCTCTATACTGTGGTCCCATATAAATCAACATTAGGGCATCAGGGGTGACAGCAAATCTACACTGCTCCACTCTTCATAAAGTCTCCTATCTATTTCTTCAGGAAATTGTTCTCAGGCTGATCCCGGTGTCCACAAATTAACCAGTGCTGTCTCTAGCTTTAATGTTGCTGGTGCTGCTGCAAGATCAGCCTGTTGCTACTTCAGAGGAAGCAGGATTGAGATCCTTCTTGTCAATACCTAGTCACAAAGGCACAGCAATACACAGCTGTTGAAGGGGGACGAGTTGAAGCATTAGGTGCAAATGTTCTTTATCCTCACAATCCTCACAAGGGGCACTTTAGTGTATCCAGGGCACAGCGGCAGAGCAAATAGGTGACTTGGTCTTCATTCCTGTAATAAGTCCAAGTTATGTCCCCTATACATAACTCCAGAGCCCAAAATCCCTAATCTAAATAGAGGGTCTGGTAGTGGCAGCTGGTTAAAGTGAAAAGTGGTGGGACATAAACACCCATCCCTAAAATGTAGTGAGCAAGTGACCAGTGTGGTAGAAGTCTAGTTCCTCCAATTTATTGAAAAGAAAGTGTATCTCTTACATACTCCTCTGAATGAGTGGGTGTGTAGCTTCCTAAAATAAAGACAATAAAACTAAACCTACATAATTGGAGGGAAATACAAAGTGGGCAAAAGATGTTTAAGTTGATATTGTCTTTCTTGACAAAATTTATGAAGACGGTGTAAGGTGTGAATGAGAGTGAGATGAAAAGAGGAATTTTATAATATAATTATGTATGTTGTTGCTGTTTAGATCAGAAACGTCGCACGGGAGAATGTGCAGATTTCTGAAGAATTAAAACGTTATCGACGCTCTGAAGACCTGGAGAAGAGATTAAAAAAAATGGTAAATAATTGTTTCCGATTGCCTCATCTGTGTCGCAAGCCCTTCTGAATACCACAATCTTTTTACTTTGCATAACCATGCCCTTTCACTCTGCATACCCCAGCCCTGCACACCTGCACACCCTGGCCCTAGCCTCCTGCAAATTGTAATGCTGTGTAAATGTGTACAGAGCCCTCTGGTTGTTGTCTGTATCCTTTGGCACTGCTCCTGGTATTGTTCCTGTGCATACCATTACCCTGACACTCTGCGTAACTAGGCTATGCTCCACGCATAACAGGCAATCTCATTCTGCATTCCTTAGTCCTCCTTTGCATACCAAGGTCCACTTCCTTTGCATCAATATTGCATATCATGTGTAGGCCCGGTTTCCTCGACTGTCGATATTTACTCAGCCCCTCTGCATAGCTAGACCTTGCTATGCTGAATGCCTTGATTCTCCCATCTGCAAGCCTTGACCCTTGACCCCTTCATACTGTCTGCATAGTCTTTAATATACCTTCTTCACCCTCTGTGTATGGTCCTTCTTGCCCACCTACCTGCCCTGTTTTTCCCCACTTTCCTTGCTTGCCTGTATACCATGTTGTTAGTCATCTTCATTCCCTCTCATTGCCCTCCTCTGTAAACTGTTATCTAGCTGCATCCCTTGCCCATGCCCCCCTAACAAATCCTGCTGTTGCCCCTCTGTATAAAGGGTGATTGCACTCTGCATACTTTGTCCTTGCACCTTTGCATGCCCTGCCATTGCGGCTTTCTATATCTTGTCCTTACTTCTTCGTACACTGTCCTTGCTGCTCCTGCGTACCTTTCTCTACTAATCAGCACACCATATCCTTACCTCTTTAGCTACAAAGTCCTGAACACTTTGTATACCTTGCCACAGCCACTCTGCATCACTTGTACTTGCCCTATACATTCCTTTTCCTTGTTCCTGGGCATAACATTTCATTGCAGCTCAGCACTCCTTGTCGCTCTAAATACAGTGTGTTTTCTTCTTTGCATACCAATTCCCCTACTCTCTACATGTTGTGGTTTCTTTCTACTACAAGCACTTACAATCTTCCTTAGGCACATCCTTGCCATACATCTCTGCATGCCTTGACTTGTGCATTTATTTGTCCTGTCACTCTGCATGCCTTGTCCATGCTTCTCTAAATGCTTTGTCCTTACAGCTATGCATAGTTTGTCCTTGCCCTTTACCTTCTTAATGTTGCCACACTTCAGGTTTCAATTTGTTACACCAGTATGCCCTACTGCATACCTTGTTGTAACTCATTGGCATACCTTGTTACGGGCCCCTCATACATTGTTGTTGTCCCTTTGTATACCTTGTTGTTGCACCTCTAAATAACTTACTGCTCTTCTAACCTTGCTCTATTTCTACATAGCTATTCATACCACTTTGCATGCAAAACATCCCACATGGAGCATTTGTTGGTCCCAAGTTTACTCTTTCCATGCCCCTCTGAATAAACTGTACTCACCCCCTTGTCCATGCTCCTGCTTACACTTGCAGCTCCACATAGCTTGTTCTGCCCTCCTATATACATTATTTCCCCCTGTTTATATATTGCCCACACCCCTTTTTATATATTGCCCACATCCCTTGACATAGCTTATCCTTGCTGTCTGCAATCCTTCTCATTGCCTATCTGCATACATGACCCCCTCTATATATGCATTGCCCTTGAACTAGCCTGTGCGTACCTTGGCCCTTCATCTCTGAAAAGACAGGCTATGTTCCTTTGCATGCCCAGGCTCTGCCTCTCTGGATGACTTGTTGCCTTCATACCTGCTCCTCAAAACACATGTTTTCCCCCACTGTAACAGTTGGGTTTGCCCCTCTCCATACATTGGTCCCACCTGTCTGCATACCTAGGTTCTGCCTCTCCAAAATACTTGCTTCCATCTCTCTCTATATATTGCCTGTACATTGCTTGCGTTCCTGGGTCCCTCACTGTATATGTGGGTTCTACCCCTCTGTGAGCATGGATTCTGCCTTTCTTCACACACCGTTTGCCCACTACATCCTTTGAGTCGAGTCCACTCCATTCTTTAGCCCAGCAAACCTTTGCTTCCACTCCTTTTCATAGAATGATATTGCCTTTTTACTCATTGGTCCTGTCCCTCTTCTAACATGTATTTTACCCATTTGGGCACATTTGTTGTGGCTTCACCTTGTGACCACATTGGTTCCCATTCTCTGTCCCTTCTAAGCTGTTCATTTTGCTTACTCCCAAACATATGATTCACTGTGCTGCAGGCCTTGAACTTCCCCCTCTCGAGTGTCCTTTGATATGCCCTGGCATGTTTTGTTTGGTCAACGAATGTTTTACTTTTCTGAGTTTATCTTGTTACCACTCACTGTTCAGATACTTAGTATCCCATCCCCCGCAGGATGCTTTTAACACCTCTAACAGCGATTGAAGAGTGCACTATAGGAGGGGTGGCAATGAACAATTGGCAAAAATCAGCAGATTTATTTTCTGCTTTCCTTTTGGTTTCCCCAACTTGGTTAGAGGCCGAGAAGCTGCTTAGTTTTCTATTAGCCTGAGCAGCAGGCCTTCGACCACAGGACTTTTGAATGAAAGACCACCCATTGGGGTGCCTTCCAATGGTGTTTCTGTCCATCGGTTACCGTTTTGCAAGGAGAGAAGCAGTGCTTTAGGTAACTGATTTTTTTTTCTAGAGACAATCCAATGCTCATATGGAAATCTGTTTACAAGTTTACTTTCCCTCCAACCACTTTTTTCCCAGCTGTGTGAAGAGGTTTTATTTCTGCCCTTGTCAGGAGTAAATTTCCAACCTTTCTCAGTATGGGAAAAAAATAGAAAAGAGCTGGTGAAAACCCCTAAAACATGCAAGTTAGTAGATTTGCACAGACTCCAAAATGCATTCCAACACCAGAACTACTGCTTAACGCTACCTTCAGTCCCAGTTAGTAGATCTGTGGAAAGGTGGCAAAATGCTGGAATTGCTAGAAATCAAACCATACTATAGTATGAGCCCTGGCATAATCAGAAAGGCTATTATCAGAACTCTTATGTAACCAGATTGCTGCTATAATTTATTGTCGCAGTACAAGGCACCAAAGGGATACATTTATGAAGCAACCTGTCCCATGGGCAAGTGGATATTTTATTAAATTCCACACTCCTGCTTTTTACATGGCTTTTTCATTTATGTGATAGTTTACCGCAAAATTACTGTACCTGTTGTCTGCTCCTAGTAAGCAGCAATGCCATCTAATCTGTACACCCTGTTCAAGGCTGAGCACACAGAAAACGATGCCTAATACATTCTGATTGTCCGCAAAGACAGCTCCACATCTGTAGACATCATGACTTTGAGCTTGTACCTCTTCCACAGTGTGACATGGATGGTGCTTGTATTATAGAAACTTATTCTGCACCATTTGCGATAGAGGAGAACTTCCACAGTTTGGGCTGGAGTGTTCCCATGGGAAGCGGGGTCAAGACTTATTTGCATATGGCTGGGTCCAAACTGGGTGTGATGTGGCAAGCAAAATTACAATGGATTAAACCCAGATCTGTGACTGGGGGTGTGTGTTTGAAAAGTTTCAACACTCAGTCCATCATTTAATTTTGTATACTTTGCTATGTGTGCCCTGGGTGGCAAGGGTATGCCCAGACATAGGTACCTTGCTGGCTGTGTCACTGGATTCAAGCCAGCCTGGCTGATGAGGGCTGATACCCCCAAATATTCTCCTGGTCCCAGCAATAATTCCAGAAGCAAGGTCTTTGAAAATTCAGTAACCCTGCGGGTTTTCCTTTGTAAATATCTGGAATATCCTTTCCAGATATTTAAAAAAATCTTTTTGATTCAAATCAAACTTCTCCCAAAGTTCCTTAAATGATACCAGACTAGAACCTTGATAAAACTCTCCTAATTCTAACATTCCCTATCTCCGCCATCTTGCCAGACAAGCATCATGAAAAATATTGGGCAGTATCGGGTTCAAATAAACTGGAGTATACCAATTATATCTGACAAGGCTGACTTTCTTCCGCCAAGTTGCCTAGTCCTTAAAGGCAGCGCCTAACATTTTAAAAGCAGACCTTCTTACAGTAACTCAGCTCCATAACTCTTAAAAGGCAACCTTTGACATCTGGTCCGATTAAGAGCTGATAAATACCTGGTGTGTGCTGATTGAGTCCTTGCCCATCATATTTATTATCGATACGCGGTCTCATATATTAGAGGGCAGAAGCCTGCGGATATAGCTTTAAATTTGGAAGTGCCCAGCCAAGTGTCAGTATTTCCTGAGGGTATTTTCAGACTGAGTCCCTATACCCTGATGCTTACATTAACCAGATTCACAGGCCTACTTTATTTGCAGGAGCCATGTAGCAAAGGTAGATTCCACAAATATTGTGGGCATCATCTTTTTTTCCTCCCACATGACGGTCACTTTGGAGTAAAGGGAAGGCATTCTGACTGCAAAATCTTGACAGAATGTGCTAGAAACTGTTGCACTTGACAGCAGATGTTCTTAAATACCAAGTGCAACAGTATACATAAAAATATTGTTTTTCATGTGAAGAAATTAAGTCTGGAAATCCTCTGTGGTTCTCTCACGCGCTAGTTAAAAAGTACTGGCTCTGGGAGGCAAATGCCAGTACAATGCGTTGTGGTAAGGGGTGCCCCACAGGTTCCTAAAAAGACAGGTTAATGTTTTTCGATGCTAGCAACGTAAGTCTATCTGGCTGCACCTTTCAACCTCATCTACATGTATATAGTTAATAGGAATTCTTGCATTTTAGATGAAGCATTGGAGTTCTATCTAACAAATATGATGACTTTATATGCACATTCAGGAAGCGTGATGCCTCTGACAGACTTCTATTACATATTTACATGATTACATTCATAGACTGAGACATTATTTGGTGATTTTTCCATGGAAGTACACTATGCAAAAAGGTGTCTCAGGATGTGCCCCTGCAGTGGGGAAAATGCAAGTGTTTATGACTATCAATGACAATCCTGTGTTGCAGAACTGTAGCATTTTCTGACTGCAAAATCGTTCGCATAAATACAATTAAGTTTCAAATTCAAGAATAGAGATACTGCAAAAATACACACTGAGAGAAATGATCAACTTTATCACTAATAAGCCTGCTAACAAAAATTATTTGATTTATAGCCCTGTCTGTATGAATACAAACCATAAAGGTGCAGATACAAGGTATGTAGATGTTAGATTGAAGGCATAAAATGGAGGCAACCCACACATACAGGGAAGATCTGCTGCAAGCATAAGGGTGGTTACCAAGAGACACAAGGAACATCAAAAGGGTGCCTAGAGACCTGCAAAGGACATCTTCTGGGAGAATCGAAGATGTCAAGCAGGGGAGGACAATAATTTGAGATGCTTTCATTTCAGGGTATTCACATTGAGTTGCAGATTCAGACGTGCAAACATTTAGCTATTCCAAGAAATGCAAGAACCAAATGGGTGGAAACTGGGGATAAAAAAAATGATTTCCAGCTTGGTGCTGATGGAAAAGTATCCTAAAAAATGAAAGAATTGGAGGGTGGGGGGATTCCTCTGTTGAATTCTCTACCAGTTAGAATTTCCTCTTGAAATTGAAGACTATTCCATGACCACTCAGCTCTTAATTAGGCCATAAGGCAGTTCAGGGAATCACTAGTATGTAGGTGAAGGGGAAGAAAAGTCAAGACAAAAGTACATGTGGCAACTGTCATTAACTAAAAGTGGTGGGGCGAAACAAGGTGCAGACTCAAGGAAAATAATCTTGGCAAACACAAACTAAATTGATGACTTGCAGTGCAATAACATTATAAAGTTTTTTTTTCAACTGTTTTTATTGAGTTTAATAAACTATAAACATGTAGTGCAGCGCAGGTTATTGCAAAATATGACAGCATCACAATACCAAAGAATGTTATTGACTGAGGTCCAAGCCAGGAGTCAGTCGCATCCATTGCAGCAGAATTGCCCTCCAACCCTCCCATCCCACACAAGATCCACATGAGACCAGACATTGTATAGCTTGTGGAAAACAGAAAGCTGTCTAGACGATAGTAGGCCGTCACCTGCTCGAGAGGTTCAATGTGTATGCTCCCCCCCCATCCTCCGTACTGCCTGCAGAGCTTGAATCCTCCATCCCAGTGAATCGTTCCAGTAAGGTTACCAAGCTGCCAAATCAGTGAGTGCCCTCTCATCCCTACGTGTCAGGCGCATATGTTGTTCCTCGGCCATACCCCATTCCATTAAGTCCTGTATCTAATCAGGGATCAAGGGATTCTGGGTACTCATCCAACCATTTGCCACCCTGCGCCTAGCCTACACCAGCTAGCTAAATCTAGCTGTGCTAGTTTATATGGAATACTGCGGTCACTGCACCACTCCCAAGAGAAAAGTCATTGGAGTTGCCTCCAACCCCAGGCCCGTAACTTCCTTAACCTTCGCTACCACTTCCTGCCAGAAGTTATTTACCATCCTGCAGGTCCAAGCCAGATGCAGGAAGGAAGCACCCAATGCGCCACACCCAAGACACCCCGCTCTTCGTCTCAGGTCAATCTTATTTAGTCAACTGGGTGTGAGGTACGTTCTGTGTACAAAGTTAAAATGCAATAACAAACCTATTATTACATGACACCATACGCACCATAGACAAGGCCAAATCCCAATCAGCATCTGCTATGGGTACCCCCAGGTTATTCTCCCATGCCCTGCGCCCCACACTTATCACACCTGGTTGATCCTCCCAAAGGGCTTTATAAAACCGGGTAATCAAGTGCATCCCTTCACCCCAGTTAATCAAGCCATTCAGCATCGCAAAGGCCTTAGGGGCTACCGGAAAACCACTCCAAATCTCACATGCCACACTTTCGATTTTAGTGTATTCCAGGAATTGACCAGAGCCCAAACCAAACAAATCCTTAGCTTCAGTAAAAGAAATGAACTCCCCATTGGGGTAAAGATCCCCGGCCGCCTCACATCCATCCAGTCTCCAAGCCTCCATAGGCATCAACTTTTCCATATCCCGAAAGGGTGCTAAATCCCATATTCTCAGCTCTCTGTCGAAAGTGGCCCGTCTGAGCACATGTTTAATTGCCTGCTCCCAGATCACTGCAGTGGTCCTGACCAAGTAGGGAGCAGCAGGATCAGATCGAACCAAAATGTTTAACTTTAAAAATTTTATGTAAAGCATGTTGATGATTCAGTTTTCATTAAATTTAGTCAAATTAAACATTTACTTACCTTGCTGCACATCCTTCGATCCTGGGGTTCTTCTCGTTGTCCAGCGCAGGCCCCAGCCAACTCCCCTAACCAGTCCAGATGCTGCTCTCATGCTGTTAACCAGCATTAGTGAAGCACCAGGTTTGGATGGAGCAGACTGCCTCAGCGCTCCCAAAGGCACTGCAGAGGCCTGTGCTTGCTCTTCACCCAGCTGTCTAAGACAGCTCGGGTTGGAGAGGTTTAAAGTGCGCATGGAAACACAAGAAATGTTACAAGATATCCAAGGCAGCAACTAAATGATTGTGGAGTGGTGTCTAAATGGGCTATTTAAGATTTGTCAGGTGGTCCACCAATCCACTGGGACATAAGAGCCATTACTTCTGCCACCTCAGCCACTCACCAAATCTAGACATTGCTGCTCATGAAGCGGGTGATTGCCACTGAAAGTGCTTCCATCAGCACAGTAGAAGGACTTTTTGCTAAATGGTTCAAAGCTATTTGGTTGCAACGCCATGGTGATATGGTTAGCGGGTTGGCTATTTTTTGGTTTTTGCTCATGCTAAAACGCAGTTCACAAATATTTCCTAGAAGTATGATTTCTTGGCCTACTTCTGTAAATTATTGTGTATTCATAAGGGCTGTAAATCTGCACTAATACAATATATCATGGATGCACTTTTGTGACTTTACTTAAGGATTGGGCCCATAATTAGGTATTGAGTTAGCCAAGACCTTTTGTTTTTATTAAAATTCTGTCATTTCTCTCTCTCTCTCTCTTCCTATCTATAGACTAGCTTCACTGTGAGTGACAGCAGTCTGCTCTTTCACTAGGAGCATATCGGTAAACAAAGTTGTTTTGTTCAGTGCCAGAGGCTACTGTGGCAATGTCTTCTTTTTGAGACCAAAACATAATATTTCTTTTTGCCAATGTTTGTTATAATGATGAGGGTCTGGCTGCTCCCACAAGAATAAAGTTTTACAAAAACCATGTTAAAACAAAATGCACATTGACAAAACCAAAAGGCAGACCACCAATGTCATACCTATTTTTTTGGCAATGATTGTTTATTTTCATGTTTCCCACAATCTTGTTGAAACAGGGCGCAAGGATTTTCCATTACAAATATTTTTGGGAGCAAATCTTAGTAGATAATGCTTCAAAGAAATGGTACCTCTAGCTTCACAGTAGTTTAGAAAAACATTTTTTCCTAGTTGTATTTTTGTGAACATTTAATTAGAAAGCACAGACTCATCAACCTTGCTTTCAGGGTTCTGCGGATATTTGCATCTAATCAGAGAGCATTCTGGGAGCATTATATGGAGCATAATACTGATATTGTTAAACACTGTAAACATGTGTACACACTTTTATACTGGGACCACCATCAGCAGTACAGTCTGAGCTTACATTTCCTTAGAGGTCTGACCATAATATTAAAGGCTTTGCATTAATGAACCATAAATACAATTTTGAACAGCATTAACTTATGGACACAAATATTACCTCAGCTGCAGACAGTGCCCTTCATTGGTCCATAATGTGGTGAACTGGTAGCGAAAGGTTCTGTGCTGCAGGGGGCTGGGACTACTAGCCCCAAGGACAAAATAAACTTGAAAACGTCTTGCCCTAGACCTTAAACAATATGTCCTGGTAGTTGGGCTATAGGAATTCCACATCTCAGAAAAAGGGTATAGAAAGAAATGCAAAATAAAGAATGAGCAATTATAAATGGAGGCTCTAAGCAGGCCCTAGCATATATTTCACTACACCTCCTGCCTCACACTCTGTCAAGGAATGTGCCATTCATAAAAAAAATCATAGATCTTTTTAGAGGACAGAGACATGCTTGAAGGTATGAGAGCGGAAGAAGAAAAGGCTAGAAAGATCAGCCTCTTGCCTCAACAGGTATGCCTCCTCCTGACCAGAATTCCTGTTGAGGGAGATCCAAGGAGAGGAAATCAAGTGTCAGAGGACGCCACCACCATTCCCGTAGCCACAGAAGAAAAATGTCAAAGACATCGATGTCCCTATCAAGACTTATTCACCGTCGAGTGACAGCTGTCTGGCTACACATCAACAACATACACAGTTATCGATGTCAAGATATTTGAGGTCAGTGACAAAGAAACAATCATCTCCATTGACTTTAAAGCATCGACCATTCTCATCAGGGACTGTCAGTCCATTGATGATGAGATAGCCTTCAACTGTGCTAAGGCCATCTTCGACATCACCACATTCACTCTCAAAAGACGAAAGCGCCAGATTTGAATATGACACACACACCCATATTGTCAGAAAAGGCAAGATCGACATTAGCTGTTTCCCCATCAGCATCAAAGAATCAGAAGTCTTTTTTTCCAACTGTGTCCCCTACACTTTGGCCCTATCACCATTTTCTATTCAGAGGTGACTTTATCTCTTTTGGACATATGATTATGGCCACTTCCCCATTACCAAATCCCCAATAAAGCTAATGATCCCATTTGAACATCCGTTCAGGCTCCTCTAAAGCACCTTGTTTGTTCCCCTCCAGGGAAAGCATTGGAAACAACTTCAAGGTCTCCAGTTAGAAAATGGAAGTCTATTTCTCCACAGGAGTCTATAAGGAGAAAATCCAACTCTCCTCACAGTACTCCCGATGTTAGTCTAAGAAGAATGTATAGCAGATCTGGATATTTTTATTCTCACTTGGATATGTCTCAGAAATCATGCACACCAGTCACTTCCTCAGTCTCCTACCAAGTCATTACAGGTAGATCACATTCTGACGTTTCAGGATGTACTTGCAAGGGGAGACTAAACTTATAATTCCATTAGAGGCTTCTCAGACAACATATCTGTAACACTTGAGATGCTCCATCCAAGGGTAGCACCAAAAACTACTGCCCTTGGTACCATATTGGAAGTTAATTACCACAAACAGATGGGTCCTAAATATTACATCAAAGTGATATAAAATACTCTTCAAGGCAAGTCCACTGCCTATTCCACCAAATTCTTCAACATACTTAACATCAGACAAGAGGTAACGTGACTAAGTCGGCCCACAAACTTTGGTTGAGGAGAAAAAAGAATTTGGGACAAAAACATTTGCAAGGGGACTACTGGTTACTAGGAAATAGTTGTTACGACAATCTCAATAAAATAAAAGTCGGGAAATGTTATTTAAAATATAGAAGGGGGACTGTCTTCAGCCATTCAATAAATTAAGGAAATTACATGAACATATTTTATATATATAGTCACATATGGAATTTCTTGTAAAGGTGTAAGAGATCTGGGCATGCAAGGCCCTATGGTTCATTCCTCCTAAGGCTTTGAATTGAATGCTTTTCAGAGATGTGGAGCAAGCCAGTGTGGCATAATGAGATTTTGGCAGGCGAGGAGTCATAGCTCCCTGTCAGCAGTACCTGTGATCACAAATAATGTGACAAGGGGTGTAAGCATAGGGATCACACAGACTGCCATACGCATTCCAGGGACTCTAAATCAGAAAGCAGACTTCCTCAGCAACCATCATGAGGGAAACTACAAATGGTTTCTGAACAGCAGAGTGGTAGTAGTGGAGTGGGGAACAGGGAATCCGAGGGAATGGGCGACAACATCCTTAGACCTCTTTACTACAGCAAAAAACAAAAAACGCTAAGACTTTGTGTCAAATCCTCCAGTATGGAACTGATTAGGCAGTGTCCTCTTGATGAAATAGTAATCATCTTTCAGCAAAGCTTTATTGCAATCGCAATACCATCACAAATTATCAAGTTACCCAGATCAAGGATAAGGATGAAATTGATAGCACCAGATTGGTCAAAAGATTTGTGGTATCCGGACATGCTGGAATTATCACTAACTCAACAGAGGAAATTGCTCTGCAGACCAGATCTCCTTACCAGACTTCAGGCCAAGTCCAACACTCGAGCCTTCGATTCTTGAATTTGGCTGCATCACTCCTGAAGTCAGATGGTATGGACATATGAATCTGCTTCCAGAGTGTTTGAAAAGTTTCAGCCCTCGGTCCATCAACATTTTGTGTTGCTAGCTAATAAGCATATCCACCTCAGTGGTGCTGATTATTTTGGGGAAAAGTTCCATAAATGCATTCGGGTTTGCAGTTTACGATCAGCTGCAGATATTTTGCTAGTGTTTCCTCCCTACAAACGTGTTTGTGTAGGGGGCACATCCTTTGCAGTGACTGCATCAAAGCTTTGGAGACAGCTCCCAGTGACTTTACAACGCACACCCACACTTCTCAAATTCAGAAAGGCCTTACAAATCTGCCATTTAAAAAATTAGTTGGCTGTATTATATCGCTTAAGACTCCCTTATATTATCCAAGTATCCCACTGTAACTCAGATCTACTTGTTTACACGCTCAGTGTTACTCTCTCTGCTCTGCTAGCATTCTGAGGGCCAGGATACCCTGTGGAGTAGCAGGCATGCTTTATAAAACTGTTAACATAACAAACCACTGTTGTCTAGAGTCAGATACTCAGGGAGAAGCCAAAGTAGGGCAGGAAACACTCAGGAATCTTTTCCAATGATTCAGCAATCTAGTCTTCTGTTACCAGCACATTTTTAATTATTTATACTGGCCAAAAGCCAAATAATATTGTATTGGTTAGCTTGCTACACTATTTAGGTGTTTATGACTATCAATGACAATCCTACATGGAGAAGAAAAGGTTACGTACCTTTAGCCCTGGTTTTGCATTTTAGGAATCTTCATTGAAGTCGTAAACAACCCAGCTACCTCCCTAGCTGTTTACAACTTTGGGCAGTACTGTATTCTGCATCATTTTAGATTATTTTTGTGAAAAAGCAGAACTGGCTCTGAGAGTTAACTGCCAGTACTGTTCATTGTGTGAAGAGGTGCCACACAGATTCTTAAAGAGACAGGTTAATGTTTTTCTCTGCCTGCAAAGTAAACCTATCTGTCTGCATTTTTTAGCCTTTTGTACACAATTATAATCGGAATGTATGCATTTTAGATGATGCAATGCAGTTCTATCTAACCAATATGACAACTTTATGTGCACATTTAGGAAAACACGAATGCCTCTGTTAGGCTCCATTACGTATTTATTTGTTTATTTTCATGGACAGAGACATGTAGTGCTGTTTCGATGCAAGAAAACTGCACAAAAAGGTGTTTCTGGGATCTGCATATGCATCTGGGAAAATTCTAACTTTTATGCCTTCAATGAAGGCTCCTACAAAGCAGAACTATGACTACGGGTGTGTAAGTGCTTCATTCATATGTTCTGCATAATTCCGCCATCTAGTATTTAAATTTAGAATTGCATCCTAAGTGATAATGTTAAAATGATAAAATTGCTGGTGACGACCATAGTCATGCCCAGTGTGTTGACACAAAACCCACAATGAATTGCTGCCTGGACTCTGTCTTTAGATTATTATTTTTTCTGGCATCCAGTTGAGACTTACAAGATAAACGAAGCAGAACAAAAAAAGACTGGTCATATTGCTTGGGTTCCAGAGCTGTGGAAAGATTTTTTCTTAGTGTTCAGGACTTTGCACTTCACGTTGAATTTTAATGACTGCTAACTGTATTGAATTTTAAAAGGTTATTTTTATTCTATGTTTAGCTGTGCTCTAAACATCATAAAAAAGTTGCCAAGTTTTTAAGGTCCTTATATGTATTCCTTTCATGTATTCAGTATGCTTATGTGAGAACTTTCCACTCCTCCTTTCTGACACTTGAGTGGCACTTTATTGCAAGAACAACTAACCGGTAATCTCCATGTAATGAGACAGATATCAGAATCTACGCCCTGGAATGTATTCTCACTGTGCTTTGTAAGGTCTCTTACTGGGTTCTGTTCACAAAGGTAAGTTTACTTGTGTAGATTTACTCAGCTGTAAAATAACTCTTGCACCTAGGAGTAACTTACATGTTTTTGCTCTTTATCATGACCATTTCGGAGTGTAAAGAACTCCTAGGTGCAGACTTACATTAGAACAGGATTTGTAAGCATAAAGTTACTCCTCATAGATATTTACACATAATCAGAGGTCCCCTAGTGGGTAGAGATATCCTTACATTAAGACATTGGGAAATGTGTTAAAGTTTATTAAACTTTACAAAAATAATACTGAAGATATTTTTCGTAAAACTTGGTTAAATAGTTATATCTATTTACTTGTTCTCTTTAGTTAGTAAAAACCCTGTTCGCTCTCTTACAGTACATTAACTTAGATGTGTATTAAAAATTATTTAAAATATTTTTATTTTATTTAAAAATAATATCCCTAAAGAACAAATGTTTTTAAAAAAAATCTTCATTGGACTTTTTTATTTAATATGTATTCTGTTTTATTTAAAGTTATGTCTGAAATTAATTTTAAATAATAATTATTTAGTATGTTTTAATGTTTATCACTTTAATATTAAAATAACTTTATTATCACATCTTTTAATAAAATACTATTTATTTACTATATATGTCTTACTAATTAAACAGAATTTATATATTTATTTTAAAACTTGAAATAATTGGATTTATTATAACCTTTTTTTCTATGGGTTATTATAAGTCCTGCATCTATTATTCACTCTGGGAGAGTGTTGCAATGCCGCGATTGGCCATGTTTGCTGCCGGACTTATGTCAAAGTTGGGCTTGAGTACATTTACAACTATTTAAGGATTTTTTTTGACTGCAGTAACTTTAGAAGTTCAGTTTGTAATTAGCGGTGGGTTTCCTCTTGCATGGGTGGGTGTTTTGTTTTTGCATGACTCTCCCTAAACCCTTAATCCTTACCTAAACTCCTCCTGTTTGAATGCAAGTGTTCCTCATTTTCCAGCCCATCCTCCCTCCATACTGCAACGTAGACTTATGTATATAGAGATCTCCCACATGTGGCAGAGATCTCCTCATAGAAACAATAGGAGAGGTAGAGATCTTTGCACATATGTTTGTGAGTGGCATTTTGTAGTACCTTAGTAGTGCTGCTGTACTACTCCTAAACGTGCCACAAAATGTGGTTTGTTAATAGGGCCCAGGTTGTTCTAGGTAGCAGTGTCTCTTTGATTTTATTTTCTCTTGTGCATGTCTCATAAACTTTCACAGTGGGTTGGCTCTGTGTTATGAGCACATCCTAGGGAGAAGTCTCTTTTTGAGTTGTGATCTTACGTTATATTGTGTGCCCCAGGAGGCGGTCCTGTGGGTTTATAACCACCTGTTCTCCACCAGCCGCTCTGAGTGCTATAAAGAAGACTGGGGCCAAGAGCGGGCCTGTCTGTGCCCGTCTGTGGCTGAACGAGTCTGGGCTGGGCCTGCTCTCTTGGTTTTTGGGCTTCCTTCAGACTTATGGACATAGGAGCTCAGGTGAGCCCAACTTGGTGACAACAGTTTGCTGTCCTTCTCTTCCAGCCCCAGTTGTATTTTTATTTCTGTCTAAATTGTTGTGAAGTTATTGACCAGGGGGATTAACACTTCTACCATGGGGAAGAAAAGCTACCAGGCTCCAAAGGGAGGGTAAAAGGATCTACGTACTACTCCTTTGATTACTAATTATCTTTCATCAGCTATAGGAGCTATTTCCACAGAACTTCACATGGTGGAGGATCATATTAAGGCTGTTTAAAAAAATTATCTCAGAGTCCGCTCCATTAGATTTAAGTCAGGGTATTCAAGAAGGTGCTATTAGTGCAGGCCCCGGCAAAGCTAATTTATTAATCAAGGAAGTTACCAAAATATGAAAAAGTGCTAAACATAATAAACATAGGAAATCTCATTATGTTTTGAGTCCACAAAAGGTGTGCCACCAACCGAGAGAAAAGGAGAGGGCGGGGGGAGACCCAGGACCACTCAAAATATTGCCCATTACACGATTTGTAATGGTAAAACAGGAAATGGCCCACCGAACGGGGCCAGTGGAGATAATACTATATCCGGTTCATCAAATGTCCAACCCTTTGGTGAATCATCGTGGGACGATGCCAAAGATGTTTTATATATTTATTTAGTGAGTCAATTATTAGCTTAGTTGGAAAAATTTGTATCCGTTTTTAAGGATGAAATGATAGGGCATTTTAAGACGCTAGTGGAGAAAGTTGATGCCCTGGACATAGCACTTCATAGGAATCCTGTATATTGTAGTACTACACACCATGATGGTTCTAACTCAGCGCAGTTTGGGACTTCAGAAAACAGTAACTTAAAAGACGCTCCCGGTGCGTGGTTTGGAGGGAGTGTAGGAAATGTATCTGGCACAAAAGAAAACAGCTGTGGGACCACGGGCGGTGTGCATGAGTCCGGCCATCCTCAGCGCTTACATCTGCTGGTATCTGTTGCAAAAGCAATTCACCAAATTTGCATTTACCCCCACCGGAGTGTGACCCATATATCTTAGTTTTGGTGGGAGTTACCCCTTTGAAGAAAGGTGTTGTTGAGGACTGCCAGAGTCTTATTAATAACAAGTGTCCACAGGTTAACAAAACATGCAGACAGCCACCCAGAAATTGTTTCTAAAATATATATGGCAAGGAGGGTGAACTGGGTGGGCATCAAAAAGCTGTAAATGGGGATTGTATTGTGCTAAATTTTAAGGACCCAATATGTGCTAGTTTCTTACTGTCACATATGAATCCCATGTATTGTAATTCTTCTACTATTCGTGCCTGCTCTCTAAGTTCCTTTTATCCCCCTTACTTAAGGCAGAGGTTTGGGATACAGAGGCCATCTAATTTGGCATCTTTTAATAGGCCCTATTCCATGGCCCCGCTAAACACTTCAAACCTTTTTGACACTGACTGACTTATTGGAAAATGATTGACTTCCGGAAGCAAGTAAATCAGCTGAGGTTTTTTGTCAGGCTGAGCCAGTGATCATACAGTCTGTGAGCACTCCTACATTAGCCCCTTCGTTGGATGACGCAAGATAAATTGTCAGGGGTTGCGCCTCCTGTCTTGGAATATTGCTGGGATAATTCGAAAATTCTGACATGAGATTTGTTTGTCTCTTAGACAAATTTAGTGTAATTTGTTGTCAGGAGACTTGGGAGCTTGAACCTCTGCATATCGATGGTTTTAAATCATATTGCGTCCCTGCAACTCCATCAAGGCTGGCAGGGGGAAGGAGGGCTTGGCTATTTTTGTCTTGTGCTCCATTGCTGTCTTGGAGACTAAAATCCTAAAATCTGGTCTCTACTTTAAAGTGTTAAGTCTTATTTTTCCAAAAAATATTAATATCCTTTTGATAAATTTGTATTTTAAATTTTTCGGAACACAACCAGCGGGTATTGTTTCTGAATTCGGAGAGTTTTTGACAGAATTTATGAATTATAAGAATTGTTATTGGTCAGTAATTTGGGCTGAAGATTTTAACATCAGGAAATTTACTCATAGTGGATTACAGGTTTGTGGGTTTTCTAATACATTTGGGGCCGACCTTAGCCACTTTGTGCATTCAATTTATGGCGAAGCCCTTAAGAAGATTATTCTTTCCTATGACTTGCATTTTTCGTCAGATTTTGATCATGGTGGTAAGGGCCACGGTCGTTACCCAACCTTTGTGGGTAGAGAAAGGGGCAGCATTATTGATTTTGTACTGATGTCCTCTTCTGACCTAATACGGATGTTGGACAGATAAGCTTTCTACCCACCTCCTTTTAGTGACCATAATCCGATTATTTTGAATTTCTCTATTGGTTTGTCCTGCCAGCCACTCGATTTGCCAGGACCTCTGGTGCATTATAGTGCCAATAAAGTGGCCCATGTAAAAAGGGCAAATGTAGATAGTAATATGTTTCTGGTGGACCTTTTTAATTTGGTGAAAAATGAAATAGTGTTGTTTGTCATTTATCACTGAGCCACAGGCTATCAGGGAGAGTTTTTCTGTCATCTGTGATGCAGTATCCAAAATGTTAATCAAGGGAAAATCTTTGAAGCAAGGTCACCCATATACATGGTTTAGTGGGGAGTGTACTGCTGCCCTGAAAGCTCTAAAAACAGCCACTAAAAAGAATCCACGTGATATGGAAGCAGTCAGATAGGCTCGGAAGAAGAATAAAGATGCCACTGAACGTAGGAAGCAAAAGCTGAGGACAAAAGCATGGGAAGATCTGGATTATGCTGCCAATCTAGAGATAAAAAGTTATTTTGGGAGATTGTTAATCGTCCTTTTTTCACAGATAGAATGGATGCAGGCGTTGATTTTCATATTCCTGAGCAGGATTGGGTCGATCACTTCTTGCAACTTTTTAATCCACTTACTGTAGCTAGGAACCATGACAATGAGGGTCACATGGAGAAATTATCCTTTAATGAATAGTGGCTAATCGACTGTATAGATCTGGCATCAGTATCAAAAGCATTAGTATGCTCGGCTATTGGGAAGGCCCCTGTCCCAGATTGGGTGCCTATTGATTTATTTAAGCAAAACGTTGAATTTTGGCCTCTTTGATTTATAATGTTCTTAAATCTGCAATCAGGACAGAACTAATTAATTCCTGGTGTGGGTCCATAATAGTCTCTGTTTTTAAAAAGGGAGATAGGAACTTGCCCACCTGCTATTGCCCGATTTCGTCATTAGATTAATCTTCAAAAATCTTGGGTTGGGTTATTCTAGACGAGCTAGAGGATTGGGCTGAGGAAAGTTCTGTTTTTTTCGCAAGCCCTATATAGTTTTAGGTCTGGCCTTGGGATGGTGGAACAAGCCCTTATCTTACATCTAGTCTTATGAAAGTATGTCGAAGCCAGGGGGCGTGCTGTTCATATGGCTTTCATGGACCTCTCCTATGCCTTCAACATGGTTGACAGGAGGAAGCTATGGGAACTCATGGCTTGGGTGGGTGTTGAGCCCTCTCTTATCTATTTAGTAAGGCTTCTCCACCAAAATACTACCACTAGGGTATGTTTTACCCAATATGGGTATTGCAATAAGCCTATTAAGATTACAAAAGGCTTAAAGCAGGGGTGTATATTGGCCCCTTTTTGTTCTTGTTTTATATAAATGCATTGGCAAGTTATGTAGGCACATGTACTCCAGACGTTCCACATGCTGGTAATTATGCTGTCCCTGTGCTTCTTTACAAGTACGACGAGGTTCTTAAAGCTTTAACTGCAAATGGCCTGCAGAGACGTTTAAATGGTTTCAACTTTTTTGTGTCTGAACTTGGCTTAAAGCTTAAAGGTAAACCAGAAAAAATCTTTTGTTATGATGTGTGGACCAAAGAACACTAGATCATTGCAGTTCCACATGGATAATGCCCGTGTCACTAAAGAAGGTTTCTTTAATTAACGAGATCTCCTATTTGAAGCCAGTGGCTCATGGGTCAGACTGGTTTCCCAACGAGTACAGAAGATAAAAGCAGCCTGTGATGCAATTTCACGGTTTGCCAGATGGTTAGGCCATACGTCTGTCAAACATACATTCAGTGAGAACATATGGTGCTGGAGTATGGTGGTATGTGGACCCAGGGAAATTACAGACAGTGGAAAAATAAGTTTTTGAAATACCTTTTAGCTGTCCCCCTGGGTACTGCTAGTTTTGTTACACACTTGGAGTTAGGCCTGGGTTTCGTAGACGATCAAATAGCCATGGCCCACTTTTATTATGGGTCAAAATTTGGTGCACTTTAGAGGCAGTTCTCTCAAGGAAACTTTTAAATGACTGCCTAAAGTTGGACAAAGCGGGTAGCATTCCTTGGGTGGCGTACGTTAAAAGAACTTTGTATGCCATGGGAATGGCCTCTTTTTTTGATAATCCAGCTATCATTGGTCCACAAACCAAAGGGCTAGTAAAAAATAATTTTCTATCACATAGAGAGGAGAAAAGAATAGAAAAAACACTGGATATGAAATCTGTTCTGAATTATGTTCCCTTACTTACCACCTCAGGTATAGAACCCTATTTATATTGGATTGACAACTTAGAATCAAACTTTTATCTGACAAGACTGCAATTAAACAACATTTATTTCCTAGTTGCCGTCTCATCGAATGGTACTTGGTTTACATCTCTGCCATATTTCCCATGTGACGTCGCCTCGCCTCAAACAACTGTTCATTTTATACTTTTCTGTAGTTTATATAGCTCTTTGCGAATTCAGGTTTTAACTCTGGGCCTTTTAAATAAGGATTTTAAATCATATAAGGAAGGTTTCAGGTATCTGCAAAATTTGGCTTCCTTGGAATTGTGTTCTACTGTACTCAGTTATATCAAGGGAGCTATTATAATCAGAAAGAGGTATGAGTCAGTTGAGATTACTGCGGAAAGCTTTGATCTGCAGCACTGTATCTCGATTCGTGTAATAAGTCTTTTATGTGTAAAATGTATATGTATTTTATTGTTTTATTGTGCTTTCATGGTCTTTGACCGAATAAAGATAAAGATTGATTGATAGGTATTGTGTGGTCTCGAATCCTCTTGAGTGGCAGTCACTGTTGGAGTGCAAACGCAGTCCTTTTAGGGCAGAGAACGTGGTGGTGGCCAAGGCCTTATATAACATCAGGGACTGCTTTCCTCAAACTCTTCTTGCTCTTCTGGAGCTGCCCTCAAGCTGCTTTGATTTGCCCTCCCAGACTTGTGAACAGCTGGTAGGGCACAGAATATGATATTTGCTCTCTGGCTGGATTTGCATATTTGAAGATACATCATGTCAGACTGATGGGTCTTCCACATTGTTCAAAGGGCCTATGTCCTGCCTTTTTATTTAGTCCTCACCTTTTATTCCTCCAACACCAGAAAGATTTTCAACAGTCCACGTTACTGTTAGAGTTCAAGAAGTCAATCTCCCGCTGGCGAAAGGCACCATCAAGCAGGTTTTGTACTCAGAGAGGGACAAGGAAAGAAGGACATGCCTAAGGCCTGTGCTTGACCTCTGACCATTGAATGCCTTTTTAAGGAGTGGAAGGTCTTGATTGTAATTCATTGGAAGACCCCCTTCTACCCAATCAGTCAGAGTTTTGGGAAAGAGTCCGGTCCCGCTTCCACAACATGCTGTTGTTGAGGTCCAAGTCTTTGGGCAAGACCAAGAAAAAGTGAAAGAAGTCCAGGCAGGACCTGGCCCCGTCCCACCACTCTCAATCTCCTTAGAGGGTATGTGGGCATCATTGTGGCTCCTGAACTTTCTCCTGAAATCGTTCTGTGGAGCTGGTTCATAATTCTAACCTGGGCCAGACAAATTTCTCAGTCCCAAGGCAACTCCTAAATAAATTTAGGAGTTTCAGAATGCTATGCGATGCATTTTTGGGACAGCACCAGCTCCATCTAATGCACCTAACAGCCCCACTGAGCCAATGTGGCATGTGTGATACTGCAGATGAATTTGCTCAGGCCTACCATGAGGATAGTTGGCAGGAGGATCTCTAGGAAGCCAGTGACTGGGAACTTCTCCAGAAACTGACTTGTTTTGCTGAAGTCTTTAATCTAAGCTAAAAACCAGTGTATTGACTGAGATGCTTCAACTGGGTCAGACTAGTTCTGAGGCCTTACTTCCATTTAATGAGGCCTTCATGATGGGACCTCCCTCAGCGCAGTTTTGATATGTTAATGGGTCAATACCAGCTTCGGTACTGAACACCCACCTGAGGCCACATAACACCCCATAGCGTGATCCACCAATGTCACCGTCTGATGATGACGGCTAGCTCATAATGCTGTCTGACTCAGAGATAGTGCGAAGCAACCTTCACCAAGACAGCATCCAACATGACATACTCCTCTAAAATTAAACAGTCCCCTGATACTGACACTGTGACATTGCCTCAAGAGACCGTGCTTATGCATGATTTTTTTTTTAGGACAGATTTTGATAATATGCCATGTGTGATACTGGAGATGAATTTGCTCAGGCCTACCATGAGGAAAGTTGGCACAAGGATCTTGAAGATGACGGTAGACTGGGCAGTTCTCCAGACACTGACTTGTTTCACCTCTGGGCCTCGCCACTGAGTAGAGTGCATCTTTTGCCATTGAAATGTGCTACTGAAGTCTTGAATCTAGAGCTCCCCATTCAAAAGCTAAAAACCAGTGTATTGACTGAGATGCTTCAACTGGGTCTGACTAGTTCTGAGGCCTTACTTCCATTTAATGAGGCATTCATGATACTCCCTTTGAAACATGAGCCAAACCCTGCTCAGGGTCCCCACTCAACTGCCAGATTTCCCGACATCGCCCTGCACCTGGGAATCCTGTCTTTCTGACCCAGCTTCCCTCACCTGAGAGCTTAGTTTTGCAGGCTTCAGCCAGTAAGGTGAACCCAAATACATTTGCCACTACTCCTGCCTGTGAATCCAAATGTCTTAAGACCTTTGGGAAGGAAACAAGATTTCTCTTCTATGATTATTGCACTGTGGTATGTGAATAGCAGTGGCATTTAGGGTGTTATATACACGCCTTATGGGACTTGCTTACCCAAGCTCGCCAATCGTCCCAGAGGAGGCCTGTGCCTTCTTTCCGCAGACCATTCAGGATCGGCGTGATGTGGCTAAGTTGCTGACTCATTGATGTTACACCCTGAGGTGGCACTTGGTCTCTTCCATGAATTGGGAGACCCTTTGCTCGATCTGTTCGCCAAAGCCAAGAATACACAATGTCAGTACTTCTGTCATTGTCAAAGTGGCTCAAATTATGATATGCATTCTGCATGTGCCTTGATCCTCTAATCTGGCTGCCCCTTTGGGAGGATCTCCTGCTGCAGCAGTAGGTCAGGGTCCTGCACCCAAATCCTCACACCCTCCACCTCCATCCTTGGAGGTGGAGTGGCAGGAGTTGAGCTCTTGTGTTCTCCGTCATGAGGTTGTGGATGTTATCTGGCAGCCAGGCATCCTTTCATGATGTAAGTAAATGCCTGCCTTTGGGACAAGCTTGTGGCCTGGTGGTGCTCTACCAAACAATGTGACCCACTTCACAGCAAGCTGTTCAAGATTTTGCTGTTTGTGTTGTCCCTCGCCCAGCAAGGCTTTGCTTCTTTGCTTTTGGCATGGTTGAAGGGTACTTGCTGGCTATTTTGGTCTTTTTACAGTTGCCAGACAAGCTTATATTGATAAAGTCACCAGTTGTGTTATGCCCCAGTGAGATATTTAGTTCTGCCTTCTCTCATGTGTTCTCCCATCGAACCTATGCACAGCTGTCCCCTCAAGCTGCTTACTGAGCGTGCTACAAGTCATCTCTTTTAACCCTACATATACCAATTTCTACCCAGACAGGCTCGTTCATAGGATGAGTTCCCTCTCTTTATCAAAGCCGGTGACTCATTTTCATGTGGGGCAAACCACACATTCTCAACATTCTTTGCTCTGCCTCACCTCTCTAAGAAG
The DNA here is from genome assembly GCF_031143425.1 of Pleurodeles waltl. Lineage (NCBI taxonomy): Eukaryota > Metazoa > Chordata > Amphibia > Caudata > Salamandridae > Pleurodeles > Pleurodeles waltl. The sequence goes on along the minus strand of NC_090450.1, from coordinate 806,871,990 downwards.
GAGGTGACATTACATAGGCTGGAGCTAAAAACGGCTCCCAGCATTTACATCGATGCTACCAGGAAACACTGAGTGGACAATCAGCTCTTTATTGGATTCACTAGAACTAAAAAAGGCAAGGCAGTGCAGAAGAGGGCCATCTCTCACTGGATCTTTGTCTGCATTAAGATATGCTATGCACTGGCTAAAAAGAAGCCTGTGGAAGGCTTGCAGGCTCATTGTACAAACACCAAGGCTGCTACTAATGCATTTGCACATGGAATCCCTGCCCTGGATATTTGCCAGGCGGCTACGTGGGCATCCCTCCCTATGTTCATGAAGCACTACTGTGGGACAGCCGGTCTGTTGAGACAGCCACTTTGCCCATTTGGTCCCACACGACTTTTTGGTTTGAATCAAAACCTGTAAGGTACTGCTTCTGTATCTGTTCAACTGGTAAAGAATCTGCAGTTAGAAGTTTCTATCAGAAGAACAAGATACTTACCTTCAGTAATGTTCTTTCTGTTAGAGACCCTACTAAGCACAGATTCCTCACCCACTATCCCATTCTACCCACTCTGTGAATAGGAAGCAGCTGATGGGTAGTGCCTTTATGAGCCCATGCACGTCTCTTCCGTCATGGAACAACGCCAGTCAGATCACAGGGGTACGGTTTAAGATTTTCAGAAGGATTATTAAGGGTTCTAAAGATTTCTTCCCCTCCACCTCTTCAATATGTATTTGCCTAAGAAGATATTTAAGAAGGCCACTTTTGCTCAGGGCACTGTGGCCCTGCAACTGGGAGTGTGGTTGGTGCACTGAATCTCTAAGAATTGTCTTTCCACAAATCATATCATTTAACACATTGAGTTTTCTCAAGTTAATGGCTAGTGGCATGAATTTTAAGTATATGATACTGCTTGAGGTCCATACTTTCAAGAAGAAGGTAATAATGGTTACCATATTTCTGTGGCTTCGCAGCACACAGACTTACCCCTATTTGGATGAGTGACTAATTGCATTTATTTGGCGACCTTGTTACTGTGTGAGCTGGTGTGCAACTATTAAACACAGAGGAAGCTAAGCGATAGCTGGTGGTATTAGTTAATTCTTCCATTACAGGGTCCTTGTGCTATGTATTTCCTTAGGGCCGTGCCTCATTGATATTGTTGAGGGATGTGGAAGCAAGAATACTTGCTCTGTTCATAATAAAAGATACCTTACATACTCAACAGAGGGGGTTTGCCTCCACTGCCCAGAGATCACCATTTGTCACAATAACGGCCCTCAAATGCATTCCTGCCTGCAGACTTCAGGTGGGTTACCTTATACTTCAAGTACTTAAAATCAGAAGAGACAGTGCAGGTGGGCCTTCTCTGGCTTATTCAAGTACTTATAGGTGGAATACCGGTACTCCATCTTTTAGAAGCAAGATCTCACCTCTTATCTTTTGAAAATGTTTAAAAGATACCTGTTCTTGAAGGTGGATTGCTGATTACCTGTTGTTTTGTTCAGCTGTACTTCTGCCCCCGTCATTGTTGTAAAGCTAGTGCTGTACAGCACCAAACTGACATAACAGATGTGCATGCTCTTCAGGGGCAATCATTAATTTACGAGTACAGATATTTATAGGCTACAAATGCCCTTCAAGAAGAAAATGTAGAAAGTGGCTCCTGTGCAGTTCACCAGAGGACAAATCAATTAAAGCAGTCATTTATTAAAGACATTTTTAAAAACGCTTGTGTAAGTGGACCAGAATGCAAAATTTGGAGGTCAGGACATTTGGTAGTTCATTTAATTATAGTTGCATCTTTTAGTATGATCAAGATATTAATGTGTTTGCTTTGTTGTGTGTTATTGTATTTTCTATGTAAGTGTTAATCAATCATCAAGTTTTTTTTTTTATTGTACAGTACCCAGAGGCTACTTGATGACTGATGGGTGCGTGATAAAATGTTTCAAATAAATAAATAATATAGACTCACTCTCCTCGCATGGCTATAGATCCCTCTCAATAGGTTGGTCAAAACTATGCCTGCCTCTTCTTCCGACACTATACGTAAACCTTTCTTCTTTGGTTAAACTTAGGCTGTCTTTCCAGGGGTGGATATAAACTTTTCTCTCAGAGTCCAATAATATTTTGTCCTAACGGTAGATTTAGATTCTTTTCATAGAGACAGATCTCACTCAGATGGATATAGTCCCTTCTTGAAAGAGTAGGTGTATGCATTCCTGCCTAGAGGAGATATCAACCTTTATCCCTGGTAGTAAATGTAGACTCTCTTCTCAGTGATAAATAGATACAAGTGTCTTTATACATCTCTTTCTGCATATGTGTATGTGCACAAGCCTGTGTGGATGTGTCTGTGTGTGTCTTAAGACCATATATCCCCAGATGATACATCTATCAGTCTTTTATGTAGACTCTTTTGACGTATCACACTGGATATAGGCATGGCCATGACCAGGAATCTTTCCTGTTGGTCATCGTCTGTTTGTGTTTGCATGATCCCTTTCTAAAACAAGTTACTACTGCATCATTTGCAAAAAAAATACAAAGCCCTTTTTTGAGTGCTGCCTAGAAGCAATGACTTCCAATGAGGGTGGTGGGGGGGGTTAATGAACCAAAGCCAGTCTGCGACGTTTTACTGTTATATATTCTGCATGTTAGAAAGAAAAAGGGAGTTCCCTGGTTATAAAGTTATGTTGTTTGATTTCCATGTGATATGTTTATTGGCAGGTGCAGATGATGGAATGTCAACACCATGAGCTTCTTCAGACACAGATGACTGCCTTAAGGAAGGAATTTGCCCAGGATGCGGGGCATCTTCTGAATGGGAAATCTCATTCTTACCATTACCTAACTGCTTCTTCTTCACCAGATGCCTCACAGAATAGTCATTCTAGTCCCCCTGTTAACGACTGCAAAGAAAGCATGAAGCTCACAGTGCAGGGGGAACTGATGGCCACACAAGATGTCTTGAGTTCAAGAAAGATGGACCTACGAGCAGACGAGGTAAAAACCTTCATGGATTCAGAACAAAGTACCTTGCCAAATAAACTAGATTCCATGGAAATTGTGGAGGTGCACCTACATAAAAAGGAGTTGCACTGCAGCCTGGACAACACTGAGTCCAACACGAATAGGCACTTGCTCCCACTGGGGGCCAATGATAATGAAACCTCACCACTTTCAACACAATGGTCTACAGGAAAAAAGCGGTTTGCAGGGCACTTGGTAACGAGAGAGGACAAACCAAAACTTCAGCGAACTGGATGATTATCAAGATATTAAAGTTTTCTACCATTTGGGAATGGTTTCAATTCCCAGATCTGGTTAGCACTTAATTATTCAAGATAGATGTAGAAGGGCATTTTCCACAGTGATCTGATCGTATTTGACTGATTTCATTAAGGCTGTTTCCGCCAACTGCTAGAGTAGAAAGTGCTTGGGCTAAAGAAAACTCGCCATAAAGAAAAGATATGTCACCTACATTGATGTAATTCTCTGTGGTAGGGTTTCTTTGTTGTCTCTACATTATGTATTTTTATATGTGTGCTAAGTCTTCTTTACGATTTGCATGGATTTCTCTTTCATAAAACAATGAAATCTGTGAGTCCTTCATCACCCCCATTCATCTGGGCATCTATCATGAACTGTCAATCAAATCTCAGTGACTATCACAACTGAATTTGAAAAGAAAGTGGTCGAATTTAGTCTTTAATCATGTCTAACATATCCAACTTTATCATTAAAAGGCCTGAAGGAATTAAATTAATAGTGATTAATAATTGTATTACTAAAGTTTTTAGTATCAAACTGGGCTTTCTCTTAGCACTGATAATTTATTTTGTGACACGCAACACCTCAAAAGTAACAGACCACTCCCTCAAAGGCCCCATTACAAAAACTGACCAAATTATTCTTAATGGTGTTTATGTTAAAGGCATATACTATGTTGTGAATTGGCATGGTGCACCTTATTCCCAGATATCTTTGCTTTCTTTAAATACATATTGTGCACCTGAGAACATTATAATGATGTAGGACATGAGTGTATCTCAGATATATAAGGCTCTGCTGAATAATGCCCTTGGTGGTATTTTTTTCCCAGTTTAGGGAGCGGACAGCTCAATCGAAGGTACCTGAGGGCATATAATTCTGTTAGCTGAACTGTTACTTTTTAAATACATCTTTGAATAAGCTGTGAACAAAGTCTTGGCTGGCTACATCAAAGGGACTTTGCCTTAATGGATAATATAGTTTCAAACAACTAAAGGGTTATCCATTTTCGTTTGAATCATAGAAAGAGGTAATTTCTATGATGCTAAAATCTCAAAAGATCCTCCTATACCTTGTAATTTATCCACGTATATCACCCAACTGCTTGAAAATAGGGAAATTGTTGTGACAAAATGGGAAAAAATATATATATACATGTTCGATGGCATGTGTAGCTGCAGATACACATGCTATGCACAGGTCCTCCCATCTAGGGCAAGTAGAGATCTGTATCTGCCGGTACCAAGGTGTCGATGATAGATGGTACTCGATTGAAAACAATACAGACAAATTTAGAGAGTTTGTAATATTTTTCCGACTCGAACAACCGGAGTGAAAAGAAACACATCCGAACCCGATGGCGGAAAGAAAACAGTCTAAGATGGAGTCAATGCCCATGCGCAATGTAGCCGAAAAGGAAGAGTCACTCGGTCCCGTGACTCGAAAAGACATCTTCGAAGAAAAACAACTTGTAACACTCCAAGCCCAACACTAGATGGCAGGACCTGTGCATAGCATGTGAATCTGCAGTGGAACATGCCACGAACAGATGTACACTGGGTAAGTGACATTTTCCATATAGATCATGATCTTGACTCGTGGTTTTCTTTTTTGGCAGTAGCCTGGCTAACAAGTAACAAAAAAACTTAGTTTAAAGAGTAACAGGTGTTTTAGAGTAAACAAAATAATTCAAAGTGTAGTATATGTAAACCTGTAACGTTTTCTCATTGAAGTGACTCCATATGTATGTTAATCGAATGTTAAGATGTGTATGGTAAGGCTCCAATATATCTCTGTAGTATGCTTTTAAGTTATCTTAAGAAGACGATAAAATGTCTCTGCTAACAACCCACATGATCTGTAACAATGTGCACAATCCATAAGGTGGTATCGCATGGTGGTCATATTAACCTCATTCAACATTTTCAAAAATAGCACACAGTGGGTGTCTTCCTATTGAGACAAAACAACCTTTGTGTGATTCCCCTGAGAAAAAGTAGTCCATCAAACAAAGCTAATGCATACCTACAAATATTGCAGTTGTTTTGCTGTTGAATGATAGGATTATATATAACATTACCATTTGTAACATACAGTCTAAAAGGAGCGTATTCTTTGTGCCTAGGAGCACACGTAGGTTTGAACGGATTATTTTGTTTTCCCAGATCTGGTGGTATGTTTGATACACACGTCGGATGAGCATTGATCATAACAATAAGTGTGAGGAAATGTGTTGTCTGCCTGTCTTTCACTTTTCTTCCCTTGAGGCACCATTTATGTGGGTAAATTCAAGACTTCAGTTCCCAGTACTTCTGCTATTACTGCTATTAAAAAGCGAGGCCCGACACTATAGGTTAATCCAAAATGAATCACTTAGTGAAGTTTACGTTTTTGCTTTGCACACTTTGATCTGGTCTTGTTTTTGAGAGAGAGTTCTTTGTACGTAGGATTCAAGTTCACCAGGTTGTGTCCATAAAAATGTAAAGCATTCTTGATGAGCAATTATACCAAAATGTAATGCACTGTGGATGGTCTGTGGCCTTTAAATCTTGGCTTTGCAATGCCTTGGACTCTCAATATAAGCCAATCTCCTTAAGCTGAAATTTAAGTTTTAAAAATGTCTGCTGCCCGATGTTCTGTAACAACGTTGACATGCAACTAAAAGTTCAAATTATTTAACCTTCAGTAATTTAGAAAAATCTAATAATTTCAAAAAGTCTGCAGACTTTAATGACACCACGCAGTATTTGTTGTACTGACAATAATGGGTAATAGGCATCTCTGCAAACTGTTGTATTCTGATTCGTGTTAATGTTGTGCAGCGCAACAAAATTCAAATCATTGATCAGTGGCCGTGGAATTCTGTGTTTTAAGTGACTGCAACATCCAGTTGAATTCCTCTATTGCACAGCTTCATAACTGTTCTGCCTTAAATGAAGGTAAGTCTTTCTTTCATTTACTACACGACATGGAAGTGAGAGGAGAGTTTAAAGAGATAAACTAAGGGATCCTACAACACGTGGTGCTCATTCTAGGTGCATGATGTGAATGAAGTGTATAGGGATTTTTGAAGTTCTCATATATTCTAATGGTCCCTGTCAGCCAGTGTGCTGGAGCCACAAGGCATACAGGGGTTACTGTGACCAATTGTTGGAATTAGATTATTTTACTTCCGACACCCTTCAGCTGATCCATAATGCAATCCAACTATTGAGCACCACGTGCAACCCTTCAGCTGTTGACTTTCAGTGTGGCATGACGACCGTTAAAACAAGGTTAAAAAGGGGGAAGATGTCTTCACACAACAAATCTATAAGACTGATGTGGTTAACTCCTCAGGTTGTGGTCAAGAACTGCCTCTGCACTTCAGAAGGAACTGCTGTCTCCAGTGAACATTCACAGTTTTCACATAATGCATCAGACAACATATTCATAAACATATTCGGGTAAAGGGTCGGGTCAAATGTGCTTGATTCCTCCTGAGTAACCTGAAGCTAATACAGTTGGATTTAAAGGTTCTGTGAATTGCCCCACCATTTATCCCAGATTTGGACATGCTTTTTTAGACATCCGCGGGCTCAGTAAATGGACTCCTCAGTCGTGGCACAGGGGTTCATTCCTCATACCCATTTCCTCATTAAGGGTGCTGCCTCCGACCACCAATGTCTACCGATGTCCCATTCCTACAAGAATTATGATTCTGCATGCCCCGCCTCCTAAACGTGCGTGATAACCAGTAACATCGTTTTAGGAGTCACACAAATTTCCCGTCCAACCACCAGACAAAGCACTGGCAATCTCCTGTCAGTATTTTGCATTTACTTTTTTTTTAAAATATATTTTTATTACATTTTTGCTTTAATTCTGTTTCCAACATTTACTAGTCACATTATATAGGTATAATAAATCAGTAACGTTGCTGATACACAGTTTAACACATTAACTTAACAACTTAACTGAGGTCATTATCGCGCATTAAATGAGGAGTACAGAATTGGTTCCTAATCAGTCGCTCGCCAAGATGTGAATATGGGCACTTTTCCACTACATCAGGTATATACTCTTGTGAAACTGGCGCCTATGCGCTGCGTGGGGGAAGATCTAGAGCGGAGGAGATGTGCGTGTTGAGTGTGGGGTATATAACTTGCGTTATGATGTGGAACCACGGCTCTTCTGTGGGCGATCGTTATGGATCACCCTTGGCATACTTTCAGGCGCAGGGAGGTGCCAATCATTCCGGTGATTCTCATTTAAAGAGTCCCTAGTTGGGCAGGGTGGAAAGCCGTCAGGGCTGACTACTATTTGCAGTTATTCGAGTGCATTAGTTTAAGGCGGTTTCTCGTCGCTTTTGGCGTCTAGTCTATCTACCAGGATCTCCCACGCCTCACTGCCCGTCTGCCGGGGTCCCATTTTTGTGTTCCTTAGCACCATCAACTCTGCGCTGGCCCATCTTAGTGTCGTACTGTGCCAGGAAATCAGGTCTGGGGCGGTGGCCGACTTCCAGTTCATTGCTATCAATCTCTTGTACATTACGAAAGCTAGATCAATAAACTTATGTAGGTGCTTGTGCTTTTTGTCTCTATTTCTCAGGCCTAATAAACATGATTTAGGCTCTACTGTGAGTGCCAGGCCCGTCAATTCAGATACCTTTTCCACTATTGCGCTCCACTTTACACGCACTAGAGGGCAGTCCCATACCATGTGGTAGAAATGTGCCAGCGGGGCTCGGCATCTTGGGCAAGCTGGGTCCGAGGTAGGGAACATACTTTTAATCCTGGCTGGAGAGAGGTACGTTTGGTGTAGATAATTTAGTTGTGTATATCTGAACCTAGGGTTTCTCGATACTCCCTTAGTGTGTAGTAGGGCACAAGGCCATTCCTCATGTGTGATCAGGAGTGGGAGCACCTCGTTCCACTTAGTTAGTGCCTTCCCCAGAACGGGTGCCGTTTCTTTATTCAGTGCTTTGTACAGGTTCGACACTATTTGCAGTTGGCCGTGGTATTGCAGCATATGGTGTACTGCAGTGGAGGTCGTGGGTTCCTGTTCTCCCGAACCCCACATCTTCTTTATAGTATGGCATAGGGCATGGTATGTCATAAATTGCCCTGGGCTTACTGCTGTGATGTCGCGTATTTCTTCTAAGGTCATTAATTTCCCTTCCTCGAAGCAATCGCTGACCTTCTCAATGCCCGCATCTGCCCATACCGCCAAGGACCTTCCTCTGTCTCCTCCGGCCCAGCCCGGGAGGGCTCCTAGTTGCAGTAGAGGGGAGTAGGGGAGCGCGCGGCATCCACCCTGAATATACCTCTTCCAGCATGCATGCGCTACCTGCAGTTGTGGTTTGCCGGCTATTCCCTTAGGGGCTCCGGCCTCCATCCATGCGACCAGTGGTGTGCCACTCAGGTTGGCCAACGCCCCTGCCGACTCCGCTAATGTGGGTCTATGTATCCAGTCCAGCACCCATTGGAGCTGGGCTGCCACATAGTAACGCTCGAAGTTTGGGGCACCCATGCCTCCCTCGGCTACTGGGCGCTGTAGTGTGGCGAGGGAAACGCGCCCTCTGCCTCCTGACCAGATGAGTTGCAGCAGTGCACTGTTTAGTTCACGAAAAAAGCTCTTGGGGACTAGGAGTAGCAACGCAGAGAAATAATATAGGAGCCGGGGGAGTATCAGCATATTTGCTATTGCAACTCTGCCCATTGGTGACAATGGCAACTTGCCCCAGAAGCGAAGTGATCCCTTAATGGAGGCAAGTGCTCTCCCCAGGTTACCGTCTCTGAGGTCCTCCGGTTTATGGTATATTTGGACCCCCAGGTATTTAAATGAGTCAAAGCACCATCTCAGGCGCCCGAACAGGGTTGTAGCTCGGTTTGACAGTGTCCGTGTGGCAAGGGGAAATACGCACGATTTTTCCCAGTTTACTACCAGTCCGGACATTGTGCCGAACTCGGCAAGGAGTGTCATTACTGATGGTATTGTCTTGCTTCCGTTACGAAGGTATATTAAGGCATCGTCTGCGTACAGAGATATTATGTGTTTCGTCCCGTTCCTTAGTATGCCCCATTCCTCCTCCCTCGATCTCAGGCGAGCGGCCAGGGGTTCCATGGCAATAGCAAATAGCAGAAGGGATAGGGGGCATCCCTGCCTAGTGCCTCTTGCAATCGGGAAACTTTCGGATACCGTTCCGCCCGTTCTGACCCTTGCTCGTGGCCCGGAGTACAATGTCTGCACCCATTGTATACATTTTGGGCCAATTCCCATTTCCCGCATGGTATCGAATAGGAAATCCCACAACAAAGTGTCAAAAGCTTTTTCTATGTCCAATGATAGTACCATTTCGTCATGCGCCCCTGTGGGGGTGCTTCCCATCACTCCCAGTAGTCGGCGAGTGTTTAGGAATGTATTTCGTTTGGGAATGAAGCCGTTTTGATCCTCGTGTATCAGTGTGTGGATGACAGGGGCAAGCCTGTTGGACAATATTTTGCCCAGAATTTTACAGTCGGTGTTTAATAGTGATAGTGGTCTATATGATTTGACATCTGTGGGGTCCCGTCCCTGTTTGGGCAGGACCGCTATCACTGCTTCTCTCTGTGTGGGGGGCAGTGCCTTGTGTCTCCAGGCCTCTTCGTATACTTTTAATAGATGGGACTTCAGGAGGACCGAATATTTCGCATAGTATTCCATTGGGAGGCCGTCCATACCTGGTGCCTTGTTTCTTGGCATTTGTGTTAATGCGGCTTCTAGTTCCGCAGTGCTCAGTGGGGCTTCTAGTGCTTTGGCGTGTTCCTGAGATAGTTGTTTTAAATGAGCGCCAGTTAGGAAAGTTACAAGCTGACCTGGTGTATAATCCTTGCGTTTAGTGTATAGGTGCGTGTAGTAGTCCCTGAACACCCTGTTTATATCTGCTTGCGTGGAGACCCACTCATTATTGTCTAGTTTTATAGTCCCTATTGGGGTATGTTGCTGGGTTCCGTTTAGGAGCCAAGCCAGCAGTCTGCCCGACCTGTCCCCCTCAGATTGTTGGCGCATTAAATGATACTTATAATCATGTTTGCGGAGGCGGGAGTCCGCTTCATTGTATTTTATGCGTGTTTCTTTTAGTGTGGCGTATGGTGCTTCATTACCGGCTATCGCCACTTCGAGTGTTCTCAGTTCCTTCTCCAGTTTGCTTATCTCCGAGTGTAGGGCGCGTCTGACTCCCCAAGTGGATGCCATGCAGAACCCTCTTACCACCGCCTTGTGTGCCTCCCATTCTGCTGCTCTTGTATTTGCAGAGTCAGAGTTTACTTCCCAGTAATGCTTTAGTGCTGTGCCTAGTCCCTCTGCATAGGCCTGGTCTTGGAGCGCTCCTGGCTGCAACCGCCATGTAGAAATTACCTGGCGGGTCGCACCCCAACCCAGGGTTATTTTGAGTGGGGAGTGGTCCGACAGTGTCGTAGCTAAATATTCTGACACCTTCGTCAGCGCGCATATGTCAGTGGTGCCCCAGAATATATCTATTCTTGTGTGCAGCTTGTGTGGCACAGAATAAAATGAGTATTCTCTGACTGGGGTGTTGTATTCGCCAGAGGTCATGGAGTCTCATGTCGTCCGCCCATTTCTGTAGTGGGTTCTTGGTGTTTCTGGATATTACTGCTGATTTAGGAGGGGCTGATCTGTCCAACTCTACGTCAGGAAGACAATTGAAGTCACCCCCCCATATGGTGGGCGCTGCTGGGTTGTCTAGTAATGCCAGGGTGAGCGACTCCAAGAATCTCGCCTGCGCATTGTTGGGTGCGTATATCCCTATGAGAGCTAATTGTCTCCCATCTAGGTGGCCTTCCACTATCACATACCTGCCCCCTGTGTCAATCTTGTGCGTGGTTCTGGCAAACGGGACACCTCTTGCTATCCAGATCAACACCCCCCTGGCATACGCTGAGTGTGTTGTGCCTGTGACCTGCCCGCCCCATTTCGTCTGAATCTCTTGTAATTCATCTTCCATTAAGTGTGTTTCTTGTAGGATAGCTATGTGGGCCTTTAGGCGCTTGAGGCGTGCATGCACTTGCGCTCGCTTGCTCGGTGTGGACATTCCCCTTACATTCTATGTAATTATCTCATATTGTTGTGCGTGTGCAATGGTTTGTTGAGCCATGTTTCCCTGTGTGGTGTCGTGTTCATTTGCTCCCTCTTGGGCCCTATTTCCGTCCAGCTGTCTGCGCATTTTACTAGGTCTTTGTCTGAGGCTGGCGAGCGCGTTAGTGTACCCTGCTGGCAGTGTTGACCTCGTCTAACCCCTTTAACTCCCGCTAACCCACCGGCCCTGTTTACTAATTCCTCTAACTGATTGCTACCACTCAAACTTAAAGAAAAAAGGAAAAAAAGTAATAGAAGAGCCCCATCTTTGTTGTTTGGTGGGGTCAGTATCCGTTCGGACACTCGTGGGGGGGGGCACTCATTCGGGACGGGTGTGTCACCTATGCGGAGCACACACCCTTCCTCAGACCTGGTCTGTGAATGTGCACGTGCATTGGCGTGAGCACCCCTGGGAGGGCCCTCTCATTTATCCATCCCCCCCCCTTTGCCACCTATTGCGCTTATACCCCTATGATCACTGGTGAACAGTTTAAAAATATACTTTTCGGAGCCAATGCGGTTTGTGTTACGATTCCTGCTTTAGCCGCTTCGGGATTCTGGACTCCTAGTATCCTGTCCGGTTTCTGACAGTCTCACTTTTACTGCATTGTTCAATTCACAGTTCGTCTGCTGTTCTTGGAGTGACATCTGGGCCCCTGAGCGCTTCCGTGATTGTTAAGGTTGAGTTGGTCGATTCCGAGTCTGATGCAGATGTAGGGGTCGTGCGGAGTGTCTCAAAGGGGTTTTGCATGAGTATCGGAGTTTCTTTTAGTATTCTCGCTCTTTCTTCTGCCGCCTGCTTCTCAGTGGGCTGGCCCCTTGAGCGTCTCTTGCTGCGTTTCCTCGTTGCGGTGGTGGTCCATTCCTCCTCCTCGGGTGCACCCTCGTTTGATTGCGCGATGCCTTTGGCGTGCATCCATGTCCAGGCATCTTCTGGGGATGCGAACATATGCGTGCGGTCATCTAAGCTCACCCTCAATTTAGCTGGAAAGAGGAGAGCGTACTTAATGTTGTGCTCCCGGAGTCGTTGTTTGATTTTCACGAAAGAGTTCCGCTTGTTCTGTACTTCTTGAGTGAAGTCCGGGTATGCGTGGATCACTGCATCCTCGAATTGAAATGGACCTTTATTGCGGAAACGCTGTAGTATCAGGTCGCGATCCCGGTAGTTCAGGAGTCTCACTATTAGAGATCTAGGAGGCTGACCTGGGAGTGGAGGTCTGCCCGGGATTCTATTTGCTCGTTCTACCGAGAAGAACTTGGAGGGGGAGCCATTCAGTACCTCCTTGATTAGCCATTGCTCTGCTGTTAGTTCCGGGTTCTGTTCTAGGGGGAATTCCGGTATCCCCACTAGGCGAATATTGTTACGTCTGGATCTGCTTTCTGCTTCTTCGGCCCGTCTCCAAAGGATCTTTACTTCCGCGTCCAACCGTTGTATTTGTTTCTGATTATCTGTTACTGTTGGACCTGCCGCTGTTAGGGTGTCCTCCGTTGCTTTCACCCTCTCTGACAATTTCCGGTGGTCCACTCTAAGTAGATTTAAGTCTTGCGTTACTGCGTCTATCTTATATTCTAAGGAAGATTTAGTGTCCATTATAGCCTGTAATACTTTTTCGAATTGCGCCGAGTGCGTTTGGAGTGTGTTTTCGAGTGATTGCAAGGTTGTATTTTGCGGTTGTTCAGTGTGCGCCAGGCCCGGCGTATTTCGCTCCTGGTTCTTTGACGTCCTAGATTTCCCAGCCATTTTTTCACCTTGCGGACGTTGCGTTCGACCAGAGATGGAAGGACTGATTGGATATAATTTTCTGTGGCCGTGTGTTTTTGGGTGCGACTATGCTTCTTCCAGGATGTGGCGTCTTTTTTGCAGGGCTTTTTCGTTTACTGTGCGAGGCAGGCCCGAAGAGTGATGTGAGATGGCGCTATGACTCCTATGGCAATTATGAGAGGGGGGGGAATCTGCCCACCACTCCGGGGAGACCCCAGGCCCGCGGGGCACAAGATGTTGAGTGTGGGAGCTCCACGCCCCCTGTTAGGTGCCCCTCACGCTGTCCTCCTATGGGGGGGGGGGGGGAGTCCCAGGGAGGGCCACGCCGTCTGCGTGGGGCCACCTCCGTCCACTCACGATTTGAGGACAAGTCTCTGGGTGCACTCCTGCATGGAGGGAAAAAGGTGAAGAAAGGACCGTCCCCGCGCTGGGCACCCCCAGCCGGTCCCCGCTGGGGCCGGGTGCCGTCTCCCACAACCCCTGCGTACAGGAGGGGGGGGCGAGAAGGGGATGTGGCCGTCCACCTGTGGCAGGCGCGTCGCACTTCACCCCGGTCACCGGGGAGCGCCCCTTATGCAGTGGTCCACAATCACTGGGGCGGTCCCCCCTTTTCAGCCCGCGGCCCCCAGACCGAGCGCCGCAGGCCGGGTCACAACCCCAGCTCCATGCCACGAACCGTAGGTAGGGAGGGGGAGCGGTGCGGGGCAGTCGACAAAAGGAGGCCGAGGAAGTCCGCTCCAATGTAGTGCCACGCTTTGGCAGCGGGCGTGTCGTCGGGTCCACAGATGCCCCCCAAAAAGGGGGGGGGGGAGGGAGGGGAGGGAAGCCCCCTCTCTTTTGCTTGATTTTGCCGATCCTGCTCCCAGCAGGATCGGCCTGGGTTGAGGCGTGGAGCTCCTGCTCCGTTCGTTGCTTGGTAGGTAGGGTGGGGGAGGGGGGGAGCGGAGTGTCGCCCCCGGCAGCCAAAGGCCCAGGAGGGCCAGACCAGTGCTCGGACCCCCACGTTTCAGTCCCGGGGCTCCGAGACTTCCAGCCGCCGCAGCCCCCTCCTCACCTGTTCCCGTCCTTGGGATCGGGAGCCGCTTCGCCGGGCGCCTCCTTTGTGCCTCCGGATGTCCGCGATCGGGTTGACGTGGCTCCAGCCGCGCTCCGGCAGCAATTCGTGCGATCCTCGGGTCCAGGGCCGCCCCGGGGGCTGGCGCGTATCGCCCTTGTTGATGCGCCCTGCCTGGGGGTGCCCGCCAGGATTTATCGGCCAGGCCCGAGTCGGAGCTCCCTTCTCAAGCGTCCGACTCGGTCCCCATCTTGGCTCCGCCCCAGTATTTTGCATTTACATTCCCAGGTGATGTGAAAGTATGTGGAACTGGGATTTTCAAGCCAGAAATACTATGCAGGAGGCCAGCAATATACATTGCTCGTCTGGCAGGCTACCTTTTATTCTTCATTTTGTACACAATCAATATTGTAATTCCACTGTATCCGCAGTCAGCCTTGATTCATACACTCCTTACTTTCTCTACTACAAACACACCATGTATGCACATGTGTGTCATCCCCACACAACTGGAAAGAGTGAACGACCTGGTTTCACGGAACTAGCTGGCCAATTTAGAAAGGGGGGCAAGTAGGTAACTATCCTTTCACAGGTTACAGTTAAAAAGGTCTGTCAGTCCACATTAAATTATTGCTGCTACTACTGTGAGCCCAGTACTGCCTGGTGACATGAGATTACGGACACTATACATGATGTGCCCCTTCGGCTAAAAGATCCCCGCTCGGGTTGCATTTCATGTTACATTCCATCCTGAATGTACGTTTATGATTGTTGTATTCACTGGCAAAAGAAAGTGTCAAGAACACCAGCGTCTTGCCTCTTGGAAAGCGGCACATGGTCTAAGACTTGAGGATGGAGTATTCCCATCCCCAACGGAGTAGAAGATGGGAGGTGACTGATAGGGATCATTAGAAAACAGAAATTAGATAAAGCAACATTTGCATATCTACGACATAGTAAAGGTTCTGCTCTTCTTCCTACTACCACATCCACTAGGAGCTAAAGCAGACTGTATGATAAAGCATGAGACGTGTGGGGGAGGGTTTTATTCAGAAATCCCTACCTGCTCTGTTTCTATCACAGACTATCTACCTCATCTAGGGTACTGTATGTCACTTACGTAAGGTAAAATCTGGGATGGCCACTTTCATTAATTGGCTCATGGTTTCTTTCATCACTTTGAGAGCTGAAGACGTGATCTATGAAATTGAATTTATAGTCTTAGTGAAAATATTGATTTAATTACTGACTTTTTTAGAATGTTTGATGTAAATTGTTTCTGCCGGTTTCCCTAATACGTCAGAAGGGCAGACAGAAGTGCAGTAGGATAGATTGTTTTGTTTTTGTTTTGGTGATAAAACTTGCCTTGAAAAATATATGTTTATGTCTATGTTGTCAGTGAGCTGTTCTGTGTGAAAGTCGATAAATGTAATTGAACCTATAGCTTGCAAATTTTCCCCCCGCCATGCAAATTTTTTCATCAAATATTTACTGCAAATATAACATTGATATTATCAAAGATGTCATGAGTGCTGTAATGCTGTAATTTGGCAGAAAGGTAGCCCTTGGCCCAGAAAGCTCTCTTTTTCCTATTTGGTGTAAATCTGTTCAGTAGTTGTTGAGATATTAAAGGAAAACCAAATTTGTATATCGAGAGGCAACAAAACTTTGCGAACCCGCCCAATCTTGTGCAGAGATCCGATTGGCTCCGAACACTTCAACCGGGAAATGTTGGCAGCCATCTTGAGACTCGGAAAAACAAGCCTAAAAAGGAAAAGATGCAGTGTAGGTTTACCCTAAGCCCCTAGCCTTGGTCTAGAGGTCCCCCCAGAAACCCCCCTCCCACCCCCACCTGGGCTTAAAAGCATTTTTTTTAATTCACACAAAATTCATGAATATTTGCGAATTTCAGCGTGAATTTAAAAAACAAATAGCAAGCGCGGTCTCCTGTGCTTGCTTTTAATATTGCCCCTGGGTGGGCCAGGTCCTGGGGGCATTGCATAAATATGAAAGAGGGGCGTACGGGTCCACCTTCTAGGGCTTTAAAAAGCCCCCGGGACAATCACCTCCCTGGGCCAAAGTGTTAAAGTGTGTTGAGGGGGGCCACGTGGCACCCCCTCCAACAGCCCTTAAACTGCCACCAACCCATGGCAAAGTGAAATTTAAAATGTGTGAGGGGCCACGCAGTCACCCTGCAGCCCTGGGGACTGCCACCTCCCCGGGGCAAAGTGAATGTTAAAGTTTCCGGGTGCCCATGTGCCCCCCCCTGCAGCCCTCTGGACCGCCACCTCATTGGGGCTATGAACTATTATGTATGCATGGGGCACTGCCTCCTCCCAGGGGGCAATGAACTGTATTGTATGCAGGCGGGGCACGGGGCCCCGTCATGCCCCAGGGACCGCTACCTCCCCGGGGCAAATACAAATAAGGAAGGGGGGGCCGCATGGCCCCCTCTTGGAGCCATTTATGGCCCTGGAGACCACCATCTCCCAGGGCTGGCTCCTGCTACCTCCCGAGGTGCCCACCCTCCGGAGTTAACTATTTGCTTTTGCTTAGCAGAAGCAAACTAAACTCCACTTTCAGCTCCTTCCCCGCACGCTAACATGCGTATAGGGAAAGAGATGAAAACATTGCTCCTGTATGCAGGGTGCTGCTAAATTTAAGCAGCTCCCTGAGTGCAGGAGCAATGTCGGCTCCTGCAGGAGATAACAGCCGGTGGGACCGCAGGCACCTCAAGGCCCCCGCAGTCCTCCAGACGTAAAAAAAAACATTACCATGGCATCCTTTAAGCAGCTGTAGTGTAGGAGATGCACTATACATATACCCAACGAGGTAGCACTTACTAATTAGCAGTAGAAAGTACTCCAGTTGAGTAGACATTCTGCACAAAATGGTAGCTTCTTCTTGGATAAATACGCCGTGCAGGATTCATTCTCGCATGACGCTCATTTGACAGAAATCAAACCTCAACGGGAAGCATTTACAGATATAAGCAAATCAGGTGACCAAGTACAAAGTCCACTTCTGTAAAGTACTAGTCATCCTAATTTCTTGTGCATGGTCACGGCAAAGCAAGTGGTTTTTCGCTGCATTTCCACCTTGAAAAGTTATCTGTAGTAAGAAGAGTCCGACACTGCAGTATAGTTGGGTTCAAGATGTTTAATTGTAGAAACACAACCTAGTATTCATCCATTCAAGGGATAGGCCAGTAACTGAACTCCCTGGAATGTTACTACACTCACATTCTCCAAAGAATCTCTAAACCACATTATTTATTCAAAATATAACAATCCCTTCCCCTTCATCCTATAAACCAACTTGATAGAGAAAGGAACAGAACAAGAAATAAACTAAAACAGGGGCAAATAAAATAAAACAAATTAGAAACAGAAGAATTCAAAGCCTAACACAATCATTTAAAGAAACCGGAGACGTGTGTTCTCACACTAGACTTAGTAACCTCTATCTCTTCTTTTTCAGGTAAGTCCTGAGTTCATCGCATGTTCTCCCTTTGTTGCCCATTGCAACGAAAACTTGTATTAGAAGTCACATCATCTTCGGGTTCATCCTGGGTGTTCTCATTTGTGTTGTAAGTCACATCTTCCTTGTCTCTTTTATTCGCAACCAACATCGCTCCTAAACACCCTTCATCAACCTTCCTCTTACACACACCACCCCTCTGGTACAAAGTTACATTTCTAATATTCCATTTTTCACCTCCCTCCACTACAACATGAAATCTGCTGACTTAATACATGAACTGTTCCCTTAAATTTTGAGATACCACTTCTAGGGCCAGATGTAGGAAACACTTTGCGAGTCGCAAACGGCAAAATCTGCCGTTTGCGACTCGCAAATGCGTGTTTCCTATGCAGAAATGCATTTTGCGAGTCGTTACCGACTCGCAAAATGCATTTCCGAATCGCAAATAGGAAGGGGTGTTCCCTTCCTATTTGCGAGTCGCAGTGGTATGCAACTCCATTTGCGACCGCGTGGAGTCGCAGTTACCATCCACTTCAAGTGGATGGTAACCCACTTGCAAATTAGAAGGGGTCCCCATGGGACCCCTTCCAGTTTGAGACTGGACCCCCAAAATATTTTTTCAGGGCAGGGAGTGGTCCAAGGGACCACTCCCTGCCCTGAAAAAACTGAAACAAAAGGTTTCGGATTTTTTTGAAATGCAGCTCGTTTTCCCTTAGGGAAAACGGGCTACATTTAAAAAAAAAAAAATGCTTTATTGAAAAGGCAGGTCGCTAACATGGAGGCCTGCTGACGTCAGCAGGCCTCCATGTTAGCGAGTGCCTATACTCGCAATGGGGCCGCAAGTTGCGACCCACCTAATGAATATTCATGAGGTGGGTCATTGCGACCCCATTGCGAGTTGCAGATGGTGTCTGAGACACCATACTGCATAGCAATTTGCGACTTGCAAATTGCGAGTCGCAGGGACTCGCAATTTGCAAGTCGCAAATTGCTCTTTTCCTACATCTGGCCCTTAATTCTTCCAGATTTTATCTTGACCCAGTCTCCCACACTTATTCTATTCATTATTGATGTCCTCACGCTTCTTTCCCCACCAAACACAACCCACTCTTGAAGCCAAGAGGGAACTAATTTTGTACTCGTCGCACGCCCCCTCATCACCTGAAAGGGACACAAGTTGGAAGTACTGTGAAAAGTACTACGATAGGCCCACACCATATCAGAGATCACCTTCCTCACATTGCAAAGATTAGTTAACGCTAACTGAATAGCACTCTTGATTAACCTATTGGCCCTCTCCACTATACTATTGCCTTGTGGGTGATACAAAGAGGTCCTAGAATGCCTGACACCACAACGCCTCAAAAACAAAAGCATCTCATTAGAAGTTAACTGAGTACCATTATCTGTAATCAAAACCAAAGGGAATCCTTCCTTAGTGAAAATGTCCTCCAACACTTTTATCGCTGTGTTTGTGGTAATATCCCGCATAAATTTCACTATGACCCATCTTGAATGCACATTAACCACCACTGCAGCAAATCATGTTTCGACTGATAATTCAGAGATAGGTCCAATGAACTCCAGACAAATAGTATGCCAGGGTTTACCTGGATCTTCGATATGACCACAACTTCTCCCAACACCTACTTTTAACCTTTTGTCACTTTCCTTACATAATTCTCACATTTCAACCCAGTCTTTGACCTGTCCATCCAACCCTGGCCACCAGAACACCTCTTTTAACCTTCTACTTGTTAATCCTTTACCTAAATGGCCCTCGTACGCTAGATTAAACTATCTGAACCTCATTCCCTGAGGTGGTACATACTGATTGCTTCTCATTATGACACTGTCACCACAAATTACATTCACAATGGAGCGACTAGCTGTGTATGGCTATGCATGTAAGGGATGCACTGGGGCATCCCTCTTGATAAAGCACTGCACACAGTCTCTTTTTACACAGTCAACATGTTGCTCTATCTCAAGGATGTTTGCCTAGGGCATGACACAATAGGCATGACTGCATGACTTCAGTAGCATAGCTGGCCTGCATTTTAACTGGAATAAATCATGTTCTTTTTGGCTTTGGCTCCAGATTGGTGCCCCTACACTATCCATAGATCTTGTAAGCATTCCTCCCCGCTGGATGGAAACGATGTTTCGATACCTTGGGGTCTGGATCTACCACTTGGAGAGTGACATGAATGAGGACAAATTCATTAAAGCACAAGCCACACCATGTAGCTAAAATCCACTTCTGGAAGCGGTTTCCCTTAGCTACCAGGGGTTGGATAGCCTTATGTAGCATGACTGTTACCCCCGCTTGCTGTATTATTTGCAAATGTTCCTGTCTTTTCTGCCAGAAAATTATTTTGTTATCTTGATGGCATGCTGGGTGACCTCATTTGGAGCAACGACTGCCACAGGATCGCACTAGCTAATCTCCAAATGCCAGTCGGTTAGGTACACCCATCCTTTGAGAAATATTATCTTTCTGCTCAACTCCAGTGGTTCTCACTAGCTATCTGCCAGATCTCTCAATGACTCCTGCTCAAGCCAAGTTCCACTGTCACTGGGGGATCTTGCTCTGCTTTCTCCTTCCCAAGATCAAGGCAGTTGACACGTTGTCCCGACTTGTAACTATGGCTTGTAAATGCATTAACTGAAGCATTCAGCTCACCAAACACATTGTTCCATGCCTCTCCAGTCTTTTCCCAAGCACCAAGGAATTTCAGGGCTGCAGAATTATGATATTGGCACAAGGGTTCATATACACTCTTGGGGACAGCTTCCTAGATGGATATCTATTCTCTTTCGAGCAGCATGGAAAATGTCCATTCACAAGGGATAGTTTCTTGCCCACAGACAATTATTCCAGGCTTGTCACATCCATTGGAATATCACAGGTGAACACCCACAAACCTACGCTGTAACGAAAACTCCTTGAAATGGGGGTGGGTCGGCACATTATCACCTAGTTATAGAGAGCCCTACGAGAACACATAATGGTCTGCTTAACAGGCCTTCAGGGAGGTTTGGGAAACTGACGGTACGGCACTTCATGGTTTTGACTGGGCATCTGCCTTAGAATACCTGCGAAAAATATCTAGGAAGGCCCACTTTAAAAAATATTAAATTTTCCATTTTGCACAAGGCCTACTAACCTCAACAAACTCAATCAACACTTCCCAGATGCTACCTTTTCTGGCCAGGCTGTTGGTCTCCCCAAGCGGACCTACAACATATCGTATAGTCCTCCCCCCTTGGTACACTACTGGCAGGCTGAGCAGAACACAGTCACCACCATCACTATCTTTGGCAACCTTACCACTTGGGAGCCTTTCGTCCTTGGACTTTAAAAACCCACCTATAGAAACAAGGCCGCAGCCAGGCTTGCGGACCTTGGTTTACTTTCAGCTAAGCATGCACTAGCACTAAGGTGGCATTTAAGTCTGCCTCCCTCCACTGCAATGATGTAAACCTTATTTACTCACTGAGCTGAAGCTGATGCAAAGCATAGTCAGGGACGGCTCTCTTCACCCTTGACCTCTTACGCCTACACGTCAGCAGAGGACAATAAACATTTCACCAAAAACCGAAGACATCCCTATGTGCACTAGCCCATGCAAACACTACCAATGACCCTCTGTCTGCCCTTACTCAATCTTAGACCCTTATTTTCGCTTTTTTACTGTCTGACTTGACAGTGCTGCTGTAGTCAGGCAATTATCTGATCATCACTAGAGAGAAGCTTTGGGAGCCTGGTGTACATGTTTTGATTGGGCAGAAGGGGGTGTATTTCCACAAAAAAGTGCTAACCCTCCACACACACGTGATCATTTTGTTTATTTATCCAGCTGCCTGAGCTTCAATGGTCAGAGGCACATATTTGACACTGTAATGCTATTAGAATGTCTTAGATAACTATGGGCCACAGTCGCAAACGGGCCGATTCGTAGAATCACCTAGAAAAATGCTTTTTGGGATGTACAAAGCCCAAATTGCGAATTGGTAACTTGTTAGTGAATCGCAATTTGAGTTTCACGATTTAGTATTAGGAAGGGGCATGTTCAGGGAACCCCTTCCTAACACCAAATCTGAATGGCATGTATGATTGTTTTGTGACCATGAATGCAGTCGCAAAACGATCCAGTTAACACCAGTTTCAAATTGGTGTTAACCCATTTAGGACCCCTTTCCCTTTGTGAATGCATGCGAAAATATTTTTTCAGAGCAGGCAGTGGTCCCATAGATCACTGCCTACTTTTTCTTTTTCTTTTTGAAATGCATCCTGTTTTCCTCTAAGGAAACTGTCTGCATTTAAAAAAAACATGTCTGTGTGTGCTGGCCACAATGGAGTCGTAAAGTGCGACCTTCCTCATGATTATTAATGAGCTAGGTCATTTGCAACCCCATTGGGAATTGCTAAATGTGTCTGAGACACATTTGTGCATTTCATTTTGCGAGTCTCTAATTGTAATTTTGCAATGAATCACAATTAGAGACTCGCAAAATGAAATTGTCGTACATCTGGCTCTAGATTATTTATGGTGTTTTTCTCCGGCACCAGCACAGATGGGAGGAGGGCAATCATTAACCAACATGGATGTTTAGGTCTGGCTTGACACTGCAACTGTCACCCGACATTTTAACCTGAACCAACAGTAGTCTACAGTTTTTTGCTTCCACATAAATACATATTCATTCCCTTGCTATTTACTTGAAAGGCTTCACATTACCATACAAAATTCCTTTAAAGCCAGACCTATTGGCACTGCCAATACATCTTTTCTCTCTTCTCTTTTTGTAACTCCTTCTACGAAGACGATGCCCTTCACAATCCCAATCGTATTGGAGTGCTAACCCCCGCTCTCATGGCTCTCCAAGTGCCTATTTGCTGCAGTCGAACTCAGAGACATTGTTTATGATCACCTTATACATACCTACCTACTGTTTCCATCCACTGTTTATGAAAGCTTCACTCACTGATTGTATTACTTTTCCCCTTGGAACTCTACGGTTAAATTCAATGTACTGAATTACCACTGCTCGCTCAATATATACTGCAAAATAGGTATCATTAGCGCTATGCAATCTACATGTAAAAGAGTTTTTCTTCTCCAATTCGAATTTATATTAATAAAAAGATTTTGTAAAAAACGAAATCTGGGAAAAGAGCTTGACAACAAGCATCTACTGAACTCAGTAACGCTCTTCCTCTATACCGGAGGCTGACTAAAAATCAGTCATTTAAGAAGCAATTAAATAATCTGCTTTTTAAGTGTTAACTAAATGCATGGCATCTGCCAAAAAAAGCAGATGATCTGACCGCCTACCTGGTACTCCCTATCCCATTTAAAGGTGAGGAAGTGCATGATTTCTGATGGTGGACCCTCTAAAGGCAGAAACTCCTGAACCCACTGTGAATCCACCACTGGACTTACGGTTCACAGTGGCATCGCCCATTCTATTTAGCAATGGCTGAATGTCACTAGATTCCCCTGCCCAGATCACCATGTGTATTGCTTTTCACTTTAAGGTAAGAGGACACAATGCTAAAATAATTCCGCACTCTTAATCTGAATAATGAATTTATTAAGGCAATTCCCAAACATCAAGTAAGAGACACGAATATGTGAAAATAAGCATATAACTGAAGTGCAGCAGAACATGTATATATAAATATAAATGCATATATCAAGTGTTCAAGACTCAATAGGAAATGTACAGTGCATCAACAGAGCACGTATACATGAGCTAAATAATCAAGATTTAAAATACTTCACAGATTGATCAATCAGGCAAGAGACTCGATTAGGATCACAAGCAGATCCTGGACAACGCATCTGCTCCACAGGTGAGCTCCTGTCTGAGCAGCAAGTCTCCCCATCTTTTAAACCTTGAAACACCTCAAGGAGAGAGTTCTAGAACCCCCCTCTCCTCTGTTATGAATCTAAATGCTGGCAGTACTTCGTCTGCGTCGAAAACACCCATAAGAGCTGGCCACACTCCCATGGTTTTTCCGAGACAGATCAGTACATTCCTCTGGTAAAAACAACCTCAGCCTTGTGAACTCTTATCAAGTATGTATCCCACATAGTATGTTCCAGCACTATCCGACTTTGTACTTGTGAAGAGAAAAACAACTTTTGTGAGGAAAAACACCTGCGCTGCGCTGCAACTGCCACAGGACTCAAAATGGAGTCACTCAAACAAGATGGAGTAGATGGTCAAATAATGGTCAAATCTATATAGCATCACAGCATGCGACTGTGGAAGTCCCAGATACAGAAAATAATAAATGCCCCCCACGCACAGGGAGAAAACTCCCTGTGCCTCAGGGCCTTTATTTTTTGTATGCATTCCTTCACTTTGGGAGCTAATGAAAAACCAAAAATGAAAGCCAAGTTGACAATAAACATAATCTCCACTTAGCACTCATTTCTGAGGTAAGTACTTCCTCTACCCCAGAAGATGAACTTATGATAGAAAGATACTCTTCAGGTAGAGGGGGACCACACAAGAAGTCTGACTGTCCTTTGCTAGGGGAGTGAATTCCAGAGCTCCTGTTGACCTGATAGTCTACTGGGCAACACACTGTGGGTTAAATGACCCCTTTAGCATGTTCAAATGTATAACCTGTCTGTCACCTGAACCTGTAAGTTCTTTGTAACCCGTAGTGGTAGATTTGTGTCTGTAAGTTTTGTCTGCTTCTACTGTTAAACATGTGGGAATGTGAGTTCATTTTAAATTTGATGTTTCTGCCCTGCCCATCCCAAGTAGATGCTAGCCATAAGATGTGACTGACAATCTACTTTGGAGGAGCTAGGTGAAAAAATGGAAAGATGTGGAATGTTGAAGCACAGAGAAATATCCTCTATTTAAAAACTGTATGTCACATGAAATTTACAAACTGCTTGTACCCAACGTTTAAGAAAATGATGCCCACTTTGTCCACACTTTTTGAATTGGGTGAACTAATGACACCCCTGTTGCCGATCAGACAAGGTTCATAGACCATAAAAGTTTTGAAATGTTGCATGATCACCACTTCGAATTCTATGACTGTTTAGCCAGCTGGGAAAACAATTCTTTAAAATGTACTGTTTGGCCCCATTTTACAAATTTTTTTAGCTGTTCAGGGACTGTTGAGCGTGAGTTTGGGAGGTACTGTCTTGCCTTTCCTTCGGTTTTGTGTGAAAGACTCATTTGCATGTGCGCAAAGTATCAAAGAGCATCTGCCAAGGGACGCCAGTGGACCTGGGTGTGGACACTGCACACTGTGACGTAGTCAGGTTCCACTGCCGGTGTCAGAGCATAGCTGTCTAAGTGATGAGTTTATCTCGAATGTGGCATGGGGGAGACCTGGTAAGTGTGTCTTTTGTTGCTTGAAAGTCAAGAAAGCACCTACTGACCTCTTCGGGGGAAAAACAGAAAAGACATTTTTTTTAAACTGTTGTTTGGGAAACTGGTAAATAGCAAAGGTGAGACTGCACTTCAGAGATTATTGATAGTGTTAGCGCTTCAGACCTTAATAGGTAAACTTACAAGGTGACGCGAATAGGTCGATGAACCTTTTGACTCGTATTAAGAAGTTCTTACCATAGCTTCAGTACATGAATCAATAATCAAACCACAATGATCAACAATCATTAGTAATCAATAAAATCAATAGTCAATGGAGTCAGTAATTGTCACACACCATGACGTTTCAGCCATGAATAACCACACCTTTAGTAAAAGTTTAGTACGTTTATTTCCCTTATATTAACAATACTAAAGTCATGTAGATTAATCTCAAAATCAAATGAAACACATATATGAACAATACTGGTTGTCCAATATGGCGGAAGAAACATAATCTAATCAAAGCTTGAACCACAACACATTCTAGAGTGACAGTGCAAATCAATAATAGAGTCAGTTGCGAGTAAGTTATAATGTACATGGAATTCAGCAAAGTATCTCATCAATCATTAGTCCCTATAATTTGTCAGTCATTTGTGAGTGCCCTTAACTAAACGTCAGATTAACATCAGCATGTTGGGCTTCATGCAAAACAATTTAGAACACACATTTAGGAAAAACATCTAACTATGGATCTGTCAAAACAGCGCAGTTGGTACCTAGAAAGAAAAGGCCAAAAATGCATAACAATCACATGTCATCATATCCAACTATCTGCAGTATGGGTCAGCAAAGCAGAATCAGTCTTCTTCCTCAGGTCATCAGTCAATCACCAAAGCATCAGGCTCTCAGTCAGAGAGTATGAGACCAATGACAGAATGAATCTTGAATCGCTCCAAAGTCTCTCCTTCTAAAATCGTAATAGGTCTCTCTCCTCTAGTCTATCTCTCCCAAAATCTGAATAAGTCTCTCTCCTAAAGTATATCTCTGTCTAATTCTCCTCTGTCATGTTGTTATATCAAAGTC
Organism: Pleurodeles waltl; assembly: GCF_031143425.1. NCBI lineage: Eukaryota > Metazoa > Chordata > Amphibia > Caudata > Salamandridae > Pleurodeles > Pleurodeles waltl. The sequence goes on along the minus strand of NC_090450.1, from coordinate 806,845,875 downwards.
ACCTAAAGTATCCCCTAACTCCCCATTGGTCAGTTGATCGTATGTTTATACTTTATCCAATAATATTTCTACACCAAATCTATGAATTCTAATATTTCTCTATTCACATGGAGTTGATTGGTTCACTTTACGATGTCCTCATCATCCGGCTCATCGGGTAGCAATATTGTTGCATCTTCAGCTCCAGTCAGTATCTTCATTGTTCTCGTCCTGGGAAAGTACATCTCACACACATTACACATAAGTTGTTACACTAGCGGGAACATAATTTCCTTGCAGTCTGGTTTCACGAAAAGCTTCTGTTAAGCACGGTTAACAAGACAATGGACACTTCACAGTTTAATTTACTCTGTCAGCATTTTTATTAACCACTAAGAAATACAGCTTCTGCATGAGGCCTGACAAGACTAGACCAAGACACTCGCTAAGTTAAGGCCTACAATTAATAAAACTAGAACACACTTCATAACCCTTAATATGACATATTACTACATTAGTCTAATACATTTCAATATTTCATAAGTATTAATCATCAATTAGAACATTTCGTGAACACTGGTGGCCATTCTTCGAGGTCACATTTTCAAACGTGTGCATTATTTGTCTATCTTATTCATTTTCTACATAAACTCATTATTCAAAATACATAACACTCATTAATACATTTCTAATTAAAACACCTGCGCTAGCAATGGCAATTGGGAGGTATTGTCTTGCATTTACCACTGTTTTCATCGACTTTCTTGAATTCTACTTTTTGGGGTGCTGACTCTGATGAACAGAAATATTAGCAGACATATGATGGCCAGTTATGTTGGACTTTCAGAACTGCAGACTGGTTTCTGGTCTGTACCATTCTCAGGTGTCTGAGACCTCACTGGTATGGTAATCTTGCACTAAGTAGGCTGTGTAAATCAGGAGTAGTCATGGAGCTCGACCAAGCGAGGCCATGTAAAAGTGTAGCAGGCAACACAGAAATCACAAATTTAAACTTCTCCTAATGGATGCAAGAATAGAAAACATTTTTTCATTTGTGCGAACAGATGAATGGTAATTTCTGTGTGCAGAGCTGTGCAGGGGGAAGGGAGCTGTGGCGAAGAATTATGACGTAAGTAAGCATCAAGTACAGGGATTGGCTGCCTCCCCGTCCAAGACTGTATCTACAACTACCTACGAGTGTTTACTTATTACCGGGCAGAAACACGAGCCCCACTGAACGCAACGATAAAGAAGCCAGAGCGTGGAGCGCTTGGCATAAAAATCATAAAACTAAGTTTGTGTGTGCCCTGGCACCACATTCTTCATACTAAAACCTCGAAGACACACTCTTTTTTCATAACATATTTTAATTGTGGTTTAGCAGTAACATAGGGCCATACTGGCCATGGAATACAAAGGAGCTGATAACCAGTAGAAGTCTTGCATTAACCGTAGAAACAATAACAGAGCCACATGCACAGATGATTCCAAACCACCTCCCTCCGACCCCCGCATCACCGGGGTGCACCCATAACAGCAAACGTTTCATTACAGCAAGATTGGCCCCTGTCTTATTGATTGATATTCCCGTATTTAACTGGGAAGTCGGGGTACAAACAGGTGCAAGAACTATGCCCATATAATCGCCCATTACTGCCCCACCTTACGTTTTTTCTGGGAGCAGCCACTAGCTTGGTAAACAGCTATCTCGAGGTCCACACAATGGTCAAGCCCTTTCTTCCAAACACTAAGCAATGGGGAGTGTTTGCCTTCCACAGCCTTGCAATGTCTCTTTTTGCTAGTGTGAGACCCAAAAAGAGCAGCTGTCTTTTATAGCGGTTGCCACCAATGCCCTCTGTGCTATGGCGGTGGAGCACCTTAGGATCTTGTGGGATAACCCAGGAGAGAACCTCCCAAAAGTAAGACGTGATGCCCTGCCAAAAGGTCGTCAGCACTGTGCAGCTCCGCAGTGTGTGGAGGGAAGTTCCTACTTCCTCACCGCAGCGTAAAACACTGGGGAGGCTATCACGCCCATATGCCATAGACAACGTTGTGTAAAGTATGTCCCAATGGAAATATTTAAATTGAATCAATCTCAGGTGGGCAGGTATCGCAGCGGCGCAAGGGGCCCCTAAGGCCTCTGTCCAGTCATCCTCATCTAGGGTGTCTAAATTGTCTACCCATGCCTGCCCTAACGCTGGTAAGGTGGTAGAGCTGTGTGTGATCAACAATTGATATATTTCTGCAATCTTGTAGGCCCCCTGATCTCCTGTTAGGAGTTTCCCTTCTAGAGGGCTAAATTCAGGCAACTCCTGCAGATCTTAGATATAGGAGGGAAGGGCATAGCAGCAGCGTAGATATTGATAAAATTGGCTACGGTGGAGTTGAAATTCAGCTTGCATCTCCTGAAACGGTTTATAAATTCTGCTGTGTAGGACATCACCAAGCGTGGATATGCCTATACAGTCCCACTTTTGGAACCCGTTTAAACGGGCTACCTGGTGTAGCATGATGCTATGCCACAGAGGTGTCCAGTACGTCAGTTTCCCCCACCACTCCTTCTGTCGGAGGGACCGTCTCCAGGTGTCTATATCTACCCGAGTTGCTGGGGGTAGGGAACTTATCTTCTTGATATTGTATAGCTAATCTAGCAAGGAATAGTCACCTAACACCCACCGCTCCAGTGCGTACGCTGGGTCGCTCTGAATGTCATAAAACCAGTTGTTGATCACCTGCTGAAGGGATGCGGCATAATAATATCTCACATCTGCTGCAGCAATTCCTCCACAATATGTGAACAGAAAGCACATGCGGAGGGCGACACGTGTAGCACCTCCTCCCCATGTGAACCCGGATAGGATGGGGTTAAGCTGACTTAACCATGAGGGTAAGGATAATTTTGGAATTGGTAAAGCAACCGAGGGAGACAGACTGTTTTAAAAATTGCCGACCTGCCCAGTAGGGATAGCAGCAGTGAGGACCAATTCTTCATTTCCTCTTTGATGTGGGTGAACACGGGGTATATATTTCTCATCCACGCCAGGGCCAGGTCGGGGGGAGACATATATGCCTAGGTACTTTAACCTCTCCGCCAGTGGCCATGGTCAAGCCAGACGTCCATCTCTAAGTTTCGCCACCATTGCCGATCTGGAACAAAACAGACTTTGCTAGATTCGTATATAGCCATATATTATGGGGTTCATGAGGAAGAATAGGACGTTATTCTGCATACAAGGCTATTCTGTCAGACAATGTTGTGGTCTACTCGTAGCGTCGAATCAAAGAATCCGTCAGTACCCATGTAGCGAATGGCTTCATGGCCAGCACGAACAGGAGCAGGGAGAGGGGACATCCCTGTCGCGTCCCCTGACATATCGGGAAGGGATCAGAGACCTCACCAGAAACCTGGACAGTGGCAGTAGGATTTGTGCATAGCAGGCAAATATACACTAAGAATCTTGGGTCCATGTTTAGATGATCCAGGGGAGTGAACAGATACTTCCAGCCCACTGAATCAAAAGCTTTGTCAATATCTGCCAATAATATTACTGCCAGTGTCCCTAGTCGTTCTGCTAGGGCCATTGCGTTATATACCTGTCTAATGTTATGGTACATGGCTGTATGGGGCATAAAGCCCACCTAATCAGGGTGGACCAAATCAAGTAGGTATTTCATATTTCATATTGGCGAAGGTTCGAGAGAATGTTTGCCTCCAGATTTAGGAGCGAGATAGGCCGGTAAGAGGAGTGCTGTTCCCGAGGGCAACCCGGTTTAAGAAAAACCACAATCTTGGCATGTCCCCAGTCTAGAGGGAGCACTGATATGTCCAACGTCGAATGGATCACCCCAGGAGATGCTTCTTCAGCTGGGGCTGAAGGCTTTGAAGAATCCGCTGGGGAACCTGTTAGGGACTGGAGCCTTCCCAGTTTGTATCCCCGCCAGGGCTGACGACAGTTCATCTTTAATTATAGCCTTGTCCAATAGGGCTTGAGCCTCATCTGACACAGCCTGGGGGCAGAATGTCTCAGTGAGTTCAATAATATGATCGGGGTAGCACCCGCCTGTTGTGCATATATCTACCTATAGTAGGCCACACAGCTCTGGGCCGCTGCGGGGGTCTGAGAGGAGTTCATCATGGATCACCAGTACAGAGGGAAATAAATGTTGCGCGTGGCCTGGAAGAGTCGATGCAAAAACCTGCTGGATTTGTCACCCCATTGATATATGTGACTTTGCGTCGCCTGCCATATCTGTTTAGCGTCATCCAGGAGCACCTGTTGCTATCGCTGCTGAGCTAAGCCAAGTTGCTATCGTGCCTCATCGCCATCTGGCTGGCAACCACTCTCCTCCAGTGTATGTATCTGTGCCTCAAGCTCAGTCAAGTTATTAACCCTGCTTCTACGTTCTCCTGTGCAAAAGCTAATGTCTATGCCCCGAATCATCGGCTTGAGGGCTTCCCAAAGTAGTTCTGCGGAGGGGGCAAGCAACCTCTTATGGGCAAAGTATTCAGTTATGGATCGGTGTAGTGCAGTCTTACATGTCCAATTCTGCAGATGCTAGGGGAACATACGTCAGCGGAAGACAGGACACGCTGGTCCTGCTCATAGTCGCAGTGTCACGGGGAGTAGTCAGAGAGTCCCCTGGACAGGATGTCTGTCTGTGTCACCATATGGAGGAATCTACCAGGGACCATCATATAGTCTAGTCTTGAGAACGAGCTATAGACGGTCGAGTAGAAGGTACACCCCAATTCTCCTGGATGATATGCCTGCCAGGCATCTCTCCAGCCCAGAGTAGCCACTAGGGAGCCCAGTGTGGACCCCCCGTCACTCCTGCCCTCCTGCGCACCACCTGTCCTGTTCCAGGCACAGCATGTCATTCCAGTTGCCCCCAATCACGGAGAGGCCATCGGGCATGTTCCCCCAAAGCCCCATGATCTGATCTATGAACGACCGCCCCAATGGCGGGGGGCAAAGACACTGCCAACGGTCAGGGGTTTGTCAGATAGTGTACCTGTTACAAGCGTGTATCTGCCATATATAATCAAGTTTTGATGAGCAGAAAAGGGATTCTGCTGTGGATCAAGATGTCAGTACCCCTCGAGCCCCTCGAAAACCCAGAATAATACACTTGTGTGTAGCCATACCTGGCCAGACAGGGTACTTTGGGGCCCACGAGGTGTGTTTCTTGAAGGAATATTATGTCCACTCCAAGCCTCTTGGCCTGCTTTAGCATGCCACCCCATTTATGTCAAGCATCCCCTATACATTCCATTTGAGGAGTCGTATCTGTGCCTACGGCACCCGCAGAGCCGGTATCAGTCATTTGGGGCCGAGTGATGAGTAAGTGTGCTGTCCGATGTGCATCGAAGTGAGTGTATGCATTCAGACAGTGCAATAACTAATGAACTTCACACCTCCCACCCCAATACTTCAGAAAACGTGAAGCATATGTCACAGAAGAAGTCCGCCAGGTGCCTCAACGGAGGCCCCTAGGTGACCATCACCAATGGATCCCCATAACCACCCCAACCAATTAACCTGTGTTATAGAGGAAAACCTTTTGTCTCTAGGGGTGAACTCATATAGTCTAGTCATATAGTCTAGTCCACACTATGTTACATTGGAGAAATACTTAAGCGTCCGTCCCATGGTGGCCCACAGGTAATAGCGCATGCTAGTCCGGCAACGACAACAGCTTATTCCCAGGTTATGGAAGTCATGTGGCAGCTTCTTTATTCAAGACTCTCCAGAATGATTGGGACTTATTGCGACACTTTCCAGTCTGTCTATCACTCTGGGATGAATCGGAGTACATGTGGGGGCAGCAGCATATGCGGTTTCTTCGATATTGACTCATCCATCCAAGCCAAAACCTCTTCAGGGGAGTCAAAAACATTCCCTGTGAGTTGTAGGCAACTGTCAGGGACGCTGGGTAAAGCAGCATGTAGGGGATTTTGAGGTCTCTTAGATATCCTTTCCCTGCCGTGAAGGATTGCTGCTGCTGTTGTACCATTTTCGTGTAACCTGGGAACATCATTATATGATGTGAGCCATATATGATTTTGTCTAGGCCAAGGGCATATTTTAGGATAGCGTCCTGGTCCATGTCATTGAGAATATTGGCGATGACTGGACGTGATCTTGCCCCGGGAGGGGGTTTCCTTATCAAGAATCTGTGGGCTTCACCCATGCAGCCGTTGGTGGAATTTGGCCGGAACGTCGCAATGCATGCGTAATGCAGAGTGGTCAGAACTCTGCGAACTCCGCTGGCATTGGTTTACATGTGGCAAAACATGGATGTGCTCATAGACCATGTAAGCCCAGTTCATTATCATTCTCTCTAGCCCACTTTTTTTTTACCATGCTGGCAATGTATTCTCATTTCCACTTCCCCTAACCTGAACTGAATTTTTCATTTTATATCAACACGTTTTAACTGCATTCCCTTCTGATAACTAACTAAACTGACTAAAGTGATTCAATATCATTTTCCATAGTGCATATCCAAATCTAACTTAACTCTTGGGACTTGAACAGTCGTGATATTACTTCACAATTCATTGTTCTTCATCTACAGTATGGAACAGAGTGTATGGTTAAAAAGCTTAACCTGCTAAAAAATGTCAATCTGTGTCCTGCAGATTACCAGTGAACACACTGCATCTCCGCAACAGGCTCCATCACTCTGTGCTATATTTCCAATATATAATGACTTTTGTTATAGTACTTCATGCTGCATGTGTGCTATTTCTGAGCATTGAGAACAACAGGCTCTACTAATACTCAATTTATCGACCTCAAGCTGAGCCTGCCGACCTATCACTAATCACATTTGAGCAGTAAGCATTTAAGTCGCAGAGCCACCCAGCTGGCTTTACAGTTGTAAACTTAGTTATCACACCTTGAGAGGAAAAATACCAGACAATTGTGTTTTATTGTTAGAAATAATCAGGTCCATATTTCATTAAGTACTGGCACCTATTTCACAAAGTACTGTTTCTTTTTCTTGTTTGAATTTTTCATTTAACCCCTTCCCCGCCATGGACATGATGGTTACGTCCATGGCAGCGCCCGTGTGGCGCCATGGACGTAACCATTACGTCCCGGGACTGCCAGGCCAGGGCTGAAAGGGGAATCCCTTCCCCTTTCACCCCCAAACCCCCTCCCCATGACGTCAGCGCGCAATCGCGCACTGATTTCATGAAAGGGGGAAAGACGCGCTGGAAGCCATTTGCTTCCAGCGCATCTAAAGGAGAAGGTGAGTTTTTCACCTTCGTGCGGGGGGGATGCCTCTGAAAGAGGCATCGAGGGAAAGGAAAGGGTTTTCCTTTCCCTCAATGTCTCTTTGAGCATTCCTGCTGCCCGATCGCGATGAGATCGGGCAGCAGGAATGCCCACTAGAGACCAGGGATTTCTGTATGTGTGTGTGTGTGTTTATAGTGTGGGGGAGCGACCCCTTGGGCAAGGGTCGCTCCCCTTTGGGGGCAAATGTATTTTTCGTCATTTCTGCCCCCCTTGGGGGCAGATTGGCCTTATTTTTAGGCCGATCTGCCCCCAAGGGGGGCAGGAAGCCACTAGACACCAGGGATTTTATTGTTGTTGGTTTTTTATTTTGTGTTGGGGGGCGGCCCCTTGGGCAAGGGTCACCCCCAAGGGTCCATATGTATTATTGGGCAGTTCTGCCCCCCTTGGGGGCAGATAGGCCTATTTTTTTAGGCCTATCTCAATAGCGCCAGGGATATTATATGTGTGTATGTGTGCTTTGTGTGGGGGGGTGGCCCCTTGGGCAAGGGTCGCTCTCCCTGGGGGGCCAATGTATTTATCGCCGTTTCTGCCCCCCTTGGGGCAGATTGGCCTTATTTTTAGGCCGATCTGCTCCCAAGGGGGGCAGAAAGCCACTAGACACCAGGGTTTTTTTTTTTGTGTTGAGGGGCGGCCCCTGGGGCGAGGGTCGCCCCCAGGGGCCCGTATGTATTATTGGGTAGTTCTGCCCCCCTTGGGGGCAGATAGGCCTATTTTTTTTAGGCATTTCTGCCCCCAAAGGGGGCAGAATCCCCATAGCGCCAGGGATACTATATGTGTGTATGTGTGGGGGTGTGGCCCCTTGGGCAAGGGTCGCTCCCCTTGGGGGGCCAATGTATTTATCACCGTTTCTGCCCCCCTTGGGGGCAGATTGGCCTTATTTTTAGGCCGATCTGCCCCAAGGGGGGCAGAAAGCCACTAGACACCAGGGATTTTATTGTTGTTGTTTTTTTTGTGTTGGGCGGGCGGCCCCTTGGGCAAGGGTCGCCCCCAGGGGCCCGTATGTATTATTGGGTAGTTCCGCCCCCTTGGGGGCAGATAGGCCTATTTTTTTTAATCCCCAGGGATACTATATGTGTGTGTGCTTTGTGTGGGGGTGTGGCCCCTTGGGCAAGGGTCACCCCCCCCCAAAGGGGGCAATGTAATCTGGGCGATTTCTGCCCCCCCTTGGGGGTAGATTGGCCTATTTTATTTAAGCCCACCTTCCCCCAAGCAGAGAACACTAGACACAAGGGAAAATTAAAAAATGGTTAGTGGCGGAGTGTTTGTCAACTGGCGAAGTATTTGCTTTTATGATAATAACAGTTGTTCTCCTTTTTGTTCTAGTTCAAAGCTTTTGCTGACTTTGCTGTGGCTTGTTGCAGTTTTGGCAGTAGTTGTCCTGCGGTTTGCGTAGTTGCATGTTTTAGGTAAGTAAATACATTTACTCCAAGTGAGTATTGTTGCCATGCATGAATGACATGTTTTTAGGTGGTGTATTGCATGCAGGATTGTGTGTGAAATTGTCCTTAGATTTATGCACAATGATTATTGTGTTGTCTGATGTCTAATTTGCTTTTTTCTCCTCTTTTTAGTGGGATATCATTGGTGATTGCTGTGGCTGTGCAGAGTAGTTGCTGGTGAGTCAAGCTTTTTCAGGCAAGTGAGCAGTATAGTTTTTGAGTTTATAACTCTTAGGGCCATATGTACGAACACATTTTCCCATTGACACAGAATGGGAAAAACCCATTGCTACATCTGGCCCTTAGTGATAAAGCTACACTTTGTTACTTATCTTACAGAGTGCTGGTTGTTGGTGGTGTATTTTTCCAGTTAATTTTTGTAGGAAGGATCATGGCTAGCCGTAGGATGACCGCTCAGCAGGTTGTTAGTGTGCTTTTTGAGTCATCTTCTGACCATGAATATGAGACTGACTCTGCATCTGAGGCAGAGGAGGAAGTGCAGGATTCTGGAAGTGAATTTTCTATCAGAGATGAATCATCTGATGATGAAGCCACTCTTAGTGCTGATGAAGGGCCTGTGTTAGAGGAGGACAGTGATGTGCCGATGGTGCAGGAGCCAGCGGCTGAAAGGCTTCCCATTGGAAGACCTGACACGTGGGTTGCACCAAACATGGAGCAGCCACAGTTACCTGCGTTTACTGGTTTTCCAGGGTGTTGAGTTAATACGGAAAACTTTTTGCCCGTCAACTTTTTTGAGTTGTTTAAGGACGATATATTTTTGGAAGAGATTGTTGAGCAGACTAATTTGTATGCAGAGCAGTTTTTGAGGGAAAACGCTGCCAGACTTACGCCACACTCTAGAGCTAGCCGGTGGATTCCCACAAATCTGGAAGAGTTGAAAAAGTTCTTGGGTTTAACTTTTTTGATGGGGCTGATAAGGAAGCCATCGCTGTCTTCATATTGGTCTACTAGTCCCTTGATGGCAACTGCTATATTTCCTGCCATCATGAGTCGTAACCGGTATGAGCTTCTTCTTCAGATGTTGCATTTTGTAGATAATGCTTTAGCCTTGCCACAAGATCATCCTGATTCTGACCGTCTTTTTAAGATTATACCTGTCCTTGATCATTTGGTAGATCGGTTTTCAGAGATCTATGTTCCAGGGAAAGAAATATCTGTAGATGAGTCTTTGGTCCTGTTCAAGGGTCGTTTAGTTTTTAGGCAGTACATTCCTAACAAGAGGGCACGGTATGGAATTAAATTGTATATGCTGTCTGAAAGTAGTACAGGATATGTTTATAATTTCCGGGTCTTCTCTGGTAGGGATTCCAATATTGACCCCTCTGGTTGTCCACCCACTTTTGGAGTTAGTGAGAAAATTGTGTGGGAACTTGGTAGACGACTGTTTAACAAAGGTCACCATTAATATGTAGATAACTTCTACACTGGAGTTCAGTTGTTCAAGGGGTTGTTCAGAGTGGACACTGTTGCTTGTGGCACAATCCGCTCTAATCGGAAAGGCTATCCAAGAGAGCTTGTCTGTAAAAAACTTGAGAAGGGACAGTGCAGTGCCTTGCGGAATGATGAGCTGCTAGCTCTGAAAGTTTTAGACAAGAGGGATGTATACATGCTAAGCACCATTCATGATGAGAGTACTTCACCTGTGGCTGTTTGGGGTCAGGTTTCCGAAGTGCGCAAACCTGTGTGCATCTTAGACTATAATAAGCACATGGGTGGTGTTGATAGAGTAGATCAGAGGTTAGAACCTTACACTGCTGCTCGTAAGTCTTATGTTTGGTATAAGAAATTAGCGGTTCACTTGTTCCACTTGGCAACTTTTAATGCTTTTGTTGTGTTCAAGGATAGTTCTCCAGAGTCAAGGATGACATTTGTGAAATTTCAGGAGTCTATCATAGCTAGCCTTGTTGTGCTGGAACAGGGAAGAGTTCCTAGAGAAGCAGAGGTGGAGGATGTGGCTAGATTGAAAGATCGTCACTTTGCTGAGCACATTCCTCCCACGGCCCCAAAAAACTTTCCTGCTAAGAGATGTAGAGTCTGTGCTCGAAGAGGTATCAGGAAGGAGACTAGGATGTACTGCCCTGATTGTCCTTCAAAGCCTGGGCTGTGTGTGAGTGGCTGTTTCAGGAGCTACCACACACAGAAGAATTATTGGGAAATTCTGTGAGCGTAAACTGCTGTTTTATATTTTTATATGTTCAGTTTCACGGTTGGCATTAGTCATGTATTCAGTTAGAGCTTTTGTGTTTGTAGTTTTGTACTTATTTATGATTAGTGGTTTCTTTGTTGTTTAAAAAAAAGAAAAAAAGGGATAGTATGTGTGGGGTGGTGCTTGGCTGGCGGTGTGCGTGGGGTGGCGCTTGGCTGGCGGTGTGCGTGGGGCTTGGCTGGCGGTGTGCTTGGAGTGGCGCTTGGCTGGTGGTGTGCGTGGGGTGGCGCTTGGCTGGCGGTGTGCGTGGGGCTTGGCTGGCAGTGTGGGTGGGGTGGCGCTTGGCTGGCGGTGTGCGTGGGGTGGCGCTTGGCTGGCGGTGTGGGTGGGGTGACGCTTGGCTGGCGGTGTGCGTGGGGTGACGCTTGGCTGGCGGTGTGCGTGGGGTGGGGCTTGGCTGGCGGTGTGCGTGGGGTGGCGCTTGGCTGGCGGTGCCAGCCAAACGCCAGTCCACACACTCATCAGCTGGTGTGATTGCTGTATCAGGCATTTGGGCGTATGAAAGTGATGGGCCCTTGACTGGCGCTGTCTGTCGATGCGAGTCTTGTAATGTGCTGGGCCCGTGGCTGGTGGCGTGAATGGTCTTGTGCATGTCATGTATGAAAGGTGTGTGAATGGACTGTAAAGCGGTTGGTGCCTTGTCGTGGCTTTACAGCTCACGAGCTGTGAGTCATGGGTTCAGTTTTTTGGCCTTTCGGTTATTACCAGTGCCTTTCACTTTTGTGAAATCTCTTGTTAATAAAATTTGATCTACTGAACCATCACTCACCCTCGTGCCAAATCCAACCAGTATGTGTGGTACAAATGACAAAACCTGCTCCGCTGTAATCAGGCGTCGCAGCACACTTGAGACACGCTAGGTGTCTCCGGTGGGACCCCGATGATGAAGCATGCCACCAACTTGGTTGGTGGGTGAGGGGTCTTTTTCACATAACCTAAGTGCGTTTCTTTTCACAATTTTTGTGTTTGGCACATCACAGACATATGTGGACACATCAAAATGATATATTACAAAACTACCTGTGTTTGGGGGGGAGGGGCCTCCTATGTTTTTGGTCCTTGGTGCGGCCTTCATCTAGGGAAACCTACCAAACCCAGACATTTTTTTAAACTAGACACCCCAAGGAGTGCAGGGAGATGTGGCTTGCGTGGATCCCCCAACATTTTCTTACCCAGACGCCTCTGCAAACCGCAAAATTTGCTTAAAAAAAGCATATTTTCCTGACTTTAGTTTGTACGCTCACCGCTCCAGCACAAAATTCCAACTCCCCAGCGTTCCCCTCAGTCTCCCAAGTAAAATGACACCTCACTCGTGTGGGTCCCCAAAGCAGAGTCAGCCTAAAGATGTATAAAAGAAGAATATGTCCTTATCAACTCGCTGTGCTATCCCCTCTATCTCTACAAGTTTTTGGCCTTATACTGTTGCAGGCACCTGGCCCACCCACACAAGTGAGGTATCATTTTTATTGGGAGACACTGGGTGGAAGGAAATTTGTGGCTCCTTTCTGATTCCAGAACTTTCTGTCACCAAAATGTGAGGAAAACGTGTTTTCTTAGCCAAATTTTGAGGTTTGCAAAGGATTCTGGGTAACAGAACCTGGTCAGAGCCCCACAAGTCACCCCATCTTGGATTCCCCTAGGTCTCTAGTTTTCAAAAAATGCACAAGTTTGGTAGGTTTCCCTAGGTGCCGGCTGAGCTAGAGGCCAAAATCTACAGGTAGGCACTTTGCAAAAAAACACCTCTGTTTTCTTTAAAAAAATGTGATGTGTCCACATTGCGTTTTGGGGCATTTCCTGTCGCGGGCACTAGGCCTACCCACACAAGTGAGGTACCATTTTTATTGGGAGACTTGGGGGAACGCTGGGTGGAAGGAAATTTGTGGCTTCTCTCAGATTCCAGAACTTTCTGTCACCGAAATGACAGGAAAAAGTGTTTTTTTTGGCCAAATTTTGAGGTTTGCAAAGGATTCTGGGTAACAGAACCTGGTCCGAGCCCCACAAGTCACCCCATTTTGGATTCCCCTAGGTGTCTAGTTTTCAAACATGTGCAGGTTTGCTAGGTTTCCCCAGGTGCTGGCTGAGCTAGAGGCCAAAATCCACAGCTAGGCACTTTGTAAAAAACAGCTCTGTTTTCTTTCTGAAAATGTGATGTGTCCACGTCGTGTTTTGGGGCATATCCTGTCGCGGGCGCTAGGCCTACCCACACAAGTGAGGTACCATTTTTATCGGGAGACTTGGTGGAACACAGAACAGCAAAACAAGTGTTATTGTCCCTTGTCTTACTCTACATTTTTTCCTTCCAAATGTAAGACAGTGTGTAAAAAAGACGTCTATTTGAGAAATGCCCTGTAATTCATATGCTAGCATGTGGACCCCAGAATTCAGAGATGTGCAAATAACCACTGCTTCTCAACACCTTATCTTGTGGCCTTTTTGGAAATACAAAGGTTTTCTTGATACCTATTTTTCACTTTTTATATTTCAGGAAATGAATTGCTGTATACCAGGTATAGAATGAAAACCCATTGCAAGGTGCAGCTCATTTATTGGCTCGGGGTACCTAGGGTTCTTGATTAGCCTACAAGCCCTATATATCCCCGCAACCAGAAGAGTCCAGCTGACGTAACGGTATATTGCTTTCAAAAATCTGACATTGCAGGAAAAAGTTACAGAGTAAAACGTGGAGAAAAATGGCTGTTTTTTTACCTCAATTTCAATATTTTTTTATTTCAGCTGTTGTTTTCTGTATGAAACCCTTGTAGGATTTACACAAATGACCCCTTGCTGAATTCAGAATTTTGTCTACTTTTCAGAAATGTTTAGCTGTCTGGGATCCAGCATTGGTTTCACAACCATTTCTGTCAATAACTGGAAGGAGGCTGAAAGCGCAAAAAATAGTAAAAATGGGGTATGTCCCAGTAAAATGCCAAAATTGTGTTGAAAAATGTGGTTTTCTGATTCAAGTCTGCTTGTTCCTGAAAGCTGAGAAGATGGTGATTTTAGCACCGCAAACCCTTTGTTGATGCCATTTTCAGGGGAAAAACCACAAGCCTTCTTCTGCAGACCTTTTTTTCCATTTTTATGAAAAAAATGAAATTTTCACTGTATTGTGTCTAATTTCTTAGTCTCCTTCAGGGGAACCCACAAAGTCTGGGTACCTCTAGAATCCCTAGGATGTTGGAAAAAAAGGACGCAAATTTGGCGTGGGTAGCTTATGTGGACAAAAAGTTATGAGGGCCTAAGCGCAAACTGCCCCAAATAGCCAAAAAAAGGCTTGGCACCTGAGGAGGAAAAGGCCTGGCAGCGAAGGAGTTAAAGGTCCCTGTCCATTTCTATCACCACCACCCCAGCATTCTCTCTAAAAAATCCTTAGTGTGTGAGACTTGACAGACAAAGAGCTGTCTCCAGCTCCTCTAGTTAATGCAAGTAAAGTCATCATCACCAGCCAACTTGACTACGGCAGCACCCACTATGTAAGAATCACTGCGGACTTCTTACAGAGACTTCAGACCATACAGAATGCCACAGCCAGACTCATTCTCAGCCTTCTCCAACGAACCCACATCACACCCCACCTCAGGCAACTCCACTGGCTCCCCATACAGAAGAGATGCCAATTGAAGCTGCTGGCCCACGCACACAAGACTCTACACAACCAAGGACCCGAGTACATTAACCACCACCTGAACTTCCACCAACTGTCGAAAAGACTACGCTCTACCTCCCTTTCACTTTCCCATACTCCTGCATCTACCGAAGCCGAGGATGCGCCGTCTCTCACTTTGCAGTAAAAACCTGGAACAGCCTCCACACACACCTCCGGACCATCACCTCACTTCCGGAATTCCGAACGGCCTTCAAGACCTGGCTTTTTGAATGAGCCTCCAGGACCTGCAAGCGCCTGGATACCCTATCAGGTGATTAGCTGCGCTTTATAAATCCTGATTGATTGATTGATTGATGTTCTGTCAAAGGGTCAAGTGAGAGCTGTAAAGGGCAGAGAGGTAGGGACAGGAGCGAATCGGTAGGCATGTCAGGACAAGGTAAAATATAGAGTGCCAGTCAAACCTCAGAAAATAGAAAGAGGTGAATGGCCATTGTGCACATATTTTGGGCAGGTGAAGCTGGTAGCTAAACTCAGACTTCATTAACTTAGGCCATGGTGTTTGTCAGTGGTCTAATTAACACAACTAAGCAGGTTGATGCATACCATCAGGACTGTCTTGAGTCGTCATAAGGCTAAGCGCCTGATTTAGAACTCAGCAGATGGGTTACTTTGTTTAAACGGTGATGGATATCTGGGCCGCAAAAATCTAAATCCCACAGAATATAATGGGATTTAGATTTCAGTGGATGGGATATCCATCACCTTTGTGATGGAGTAACCCATCTGCCGAGTTCTTAATCAGGCCCAAAGTCATGGTGCCACTTTATTAAAACCTTCAAAAGACAAGATTTGAAGTCTAAACCATAATGGTTCATTCAAACGTAAGATACTTACAGAAAGCGAAACGGCATTAGTCAAATCAGTGAGGATTTACATTTAAAATACGTCTAAATCAAAAAATGCAAGAGGATCAACATAAGCTCTATCTCCAAAGTAAGCAAACAACCAGAACCAAAGTACAGCTCAGTAAAAGGACTGCAAACCGTCTGCCTCCACAGATTGTGCAAAAAGCTGAAATATAAATTAAATGACAGACTAGTGCACAGTCTGCTCAGTAAGCAAGTGCAAAAAGCTCTAAATATTAAGTAAGTAAACAAACTAGCATATGGTTTGCTCCCTAAGACATAATCGAAAAGGTTGGGACCATTCCCAAAAACATCATCTTTTTTGGGGTTTTAGACACAAAAGTCACACTCTCGACATGGTGTGAAATGAAATAATAGGATTGGATTAACAAAGATACTTGTGAATTAACCAGTTGCTGTTCGGAAACACAAGATACATCAAATAAGTAACATCTAGTACACACCTACATGACTGCATATTGATATATTTTTAGTGCATACGAAATTAAGAAAATGTCAGTGTGTTTAAGTAACTTACAAAATAATAACACATTCAGAGCATGAATGGCTCTCTTGTTGGAGCCTAGGCAAAAGACCTTGACTATTGAAACAACAGGATCATCCTGGACATGGCTTCCCCCAGAGAAGGCAAATTAATATGATATGATATAATATGAAAAGCTGTGATTTTATTACCAACAAAAACTCATTGTGAAGAGAACTTCTATTTTGATTATTTGTCTGGAATGGAAAAGCCCTCAGAGACACATGCATGTTGAAAGGCTCGATCATGTAAAATAAAAGTGAACATTTCTCTCTGCAAATATGAATGGCTGTCAATGTAAGCTGGCTGCAGCCTTGTCATACCAACAAAGCATCTGAATTAAGCATTATTTCTAATTATTACGTGTTTATATCTTATGTTCTGTAGGTCAGAAGCCCCCAAACCATGTGCCTCAGTATGAACCCAATTTCATGTAATGTGATTTCCTCTGATATTATTTCTTTGGCCAAATGCCATTTGATGTTGCTAACAATGGTTTCATGGCCCACTATGAAGAAACGTATGTACTTATTCCGAGCAAGCACTTCCGTGATAACTTCTTCCATTCAGTTTGATATATTAATTAGGTCTTTTTAATTTGCCATGGTATTGGTATGAGACTTCAGGAAAGCCACAAGTGTCTCAACACATTATCACCTGGCGTTCAGTTTACCCTTAATTCTGACTCTCAAGCTATTGCTTTTTTGTACCTATGGGTTAAAGTAGATGAGGGCAGGGTATACACCTTTCTTTACAGGAAACCCATCCAAAGAAACTCTGTCCTTCAATACCAGTCACCACCTCAGAGACAATCTGCCCTTTGGACAGTTTCTAAGAGTCCACAGGCACTGTTTGTAGGAAGCTGGTTCTTTATATACAATACCAAAGTAAGGTATAGTGTGTACATAGTCCAGTGGATCCCCAGAGCCTTTACAGAGGCCAAATTAGATAATACTAATGCTATCTTTTGTGGTAGTGTGGGTGAACAGTTAGGCTTATCATAGGGTAGTACTAAGCATTTGTTGTACACACACACAGTCAAGAAATGAGGCCCACACTCAATGACTAACTCCAATCCAATGGTTAGGTATCAAAAAATATAATTTGTTACTTTATTTCTATAACCAAAGGGATCTTTGTTGCAGGTAAGTACACTTCCAAGAATGGATATCTTTCAAGTTTCAAATGCACTTTGTTTGTAAATCACAGGTCAGATAGTTTTCAGGTATGCAATACTTCAATAACAAAAGTAGACAGTGCAAAAATGACTGAAGGCCATGCAGTCCTAGGGGAGGAAAAGTACCAACACAGTTTAAAAGTAAGTATTTGGCTTACAGTCCCAGTCTTGGGTGGGGTAGGGTGTCCACGGTGCAAGGTTCAGGAAGACACCAAGGGTGCACCACCAGCAACACAGGGCCGGCCGAGTGCACAGTCAAAGTTGGCGCTGGGTGCCCAATGGAAACCAATGGAGACTGAGGGTACTTAGAAGAAAATTAATTGCAGGTAAGTACCCGCGACTTCAGGGCACAGACCTGGGGGGTTTAGATCAGCACCAGGTGGGCCACAGGTCAGCATGGAACGTACACCCTTAGCGGTGTGGGGGCAGCCAGGTGCAACGTGCAAACACAGCATCGGGCACCCAAAGCTTTCCAATGAGCTCCCGGTTCATAAAGAAACTGCAGGCTGCGTCCAGGGAGTCGGCTGATGAAGACCAATGGCTGGACAGCTAGGTAGAGGCCCCACTGGATGTCGGTGGACTGTTGGTTGGGTTCCCCAAGACCGGGGGACTGCGGGTGCAGGGGTACCTTTAGGCGTAGGAAATGTTCACCAGAGCCCATCAAGGTCAGGGGGTCCTTGGGATTTAGCCTGCAGGCGTCATCGTTTTGGTCAGGAGGGGTCAACCCAGAGTAGACTCGAGGTTGGAATCACCTGGGGTTCTTCTCTGGACTGATGAGCCACCTGGACTCAGGCCGTTGACGTCTGATGCAGATTGGGCAGGACCTGTGGATCCAGAGGGCTCTTGTTAGAAGTTTCTTTGTGGACAGGACCACTGTCTGGGCCATTAGGATAGGCAGGCAGTCCTCTGGGGGCTTGTAGAGGCTGCTGGTCCTGCAGGATGAGTCATCTTTTTGTAGCAGGAGTCTTGAAGCTGCAGATGTGCCGGTATGCATGGACCAAGTCAGTTGTCGTCCGGAGTCTTCTCTGCTTGTGCGACTCTTGAGTCCTACTTCTTCTTTAGGGTCACCAGGAATCTGAAGAGTAAGGTTCAGAGGTGCCCCTAAATACTAGATTTAGGGGTGTTACAGGGGTCAGAGGGCAGTAGCCAACGGTTACTGAACCTGAGGGTAGCTATACCCTTCCTGTGCCCACTCCCTTTGGGCAGGGGGGCACATTCCTAACCCTATTGGCTATCTTCCTCCAAACCAAGATGAAGGATTCTGCAGAGAGGTGTTCACCTCAGCTCTGGGCTCCCTAGTGGTTGTCCCAGCTGGGATGGACACTCCTTCTCGTGTTTACTAATTTTGACTCCAGACCTGCTGCCAAAAGGTGAGCTTAGTCCGGGGTCGGGGCATCTCCACTGGCTGAAGTGGCCTGGGGCAGCATTATAAAAGGCAGGAGCCTTTGGGGCTCACCACCAAGTGTTG
Source organism: Pleurodeles waltl (assembly GCF_031143425.1). NCBI lineage: Eukaryota > Metazoa > Chordata > Amphibia > Caudata > Salamandridae > Pleurodeles > Pleurodeles waltl. The sequence goes on along the minus strand of NC_090450.1, from coordinate 806,827,222 downwards.
CTGTTCCTGCAGGGTGGAGGTGTGAAGCATCAAACACTGGCATCAGTATGGGTTTATCGAGCTGGGAAAATACCAAACTTCCCAGCATTTAGTGGAGCCATCATGGAGCTGTGGAGTTTGTAGTGACAAACTCCCAGCCCATGTACTCAATATGGCCACCCTGCACTTAGAATGTCTAGGAGTGGACTTAGACGCTGTAGGGGCATATTGCTGATGCTGTTATGCCCTTACCTGTGGTATAGTGCACCCTGTCTTTAGGGCTGTGAGGCCTGCTAGAGGGTTGACTTACCCATGCCACAGGTAGTGTTTTGTAGGCATGGCATCCAGGGAAGGATGCAATGTCGACTTTACCTTTTTTCTCTCCACCAACACACATAATCTGCAATGGTGGTGTGCATGTGTTTGGTGGGGGGACCCTTAGGGTGGCATATACATGTTTCAGCCCTTAGAGACCCTCTCTGGCCACAAGGCCCTTGGTACCACTGGTACCTCGTGCAAAGGGCTTAGCTGTGTGCAAGAGGTGTGCCAAATGTCGAAGCAATGGTACAGTTTAGGGTAAGAACACAGGGGCTGGGGCCTGGTTAGCAGGATTCCAGCACACTCTCAGTCAAGTTAACATCAGATATCAGGCAAAACGTGTGTGTGTGGAGGGGGGGTGACCATGCCAAAAGGGGCACTCTCCTCCAGGGTTATCCTAAGCCATTGGCCAAACAGTCTCAGTATGGAGCCTGGTACTACCTTCTTGAGGAGTTATAAGACCCAGAGGAAATAAAAACTGAGACAGACCTCATTATCGGTGTGAGCATTTTTATACTGTCAGCAATGAGATGAAGAAGATCATCCTGAAACATTGGGATATGATAAAAGATCAGATATCCACAAAATAAATACCACTATTCTCTTTTAAACTGGGGTACTAATTTGAGGGACTCCCTAGTACAGGCAGCACTTTCCATTCTCTATAAAGTGACTCTGACTTCTCAATGGGTCTTACCACAAATTCTAGACCATTCAAAATGTGGACACTGTTTGGCTTGTAAATACTGTGCCAATACTAAGGTCTTTACACATCACAATGTTAAGAATTTCCTTTGAACAGCTTCACAAATTGTAATTCACAGGATGGTATTTACGAAGTATGGTGTGCTTGCCATTTTGTTTATATTGGTCAGATGACATAGAAAATCAAAAGTCTGAAATTACAACACAGGAGGAGAATCCATTGCTCAGTCACAGGAGCACCATTGAAAGAGCATAATCACTCAGATCAACATATACATTGGGCAAGCTCAGGTGGCAAGTCATTGAGCATTGAAACTAGGACCGAGAGGAGGGAACAAATTGAATCAGCTTGCTGGCAAGGAAGTGTATTGGATTGATAGAGTGGACTCTATCACAAATGGTCTTAACACTGGAGGACTGGAAACAAGCTGCTTCTTTCTGATCTTTAGATGATTGGGCAGCTGTCTTCATTTGGTTTTCTTGATTGAATCTTATCTTTTTGATTGATTGTTCATGCTCATCTTTTACTACGTAGTACATGTAAATACCGTAAATAATTTTCCTATGTATTGACTATCCATTTTGGCCAGGGTATTATCTCAGTTCAGTCCACTGGCTGCCACGTATGTCATCCCAGGTTTTAATTATCCACATTTGGTGAAGTATCTCATGAAAGAGCATCTTTAGGATTCCTTCTATGTTCATGGTGGTTCTTTCTGTATTCCTAAACTACCGTTTTTTATCAATCCAATATCCAGCCTGCTAAATACTTTCACACCGCTCTCTATGATGAGCAACTCCTGGATAAATATGAATATTTCTTTTTTATTTCTGGCAATGAGCTTTCATATTCTGGGTGCCACGGCGCTAGTGCATAGCTGCCAAGGTTTCAGATTTCTATGTGTGACATTTTCATAATTTCAGTGTAATTATGAGTGACATTTCAACATCTAGGAGTCACACTTTCTTGCAAGCCAAATCAAGCTGAGAGGCTGTGACAGTGAAGCACATATTAGGTCACAGCCAGGTAGGCTGTATTATTTCAAAATGAGTCACAGCTCAGTCACTGTCAAAATCACTAATAAGTGGGTGGCGATCTGGCCCAGCCGGAGTCTGGCGTGCTGTCTGCTACTAACCTACAAGTTCAGTTGCACCAGTCGTGTACTTTCAAAAAGACGTCTTCAGCAGGAGCCCTGCCGGTGGGGTCTGGTCCAAGTCAATCCAGTTGGTCGCGGGATCAATATACCGCTGGTCGCGGTGAAAGAGTCGAGCTCCCATTGGTTTAGGGTGGCAGCTGTGCAGGCTCACAACGGAGAGTCCAGCCACCATGGGATCCATACTGCTGCGATAGTGCGAGGGACGTGCTCAGCTGTGCTGCATGGACACACACTCTGCAGCAGGTAGCCAATTAACTTGAAATGCCACCCCCCTCACGCCGCGGGCAGCAGGCCAAACCCAATAGAGACATGTCACCTGCCTATTAAAGTGAGTCTGACAAAACTGACACTCACACACACTGTCTCTGTAGTAGCCATTGGGCACTACAGTGAATGACTCCTGACGTCACTGAGTTATGCTGTGTATTGTCGTCCTTCAGGTGTGTTAAACATTGTAGCACAGCACTAGTAGCAGCTAACAAGCAGAGGAGCCAGCCCCCAAGCCTGAGTGCTGCCACTGCCTGCAGCTTTCAGTATTGATGTATTATTGCATTCCAGCTTAACGGCTGAGAGGCGCTACAAAGCATGATTTTGCCTTTCAGTGTGGTGATGCGGACCGCCACACTGACATGCATAAGTCTAATGCCTGATGCGTGGTACTTGGCAGAGCTGCGACACTTGAAGGCAGACTAACACTCTAAAAGTGTGTGCTCGGCCACTGGCATAGGATTGGACTACAAAGACCTCACACGTGACTGGCGACTGGAGGGCAGATGAGGCCTAACAGCCTGCCTGCATTGCACCCTCCACACAGGTGATTTGTGGCCCTGGGGGCTTCTAAGGGAGGCCGCGGCTACAGGACTTTGAACACGCTGTGAAAGCGACCCATCTGACCTCCCCAATTGACCTCCTCAATGTTGGTTGCATACAATACCTCCTTCCCCAACTATCCACTTGGAGCACTTTGCCAGGCCTGATGAATATAGTGGTATGGTGACATGACAATGACCGAAAGTGCTATCAAATGGCACTAATATACTGCAATTTCAAACAATGTGAAACAATCTTTGTTGCCAGCTCACTCTCTAATGATTTAAATTCATTTTTTTAAGGGACACAGTGCCCAAAATAATTGCTGGATTCTTACAGAAGACTGCGACAAAAAACGAGGTTCACTGTAGACTGTGAGTATTAGCATACTTTACAAAGGTTTCAATGAAAGCAGTGCAGGATTGTAAACAAAAGCTGTTCTGGCTACTAAGAGAGACTTACGTAGAAGAGTGTGGAAGAAACTGTTCTGCATCATTGCCATTTTTTTGTATATAATGTATTATCCATCTGTGAAAAGCCCTGAATATGGCATAAGGGGTTCAGATTTGCATGCCCATCATCCAAAAGAGTATATATATAGCACAGGGAAATGAATGTCTCAAATTGCTGGATATGTTTCAAAATGCCGGCAACAGCGGAAAAAAGAATGCCTTTCTTGCACCTACCTTTACAATACAATGATTCATGTGGTATTATATGTGCCAATGATTCCATGACCAATACCATAATAATGCAAGATGCTGTCATTGAAGAACTGCGTGAAATAAAGATAGACTAAGTGGTGCTGACACTAAGGGTTGATCAAAGTTCAAAAAGGGCCGATTGTGAAAGAAGAAAACATTTATAGACATATAGATTTGAACCATTTTGAGTTGTGCTTTTAGAATAGTTTTCAAGGACATGCTCACATTTCTGTTTGGCTATTTTGCAATGAACATCCTGCCAGAGCACTCACTTGTGAGAATGGTATTTTTTTAGGTTAGATAAGAGTGACATATGCTTGGAATTATGGTTTCTGCAATATGTAACCTAGAGCACCCTACAGAGGAGGATGTGCCACGTGCATTTGGACTGATGTTTGCTTTAACAACAGCCTTGAGACTGAGATAAAAAGGTGAGTATGGCCCCTCAGGGGTCATCAATGTACATTTGCTTTGCTGATAGACTTATCTTTTCTTTTGAAATGTAATTTCCCGTCTTTATTGATTGCATTTCGCAGCTGCGCATCAATAATGATTTAGCGATTATAATGGAAAGCAATGTATTTACAAACATGTACAAATGTATATGGCATCCCAACTTAAACAAAACAAACCATTTAAACATATTGCCCTCTGTGTATGTTTCCGCCCCGAGGCTTAAAGCAAATACAGTTTGCTTCTGTATATCACCATGATTGTGTATTGACTGTTATTTCCCTTTCATACAAATTTAGCTTTTACACTATTCCCTAGTGCTCCAACTAGGATTCAAGTGAGTAACACTCTGTTTATGCAGACACCTGAATCAATGTATTAACAAACTGAGATTTCCTCCCAAACAATGCATTTCCCACAGATTAGTTTAACTTGCATTCATATTCCATACAAGGAATGTGCATTATCCCTATGTCCAACATTCTCTTCTCAGTCATTACTTATGAGATGTTATCCATCTCTAGACTAGAAGAAAATCAGGAAATATAAGTAAGTAGGGTGTAAATCCATCCACCATAAGGGTGCTATAAAGTATTGCTTACCCATAATTCTTCCTGCTTTTTTTCCTGCCCAGGCAACAGGGATGAGGATGTTGGATATACGAGGTTCCTGTCAGGTTTTAGCCTCTGGTGATGCACTGGTTATCCCCCCTCTGCCAGACATAGAAGGGTTTTGGCTGTGCATCTTCGGCAAACATCCTATAGAAGAATGACAAAGATATATATCTCAGACTGGTGTGTCACAGCGAAATTTGAAAAGTATACAGCAAGTGCTTACTGTTTTTTATTCTTTTACTTGGTTGGTCGTGAAGGAGACTTGATCGGGTTGTCGGAAACATCACCTTTCTGCTTGAGAGTGGTGATTGTGCATCTTTCAAACTTTGAGGAAGGCACGACCAGCATTATGTTAAAATTTGTGCATGCCCATTGTGAAAAAATTGGTTGTTCTTGCATGTATTTTCGATACTAGGTTTCAGTTCAATCTTTCTCGCATTTAAAAGAGCATTCTGAACAGGTAAATAGTCTAATGAAGAGACTGTGTTTAGTTTAGAGTGTTGAAAAGTGCTTAGAAAGTTTTTGCCTTTAAAGAGAAGGGGATTCTAGTTTTGAATGTATGATGGGCAAAACTAAAAAAAGAACATAGGTCTAACTAACCAAGATCTAGATCCTTATCTCCACTTTCCTTTTGGGAGAAGAACAAAGGAGGAGTGTGCAAAAATATGAATCCTTTGATGGCAAAGTGAGGTGGGTGATAGGAGGCATTATGTGGCATGGAAGATAACAAACAAATCACTTTAGTGACTAAAGTAAATGAGCTTAATTATTGCTCTGCCTTCTGATCAAAAGTATTGACACATTAATAAGGGGCAGCAGTTTGTTTTCCATCTTGTAGATCTTGGATCCCTCTTCTTCTTTTGATGGCTTTGTTTTCACCTTGAAGAATTCTCATTGTCTTCTTCCACTTCAAAAGTTAGTGTGTCTTCCTCTTCAGCGTTTGGTACTATTGGAGTGGAGTTTGAAAGGGCAGTATTGTGCAAAAAGGGTATCCATGAGCATTTAGCAATGCCTATTCTGCAGTCCATGCCTTCTTCTATGCTTAAATGTTATTCAGGGCAATGGAATAATTTCCAAAATTGGTGTTCTAAGAAGGAACTATCTGCTATGGAATGTGACATTTCTGGGGTGTTACATTTTTTTCGTATGCTTGTTTTCAAAAGGGATTGAATTTATAGGCTCAGTGTATCTTACCAACCACAGAGGATAACCCAAGAAAACCTAAAGGGGTCTGGGTGGAAACTTATCACAAAACAACATTAAACCCCTTGGAACCGATTGTAAACACAATCACCTCACCCCTCATACACAACCATACAGCATTACCATTCATTAATTACGGAGAACATCCTTTATTACAAATACAACATATGTTCTTTATATATATATATACAAATTATTCAGCCCCCCATCGTATCACCAAAGCAAAAACAAAAAAAAGGACAGAGAAAAATGCAATCAGATCAAGTGCTCGTGATTCAGAAAGAAATAGAAGATAATAGATTTCCCATAAAACAAATCAAGAAATACACTTTAAAAAGTCATATAAAACAGCCTGTTGGTTATTCCTTTAGCCACATTGAATCACAATATTATTTCACGAACTGAATTATAACCCCAATTGCGTCCTTCTCAAAAATAAACCAAATCCAGACTAGATCATCATCGTCGACGTTTCGACCTCTTCTCGCTCTTGGCCCAATTACCGGCTCCACACGGGTCTTCCTCAGGACTGATCAATAGGGAACACCTACAATCATCCAAGGGAATACATCAACCTTCATATCACCTTCTCAATCTCCTTGGTAATCTGCTGCATTAAACCCTATCAATACTAACCCACATTACTCCACATTACATTACAACATCTATCTTCATCAATAACACTGAGATAGTCCACCAATCTAAAACACAAAGGAAAACTACAGTGATTAGTTCCCTCACAACCAAACTAACAATCACACATAGAAACCATCTAAAACACACTTACCTCAACAACCATGAGAGTAATCCACACAATTTTCTGCTTAAATTCAGATCACATCAAAAGCTCCCAAAAATCATATCTTCCAATTCGGTTTTATAGCCTTAGACAAAGATAAACAAATCACATTCATATATCATTAGAATCCAAAACAAACCTATATCATATAAATACTTAGTGGCTTTAATTGCAGCCCAAGGACTTTAATCAAATTAGTAATCCAAACTCCCCAATAGGAACAACATCTCTCAAAAGTCGGTATTTAATCCGATCTCCATCTGCCTCGTAGAGACCCGATGAGAAACACCCCACATATAAATATCATCTTCAAACGCGCCCCTTCGTGCCGTCACCACAAATGAAACACATACAAATTTTGAATCAGATCTCTCCAGTCGCAAATAGTCAGAGAAGCTTTCATTCACAAAGTGCCAAGTTTCCCCCATTGTCGCCTTACCCTTCAATTGCCACCATTTATTATAACCGTCTTCGAGTCTCGCATCCGCCTTCTAGGGAAGCCGCAGGGTCAAGCCCTGCATTTAAATCTTCTTAATTGACGCCTACGCATGCGTCGTCTCACAGAATGTTTAGAATGCGGGAATACTCGCATTCGAATACACTGCGTCCCTCCGGGGATCCAGGAAGGAATACACATCTCCATCAACCTAACTGACGCGCACGCATGAGTCATCTAAAGGAATAATTAGAATGCGGAAATACTCGCATTCAACTGCGCTCGTACCTCAAAGGATCGAAGATCCTACCTGAAATACGGCATTCAGCACCGATATCAACTTACCTTATTTAAATTCGAAAAAATTATTTCTCAAATGGACCAACATTAATCCATATTTAGTAACATCCAAACCAACACTCCAATCATATATTTGGACTCAGTATACCACTGCCAAAAGTATATGGGGACAGAATAAAGGATTCAATATCTATAAATTAAATGCACATCTATATCATGTATACAGACATAGAATATACAGGACAGCCCCATGTATCCCTCCAGGTCTAAAACATCAAGGTGGTCATTACAACCATGGCGGACGGTGTTAAAGCTGCGATAATACCGCAAACAGGCCGGCGGACAAAAAAAGGGAATTATGTCCGTGGCTGAAACCGCCAACATAGACAGCCACTTTAACACTCCGACCGCCACAGCGGTACAGACAAGCAGCGCGGCGGTCACCGCCAACAGACAGGCGGGATACAATGTACCGCCCACAGTATCACAACCCGCCAATCCGCCACCTTTTCCGGGGCGGATTCACCGTGGATAAAAACACGTCGGAAACAGATTTTGCAATGGGAAAACGCTCACCTTAACACACTCCACGTGGAAGGAGGCCACCATGGAGCCCGAACTACAAATACTCCCTGCCCTTGTCTTCCTACTCCTCTACGATCACCAGCAACGTAGGCGCCGAAGACAACAGTAAGTACTGCACCTACGACATAGGGGAGGGGGGAGGCAAAAGTCAGGGGGACACACACGCAACACCCCCACCCCCAACCCGACCCTCACCCACTACAACACACACACCAATGCATTTCCAAACAGCACAGTAAGAACCCACAACCCCCCCGGAAGAATGCAAAGACAAAAGGAAATCAGTTCAAACATTGTAATGTATCAAAATACAGTAACCTACTATATACAGATAAATATACACTTTCCAAATATATACATCACGATTAGTAGTGCAGGTATGCACATGTCAATGTCTGTGGACCAATGGGCCCAAAATGCATGGGCGAGGCCCACACTAGATACTTGTCCACAAACGGAGAGAACACTGCAGGGGCATCAGATAGAAATACAACAGGCACCTCAGGGGGAAAGGAAGGGGGGGGACTCAGCCGGATTACAGCACCACGCTAGATCCACGACGGGCTCCATGCCCATTGATGTATCCTGGGGAGTGCAAAGCCACAGTCTCTCAAGTCTCTACAGTGGGGGAGTTGCCACTGTTACATCCTGGGGAGTGCAAAGCCACAGTCTCTCAAGTCTCTACAGTGGGTGGTTTGCCCACTGTTACATCCTGTGGAGTGCAAAGCCACAGTCTCTCAAGTCTCTACAGTGGGTGGGTTGCCCACTGTTACATCCTGGGGAGTGCAAAGCCACAGTCTCTCAAGTCTCTACAGTGGGTGGGTTGCCCACTGTTACATCCTGGAGAGTGCAAAGCCACAGTCTCTCAAGTGGATGCAGGTCTCCACTGGTTCTGGAGGGGGACTGGTGCCCAGAGTGCTTCATCCTGTGAAGGACAGACTGAGTGGATGCAGGTCTCCACTGGTTCTGGAGGGGGACTGGTGCCCAGAGTGCTTCATCCTGTGAAGGACAGACAGAGTGGATGCAGGTCTCCACTGGTTCTGGAGGGGGACTGGTGCCCAGAGTGCATCACGCTCCCCATGACGGTCCCAGTTCCGTCACTGTCCCAGCTGCACATGGGCTAACGATGCTTGATTTGGCAGTGCTTTGCCCTGTTTAGCGGTCTTCACCATGGCGGTCTTTGCCCTGTTCAGCGGTGCTTTGCCCTGTTCAGCGGTCTTCACCATGGCGGTCTTTGCCCTGTTCAGCGGTGCTTTGACATGGCGGTGCTTTGCCCTGTTCAGCGGTCTTCACCATGGCGGTCTTTGCCCTGTTCAGCGGTGGTTTGCCCTGTTCAGCGGTCTTCACCATGTCGGTCTTTGGCCTGTTCAGCAGTGCTTTGCCATGTCGGTCTTTGGCCTGTTCAGCAGTGCTTTGCCATGGCGGTCTTTGCCCTGTTCAGCGGTCTTCACCATGGCGGTCTTTGCCCTATTCAGAGGTGCTTTGCCCTGTTCAGCGGTGCTTGCCTTTGCTGTCTCTGACCTGTGCAGTGGTGTGTGGCATTACGGTCCCTCAGTGCCCAGCGGGGCTGTGGCTGCCTGGGCCCTCCAGGTCACTGACGCTGGCGGTGGTCTCCTGACCAGTGACGATACTGCTGCCTTCCAGGGCACTGACTCTGGCGGTGGTCTCCTGACCAGTGACGATACTGCTGCCCTCCAGGGCACTGACTCTGGCGGTGGTCTCCTGACCAGTGACGATACTGCTGGCGGTGGCGTCCCGACCGGCGGGGACGATGGCGGCCTTCTCCGCTGTGCTGCTCTTCCCAGACTTTGGAGACTTCTTCTGCCCCTTCACTACCTTGGGAGGAGTCACAGCTGACTCAGCACTTCCCCCGGGACCCTTGTGAGCTGTTTTGCCGGCAGAAGTCTTCACCCTCTCCCGTCGGCCACTTTCCAACTTAAGGTGCTTTACAGGGGGTGGACTGGCAGTGCTTTGGCTCCGTGTCACACTGGCTGCCCTGGTGGCCTGTGCACTCCACACACCTTTAACACGCACCACTGGTACCAGTCTTTTTTTGGCTGAGGTGCTACTACGGGACCTATGAATTGGAGGGGTCGGGGTGGTGGGAAAGAGGTCAACGTCGCTGAGGAAGAGTTTCTGACGAACACTGGGATGGGTAGCTGGAGGGGGTCTGGGAGTGTAGGAAGAGGAGGTGGTTGTAGAAGGTGTAACTTTAGGTGATTTGGGTGCAGGTACTGGAGGCTGTCGTGAGGTGGATGGATGTTGGGTGTGTGGGGGCCCGCGTTTGTGTACTTTGGGAGGGGGCGTCACAGACACACTGGGAGTGGACACAGGGGACGTGTAAATGGTAGTGGGAGTGCAGGTGAGCGGGGTGTGGTGCTGGGTGTTCTGGTGCGAGTCCTAGTGCCTGTAGATGTAGTGCATGCAGGTGAGAGTGTGGACGAGACTGGGAGGGAGGAGGGAGACAACGAGGAGGGGGACACAGTGGAGGCAGTGGATGTTGCTGTGTCTGTATGTGGGTGATGCTTGTGTGAGTGCCTGTGGGATGTGTGGTGCCTATGTTTGCCTGAGCTACTTTTGTGTGTTGGGGTGTGTGCATGCTTGTCTGATGGTGTGCTTGGGATAGGCTGGGGTACAGGGGATTGGGTCTGGGTGGAGGAAGTTGGAGGGGAGAGGCTAGACACAGGGACAATTGCTGCCATCAGTGCTGAGGCCAGAGTTTGCAGGGTTCGATGAAGGGCAGCCTGACCAGAATGAATGCCCTCCAGGAATGCATTACCGTGTTGCAACTCCCTTTCTACACCCTGGATGGCATTCACAATAGTAGACTGCCCAACAGTGAGTGACCTGAGGAGGTCAATGGCCTCCTCACTGAGGGCAGCAGGGGTGACTGGGGCAGGGCCTGAGGTGCCTGGGGCGAAGGTGATGCCCACCCTCCTGGGTGAGCGGGCACGGAGCGAAGGCTGAGGGGCTGCTGGGAGGGCGGTGCTAGTAGGGGGGGTGGCAGCTGTACCTGTAGAAGTGGGGGGCACAGATGGTGCCGCCACCACAAGGGAGCTCCCATCAGCAGACAAGTCTGTGTCGCTGTTTGGTGATCCGGTGACCGACGTGAAGCTCCCCTCGCCCTCCGTCCCACTGGTGTATTCAGAGTCTGTGGTGTGGCCCTCCATGGCCATGTGGGATGCAGCTCCCTCGTGCTCCGGTGCCACTGTACCTCCGCCTGATAATGCTGATGCACAAAAGAACAGGGAGAGCACAAAAAGGGGGGGGGGACGACAGAAGAAAGACAGGTTGAGTGCATGGCTTACCTCTACCGTTGGCGGACAATACAGACACAGCAGCCCCCTGCACTACGACGTGCTCTTGGTCTCTACAGATGCAATTCCTGGGATCTGGCCTACATGGCTATGGTGGACATCTGCACACATAGATGACACAGGGGCATGTATACCTGTACTTGGCACTCTACAGAGGTGGGGTGGAGTGCCACATGGCCTGCATTCCGGAGGGGCCTAGCCTACGTAACTCGCCCTGGCCTAGGGAAACCCACAGCCCTCCTCCCCCACCCAGACCCCTCCACTGCGCGCAAAGTCCGCAGAATGAGAGTGTACTCACCCCCTTGTGTCTGCTGTGATGCCCTCATGCGCCCATCCAACTCAGGGTAGGCCACTGCCAGGATCCGGAACATCAGGGGGGTCATGGTGCGACGGGCACCCCTCCCACGTTGGGAGGCCATCCCCAGCTGAGCCTCCGCCGTCTTCTTGCTCCAGCGGCGAATGTCCTCCCATCTTTTACGGCAGTGGGTGCCCCGTCTCTGGTGGACCCCCAGGGTCCGGACGTCCTTGGCGATGGCACGCCAAATGTCCTTCTTCTGGTGGGCGCTGACCTACATGACATGTACAGGGGAAGAAGAAAAGTCATTAACAACTGCACCGTCGAAGTGAGTGGCCCCCATCCCTACCCTTGCCATGTGGCACATGCATTCACAGTCCTTCATGGTCGCTGAACTCTGCCCCCTTGCTACTGACATCCAGCCCTCTCCACCAGGCATACCCCATACAACGTGCTCCCTGTGTACTTACCTGTTGGTCTGGAGGACCGTAGAGTAGCGTGTACTGGGGGAGGACACCGTCTACTAGCTTCTCCAACTCCTGAGCAGTGAAGGCAGGGGCCCTTTCCCCAGACGCAGCAGCCATTGTCTCTTCCAGACCGAGGTCACAGCAGCACTTGCAGTGTAGGTCCTCTCCTGTCGAAGATCAGGTATCAGTGATTGAACAGATAGAAAATGGCGGTCACGTCCGCGGCGGTGACGTCCGCGGCGGTGTGTATCATCACCGCCGGTGCACTTCATCATTGGCTCCTGGGACCCATAGGGTCCAATGTTAACCAATGCAGCATTGCGCCGCGGTCTACGACCGCCTACCGCGACGGTGTACAACGCCAGCGCAGATACCTCACATCCCATTGTCCCACTTTAGAGGTCAGGCAGCCGCCATTTCAGGGGCCCACGTGGCTTCATTTACTACTGCGTCACACATACCTAGGCCTACACTCAACACACATACAGGAAGAGTTTTGTATTTGGTGTTGTGTTCTGTGTAGCTGTGGGCACATACCTGGGAATTTGTTGACTCTGTGGTCGCTGTTGTCCTTCTTAGGCACCGTCAGCTGGGACATTTGAGGAGATGGCGGAATCCTCCGGTGTACCGACCGACCGCTGGTGGACCTGTTAACAATGGAGGAGCGACATTTGATCATCACCTACAGGTTTGACCGTGCCACAATCCAGGAACTGTGTACCCAGTTGGAGCCAGACCTGATCCCACCAATCAGCCATCCCACAGGAATACCCCCTGAAGTGCAGGTGCTATCAGTGCTCCATTTCCTTGCAAGTGGATCATTTCAAACAACTGTGGCCATGGCATCAGGGATGTCCCAGCCTATGTTTTCCAACGTGTTGTCCAGAGTGTTGTCTGCCCTGCTGAAACACGTAAGGAGCTACATCGTTTTCCCTCAGGTGGAGGACTTGCCTACAGTGAAAGGTGACTTCTATGCCCTGGGACATATCCCTAACATCATAGGTGCTATTGATGGCACCCATGTAGCTCTGGTCCCCCCACGCAGGAGTGAACAGGTGTACAGGAACCGGAAGAGTTATCATTCGATGAATGTACAGATGGTATGTTTGGCAGACCAGTACATCTCCCATGTGAATGCTATGTTCCCTGGTTCAGTGCATGACGCATACATCCTGCGGAATAGCAGCATCCCGTATGTGATGGGTCAACTCCAGAGGCACCGGGTGTGGCTATTAGGGGACTCTGGTTACCCCAACCTGTCCTGGCTATTGACCCCAGTGAGGAATCCCAGGACCAGGGCAGAGGAACGCTACAATGAGACACATGGGCGGACTAGGAGGGTGATCGAACGCACCTTCGGCCTCCTGAAGGCCAGGTTCAGGTGCCTCCATATGACAGGTGGTTCCCTATTCTACTCACCAAGGAAGGTGTGCCAGATCATCATCGCCTGCTCGATGCTTCACAATCTTGCTTTGCGACGCCAGGTGCCTTTTCTGCAGGAGGATGGTCCAGATGACGGTGTTGTGGCAGCTGTGGAGCCTGTGGGCAGTGATGAGGAGGAAGCTGAGGAAGAAGACATAGACAACAGGGAGTCAGTCATACTGCAATATTTCCAGTGACACACAGGTGAGAACAATTTTTTACTATCACATTCACTTTCACACTTCTACCTCTATCCTGTCTGTCAATTAGTAGCAGTATTTGGTAACTGAGTTGTACATTTCCATTAAGGTTTCACAAGTGTGGTTACCAACGTGTGTCATCTGCTTGCATCCTTCATGGACTAGTGATGTGTGACATAGGTATGTTGGCATTACATTTGAAAACGCATTTTGTCACTGTCATTGCTAATACACATTTTCAAAATCACAGACTGACTCTAGATTGTTTTGTGGTTTAAGGGTGTTTATTGAAGTGGTAATTATTGGAGGGGGTGGCAAAATGGTGATGGGTGATGGTGGAGGAATGTCCATGGCAGAGTCCAGTCTATTAGTCTCACAGGTGCACTGCCCATATGGACATAGGAAGTGGAGCTGGGGCAGTTCCAATCTGGACAGGGTAACAAAGTGAGACAGTGGGAGGACAATCAGGGTGGTCTCATTTCCTGGCGGGGGGCTTGCCATCTTGCTCTGTTCTGTTCCTGGATCTCAGGGACCGCTTACGGGGTGGTTCTCCCTCTGCAGGGGGTGGGGTGCTGGTGAGGTGGTCCTGTGGCGGGGCGTCCTGTCCACTAGCGCCGGCGGAGGTGGTGGGCAGTTCATCTTCCATGCTAGTGTCAGGGGCCCCTTGGAGTGCCACGGTGTCCCTCATGGTCTTTTGTATGTCCTTCAGCACCCCTACGATGGTGCCCAGGGCGGAGCTGATGGTTCTGAGCTCCTCCCTGAAGCCCAAATACTGTTCGTCCTGCAGGCGCTGGGTCTCCTGAAACTTGGCCAAAACCGTCGCCATCGTCTCCTGGGAGTGGTGGTATGCTCCCATGATGGAGGAGAGGGCCTCGTGGAGAGTGGGTTCCCTTGGCCTGTCCGCCCCCTGTTGCACAGCAGCCCTCCCAGTTCCCCTGTGTTCCTGGGCCTCCGTCCCCTGGACCGTGTGCCCACTACCACTGCCCCCAGGTCCCTGTTGTTGTTGGGGTGGTGGGTTACCCTGGGTTCCCTGTAGTGGTGGACACACCGCTGATTGACGTGTCCTGGGGACGGAGGTATGGGCCCGCTGGGTGGGTGCTGTGCTGGTGTTACCAGAGGGTGGAAGGTCAGTATTGGGCTGTGCCTGTGCAAGGGGAACCGACTGTCCCGAGGCCCACGATGGTCCGGGCTGGTCATCTGGATCCAGTTGGCCAGAGCTGCTGTCGTCACTGTGGACCTCTTCTGTGGGTGGAGTGGAGATGTCTGGACCCTCCTGTGTGGTGACGTTACGTAGTGGTCCTGCAGGGGTATAAGAGCATTATTATTGCATGTGTGTGTGTCATGGTGTGCAATGGGTGGGTGTGCGTGTACCCCAGTGCAAGCATTCCTGTGTGGGGGCTTGTATGATGATGGTTGGGGGTTTGTTATGGGTATGTGCAGTGAGCATGCTTTAGTGCTGGGTGTCCATGCTTAGTTGTGTCATGCAGGGCTTGGTGTTGGGATGTTTGGTTTGTGTTATGAGTACATTAGTGAGGAGTTGGAGTGATAGGGGAGGGGGTGGGGGTGGGGGTGTGTGATAGCATGCAGGTATGGTGGGGGATATGATAGTTAAGATTTGACTTACCAGTGTCCATTCCTCCACCGACTCCTCCGAGGCCCTCAGGATGCATGATGGTCAAGACCTGCTCCTCCCATGTTGTTAGTTGTGGGGGAGGAGGTGGGGGTCTGCCGCCAGTCCGCTGAATCGCGATTTTGTGCCTGGAGACCACTGAACGCACCTTCCCCCGTAGGTCGTTCCACCTCTTCCGGATGTCCTCCCGATTTCTTGGATGCTGTCCCACAGCGTTGACCCTGTTGACGATTCTTCGCCATAGCTCCATCTTCCTGGCTATGGAGGTGTGCTGCACCTGGGCTCCAAATAGCTGTGGCTCTACCCGTAGGATTTCCTCCACCATGACCCTGAGCTCCTCCTCGGAAAACCTGGGGTGTCTTTGGCGTGACATGGGGTGGTGTAGGTGATGTGTGTAGGAGGCTGGACTGGCTTGTAGTGAGTACCAAGGGGTACTTGCACCTTGCACCAGGCCCAGTTATCCCTTATTAGTGTATAGGGTGTCTAGCAGCTTAGGCTGATAGATAATGGTAGCTTAGCAGAGCAGCTTAGGCTGAACTAGGAGACGTGTGAAGCTACTACAGTACCACTTAGTGTCATATGCACAATATCATAAGAAAACACAATACACAGTTATACTAAAAATAAAGGTACTTTATTTTTATGACAATATGCCAAAGTATCTTAGAGTGTACCCTCAGTGAGAGGATAGGAAATATACACAAGATATATATACACAATAGCAAAAATATGCAGTATAGTCTTAGAAAACAGTGCAAACAATGTATAGTTACAATAGGATGCAATGGGGAAACATAGGGATAGGGGCAACACAAACCATATACTCCAAAAGTGGAATGCGAACCACGAATGGACCCCAAACCTATGTGACCTTGTAGAGGGTCGCTGGGACTATTAGAAAATAGTGAGAGTTAGAAAAATAACCCTCCCCAAGACCCTGAAAAGTGAGTGCAAAGTGCACTAAAGTTCCCCTAAGGACAAAGAAGTCGTGTTAGAGGAATAATGCAGGAAAGACACAAACCAACAATGCAACAACTGTGGATTTCCAATCTAGGGTACCTGTGGAACAAGGGGACCAAGTCCAAAAGTCACAAGCAAGTCGGAGATGGGCAAATGCCCAGGAAATGCCAGCTGCGGGTGCAAAGAAGCTTCTACTGGACATAAGAAGCTGAGGTTTCTGCAGGAACGAAAAGGGCTAGAGACTTCCCCTTTGGTGGACGGATCCCTCTCGCCGTGGAGAGTCGTGCAGAAGTGTTTTCCCGCCGAAAGAACGCCAACAAGCCTTGCTAGCTGCAAATCGTGCGGTTAGCGTTTTTGGACGCTGCTGTGGCCCTGGAGGGACCAGGTGGTCGCAAATTAGACCAGGAGAGAGAGGGGACGTCGAGCAAGACAAGGAGCCCTCTCAGCAGCAGGTAGCACCCGGAGAAGTCCCCGAAACAGGCACTACGAGGATGCGTGAAACGGTGCTCACCCGAAGTCGCACAAAGGAGTCCCACGTCGCCGGAGACCAACTTAGAAAGTCGTGCAATGCAGGTTAGAGTGCCGTGGACCCAGGCTGGACTGTGCACAAAGGATTTCCGTCAGAAGTGCACAGGGGCCGGAGTAGCTGCAAAAGTCACGGTTCCCAGCAATGCAGCCCAGCGAGGTGAGGCAAGGACTTACCTCCACCAAACTTGGACTGAAGAGTCACTGGACTGTGGGGGTCACTTGGACAGAGTCGCTGGATTCGAGGGACCTCGCTCGTCGTGCTGAGAGGAGACCCAAGGGACCGGTAATGCAGCTTTTTGGTGCCTGCGGTTGCAGGGGGAAGATTCCGTCGACCCACGGGAGATTTCTTCGGAGCTTCTGGTGCAGAGGGGAGGCAGACTACCCCCACAGCATGCACAAGCAGGAAAACAGTCGAGAAGGCGGCAGAATCAGCGTTACAGAGTTGCAGTAGTCGTCTTTGCTACTATGTTGCAGGTTTGCAGGCTTCCAGCGCGGTCAGCAGTCGATTCCTTGGCAGAAGGTGAAAAGAGAGATGCAGAGGAACTCGGATGAGCTCTTGCATTCGTTATCTAAAGTTTCCCCAGAGACAGAGACCCTAAATAGCCAGAAAAGAGGGTTTGGCTACCCAGGAGAGAGGATAGGCTAGCAACACCTGAAGGAGCCTATCACAAGGAGTCTCTGACGTCACCTGGTGGCACTGGCCACTCAGAGCAGTCCAGTGTGCCAGCAGCACCTCTGTTTCCAAGATGGCAGAGGTCTGGAGCACACTGGAGGAGCTCTGGACACCTCCCAGGGGAGGTGCAGGTCAGGGGAGTGGTCACTCCCCTTTCCTTTGTCCAGTTTCGCGCCAGAGCAGGGGCTAAGGGGTCCCTGAACCGGTGTAGACTGGCTTATGCAGAATTGGGCACATCTGTGCCCAAGAAAGCATTTCCAGAGGCTGGGGGAGGCTACTCCTCCCCTGCCTTCACACCATTTTCCAAAGGGAGAGGGTGTAACACCCTCTCTCAGAGGAAGTCCTTTGTTCTGCCATCCTGGGCCAGGCCTGGCTGGACCCCAGGAGGGCAGATGCCTGTCTGAGGGGTTGGTAGCAGCAGCAGCTGCAGTGAAACCCCAGGAAGGGCAGTTTGGCAGTACCAGGGTCTGTGCTACACACCACTGGGATCATGGGATTGTGCCAACTATGCCAGGATGGCATAGAGGGGGCAATTCCCTGATCATAGACATGTTACATGGCCATATTCGGAGTTACCATTGTGAAGCTACATATAGGTAGTGACCTATATGTAGTGCACGCGTGTAATGGTGTCCCCGCACTCACAAAGTTCAGGGAATTGGCTCTGAACAATGTGGGGGCACCTTGGCTAGTGCCAGGGTGCCCTCACACTAAGTAACTTTGCACCTAACCTTTACCAGGTAAAGGTTAGACATATAGGTGACTTATAAGTTACTTAAGTGCAGTGTAAAATGGCTGTGAAATAACGTGGACGTTATTTCACTCAGGCTGCAGTGGCATGCCTGTGTAAGAATTGTCAGAGCTCCCTATGGGTGGCAAAAGAAATGCTGCAGCCCATAGGGATCTCCTGGAACCCCAATACCCTGGGTACCTCAGTACCATATACTAGGGAATTATAAGGGTGTTCCAGTAAGCCAATGTAAATTGGTAAAAATGGTCACTAGCCTGTTAGTGACAATTTGGAAAGAAATGAGAGAGCATAACCACTGAGGTTCTGATTAGCAGAGCCTCAGTGAGACAGTTAGTCACTACACAGGTAACACATTCAGGCACACTTATGAGCACTGGGGCCCTGGGTTACCAGGGTCCCAGTGACACATACAACTAAAACAACATATATACAGTGAAAAATGGGGGTAACATGCCAGGCAAGATGGTACTTTCCTACAATGTGTGGGGTGGTGTATGTGTTGATGACTGTGGTGATGTGTGGGGTGTGTTGTGTGAGGTGCGTGGAAGTTCTGTGGGTGATGGTGTTGTGTGCCTCTGTGTGGTGGGGTTGTCTATTGCTGTAGTCTCTATCTGGCATTCTTTCAGATTTTTTGGTCGTAGGGGTTTGTGGGTGATGTGGGTGTGTGTTTTATATTGTAATGGGTGTGTGGGAGTGTTGTTTGTATGTGTATCAGGTGTGTGTATTTCAAATTGTCCAATGTGGCTGTGTTTTGGAGATATACTGCGGTTGAAAGACCGCCGCGTGGATTCGTGGGTCGTGATAGCATGGGCGTGTTTCTGTTGGCGTGACGGTGGAGGAATTGTTTTCGCCAGTTTATCACTGACCTTTGGTGTGGCGGAGTTGTGTGGGTGTCTGAATTTCGGCGAATTCCGTGCTGTGGGTCATAATAGCTGTGGTGGAATTCCGCGGCCGCGGCGGTGTATTGGCGGTCTTCTGCACGGCGGTAAGCGGCTTTTACCGCCAATGTTGTAATGACCCCCCAAATCTCCAAATCACAACCAAAAATGAAACGTGCCTCATGTGCATCATCTGTATCTATAAATCAATCAAGAACTAATACCTACGTTCGGACCCTGATTTATAAAACATTCCATAATACAACGCCTATATTAAAAAACTCCCCCTCTCTCATCACATAGAAATTAGTGAGAGGGAAGAAAGAGTGTCAATATAGGTATAATAAATCACAACTTATTCATTGAAGAACTAGCCAATATGCACAAATTACAATGTAAATGGGAATCATAAACTTCCAAAAAATTATAAAACCCAATCATCACCAAACACATCCTAAGTGGGTCTACTTGTCAAAAGGGTGTTTATTCACTTAAACGTCATAACTCAACCATTGGATAAACTAGCTGTTTGTCTTGCTATCTCCTCAGATTCATTCAGACACTGAAGAACAGAATCCAAAAGATGAATCCCTTTACATTCCCGTAAATTGAGGCTATCTGATATATTGCCCCCTCATCGACTGACATTGATTTTTTCAATCACAGACCATCTCAGTGAGACCACTGAATGATTCAATGTGGTAAAGTGATCAACCAAAGGTGCACCTTGATTTTTACATCTAATCCGACTACAATGTTGCATAACCCACACCTTCACTTTTTGCTTTGTCTGCTCAACATATATTAAATCACAGGGACATTTAATCACATAGATTACATTATTACAGTTGCAATTAGTATGTTCCTTCAATGTCACCCACACATGTTTATGTTTAAAGATTTTAGTTTCCAAGCATTGTGCACAAACCTTACATGACCCACATTTGAAATGCCCAACAATCTTTGGTAAATTCAACATCATTAGCAGAGAGGGTCTCGGCGGTTCCGCCAACAAAGAACTAACCACCCAATCTTTAATGTTCTTACCCATCTTAAATGCATGCATTGGAAAATCATTAACTTCAAGTTCATCTGAAATCAAGGTCCAATGTTGGTTAATAATCTTTCTAATTTCTGTACTTCTAGTACAATATGTCGTAATACAGATCATCCTGTTGTTATCTATATCTGTAAGGACCTTAGGTTCAAGTAAGAACCCACAATGCCAAAACCAAGCTCTTTTGCAAGCTTTCCTCACAAACCCCTTTGGGTAACCTCGCATTAGCAAACGGTTCATCAACTCTTCATATTCTACAAAATAATCATGTTTCCGGGAACAGTTTGTCAGAGACAAAGGAATTGACCATACGGCAAATTATCCCTAAAATTCCGAGGATGATGACTTGTATACTGAAGAGAGAATTTCTCTCACTTTCCTTCCTATATAGAGTAGTATACAATTGATCATCTTGTACTCTTAATAGTTAAATCTAAAAAATTGATCTCAAAGGATCTATACTGTATAGTAAATTGTATATCCTATGTTCTCCTATTCAACCATTTGTGGAAATCCAACAAATCACAATGTGTGCCTGTCCAGATCATTAGCACATCATCTATATAGCATTTCCATAAGGTTATATGTGCCAAATATGGTAATGTTTGATCAAAGATAAATTGCGTCTCAAAATTATCCATATATAGAATTGCTACATCTGGTGCAAAAGTTGCACCCATCGCTACTCCTTTCGTCTGTACATAATATTGCTATCTCCAATAAATTAGCAATGAAATCAGTAGGCACTTGCATCGGCGGTACTCTTCCCTCAAATATTTCTCTAATCACCTGTAAAGTATGTCCCTGAGGGATATTAGTATACAATGAAACAATATCCATTGTTACCAAAATGTGTTTCTCACAGTCAAAATGTACATCATACATCAATCTAATAGTGTCCATTGTATCTCTCAAATAGGCCTCCATCATTGGTACTAAAGGTTTTAAAAATAAATCAACATACTTACAAACTGTTCAAGAATTGAGCCACACCCTGATATAATCGGGCGACCTGGAGGTTTCACAGGATTCTTGTGTATTTTGGGGAGTGTGTAAATAGTTGGAATACGGGGATTATTCTTATTCAAAAATTCATATTCCAAATCCGTAAGAAAACCCATCAACACACCCTCATTAGTCACTCTTTTGATCAAATCCCCCACTTCACTTGTTGGGTCCCGTTCCAATCTCCTATAGCTTCCTTGATCTGCCAATTGCATTAAGATCTCATTCTTATAATCACTAGTGTTCTGTACTACTATAGCTCCTCTCTTGTCAGCCGTTTTGATCACTATTTCCTTATTCAATCTCAAGACAGATAAAGCCTCCCTTTCGGCTTTCGTAATGCTATATTTCACATACCTTCCCTTGGAAATTGAATTCATCGTATCTCTCATCACCACCTCAAATGCCAAGATTTTATGTGACATTAAGGCCCTCATTACACCCCTGGAGGTCGGTGTTAAAGCAGCGGTAATACCGCCAACAGGCTGGCGATAACAAAAATGGAATCATGACCACGGCGGAAACCACCAACAGATACAGCCACTTTAACACTCTGACCGCCAGAGCGGTAGCAACAAACACCACGGCAGTCACCGCCAACAGCCAGACGGAAGACAATGTACCGCCCACCCTATTACAACCCGCCCATCTGCCAGCTTTTCCGGGGCGGTACCAACGCCATCAAAAGCATGGCAGAAACAGTACTTTGAAGGGAAACCACTCACCTCTCGACACTCAAGGAAAAACCAGGACGCCATGGAGCCCGAGCTGCAGGTCTTCCCCATGCTGGTGTTTCTGGTCATATACCAGGAGTACCAATGGCGGCGTCGCGACGACCACGGTGAGTACTGCATCTAGCACATAGGGGAGGGGGTAGGAAAAAGAGAGTGACACACACATGCAACACCCCCACCCTCACCCCCAACACCATACACACAAACACATGCAACAACATTACATATACACCCCGTAACCCTCAGGAATAACACAAGGACAAAAGGAATTGAGTCAAATGAGTGTTATATTAGAAATAGTTAGAAATACGTTAATAATTCAGAAACAGTATTTACAAAATATACAATATGTACAAAAGGCGGGACAATGTCCACTCAAAATGTCCGTGGCCCACTGGGCCAAAACACATAGGCCAAGCCCACACTTGACTCCTTCCTCAATACGGAGAGAACACTGCAGGGGCATCAGGTTAAAAACACGCAGGCACCTCGGGTGACGGGAAAGGGGGGGGGGCACCTCAGCCGGAAGATGGTACAACACCACTGCTCATGGAGGGGGCTCCATGCCCACAGGGATGTCCTGGGGAGTGCAAAGCCACAGTCTCTCAAGTGGGTGCTTTTCCCACTGCTTGGTCCTGGGGAGTGCAAAGCCACAGTCTCTCAAGTGGGTGCTTTGCCCACTGCTTGGTCCTGGGGAGATCAAAGCCACAGTCTCTCAAGTGGGTGCTTTGCCCACTGCTTGGCCCTGGGGAGTGCAAGGCTGCAGTCTCTCAAGTGGGTGGTTTGCCCGCTGCTTAGTCCTGGGGAGTGCAAGGCCACATTCTCTCTAGTGGGTGCCGGTTTTCCACTGGTTCGGGGGGGGGCTTGGTGCCCAGTGTGCTTCATCCTGCCAAGGATAGGGTAAGTGGATGCCTTATTCCACTGGTTCTGGAGGGGGCTTGGTGCCCAGTGTGCTTCATCCTGCCGAGGGTAGGGTGAGTGGATGCCTTCTTCCACTGGTTCTGGAGGGGGCTTGGTGCCCAGTGTGCTTCATCCTGCCAAGGGTAGGGTGAGTGGATGCCTTCTTCCACTGGTTCTGGAGGGGGCTAGGTGCCCAGTGTGCTTCATCCTGCCAAGGATAGAGTGAGTGGATGCCTTCTTCCACTGGTTCTGGAGGGGGCTTGGTGCCCAGTGATGCAGCACATGGGGTGTGCAAGGTCACAGTCACTCACCTGGGTGTCAGATCCTCACGATTTTGTGTGGGCAGGATGCATGACACACCATGGATGCATGACTACAGTCCATCCACTGACGGGCACGGCTGTACAGTGGTTGCAGTTCCGGTGCAGGTGGCGGTGCTGCCAGTGGTGGGGGGAGGCTCCAGCCCTTCCCCAGCAGCCTCGGACGGCTGGCCATTGGGGCTGCTGCTGCTGGTGGCGGTGCTGCTGTCTGCGGTGCGGGTGGCGGTGCTGGCCACGGGGCAGCTGGTGGTGGTGTCCGCGGTGCAGGTGGTGGTGGTGGCCGTGGTGCAGCTGGTGGTTCTGCCAGTGGAGGGGGAAGGCTGCTGCCCTTCCCCTGCAGCCTCGGACAGCTGCCCACTGGGGCTGCTGCTGCTGGTGGCGGTGCTGCTGTCCGCAGTGCAGGTGGCGGTGCTGCCAGTGGAGGGGGGAGGCTCCAGCCCTTCCCCTACAGCCTTGGACGGCTGAAGTGCCCTGCCTGGTGTTCTGTGCCCCTTCCTGCCCTTGGCAGATGGTGGTACCTCCTTGCTTCTGCCAGCTGGAGTCTTTGCCTTGGCCTTGCTGGCTGGTTGTGCCTCCTTCTCCTCGCTGGATGCTTTCCCCTTTTTGCCCTATCCTGGTGGTGGAACCTTCTTGTCCTTGGCAGGTGTTGGTGGCACACTGGCGGGGCTGACGGGTGCCTCCTTAGAGCCTCTCTGAGCTCCATAAACCACAGAGGATGTGGACTTGGTGGCTGAGGTGCTGGGCTGGGTTCTGGCCACCCTAGCCCAAGGTGAAGGATGTGGGGGGGAGGGGGGGAGGGTGAGGGAATAGGTCAAGGGTGGCGAGGAAAAGCTTGTTAAGGACACTGAGGCAGGAAGAGGGTGAATTTTTGGGAGTGGAGGAAGAGGGAGTGGTTGTAGGAGGTGTCAGTCTGCTGTGTTTGGGCGCAGGTGCATGGGTTGGATGCTGTTGTGAGGTGGATGGTTGTTGGGTGGGTGTGTGTTTGCGTTTGTGTACTTTGGGAGGAGGGGTTACAGACACAGTGGAAGAGGACACAGGGGACGTGTGCATGGATGTGGGGTGGTGACTGCCAGTGAGGGGCGTGTAGTGAGTGCATGCAGGTGTGAGTGGAGACGCTACTGGGAGGGAGGTGGACGAAGTGGAGGAGGGGGATACAGTGGAGGCAGCCTCCAGGCCCATGTGAGATGCAGCTCCCTCCTTCGCCGGTGCCTCTGCTCCTCCACCAGATGATGCTAATGCACACAAAGACAGGGTGACAAAACAAAAAGGGGGGGGAGACAGAGGATACACTTGGTCAATACCAGCAACACCACTACAGTTGGGGTACACAACACACAGGGAGCTGCCCTATGCACTAGGCCATGCACTTCCAGTTACACAGCTAGTCACCAGCCCTTGGGGTACAATGCCTAATGCCATGAGCTGCACACCTGAAACCCACAGGACCTTGCCCAGTAGTAGATGCCCACTAACACTATTGGGGTTGGAGTGCTTCAGAGCCTGCCCAAAAAGGGACCTACCCTGCCAGTTCGTCCTGGCCTAGGGGCACCCACAGCCCACATCCCCCACCAGGTAAAACCTTAACGCGCGCAAAGTCAAGAATATAAATCTGTACTCACCCCCTTGTGGCTGCTGTGATGCCTTCAAGCGCCCATCCAATTCTGGATAGGCCACCACCAGGATGCGTAACATCAGGGGGGTCAGGGTACGACGGGCACCCCTTCCTCGTTGGGAGGCCAGCCCCAGCTGGGCCTCCACCATCTTCCATGCCCAGCGGCACAGGTCCTCCCACCATTTGCGGCAGAGGGTGCTCCGCCCGTCGAAGACCCCCAGGGTCCGCACCTCCTTGCCGATGGCACGCCAAATACCCTTTTTCTGATGGGCGCTGACCTACAGGGAAATAAGCATAGAAAAAAGTGATTAGTAATACCGTCCGGACTGTTACACTCAAGTTGCACAATATCCCTCCCATCCCCTCACCCACAGACATTGACCACCAGACATGCAGCACTCTACCCAGGACCCCTCAGCACCCCCCCCCCACACGAGGCATACACACACAGCACTCCATACATTCATGGCCCACGCATCATGCTCACAGTGTACTCACCTGTTTGTCTAGAGGACCATAGAGTGAAGTATACTGGGGTAGGACCCCATCCACCAGTCTCTCCATCTCCTCTGAAGTGAAGGTGGGGGCCCTTTCCCCTGACACTCGCTCCATTGTCGCTTACAGACATAGGTCACAGCAGCACTTGCAATATAGGTCCTCTCCTGTTGAAGGTCAGGTAGCAAGTGATTGAACAGTTAGAAAATGGCAGTCATGTCCGTGGCGGTGCATACCGTCACTGCAGGTGTACATCACCATTGGCTCCTGGAACCCATAGGGCTCAATGATAACCAATGCCAAGTTGTGCGGCGGTCAACGACCGCCGACCGCAACGGCGCACAACGCCAGCGGAATTACCTAATTTCCACTTGTCTCTCCTCAGAGGTTTGGCAGCCCCCCCTTTCATGGGGGCACAGGACATGGTACCTAACTGTGTCACAGCAGACATTGGCACATCAACTGATTTTCAAATTCACATACTGTTTCCGTAAAGGAAGAAATGAATTTTTATTGCAACATATGTGTGAATATGACCCTCTGCTCACCGTTTTCCACCCTAGAGTTCAACCGCTGTGGATGAATAGGAGATGGAGACATCCCCCGTGTACAGACCCCTTGTGGACCTGCCGACTATGGAGGACAGGCACATAATACTTACCTACAGACTTGATCGGGCCACAATCCAAGAACTGGGTGCCCAATTGGAGCCAGACCTGATTTCAGCAGTCCGCCACCCCACAGGTATCCCCCCTCTAGTGCAGGTCCTGTCAGTGCTCCATTTCCTGGCAAGTGGTCCCTTCCAAACAACAGTAGCCTTGGCATCAGAGATGTCTCAGCCAATGTTCTCCACTGTGTTGACCAGAGTGTTGTCTGCCCTGCTGAAACACATGCGCAGCTACATCATATTCCCCCAGATGGAGGATTTGGCCACAGTGAAAGCTGACTTTTAAGCCCTGGGACATATCCCCAACATCATTGGTGCCATTGATGGTACACATGTAGCATTTGTGCCCCCCCCCCCCCCCAACGGGAGAAAAGCTATCACTCTCTGAATGTGCAGATGGTGTGTTTGGCGGACCAGTACAGCTCCAATGTGAATGCCAAGTATCCTGGCTCTGTGCATGATGCGTTTATCTTGAGGAATAACAGCATCCCATATGTGATGGCTCAACTCCAGAGGCACCGGGTGTGGCTAATAGGTGAGCCCAAGGTACCCCCCAGTATATGTTGGTGTATGGGTATGGGGTTGTCCCTAAGGGTGAGTGTGTGACTAACAGGTATCCCTCAATATTTGCAGGTGACTCTGGTTACCCCAACCTCTCATGGCTACTGACCCCAGTGAGGAATGCCAGGACAAGGGCAGAGGAACGTTACAATGAGGCACATGGGTGAACAAGGAGGATAATTGAGATACCCTTCGGCCTCCTGAAGGCCAGGTTCAGGTGCCTCCATCTGACTGGTGGATCCCTGTACTACTCACCCAAGAAGGGGTGCCAGATCATTGTTGCATGTTGCATGTTGCACAACCTGGCCTTGAGACGCCAGGTGCCTTTTCTGAAGGAGGATGAGCCTGGAGATGGTCTTGCGGCAGCGGTGGAGCCTGTGGACAGAGGATGAAGATGTGGACAACAGAAGTTCTCTCATGCAGCAGTACTTCCAATGAAACACAGGTAAGACACTGTAACTTCACTTTACATTGCAGTTTTCTGTTGGACACTGGACATGGCAGCATGATTTCCCTATGTCTATGGCCACTTACTGTACCCTTTGGCATCTCTATTTTCAGATCTCTGTGCCCCACTCTGGCTCCTGGTGTGTTTACTGCTGCCCACTACAGGTCATACCAAAGTATATATAACTGTACATATGAATTGCAATGTTTACAGATTGTTGAACTAATACATATTTCAATCAATTGACAGACTCCAGAGTTGTATTTGTTTCAAGGGTGTTTATTTAAGTGCGAAGAGGTTGAGGGTGATGTGCAATGGGCTGGGGTGATGGTGGAGTAATGTCCAGTTAGAGTCCATTCTCTTTGTATCACAGGTGCATTGTCCAATGGGGCATAGGAAGGGGAGCAATGGCTTATTTCCTGGCGGGGTCTTGGCAATGGCTTCTGCCTGGATCGCAGGGACCGTTTGCAGGGTGGTTCTTCTGCCGGGGTTGGGGTGCTGGTGGCCTGTTGTTCCGGGGCGGGGCCTCCTGTCTACTAGCGCCGGCAGAGGTGGAGGGCTGTTTATCGGTGTGGCTAGTGTCAGGGGCCCGTTGGTGTGCCACTGCCTCCCTCATGGTGTTGGCCATGTCAGCCAGCACCCCTGCAATGGTGACCAGGATGGTGTGGATGTGTTTGAGGTCCTCCCTGATCCCCAGGTACTGTCCCTCCTGCAGCCGCTGGGTCTCCTGCAACTTGGCCAGTATCTGGCCCAAGGTCTCCTGGGAATGGTGGTATGCTCCCAGGATCCCTGCAAGTGCCTTGTGGAGAGTGGGTTCCCTGGGCCTGTCCTCCCCCTGTCGCTCAGCAGTTCTCCCAGCTTCCCTGTAGTCCTGTGTCTCTGTCCCCTGAACCATGTACCCACTGCCACTGACCGCAGGTCCCTGATTGTCTTGGGTTTGTGAGGTTTCATGGGGTCCCTGTAGTGGTGGACACACTGCTCATTGACGTGTCCTGGGGACAGAGGTATGGGCCTGCTGGGTGGGTGCTGTGCTGGTGTTTCCTGAGGGGGGAGGGTCTGTGGTGGTATGGGACTGTGGCAGGGTAACCGACTGTCCAGAGGTCCCTGATGGGCCAGGGTGGTCATCGTGATCCAGGCGTACAGAGCTGCTGTCATCACTGTGGGCCTCTTCTGTGGGGGGACTGGATGTTGGTAGCACCTCCTCTCTTGTGACGTTGAGTGTGGGTCCTGTGGGGTTGTAAATGCAGTGTTATTGTATCTGCGTGTGCCATCTTGTGCACAGCTGTGTTTCCCTGTATGGTTGTGATTGCCCTGTCAGCTTTGCCTTGTGTGCGTGGGGATTTTGTGGGCTAGGTGATTCTCTCTAATGCGCTTGCTTCAGTGATGGGTGTCCATGCAGGTCTGTGATGGGTGTCCATGCATTGGTGATGCATTCAGGGCTTGGTATTGGGATGGGTGGGTTGTGATAGTGGGGTATATGTGAGGTGATGGAGTGATGGGGGTGAGGGTAGGGGTAGGAGTTTGTGATGGCATGCAGGTAGGGTGGGGGATATAGTAGTAAAGATTTGATTTACCAGAGTCCAGTCCTCCTGCTACTCCTGCGAGGCCCTCAGGATGCATGATCACTAAGTCTTGCTCCCCCCATGGTGTTAGTTGTGGGGGAGGAGGTGGGGGTCCACTGCCAGTCCTCTATACAGCTACCTGATGTCTTGCAACCACGGAACGCACCTTTCCCCGTTGGTCGTTCCACCTCGTCCTGATGTCATCCCTTGTTCTGGGGTGCTGTTCCACGGCGTTGACCCTGCCCACGGCTCTCCGCTATAGCTCCATCTTTCTTGCAATGGACGTCTGCTGCACCTGTGATCCGAATAGCTATGGCTCTACCCGGATGATTTCCTCCACCATGACCCTTAGCTCTTCCTCTGAAAACCTGGGGTGTCTTTGGGGTGCCATGGATGTGGTGTGAGTGGTATGTTTGAGGATGTGTGGGGTGATGTGTTGTGATGTGTTGTGGTGTGTGCCGTGAGGTGCATGGATAGTGTATAGGTGATGGTGGCTCAGATTGAGTGGGTGCTCCTGGCTTGTCTCTCTCTCTCTGTTAGCAATCTTTTTTTTTCATTGAAAGGGTTGTGCGTAATGTGTGTGTGTATTTTATAGTGGTGTGGGTGTGGTATGTGTATGTGTGTCAGGTGTGTGTAGTTTGAATTGTCCAATGTGGTGTAGTTTTGTAAGTGTGTGTGTATTTTGAGAGCGGCGGTGTGTACCGCCAATGGTTTACCGTGGTTGAAAGACCGCTGCGGTGATTCGTGGGTCCTGATACTGTGGGCGTATTCCTGTTGGTGTAACGGTGTGGGTTTTGGTACCGCCAGTTTATCACTGACCTTTGGGCTGGCGGACATGTGTGGGTGTCTGTATAGTGTCGGATTTCTCTGTGTGGGTCATAATACCCGTAGCGTATTACAGTGGTCACAGTATGTTAGCGGTCGTCAGCACAGCGGTAGGCAGCATTTACCGCCAATGTTGTAATGAGGGCCTAAATGTGCGGGGGGAGTAAAGACCGAAGGTGCTCTGAGGTCCGTAACTGAAAATGGTGTCCTGGACATTAAGGGGGTTATTACAACTTTGGAGGAGGTGTTAATCCGTCCCAAAAGTGACGGTAAAGTGACGGATATACCACCAGCCGTATTACGAGTCCATTATATCCTATGGAACTTGTAATACGGCTGGTGGTATATCCGTCACATTTGGGACGGATTAACACCTCCTCCAAAGTTGTAATAACCCCCTAAATGTTTAAAATAATATCCCAATCTAACTTTCCGAAAAAAGTGATGTAATTCCATTTTCAAATTAAAGGAATTAGGTAAATTGGTGGGAAGAAAGGATAAACCTTTTGATAGAACCTGTTCTTCAGATGGTGATAGTTGATAGGTTGATAAATTAATCACCAGATTAGATTGATTCACCACCTGTAAAGCTGTCTCCGTGTTTGTATTTCCACATGTTCCTCCTGTTGGAAACACACCTGTCTCCTGCCTCTGTATCTGCCTCTCCCCCATCCTCGCTCTCTGGGGAGACCCCTGTTCCATGGGTGACCCCCTCCTCTGTGCTGAGTCCATTATGTTGGTCCTAAAAAAGGACCAGATGCCAAATCTGTTGAATGAAAATAAGATTCACAGGATGCTGTACTAGTGCTCGGCTGTTCATTATCACTTTCACTTCCACTTCCACCTGAGGATTCAGAAAAGGTAGTATAATATCTAGGTCCTCCTCGACTTCTAGTGGAATATCTCCCTCTAGAGTCTTGCTTATAAAAATCATCTGTCAAATAAGGATAAATCACTCTCTTATCATATAAATTATTATCTCTGGCCAGTTTGTCAAGTTTGTAAGCGTGTGTCTTGGTATCAAACTCTTTCATAGAATAACCAACAGGCTGTTTTATAATACTTTTAAAGTGTATTTCTTGATTTGTTTAATGGGAAATCTATTGTCTTCTATTTCTTTATGAATCACAAGCACTTAATCTGATTGCACTTTGCTCTGTCCTTTTTCTTTTTTGTTTTGGTGATACGATGGGGGACTGTATAATTTGAATATATATATATATGAAGAAAGAACATATGTTGTATTTGTAATAAAGGATGTTCTCCGTAATTAATGAATGGAAATGCTGTATGGTTGGGTATGAGGGGTGAGGTGATTGTGTTTACAATCAGTTCCAAGGGGTTTCATGTTGTTTTGTTATAGGCTCAATGGGCAGCTTTAAGAGTGGCTTAGCAGATGAGGGCAGCCTGGGAAGTGGGTTATTTAAGAGTTTTTGTATTGGCCAAACCTGTGGCATGACTCATTCTCCTTTCGGGGACCTACAATTAGTTTGTAAGGCTCCATAGTATTGAAGTTTTTGTCCTTGAAAATTTATATTTTGAGTAGCCTTACCATCAGATAGAAGAATTGTGGAACTGGGAGCCTTGTTCTATAAACCATCTTTTTTTAGCCTGCTAAAAGATAGTAATATGTTAAGTCCAGATCTTGAGTTCTCACTTAAAATTCATTGGTTTGTAGGTATCAGAAATTATTTTGCTATATATGCTTCTTTCATCTTCTTCACACGATTCTTTTCTTCATCACTTATATGTTAACAGAGCAGTGTTAATCTATCTGGATTGTACTAAGCCCTTTTGAAAGTCTAGTTAGTTACTTTTGGTGGCTCAAGACAAGGTAACGAAGCATCTAAGATTACTTTGCGCGGATGGATAAGAGAAACCATTCCAATATCATATGCTTTAGCTAAAATTTCTACTCCAGAGAAGATTATTGATAAATCTAAAAGGGGTATGGTGGCTTCCTGAGTTTCAGGTTGCTTCATTGACAGAAATTTGCAACAAGGGCTTTTCCCACACTTTTGTTGACCACTACAGAATCCAGTAAATAGGAGTCGATAAAGGGAACTTTGGACAAAATGTTTTAAAGTCTATAATGTATTAGATATGACTATTTATTTCTGTATCACTATTAAGGCCCTCATTATAAACACGGCGGTTGAAACCGCTGTGTTCATGCTGGCAGTCAAACTACTGACCACCAGCGCCCCGGATCCCTGCCGGCCATATTAGGAACATTCCTCTGGGCCACCAGAGGAAACATTGTTTCCGCCTGCCGGCCCAGAGGAATGCCTGGCCGGGACATTGAAGGCGGCTCCACAAGGAACCGCCACCAATGCCTCTGTGCGGCGGGTGCAGCTGCACCCGTCGCGCAGATCACTGCCCGAAAATCGGGCAGTGACCTGCGAGATGGGGCACTGCACAGGGGGCCCCTGCCCATGCCAAGGGCATGGGCAGCGCAGGGGTCCTCAGGGGTGCCCTGGGGCACCCCCTCTGCCAGCCTTTCCCTGGCGCGTTTCCCCGCCAGGGAAAGGCTGGAGGATTATGGATCATTATCCGAGGGGCAGCACCGCTGCCCTGTCGGATAATGATTCTGACCACCGCCAGGCTGTCTGACGGAGGCAGCCTGGCGGTGAGTGAGGGCTGCCGATGGCGGCCCTCATGGTGTTGTTTATATGGCGGTGTGGCCCGCCATGCCGGCTGGCGGGTTTTCCCGCCACCGCCGGCATGGCGGGCCACAAGTTCTTAATGACCACCTAAGACTATATGATGCATTGCTAGTGATGTTTACTTGTCATAGGTTTCATGAGTGGCCAGGAGAAGTAAGGCATACCTCATAAGTAATGACTGGGAATGGATGTAAGGATTCATTATGCTTAGTTCTAATCACCCTTGTCACTACCATTAGGCCCTGCCTTCCCTCCTTTGGATTGCTGCACTTTGGTAGTTCACGAAAAATTATAGTTAAGCTATGCCTTATAGTACCCTGAGGATGGGCGCACTTAAAGGATTCTTACACCTATTTCCTATTTTTTTCATGTCTACAAGTGGCCTCCACCTAATAAGCAGTGACCATGACAAGGACGATGGATAATGAAGATTACTGTTATGTAACTAGAGCATTATATTTTATGTGCGCTCACCTAGAGGTGAAGGTTAATCTGAATACTTACAGAATATTTTATTCTTTTTAGCTACCAGCCAAGCCTTCTTATGGCTTCTGCTTGCCACCGACGCTGTAACCATATGCACCAAGAATTAAAAATAAAACAGTGACCTTTGATGTAAAACAGGAGTGGAAGTGAGAGATGTTCATCTAGTGGGTGAATTGCACAGTCTGAAACCAGATAACCTGAGCTCAATCCCGGCTTCCCTGCTTGTCCAAGTTGTGTGATACTAGGTAAATAATGTATTTTATCAAGCCTTCTCTTTCTTCATTATTACATATGAAAGCGCCTTCATATACATGAGTTCACGATGTACGCTGTCCTGTGTGACATGCCCGGGTGTTCGGTGTATGTATGACTGACAGTGTAGTGGCAAATGTGTGACGCTTCACAAGACACTTTCTTGTGAGTAAAAGCAAGCACCCAGGAAGCAGGTTAGCTAACTTATAAAATAGGAATGTTAAGCAGATATTCATTGATAATCTGATCAGTCCTGTTGCATACACTTAACAAAAGCCTTGCTCCTATATGGTTGTTCAAACTAAAATGTTGCCCTAAATATAACAATCTTATTACTTTTATACTGCAACACCACAAAATTAATTTTGTCTTGCTCATTACAGTTTCTGTTGATGCATTAATTAATGTCAGATTTAATGTGATTGCCTTAACATAAGATAAGCGTATATTATCTTGCTGCTGACCTGTGTCAACTACGTTAGTATTGAATTTGTCCTGCCTGACCTAGCCTGAGTTTCTGCATTCTGCCAGTGCTGCTCTTTTTTTTCGGCAGGACATTGACTGCTTTGTCACAGACCCAGTCACGGTAGCAGGCTAGGGCACTGACTGAGACCTGGCCTCCTCCTGACCGGATGCAGGGCAACGGTGCACTCAGCAGCAGCACTATGGGCCAGAATATGAACACAGGCAGCTTAATGAATCAATAAGTGCATGCCATCAGGAGACAGGGTAGGCTGGGCTAGAGGCAGCTAACAAGCTGATAACATAACAGTTTATAAATATTTACTTAATGACCACAGCACTCAAAATAATTTGTATGTAAACAGGTATCGTATGTTATTGGAAAATCTGATCATTGTATTTTATCTCTGAATAAATATATTATTCAACGAAGATTCTGAGAACCATCACCACTTTGACTGAATCAGCTGCAGTGCCCTGTCTTGTATAGGAGCTAGCTTGGTTATAATGTGCGACCTAGCATTTTAGCGTAGTGTTATGGACACCAATACTAATCTGCCTTATTATAACCCATGGTGCATGGTACTTGCCTGGGCTATGCTATGCTATGCCTCTTCTATTTGATTAACTAGACTATATTGTTGAGGAATTGCTCATGTATTATAAGAATGTTTGCCACATGTAGGGTACAGATGACAATTGACTTCTCTGTTAGTTCATTAATGGCACTGTTGCTTGGTGGGGGTGAGGTGGGCACCTCAGGAATGTTTATGTTTGTGGTTAAAACCATCGCCTTAACAAATATCTCTCAATTAGGTGATATATGTTATGTTGTTGGTGTTTTATAGTGTGTTAATTACCTGTGCTGTTGTCCAGGCACACTGTAGCAGGTGTGTGAGGCCAATCCTCAAGGACTTCCTTGAAAAGCCAAGTCTTCAACTTCTTCCAAAAGTCAAGATGAGAGAAGGAGGCTGTGATCTTTAAGGGAGGTCATTCCAGGCTTTAGGAGCCACCAGAGACGTTTAAAGGCATGGGCAAAGTGGGCTCTAGTCCAGTTCCCTCACTTTTCTAGGGGCCCCATCATTAAGCTTCCAGGAGAGTCCGTGATAGTAGCAAAACGCAAAAATTATGGGCCCACCTGCACAATATGAAAAGGGGCTCCCAAGTGTCCAATATCTCATAAATATTAAAAAGCTTTGCACTTAAATGTTTTATCAGCATCCATTGTGACCAGATGTAATGTGTATTCCCCTTGCTACCTATATCAAGCAGGTGATTGGCCTTTTTGGTGTTGTCACTAGTTTAGCGTTCCAAGATGAAACCTGACTTGTCGGGATTGACCAATTCCCCATCATATCTTGTAATTGGAACATAGCAATCTTAGTAAAGGTTTTTATGTCATGTTGAGAAAGATCAGTTTGTAAGAACTGCATTCATCAGATTTACTGCTTGGTTTGAGGATAAGAGATATTGTGGAGAAGTCACCCGTCCTTCTTGGATCATTTCCTGGTAGACATTGTATAGTAGGCATACCAAGTTACAATTTCTCTTGTCCTATCAAAACTGAATGATGCTAATGGTCTGTATCACGGCTCACCAAAGCTGCCACTAGAATGCTCCCACATATAAAGCCACAGGTACACATTTCCCCTGCCTTGAGGGCCCTACCTTGGCCATCAGTTACCAGAAGATGCACATCCAAGCTGCTTTGTATCATGCACAAAGCAATACATGCAAATGACAACTATTCATCAGGAAGAAATTCAACGAATACATACAAAA
Source organism: Pleurodeles waltl (assembly GCF_031143425.1). NCBI lineage: Eukaryota > Metazoa > Chordata > Amphibia > Caudata > Salamandridae > Pleurodeles > Pleurodeles waltl. The sequence goes on along the minus strand of NC_090450.1, from coordinate 806,792,204 downwards.
AAGGAACCTAAGTTCAGGAATGGCTCCCCACCTCAGTGTTCCTCCATTTCAAAGAGCAGAGCAGCCTGAGAAGATTTATGGCCCCAATAAAAAAGAGATAAGCAATGCCCTGTGTGCAATGTCCTGGGTGCTGGCAGGGAGGTGCCTTGGAGAGAGAGACTCGAGATACAATGCAAGGCTAAGAAAGTTTCACATCATTGCTTCTAGGATTAGCTACATTCTACCAGAAAGGGCATATTGTGGCTTTCGTGAGCAGTGAGCTAAACAACTGGTTGCTTTTATTGTAAAATAAACTTATTTTAGGAGCCAGAGGTAAATCAGGACAGCACTGGAATAAAGCCAAAACAAATGTCAGCAACATAGGAGGAGATGGGAGGAACGGAATGCTGCAATAAAACGCAGGCAGCTACCAACCTAAAACACCCACAGTGAAAGGGGAGCACCAACGAAATGACAAAAGTAGTCCATCACAGCAACAGATAAAGAAACCAAAGTGGAATAATACAGTAGTTGGTCACTACTCTAAAAGAGAAAAAGGAAGGAGAAAAAGGCAGAACTGACCACTGCAACCAACAAATGAAATCGCTTTAAGCCATAAGAAGTATACTAAAGGTATATACGAGGTTGAACGCTTACACTTGATCTACAAATATGGGTGGAACATCTTTCTCAGTTCAAGAAGACAAACTATGGAATTCGCTTCCCACACAAAAAAGATCCACTAACAACCATCCTAGCTTCAGAAGATTACTCAAAAGCTGTCTCTTCCCCATATGGCAACTATATCAACTATATAACAGTATACTCAGACATGACCAACTATACTTCTCATGGTATAGAGATTAAGGGGGTCATTCTGACCCCGGCGGTCTAAGACCGCCGGGGCCAGGGTCGGCGGGAGCACCGCCGACAGGCCGGCGGTGCTCCCAAGGGCATTCCGACCGCGGCGGTAAAGCCGCGGTCGGACCGGCAACACTGGCGGTCTCCCGCCAGTGTACCGCCGCCCTTTGGAATCCTCCAAGGCGGCGCAGCTAGCTGCGCCGCCGAGGGGATTCCGACCCCCCCTACCGCCATCCAGTTCCCGGCGGTCCGCCCGCCGGGAACCAGATGGCGGTAGGGGGGGTCGCGGGGCCCCTGGGGGCCCCTGCAGTGCCCATGCCACTGGCATGGGCACTGCAGGGGCCCCCGTAAGAGGGCCCCTACAAGTATTTCACTGTCTGCTTGGCAGACAGTGAAATACGCGACGGGTGCAACAGCACCCGTCGCACCTTCCCACTCCGCCGGCTCGATTACGAGCCGGCATCCTCGTGGGAAGGGAGTTTTTATCTGGGCTGGCGGGCGGTCTTTTGGCGACCGCCCGCCAGCCCAGGGAAAAACTTAGAATACCCTCCGCGGTCTACTGACCGCGGTGCGGTATTTCGGAGGGGGGAACTCTGGCGGGCGGCCTCCACCGCCCGCCAGAGTTAGAATGACCCCCTAAGTTGTTGTTATACATGTGTCATTGTACATTGAACTATGCATCCTGTTACAAAGAGATGAATTCATATAAAGAGAAAATTTATATTAAACCACAAGATACGTGTATATCAGACAATGTTATAATTGCTGCTTTTATGTACATATTAGATGCATATATAGAAGAGTTTATGCCTACTACTAAAACTTTAAAAAATATTAGGAAACAATGTGCATACTTCACCCCAGATAAATGAGCACATCAGACCATGTGAATATTACTGCTTCTGTGTACAACCAGGTACTGTTAATGATCCTCCGGAAGCCAAATCGATTTTAGACTCAGAGGGTAATCCTATGTTTGATCCGAGGCTAATTCACCATCCTAATTCCACAAAATGGTTTCCTTTACAACACGTGGGAGATTATATTTTGGCCAAATTAAGTTTTCCCCTGGATAAACAGACAAGAGCAAAATTGAAGGCCGAATGTCCAAGACCCTCCTTACCATTGCATATTACCTCTGCTCCTTCCATTGACCCTTCCATGCTGACTTTCTTTACGAAACTTAGCAAAGATCCACGGAGAGGGGTTGACAGAGCGTGGACTATGTGGCAGGATAAAATGCTGGATATAGTGGGTCCTTTGGCTCGAATTTTTGACATAGCAGAAACTGCCAGACTTGACAATCTTGCTATTGATTCAGAAGAATTGTCTTTATGGGTTCAAAGGGCCTTCTGTCTTTTGGGCAACAACAATTCAGCTATGACACATGAGAGGCGCAAAGGTTTGCTCCTCAAACTCAATCCTAAATTGGAAAATCTGGCATTGATGGACCCTGGCATCAAAGCCAATGGTTTGTTGTTTGGAGAATCCTTTATTAAGGAATTGAGAAAATATGTTACAACTTTTGCTTCCTTGGTTAAAGCCCAACAATCTTTAAAGAAAGTTTTTTCTAATCCTGTTTTTGCCTGGGCCGGTAGAGGAAGGAGTCGCTTTACCGACTGCAACCCGAGATCTCAGGGTTTCAGAGGCTCGTATAATTCATCCTCACAAGAAATTCGTCCCCAATTCTATCCCCAAAGGTCAAGAGGCTTCAGAGGTAGGAATCAAAGATTCCACAGGTCCTCACAACCAGCAAGTAAGTGTACCTTCTGGCCATCTTTCGGTGGGGGTTGTCTAAAATTTTTCCTACACAGGTGGGAGTCCATAAGTTCAGATCCATGGGTTCTAAGTATGTGTCAGGGTTATTCTATTGAGTTTCACGACACTCATTTTCAAACATGTCTTCCTCATCCAAAAACATTTTCTGCAGAAATGACTTTGCTTGTATCTCAGGACGTTCAATCCCTTCTTCAAAAACATGCGTTTCAATGCACTTCCCCTCATCCTCGAGGCTTTTTAAGTTCCATCTTTTTGGTTCACAAGAGAAACAAAAAGTTGAGACCAGTCATAAATCTCAGGGATTTCAGACAATTTGTGGTATATCGTCATTTCAAAATGGAGACCATCTTACATCTCAGAGATGCTGTCCAACAAAATGACTGGATGGTTCATTTGGACTTACAGGATGCCTACCTCACTATTCCTATTCATCCAGATGACAGGAATTTTCTTCAATTTCAGTGGCAAGGAGAAACGTATCAGTTCTCCTCCCTACCTTTCGGTCTCTCTTCAGCTCCATGATGTTTCACCAAATAAATGAAACCTGTGATGGCCCATCTCAGGACACAAGGTATCCATCTGATCATTTATTTGGACGATATTCTTTTAATGGGTCAGAATCTTCAATCTCTTCTTTCACAGATGCACCACACATGTTCTTTCCTGGCGGACCTGGGCTTCCTTATAAACAAGGAGAAATCAATTTTCATCCCATCTCAGAGATTGGAGTTTTTGGGATTTCTTATAAATTCGGTAGAATCGACTCTTCAGCTTCCCGAGACAAAGGTAAAAGCTATAAAGTCAGGGATAACTCACTCTTTACACCTTCCTTCTATCTTCTTCTTGCAAGAATTGTAGGTCTGCTTTCCTTGTCAATTCAAATTATTTTTCCTGGTCCTCTCCTTTACCGCGCTCTTCAGAGATTGAAAATTTGTCATCTTCGCAAGGGTCATGCTTATTCAGATTCTATGCCCCTAGACCACGAGTCCGGTATAGAACTTCAGTGGTGGCTAGATCATTTTGAAGCTTGGAATGGCAGGACTATCTTTGCATCAGCCTCAGATCTTGTGTTAGAATCAGATGCAAGCCTGACCGGATGGGGGCGCAAGGTGTGGTCAAATATCGACTGGAGGTACATGGTCTCCACAGTAACCTTCATTGCACATCAACTGTTTAGAGATGCTTGCAGGCTCCTTTGCGATCAAAAGCTTTGTAAAAAACAAAGTCCAATGATGTTCCATTCTGCTTCGAATGGACAACCTGTCGGCGGTCAGATATATCAATCATCTGGGAGGTACCAAGTCCAAACCTTTGGCAGAGCTAGCGAAAATCTTGTGGGAATTTTGTCTACAACAAAAGTTATCTGTCCGGGCGGAATATCTGCCAGGGAAACTCAATCGGTTAGCGGATTGGAATTCCCGATTCCTGCCCGATTCCAGCGATTGGAAACTTCATCATTCTGTTTTCAAAACCCTATTTCACAAATGGGACCCTCTACACATAGACCTCTTTGCGTCACTATTAAATGCTCAACTGCCTCAATTCTTCAGTTGGAGACCAGATCCTCTAGCATTAGCAACAGATGCTTTTCAACAAGACTGGTCTCAGTCAATCAACTGTGCATTCCCCCCTTTTCTAATGATCAACAGGGTCCTCTGAAAGTACGTTGTCAAGAGGCCAGTCTAATATTGGTGGTTCCCCTCTGGCAATCCCAGGTATGGTATCCTCCTCTTTTGGAACTGGCAATAGATTTTCCGGTCATTCTTCCTGTTTTCCCAGAGCTCCTTCTCAACTCGGACGGGATACCCACACAATCTGATTCTCAACAAGTCTCTGATCCTTTCTGCTTGGAAAGTAACAGGACTTCCCAAGCTTGTTCAGGAATTTCAAAGGAAGCTTCGGAATATATCTCCAAATCTTAGGCTCCTGGAACCACAAAAGCTTATAAATCGGCCTGGTCTTTATGGCATGGCTGGTGTGTGGGAAAATCTTGTGATCCCTTTTCAGCAGATATTTCCTTAATCGCTAATTTTTTAGCACCTCAAGCAAGTTCAGGTAAATCTAATAGAACAATCAATCTTTATCGTTCTGCGATATCCCTCAGTCATGCCCACATCAATGGAAAACCAGTTGGAGAACACCAACTTATCTGCCGTCTTTTAAAGGGAGTAAAGTTTTCCAATCCACCTACTCCTAAATATAGTGAGTTATGGGACGTTAATGTGGTTTTGCAACTGTTGCTTTCATGGGCTGAGAATTCATCTCTATCTCTCAAAATGCTTTCTGCTAAATTGCCAATGCTATTATGTTTAGTTTCCATAAAACGTTTGTCAGATGTCAAAAGCTTTAGATATCTCTGGTCGCCATTTTACTCCCACAGGTATCCAATTTAAAATTAATAGACAAACCAAAACAAATATATCCACGTTTTTTAATCCTTATTTCCCGAACCAACCAAAGCTGTGTGTAAGAAATTTTTAAAAATTTACAAGCAAAAGACAGTCCATCTCAGAACGTCCTCTGTTTCCCAACTCCTCATTTCTTTCAAGAAACCCCATAAACCGATTTCCTCTCCCTCACTAGCCCGTTGGGTTAAATGGGTAATGTCCCTGGCGGGGATTGATACTTCCAAATTTGGTGCTCACTCTTCCACGGGGGCTATGGCCTTAAAAGCTTTTTGGGCTGGCTCTCGTATAGAGGACATTCTGAGATCGGCTGACTGGTCTAATTATATCATTTTCCGTACTTTTTATTGTAAACCAGTTAATACAGCTTCTTCTGTGGTGACAGATACGCTTTGAAGAAGCATAATAGGAGCCTCCGGTCTTGACATAAAATGTAAATTCTATATCAGGACCGGAGGCGAGGATTTTGCAGTCCATTCTTCACTTTATTACAATTAGCAAATTCAAAGTTCAACCGTAACAAAAAACATTAAACTTCAAGTCCCATGATGCTAACACATAACCATGGCAACCAGTAAACCAATCCACTGTCCATAATAGAGTCTATATAAGTAGCTGATGGGTGCAGCCCTTCCTCTTTCTTCACTGCTGCCCGTCAGTTAAATCCTTGCTCCTTCTCGTTTTTACACTGGGGTTTCAGGGAATACCTTGCGGCGCGAGCGCTGGTTGCCTTTGTTGCCTGTGTTGATTTTGCTAATGTGTATTTGCTTTTCTTGTCCTCAATACGCTGGTGGCATTCTTGGCATTCTTGGCATTTAGCCTGTTGTGCACGTGGTAGGCTGTGGCCTGAGCCCGTGGCGCGGCGACGCCGGTTCACCACTAGAGGTGCTCTTGCGCTTCATTCTGCGATCTGTCAATTTAGCGCTTCGCGAGCTGCGATTGACAATTGCGTAAGGGCTTATCAGGACCCGGCCCTCTGGGTTTCTGATTTCTGTGGCCCCCAACCCTCGCCGACACCGCGCTGTGGTACGTGCAGGTTAATCCTGCTTGTTATTCTCCTTTAGGGGAACCTTCAGGGTTTTTTCTTGGGCATATCTCATATCTTATTATCAGAGCACGGCGAGGGGGCTGCCCTAGTTACCTTAGGTTGGGCGTTTATTTGTGCTCACACCCCTGTGTAATTGACACCCCTCTGGGGGTACATTTGACATCTTATTTCTGGGTTGGCCTGGGGGTCCTGCTCCACCCTACATTATCGTACTGTGGTTTTTTCTCATATATATATATATATATATATATATATATATATATATATACATATATATATACATATATATATATATATATATATATATATATATACATATATATATATATATTAATATTATTCTGGTGTTATGCCTTCGACTACAACTTCTATGGATTCTTTTGTGGATCATGCCTACGCTCCCTCATTGGGGACGGAGGAAGTCTGGCCTCCCCAACGCCATCTTCCAGAAGGCATGGATAGAATCCTTTTGCAGGTGGTGGCGAAAACTTTAGCACCCCTGCAAGATAGGGTGGATAGGTTAATGGACCAGGTGTCCATTTCTCCTGGTATGTTTGGGGACCCAGATTCATGGGCTGGTACCTCCAGGGCATCTTCTTCCTCTAGGAAGCGTGATGTGGGGCACCTGAAAGGTTTCGCTAGATTGAGCGAAACTTTTCGCAAGAGTGCGTGGACGCTTGCACCTGTACCCTGCCGGGAGGATGTTGTACCCAGTGAGCATGACAGCACTGCTGCCCTTGCCCTGGATCCCTTTGTGGGATTGCCCCGTTTTGGGGGGGGGGGTGACTCCGATGATGAGGGCGCATCAGACGAGGGTCGTGTTATGGGTAGACCTTGGCGCCCATCCACGAACACCTCAAGTGTAGAGGAAGAAGGTTGGGATGACTTTGATATGTTCGATCCGGAGGTCATTTATCATCCTCGATCGTCTGAATGGGTCCCTATTCCCAAAGTTGCGACTTACGTCGCCAAGGCCGTTTGCCACCCCTTGGAAAAGGAGGTTCGGGCCTGCCTTCGGGCCGATTGTCCTAGGCTGGCGCTTGAGGAAAAGGTGGTGGCTACGCCTCCTTTGGATCCGAAACAATGTACTTTTTTCTCAAAATATATGCGTGATCCCAAGAAAGGGATCGATCGTTCCTGGCGTGATTGTCAGGATAAGCTCTTGGATATCCTGGGACCCTTGATCAAGATTATTGAGTTGGCTGAGTCGGCCAGGGTATCAGGAGAATCTTTGCAGACGGATTTGGTTGCTGGGTGGACGCAAAGAGCGGTTTGTCTGTTGGGTAATGCCAATTGTGACATATCTACGGAGAGGCGTCGGTCCCTCTTAATCAAGATTGACCCCAAATTGGGGGAATTGGCTACCTCAGAGGCAGGCACAGTCGCTTAAGGCAATCTCTTCGGGGACCCCTTTGTGAAAGAGTTGTGGAGGTCTCTGATGGATCGCTGGGATCCATGTAGGGTGGATCTATTTGCCTCTCAGTTGAATGCTCAACTCCCAGTTTACTTTAGCTGGAGACCAGACCCGGGAACTACCGCAGTGGACGCTTTTCTGCAGGATTGGTCTAAGAACCAAATTACGCTTTCTCTCCGTTTCTGTTGATTCCCAGAGTGGTGGCACAGGTCCGACGTCAACAGGGGTCCTTGATTCTGATCACTTCGATCTGGAGAACTCAAGCGTGGTTCTCCACTGTTCTGGAGTTGTCGTGGATGGCTCCTCTCAAACTTCCATTTTCCATGGGAATCCTTCGGGATCCGTTGGGTCACCCCCATCCATTGGTGGGTCAGGGACACCTCAACCTCATGGCTTGGAGGATTTTAGGGGACGTTGGGAGAACGTCTGCCTTTCACGAGATGCTACAGCTCTTTTCAGACAGCCGTGGGCTCAAGGTACGATCACGCAATACAGATCGGCCTAGAACAGATGGGTTTGTTGGTGTCTGGAAAGGGAAGTTGATCCTGTGGGGGCCCCAATTGTGTTTGTAGTCAATTTCCTGGCAGAGCTATATACTTTGGGTTTGGCATATGGTACCATCAATTCCTTTCGTTCTGCTGTTTCTGCAGGACACGGTCTGATTAATAATGTACCGGTCAGGGAACTCTCTTGGGTAAGTAAACTGCAAAGGTGTATGTTTGTCTAGCCCTCCTGAATCAAGATACTCTGGGTTATGGGATGTTATTAAGGTTCTCAACTTTATTTCTTCCTGGCCAGAGAATCAGTTTTTGTCCAGGAAACAGATCGCCCCTAAGTGGGCGATGCTCTTATGTCTCATTGCCTGTAAGAGAGTTTCAGATGTGCGCGCTTTGGATGTTTCAGCTCAGGTTTTCACCCCCATTCGAGAAGGAATAAAATGAGTACCAGGTTGGTTTCTTAGCCTAGTTTTGAGTTTCATCCCAATCTGTGTGAGGTCAGATGTCTTAAGACCTATGAGGCAGTCACGGAGGAAGATAGACCTCTGGGTGAGAGACAACTTTTGATTACTATCAAGGAACCATTTAAGGTGGTGACTTCTCCTACTATAGTCAGGTGGGTACGGTGGCTCATGTCTGAAGCTGGAATTGATGTTAGATGGTTTGGGGCTCATTCTACCAGGGGAGCAATGGCTTCCAAGGCCATTCAGGTAGGTGGTAGATTAGAGGACATTATGAATGCAGAAGATTGGTCCTCTGAATTGGTTTTCAAGAGGTTTTATTTCAAACCTGTTCACGAAGCGACATCATTAGTGGTGAGTAAGCTTTGAACTTGCATAATCCTTTCCCCCGGTCCTGATATAGAATGAAAATTTCCTAGCTTTCATGAAGGAAAGTTTCAATTCTATTAAGGACACGGAGGCGAGGAATATCCCTCCCTCCTACTGGGACAGTATTACCCGCCCAATGATGATTTATTTTAGCTAGTGTTCTTTGGGTGGATTATTCCTCTTACAGGTCAGTAGTATTTTTTCCTCTCTGTTTGAAGTTTTTTAACTATTATGTAATGTTTGTTTGTGACTGATTTGTTCTGATCTTGGTATTGATTAGGTTATCACATTGATTTTCTTTTGCTTACAAACTGATGATGTATTCTTGTGGGATTGTTTTTTCTTGCATGAATCTGTTTTTGGTGTTTCTGATCACTTCTTTATTTCGTAGGAGGTGATTCCAAAGGGGATTGAGATCGCAAGTTCCTTAACTTCCTTCAGTGAATAAGAGGAAGGACTGCGCCCGTCAGCTACTTATATACACTCTATTATGGACAGTGGATTGGTTTACTGGTTGCCATTGTTATGTATTAGCATCATGGGACTTGAAGTTTAATGTTTTTTGTTACGGTTGAACTTTGAACTTGCTGATTGTAATAAAGTGAAGAAAGGATTGCATAATCCTCACCTCTGTGTCCTTAATAGAATTGAAACTTTCCTTCACAAAAGCTAGGAATGTTTTTAATTTTCCTAGTAATTTATGAAGGAAAGTCTAAATTTTATTAAAGATACGGAGGCGAGTATTATCCCACCGCAATATCATATTAATCATATTTCTTTCCCACCCCAACAGTTTCATTTTCCGCTGCTTCTGCAAGCAATGCATAAGGAACAGGTCCTACGAGTCGCCACCACAGGGATTCCTCAAGCCAGAATTTCTCCTCCAAAAGACTTTTCAACAAGACGGCTTCTATTCGCTGCTTCTGGATTTCGTTGGATAGACTTTTTTCCAAGACTGTTTTTCGTTGATATTGGCCATTTTGTTAATTGGTTGCATTTTTCCAGTGTTTACTTCGTATCCTTAGACTTATCACTCAAGAAAAGAGGACACTTGCGGTCTAGATGGATATATATTATCTGTGTCATGTACTGATTGGTTCATTCTGTTTATTGGGTTGTTCCCATTGGCCGAGGGCTTCCCTGGCCTCTTGGGATTGGTGATCTTTTCTCTTAGCTGTGGCTGCTGTTTAATAGAGCAAGAAAAGTAAGCATAATACTCGCCTCCGTGTCTTTCATAAAATTAAGACTTGCCTTCATAATTTAAAAGGAAAACCTACATTTCAATTACAAACCTATTGGCTTTGACAGGGCTTGTTTTATATTGAGTTTGTCGAGAAGGTTTTTGGGATGTGCCATTATTGTCGTCCTTCTTCTATGTCTCTTGGTGTTGGCATTGCACTCTTTTTTCAATGGCGGCCAACGCTTTGTCCTACGTCTATTTCTAGTTCTATGGTCAACCTGTTTTTTCCATGTTGAAAACTTCGACGCTCCACACAGAAACAGAATGAGAAGTCATATTTCAAGATGGCATTAGGCATTAATAGCGATAAGATATATAACCTACAGAATATGTATTCAAGTCCTTCGTGTATTCTTTTAATTTAGTGAAACTGATTAACAAAAGAAGTCGCCCATAATTATTACGCTTTTCGCAAATTTCTTGCAATTATAATTTTAGGCACATCAGTAATTTCAGGCAACATTCGGTTAATCACTCACGTTCAAGATGGCCGCAATTTTATCTTCCCTTTATGTCTGTCTTCCCTTTCGACAGTTCACACTCTGAACTTGGTGAGAGACCTTTTCGGTATCTGGTATCCATGGTGCTATACATCTGACATCGGAAGTCCTCTTTCCTTGCCACAGTCACTTCCGGCACACAGGTGACAGCTGTTGGTCGACATCTTGTGCAGGGAGGGGTGGAGGAACTTTTGCGGAATTCGTGATCATCCGCGTGAGGAACGAGCCTCCCACCCAAGGACAGGACAGGTGAGCCTCACAGAGATTGCAAGCACCGGGCGAACAGAAGTAGAATAAATGTAGGCGGTGTGGGGTTGACAGTAAATGAGGCTTGTCAGCGAACTAGGATTGGGGTAAATGTCACGTTGAGGGGCGGAGTACGGGGTGGTGGAGGGAGCAAATAGACTGTCAAGTAGTGTAGGTAATAGGCAGTGAAGGTAACGATTATAAGAAGGATACAGGGTGAAACGGATTTGGGAGCAGTGCTAGGGTGCGCATATTCGGGCTCTCTACTTTGTTTACTGTAATTTTCGTTTTTGCATCAGTGTGTATCAAAGAGGCACATTGGCTGCCAGGAGAACATTGAAACTTACTAGCAGCTGCGTCTTTGAGTAGCCTTTGGATATACGGAAAACATATGCACCTTTGCATGCGACTTTGTGGAAAACAGATTGTTCAGGTCGCGCTCGCCCTTCACTTGTGACTTTTAAGGGTCCACAGTGTGACTTGACTCACCAGACTAACAACGAGCTTCATAGCCCGCCGCGCTTGTTATTGGTGGTGTGGTTTGTATTATTCAATCGTTTATGTGTAATGGAATCGTAAAGGTGGGGTCGAGGGTGCTTGGTCGCTTTATATATTCGGCCAAAGGAAATTATTTATAACAAGAGGAAATTTGCATGTAATAGTATGGACCATCACTTTACCAGATACTGTCAAGAGTATCAAAAACATTGGTTCAGCGGTTGTTCAGTAGATGATTTTTCAGAGCGTGTCTCCTCGTTAGGGTGGCCAACATACAACATCATGACGGTCACAGTTTTTAACCTACAGATCGTTGCTTTCTGGTGTAGTAATCCAATTAGTTCAGTGGAATCAACCCTAGATAACAATACATAGAATGCAATAAATTGTCACCTGAAAGTTCAGTACTGCAAACCGTTTCTGTGATAACTTCGAGGCTTGGATTCATGAAACTGCATTTTGCAAGGAACCTTATCGTTTGCACATCTGTGTGGCCAGGTGTTTGAATTGCATTGGGCCAGTGAGTATCTATTCTTGAGGAAGGAGCCTTACGTACCTAAAGTGTTAACGACACATGCCGGATTCCAAAGAATTCTCCTAGTTACGATGGTGTCCCTGTTCATGTATTATCCTGAATCGCAGTGCATAAGAGTTAACCCGAAGTCTGCAACCCTTGTTTTGACTGCCTTTTTTGTAGACATGTGCTTCTGTGGCATTTCCACACTTAAGTGTTTTTAAAACGACCCAGTTTGCCGCAATTCACCCATTCCCACTGCAATGCTTGTGCCTCTTTGTTACATTTGAATTACATTGAATTAAGTATGGTGGTCCCTTCCTCCCACTCTTCGAGTCTAGACACCCGATTGCACCCTTTAAAACAAGTGAATTGTGTTTTCTGCTACGATTGATGTTTATTTCTGTTGACTGCTATTGATTTTTTTCTGTTATTGCTTTGTAATAATGAAATTAGTTTTTTTGATTCCTGCATCCTTTAATGTCCCCTTACTTGCTTGGCGCACAAGCTTTCATCTCCTGCCTGCGTTTACTCTCTACTGGTGCACCCCTGTATCGTCAGCTTTGGCTTTTTTTCAGTGACAATTTTTTGCAAACGCACTCCGTTGCTCTAGCATCTCCAGATCTACAAGGACAAAGGTGTAGACCTAGAGTTAGGAGCAATAGTGTAGTCCTATTGCTTCTAAACTCAACTTGAAGCTTTTGACTTCCAGAAGGGTTTTGGGACTGATATTGAAATTCCAACACCCCCTTTTTACAATTATATTTTGCATTGGTGGAAAGAGCGTCTTAATAGACCAACATTTAAGTCTAACTTTGTGGGGTACCAATGTGCCTTTGTTTGTTTAACAGAGGTATACTCATCGGCTGTGGCTTATGTGAGGACGTGTGACAGTAATCTTACAGTCTCTTTCCTTTCCAAAACTTCGGAAATATACGGGAGAGCAAGAATGCCTCTGCCTCTCGATGTGTGCAGCAGGAGTCCCAACAGATGGCTCCATCAGCGTTTACATACTTACGGGTCTTTTGATTAATCCCATGGTTTTTTCCAAATTAACATGGGGTGAATCACCTTCTAATCCAACTCCATTTGATCTCTGGGTCCAATAACAAATTGGATATTAAACTTGACCTTCCCTATTTTCTACGGCAATGCCTAGGCAGAGAGGCCAGTGCATAAACTTAGTGACCTGGGGTTTTGATTTGTTACAGAAACAATTGTACTATACATAATTGGGACCTCTGATTTTGATTAACGCTACAGTATCAATGCTTTAATTTCGTGCTGGTTCTCATTTTGAAGAATTATAATATTTTAGTTGGGATGGTATATGATTGTGACTGGAGCATTGCATTGGTTAGAGTAAAGTATGCAGTATTACTGCAAGACAGCTGGGTTCAGTTCTGGCACACGTGTAGGTGTACAATATGAAGTAATAGAAATGTATCTTCCAAGGGCAGTGCTCAAGAAGGAAATATGCAAACAAACACAAATGATGGACGGAATGCAGAACCAATGAAACATTCACCCCCAGTTACAGATCTGGGTTTAATCCATAAATTCTTTTGCTCACCATGCCACCCCAATGTGGACTCAGCCATATGCAAACCAGTCTTGACCCTGTTCCTCATAGGATTCAAGCTAGCCTGGCTGATGAATGGTGATACCCTGAAACCGGTCCCAGTATGCTTGTTTCTGGTCCAGGGAGGACCTGGCCTGGCAGTTCAGGCTGGACTGTTCACATGGGGGACAGGGTCAAGCCTGACTTGCATATGGTTGGGTCCAAACTGGAATGGCATGGCAGGCAAAAAAGCTGATGGCTTAAACCCAGATCTGTGACTGGGGGTGACAAGAAGGAAATATGGCCACCATAACAGCCTTGAAGAAACCAAAAATTCACACTGGATAAAGCCTCTGAGCACACAGTCCCATCAAATCAATCGGCAACAAAGCATATATGTCAAATCTTGTATCCTTTAATTTTAATGTTCATCAAATTCCTCTACCCAACTCGTGTCTTGTCATAGGGCCATTTGTGCCTTCTACTTCTTCCGGGGTCAGTAGGACAATTCCGTAACCTAATTTTTTAAAATTAAATACACCAAATACAGTCCAACTAGATGTATATCCACAAAATGTTATATGGGGGAAGTGTGCTCCATCAGACCTCACGTAGGAGAGTACTTCATTGCAAACTCGTTTTTTTTGTAGCTTTTGTTGATTGATTTGCTGGGGCTGTGTGCTCGAGGGCGTTATCGGTTGTGAAACTTTATTTTGTATAGAACACAGTAATGTTTAATCAGCAGTTGGAAGCCATCGTTCATTTGTGATGGTAGAATGGTGTTAAACCTTTTGAGTCTGGAGAAATGACAATAGATTTGAATGCTAGTCGGTTTTAGGTGTCTATCTGGCTAATTAATGGCACAACAGCCAGTGTACTTTTTTGGTGTTTTCTTGCACATGTTAAAAGTACAGCAGATAGTGTGCACATTTTATGGCGACTTCTGATTAGGGTTAATGGTGACGGAAATAAAACATTGTCTTCATGGTGAACTGTATGTAGTTCAGATAAAGGGTTCACTAGTTCACTGTTCTTATGGTGACCTGTGGTCTGGTAGACTGGTAAAAGATCCGGTGCCTTAGCTTTATTACAACCGTCTGTTAGATTAAAGCTATAGGAGCTGCAACAATATCTCCACGACACCATGTAGTTCTGTCCTATTTGTGAGACATTATGGCACTTCAGCTATTGCCTCCATTTGAGCAAAATGGAAATCCATTAGGAGATAAGCCAGTGCGCCAACCGCTGGCTGGCTTCGGATTCTACTATGTTGCCTGTCCATGACCACTATGACTGTCAGATTCAGATCATGGAGAATTCATAAATTAAAACTAGACAGCTGTAGATTACTAAACCCATGCTGACCCCCAGATACGAGTCCTTGGGCTCCATCTGCATAGGCATGCTTCTGTGTTTACCATCCAGTTCGTATGCGTGGAAGTGCGCTGGATACTAATCCCATAGTTATACACCGATTTAAGCATCATGCAAAGCACGGTATTTTTAGCAGAAAACAAACTAGCACTATAATGGTGTTGTGAATCAATTCGAATATATGTGTATGCCCCAGCACAAATCCCGTTACTGGCTATTTCCGAACCTCAGACAGAATAGTGTAGGCAATGTCCCACCACCTCGCTCATCAACGCATTTGTGCATACTATGTCCATGGGATTAGTGAATGGGTGCTGCCCTTTATCGTATACAAGCCACATCTTGCTGACTGCTTGAATCGCCCTTGTATGTTTCTTTTTTTTTGTCAGCTATAGCTCGAGTCTTCAGGACTGCTCCCGAGCCTTTGTGCACCGCCCCTTCTATCAGTAGCAGCCTGCTTTGCTGGCTATTCGAGTCAGCTTACATCTTTCCTTATCGGTAGTGGCGTGGTTCTTGCTGACTACACGGCCCGTGTGTTTCCTTCCCCTAGAAGCAGGCGCCTTTGCCTTGTTCGTCTCCTACCCTATTTTCCTGTTACAGACAAAAGGATGTTGCTTGTTTTCATCCTCCTTACCCGTTCCTGCTGCTTCAGCAAGAAAGTCTTTAACATCCTTCCATCTAAAACTCCCTCTCGTTTCTCTTCTTTTTTTTTTCTAGGGGTACAGAGTGTGAACACAGAGCAAAAATGACAGACTCCAAGTATTTCACCACCACAAAGAAAGGTAAAAGATGACCTGGAGCGGTAATGCGATTATCCCTACTTAGTGAGATAGTTGCGCTAAGGTGGGGTTGCTATTTTAAACGAGCATTGACAGTGTCAGTAGCTTTATGTTTGTGTAGTAAAGCATTTTAAGTGCTGTACGAGCAATGCCTCGGTTTTGGCCATCCAAGGCCAGAGGCATTGGCCCTTAATCTGTAAAAATGTATAGAGTTTCGTGATGATGAAAGTCTGGGACATCCCAACTGTTCCAACATTTTGTAATATAATGGATCTTAAATAAAGGTAACTTAAGAGCTATGATCAAGTACATGTCAGTAGTGCCTGGTTTCATCTGACGTAAGTCTATTATACACTGGCACAAAGGTTTGAGGGACAACACGTGTCTGTGGCCATTGATGCCTACTCACCTACCCCCCTTTCCTTTGAGTCCTAACTAGCGTCACAAACAACCCTACAAAAGCTGGGGCCTAGGCAGAGGAGACATCAAAATGCCCCTCCCCGCCCCAAACAGGTTATTAAAATTTTTGAAGAGTCAGGAAAAAGCATGGATGAGTAGAGTGGGGAGCAGGAAGAATGGAGTAAGAGAGAGAGTAACGAGAAAGACTGAGGAAACAAGTGAATTGAAAATAATGGGCTGGAGAGGGTATTGGTAATATTACAGTAACAAAAGAGGGAGGGAGCGAGGAGGAGTGGAAAGGATAGTGATGTAGAAAGGAGAGTTGGGAAGAGCACGAAAAAGTAACCATTGGCTCAGTGGGTACCACCTTACAGTGAGGCCAAAAACTGACGGGTAATTAAGTTAAAACATCTTTATCTGTACCCAGAGCAGTTTTGATGTACTCAGGAGGGATTTGTGAGCACTGTCTTGAGTGACTATTGGGAGGAGTTGACTTTGACCAGCAGGCAAATAAACTGGCAGTGGATACTGCTGTCACTGAGGAGAGTGTGGGAAGCTGTTTTTTTTTGTCTTGAAAGTTACATTCATCTATAGGGAATATTGTGAAAGCAATATGCACGAAGTCCTTCCTGTTGGGGATTGATTCAGTATTACTTCACAGGAATGTCAGAATGTATTTGTTGCTCCAGTTTATAGTAAGGGCTTGTATTGTGTTGATTAATCAATTCTATTTTTTTTTTGTGAGCAATATGTGGTGCAAAGGGACACATCACATACAAGCTATTGATAACAGGACTCCCGACTGCACGTTAAAAATAAACTATTTTTGATGTGACCACATCCTCCATGCAGGATATATATCTGCATACTTGGAAAAATACTGGTATCCCACTGTAAGGTTATCTTTGCGTGTCCCGATGAGGTCTATAATTGTGAACAGGCTGAAATGCTTCGGCGCATTTCTGGTGGAAAAGAGAGAGATAAAGTTCAAACACATTTAACGTGATAAAGAAATGTGATTGTTTCAGCACCTTGTTATAAAAAAACAAAATCCTCCGTGGCCAATTAAACCACACTGGAGAATAGGTATGTTTGATAAGTGAAAGAAAATTAGGGACTCCTGAGTTGTAAATTAAAATATTTTTTTTTAACCATGTTTGGTGTACATGTACAAATGAAATAAAAAGCATGACAATTCAGCAAATCTGTGTACAAGTAGATTCTCAAGTGTAGTCAACAAATGTCAAGATGCGGTAATAAAAAATGATACCAATGCAATACTAAAACATAATAAGATCATGTTGAAACCTGGCATTGAGGGCTAGTGTGGATACTTAGTGGTGATGGACACTGAGAAGCAGACACCGGTGCTGGCACCGTGAAGGGTTGACAATGGTGTTCATGTTAATGAGTTTCACTTGTGATCGTAACAATGAGCACATACCGGTCAGTGGAAAGAGCTCGAAGTATTGGGAAATATGCCATGTACATATCTGCAATTAACTATATGTGTATTCATCTAGAGAGGGCTCGAACAAGACAGCCAGTCAGACCGCAAGAACATTTCAATGAGACTGGCAGGAATTTGGAGGTCGTTTTTTTCAAGGAAAACATCACAAAATGTGAACAAATGTTGAACACATTCATTCTTCCTATTGAGAGGCGACTTGAGGGGGAGGGTTGAAGGGAACGCATAGAAGGGAGCAGGCCTGTCTAGATTTTATGAGAAGTAGTAAGCCACATGTAAGGATACACGTGCCCTTGGTTCAGACAACTAAAACACTTTGTCATATTCATACTTTCAGGAGGGAGGCTTGGCACAAATGAGTTTCCATATACCTTGTGAGCTGAACCTGTGTGAGGATATAGCTTTACTTGAATATATGAATGGATAGAACATTTTAACCTGTCCGCGACTCGTTATGACATATCTGTACACATACAGCATATTAGGAAAGGCTGTCGAATGCTAAGATGTTAGCCGTTGCACACTGACTAAAAAAAACTTTATAGTTTTGAAGCCTGCAATATTCAGAGTCATGAGTTGCTTCCTGCAAGACGTTGCTGTACTGTGCAGCTCACAGTACAGGTAACTGCTTTGTTGAGAGGTGCTGCTTCCCTGATGTATTCGATATTAGCAACCCCCCCCCCCCCCCCCCCACCAGCCTGCATGTCCATCATCCTGCCTAATGAGTGTGGGAAACATTTCGGGAGCATTACGAGAGTTTCTTTGGGCGTGCCCAGCTATGATATTTCTCCTCAAACTTCTTAATTGTTCTACCCTTGCAAGGGTTGCTCTGCTTTGTGCCTAGTTCACTGTCATTTGGTTCCCTGCACCTCTCAGGGTTTCTTTATTCTCTCTACCACCTCTGAATGAGTGTTAGGCTTTGCAATTTAGCACATCCACCCTTTCTGAACATGCTCATTTGGTTTGTTGTGTACATTTTCCTGGTGAAACCATTTTTGTCAGCACCACACTACTTGTAGTTGAGGTTTGTGTTGCTCATTCCCAAGACATCTGAAATGGTAACTCAGTTTGTTTACAGTGCTCTCTATGTGCACTGTTTCTGGCATTAGGTTACTTGAGCAGTTCTTTACATAGGGTCATTTTTATGTCCTGGTGTAAACATCTTTTCTCAATAGGACATGGTATAAAGTTTGCTTAAGTGAAGCCATTTCGTAGCGGAGATCAAAGTGTGGGTTTGTGGTCCTCCCTAAGAGCTAGTAGGTACTGAGGGTTCCCTATCTACATTACTATGAAATTAAACCTCCCCAGTTACTGCCTTCATTACAGGACCTTTGGATGTTACTTTATATATCAAAGTGAGGCAGAGTGGTGGAGATATGGTCTGCTTATCTATTTAAGTAGTGAAACCCACCTAGCTGTGCAGAGGCTGCCCCCCCATTTCCTCATATGGCAGAAATTGTTGACAAACTTGGCTCTTTATGACAAGCTTTCGCTCCCAGAGCAGTTCCTTAAGATACATTTTTTAAACTTATAAAATAATTGTTTAACCAAATCGTGCATTTAGTTGGCTCAGTGTTTTGTTTTACATATTAATACTACCATCAGTAAACAAACCAATTGTTTGGTAAAGTAACCTAATAGTGTGGCCTCCTGTGGTAATGTATGTAGTCACAGAAAAAAACGTGTATGAGGATATGGAGTGCATGTGTGTGTTTCCCCCCCCCCCCTTTCTTTTCTGAACAGGCTGTGTTTGAGGATGTGGGCTTCATTTTCTCTGTTGCTCCCCTCGTTTCTTATTTTCTTTCTTTCATCCACTCTTTCCTCTCCTCTCCCTTTCTCGTTTCTCTCCCATCTCTTTCTTCCGTTCACTCTGTCGCACAAACTTTATATTGGAAAGTGTAATCCAGAATTAATCTCTCTCCCTCTCCTGGACAGGCTGCGTGGAGATATATATATATATATATATATATATATATATATGTGTGTGTGTGTGTGTGTGTGTGTATGTGTATATATATATATATATATATATATATATATCAAACCTGTGATCTCAGCCATTCACCTTACTCTTTCCTGAACGAGATGTGAGAAAATGGACTTCCCCGTTCAGTTCTTTCTCTCTGTCTCAGACACACTCTTCATCTTGCTCGTTTTATCATTTTTTCTCTTTAATTCAATGACGCTTTGTTTGTATGACGTATTGGTTTACACCATTTGACAACGATTTAGATGCTTGAAATAATAATTGTACATTTCAGTTTTTAAGCCTTTGACAACATTGAGGTTGTCAGGTATAGTTATGCAGTCTTAGCTATTGATGACTGGACGAATTTTACATACCTCAATTTAATTCTTGTAAAATCGAAGTAGGTCATTGTCTTTGATAAGCTTGTGAAGGCCTAGTCTTAAAGCTGGTGACTTGTTGAGCTGAGAGAGGAGCCTTTAATAATCATGTGTATAATGATTTTTATCTTCAAAGTGAGATTCTTACATTTTTGAGACCTCATTTATGTTAAACCTACGTTAAGGTATTTTTTTTAAATCAAGAACTCACTATTGCAACTCCTAGTTTTTGGGACTTTCCCACATTCCTAGCCTCTCAAGAGCGGGGCAGGGAGACAAAAGTCTGCTCCCACCCAGCAGGAGCATTGTTAATGCTCCTGCCGAGTGGAAGCACAAATGCTTTCCCTGCCTCTGTTCATGTGAGCAGGGAAGGCATGTCTGCTCCTACTTGGCAGGCGCTTTGACAATGCACCTGTCAAGTGGGATCAGACAAATATTTCCTTACCCTTGCTCTTGGGTAAATGAGCTGGCCCCAAGGGATGGGGTCCCTGTGGCCTTTACTGGCGTGCAACCCCTTCCTCTCTGGCAGAATTCCAATAATAAAGGGGGCAGGGCCATTCCACTTTTTTAGTGGTGTTGGCCCTGGGGGCTGTGGTCTCAGAGGCTCATGGAGGGTAGTGGAGAGGGCCGCACAACCCCTCCCCGTTTTATTGGAATTCAGTTGCAGTGGGGTCTTTTGAGGCTCGGGCAGTGAGGCAAACACTTACCCCCCCGTAAATTTAACATTGGCCCCACGGATTGTGTCCCCATGGCCTATTGAGGCTTGGGGAGGGAGTGGGGAGCACACACTCTCTCATGTTTGCCTATGAGGATGGGGTCAACAGGGCCTCTTAGAGAGGCTCTGGAAGGAGTCCACCTTCCCCCTTTTTTTGTTTTTTTTTGTTGTAGCGTGGAACTCTGTGCTTTTCCTTTTTTTTTTTTTCTTTCAGCAGATTCGCAGATCCTCCAAGAATTTGCAGCAAAATAAAAAAAAAAAAAAAAAAAAGGCCCATGCAGAATCCCCTGCCACCCTGCCCCTGTTGATATTTTTATTTTTTTATTTTTTACCATCTTTGTAGGTCTCTGGACTGATTCCAGAGTCCTAAAATGGCTGCTGCCACACCCTTGTTTGTGGTGCCAGCCAATTAGATCTCAGGGCCCGCAGTGTGATAGATCAATTTTTTTAGACTTAGTTAGACAAAAACTAATGTATGGATTCACACCAAATCACAAAAAAACACCCTTTCTGGACATAGATCTGTCGTTTGTGCAGTAGCTGTGTCTAAAGTTCCTATGGAAAAATAAATGGGGAAAACGCATTTTGGAACTCCCTCTGCATTGTTTTGGCACCAGATGTTCCCTTCCAGGCAACGCTCCCTTCCTTGTTTCATTATCCATTGCCCAAGTTACACTGGAAAGTCTTTGGGTCATTAACTTGAAAGGTCTACAAATGTAAATCCCTTCAAATATCTTGCATGAGCACATAAAAACCAAGGGGACATGCGCATATGGTACTGTAGGAAAAGGATTGTTATCTGGAAAACGTCTTCTTAGTTTGTGATGTAAACAAACAGGTTTTTGGGTTGTTCGAAGAGGAGCCTTTTTTTCCTCACAAATCTGAGTATTTGCAGAGTGAGAGGAAGGCTTAACCAGTGGGGCAAAGAGCAAAATGATTAGGGCAAAGTGGTGAATGCCGGTGAAGGCACAGGGTCTCTAATAGCACTATGCTAACAATTTCACCTGCATATACTTGAATACATTTTTAACAGGCAGGCGACACATGGTGCTGTGAGTCTGCACCAATCGCAGTGCTGTGTCACTTTGTATTGTTTCTGGCAGTGATTCTTAAACTCTGGTCTGCAAGCAGTTATTGAGGAAGTTAGCAACTGTTTAGAAAATCAAATAATAGCATATTAATAAACTATACATAAAAAAAAATTTTTTTTTAAAATTTTTAAACAATGTGAAGGAATTTCAAAATTGGAAGCTGTTAATTAAGTTGGTATTCTTCTCTTGCTTGTTTTGTGGGACAGCTTGTGTGCAGCAAAAGGAATCTTTTGTAGACAATTGGTAGTCTGATAAGTGCTGACAGAAAAATATCATGCATTTGGGGCAAAAAACAAAATGATATGGTAAGGTCCAGCATGTTGCTTCGTCTTTTAGAAATAAAATAACATTTTTAAATGCTCCAACCTTCTGATTACAATTTTGGTTTTGGCTTGTGTCTCTTTATGAAGTAAATACAGTATTTCATATTTAGTGTATTTGTATGGTGTACACTTGTTTCTGTATTGTTTTGAGATTTTAATCATATAAATGGCTTAGGTGTGGGTTCCTGTCTTCCAGTAGTGATTCAGTGGGGGTCCACAGAAGACAAGAGTAAGAATCACTAGTTTTGGGCGTAGCTTATTCATAATGGAAAATTTGTAAGGTCCTACATATCACTATGACCAGAAAACACCTACTTTCTGCATCATGCCCAGGGCTATGAAAAAACGGATGGGCCAAATAAGTCTTGTTAAATAGTCTCTAATACTTGTGCTGTTATTCAAAAAGGTAAAAAAAATATCAATTCAAGGCAAATGTATTTTCATTGTAGTTAATGAAATACTTGCACTTTTGTAGTTATTGATGAGATAACTTACTAGGTTTTTTCATTTTTTAGTACTTTTATGAATAGAAAAATACAAAACAATGTCCCAACATACAGAAGGATAATACAGTAGCCTTGCACAATGTTAATTAGTAGAGAGACCGGTATACACATATACACATATGCAAAGTAATCAGTGCTACATACAATATAGGTAGAGCAGAGAGAAATATCAATAATTGGTGTATTGTGGATCCCACAGTGAGTGAGGTGATAAGATCAATGTAATCGTGAGTATTCAGCCCACCCACCACTGTCACACAAGCGGCATGGGGCCAGGCGCCTCCTCTCCAGGCTCGCATCTACCTGTAGAGTCAAGTAAGTGATAAGAGGAACCCAGATGTTTTGTGGCAGAGACCTTACAGCATCAATTCCCAGTATGCATCAAGTTACTTTCGACAGTATTCATCGTTCTACACTCAGTCTTTCATTTGAGGGGAGGGACGCCGGCCCCAATGTATGGCCACTCTTTTTGGCCAGAAGTGGCATAGGCGACTAACTGCTAACATTAGGTCGAACATCTTTTATATACCCAGTAAAGCAACCAAGGGGGATCATTGTGGACAATGATCATTGATTAGTTCAGTGGCGGGGAAGACTCTAGTCCAGAACTGGGCCACCCTGTGGCGCTCCCATGCTAAATTGATGATGGTGGCTTCCCTGGCAGTGCATCTAAGGCAATATGCATCTTCTGAGAACCCCATCCTATATAATTGAGCAGGTGTACCATATATTCTATGGAAAAACTTTATATGCCAGGAGTATCTTTCTGAAATTTGGAGAGAGCGCACCAGCCTGAGTGCAACAGGAACACCACTGTTCCACCGCCAAGAAATCAAATTGTCCAGCTAAGCAAACCATGCTTTCTGGGTGCATGCAGGTGCCTTCTCTTGCATTGATGCATATAGATGAGTGATTAGGTAATGAGAGAAGTTTGCTTTCAGTATGTCGAATGCATGAAGTGACATGTATCAATCTGAATATGGCTCTGAGCCTATGATTAAAAAACATCAGGGTGGTGTGCTCAAGGTCATCAGAGACTTGGTGAGATTTAGGGATTGCTCTACCGATTTAAAGGATGCCTAATGTCCGAAACCGTAGACATTGCAACTGAATGCAGTACCCTGATTGTTATTTGTTAGAAGCATGGGGTTTCTGGTCAAAACTATGCCAGGCAAGAGGAGGCAGTCCACCCGGGCCCATAGATTCAGCCAATCCAAGCCCAACACTGTGAAGGCCGCAGTGTCAGTGTCTGTCCGCAGCTGTTTGACAGACAAAGGGAAATATTTAGGGGGCAATGGGACACACAATCTGCCTCAACAGCAGTATGTGGCTAGAACAATAAAGGATGTAGCCAAAAGTGTGCACACTGTGCCTGGGTAAAGAAGTAGTACAGTTCCAGATCAGGTACACAAAGTCCACCCTGTGCAATGGGTAATGTAAGTGTTTTCCATGCAACTCTGGGCTGTTTACCAGCCAAAGCCAATGTTGTGAGGGTGGCCCAGAGGCCTATAAAAATTACTTGGTAAGAGGGATAAGAAGGGTAATAGGAACTTAAGGAGAACCTCCATCTTAGCAGTGGCGACCTGTCGGGGAAAGCGGCAGGTAGGGCCACACTTAGATCTGCTCCTCCAGCCACTGCATAAGCCTACTATAGTTCGCCTTCCAGAGATCGTCGATGTTCCTACTGACCCAAACTTCAAGATATTTGCTAGACCCTGTTGCCCACTGCAGGTGAAATTCTGTTTCCAAAGGATCCATAGCAAAGGTGAGAGCAAAGATGACTGATTTGGACCCAGTTAATAGCTAGTCAGGTGCCTCCGCCAAATTAGAAAAATTTGAGCATTATAGGTTTTATGTTTATTTGGAGGTCCCAAACGTACTGTGTGACATCATCACCCTACATATACACCAAAGACCAATCTGGTAGTATAGGAAAAACCTCCATGGAAATGGTGTTGCCGCAACCCAGCCGCCAGGGTTTCCATCCCGATAACAAACAGAATAGACGACAGACTGCATCTCTGTCTGGTGGCCCTGGTTTTAGAAAAAGTGGGAGGTGACAACACCATTTATGTGCAGCTGGGGTGCATGTGGAGCAATTCAATCCATTGGAGGGAGCGAGAACTGAAAACAAGACACGCTGGAATCTAACACTTTTGTGGAATCCAGGAGTATTGCAGTAGCATAGAGTTGAGGGTCTGTGGAATGGTGGAGCACAAACATAGTGCGCAGGCTATGGGCAGCGGAGCGACTTGTAATAAATTGCTCAGGTCATGCAATACCAGGCAGAAGTGGGTTCATGATCAGTTTAGTAAGAACTTTATTGTATTCTTTAATCATCAAGAGTGGTCTATACGGATCACATTGATTTGGTGGCTTTCCAGGTTTCAGTAACAATGAGTGCTTTCCCTAAGGGAGGGACCTCGGATTGCAGTTTGTGGCACCTCCTCATAGAGCACCAGCAAACGGGGTGAGAGTGTGTGAGCATATCCTTTATAGAAGTAGGTGGTAAGCCTGTCCAAGCCAGACGCTTTATCCCCAGGCATGCTCTTGATGATCTTTAAAAGAGCACATCAAGGTACTGCCTGTGCATATTCTTACAAGAGGATCTGTATTCAGTCAAAAACATTGCCTAGGGTATAGGGTCAGGATCCACAGCCGACCTGGATAAGGCAGTGTAAAAGTGGTTCATAGTATGTATGATGTCAGCAGTGCTGTGCCACTTTTTTTGATCATCCACCAATTCCATGACATAGTCACTAGCTAAGGGTTTACAGAGCATTCTAGTGAGTGTCCTGCTGGCCCTGGCCGCCTCTCCCACACTCCCCACATTTTCTGGACATGGCCTCCCTGCTCAGGTAGTAGGTCTCTCTGGCATCCGCCTCCTTGTATTTCACAAATTTACCCTTAAGACTGGTGAGTATGCTCATGACACCAGACCTGTAGTAGTTGAGTTCAGGTGTATGAATATCTTCTCTAAAGCAGTAAGCTACGCTCAGTGTTGCCCAAACATGCAAGTTCCATGAATGGTGGCTTTGACGTCTTCTACTTCTACTGTCTGGGAGACGGCTAAAGATTGCACGTACTCGAGGATGGCCGATTTGACTTTGTCTCAGAAGACAAAGTCTCTGAGTGCATTTGTAGGGAGTCTCCATAAAAAAATCTCTGCTACGGGCAGTGCGGTTGGTGGGTGTACGGGGGGATGGTGGCAGGGGGGCCTAGTGAAGACTTCTCTAGTGATAAGCCAGAAATCTGTCATTCATAAATGCTATGTGTGTATGTGATATATGGGCCCTGTGTGATCTCCGTTTCCATATGTCCAAGAGATGTCCTGCATAATGGTGTGTATCTGAGCAGCTGACTTAGTTAGGGTGCAGATGTCTAGTGTGACTGCATCTATCCGCTGTCTGATCAAGGATCACATTGAAATCCCAACCCCAGAGCTCAGTGCCAAGACCAAATCCCCAGATCTAATGCCAGACTTCTACAGAGAAGTCATGGCTGTCCACATTGGACACATATAAGGAAGCTAGGTTGACCTACTGGCCATGCAGAATGCCATGCAGGATTACAAATCTGCCCTCTTTGCCACATTTAGCCCTGCAGATAATCACTCTAACTCCCCAGTCATAGTTGGACTAGATGGCAGCATGTGTTTCTGCAATCCAACTAGTGTGCAGTCAGGATTTTGTCGTGCCTTTTTAGATGCAGCTTGTGGAGAAAGCTGATATAAATCTTTTTAGTTCAGATAGGCAAACGCCGGTCAAGCCTTGTGCTGCTCATGTAAACCATAGATATTTCACATCAAACATACAGTGGTGGTCATTTAATATCAGGTAACTTGTATTTGTCAATATTTATGAATAGAGATTTTTTGTACTGCATAAGATCTATGCAGTATTCCTGCTGAATTGCAACACATGTCCCTTGCTGTGGATGGTTAAAAATGTAGAACAACACAGAACCCTGCCCACTCCAACACTCCCACATGGTTAGAAAACAACATTCCCGCCACAACCCCAACTCAACAACCCAACATGATAGTCATGTAGTGATTCTTCCTATGGGCAACCAGAGAGCCAAGCGGTCAACCTGGCTCAGGGAGAAGTGCATGGCAGAGGGTGGTAAACTACAAATGCCCATAAGTAGGGATCAGCAAAAGGCAAATTAAGAAGGAAAACATAATGTGAAGCTTATGATAGTGCAATCTGTGGCCCCACCACCAGCTGCAGGAATATAGAGTTGCAATCTCAGTGCCAGGACCCGACAGGAAGCCATTTCCCAGCACATGGGATGAACCAACAGCCAGTGCTGTACTTGATGTATTTTAGGGCTCAGATCTTTCAATCAAATTAGTCATTGCCACTGAGCTGCCCTCCAGAGTCGCCCCAAGGTGAGTCTGGGCCCTTGGTCAGAAGACCAGCTATCTTCCAGGAAAACCTTACGGGGGCATTGGGTTTGGTAAAGTAATGGACTTTACTATTGAAATAAACACGCAGTGTGGCCGGATATATAAGCGAGTAAGAAGCACCTGAATTCAGAAGGAGACATTTGCTGGGCAGAAACTCATGATTTGTTGCCTGAACCAGAAGAGTATAGTCTGGATACTAGGCAACAGCATTGCCCTCATATTGGATTTACTTCTGTTCAGCAAACAGCTAACGATCGGACACGACGGTGCACCGGGGGGTGGCTGTGGGCCCAAACAGTGGTGCGCTGACTCCTCTGTGAACATGATCGATAGTGTGTTGCCGAATAAGGAGCGAAGCATCGTCTCGGCATAGTTCTCCATTTTATCCAGGTGGACTCTTGAATGCCTAATATGTGAATATTGTTGCTCCTTGATCTGACCTCGAGATTCTTGCTCTTGAGTTTTATCACTTCCAGGACTCTTTATACATAGCAAGTGTTCATCAGTGGTCATGTGGTTGTGTTGTACGTCAGATACGCAACTGACAAGGTGGTCAAAGCGGTCATGGAGCTTGTCAGGTTTCTCCCTTATGAGGTTGAGCCTATTAGTGAGTCTGTCAATTGGAATCAAATATACGGACGCTTTCCTTCACCTCTGTAAGCAGGCCTTCAATGTCTTGGTCTAGGGTGGTATCACCAGGCATGGTTGCTGGCTTGGGACCTCCCTGCAGGTCTGAATCTGCAGGTCTAGTGGAGCGTTGTTGTCAAATGTCATTTTGGGCTGTTTATGGTCATGCTTGCTCATGTTGAAAATGAAAGCCATGAAAGGGGGAGGGTGGGTGGCGGCCGATATCACTGATGCAGAAGCTAAGCAGTGGAATGGGCACAAAAGATGTTGGTCTTATGCACTGGGTTCCCACACACGTCAGGCCACCGGCCCGGCACACTCTACCTGCCACTTGAGCAATAGCCTTGCACTGAAGAAAAGGCCTTGCCTGGAGCTGAACCCTGGACTCCAGGGACCAGTTCACCTAGTGCATCCCCGTACTCTAATGCTGAAAGGACATTCAGGCAATCTAGCATGGAAGCAAGAATGGTGGTCCAGGCGATTTATCACAGGACGGGGCAGGTCCTTAACATCGGACAGCCACCCTGAAAAGGCCTGTAAGCCCCATGCAACCGGGGTGGCAGCAAAGCTACAGCTGAGGCTCCCCAGCAGCTCCCAGGCAGAGGAAGAACCCTGGCCTTGGCAGTCCTCGCACTGACGCAATAAACACAAGTCTTGAGGCTCCAGACCCCGAGTGTATCTTTTGGCACACAATCACAGGGTTTTACAGCCAGCCAGGCCATCCCGCTGCCCAAATCTTTATCACCTCCTTGACCCCGTTGTCTCCGGGGGGGGGCACACAGATTCATGGCTAGCTGCGCTCTCCTAGAGCTTAGCCGTACCAATCACTTGCAGTGAGCTGGTCTTTGTCTCCACACTGGAGCAGGATCCCCATCTTTTCACGAGGAGGCTGGATTTCACCGGGCTCGCACCACTAGGCTGCAGAACAGGGACGGCAGCTTTCAAGACATATCTTTGCAATCTTCCCTACTGCAGTGGAGCCAGTGTTACCTTTAGCGGGAGACGGCATCTGTAAGGGGTGGAGTGTTTATAGATAGGATTAAGCCCTGAACATGGGGATAACTGAAAGATTGTTTCGGTGTCTGAGCCTTACCAAAGAGCAGCCGTGTTGCAGCCCATCTCTCTAGTGCACCTCCAAATGTATTCTATTTCCAGTGTAGTGTTTTTTTTTTGTTTTTTTTGGTGTGTGTGGTAATTTTTTATTAGAGAATTATAACCGTACAGGAATATAGGACACACTGTACCTCCACATTTTACAAAGAAAGAAGAAATAAACATAGGCAAAGGTGATCATCATCTAATGGTCTTGAAAATAGGAAAGAAAGAAGGAGAGGGAAGCAAGACGTTTGGAGGGGTACTCCAGGGGAATGGGTGGGGTATCTGAAAAAATCAGTGATGCACTGGAGAGAGGGTGTTATGGCATATGGTAGTGGCAAGAAACTATTTGCATGTATTCTCTGCTCTCTGAGGAAGTCCTACAGTCAACGGCTGAAGGGGGGGGGGGGGGGGTGTGACGGACTGATTTGCCTCCTGTTAGGCCGAGCCTCATGATGGTCACAATGTATCCTGGGGTGGAAGAGGGTAGAATGGGCTAATGAGAGGTGGTGGTAAGTAGGTTGGGTAAAATAGAATAAGATGCAGCAGAGTAGAATATAGTCAGCATGAGAGGGAAGGGGGGGGTGATGGAGGGGATGGACCGTGGGGAAGGAATGAGCCATAACATTAACAGCAACAGTCCAGACTAGAATGGGTGCGTGGGGGCACTCTGTGGATCTCCAGGAGGAAGGGCGCCCATATCTGTGGGAACAGGATTGTCTGATCTTGTAAATGATAGATGACACGTTCATGGGCAGCAGTCTGGATCATCGCCACCATCCACTCCTCTGGGGTGGGTGGGATAGGGGATCTCCAGTGGCAGAGGATGCATATCTTGGCTGTCACAAGAGTAGTGTGCAGTAGGTGGCGTTGCGGCCGGAACAGGTCTCCCATGTCATGGAGAAGGATAAACGAGGGGGAGAGTGGTTTCCCGAGAGCCATAGAATTTCAGAGAGTAGATCCCACTGCCTCCCATCGAGGTTTAATCAAGGGACAGTCGCAGAGGATGTGGGTCAGATCACACGTGTTTCCGCGCAACGGCAGCATTTTGCATGAGGCAGGGGACCCATTCTGCACAATTTCGCTTGGGTCCAGTACCAGCCGGGAACTGTTTTAAAAAGGCAGAACTTCAAACTGTCTTCCCGGGTTTCCCTTTTCAGGGTGGTCATGATGTCTGTCCAGTCTCTTCCTCCTTTCTTTCTTTCTTTCTTTCTTTCTTTCTTTCTTTCTTTCTTTCTTTCTTTCTTTCTTTCTTTCTTTCTTTCTTTCTTTCTTTCTTTCTCCCATCATGCCCTTAAAGCGGCCTCACCTCACAAGATAAGACAGGAGGGGGAGGCTTGGAGGGCCCAGGGATGGGCTCCCATGGTGCGTCGGAGACAGTGTTAATAGTTGCAGGTACCGCAATGCCAGGCATGGCTTGAGACCATATTCCTCTTGCAGTGTCGCAAATGATTTAATTTCACCATTCTCGGTGAGCTGATCCAAGTGTTCAATACCGGCTGCACACCATTGTGCCCAGTGGAAGGTATCCCCTCCAATGCGTAGGCAGTCATTTCCCCATATAGGGCCCCTCTTGTGGGGATAGGGGTGTACGCCAAGAAGGCATTGTGCCAGGCTGCATGCGTCGCTCCATCACTGGATTATCAGGGCTGGGCTGGGGAGGGAGCTGGCTCTGTACAAGGAGCTGAGGCCGTCCCGGTTGGAGAGCAGCAGGCGCTCAGTGATGATCCATTGTGGCAGGTCCGGCGCTTCAGTTAACATGTACGCCAGTTGAGACAGATGGAGGGCTAGGGCATATTGTTCCACTGATGGAAGTCCCATACCTCAACAAGAGCGGCGGGCCATGAGCTCAGCAGGCGACAGGTGGGAGCGAGAGGAGCCCCTCACAAAAGCTTGGATTGCCATATTGCTCCATCTAAGAGTCTATAGGGGTGTTTGTATGGGTAATACTCCCAGTACAAAGGTGTAGCGCTGTAAAGTAACCATCCGTGCCGCCTGGACTCTACCCCACATGAGTCCACTTTTGATGTGGGTCATGAGTGGGGCCAAATTATCCGCCACTATCCGATCCAGTCCCCGGTTAACAAGGATCCCTAGGTTTTTATGGCAAGATGGCGTTTAACAGAATGGTGAAACCATTGATCGCTGCTCTCGTGGTGTTAGTTTAAAGGGGTAGCGCTTCGCTTTTGTCACTATTCACCCGGTATCCAGATAGGAGCACAAAGCCATCAATGATCTCTAATAAGGATGGGATGGAGCAGTCTAAGTCTGTCAGGGTGTGTAAGATATCATCTGCATATAGGTAGAGCTTGTACTCCTTCCCCTGTACGGATATTCTGGTAAAGAGAGGAGATTGACGAATGGTGGGTCCTAGCGGTTCCATTGCTAGAAGGAACAAGAGAGGCAAGAGCGGACAACCCTGCCTCGTCCCTCTGTGAATTGGTCAGATATGAGGCTGCCACAGTTAATCTGCACCGTGGGACAATCATTGAGTAAACGTACTTGGACTATAAATGTATCACTCGGGACCAATTTCTGTAGCGTCACGAAAGATAGTCCCATTCGATACTGTCAAACGCTTTTTTAGCGTCGAAGGACAAGGCTAGGGGCTCTTCTGGTAGGTTCTTGGCTTCCCATGGGGCATGTGAGAGGAAGCGGAGATGGTTCCTAGAGGTGCGTCCCGGGACAAATCCCACTTGTGTAGGATTTATTAAGGCTGAGGGGACCTTCCGTAGGCAGGACGCCAATACACTGGAGAGGATTTTGACATCGCCGTTAAGAAGGGATATGGGGCGATAGCTGCTACAAAGGAGGGGATCCCGTCCGGGTTTAGGAAGAACTGCTATTAATGCCCTATTGGAGATGGAGCCCAGTGACCCCTCACGGCTGGCCTCTCAGAAGGCTTCCTATAGAAGGTCAGCTGACTCTTTGCTGGCACATTTGTAAAATTCTGAGGGAAAGCCGTCCTCCCCTGGTGATTTGTGGTATGGGAGATTAGATATGGCATGTGCGGTTTCGATTTTACTGATCTCCCCATCTAGTAGGGCGCATCCCTCGCCGACAAGAGGGGGAATTCCAGAAAGGACTCCAGTTGGGTAGGGCTAGTTGCCGTTTCTGGTGTGTATAAGCCTTGGTAGTATTTTGCGAACTCTTGAACTATATCTTGAGGGCAAGTAAGGAGCTCACTAGGTGAGAAAGAGATCGCAGGAATGCCCTGTGCAGCTTCCCGCTATCGAAAATGAGCTGCTAAGAGTCTGGCCGTCTTTTTCCCCCTGTTCATAATGACGTCCCTGTAGGCGTTGCAGCGCATATTCGGCCTTGGAGGTATACAGTTAGATGAGGACCATCATAGCACTCTACAGATGCGGTGCACTGACAGCGAGGGTTGGGCAGTATACAACTGGGTGAGAGATGCAATGTTGCTTTTCAATTCAGTTTGGTGAGCTATCTTTTGTCTATTGGCTATCGCTGCATTGTGCATCATTTGCCCCCAAAGAGTTGCCTTTGCGGCCGCCCCTACAGTAACCTCTGGGAGTGGACTGAGCCCCGATTTATCCTGCAGGTAGGTGGAGCGAGTAGTTCCCGATCTTCAGTTTAGCGAACACATATCTCCCTTCAGGGTCAGACCACGTGCTAGCAATGGTAACGGGTAGGGTTTTACGCAGCAGGATCGCCACCCCACACTTCCTAGTTGTCCCACACCCCGCCATTGGCGGTGCCCGACAGCGGCTAAAAATCATTTTCCCATCCCAATCCCGGCGCAGTTTGGTAGATTCCACGTCATCAAGACGTGTCTCCTGTAGAAGAGCCACATCTGCCTTTTTGGATTGATGATAGGAGAGTACCTTTTTCCATTGTGGGTCATGCCATTGACATTCCAGGAGATAACATGGAATGGACGGGAGGGGGTAGTAACCCTACCTACCATATCACCAGTATGGATATGTAGCGAATGAGAGGTGGCAAAGAGGGATCCGAAAGGGAGGGGGGGTGCTGTGAGTGAGGTGGGAGGGATTCCAGGCCAGTGGGGAGGGGGATGGGGAACACCAGGACGGGGCTATTGTCTCTTTCTCACCCTCAGTCAGGGGATAGGCATCAAGGTTCGCCATCTAGTGGTTGCCGGGACAGGGGGGATGACAGTACCTCTGCTGGCCCAAGGACCCCGGCCCCCTAGTGGGGTCCCCTCCAATTTGCCCCACCACTATCCTTCCACCTCACAATTCATCATAGGTCCCAGTCCAATCTTTGATCTGTTGCGGTTGGTCCAGTGGGGGGGGGGGGTAGGGGAACAAAGGGAGCTGATGTGAGGATGATCAAGCGGCCGTCTCCTGGTGTGCTTCAATGTCTGATCCCTGCGCCACCTCCAAGAAACTGAGTCCAAGTCGACCCCAGCAAGGCACTAATGAGGACAGGTGGCTACATAGCCACAGACTTCGCGGGTGGGGGGGGGTTCTCCTGGGCGCATGTGGTACACAGTGGGTGCCCCGGTCTCCATTATTAGACAGCCAGCAGCAGTGAAGAGTAGAGAAGGGGGGGGGGGGACCCACCTCTAGGACGAAGATGAGTTCCGGCAGAGGTGTGATGAAGCGCTGTTGGTCCCAAGGGCAGTGATCTTTGAAAGTCTCCCCCAAACAAGGGGGATAGGGGGAGGTCATGCCCCTACCTCCAGGCGGGGCTGGCGGTGTTGAGTTGTACCCCGAGGGCTTCAGGTCCATGCTCCTCCTTGCCCCGTCTAGTGGGGCTCCCTAGATGTCAGGGTCCCTCTTCATCTTCTGTCTCCCCTAGAACATTGCAAAAGGAGAAAGGGGAGGCGGGACGGGGAGGGAGTGCTTGCATGATGAGGCTCCCCGGATGTCCATTGCTCTGGTGCTGGCAGGGGGGCTAGGAGGGCAACTGACTCCAGTGCGTGCCCCCGCAGTGCAGGGCCGAAGAGACACAGCAAGATGCACCGCACTAGGCCTTGTGGCTGTGACTGCTGTGCACTGCTAGGACCGGCGGCCAGTGTTCTTTCTCAGCCTGCCGGCCAGGGCACACCACCAGTGCCCTCCCCCAGGCTGATGGTAATGGCCTCTGCTGCTCCCAGGGTGCTCCCACCCCCATCCAGGGCCTGCTGATGTGCAGAGCTCCTCGCTCAGGCGGCCATCATCTTCCGTGGCCAGACCACACCCCCTCCAGTGTAGTTTGAGATATGTTTTCTTCAATCATTTGATGACTTGAGCAACGTATTGTTTTTGGTGCAGGTATATCTTAAGGGGAGAAAAATCTATTCAGATATTGTTGCTCAATGATGATGCATTTTGCTTTGGCCTGAAGTATTTCCTGAACTGATAGTCGTTGCTGATTGGTCAATTTGGAGTACTGCTATAATTCAGCATCCCATTGCTTGATTTGGTTTTCGGTGTTTATTTATTTATTTTTTTGCTCACTTTGTCGTTGGAATATTCTGGGTTTTGAAAGGCTCTAATTGTACTCCAGTGGTTGTCTAGCTTGGCTTGTCTGGTATGAGTTGTTCCTTTGGATTCTCTGTGTAGAAGTATTGTTTCCACACATTTCCACCTACAATAACTAGTTATTTTCCTCCTGCTTCGTCTTACTCTTCTTTTACTCCAGAAGATGTTTGATGAGACCATCCGCAATTTCATGTAGTTGTCATGAATCATGGTGGTTCCTGTTTTTTAAAAATCTTGTTAGTGTCTTGAATCTAACAGGTGCTCTGATATTTCCACTCTAGGGCCGGTTCCTTGGTTCTGTGGCTTTGTTTAGGCAATTTTCATGCTTCATTGTGGAGTGCTTTACATTGAAAGTCGAACCACGTTTTGTGTGGCTTCTTCAGCTTTTCGTTGTGGTTGTGTTACAGGCTGACAACCTCTTTCAAGATGTTTGTGATGTCCTTAGAGACCTGTATTCTCTTTGTAAACCAGGTGTGTGACCTCATTCTACCTTCCCTTTCCCCATCTCCCTTCCACTCTCTCCCCTCATCTCCCACTCATTCCCCTTCTCTTCCCTCGCCTCTCCACGCCCTAATGAATCTTTGTCACTTCTTCGTCTCTCGCTCACTCTTTACTCCCTTCAGTTTGCCACCCCAACGGGTTACACCTCATGTTTTGCTGAGTCTTTACAGATTTACATTTATTGTAGTACTGTGCATTGGAATTTTAGAATCCTTGATGGTGTCCTCATGAGAATTATTACGCAACCTTTTTTTGCAAACCAGTGGCTTTCACCTAATTTTGAAGCCTGATAAAGTAAATTCCTGTAATAGTTCATTGTTGTATCCATGCACCAGGGGACCATGTGAGCAAATTGTTACTAGATCGGCCTTTATTTTCATTCCTGGTATGTGATGTATGTACTGATTTATAGCCAGTGACCACTCACTCTGTAATGGGGTATAATCTGTGTTCCCCAATCTTCACTGTAAGCAACATTCAGCAAGGCATACTTCCTGTGTTGTGGCATTTAACATCATGTTTTGCATATTGTCTATATCTGGGGTTCTCGGTTGCATGTTTGCCTTCTTTCTTAGTAGTTTCAGGTAGTCTGTTTCTGTGGGAAGGCTGCAGCTTTCTACTGTGTTAGAAATTTTCTTCTGATATCTGGGGCATTTGGATGCACGTTTACTTATTTTGTAGATTTGGAAAAATGTATCACTTCGGTCATGGATTATCCAGATGTTTGCACTCTATCTTTCTAAAAGTGTAGTGTATATGTCTGTAGTTGTTGATTGGCATTGCTGAGGACATTTGTCTGGTGTTCCGGGGCATGTTTCATGTAAACAAGTTGTATTTTATTTAGACACGTTTTCTTATTAGGCCAGATAGTCATGCCAGTGATCAGAGTCATTAACCAAAAACCACAGCCCTCTTTTGTTGTTGTTGTTGTTGTTCTCAGAAATCCATATTTGAACACTTGAAAGACAGCTAAAAAGCTTATTCAGAGAGGCTGGACCCTCCTTGGCCTGACCAAACATGCATTAAACCAAGTATCTCTCTTATAACAGTGCAGAGCAGTCAAAAAATCTTAGATGCTGGTCGGGGCAAGCTACATGGTAAAACATGTAGGTAACAGCAACAAACCCTGAGGTACACTGAATTTCACCGTAAAGGTTTGTGACCGACAAGGAGGAACTTTTTAAGCAGTAGTATAGCAATTCATGTTGGTCTGGTACCAATTCAGTAGTTAAAAAGTTTAACAAGCACTTTAAGCCAGGGCAAAATCTCTGTAATGAGTGATTGAAATGTATTTAAAGGATAAATGTAATCTGGAGAATCTGGGTTAATGCAATTTAGGATCTTACTGACCATTCCTTGTGAAGTTTTTACAATTAGCAGACAAGTGAAATGAACAACTAAAAGTTTGATACGCAGCTGAAACTAACACCTTCTGGACCCAACATTCATTAGCCACAGTTTATTCAGTGTTTGGTTTGAGTCTTAGATTGTTAATAATATTTTGCATATCACCTGTGTTATATTGTGGGGCTGTGCTAGAGTACTGTTGACTTCTGAGGTGTATTTTACTAGTGGCAAATACAATCTCAGTCAATTGGGCAGTGGTGCCAAGCAAGTTTGCTGCAATATGTCAATAATATTGTTCCCTGGGTGCAGCATTGGACAAGTGTGTAACTTGAAGCCCCAGGTGCCTAGTTCCATCAAAGTATCTGAAAAAGACCTTCACCCAAAAAAGCCAGGGGTCTGTGTCCAATCAGGGAAGAATTCTTCTCAACAGTAGTTAAGGAACCAACTGGTCTTCTAGATGTGAAGGGAGAATTAGTAGTGGGTGGTCAGGCAGTATAACACCCCTCTGGGATACCCAACTTTAAGGTGTCTGTGTCATGAAAACAGAGGCTGTAGTCAATACTTTCTGGTGGTGTGTGCTCCATGAGTCTTCAGGCACTGATTTAGCAGTTCCCTTGGGGTCATGGATCAACAACTGTTGGAAAACCCATTGAAATGATGATGGATCTTTGTCTGTGTCCTCCTTGGTCTAGGCCAGCTGTGCAACTGAGATTCCATAACCACTGGACCACTGGTCCGTGTCTTTGTCTGGTGACATGATTGTGGTTTGGTCTTCCCCAATATTTGGGTCTTGGCAGCAGCCTATTGCAGACAGAATTGTATACAAATGGCAGTAACATACCATGCTTTTCTCTCCCTGAATTAGTTGTTGGTTGTATCCTCTACACCATGTTCAGTAAATAATAGTTGGTAGCTAGAAAATTAACTTTGTTCGGGTGTTTCCCTGTTGAGAGCAAGACCAAGCCATCAAGGAAAGTAATTATCTGATTCAACATGGTTGTTTTGAAGAGTAATGGAACTGGTGACATAATGCCTCCCCATAGATTCACAAGCTGCACTCAAGTTAACACACAAGCCACTTCTGTTAAAGCTTAGAAAAAATAGTTTGGTCCCTTTTAATTTAGATCTGTACTTCTCTGAGATTGCTGTCTTGAAGGGCATACCTTTTTCAACAATTGCCTTCTCTTGGAACTACCTAGTAATTATTCAGTCTTGCTTTCATTTTTCAATCCAGTAGTGTTGAGGAATTTGAATGGACGTCTTTATGGGTCTATGACAAAGGCAATGAATTCTTAATGTGGATCTGAATATTGTTTGTCAGCGTTGGCAACATTTCAGTTTAAGTCCAAGGCTTTGTGTGACCTGAAGTGTCTGATTTGTGCTCCGGCCTTCTAAGTACTCATTACCTCTGAACGCCAAACTCTGTAGTCTTCAGGAAGTGCTACCTGTTTCTGAGATGCCTCATGTCAGTCCTTTCCGAGATCTAGTTATGTTTATGCATAAATCATAAGAAACCTCTTGCCACCTTCTTTCCCTAGGCCCATTCCTTGGACATTTGGCAATCACAACTACATGGTACATCACTGCCATTTCTAAGCACTTGGTGAGACTAAAAACTAAACAGGTGTTTCAGGAATTATTTGTAGCCATTTTTTCCTTCAGTTGGTTTACAATTACCTTGAGGGTTTTTTAGAAAGTTCTTGTGACCAGTGACCTTAATGGTGGGGATGGCTAAAGTTAAAACTGCCATCTACTTATCCGTCTCACTGTCCTTGATGTATTGGAAGACAGGTTGATATGTGCCAAGAC